>NC_083861.1:6363000-7664000 GCF_029169275.1 Apis cerana
AGCTAAAATTTTTAACATGCTGCATACGTAGACAATTGTAGCCAACGTCGTAGTAGTCGACGAGAGGAAAGGAATGCGTTGATTTAAATCGTTCCCTCTGTGGTATTAAAATAACCGGACAAACCGCGACTCGCAGACAGAGAATTTGATCGTAAATCCGGTTACGTGCAACCCGGTTCTGATCCGTCTGTAGTAAGTAATTAACCGAGCTGCAAAATTCATCCTTAAAAGAAGATGATACGGAAGGTGGGCTCTCATGGGGCGCGGTGTATAATTCGAATTACTTTGCCGGTGTGTATAAAGTGGCCATATTCGGCCGCTTTTTCCTAGGCCGAAGGTGAGTTCCGTGGAACCGGTTTTCGCATTAATCATTATCGTGTGTACCTCTAATAACGAATGGAACCGGCCAATGTCAGCAGGAGCTTTGCCACGAGTAAGTGGCAAATAAATTGGGCCTGACTGCATTAATTTCGTTGCCAATTTATATACTGTTCGACGTAACGTAATGAGTTACGTCCCGATTTTCGTTGCATCTTGCAACGAGACGAGAGTCGTTTAATTTCCGTGAAAAGGATCGTTTTAATTTAATTTTTGCCTACGTTTCTCTTCTTTTCTCTTCTCCTTTAATTTTCAAAGTCGGGCAAAGAAGAGTAGATACGCTGCCTGGAACGGTATGTTGAATCCTTAGCCTCGCGAATTTTGGGGAAATAAAAGTAATTTGTACTTCTTTTCAATATTAATTTCTTCTTTATTTCGATCAATCGCAAGAAACGTTATTTCAATATTGTTCTTTCTTTCGCGAGGCTTTCGAAATTACTTGCTACAAAATCTTTTGTTATTATCACTTCTACCTATTAAAACTAGGAAATCGGAAAATTTCCAACAAATTTATCAACAAAGTAGCGATGTATTTCGATACACTCCTAGTTTTAACGAAATTGAATCTCGTCGTAATATATCTTCATCGCAATGATCGTGGCGATCTTCAAAAAAAAGAAAAACGACAGAGAGAGAGAGAAAGAGAATGGGAGAACGCACGCGTGTCGCATGGATCACGACACGTTATCACGAATCCTTTATTTGTATTTCCAAGGAACGTCACGCTAATCTGTCCCAATTTAAACAAGTTTCATGGACGCTGTTGCAGTTAATAAATAACACGAAGCGGCGGTGGCGGGCAGGGCACGCATACTTCTTCTAAAGTGAGGTTAATTTCGCGGTCAGTTAGCAGCTATATGGGTTCGTTGCCTCTCATTGTCAGCCGGCCAACTTTATTGACAGCAAAAAAGAATCGGGGCTAAGCCGTTGTCCGTTCATCAGCTTTAATAGCGTATTCCTATTGCCCGTACGAATTCATACCCTCGCGATGCGGCCAGCATTGTTGCGCCAACCTCCTCCATCGCGCTATATTTAGCCCGTGTGCAATGATAATTAAAAGCGCGGCGATTATGCGCCAATCTGGGCGTGGAGGAGCCGGGATTAAAACATACATGTGCATATGTATGGGGGGGATGAGAGTGGAGTAATTGGAACGAATGTTTCTCGCGTTCGCGTTTCATCCAACGTTTAATTTCTTCGATTTCTTTCGTTGGAATTTCTCCCGATATGTTAACTTAAGTGATACGATGTGCGTTTTAATATTTTTGGATCCTGGAAATTAAGGCTTTGTCGAGTGGATTTTTTTTTTTTAATGATTTCAAAATTGTTACGTCGTAAAATTTTTGGGAAGGATGAGTTTCGTGTCTTATAAAATGAAGAATCTTTCTTAATTTTTTGGTTGAAATTTAAAAATTGGTGTATTTTAGTGTCGGTTGTGTTAAATATTTGAACAGATAGCTCGTTTTTATACGTTAAATTATTATTATTAACTCGTTTCAGATACTCTTGGACGTTTTTCTTGCAATGTATTTAATCTTATAATAGGCAAAAATGAAATTATATTGAACTTGATCGAATATCGTTGAATTGATTAACGAAATATTAGCCGCTCGAGTTATGCGTCAAAACTGCATAATCTGTAACCAACTGTAAATACTGGATTAAATTAAATCAAAAGAATTTTAGAATATTTATCAAAAACCCCGTCTATACATTCACAAATATAAAGAAAACAAGAGAAAGAGGGAATTTTATAATTCCCTCCTCATTAGAAGTTCATTTTTATTCTAAAACGGTTCAATTCCAACCGCCTCCCCCACGGATGCTTTACAGAAATGCTTTACACGTCATTAATCTTTCACACAACCGAATGACTCCGTACCGTTTACGGTAGCCCCGTGGTCAGAGAGGGTCGTTTAATTAACTTTCTCACGAATTTACGAGATTGCTGGCGCATACCATCCACTGGCCGATCCGCAAGATCGATATATGTACACCGGCGTACATTTAAGCCACGGTATTAAGGATAAGATTCGAGGCGGTTAGCGTATATTGTTCTTGGAGCCGAGAAGAGGGAGAGAGAGGGGGGGAGGGAATGAGTTAGTCCCTTCTTAGTATCGGTATCCGGCGTATCCTAAATTATTGCACGAGACTTGACTGGAGCACGAGAGGTTCTCGCAACTATGCCCGTAGCTTGTAGTAACAGCGGTCCAGAAGTGCCGATAATTGACCTACTATCCTCCACTTCCGATCCGATGCGATCAACTTAGAATGCTTCGATCTTAAGAGGATGCGGCCGGGCCCCGGCCGAATAGTTCGGGCCCCGCCTCGTTGCGTGGATTATTGAAATACCGAAGGAGACGTCGAAAAGCGAATTTTCATCCGAGATCGGAGATTGATGAAACGGCTTTGAAGTCTTGCTCTTCACCCCCTCCCCCCAACTTTGAGATCGAATGCATTCGGCGTATTCGGTGAATTTTGAAGAGACGAACGTCAAGTTTCACGCCAATTTTCCTCGTGCGTCGAAATCTAGCACAGTTGCGAGAAAAAGAAGCGGATTTTGGAAAAATCTATGGAAAATTTAAATTTCACGGGAATCTTTGCAATCGAATTTTGAGTGGAAGTTTGCGATACACCATCTAGACGAATGTATTCGGTGTATTTGTGAATTTTGAAGAGAGGAAGGCTAATTTTCCTCGCGTGTCGATTGATTGAAATCTAGCACAGTTGCGAAAAAAAGAAGCGGATTTTGGAAAAATCTATGAAAAATTTAAATTTCACGGGAATCTTTGCAATCGAATTTTGAGTGGAAGTTTGCGATACACCATCTGTATGTACGAATGTATTCGTGCATTTTGAAGAGATTTTTCTCGCGCGTGGATTAATTGAAATCTAAAAGCGTAGTAGCGAAAAAAGAAGCGGATTTTGGAAAAATCTATCGAAAAATTAAATTTCGCGGGAATCTTTGGAATCTTTGGAATATAAAAAACATCTAGACTCGAATAGTTTGGTGTCGAGATCGTCGAAATATTGATCGACATCGAGATCAAAACGTATTCAATCCAGGCTGGAATAATTTCGTCGCGTGGATGATTGAAACACCATATCGAAAAAAAAGAAAAAATAGAAAAAGAGGATCGTGGATAAGCGGATCTTCGAAGCCTGTTGGAAAGTTGGAGGGAAATTTCACGGGACCTTGGATGCGAGCGCATCGAAAATTCATGAGTTTTCGATCGGACGGCGATAATAATGGGCAGTGTCGATAACTGCCCTACTAACTTCCTTGCGAATATTCCGTATCGGCTTTTGCAACTGAAATCTGTTATCCGGGTGTACGAAATGCGGGCTTCCCTGATATTGGCCGTTGTCCCTTTTGACTTCGGTTTCCATCCCGGAAAATAATAACCCGACCTCGGGGAACGTTTACGAAATGAACAAAGTTTCGATTAAAATCACTCACCGACCGACGAATACGTAATTATTATTTTAAATTTAAAAATTCGTTTTCATCCCCCTCCAGAAAAACGATCTCCCGATCCACCGTCAATCCGTCACGATTACTCCACGAATACCAACACGGCCTATCGGAACTTCTCACTTCTCGAATTATACCGCGTATAAAGTTCCAATTGTACGGCCGAAAATTGGAATATACATCGACCCCCGTATATACAGGTGGAAGTTGGTGTCCGTATCGGCTGGTGTAGTCTAAGTTATTGCGCGAGACTTAATTGGATGCAAAAGGAGTTACAAAGTTCTGGAAGGGATCGAAGGGGTCCTCGAACAAAACACGATCTCACGAAAATCCCTCCCGTCTCTCATTCCCCTCCCCCTCTGTTTACAGTCTCGCTTTCGTTCGACCTGTTTCTCCCTTTCTCTCTCCCCTTTTACGTTCACCCTAATCCTCCGTGGCAACGTGGTATCGTGTACAAATAACGCGGGTTGCATGCGCGCGTGAGAGAGTGAGAGAGACGATAGAGAAGAGAGAAGGCCCGTTGTGTTTGCCCGTTCGTTGGGCGAAGAGGATCGACTTCGATCGTCGGGAAGAAGAGGGAAGAAGACGGAGAGCATTGGTAAACAATTCGCCCGACGAAGAAGGAAGGGTGGTAATAATCGACGAGGAGGGAGGAGGGTTAAACGAGAAAAGAAAGAGAGAGGAGAATAGTCGGACTTATTCGACGAAGAAGAAGAAGAAGAAGAAGTTGAGAATGAGTGTAAGCTTGGAAAGGAGAGAGAGAGAGCTCGATAACTCGGGAGAAAGAGAACGCTCGAGTTGCTCGACGAAGAGAGGAGAGGGTTCGAAGAGGGGTTGACCCGAAAGAGAAGAGAGAGAATCGAGGGGATACGTGTAGCAAAAAAAAAAAAGAAAAGAAAGAAGGAAAGAAAAAAGGAAGGATATATCGTCTTGGAAACGTACACGAGGTGGAAGGATAGAATGGAAGAAATTGTGTAAAAGAAAAAAAGAAAGGATACGCACGCTCGGCAAAAGGGAGTGGAGGTTATATAGGTTTAGAGTGGAGAGAGAGAGAAAGAGGGATGAGAGAAAGGGACAAAAGGGAAGGTCGAGCGCGTGTAACCGGTGAACTCGGCTCTGTCCACTTATTAGCCGCTTAATGGACCGCGATGTACGGGCCAGGAACGTACGCTGCCTCCCTGCGGGGACCATCAAAAGAGGCGGGAGCGTCCCGTTTATTTGGCAAACACGGCAAACCGCAAACCCTATTTCTTCGCCCGGTTTAAAGGGATTAAAAAACGGGCGGGGGAGGGAGGGAGGAACGGCAACGAAGGTTAGGAGGAAAGAAAGAAGAAGGAAGGGTGGAGGAGGGGGAGAGGATGGCGAAGAGGTGAGAAAGAGGGAGATGGAGGGAGGCTCAATTACCGGTCAGGACGGAAATCGATAGGGCTTTTGAGCTGTGACGGGAAGTAATTAAAAGCGCGCGAAATTTGTGGCCACGTTTCTTTTCACTCTTCCTCCCCTCGCCCCCTCCATCTTCTCATTGTTGATATTTATCGATACCGATTGAAATCTTTTTTTTTCTTTTTCCTTTCTTTCTTTTTAATACGCGTCCACTAGACACCCTCTTCTGGATGATACACGGATTATCCGTGACTCGCTCCGAGATCGGCGCGTTCGATATAATTATTTCCGGTCTGTCGTCGTGGTCGTCGAAGAAGCAAAACCAACCCTTGGGCCTCCCTCTTCATTAAAACTCGTGGACTCGTTTGTTACGTCGTCGCGCTTCCCCCCTCCCCCCTCGTCTTCGTCTCGATCGCTGCGAAACTTGATTCCAAATTTATCTGGACTTTTATCACTTCTTTTTTTAACGCGTGGAAACGCATCCTATAGAGATATCCTCTTCATCCCCTTATTCGTTCGAATCAAACGGAATGCTGTTCTAAAAAGAAGAAGAAGAAGAAAAAAGACTTGTATAATTTCGTGATTTACGGAGGGAAGAATTCAAAGCGTTGTTTCTCTCGTGAGAAAATTTTCCAAGGGGGGAATCTCGATATACCTCGCATACCTCGTCGAGGAGTACGTGGTGGATGTGTTTTTTATCTACTGGCGGACGGCGAAATCGAACGAATGTTGCTCGCAACGAAGGAATCTCACCCACGCAGAGGAGGAGGAGGTAGAGGCAGTGACTTGGTGGCAGCTGTCGATCGAGCAACGTTCAACCTCCGACCCTCGACGCGCTCCTCCTTCGTCGTCGATGAAGTATCCAGGCTCGGCCGATAACGATCTCCACGAAGCGAGATCGAGGGAGCGAATCGTCTCTCCTCCCGTGTAATTCGGGTCGCTTGGAGCCTCCTCGTCGTCGTCGTTGTCGTTCGTGCTGCTATATACGAGGTATCTCGAGAGGCGAGATGCTGAGGCCGAGCATTAGGGGGAGAGAGATAGTTGAAGGGGTAGACCGTGGTTACTAAAAGTTATAGGAAGGGAAAAGGAGACGAAGGTGGTATGTAGCCTCCGCTACTACCGAGCTAGCGTAGTGTGCGTAGATTCTTCTTGTTTCGTTTGAATTCCGATTACCCGAATAAATTATCCTTCGACCAGGGAGGGAAGAAGAGTCGTAGAGAGAGAAAGAGAGGGGGGAGTCAGCGAGGTTGCATCGGGGAATGAATCAACAATGGACCTTTGTTAAATTTGTTTAGTCTATAAATCTTGTTCGAGTGTGTAACGTCACTCGTATCATTTTCTTCCTCTTTTCTTGAATCCCGATTCTCGATCACGACGGAGACATTCTCTCGGAGATATATAATGGTCGTGAGACGTAAGGCTATCCAACGAGTTCGTTTCTCGGAAAGTGGGAAAATATCGTTCGGATGTTGATGGAATATTTCATCCGTGGTTACGAATATCTTCGTGTCGTATTTACGGAAAAATTTCTCAAAAATCGTCAGAATCCGTTTCAGTAACGTTCGACGTGGCGATCGACGAACGAGCAAGCAGCAGGTACAGAAGAGGAGGAAGAGGCGGTAGAGGGGGAGGAGAGAGAGAGAGAGAGTGAAAGAGAGAAAAAAGGAAGCGCTTTATACCCTGGCATTCGGTTAGGTTAAATTTACTGACACGTTTCCAGGCCGCATTGCCAGCCCTGCAGCCATTTTCTCGACCCCTTCCCTCCTCCTCCATGTCTTTCTCGCACTCTTCCACATCCTCCTCCTCCTCCTCTTAGCTTTATGATTACCAGCTCCACCAACTCCGTCCGTCCAACCCTTCAGCCCGTGGAATCTCGGCTGGCATCTAGTTAACCGAGAAAACGACGCCGAACGTATAGTGCACGAATCTCTGCGGACTTCCCGCTGCGAGAGAGGCCGCAACGGACACCATCCCTTGGACATCCTCCTCGCTCTCTCCTCTCCTCTCCTCTCCGCTCGCGAGATACCTCGCGCCTCCTTTCTTTTAACGCGCGCCGGATCGATTATGGCTTCTCGCCTTCTCATCTCCTCGCCTTTGTACGCGCGTGCAGTGTCTCTTTTTCTTTTTTCTTCTCTCCTCTTGTCGAAAGATTCGCTCTCGAATCGATTTGATTTGATCAACTTTTTCGGTAATAGAATAATTCTTTTGTCTTTTCTTGTTTATTTTTCACTCTTCGTTTCACCGTTTGGATCGATCATTCTTCGTATATTCCGTGAAGTGACCGTGAATATCGAACCCATCTTTGTATTTGCATCCGTTGCGTCGGAGACAAACATGTGTACAAACATGTGATAGGTGGATAGAAATCGCGGATGATCGATCTATTTGTACAATCTCGTGGATAAATATAAACCGACTATTTTTATCGTACCACTCGTAAAAATATACGGGATACGATCTCCCCGTTGTAATAAACGTTTGGCAGTCTGACGTGTAATAAAAATGCGCGATCGTTTTTTTAATTTTACGTGTTCACGAACCAGAATCACGATCCCTTCTTCGCGGAAATCGGTGTATAAAAGCTTGGACATCCTTGCTGCGGATCCTTGGACGAGATAACTCGCGCCTCTTTCCAACGGATTGATTATGGGAATTGTTGTCCGTTAACTCTGCTCACGTGTCGTGCTCATTTCGAAGATTCTCGACAGGACCGATCTTCTTCTTCTTCTTCTTCTTCTTCTTTTTCTTCTTCTTTGCCTCTTTATCGATGCTCTCCACGAGTTTGTTCTTTTCGTGATCGGGGAATGTATCTTGGATTTTGAAATCGATATTGGGAGATTGGATCGTGGCTTACTTATCCTCGCAGAGTGGTAATAATTCTTGAAATTGCTTCGAATTATTTCAGATGGATGTCGCGTTAATTAATACGGAAAGTAAAATTTTATTTCGTTCGGAATTCTCCGAGGTTGGTATCGGTGATCTCCGCCAATTCCTGAAATTGCTTCGGTAATGCCGGTATTTGGGTTAGGTATTTGCGCGATTAGAACCGTCTTAAGGTAACAAGGAATCGTTGGGAGTGACAGTAGTAAGATAAAATTTTAATCCCGATTTTTAAGACAATTTCTCTAAAGTTAATAAAACGACCAAAGGTTGACACGTTTTTTTGGAAGGCAGTTGCATTGAGAAATTGGAAAGTTGGCCGAGATGCAAGCGGCGGTGTTGTAATCGCTTCTTTGCATTTGACCCCTTGTGCGACCTGCCCTCTCCGTTCACTTCTAGAGAGAGAGAAAGAGAGAGAGGGAAGGCACGAAATTGTTCAGGGCCGCTTTTCAACATCCGACTGATCGATTATGGCCTCCCTTTATTCGTCGCAATAAAGCCGCGACCCGTTTGCCTCGAACAAAGTGCACCGTTTCGTCATCATCAACACCGTTGTTGTTTTAAACTGTTTCCGCGCGAAACGGGCCGCCATTTTCTACAAAACGTCCCGCGTTTCCGAGAAAACCGACATCAATTTCGCTTCCTCCACGATTCGTTTCGTTCTACCCATTCAGCGATCTCGGTTTTGTTCCTATTTGATTCCGCTCGTGACATTGTTCCACTGTGCTACCGTGTCGGATACGTGTCAGATTGTTTTCCAAAAATTCTTTTCATTTCCTCCCCACCTCTGATGTAGATCTTTCAACAATTTTTATCACTCCATTTTTCGATATAATAGAATCGATCTTCTGCGATCTTCGTTGTCCTAATTTTTCCAAAACGATTTTGCAAAGGATATTCGGGTTATTGAATCAATCTTTGCTCAAATTTTACCAATACGATTATTAATACATTTTAAAAAACACTTTAGAATCGTTAGGAGCGAATGAAAAAATTTTTCAATATTACGAACCATTTCCAATGATGTATCTGATTAACGAGTAACCTTGATCTTCTTCCCCAAATTTCCCAAACTTTGGAACCGGAATTTTCGAAAACTGACCGAAATACATTTGACGGGAGGGGGAGGAGGGAGTCAAAGAGGAATGGGCACACGGTGGAAAATTACATCTGAGCCCCGTGCAGTCGGTCGCTCGAGTTAGAGTTTAATTAACGCGCGAACAAAAACATTCTGTGCAACCTGTGTATATTCTTGTACACCTCTCGTCCCTTCCTTATACGTATGTGTGTGCGTGTGTGTGTGTAAGCGCATTGCGCACAAAGTCTCAGAGACCACGGGCCATGGACTCTGGTTAGGTGTGCATTCGAGCGGACTGGCAAAGATTCTCGTCGTACGATATTTCTCTCGTGACGTAGGGGCATAAATATCGCAGGGAAGGGGATGTTTCGTGACCCTAAAGGGTTCTCGGGGAAGTGTCGTTTTTATTAAAAAAAAAAGAAAAGAAGAAGAAGGAGGAGGAGGAGGAGGAGGAGAAGGATGAAAAGAAAGGAAGGAGAGGGAGAGGAGGAGGGAAAAAATAGAGATTTATCAAAAGTATGGAATGGAAGGCGCGTGGCACGAAGGCGGTGAAAACGTCTCGACAGTTTATCGTACCAGCCACTCTCTCCGCTCGATGCTTTTTACTCTGCATAGCTGGTGTTTTATGGTCTTAGAAGTGGACGGTTAAGCCGTGGGATTTACGAGGCCAGTGTGTGATATTCGTCCAGATGTTTCTTTCGTCCATTCATCCGCTCGTGATACGAAACGATGGGTGTGTAACCGATATAATAAGTCGATTCTTTGTAAGTCGAATTTCGAAGGGAAGAAATCTTGGAATTTGGAGGATGGTGGAAATTTTTGAGTAAAATTGAAACCGTTCGAATTTAATTATTTATTACGTTAGTATATTAGCTTTGTGATTAAATATCCGAAGCTAACTGAACAGCACGAGATACAATTTCTTTTGACCATCGTATTCTATAAATATCCTCGTCTTATAATCGTCGTCGAATTTCCTCGAATTTTCGAAAAATTTTTTTCTCAATTTCCCCTCTTTCGTGAATATAGATGAAGATCCTTTGTTACGTTACGAGCGACGATATTTCGTTCGATCTCACTTAGCCGAGTGTATCCCCTTCATCAGCTATTAATATCGGCGAGTCAATAAATGTTCGGTGCGTATCCGGGCCATTTGGCATCGTTCACGTTGCATATTTAATTTTGCTCGCAATTACAATCCTCTGCCTCTCTATCGGTGGCGGTGGTATCGGCCACCACAATTAGTTTGATTTGAAACGACGTCATCCTGAGGCCGAGATTTTCCATCGGCTGCCGATACGTTCTCGATCCCCCGCCCTATTATGTCTGCCTATCGCTGGAACAATTATAAATGCAATAGGATCGATTGCGGTTATCGGTGCGGCTGTTTTCGCGTTGTCGGATCAGTCTGTTCCCTATCTCGTTATATTATTTCACGCTCAAACGAATATATATGTATACGTTGTGCGATTGTTTCACGATCTCTTGCTTACATTTTTTTTTTATGAATAAAAATTACGCACGTGTTCTGTCTTTAAATTCTTTTGAGAGTACAGTAGGGAGAAGGAGAAGGATATTGAATGAAATTGCGTATTATATCGCATCTAAAGATTAGAAATGATTTTTATCGATTTTGAGTTTTGGAGACAATTTAAATAGTTGAAAAAGAGTAAAAAGTAGTCGAATAAGTGAGTCTATGATTTTCGAATTTTTATACGTGGTATAATTCTGTGAAAGGAAAGAAACAATTATTAAAGAATTATTAACGATAAAACTGTATGTAAGATTTCTTTAATTCTAAAAATAATAGAAAGAAAAGTATAAGAGATGGTGGAGGAGGAAGGTTGAAGAGGTTAAAGAGATTGAAGAGGTAAGGTTAAATCGATTAAATTTTCTTCGTGTGAAAGAAGCTTTAGCTTAAGTCGGTAATCTTTATTCCCGTGCGTGAAAATATGCGTTGTTAAAACTCGAAAAGAAAATTTAGGAGAGCGAGTTTTTAATTTTTATTCCTAAGGTCGCGAGTATGTACATTTGTATAATGGGGAGCATTTCTATAAGTTGTAATACGTGGAAATAAAAGCGGCACGTCCTCTCATTAGAGGAGCAAGTATTAACCACCGGCTATTCACCGTTTCCAACAAAATTATGAGGCTTTGAATTCTACTTAAACGCAATTTCCAACTTGTAACACGATCGTTAACGCCGTAACCGCTCTCCATCATGTCAATTTTCACTAGAGAAATGTTAAAACGCGATATCTTGTCCATATTTAAAACCAATTTACGCGAATTATTATATCTTTATTTTATTTCCAAGAGATCGATCAAGTATTTCCAAATGGTTTTCTGAATCGTGAGAAATCATTTATTCCCTCTCCCCCTGCCAACTCCCCCCTCCCAATTCCCTTTCTCAATTCCTCCTTCCCCCACTCTCCCTCCCATTTTTTCAAGTAGTCGATTTATAAATTCCCAAGGTTCTCTAATTAAAGAAATATTCCTCGAATAAAATTAAAAAAATTAAAAAAGAAAAGAAAAAGATATCAAAGGGATTGGAGATTCTCAACGATTCAATTCCACGTTGAAGGTTCACCCGAAATCGAGGTGAAATTATATTTAGAATCGAGAATTGACCTCGTGATTTATTAAGAAATCGTCTTAAACCGATCAAACGGTGATTAATAATGAATCCAAATTCACCGATGTGCCCCCCTTGTCGTGTCGTATTAACCCCTTGCGTGTTCTGATTACATTCGAAATGTACGCGCATGCACGTAGGCATAACGGGTCCTAATCTGATTAATTATTAGCCAGTGTCCGGGATGACCATGGACTGGGTTACTCGCAGAAATCTATGGACGGGCCTTTGATCTTGATTTACAGGACTTTGCAACGGTGGTATACAGGTGTATCGATCTCGAAGACGGCTTTCATTTATACGTTCCGTGTATCTTGCCCTCGATGATCGGTGTTAACTCGAATAATGTGTCAGGGACACGCTTGATAGACAGTGTCGAATATGTCTTCGCTCGAATCGCGACGCGAACCTGTCGTTCAGTATTGATAGGTAATTTATTCGATTATCTTTGTGTATCTTTTGGATACAGAAAAAAAGAGGAATCGTATATGTCGATAAAAATAAGATAAAATAAAATAAGACGATTCGATATTTTAAAACGTCGAATGCTCGACGTTGTTGTCTGTTCAAGAAATATTGTTTAATTTCGTTCAAAATTCAGGTTCGTGCAACGATAGTTTTAATTTTTCACGTTAAAGTTAAAATTCGCACGATCAAATGATCAATTTTTACAAATTTTCTTTGTCAAAAATCTGAAAAAAAAGAGAAAAAATCATTCACTCTCCGTTCCAATAATTCGATCGTTATCGAAAAAAGGGAAAGAAGATGGATGATTTCTCCAGAACGAATAAAATCTTCCACGTCGAACCGTTCTTCTCTCCTTCCAACTAATTAGAACCCTGTACACCGTGCCACCATCGATCTCACTTTCTCTCTCTTTCTCTCTCCCTCTCCCTCTCTCTCTCTCTCCTCTTCTGGCATTCGCGATTAATTTCCTTCCATCTCCCCGAGTTGGCCGATTTCAATAAAGAAAAGGGATGAAAAAGCGCGGGACAAAGTGGCTCGAACGCGACCAGGAATTCATAATGCCCGGCCGTATACGTCTTCCACGATCTCTCTCCGCTCCCGTGGAGGTCCAGATTTCCGCTCGAGGAAATGCTGGCGCGCGCGCGAATTAGCGAATGTCTGGGTCCCACAGATTCCCGGCGTGATAGCACGATGCATACGTAATGCATTTCACGGCAGACTGCATTCGAGGCCGAGGATCTCGTTTTGCGGAGAGAGATCGTCATGAGCCTCGTTCTATCATATCCCTTCGGAAACCCCAGAGCGCTTTCCAGTGTAGCTCGTTCGTCCAGCTAGACAAGGAGGAAAACATCTTTTTGCCCGGATCAGATCCGCCTCTGCCACTCTCTATCGTCTACCCTTTCTCTGTTCCGTTCCTATAATCCTGTTTAATAGGATTAATAGTTGGAGATCCTTTGTATCGTGCAGTTTCGAAAAATACGCTCGTCGCTTTTGTTGGAGGTGTATACTGTGTTCTTCTTAAGTCCGGTGGATTATGGGCAGGTTTATGGGTATGGGAACTCCTTTTTAGTTTTTGCGTTTTTCATTTTTTAATTTTTATCTCGTTTTTCTCTCTTTTTTTTTTCTTTATATTCTTAAATTCTATTTTGCGAGGATAGATATGCTTGGTCGAAGATGTTAGGAATTTATTTTATATGTATATTAGATATGGATGTTAATATTAATTTTTTTTACATCTTCTCATTCTCATTATTTTCTTCTTCAATTATTTATTCTTTATTTATAAAATTTTATCTTCTAGATTATATGATAGGATTTTTCGTTTAAAAAAACAGAAGAAATAATCTTTTTACGAAAGAATCCGACATTATTTATTGATATATCCACGTTGAAATTTTCAATTGTCTCCAATCTTTTTTTTTTAAAAATGGCGCTCGAGCTAACTTGCAATGCTATTGCGCAACCAGTACCAGTCATCTCGTTCCGTTTCGAGCTCAATTAATCGAGTCGCGTAAACCCTCTTGAACCCTCTTTGACGCAGCTGCGGGGACTATTCCCGGCCTCTCAATTCTTATGGTTTCGCGTATATACACAAAGAGAAAGAGAGAGAAAGAGAGATCTGTTTGCTGGCTAGCAAGTAAATTTGCAACTCGCGCTCCAATTTACTTAAGCTGTCCGGTACACGTGCGAGCGAAAACGAGGATCGGCAGCTGCGTGAAACGTGGATCGAAACGCTTGAACTGCGCATGCGCGTATTAGTGAATAGCATCCATGATGGAAGTGCTTGCACGCGAAAGTTAATATTCGTTTAATTTTTTCAATATTGTGAACGAAATATCTTGCAAAGTGATGTTATGGATGAGATATATCGCGTTGTGATAACGATTGTACGAATATTATGAGTGGGATATCGTTTGTGTGTTCTTTTGTTGCAATGCGAAATTCATTTGCTACGCATTTCGTCGTTGATGCAGTAATTGAGGTTAGTAAATAATAATGAGATCAAATTCAATATATAAATGTCTCATTTCATAGGAATTCAATGTTATTAGTAAGATTAAGTAGTTTACTTTTAAAGTATTTCGATATTAGAACGAATCGAATCTTTTATAAGCTTCGTTAGATATATGAACATTCACGTTATGTGAAATACATTTTCTAATAGAACGTGTGAACGTAGGATGAAATTTAGGATGAAATTTATTTATTAGAGACAATAGTACGAAAATGTATCATTCCATTTGATTGTACACTCAAAATAATAAGTATTCATTTGAATATATTAAGAAATATCTCGTCTACGGTAACGAAAAGGTTAATGCACTCTCATCGTGCTCACTTCGTATTCAGTAATCGAGCAGATTCGAACGTGATTTCGCGCGTAAAGTTCACGCACGCGCAAGACTTTTCGTTTCCGCTTTGGTCATGACACGACCGGAAACCGGTGTTCTACGTACCATGCACGCGTTAATGCGTTATTAATAATCGATTTCGACTCATCACTGCCGCGATAATAGCATTGCGGCTCTCGTTGAATTTTGCAACCGTGTTTACGCCTCGGTGTTCACCCGCGACGACTAATCGTCGCAAATAAAATTTGTAACAATCGAGCCGAGAGGCTAATTCCCGCATAATTTCCATAACGTTTGTTTCCACAGTGAGTACTCTTCGTTATCGCGTAATTGTGTTGAAGTTTAATACATTATAAACATTCTGAAAAGACGGAACTTTGACTCGATCATGATTGCAAAAGCGTGATTATAAAAACTTGATATCGATGAGAATGAATTGTAGAGCTTGATAAAAAATGCTGCATTGGAAAAAAAGGATATTTTTACTTTAAAAAGAATGAAACTTTTCGAAATTAATATAAAAATTCGAATTTTACGTAAAAAATACTACTATTTCGTTCGATTAAAATCTTGATACATCTATGATTAATATAATTTTTTTCTTTTTTTTTAAAATAACCATTTAATAGCAATTCATTCTTATTTAATCAGAAAATAGACAAAATTTGCACAATTTTTTCCTTTTCCTTTATTCCTTTATTTTTCAAAAACAAAGTTTCAAATTTTATTCTATATTTATTTTTCTATCTTTAAACCCACTCTTCTCTGATTTCAGAATATCCTGTACGTCGAAATTCTCCATCACGTGCCTCTCTTCCTCTTCGAATAAAACACTATAAAATAGAAAAGTCGGATGGAAAAGCTGCTTAATGCGACATCGAAAATCCCAATTTTCACAGATTGGTGGTAACAACGAGCCGTAAGTCTTGGAAAAATCATTTTTATATCGAACCGAAAGATAACTCGTTCCGGAAGATAACTGGTTGCCGCGTGTACCGGACATAAATTTCTTAACACGGCACAGACTTATCGTACATTTTTAACCGGGGGCCGTTCGTCGCCAATTTACGATCGTCCAACGCACGCTGGGATTTTTTTTTTTTTCCTTCGCAAAAACGCGCGCTCTTTTTCATCGAAATCACCGATCCCGATCTGGATCAATTTGCGGCCGAACGACCCAGTTTGGGTCAACGATGCTCCAAGAACCGAACTGTTCACTCGTATCGTCGGTTGTGACGATGAGGAGGATCCACCAGGAACCAAAAGTCGAGTGCCTAAGTACTTGAAGCTTGGCAGAATACTTTTTCTGCATGTACAGTCTGTTTCATAACGATATATCTTTGAATTGATATTTTTAGAGAGAAAGTATATTTGAAGAGATAATACAATAATTGTTCGATCTTTTGACTGTAAAGTGGTCAGAAATGAAATAACGATTGAGTCAGGTAATAAGTATCTTGGATTGAATTATACCACTTATATATATTTATACCGAATGAAAAGTAAAAATGGTATCAATTTAATCGATAATAAAATATAAATTCAAGACAATTTTGAATCTTAAAGAATTGAAACTTTGCTTATTATTTCATTTGCTGATTAAAGGTTATTGTTTTTGAAAAAAGAAACCTACGAAAATAATAACTTTTTTACTACACAGATATGTACAGTCTAAAGATATGAAAGCAAACGCACATCTAGAACAAGAGATAAAAGTTGGCATTATCCTCTCGGATAGTAGTATCCTATCTTGGATATCAATTTTTCGAAAATATCTCTTATGAAACGGACTGTATTGGTAGCGAAAAGCGTCCGTTGTTGGAAAGTAGGTTATAAACCGCGAAATAGGAGAAATTCATGGGCCGAGAGAAAACGTCCCTTTAACCTTCCGCTACCGAAAACTCGGGCTGTTCCTCCGCGTAAAGTCCTCGATATCCGGCCCACGGCCGGTTTGATGTCCTCGTATAAACCTGGACCTGGTGTTATCCTCGTGTTCTCCGCCAAGGATACCAACCGTAGCCCGATCTGGGGAAAAGAAGGGAGCCCGGTGTTAGATCTCTCCCATTCTCTCCCTTCCTCGAACGGACATTTCGACTCGTAGAATAAGGAAACCGCATTGTATCCCGCGTTCCTCGTTCCCCTGAATAATGTAGTCATTCGTAAATTTCAAAATGTCCCCGTTCTCCAAGTTTCCCTCGGATAATGTCGCTGCGAGCTTTTAGACTTTGCTCAGAGAGGGGAGGAGGAGGAGGATGGTCGTTGAAGAAGCTCACGTAGGAAGCCGCGTGTATGCACGGACACGTAGACGCTTTGTGTTCGACTGATAACTTTCCAACCACGGTTTCCTCCCTTCGTTTGTTCTCGTTTCTCCTCGTCCTCTCTCTCTTTCTCTATTTAGTTCGATATTTTTCCTCTTCCTTTTTCTTCTTCTTCTTCTTCTTCTTTTTCTTCTTCTTCCATTTGCTTTTCGCCATCGAAAAGAAAAAGAGAAAAAATACCGTTTTCTACGTTTTAATGAAAATGAAACGCAATACCGAAAGTGGCCACGGGGATGAGCTACTACTAGATGCGTTTGATATAAAAGGAACCCTGTCAAAGAAACAGAGGCTAATTGGATTAAAAAGTTGTATATTCCCCACGTTTATCAGGGGATATACGTACGCGTACTGGATGGATCAGAGGGAGCGGGCAAAGTTAGTTGATTAAAAGGTACATTCTTTGATTCGCAAATTTGCTTGTCTCTACTCTAATTATTCGTTGAAACGTTTAATGAACGAAATTTCTATGACGAACTCTTGGATAAGAAGGAAGTTGGTATTCTGGTATCGTCAAAATTTTCTTCGTGTGTCTAGTTTGAAATTAACAAAAACCATGTCCGTCAAAACTTTCCGTTTTTGAAGCGTATCCTCAACTCGAGTTACGGAACGAATTACGTCGTGGCTGGTTTCTAAGTAAACTTAGAAACTTGGGACGATCATTAAGCTTTGCTTGTCAACGATCTCTATCGATTTTATTCGAGCAGAAACTTTTGAGAGGAATTCTTATTAGCAATATCCGATCAAACGAAATTTTCTCCTCTTCCCTTTCGATTATTTACCTTCTCGCAAGAAAGCAACCTCCTATCACGAATTAACCATGAAGAACACTATTCGTAAATCTCTCTCTCTTTCTCTCTCTTGTTGAATCGTACGTACAGAGATTTCGTCCAGGCACAGATGAATGAAAAATTCAATTTCCTCCCCGGTAAGAATATTTTCATCACTTGCACGATTCCTTCCTTTCATCCACTCTCCCCTCCCCCAGTCGACGATGACAAACAAAAACGCGTTCATCGAGAAATATTAAACTTGTCCTTGTAAAAAGCGAATTTCATCATCGAGGGAAAGGATAAAGGGGGAGGAAAGAAGGAGGAGAATATCGAGAGGGGAGGAGAGATGGGTGTTTCCCCCGATCCGGTGGAAAAAGTAATCGGTAACCAAAGGAAAACCGGTCACGGCCGGGTATATAATGCGGGGTGAAAGACGGCGAGGGGCTGCACACGAAGGGCCAGTGGAACGGGGGACGAGAGGGAGGACGAAAACGGGACGGGTAGACTCGAAACGAGGTAAAAATTGATTCGGCAGGTGAAACCTCCGGCTCTGTTCTCTGTTGATTTAAGCAACGTACCGGCTGCCTCGTGCTCTATAATCATGGTGAGCAGTCCGTTATTACTCCACCGCCAGTGTCTATCTTCTCTTTCCCTCCTCCTTTCCTCCTCCTCCTCCTCCTCTTTTCGTCTTATTGTTTTCTCTTCTTCCTCTCTCTCTCTCTCTCTCCGCCATACCTTCCACGGAGAGATCCCTGCCTCGTTCTCCTCCTGGTTCTCAGATCTCAAAGTCAGACTCTCTCTCTCTCCGTCCATCCTACCATCGTCCCTTCTCCGTCCAACTTCTCAGCATCTCTCCTCCGTTGTTCGCGGTGGCTTCTTGTCGAGGCTCGGCCCTCGGTAACGAGGATAACGAGGATCGCTTCTAAGACCGCAAATAATAAATGCTTTTCTGCGCCCCGTAACCGTCGTAAAATTCGTACCGCGGTGATTTCACCGCGTCGCTTTCCCAGGAACGGCGCCGCCGCCGTTTCGAGAAAAATTGTTTGCGCGCGTTTCTCATTTATATACTCGTAGAGGGGAGGAGGAGGAGGAAGAAAGAAGAAAAGGAGAAAAGCACGATCGTTCTTGCTCCCTCCTCCTCCTCCTTTCGAGCTTTGGAATTCGTCTAACCGAGGGAATCGGTGATGTACCCGGGGACCGTAACGAAAATTAGGTGGACGGCTACCGGTCGAATTCCGATCGATCCTGCTCGTTTTCGGTGCGGAACGATTTCGTTTCTTGCCGGGGCCGGTTTAAGGCTTAACATTGTTCGCGAACGATACTCCAGCCGATGCTCGGCTGCTCCGTTGTTCGCAGAAGTGTCCACGTTTATCGGCGAATATAAGGTAAAACGAGTTTGTTGAACTTGTTTTATATTTTTGTAGAACAATGTGGACGCGTGGGCGGGGTAGTGTTGTGTTGATGCGACGTTAAGCGTTTTATATTTTTATAACACTTTGCGCCTTCTTCTTTCTCTTGTAAAAAGGGACATTTTTGAGGCGCACAAATCGTTTAAATGATCTGTAACATCTTTTTACAACGATCGTTCACTTGCTTCTTCTCGTTCAAAAATCTAATAATTCGCTCGATAACGGGGCAATTGATATTTAACACGAAAAATTTAGAGCCCTAAACAACCAAATGCCGATACTTGCTCGAAATTTCCCACCATTTACCACCACAAGATTACGCGTCTTAAAGAAAGGAGAAAAAGAAAGATCTAATATAAGCGTCGACAAGCGTTTACTCGTTTTTACCGTGGACGAGGACAGACTCACGAGGTAAAGGGGCGGTCTGGTGGACGTAATGCGAAGTTTCGCATGCAAATTGGGCCCAGTCGTTATTACGAGCGTACGAGCGGGAGCCGAGATTGATAGATCATAAAGAGACGCGATAATGGAAAGGCAAGATGGAGTTGTCGAGACGTCGTTGGGGATCGTGTTCACCTCTCTCTCTCTCGTTCGAGACCCACGCTGAAATGTTTCGTCCGCAGCGCATAAAATAACCACGCGAATTTACCCCTACGCTCCCTGTAATATCCTTGCCACGCTTGCGTTTAATATTACGTACACGGGCCACGATGTTGCTATCCGCGAAACGTGTAAAAAGAAACGTGCATCCGGGTAGTCATTGCGCGCAGTAACGAGCCGAGCGCTTGTCCATTGGATTTATATTCGCGGGTTGGAACGCTACGACTAACTTAAAAACCCCTCCTCTCGAGGAAACGGCGCGAATTAAAATAGCATTTAAAACGCTATCCCGCACTTTCTTGGCCAATTTTTGTTATACTGTTATACGCCGTTTCTCCGGGAATAATAATTTTTATTCGGAAATGCTTGGGAAAAAAAAAAGAATAGAAATCGTGTTGTGACGATGTATTCTCCAGTTGTTTCGTTTTGATGTTCGATCGTTTGGAAATTTTTTGGAAATTCGCCAAGAGAAGTATATTGCATTGATTTTATAAAAGAATGATAAAAAAATGAGAAAGAAACAAAAGAACGTAGCATTATTAATCGCTTTTAAAAATTAACGAATAGTGGTAGAGAAGAATATTTTATGATTTTTCTTACTCTTTCTCATTTTCTATTCGAAATATTATAAATACGTTCTCTCTGTGTATGTGTTTGTGTATGCATGATTTTCAGGAAACAATTTTCAATGCAGTCCCGAATTCAAATTTGTCGAATTCAAGTTTGTCTTTGATATTCGAATTACACACACGGTGCACCGGGAGAGGGAGGAGGAGGGGGGAGATAGATATTGTTTTCTCTTTAAATATATTACTATGTTTGCCGTATATTTGTACGATATTATTCTCTAAACGAAATTTCCACGGAGGACGTATGATAGGATGTTATATTATGTTTATAAAAAATTTTAAATTCACGATGATTTTGAAACTATTTATTAGACCGGAAAATTATGTTGTTATACTTAATCACGTATAAACGTTATTAAGCGCGTTTTTACCTTTTCTTCTTTTCTTTTTTTTAATCAACATTATCCATTATTATCATATCCATAATACCCGAGGATAAAATTTTCCAATCGATAGATATTTTAAATAACACGATTATACCTTGTTCCAGAATAATTTACCAAATTGATTATATCGATAAATTAAAATTAAAATTTTACATAATTAAATTAAATAGGGATAATCGCGAGTAATTTACATTTCCTTACATCTTCTTGTAAAATTTCATTATTTCGAGAGTCAACGAATAATTTCCATCTTAACATTACGCGAATGTTTAAAAAAACTCGTCGCACAATTCTTCTCGTCGAAATAATTCTCCCCTAGAAATCTTCCAAATGATTTCCAAATGACAAAATCGATGGAAATAAAACGGAAACACGGATCCACCAACATTGTCACGGTATCATCCCTTCCTCCCTAACGCATCCTTCTTTCGCCTCCCGCGGATGTTTTCTTTAAAAATCCGCGTGTTTCCCCGATTCCCTCGATCAGGAGGGAATACGAGGTGAATCGTATTTCGTATATACGCGGTTTTTGAACCCTGTCTCCCGCGTAACTCGCGAAGCCGTGTCTCCTCTGATGTACCGTGCACACACACACACACATATATATACACACACATCTATAGACACGAAATGATCCACCCACGTTCCGCGTTATCCTGACAGGAATACTTTGTCGTTTCGTCGGAGGACGTCGAAACCGTGGTCGTTCCTGTCTCAACGGTACACATCTCTTCCTCCTCCTTTTTTTCTTCCCCTTTTTGTCTTCCTTTCTTTCTTCTCTTCTCTCCTCTTCATTTATGTTTCACGTTTCACAACGTCTAACGCCTCCTTCGAACGTTTACCCGGGCCGTTTCCCTCCGTGTCACCGTTCCATACCGAGTCGTAAAACAAAGACGAGCGCGGCCGTGTCGTTCGCTACGTTTATTCAAATGAGAGGCTTGTAATTCGGGAATTCACCGCCCCGACACGCACACACTCGCACACGCGCGTACGCACGGGCGGACAGAGCTCGTGTTATGCGGCCGAAGAAATTTCATCGTGGAATTCCATCCTCCTCATAGCGTAGCACTACGTATAGTGCCTCCATGGTGGTATACTATGGTCTGGTGTTTTCTCTTCAGGATCGTCTTGGCTGGCCCTTCCCTGTTACGGAGAGGAGAGGCCCTCCCCCGAACGAGAAGGTTGCCTCGACGTTGCGAGTCCTTTATCCCTTGTCCCATATTTTCCCTACTTTACACGCAGCTTTTCTTCTGCACCGAGGAAAGGCTGCTAGGAGGGGTAGGAACATCCGGTCTTCTGATGTAAATGTTTCATCCGGTATGAGTTAGACAGCGTGTATATATGTGTTGTACATAGATAAAACTTGGTTTTTCTCTTGTCTCTTCTTTTTATTTTTCAAGAAAGAGAGAGAAAAGAGAGAGATTGGAAGTAGATTATCCTGTCTCGAAATAGAATATATTAATGCTTTCGACGAATGTGACGGATAGCGTGGTATTGATTTTGCAGCTGTTTTTATGTAATAAAGTGATGTCCTCGTTACGAAAGGGAAAACTTGATGCATTGTATCGTCACAGTTTTATGTGACATCACAGAGAGGCGAGCGTATTAATCAAAATTTTTCCAATCTAATCTAATTATTAACGATTGATTAATCGTATATAAAAATTTGAAATTTTCCTAAAAAGTTTCTTCGTCTCGCTTTTTTATTTTTTGGACAGGACACGGCAATCTGCAAATGCAACTCGTGCGAATTTCGGACGAGATTAAAATATTTCGCTGATCGTTAATAATAAACGGCGGGGGAGGGAGAGTGAATTTTCTAATGGAAGCAGCCCGCTGATTTATTCGAGACCATCGCAGCGCGGCCATCGTGTATTATCGAGCATCGCGATTTCAGAACGGCGCGCGTTGTATTTGGAGGGAAGAAGTTCGCCATCCCCTATCGCCACCCCTCTACCCGCTTGAATTATTGGTCTATGAAGTGCAAAAATAAACGTTGGCTGGCTTCGTTACTTGCCAGCTAACCGTGCCAAGACGAATATTCACCGCGGACTTTGGAAATATTTATCGCCCCTCCACGAAATGTAAACCATTTCCTCCCCCTCCTTTTAATCGTTTTCGTTACTATTGTTCAATAAGGGGGGAGGAGGGAATCGATGTTGTTTATCGAGCATTACTTTGAGCACGATGATCTCCCTGCTGGAGATTCCCTGCGTTTCCACTTTGACGAACGCGCTTTTTGGGAAAAGGGTGTTTACGAGCGCGTGTTATAATAAATATATTTTTGAAACGGGGATGTTTTTGAAACAATTTTCGAAGCTTTTCTCCTAGTGGATTCGATAAGTGAGGAGTTGCATGGGGGATGCGTTGTTAAAAATTTTTCACTCAGGTTTCGGTTGTTTGATTTTATTTAAAAAAGAAGGAAAAAAGTAGAGAAAATTGATCATTTTTTTTTCGTTTGCAGTTAATAAATTAATTTCTCATTGTTTGATCGGATCGTTTATTTTTCGAAGTGGGTACATACGTGTGTTCGATTTATCTAAAAATGAAGCTTCGTTTGATTCATATTCCGCGCAGATTTATCTTTTTTTTAACACACTATTGATTCGATGAAAACTTTCGTGCGAAAATTAACGAGTTCGCAAGATTATTGATATTATCGAAACTTGCAAATTACTTGCAAGTCGGTGTTATTTTTTTCGTATTCTCGTTTCGAGGATGTCTAATTGGAGCTGATTCGACGCACTTTTTCAGGCATGTTTGCCTCGAATATAAAATATTCAAATTGCATTGGCGGTTTCGTGACTGCCGTTGTTCCCAATAGGGTTGAAGAAGTAGGTCGAAATAGGTACGTCGAAGTGAACGAGGTCTCCACAGAGTCTGAACAGAAACTGCGAAGGTGATGTGTATAGCTGATTCGAGGCAAAGTTTGTCTCCAATGTTAAGTCAGAACTTTAAATGTATCTCTGTCGATGGATCCTTGTTGAAATATCCTCCATCAATTGTAATCCGATCTTTTAGGATAATTTTGCTTTCTCTTCGAATTTGAGCAGATCTCGAAAGAATATAAGCAGATATAAAACAAGATCGTATTAAGATTCTTATTTTACGTTTCATTCGAAATTTTAATCTTTGACGAATGATTAATTGCACGACGGATGATATTGATAAGTATTACGATATTTGAAAGTGGTGAAAATTTTGAACATTGAACGTTGTCAAAGCATGGAGAAATCGATTTTTCGGATAAAATGTTACTTCGATATTCAAACGATCTTCCCTCGGAAGATATCCATAACCGACCATCACCCTTTCATCCGTTAACGACACGAGTAATTATGCGTGATAAAGGTATAATGACTCTTAACAAGCACGTACATCAACGAGATAATAACTCAATTTGTACCCGACTGAATATTTGCATTTTCTCTCGAATGAAACTTACATCCTTGCAACGCTTGATTCATTAATAATTACGATTTATTCACCGATGATGGTTAACTCGCAAACCAGCAATTCCTCTTCTCCGTCCTCCTTTTTAAGTTCCCGAAATTTTTCCAAAACATTTTTCTTTTTTAACTATTCACTATTACAAATACTTAATTATTTATCAAAATTAATTCTAACTCTCTCTCTCCTCCTCCTCCTCCTCTTCTTCTTCTAAAAAAATTTGTTCGCTTCGATTTAGAGGGAATTGTTCAATTTTAAAGAGAGATCGAATACTTTTTGTCGAGGATTGTGTATTGTTGCACGCCGATTGGAGAAGAAACGCGTCTCGCAGGGCACTCGAGACGGAGGAGAGACTTAAAAAGGATAAGAAGTGAAATGCGTGGCATGAATAAAGCATTATCAGTCCTCGTTTCGCCTGCAGCCTGGTGCACTTTGACGTAAATAACTATCTTTTTACTTGATCGAGCGTCTTACATGCTGCTCGAGGACGAGGGGAAGATTTTATGTATTCGCACGCTCGTTCCCTTTCCTCATTAACGCGAAACTCGGTACATACCGATCGTGATTCCGCCGACGATCGCGTTCTTCCATTTTTCATAAAAAAGAAAAGAAAAAAACTTGTTAATTACAAGAGATTCTTCTTTCGCTACGAAAAAGGAGAATTTTTTCAACAATGGAGGGTTTCCATCCGTGATTCTCGTTATTGATTATTATTAACGATTATATTATCGTCGTTACCAGGTTCGATCTTTCTTCTTTCCAACAATGCATTCGACGAAGAAGTATTTTATTTAATAAAAGGGGAGTTAATATGCCCGATGTGAAATGAAAAATTCGCGTTAAAAATTCGTGCAACTTTTACAAAGAATTTATCGTCATAAACGATTTTTCCACGATATTCTATTTTCTAAAGAAGAATAAGAATAAAAATTAGTTTTCAAAATACTCAGCATTCGATTTCGAATTTTTGTAAATCTATCCCCCGTCGAAGGTCATTTTCACGGATCGCCACGTTTCCCAGCCTGCTCCCCATTCCCCATTCCCGTGAAATTGTCGCATTTTTACGTAATGGAGGCTACAAGCATCCCCGGCAAAAGTGTAAACGACTTTTTCTCTCGGGTTGTCCATCATCTCCACCCCGTTAACCGTTTCGGCCGAATGTTGTGGAAACAGGCTGGGGGCCACTTTGGTGAAACGACGTAACAAGTGACGATACACCGTGATGATAAAGGCCCGCCACGAATTTACGAGGAAACGTGACCGGATTACGTTCGGGATCGTGACAAACTTGGAAGACCGGTAATCAGCGGTTCGGTTTAATTACTTTTAATTCGGCCGGTTTAAATTTACGCAATTTTCGCCGGCCACCCCGCTCGTGTATTAATTTTAAATCGTACCACGAATATTTTACGCATAATGACGAATCGGCCGTTAAACGAGACGTGATTTACGCGCAACAACAATGTATTCGAGATTCGGGGTTAGTTACTTAAGATTGGGATTGATTCTCATTTATTTATTTTTTGAATCGTCCTCGCTTCGTTTTATTTCTGAGAGTTTCGATCGATTTTAACGATTTTAAATTTTAATAATTGAGGCTCGCCACTTGTTGGAAAAATTTGATACAGAGAAATGAAGTTTAATTCGTGAATCCCGTTAAGAATTGTGAATGATTTAATGTAAAAAAAACGAATTGAATTACACGAAGGGAGGAGTGGGATAAAAAAGGATTATCGTTCGGCTTAAGTTCCGCGAAACTCGGGACAAAAACTCGGCAGGAATCGTGCTTCTCAACATCTTGATTAAATATTCATTCTCATTGAAGCGAGACACTTGTTGCTTACAAACGGAACGAAACCGAACACAGGCCGTTTACAACCGCGAGACAAACGATTTACAGATGGCGGACACCGTGATCGAGGGATGGTTAATGTTAACCGACACGAAGAGCCGGGAGAAAGAATTTGTCACGAATTTCGTTGTTCATTCGTCGACCGGGTTGGCCTGTAAATCAATCTATTTTCATTTGATTTCGAAAAATTCGATACTTGGATATCGAAATCAGACTTTCAGAAATAGAAACGTTTCTTTAGAAATCTTCGATCTTCGATCTTGGAAAAATATTCTCAAAAGAGCAGTCTCGATCGCGAAAATAATTCTGGAGAACACGTTTACGAACATTATGTCGAAAAGTGACTCGTCTGAAGAATAATTCGATTCTTGCGACTCTTCTTCCCTCTCAAACGAATTCTAAAATCCATTTCAAGAGTTAGACATAGACGGATGAGGTTGGTGATGGCAACACCGGGGCCAGGATCGAAGGATCAGGATCGAAAATTAAATCTTTAAGAAACCTCATGACTTTTTTACGTTTGCCAAAGTTTCAAGCCCGAATTGAACGTCGGGGTTTCGTTACCCGAGGGCGCAAATAGAGGGAGAGGGAGATGAAAAAGGCAAGATTAGCCCGTGGTATTTCCAAGGAGAGGCGAAAGACGAACGGCTTGGACGCCACGAAGAACAATTTGGCTCTGTAATTGCGACGAAAGAACAAATTGAATTCCTGTACGTATACGTCCATGCTTGCTTCTCTCTCTCCCTCCCTCCCTTCCTTCGTTCAAAATAAACTCAACCTCGGGACTGCAATCTGCCCGGTTAGAGAGAGAGAGAGATATTTCCTTCCCAATCAAGTTCGAACGACCCCCGTATCAAGCTGAAATCACTCGTCGTCATCGAATTAACTTAACTCCACTCGACTCGATTCGACGTAATCGTAAAACAATCGGCACGGTAACCACGGTGGTGGTTGGATTGGGAAACGAGAACACGCGGCGTATTTCCAACCTTTAGCGAATTCTCTTTTATTCCATTATCCCATCTTCCTCCAATTAACGAGGCGTATATATTAGAGAAAAGAGAGAAATAGAGGATTATTACTCGATCCTCGTGCGAGAGGATCGAGGACGACACACGAAACAACCGGATCCTTTTCTCAAACTGTAAAACGGTGGGACGAAAAATAAGCGGCCATAGAATTTCGCCATAAAACCTTTCTCTTTCTCTCTTTCTCTCTCCTTCTCAACCATCGAGGACGAGTTTTATATACATATATATATATCTTGAACGATCGAAAGGTATCGATAGACGCGCGGCGAAGAAAAAGAGAAAGAAAAAATCAAAGCAAGAAGAAGAAGAAAAAGAATTAGAAGAGAGAGAGAAAGAGAGAGAGGAAAGGAGACTAGCGGGTGGCATCTTTCGACGGATAGAGAGAAGGAAGAGGAGTAGGGTGAGGGGTATGGCACGGAGAGAGCAGTTTGGCCCTGTAATTACGAGGGAGCAGCGTGGCCAGAGGGGCGGAGGGGACCAGAGAAACCCTATAATCTTGGCGGGACCGCCCCTTGTTTGCTTGTATAATTACCCCCGTGGCCCTCCTTCGATGGGGCCTCGATGGGGCCCCGGTTCCAATACGTCGGCCCGTTCGTCATTTCGTTGGCTCGGCCATAATGTCGATATCATTACCTAATGCATCGTGCATGCATTCCGTTCCAATGTTTCGAGCCCACCTTCTCTCTCTCTCTCTCCTCTCTCGCATGGCCTCCCCTCCACCCCTCCCCCCCTATCGTACTCTTTCGCTCTTTCGATTCCTTTCTTTCTCTCTCCCTCTCCTTTGCTCTGCATCGCTCCGCTCCACGCCACTCGCCCACCCTTAGTCGACGATTTCTCAGGATTGACGTAATTGGCTTATTTGCATTGTTCCGTCTGTGCCTGGCGCTCCTTAGCGAGCGATGCATCATTCGCGAAGTGGTTCCAATCGGGAAGAAAGGGGAGGGAAGATTTCTCCTTGAGCGGTGTTGCGTCATCACGAGCGTGCTCGAGCGCGGTAATATCGCGAGGGGAGGAAGAGGAGGATGGATTCTTGGAAAGAAGGGGGAGGGAGACGGTTCCAGTTGGTCGAAATTTTCGTCGAGTTCGAAGGAGGATGTATCGAAACTTTAAGAGGTGTATTGAAATTTGAGAAAAAAAGAATCATTTGACTCGGGTATTGGTGTGTAAGAGGTGTATCGAAATTGGAAGAAAGTGGATTCTTTTGAGAAAGAAAGAATCATTTTAAAAAAGGAAGAGGTTTGGGTTTAGGTATTGGTGCATGAGAGATTGCATGGCCAAATTGTTTAAGTATATACGTATATTGAAAAAGATGGAGAGAAGGAATCGGGGAGGGCAGAAATATGGAAATTTATGCGAGGATTGTTGGGATTTTACGGATCATTAAGGGGATAGGAAGCGTCGCCGGTGCGACGAGAGCGATCTTACTTGGAGCGTCAGCTTGTTGCCGGCTTTGTTACCCCGTCGTGATTGATGAGCTCAATGACGACCGCCGGTGCTTGATTCACGCGTGTAATTTGTAACTGTTCTTTTAACGGTCTCCATTCTCCACTGTTCCTCCGCTCTCGTATTTAACCGTACCAAGTCGAGCCAACCCCTTCCGATTGCTCGAGTTTATCGAACTTGTTGTCGCCCAGTCATGCATCCTTGCGAACTCCTCGATCGATCCTCTCTTATACCTTTTTTCCTCTGGTATATATTTTATACCCTCTCTGTTCGACGATGTTTTACACTGAATACTCTTCAGATTTTATTTATTCACTTATCACTTATTGCAGATTCAAATTAACGAACTCTGTGCATTTTAGAAGCTTGGAGAACAACTACGCGCCATTTCTATATCGGAAAAAATTAACTCGAGGAAGCTTGGCGCATTTTATCAAACCATTCCATTCTCTTTTCCTCGTTTCCTTGTTACCCACCTTTCCTTTTCACTTATCAACCGTCTTCGATCCCTTTAACGAATTTTAACGAGGCGTTGACGCATCCCCCCAGGGGGATGCGATGTTCCTTCACTCTTCATCTCCAAGGAGACGGCGACACCCCGTAAAACAGCGGGAAGTGCGACTCGCGGCACGCTTTTCGAATCCCACCCACTGTTTTAACGACCCGTTTCGTGCACCTTATGGTGGGCCCGCCGGTTTAAACCATCGGTCTGGATATATTAACAGTCGTTGGAGACGCGTGATGTCGCCACCGTGCCTGTTAAAGAAATCTTCAAACCTTTGTCGAAACGATCGACGTCGTTTCTCTGTGTATAAATTATAAATATATTGGGGGAAACAGAGAGAAAGAGAGGGAATGACGTTGTAAACCGACGAGTCGCGTTTTTCTTTGCGTCGCTTTTATGATCGACGTGCGTCTCTCCCTAATGAAGCGTGCACACCGACCTATTTTTGGGTGTATCTGGGTTAGGAAGACAGGAAACATAAAAGGGGAGCGTCCTGGATAAGTCTGGATTTCCTTTTCTTGGGGTTGCTCAACCTCTTTGTGCTCTTATACGATTATTTGTCTCATTTTTTGTTTTCTGGAAAGGAGGAGAGGAAGCAGTTGATTTGAAAGTTGTAATCATCGAGACGGATCTATAATTAATTGATTAATAGATTTATTCGATAACTTTTCGAACGAAACGAACTGGTTGGCTTTATTAAACGGGGAAAGTCACGCGAGGAGAGACGAGTCACGAAGAAAAATGAGCGTTTTCGCGCCGGCAGTGAAATTTCACTCAAAGGGGTTAAAATATACTCTTAGCCTAATATCGGCGAGGATTTAATTTTGAGCGTAGTAATTAGTCTCGTTTCCTCTCCTCTGAAATATAAAGATACTTCGTCACAAAGCTTCCCGTTCCACGAACAACCGACGTCACTGATCCACTTTATTCGGATAAAAGAGCCACCTAATTGAATCGCTCAACGATGCCATAAACCGATTATTAAGTCGTTGTCTAGCATGAAATAAAGCGTAATTATTCGTATTCAATTACTTTCCAAGGTCTCGAAGGAGGAATAATACGTAATTCGGGGAAAATTCTAGATATAAATATCTAGAATCGTTTCGTTCGAATATTTCATTTTTAATTTTTACCGATAAGAACGATCTTCGATCGATTTCGAAAATGAATCGATTCTGATTTCTTTAATTGGAAAACTTTTCAAGGAGAAAACCCTTTTCAAATTCGAACGTCGAAAGAAATAGATCAAGATAATTCTGTCCTCTTCAAACAAAACTAGATCCTCCTTTTCTAAACGGAAATCCGTCAATGCTAAAAAATGTGAGTCGACGACGGTGCACTCTTCAACATCCCGTTGTTCCCGTCTCAACGAACACCCACAAAGGGAACGATCCAAATTCAAAGAAGAGACGGAACGATCGCCGTATCCCATTCGTTGGATCTCAGGGAAACCATAAAGCGAGGCAGTCGATTTACAACCTAATATTTCTCCCGGATATTTTTATTCCCGAGGAATCGTCTCTCGAAGAGTTGTTTAAAGAAAACAGAAGGGGGAAAAACTACGCTCGATCGTATCGTTCGATTTAAAGTTCTTGTCTCGCGATTATTTACAAAAATGCCAATCTCGATGCGTACGACGATCGAGTATACGATTGATACGTTTTCCAAAAAATTTTTTTACACGATTCTATTCTCTCTTTACACACGTTTCTTCATTTATTTTTCCCGTTTCAATTGCATTATCTTTGGAATCAAGAAGGAAATGCTGCCCCATTGAGAGAATTTCATTTGTATTTATGAATTCGAAAGTGAAGGATTACAAGCACAATGAATTTTTAATTATCTTGTATTACGTAAATTCGTAGCATATTTCCAATTATAAGTGGACCGGCAATAGATAGAATTTACCTAAAATTATAATCTAAAGACACTAAAATTTCGTTCACATGTTCATTTACACGTGTACACGTTATTCAAATCAAATTATAATAGAATAATTCTTAATAAGATAAGGGGAAAATTCGAGGAAAATTCAACCCAAATGAAAATTTATACTAAAGGAGGATACGTTGTCATTTGACGAATCCATCGAATAATAATTACTCGATGAATTTTTACTTATCTCGCACCACTTAAATAATTTCAACGTATATTTCCAATTATCGTATAAATTCACCTGAAATGATAATCTAAACACATTAAAATTTCGTTCGTAATGTGTTTACTTATACAATTCCAATTGCGTGCGACGTAAAAGAAATTATAATATATCACGAACGATGAAAAGGCAGAGATAACGATATTCGATCTGGATCGAAGATCGTAAAACGTTGGCATAGTCGTCGTTGGGGTTCGCAAGTCGATGGATTATCCATGGCCGGGGGGGATAATTCTCCCACAGTACATTCGCGGCTTTTTCTTCTCTTGTCTCAACGGTATAAATTAGTGTCCCCCTAATCCGCGTAACTACGAGCAAAAACGGGGAGAATTATTTCTTGGCCCCGTTCTCCACGCCGCGAGGATTAACGTGGCGACGTTCCCCGCTTTGTTTGCAACGTCTTTGTCCAACCGTGCGACAGTGCTCTTAACGACAGTGGAGAGATCGGACGACGATAATGCTGATTCGCCGGGTTTTATTGCACCGCGTTGGGGAACGGATAAGAAACGTGCTCTTCTTCTTATATATTTCTCTATTCGTCAAATGACCGCGTATCCCCCTTTATAATTTTCATCGCTTGGAAATTTTCCTCTATCGAACTCCTTTCCCCTTATTAACGATTATTCCACATCGCAGTTCGATTTGAATAATCGGAACAACGTAATTCGTATATTCAACGTAACATATTTGTATCATTACCTCTAATCGAATAATTTATTTATTTATTGCGAATCGTTGCTTAATAATCTATGATAATCACGATGATAACGGTTCCTTATTTTGCCAAATTGCCGATATTAAACATAATTGGTAAAAAAAAAAAAAGAAACGAGGAAGGGAGGGGAAAGTTTAATTCCGTTGGATCGATCGGCAATTGGTTTTCATTGACCAAGCTCATTTCGAAAACAACCGATCGACACGGTTACATCGTGCGTTACCCACTTGATTACAATTACACATGGTTTAACAATTGTATCGGGTTAATTAATACAATTCACCGTTGAACGAGGATGCATACGTGATCGGTGGGGTGAAAGGAACCTTTGGCCGGATGGCTTATCACGTTTCGCAACAGATCGCGCGAGAAAATGCGTTCGAAATAAATAATTAATTCTCCCAACCGATCGAGAAGATTTGCTTCGAAGGAAACAATTTGTTTCCCTCGATTCCTTCGTTTAGTTCCTCGTGTTAAAATTGCAAATTTTAATATCAAAATTCTCTCGATTTTTTCCACTTTGTTATATTTCGTTTATTACTTTTCATCTGTATGAATGGAATAAAAAGTAAGGGAACAGAAGTATGCAGAAGTTGAATAGATATTATTTATCGAGTTAGGGAATATAGGTTATGAGAAGGGGAAATTTTCGACTCTGATTTTATTATAAAAACGAAACGATCATCCTCCCAAAAGACATTCGAAACACGTGCAAGATGGCCTAGTAAAAACTTGCGAATTCGGTCATCGTATTCAATTTCACGATTTCGAACATTCAGACCACCTGCCACTTCACACCTCCTCCCCCCAATTCTCTTAAACACGCACGGAAAAGCGTGAAGTTTCGATTAATCGGGTTCGAAACAATCGCACGGGCGGCGAAGCTTGATAAATGATTGGGAAACGGGTCGAGGCGGCAATTTGCCACCAGACTGTCATTACACGCTGCGGTGTCGTTGCCTCGTGAATCACGGATACGTCCTCTTCTACGTACCCTGCACGCAAATGTGTGTATCGTTTCGCGTCGAATATCCACGGCCAGTGTATGTAAAGCGCGAGTCGAGGGGAGAGATCGAAAGCTTTAAACGAGGGCCCTCGCCGATCAGCTGAACGACGATTTGTCGTGGATCGTGGGCGGCTGGAATCTTACATATCCCTCGAATGTCGCCTGCCCTAGCGACGGGCGCGAGTCTCTCGCGAACAAAACTTTTCCAACTCTTCGCTTCAATACATGCACACGGGATAGATTCCACTTTTCCCTTCTCGTTTATCTTATTTGGCTCGAACTATTTCAACTATTCGTCATCACTTTTATTCCCAAACTATTCCGAGACAGAAGATCCTCGTTGCGTATTTTTTTTAATCTTCTAGATCAGTTATGATCTAATAGATTGTGGACAATCGATGTCGTTGGGATCGATGGCGGGAAGGGGTTGGCTCGAATTCGAGTTCAGTTCGAACGGGACTCGAAGCCATCCCTGGGCCGACACGCGCGGATACGCGCGAGTACGTTTCCACGGACAGGCGACAGGCGATCGCGCACACGCGCTTGTAACACCGATTTGTCTCCTCCTCGCGTCGGCGGAGAGAAAACGGAGCGGCTGTCTGCCGTTGGCTTTTCGCCATACGCCCACGCGCGCTCTCACTCTTCCTCCCCCTCCAGCCCCCTTCCTCTCTCGCCAAACATGTCCCCAACTTAGAACAACGTCGTCGCCACGCTAATCCCTGGGATCTCGGCCCAGACGCGTCCATTCTTCCCGACGCGCGGCGGAGAGCGTCCCCTCTCTCTGTTTCTGTTCAGCCAGCGCGGATTAAAGCGATTCTAGTCGAGATGCTTGTCGAACGAGCGTTTGACGTTTTAATTTCTCGGATCTGAAGGGAATTTATTCATTTTTCCTCGAAGAAATTTGGAAATTTTGCAAGAATACATGGATGGATAGAATTCGTGACGTGGGAGAGGTGGAGATTAGGAGAATGCTAAAGAGAAGTTGCGTTAATCGTTTTCAACGAACATAATTCGAAGCCTGAATATAATCCAGCCATTTCTAAAAAATTTTATCAATGTCCATTATCGATCAACATCGAATTTCGAAATTCTCTTTGATAAAATATACAGAGCAAAATATGTAAGACGGAATGAGAAATCCATCCGTAAGCTCGTCCTCGGTTAATCGAAGAGTGTTGCAACTAACATTTCGTCATACGTTTCCAAACTTCACTTGTGAAAGAAAAAAAAAAGGCATCGTGTCTTAAAGGAAGGGAGGGATAACAATCCTCGTGGTCTCTCGAACGAATTCGAGTTACCTGTTACAGTGGATCGAATCCGCAGAGACTTATAAATGTGTTAGAGAAGCAGAAATGAAAGGGAAGGAGAAGTTGTCCGTTCCATTTGGAAGCCAGCTAATTGGACTCATCAGTAAGGCTTACCTGGCGAGCTTTGCCTTAAACATAAGGACATTCTCTGCCACGAACATCGGTTACTCGTACGTTAGAATCCGCGGGGGCCGATGTCAACTCCAAATTACGTTTCTTTGAAGTATTATATACATAGAGAAGAAGTTTCTCTCAAGAAAAAAATTAGTATTTCGTTCCCTCTTTTCTGCTTCGTTTATAGAAATAATAGATAATCAGAGGGCGCATCTTCATCGTTACTTTCATCCTACTTAACGTTAAATAACAGCAAAATGTACCAAAAAGTTCCGTTTTTTTAAAATTTATTCTTATGATTTCGAAATAACGGAACGAAAATAAAAGAAAATAAAAAGAGAGGAAAGAGAACCGAAACTTCGTTGCTCTCTCTCCCCTCTAAATACAATTTCCTCGCTACTGCACGATCATACCGACGACTAACGACGTCTCCTCCAAGACATCCCGATATAATTCCACGATGGCAATAACGGTACGGTAAAAAGAGAAGATACGGGGAGAAAATGGAGGAAAAGAGAATCGATGGTAGGGGGAGGGGGGACGGTGATTCACGGAAGCGGCGCACAGAGGCGGAAGAGTTTAAGCCGTGTCGGCCGGTGAAGGAATGATGGCGGTCGTATAGAAGTCATTTATCGAATGAACCCTTCTTCGTTCCCGAAGTAAGAAGCGAAGAACTCGGTTTGATGTGGTGTTTAACCGCGGCTAAAAGTACACCCATTAAATCAATGGCCGTGCACCCTCTGCGTACCCCTCTTTCGTGAAAACTTCAAAAGACGTTTTTGCCAGGAGAGAGGAGGGAATACGTGCAGGTTGAAAGTGGGTGAAATATATATATACATAGATACACAGATCGTATTTTGTATTTTATAAAATCGGCAAGGAAAGATAGGATTTCCGTGTCGGTGATTCGGTTTCTTCGGTTTCGAAACGTTTGGCTTTTTGATTTGCAAATACAAAAGGTAACCGAGAGGAGGAGACGACTTATTTGCGGGGGGGGAGATCGTTCGATGGAGAAATACGGGGGGAATAAAGTGGAGGTAAAAGACAGTTGTGAGTCTGAGAAGAAAGTCGTAAGAGAGGATGTCAAAGTCGTCTAACCGATCCTTCCTGTCGACCTCTATGAGTATCGATTTTCGAAGACCTCTTCCCTTCGTTGTATGTAGATCAGCGTCGGATGGAATAAACGCGGAAATAATACGTGACACGAGAGGCACTTTACCGAGGTATTGATTGCGATCAAGGAAGAAGGAAGGAATTTTTGAAAAGGAACAAGTTTAAAGAAATTATGGAAGTTTGGTGGAAGTTAAGTAACGCTATTATTAGTTATTATATCGAATATTTTTGTAACGATAAACAATCGTGTATATTCGTGTAATTAAAAAATTATGATTTCAAAAGGAACGATTTCGAACGATTCATTAAAAGAGATTGCGAATGTTCGATCGTCTCGAATTTTTACAATAATTACATTTTGAGAAAAAATTACAAAATTTCTCTGAATAAAAAATAATTCTCGAAAGTAACGATTAATTAATTATTTGTACTTTATTTTTATATGTATTCTAAATTTATATTTTTTTATAAAACGTTAAACGCATTATTTATGAAACGATTTAATATCGTTATAAACGTTGCATTAAATGTTGTAATGTAGTTTTTTCTTTTTATGCGGATTATTAAAAAAATATAGATGTGTTTATCAGAGGGAATTATCAGTTAATAATATTTGGAATACGTGAGAGACTTTCTACGAAATCTATTCTTATTATTGTTGTAACGCGACCGCCACGCGCCCGAATTTCCATTCTTGCGCGAACCGTCGAACGAAGCGGACGTGTTTATACGAGCGGAGCAATTCTGTTATAAAATTTCATTGCTCGTTATTTGGTGAATTGGTTCGAATGCAGTGGATGCAACACGTGTAAACATTTAGACATCGAATAAGAATTTTATTATTTTTTTATACTCTTTATAATTATAAATAAATCTTATGAAAAGCGTGAAAAATAAGTAATAATTTTTTCTTAAAAAATTATAATTAAAAATATATCGACTACATCTCGCACGATTGTCCACAATTTAAGATTTTCTCAAGAACTTGATAAAATTTTATTCTTATTTTATTTACTTATTTTCACGCGTAGAGAGATTCACGTCGATCGATCAATCTATCGTCCATTATTCAAGAATCAGTTAAAAGTTCAACAATTTTTCGATCGTAATTTATCCAAGGAGCCTTAAATTTTACTCCTCCCCTTCCTTTTTCATTCTTCTCACCATAAACCACCCCACTTCTCGAAACACACTCCTCGTTAAGAGTCCAGCCAATAATATAAAATTGTCGCAAGCACGATAAATCGACGAGCGAAGGTTTTACCGCGAAATTAAAAAGCTGGTCGAAGGTTGAAAAAACGATCTGGTTGAAATGAAACAGTGTATCGCGTGCTACGTTAGATAGTAAACCTCCCGTTGAAACGATACAACGCACTCCTTCCCCTCCCTCCCTTCCTTTTTTTCAATGAAGATTAACGCTACACTTTGCTTTTCCATGGAAATTATGTATCTCGCGCGCACACACCCGCACACGCTTTACGTTATCCCTTTTCAACCCTCTCTCCTCCCCTCCTCCCTCTTTTCTTTTCTCCTTTCTTTTCAATACGCTGCACGGTGGCGTCCACTTCTTCTTCTTCTTCTTCTTCTTCTTCTAGGTATTCATCGCCGACGTGTAACGCGAAATACGGAAACGTATTATCATTATTGCCCCGACGAACATAGAACGGCAATTATAATTAGGTCGGTCGGCGATGATAAGCCTTCTGGGAATGCGTGACTCTTGATAAAGTTGGTGACATTTTTCCCTTACTCACGAAACACTTCGTACGCGAAACAAAAGGGCATTCCACGTTTATTTATTAACGCGACGATTCTTTCTTTCTTTCTTTTTTTATCGGTCGCTCGGCGATATTTATTTTTTCTTTCTCTTTTAAAAATAACAAAAGGTGGAAGATAAAATAAAAGTTTCGCGTGGCAACAGTTCCGATTGGCTGGCAAGAAATTTTCCTTTTCGCATCCATCCACGAATCATTATTTATAAAAGGAGATCAATCGCTATTATCTACGTACTATCTCTCCCTCTATTCATTGCTATATTCGATATATATATATATATACGTACACATAAATGTATCGCCACGTTCAGCTTCGACAATGGAAACTCCATACGGACCGATACGTTTATCGAAATGTTTGCTACGCGTGTTATGAATATGTATCGACAAAAAAATCGGCCTCGATAATTTATAGCCAATTGTGCCAACTTGCTCATGAATTTATTCAACAGTGGCTCTCGGTAATCCGCTTTCTATAAGTTGCGCCGATCCCGAGTTGTTGTCGCGGCCGCGACAGTTTTATTTTTCACCCTGTTCTTGCCCTCGATACACGCGGAACAATGCGGAAACACGAAGCTCTAGCACGCGTCTCGTTTCAGCCAGTCTCTTCGGCCCAGTGATTTATAATCGTGCTCGGTATTTGGAAGACGTATGTGTCTCAGGTGCTAATTTGAAAGGATTCGCGACGCGATTCGTCGACGCCGAACTTTCGAAGCGCGAAAAGAATGTCTGTCAATGGAGATTTCGAGAAGGGAGAGGAGTTAGATATTTGGAGAAATATAAAAGAGGCAACTTTGGGAGGCTCGAGTGTTTTCTAAACGGAATTTCGAGGAAGAAGCAAAAATGTATCAATTTAATCCGTAGCAACGTCTGTCTTGGACACGGAGTGTTTATCGAATATAAATTATCGATATTAAAATCAATACCATCTCTTGGTTAATTCAAGGTGCACACGATGTAAAAAAAGAAAGGAAAAAGAGTGGAAGAAATATTTCACTGCTCGCATACCAAACATTCAATTTGCCTGCCTTCCACTTTTACTCACCGTGCTGGCCCATTCGTTCGGCTCCCGGCCATATAATCGCAGAAGGGCAGAGGGGGGAGGTCAGAGGTTTTCCTCGCAAAGATCCCGTGCAAGCCCTCCCCCCTCCTTGCTGTTCTCTTCGTGGAAGCGACGGTCTTCCAATCAAAGACGCGTCAAGGTGGTTGACAAAGGGCGGGCATAATTCACGGGCCCGCGTATTGGGTAGCAGCCGATCTTTGGCTGGCCGAGCGAATACTGTTGTGCTGCGTCGCGTTGCACCGAAGAGGACCGCTGTGCGCGTACAGCGCGAGGAGGAGGAGGAGGAGGAAGATAAGAAAGCGGGAGGAAAGAGAGAGAGAGCTCGCCGCGGCACTTGCCAACCTTGTGAAATATGCACCCATATATCAATGGCGCGCATATCAATTGCCACCACTGCCAACTGGCTACGACTATAAAGGCCGGGGCCAACTGCGCTCGAACGACGCGGAATCGGGGGTCCTACCTCTTCCGTGCCAACGGGCCCCGCAAGCCTGTTATTCGATCGGCCTTTATTAGCCATAAATTCGATATGATACGCGAGGAATATGATAATGGCCATCAGGTCGCGCGGAATCGGTGGAAGGAAACGCTTTTCGAAACGGTGTTCTGCGGTGAAATTTGCGGCGTGGGTTGTTGGGAGGGAGTTTGGAGGACGAGGAGTTTGGGAGGTCGTTCTTTTTTTTTTTTGGTAAATTATATATATATATGGAAAAAGTAAAACAATAGAAATCGTCGTATTGTATTTAAAGGAGAACATGTCGTGCTTCGTGAATGTAAATGTGAATTTTCGTCTTGGAGATTCGTCTTGGAGAGGGTTTTTTTTTCGATGAAATCGAAATTTATCAGAATAAATAAATAAATCTACTTCCTTGCCCGAGATGAGAATTTGATTCACACGGTTTGTTTGAACGTTGTAACGTCGGATACCACAGAAGTTCATCGAGTCCCCCGGGCTGCTTATGACTCTTCAAGTAATACGAGTTTCACTCGGAGTAACTTAATTAATGGAACACTAATTAAAATTTAGTTTCAATAGCGGCCCTCGTAATTGGCCATCGTTGAATTTCTCCGCCACTTTCCACTAATAAGAGCTCGCGTTTAAATAAGTGGATTTAATCAACAAGAGTTCGGTTAATAAACTCGATCGACAGAAATTCCATTCCATTCCATTCCATTCCATTCCAAAGCCCCTCTCTCCCCCATTACCAATCCGCTGCAACCGCTCCCAATATCCCTGGCATTCTTCTTTTCGGCGCTCGTCCCGCAAGAAATTTGACGAAATTTCCAATCTTCCAGCCACCTCGGCGATTCACCGCGCTCGTTTAACGCTCGAAAGGGCCGCGAGTGCCAACAACGGACTCGATTGTATTACACCCTCCCCCGTTTATTATATACCAGAAGTTGGTAAATTGAATTAACGATATAATAATTTAAACGGGAGAACCACCTCCCCCCTCAGATTACAAAATTGCAGTAAACGGTTAAGCTCGCGCGTAAAGTTTCCAGCAAAACTTTTCGAGAGGAGCTTAATTAGCATGGGAGCGAACTCGAAGCGAGTCGTGCCGTGGAGCGCTAAAACGGCCCTAAATACATTCGTGCGAGTTGACGCGGAAAGGTTGTTGGTGGGGGGTCAAACGCGTTGGCGGAGACACCGTCGATGATGAAAGAGCGGAGTTGGAAAAGCGTTGGTCGAAAATAAAAACTGAGAACGGACGAGGAGAGAGATGGAGATGCCCTTTTTTCGGATATACGTGCTAGGTAGACCCACGCTGCTTCTTTTCTTTTCTTTTCTTTTTCAGCAAAGGGAAGCCAGAGTTTTCTTTCCTCTCCTGCCTCGTCGCGAGAGTGGGCGGACTGCGCGAAACGACTTAATGAACGGTATCTCCTACCGCTCCTCTCCAATCATTCCGACCATTTACTCTTCCAACTAGCGCTTCTCTCCCGTTCTTTTTTCACTTTCCCTTTTCGATTCGATATCATTTTTCGTTTCATTTCGAACAATATATATATATATATATATATATATATATATATATATATATATATATATATCAAGTTGCTTGTTTGCTCGTTTGATCGAAATATAAATAGTCCGGTATAAATCGGCGCGATTTTCGAGGTGTTTGCAACCAGCGCTTCTCTCTCTCGTTCTTCGTTCCTTTTCGACTCGAGATTTCGACATCATTTTTCATGTTCTCCATCTGGACTCCTCCAATGGAAACAATACATGTATATATCGAATCCAGTTCTACGATTAATTTCTCAAGTTGCTGGCTCGATCGAAATCCGGTATAAATCGGCGCGATTTTACACGGGCGATAAATCGGGAATCGCGTAATTGATACGAGGCGTTTACAATGGCTGCGAGGCTCGACAATGCTGAACGTCGGAATCGTGGTCGAAAGGAGGACTCGGGAGGAACGGTTTCCGGGGGAGGGCGCCAAGTTTGTATTGGTGCAAGGACGCGGAAACAAGGACACGGGTTTCGGGTGGTCGACGAGAGGAGGCTGGCTACCTATCCATCCCTCCCCCGCATCCAACAATGGCCCAGGTCGGCGGGCTGCAACAATGCTCCACGCCCCCGCCACTTTGGTTAATTAATTGCCGGCCTCTTTGTTGACGAACGTATGCCGACACCGATCCCCCATATTCCCCGGCTTTCCGCCCGAATTAATTAACAACAATTCGCCGAAAAGTGGTTAATTTTCGACATTGTTGTCCCCCTTACACCGTGTGTAATTTCCATTTCCGCCAGATTCCGGAACGGAGAAAAGTAATTACATAATACGTCCTCGCTTTGCATCCGATCCGCTATTAATTCGCGATAAATCCTCGTTGGTTGGCTATCAATAATCGTAAATTCGCCACCAGATTCTCTTCACCGGAAAAGGAGGGATAATTGGGGAGGAAATTTTCCTTGTAATTTTCTAGCAATTGGTACGCGGTTAACCGGTGGAATAATAGTAAGATAATTGGATCGAAGTTTAGGATGATGGTAAGTTCAAGGAGGAAGTTCCTTTTTCCGTACAGTTTTTATTGAAATTTAAGTTTTGTTTATTTTAACGGGAATATTTCGATAAGATGAAAGAAAATCGTATATTAACGTGATTAAAAAATTATGATGTATTTTTTTTATTTTAAAGGGAACGATTTTGAATTTGATTTATTAAAAGAGACTGCCAATGTTCGATCGTCTCGAATTTTTACACGTAATTATACTTTGAGAAGTAGTTACAAAATTTCTCTGAATCGTAAGAAATAATTCTCGAAAGTGAGGATTAATTAATTATCTCTACTTTATTTTTATATGTATTTTAAATTTATGTATTTTTATAAAACGCATTATTTATAGAACGATTTAATATCGTTATAAACGTTGCGTTAAATGTATTTTTTTTATGCGGATTATTAAAAATGTGCCACGCGCCCGAATTTCCATTCTGACGTGTTTATACGAGCGGGACAATTCTGTTATAAAATTTCATTGCTCTATCGTTATTTGGAGAATTGCTTCGAATGCAACACGTGTAAACATTTAGACATCGAATAAGAATCTTATTATTTTTTTTATACTTTTTATATTACGGTATTCTTCGAAAAAAATTATAATTAAAAATATATCGATTACATCTCGCACGATCTACAATCTAAGATTTTCTCAAGAACGATAAAATTTTGTTCTTATTTTATTTACTTATTTTCACGCGTAGAGTAAGGAGAGATTCGTTCACATCGCGAATCAATCTATCAATCTATCCATTATTCAAGAATCAGTGAATTTCAATTAGTATTTGACAATTTTTCGCTAGAAAATTTTACTCCTCCTTTCTCTTTTTTATTCTTTTCACCATAAAACATTTCCCTCCTCGAAACACCACGAATATACACTCTTTGTTAAGAATCCCCCAATAAATTAAAAAATCTTCTTTTTGGTACAATAATTTAACTCGAATACTTGATTTTCACGATATTTCTATCTGCATTTCGAGTTTAATTTTTGATTACGCGACGAAGATAGAGAAATTGTAAAAAATCAAAATATAGATTTCCAACATTACGACTTTCGCCTCATAGATTCCATAATATTTTATGAATCTCAAGTTCCGTTAAAATTTCTTTTTCCCAAATGAAAATTCTTCTCAACGGACACAATTTACATCCGTTCCATTTAACGCGGCAATTGATACAAAACGTTACACGCCAAAGTTTCGATTCAAAGAACGGAGGATCAACTTCGTTCTCGTTGTTTAACGTTCTTCTGGTTAGAATATTTCTCAAAGGTGCTCGATTCCCTCCCCTCTCGGGGTGATCAATAATAGACGAGACCGAGCGAAACGTCGATTAAAACTAATTTAACCGCGGACAATCGAATGTAAAATTCGCCTCGGGATATGAAACGAGGGCGACAGACCGCCCCTGTAAAAAGGAGACTCTCGATCGTGGTGGAAAAGTAAGCAAAGATGAAATCGAACGTGGAGAAAGATATTTCTCCGCTCTTCGATTTCTTTCCCCTTTCTCGTTGGAATGAGATCTTGCTAATGTACACTCCCGTCTGTAAGTCATTGAACGCTTAAAAATACACTTCAAGATGTGGATGAAAATGAACGTTATACATATATAATTATAATAAAGATTTAGGAACCGTTGCAAGAAAATAAGTTGTTAATAATCTTGATAAATTCGTTTTAATCCATTATGATGATTTTCATTTAACTTCAGAAGAATTGAGAAAGTATATAGTTTTTGGAAAATACAGGTGAATAATTTAAAAAACGCGTGCAAATGGATGTATAAATATGATGGATACCGTGAAAAGTAAAATTTTAATTTACGACGCATAAGAATAACATGTACAATTCACTCGTATAAAAAGTTATCTTGGAATTCAACTCTGTTCAATATATAAAGCCGAATCAAATATTTTAAAATTAACAACCGTTCGATTAATTGTGGACGAGAGTGTAACTGCGAGAAGAAAGGAGGGCGAGAAGAGCGGGAGGAAAAAAAGAAATGTAATTACAATGGGGGGAGGAATGATAATGAAGTTTACATTTTAATAACTCGCGGCCGCGCCGCCAGATGGTCCCCGATGCGATATTAATATAACGCTTTTCCTCCATCCTCCGCCAGACCACCGTGTTGAGAAGAAGTTGAGAAGATCCTAACACGGGCTCTCATAAAGCAGAAACACGCACGATGAAGAACGAAGCACGGGAGGGAAGGTTGTGAGACAAGAAGAATGCAGGGAGGTGTTATTGCATTTCACGAAGAATGCAGTCCACACGACGTCATGATATATATATATATATGGCCGTCGACCCCTTTCCCCTACGAATACGGGTTTGATTTATAAGTTATGAATCCGTCCAGCAACTGTCCACTGTGCATTAATTTTCTTTCTTGCCTTCCTTCGATTCACTTTTGCACGATGTACGTCTTTCTCCTTCCTTGAGATAAATAGAATCAAGATTTTTTTATAAAAATCGATCCCATTAATTCTTCATCGATCGTAAAATATTTATCGAAGACCGATTTTTTCACTTTTCGCGTTTCCTTCGAGAATTTACAAAAATTCTAATACGATGCATGGGGAATTTCAACAGCATGTATATTCATTATTATGAAGGCGACGTTCTCCGTCATTAAATAGACAGTTTCCATCAAGATCCTTGATCCTATATATCGATACCGATCTGATCAACTTGTATCGTTTTACGAGATAGCCTCTTATTCTTGAAAGTACTGTATTTCAATTTGCAACTGTATCCATCCTTGTCCTCGGTCGTGAAACATTGGCACCGATAACGAGACAGATTTACAGACCATCTTTTCCCTCCTTTAACGGCCTACGAATTAGAACTCGACCGAAACTAAAACTTTCGCGAAATATGTCCGCCCCCATTAAGGGGTAGAGGAGAAGGGTAACAAGGCTCGATGAAAAATTACCCTTATTCTGTATCGGCCACGTTGGCATTCTACCTCGTGGCGGTTTCTAAGGTTACGGGGAGGAATGGTATTTCTGAGATGGATCGGCGGGATAAGAGTTAATTAAGCGCCGTTAAAGAGTGCATCGTTGATGAAAAAAGGGGCCAAGGATTTTTCTCTTCGCATACCTTCCCATCTCGCTCCCAATTTTAAAATCATTTTCCCCCCATTTAGTTGGAGTTTCACGTGATGGAATTCTACGATATATTATTCTCGTCGGGAGAAGCATCACCGAAACGCGCAACTAAACGTTAACGAGGATCGAAGAAGGGTTCCTTCTATCGGAGATTCGAATCTAGAAAGAAGAAGAAAAGAGGGATTGCGTTAGATCGTATCGTGATCGAACTTGAAGTTTTTCTCCCGCAATATTTTTGAAGCAATTTTTTAAATCTAACTCTTACAACGACATTTCTATGGCAATTTTCTTTTTCGTTACTAGATGCGTGTACTTTAAATAGTCTTCACAATTTCATCGATCGTGAAATTGCATGATATTTCTTTCAGATTCAATATCTCGATTCCCTCGTATGAATTCCAGTTTCGAATCTATTCGAAACAGCGTCTTGGAAAGTATTCTTCGATGGTTGTGAAAGTTTCGAGCGTAACCTTATCTTCTCTTTTTTTTCTACAAGAAATGAAAAGTTAACGGAGAGACGATCGTCGGGAAGATGATACGATGCTGCTAAAACGAGGATACGTTTCACCTCGTTCGGATAAAGCCGCGTTTTGCAAACAATATCTTTCCTCGAAGCTGTTTCGCAGAAATTGCAACTGCGCCCGAACTCGTACGGGAACTCAGTTTGCAAACTCTATCCTCGACTTAAGTTCTTGGACACACGATATCCGCGCCTTTCTCAAAACTTGCCTCCCGCCATGGAAACGAAATCAAATTGATCGGGCAAGGAAACGGAGTCATACGTTGGCGAATCGGTCGCACCTGTTCTCCGAAAACTTGTCGTCGAATTCCATTCGGAACGAGGATCGATGCGAAACACGGGATATCGAGGAACGAGATAAACCAAGGGACAACGAATGCTAGCAATGTTAGATGAATGTATCTTTCGAAAGAACGGAAATTTTACAATTTTACAATTCTTCTCGTATTTATTAAAGATCGATATCCGCCTAACTGAAAGCGATGACAACTATCATACCGAATGTATATACAAAAGAAAAGTTTATTTTAGAATCAATCGCTAGGATAAAAAAATGCAAGCTCTCTCTCTCAATCACGACTATTTATACTCGGAACGGAACGGCGTTAATAACCAGCTGGGAGGAATTTGTATGCAAAATAGAGATGATAAGTTTAATTAACGGTGTCATCCAAAGAAGAAAAGGGGGGAAAAAAGGAGAAAAAACAATTATTTCAGCGGTGGAAGCCAGCGTGTCGAGGATGTTGGACGTTGGTTCGAGCTGGTTCGAGGTACGTGACACGAAGGCCGGAATCCGGTCAGCTGAAAAATTCATATCCGCGCTATTAACGGGCCGGAAACTGAATATGCCATATTGGTTTTCTGCATCACGCGCGCCAGGGGAAACAAATCGAGCCCTGTGCAAACAACGCGCGCGCTCACAAACGCACACAGGGACCTGTTTTGATTTTTGATCCACCCTATCTTTTCGCGCGCTTTATTTTCAGAGACGCGCGAACGAGTGTATGGAGGTGCACGCGGCTCGATAATAATAAGCGGCAGGAATCGTTGTACCGTGTGTATGTACAATCAATCTGGGAACGAGAACGATTGGGGATCGAAACGTTCGTGGAACAAAAATTAATTGTTTTTAATTTTTTTTCCCCCCGTTGTTCAATAACAGATTTTCGCGCGCAAAGAACGTGCGCGTTGCGATCTTTTATCTCTAAATATTTCGAAAATATTTCGAAGCGATGAAAAGTCATGGAACCATCTTGCATTCGAAAAAAATATTCCAGAAAAAATAAATAAATAAATCGTCAAGCTGTCGAATCCAAAAAAAAAAAAAAAGAAAAAACGTTTCATGGATGTCGCGACTCGATATCGATAGTTTCGCGATCTCTCTTATCGGTGCTTTCGTCCTACGCGGTTTCTCCGCACAACCTGCCGCTGGGAATTCCGTTTCGTGATCAAGAGTTGGCCGATCTACACGCACGAGTTACACGCGCGCGAGGAGGGAATAACAATGATCGCATTGATCGCGAGGATCGTGGAAAACATTGCTCGGTCGTGGGCGTTGTCGGGTGATTTATGCGTCTGGTGGACAGGTAGTCTGTTTAATACAACCTCGATTTCCACTCGTGTGTGTACAAGAATCGGGCGAGAAATCTTATTAACAGTTCGAAAAGAGTTTTTAGGAATCCGTGACGATTCATCGATACTTGAAATTCTCCACCTCTTTCGATACACCAACGATAGCGATAACGCCGCGATCCAACCTTGGCGCGCTTCGCAATCAGTGATGAAGCAGCCGGTTAAATATAGCCGGCCTTCGCCGTTATCGGGCCGAACAACAATAAGCGCCGTCCACGGATCTGTGCTAATCGCGATCTCTCTCGAACGTACGAAAACAGATTAAATATAATCCTTGTCGATATTTCTATCTAATTTTGCGCGCCGCGGCCCATTTTCCCTTGGATCGGACGAAGAGGAAGGGTCAAGGTCCCTCTCCCTCTTTCTCTCTCTCGACAGAAAGGATCCACTGTTCCGCGCAGGAGCTTATCCTTGGGCTCGCGCGATACGTTGTGGTCGGATTTGGAGGAGCGAAATTGCCGTTCCAAGAAACGAGTGCACGAGGAAAAAGGGGGAAGGAAAGGGGAGAAGGTTACAACAACGATCGCATTCATCGCGTTAAACGCGCAGTCAGCGCCTGAGTTGCCTGCCCCTTGGCTGCCAACGGGTGATCGGTAGAAAGTGATTCTGACACTCGAACGGAGTTCGAGGAGCTGTTGAAAATCGTCAACCGTTTCATTGAGAGGGATCTTGCCTGTTCACTGAGAGATCTGAGAGATTTATTCGTCGCCGATTCTTCTTCGTCCTTCTCTTCTCTTTTCTTTTCCTTCTGGACCATGTGCTTTCATTACAAGTTTTTTCCCACCGATGGTTATTACAACGTGTCGATTATATTCGTTTACATCATCGATCCAACCGTGATTTCGTCAAATTGTAGAGGGAAAAAGAGAGAACGGAGAGAAATGGAAATCGATTAAATTCAATTTTGTATCTCCGTTAGCTTCTCTTATCTTCGTTTACCTAACAAAACCATTTCCATCCGTCGAATCCGGAATTTTAAACAATTTGGGGATAGAAATACCGGTGGTTATAAGAGGATTGCTTCAAAAAAAAAAAAAAAAAAAGAAAAGAGAAGGAAAAAAGGAAAAACGTAAATCTCGCGGTAAAAAGGGTTTTGAAAGTAAACCCCCCTCGCCTAAACCCGAGGCAAACGCAATTTGTTGCGGATCTAGTGGGTCGCGTGGAATTTTATCAGCTCGCCAGCAGATTCTCGACACGATTTTTCTCTTTTCCTTCTTTCTTTCTTTCTTTTTTTTTTTTTTTTTTTCACCTTCGAAACGAATGGAGAAACCGATTTGGATCTCTCTCGATCGGGAACAAACGATAACGCGGCGTGATTTTATGAAGCATTTTACGGCTGGTACGTGTTTAGGAGCGATTGATCGACAACCGGTTCGATAAAACAACCTTTCTAATGAAATTTCCTCGCCACCATTGAATCGAGATCCATGATTTCGAGGTGTAAAGTCCACGTATATCGTTTTTCCGTGAAAGTAAAACGATATGAGAAAATCGCGTCGAAGGTTGAGGCTAACTCGTAGACGATAATTTTTCTCAACGTGTTATACAACAGGAGAAACTTTGAACTCTTGATTTCAAATCAATCCTTCGGCTGATGGATATCCAAGAAAAGAAATTGCTCCGCACAACTCTGTGCTCCATACTCGCGCTTCATTTTCCTCCCCGTAAAAATTGGACATTTTTGTTTGTTGCATCGATATTATTATCGATTTACATCGGAACGGAACGAGTGAATTATTTGGAAAAAATGTTGAGTTGACGTGAACCGGTTTCGATCACGGGTATTTCGCGCGACATTAGTTAACAGCGTGGTTACAAGGTAATCTTGCGCAAGCCTCAATTAGTGGCTCGATGGCATGGGCCCGATAAGCCCGTAGGACAGATCGATCGGCCGATTTCTGCGCTCCCGTGTGCCCCGGATTATTCGCATTTATAACGGCGATCGTTCATTCGTCGAGAACAATGGGTTTACGAGGCAGTTGCCGTTGAACGATCGGGACACTTTGCGGTCCAGTGGACGCGTCTCTAAGAGGGGAAAGAGGGAGAGGAAAGAAAAGAAAGGGGGACAACGATAAGAGAGGAAAATGCAATTTTGCCCGCGAAAACGAAACGAAACGAATTACCCTCTCTTGCGTCGCTTATTGTTGCATTATTTTTCTGGTAATTGCTTTTTATAATTGCTGCTCCCACCTTGCGTTCGAGCGGCAGCTGGATCGGGTGTGTTTATGGGGCAATTAATACAGCTCGCTAAATTGAAATGGTGGTGGATGTCGAAATTGTCGGAATAATAACGAGTTGTCCTGTCTCGTGTGTGCGTGTGTGTGTTTGTGTGGATAGGATACGTGGACGGACACGTGATCTCGCGTATCGATCTGGTTTGACCGGATCGAAGGAGAAAAAGGAAACGGAAAGAGAGAGCGATGACACGATTTCTTTCTTCCTTTCTCTTTTTTTTCCATCGTTTTCCATCGAGAATAGAAGCATAGTGTTTTGACTCGAAGAGGATTCTTTCTTGAGGAATCCCAGCGATGAGAGCGATTTCATTAACGAAAGTCACTCGGGGATAAGGAATTTGAGCAATGGGGGAGGGGAAACTCGAAGGCGAATAATTACAGGGTGTTAATATAGAAACTAATTTCTCTGGGGGAGAAGGAAATTTTGAGAAAGGCACAGTGCGATTTTAATAACGAGAATATTCAGAGAGACGAATTCGAAGAGAATCTTCTCTCCAATATTTCATCTTCGATCCTTTATAACTCAATCCTTCAAACGTGTCTCAATGCAACCAAATACTTCAAAATAGAAGAAGAAGAAAGGGAAACCGCGATATGAAAATCGGATAGACCAAAAAATAAATAAATAAATAAGTAAATAAAATTGCAAGAAACGAGGAATCTGAAGAGCGAAATCGACCCGTTTAACGAAGCAAATCGCAACCTTCTCGTGCCGTTAATTACGCTTCCCAGTTTCTCGCCACACACGTATAATTTTCACGAGGTGTTTTATAACGCCACCGTGTACGTGCAATCCAGTTTGATTCGCTCCCGTCCTCCCATTATCTATCTCGATAAAAAGTGTCCAAGGTGGAGGAGCCGTGGCGGAGGACTTAATCGGCGGTGGATGGCACGGGTGAAAAAGGGGCGAATATGGGGAAAAAGTGTTTATCATAAGGGGCGGCCGCCACGAGAGGCCCGTTTATCGGGAGGGCGATACTTCTGTTGGAGGGACCATTAGGCCGAGACAAGGTCAGGAAGGTGTAACTGTCGAAGCCGCGATAGCAAGAAACCACGTGTCTTATGCCGTTTGGTCACGGAACGTGATAATTTCTCGGCTCGGTTCGGCTCGGCTCGGCTCGTGAAAGAGGATGGAGGAAGAAAGATTACTTGGAAACGATCGTCACCTCGATTGAACGATTTTGAAGAGATTATTAGATTATTTTTATACGAAGAAGAAGACGATTGCAAAGAGAAATAAATGGTTTAAGGCTCGTGAAAGAGAAGGAATGGAACGGAAGGAGAAGGAAGGGTAGTGAAAAATATATCGTGTTTCGTAGTTTTCGAACGTTATGCTTTGTTTAAGTATTGGATTATTGGATTGGTTGAGTTAAATTTTTATACAAGAGAAAGAAGAAGAAAAAGATTCAAGAATGGAATATACGATGTTATAATTGCAATGGAAAAAAACACTTGGAACAATTGATAAATAAAACACACGTTCAATCTGTATTATATTCAGAATTGCAATAGATATCGTTGGACGATTTTCTACAAATTTGTGAAATCCTTCGACGCGCAACAACCTGACAGATTCCACGTCCTTCTCTCCGGAGAAGAGTTCAAAGGATGAGAATTGAAAAAAGAAAAGGAAAGGGAGGAAGGGTTATTTGCTGCACGCCGTTGCAACGCTGCCATGGCGATATTAAACCCATATGATTTACAAGCGTGAAATTTGATTCGCTGGCGTGGAAACAACAGGCAATAATCAATTTCTCCGGGGCAACAAAAGATATGGCGTTTCATTATAAATTATTGGCAGCCCGTAACCCAAGGCGGACACATCGTGGCGTGTGTGGATCCGCCAGAAAATCTCCCGACCGTCGAACATGAATTGTGATATTCCTGATGAAAGATGTTACCCTTGCATCGTGTTACACGCGTTTCGCCGCTTTTTCGAGTTTCACGAAGATCGAAAGCTTGGAAAATTACAACAGATATTCGAACGGACGTTTTCTCCCTCTCTGTTAATATTATTGATCCTGTTTTCTTCTCACGCGTGGATGGCATTGACCGATGATAACTCTGGCCCAGCGAGGACCAGATACCAAAATTTGTAATTCTTTTAATGAAAAGAATCACAAGAATGGAGGGATACACGAATATCCTTCCGAACACGGAAATTATCATCCGCGAGAAGTTGAAGTTGGCAAATATTAGCTTGCTCGTTGTTATCTAAGTGTAACATTAGATAACGTTAGAAAGTGTCCATAAAGAGAACACGTCATCGAGAGAAGCATTGTCGGATGACTCGTCTCGTAAATCACCTCGTCACCGCCGTGTTTCAAGGAAAAATTTCTAGAATTTTCTCTCTCTCTCTCTCTATCTCTATGTACACGAATCGAGAGAAAAGAAGATGAAGAAAAAGAGGAAAGAGCGGACGACAAAATGGGACCATAGTTCACTGTTCGAAGGATGTCGGGAACACGTTTATAAGAAGGAAGGTAGGGGGCGGCAAAGATAAGCCGAAAACCCAGGATCGATGATGTATGTTTGAGAAATGCAACGGAGGAATTAAGATTTACAACGTCGTATAATAACCATTGTGCCACGGTTTCGTACACGCGCGCTGTTTGCAACTAGGGTCACAACAATTTTAAGGAGATCCTTTTCTTCCTCGACTCGAAGCGGAGAGGAACATAATAAAGCTCGTTTGCCCCTCGCGGTCATAAATATTTATCGGTGGTGGAAAGAGTTATAACAACGAGGCAAAGAAAACGCTTTATTTACTCTGTGGCAAAGGGAGAGTTGCAAACGTGACTCGATTTACGGCTCTCTCTCGCGCGCCGATAATTCCTCGCCGGAGACTTCCCTTTAAACATTTCCAAACGCGAAATTTCCCCCTCCCTCCCCCGCTTTAACTATCGGTAACGTTCGAGTAATCTCTTTTACCGAAAATTCGACCGCGAGGAATGGATCTTGAATGATTTCGAGCAATAACAAGATATATCGGGATATAATTTTTGTGCAATTGCCAGCTCATTGCATTTTTCCATATCAATTTGTTATCAGTTTTATCGAAGTAAACGTAACTCCAACACTTTCATAATTTTATTTTCCTTGTATATTTTACTTCATTCTACTGATAATTGCTAAAACCCGGCAATAAAATTGTTGAAATATACGCAAGAATTCGGATGACATTTCCAAGAATTAAAATCGCGGATTTACTTCGACGTTTTCGAAGGAAGAAAAAATTCAATTCTTGCGTGTTTTATCGTCAAGTAAATATACACTACATAGATTCCGAGAAATTCGACTCGGCGGAGAAAGATCTGAACTTCGTCAAAGATCCCATTCCAAAAACACTCAAACTTAAATAATTCGAGTTGAAATAAATTTCGTATCCGGAAAAAATTGCAATCTTGGAAGTGAATTTCAATCCCATGTATTATGCATCACGCATTATGATTTGCCATCGAATCGAGCGTGATCCCGCGGCCGATAAACCGAATTTTCAACGATCCGACGAACAAAACCCGCCACGGCTTTTAGCTAGGTGGTGCTCGGAATCGTTTAACGTCACGTAACTAATCTCGATGGCTCGTCGTGCTTTTCGATTACGTCTGGAACAGCCGGCCCCGCTATATCGCGCGCGCGCGTGCAAACGTTGAAAACGTTGGGCCGATCGTATCGATAATAATAATCGGGGAGGGAAAATCGCGGGAACAGGGCGTGACCGTAAGCGTGCCAAGGTGATTCTCATTCCGTCCACGTTTGCCGTATGCGTCACACACAGAGAGATGGAAATCCGAGCGGAGATACCGGCTGAAATCGAGCGGAGTGAAAAAGAGATCGAAGAGAAAAATTGCGCGTTTTGGAAAAGTATATTTATAGGGGCAGGTTGGGGGAGGAGATAATGTGTAATGTTTTTGTTAGGAAGGATGGGAGTTTGAAGAGGGTACAAAGCGTTTGTAGGCTCATCGGTGAGCAAATGCGAAACAAGTTGCACGATTATCGAAAAACCATTACGCGAATTAGGCGAATTAGATTGTTGCATATGAAATGAGACCGATTTCATAAATACGTAAGATTAATCGGAATTTAGTGATTTAAACGTATTAAATAATATTTGTTGCATCGTTAACTTCCTGCTTAGGAAGATTATTCAACGGTATACAATTTGTTTTCGAGAAGAAATTTCAACATCGATAAACTCGACTTCCTCCTCTCTCTTTCTCTCTCGCCCCTCTTTCGATCTAAAATCGCTGACGACTTAACGAGCAATGAAATGTTCGCATACCAACTCTTTTTCACGTTTCGTTTCAGCTTCTAAGAATCTTGGAAACCAAAGATGTCGGTACGAATATATTAACACCTCTCCGTATGTACGAGATTCTGTTTGGTTTGTACGAAATGCACCCTTTCCACCGGTAAGCAGACGAACCCGTGATTTATAACTCTGGCTCCTCGTAAATATACAAGCGACAATATATCTTTCGAGGTTGTCGTGAGAGGCGAAGCGCGCTTTTCGAACCGAAAGGAAGTTTCCTTTTCCTCTCTCTCTCTCTCTCTGTCTCCTTCGTTCTCGCGGCTACTCGATTTTCTTCTTCTTTTTCACGCGTGTCTTTCCTTTTCTCACTCGATCGCGCGATGACTTACAGGATGGAACGCGAGGAACGCTCGTTGGACTGCTCGATCGAGTTTACGATCATCGTAAAGTAAATCAATAGACGTGCCTCTCTAACCTCGTCGCTACCTACGATATATGTATATGGATTTTGCCCTGTTTTTTCCTCACCCTTTCTTTCTTTATCTCTGATTTTTATGATTCCAAGTGAAAAGAAATCTCTCTATTAGGACGAAAAAAATCTCATTTCTTTTTTTTTTTTTTGGATTAATTTACATCGGTGGATTTTGTAACGATTTGACCAAGAATTTTTATTTTTCTTTCTCCTTCTTCACGATTTATTTCCACGTTTAAGGTTGCACGAAATGTTGGCGTGAAATGCGGAGACCTTGGACGCGATAAGGAGAAACGGTCGAGGGTCGCACATGTTTTATCTGGTCGCAGTGCAACATCAACGTCTGCTCTTCTTGAAGACGGGAATTCCACGAAGTATGGGTCCAGCTCGAGGGCCGTCCAGTCCAGAGAACATGCTGACGCCATATTCTCCGCGATCTTATATCTCAGGAGGAGCTCCATTCTCCATCTTCAAAATTCTTCTTCTTCGTTGGTACGTAATTTCTTATTTACTTATATTGCATTATAGATTTAGATTAGCTATTTTTTTTTGGATATTTCTCACGTATACGTTCCGTAGATTTTATGTTCTCTTGTAAATATCCCTAGTCTGTATAATCTATATTTTATTAATTTCAACAGAAAAGTAATATTATTTACTTTTTACATTTTCAATTTATTAATTGATATTCGTAAAATCATTTCATCCAATACTTGCAGAATCCTTTTTTTTCCTTACCAATCAAATTTATCGTTCAAACTATCTATTATTACCACGAATACGATTCATCCATCCTATTTTTCCCATTTCCCCCTCTCTTAAATGTTTAACATAATATCAATCGAGAGCGCGACGTCGTCGCCTCTCTCTGATTTCGCCCGGATCGTTTAATTAACGATTCGTGCTCCTCGACGATGTTAAAATTGCAAACGTTGGAAAACGAAGGAAACTGAAACTCGTGATATTCAACGTTACTCGATGTCGAAGTGCGATCTCTCTCTCTCTCTTTCTCTCTCTCTCTCTCTCTCTCTCTCTCTTTCTCGCCTATTGATAATACGCAGGTGGAAAATCTTCTTGGTACGGCGGAAATAAGGGTTGGAAAGGAATGGCGGAAGTCTTGGTCGGGCATCGTTGACCTTTCTCGCGCGTTACGGCGCGCCATTAACCAGGCGGTTAAGAGGTTGCACGCGTGTACATCTGTTTGCGCGGAAGTGCTTTTGTGGAATCGCTTTTGTGGAAACGCCCCTTTTGTCTCTCGCGTTATCTGAAAGTTTCTAATGTAACTTGCACTTGGGTGGATATCCATTACTCGGAATCCATGACGTATTGGCCTCCTTTAACGCCCGATATCGTTTTCGGGAGAGGAAGTTGTGAAGTGAAAGGCGATAGGAAAATGGTACTTAATGGTATTTAATGGGAATGATGGGATGATTGGAGGAATGCTTTAGCTGTTTTTCTTTTCTTCCTCAAATATGCTCGAATATTTTTTTCTTTTTAATTAACAATGGCAAGGAGTACTTCACGTGATTATTTTTCAATTTGCAATAAGAAGAATTTTTAAATGGAAATCTGATGATTGGAGGAGGGGAATGCTTTAACTGTTTCTTCTTTCGAAAATTTTAGAAATGAAGATCCCTTTCTTTTATCCTCAGATACTGTCGAATATTTTTTCTTTTTAATTAACAATGGCAAGGAGTACTTCACGTGATTATTTCGCAATTTGCAATAAGAAGAATTTAACGATTTTTAAATGGAAAGCGTAATCTGATGATTGGAGGAGAGGAATGCTTTAACTGTTTCTTCTTTTTCGAAAATTTTAGAAATGGAGATCCCTTTCTTTTATCCTCAAATATGCTGGAATATTTTTTTCTTTTTAATTAACAATGGCAAGGAGTACTTCACGTGATTATTTTTCAATTTGCAATAAGAAGAATTTTTAAATGGAAAACGTAATCTGATGATTGCTTTCGGAGATCCCTTTCTTTTATCCTCAGATATGCTCGAATATTTTTTTTTTTTGATTAACAATGGCGAAGTGCAAGGAATACCTCAGGTGATTATTCCGTTATATTCCGTAACTCGCAATAAGTTTAAGCAAGATTTTTTAAATGGGAAGCGTAATCTGACTATTGTCTTTGACCACTAGTACGATCATCAAACTTAAGAGACGTCACGTCAATTACAGAAACGTTGTTTTTTATGCGACATGGGCAACGAGGTATCGGTAATTGGCCGTGTCATGGACAGGATACTGTCGCCTCGTCGTCTCTTTGTGGATAAATCGAGAATGGATATCGCGTTGGAACAATATTTATCGAATTCGAGGAAGAAGTGAAATAAGGAACGACGTTCCTTTTCTTTTTTTCCACCAATAATAACAAATGGATAAAACATTTAAAAAATAGATTCGATTCTACTTCGATTGATATTTTCAAATAAATTCTTTCATTATATTTCAAGAAAATGGTACTTTCAAATATATTCTATCTTTGGATCTTGAATAGATTCGATCCCTTCCCAATCATTCTTTCTATTATTCCCATCGTGTCGTCGATAGAAAAGAACGAAAAATCTCTAATTCCTCTAAGATTCGAAATTATACGATCAACAATTATATCCGTTAAAAGACAATTTTCTCTGGTCCGTTACGCGATATTCCGCTTCATTTTGAGTGGTTAGCTTCGTAAAACGCGCCATCACCGTGCACTCTCCGTCCACTTTCGTCCGTACACCACGTTTAATCTCTTTCTCCGTTATCAGGGTTGCATATTTAATGCACTTAGAAACCTAGCTCTGTATTCATAACTCGCCGTTACCGGTGATAGTAGAAGCACAGGTAGGTACAGTACGCGTAAAAAGCATCAGAAAGTCGAAGGGAGGGGGTTTCCTTAAGAAGGAAGGAAGGAAGAGTTGGTTAAAACGATCGTATTTTCTGTCAAGCCAGTCTCGATATCCAGCTGCTCTAAGCTAATTTTTCTTTACGATTAACTCGGGATCCCGAGCACAAATTTTCCCTTCCTCCTCCTAAATTTTTTACGACGAATTAATTTTTCCAATTTTTCCTTTCCACAGCTATAATTTTTGCAAATTTTAATTTTCTATAAATATTTATATTACCGGGGTTGTAACATTTATTCCGGTGTTGAAATTATCGTGCGCGCGGAGAAAGGAAGAGAGTGGAACTGGATAGAAAAATAGGTTAATACGGGAAACGTATGGCCTACATTAGAATGTTCCACTTATTTAAAAAAAAGAAAAAAGGATCAAAGCTTTTGTCTATAATATATTCTTCTTTCTCCATCCTGTATTTTACACGCGATCGCATAATCTTAATTTCGCGATAATAATTAATCCCATAATTTAAATCGCACAACCTCAAAACTCGTATATCTCTTTCGAGGGAGAGGTGATTAATTTAATAATAATAATAATAATAATAATCGTTTCGTTCAACGAATTATTCGGCCATGTTTTCTTTCTTTCCTCGAAATCTGTTTATTGAAAAAAGAAAAGGAAAGAAAAGAGAAGAAAATTCAGCACGATGCTTCGTAAAAAATATACGTTACACTCCTCTCTCGGAACGGTACCATATACTTACACGTAGTTAGTGCATACAAGGGTCTGGATAATTGATGCACATCTCAAACGAGGACCGACCGACGTTACATCGTAATAACTTAATTTTATAAAGTATAAAAGAAAAAAGAAAAAAAGCCTTGTTCACTTCGAATAAACGTGTCGTCGCGCACCTGCCAGAAAAATGACATAATTCAAAAATTTACTTATCATATTCCGTAATAATTATACGCAAGAAATATATATATATATATATATTTCGAATCTTCGATAATATCGATGCCACCCGAAATCTGCGAAACGTGTGCGTCGAATTTTGCCGCGTTTCTCTTTTGGAAAGGTCGGCGAGGCTATGGAAAAAAAAAAAGCCGCGTGTGTTGTCGCTTTGAAAACAAGTGGAACAGGTTGGACGCGTTAGCGCGAAAGTAGGTGGAATCGTTGAAAATTTTCCCCGGCTATACGGTTGGCGGCGAAACAATCGCGCCAATGTGGAGAAGGAGAGACGAAAAGAGAGAAGCGAAAGCGTGGCGATAATAAAATTGGCGGACGGTGCTCGAAACGGTGCGGAAATTTTTATTACTCGTTTGCGAATTATTTTCGAGCGACTCGTTTTCGGTCGAAACTTTTTTTTCTTTTCGAAAAACGTGTCGTCCTCGTAGTGGAGGAGCGACAGAAGAAGAAGAAGAAGAAGAAGAAGAAGTGGAGATCCGCGAGCAACTCGGGCAAAGTTGGTCGCAGAGAGTTGGAGAAGTTTGGAAATTCGACGACGAGCCGATATTACGCACGAAATTATGAGATGCCGTGGTGGATATCGGCATCCTGTATCGGTTTTCATAAAAGACACACTTTGCCTCTTTTCTCTCTCTCTCTCTCTCTCTTTCTGTTTGGGAAATTCAAAAGTTTGGGAGATACTCGATGCCTCGGGTCGTGCATCGGATCGATTGTTAACGAGAGGGTGATGGATAGAAAAGAAGATTGTTAGAAAAGTGTATTGCGGGTTATTATTTGTATATCGAAGTTATTAATGCGATTAATAATGTTTTTTATCTGGATAAGAAGCGATTTTTTTTTTCGTTGGAGCGTTCGTATTCTTCTCGCGGATGCGATTCTTTCCCCCCCTTTTTTTCTCGCGAGTGGAATTTTTCACGAAAAACTAATTAGAACTCGCGTCGTTGGTATTTGTGAACCGCTTGCAGGTCTTAACCCAGATCCGGGGAACGGGAATGTCATTTCAATTGTGCCTTTCAATTTTTTTCGGAAACTATTGTTTGGGGACGCGACTGAAAACGCGGAATTTTTGGGGACAGGCTTGACATCTCTCCTGAAAATCGTTCCACAAATCGTGCCTTCCAGTTAACGGGCTGTATACATGAAATATAGAACGATGTTTTCGAAAGAGAGTATTCCTCTTAATCCTCCTCCCCCCTCTGATCACTTTTATATCGAACGAGGAAAAAAATATTTATAAACGAATATACCCTTCTCCATCCTCTAGTAAAATCCATCCCATCCGATTAATAAACGCGAGAAAAATCTTTCGAAATATCGAATGAAACTGGTTTCGAGTAAAACTCTTCTATAATAATAATAATATTACATTATTTTTCAAAACTCGCCTCATCGAGACGAGCTCAATCGATCCCATTTCATCCCTAGGCGATAAACATCTGTTTCCTCGAGGAAGCGAACGAGGAATTGTCCAATACTCGCGAATCAAAAGTCGTCGAAAGAAAAGATTTCACGCGAATTCGCATGCGGCAACTTGCAGCAACTTTGTCGCTAATTGGTCAGCGCGCAATCGTTGGAAAGGATCGCCTTTTCCTTTTTCTACGAGTTTATCGCGAGGAGGCTCGAGTTTTAGGAGGGGGAGGGGTTACATAAATCCGGAGGCAATTTCGTTCGTTTCGAAATTAAGCCGGTTGTTACATCGAGGAAAAGATATCGAGCGTTTTAAAGCTTTCAAACTCTTGTCCCTCCACGGGGATATGAAGCTATCAGTTTTAAGCTGACCGACCCGGTGAGTCGAGCCGTTAAAGACCGCGAGCACGAGCCGCCATTCAGTTTTAGACTTTTGTGCGGGAAATTCCGCCTCGCGAGCTTAACCGGCTTCAAACGTTCCGCTTTCTATCCTCTCCTTTTCGTCTCCTCTTTCAAGTTTTTCTTAAACTTTTATTTCTCTCCTTTTTCCCTTTTCGCTCCTCCTCTTCTAATCGTTAAAAATATTTTTTTTGAAGGTTAAGGAGTAACGATATATTCGTGGAGTAGGAAATTTGATCGGTGTGGTGATTTTTGGAATAATATATCGTATAAGGAAGATGATAAAACGATTAAAAAAAATAATAATAAAGAAAATAAACGATTCTCGCAATTCGATTTTTCCTTCCATTTTTTAACCGGTTAAATCGCCGTATCGTTTCGACCCTTGCTCGCCCATTGTTATCGTTTAATGAACGCGAACGGAACGCGACGGCCTCGTTATAAAATACAGTAACGACGCGAGGATGGAAATTTTCGAAATCGCGGATAGACCTCATTCAGATTGATAAACGGGACCGCGAATTTAATTAGAACTTCGTTCGCTGTAATTGCGCGCAAAAATTATCCCCGTGGAACAACACGCAGCCAGGATTATTGATCGATTTCGAAAATTCTTGGAAACGTATCAACAGAAACTTTCAAATTCGTCAGTCTGCATTGATATATCGAGTAAATATTATATGGTTGCACGATCTGTTTCGATTATTATGAGGATTTAACGTCGAAGAGTATAATATTATAAATCGTGCGAATAAAGTTCGTTGAGATTAAAATTATTGGATGAATAAAATACGATAACGTGCGGTCGCGGTGGATATAGAGTCGCCAAAGGTCTGGTCTAAACATAGTATCTGGAACTCGAGATCCAGATCCAGAAGGAGATCTCGTGGATTCATAAAATATCCATCGACACAATGACCTTCCCCTTTCTCTTATTTTCCCGATAATTTCCACCAATCGTGTACGTCCATTTCGTAATAAGAATAAGTGAGATGGCGACAGAATGTAAAATGAGGGAATGCAATAAGAATCGTTCCTTTGTGGATCAATTGTGGGAGAGTAAATGCAACGAATTCGAATAGTTAAAAGTTGGCAGAGATCGCGTTAGAAAAGGGTTCGGTTTTTAACTTTTTGGAAAGGTTGCCGATTTTAGGGCGAGCCGATGTAAGCGATATTCGGGAGAGTGGACAGAATGGGGGGAAATTTAATTCAGAGTTTGCGACTTTCGCGCTAAATAATATTCGTCGAAATGAAATTTGCCGCGGGCAAACGTTTCTATCAGATGTTACACGGTTGTCCTATTTTTCTCCGCTCTCTCTCTCTCTTTGAACATCGACTGTCACTGTTTCGACCGAATTACAACGATCGCGATTATCCGATCAACGTTTATTGACGTGTAAAAAAAAAAGAGAGAGAGAGAGAAATGGCAGCAAAATTTCGCCGCAACTTCAAAGGGAAGCTTTTATTTATTCGAAAACATGATATAAAGTCAACAATGGAAGATAGTGACATAGTGAAAAAAGAAAAAAAAAGTAGAATTTTATTACATCGTGAGATTCGAAAGAGGCTTGTAGTATTTTTAATATAAATAGGAAAAGAAGTGAATGCTTATTCTAAAGAATAAAACTTTGGTATTATTTCGATATTATTAATTTTTTAATAGAATTATAAGCGTTAAAACGACGTGATAATTTAATATTCGTTCATTTTAGTATCGATGTTTGCATTAATGTTTATCTCTAATAAAACGTGTTCATTTACCGAAGATAATCAATGCACGGATTGATTAATAAATGTACAAATTTACCGAATTAATAATAATGAACGGCACCACGATCCAAAATTACACGATGAATCTCCATGAATGAATCTCCATGAAATGAATGGAACATTCACCAATGAACAATAACGTTCATCGATTTATCCGGAGCTAAATACGTATATAATTAAAAAAGAAACGGAGAAGAAAAAGGAAAAATGAAATTTTTATCCTCCTCTCCCGTTGGAGATTACGATATTCACCCTCTTCCATTAATCCAATCACCGTTTAACCACTCTCCTTCCTTTCCTTCAAGAACCGAAGAAGAGACAAAAGAAAAAAGAAAGAAATAATTTTTACTCAACAAGTAAAACTCGCTCACATTCGAAAGTTAGGAACGCCTAGTAGTCCTCGATAATAATAAACCGGCGAAGAAGATAGCTGCTCGACGTGGGAGGAGGCAAGTTTTCCCTCCGCCGGTGTTGGGAAACGGTGGATGGAGCGCTTGATATACACCGGCTCTCAGCAAATTAAACGAGGGTGGTTTGCAGTGCTGACACGTACACTCGTTCGTCACACCCTAACCACAGGCTAGCCCTCTCGCTTACCGCCGGACAGAGCTCCTCCCCTCCCGAACTGGGGGGCAAAATTGAACTGCAACATCGATGATAATGGCGAGGCATACTTCAACCGGGCGTGCGCCGAAAAAGGGAGCGAGGGGGAGAGATTCCCTGAGAGATACTCGCCTTAACCACGATCCAACCGACCGGTTCCTCTCCTTCGGGAGAAAAGTCCACGGATGCATTTACATCCTCTTTAATTCACGTCTATGCTTAATTTATGGGGATCGCGACGTTAATTCGGTGTGATAACTGTATGTTCCTGCCTCCCCCCTGGCAAAGACGGATTCCCCAGACCCTTTCGAGTCGGATTAACCGGAAATTTATCGCTACCCTCCTTTTTTCTTCACCCCTCGCGTCGCTTCGAAGATCTGGGAGAGGAGAGTCGTGTGTTACTCGTTTCCTCCCTCTTTTATTTTTATCAAATTCGAGGTGTTATTAGCCTGTGACGCTATAAACAGCACTACCCTTTTCTTTCTTTCTTTCTTTCTTCTTTTTTTCCCCGAGCTATGGAAATATAGAAAATGCACGGAGCGTGCACGTTCGAGAAAAGAGGGATTAAAGAGATTACGAGATGGGTATGGAAGTGGTTCGTGGCTTCCTTGGCCTTCAATTTTAAATAGAGATATCGACACACGCGATTATAATAATAAGCTGGAGCGAATCTTGGCGGTATAAAGTTGGGTAAAAATCGTCGAATTAGCTTCGCGTACACGGGAGCCCCCTTTTATAAGCCGGTGGAGCGTTTTACGAGTGGTTTAACGCGATAATGTACAAGTTTGAAAACACGGGAAGCAATCAGTCTTCGGCGCCTCTCGAAGAAATCATCCGAGAAGAGGAGAGGGGAGGGGGCACGGAGTGATTACTCGTGAAAGATTGCGATGATTAATGATAACTGATGAAGATGATCGAAATGAAGGAAAGAAAGAAAGGACTAGCTAGGAAGATTCGAGCTGTGCGCGTGTGTGTGTGTGTGTACGGCAAGAAGGATAGATCTTCTTCTTGTCCGCCGCGGTGGAAGGCTTGTTGAAGTTGATTGAGATCGGCCGGTAGACCGAGGTCTACAATGAAAGCCGCACTGTTGTGTTGTTGCCTTCCCGGTGTGTTCAAGAAATTGCACCCTCATTAAGCTCCCTTCGTCCACTTATATTATCGTTTCATTTTTAACCTCTCTCTCTCTCTCCCTCTTTTATCCTCTGTTTTTACTCGACTCGTTTGTGGAAATCTCTGGTTTTGCAAAAAAAAAAAAAAAAAAAAGAACCGTCCAAGATTTGCGCGATGCGAAAATATTTTTTTCTTCACCGAATAATTTTCAACGCGAGATGGGAATTAAAAATTCAGCTGGGAAAAATGGAGAGAAAAGTCTGCCAGTCCTTTTTTTTATTTATCCCGATATTTCAATCGGTTGCCAAGATATAAGGACTCGAAGTGTTCATAACGGTTTAAGATACGGGCGAACATTATGAATGGAGTCAATGACCTGAATTTTTCCTGGAAACGAGTACCGCGTCCTTCTAGGAATCGCGTCTGTCGCTTGTCTCGAGTCGCTTTGGAATAGGTTGGCGGGAATAAGGACGGAGATAGTAAACGATTAAAAATTACATTTTCTTTGTACGATGATATCTCGGGAACCGGAAGTAGTATCGAGATAAATGAAAAAGCGCTTTAAAGAACACGGTCTCGTGCTTTCAACGATCACCTGTTCATCGACAGGAAGTCAATATTTTCCGAGTTATAGCGATTCGAAGTTTTTCTAATTTTAATTAGATTTAATTCAAGGATTTAAAGGTGAACGATTAAAAATTACATTTTCTTTGTACGATGATATCTCGGGAACCGGAAATAGTATCGACATAAATGAAAAAGCGTTTTAAAGAACACGGTCTCGTGCTTCCAACGATCGCTTGTTCATCGACAGGAAGTCAATATTTTCCGAGTTATAGCGATTCGAAGTTTTTCTAATTTTAATTAGATTTAATTCAAGGATATAAAGGTGAACGATTAAAAATTACATTTTCTTTGTACGATGATATCTCGGGAACCGGAAGTAGTATCGAGATAAATGAAAAAGCGCTTTAAAGAACACGGTCTCGTGCTTCCAACGATCGCTTGTTCATCGACCGGAAGTCAATATTTTCAAAGCTACAGCGGCTCGAATTTTAATAGATTTTAATAGAATTTTAAGGTTTTAAATCGCGCGTTAGATATGTTTATTTTTGGAGTAATGTTCCCACGTCGATGGATTTCGTTCTTTGGTGTATATAATCTAAGCGGAACGGAATGTTTAGATATTTCTTTGATATTTCGCTAACAAGAATCATCGTTATATAATTAATCATCGGAACAATCCTTGGCGTTAATTGTCTTCTTATCGGTGAGAAAGAGGACGGACGAGACAAGGTCTCCTAGTCGCGTAACGATGATAATTGACGATGCACACGCGCGATATACCTGCATTGTTTCACACCGGCGGTTATCACGGGCGTGATAAGTTATTGGCGAGCCGCAACGACTCGACTAAAGTGAAAAGTTCTTGAGAGCAGGGTTGTAACCAGCCGCTGGTGTATATCTAGAGATTCTGCTCGAATTTCGGGGGTTCGGCTTGAGAGCACTCCGTGATTAATAGTATAACTTAACGTTCGTGCAACGTTTGATTAATGCACGTGAATACGATTAATTCGAGTGTGGAGCAAAATCATTTATTCGGTGGATTTTTTGTCACGGAAGAATTAGCTTCGTCGCTGAGCATTTAAATTAAACGGGTGATTTTTAAAAAAAAAAAGCATTCGTAATTTACCTTTACGATCTATTTCATTCGCTTATTTTTCGAAATCGGTTAATTATCCTCTTCCGACGACTTTAATTAAAAGGTACTTACATGCACATTTAATAAACGATTCGAATCCTCTGAATTGCACAACAACAACAACAACAACAACAACAACAATAACTACAAAACAAAAGATCGTGAACATAATATCCATTCATTAAAGCGTAATTAATACAGACATTTCTCGGGAAACGATGATAAATCAATTGAATTCAAAGCGATAAAAGCTAGCAGATACTTATAACCAGTATCACACACCGTATATCCCTTTATATGATCGTTGGCCGATAGTTAGAACGGCGCAATAAACGGCGTTACATTTTTCTGCATTCGACAACCGTGAGCGGTTATAGTTCAATAAAATATTGTAATTGGGCCGTGGCCAGCCCGGATCAATACTCTTTTTCTCTCTTTCTCTCTCTCTCTCTCCATCTCTCTCGCTTCCCTCTGACGCGAACTGACATTTTTTTTCTTCTTTTTCTTTCTTTTTTTTTTTTTTTTTGAGGACACCGCCACGTTTTTTTAAAATGTTTTTATCATCCGGCCGCTTTGAGCGGGCGTGTGTCGACGCGCGAGATTCGATTGCGGCTACTTGCCGCAAATTAGAACGGAAATGAGCGTTACACGCTCTCTTCTGGGTCGAGTGTCTTTATATATATATATATATATATATATAAATGTGAAAAGGTTGCATACACTTTTTAAGCATTCAAATTCTCTTCGTGACAAATTTTCTTCTTCCCCGTATCGAGTATGTAATTAACTAGTTCAAAAGTCGAAGAACGTTTCACGATTTTTCGTAGAATTAGAAATGCAAAAGAAACGAGCGTGTTGGTTCGAAATCTGTAAGAGAAAAATTAGAAATAATACCAACCAACCATCCGCTCCAAAAAGACGTAAATACTTTTTTAATACTTTGGCAATTTAAAAAAAGAAAAAAAAAAGAAAAGAAAACGTACGATTGTAGAATCCTCGCTTCATTTTCTGATTTAGAAAGAAAATCCGTTATATCTCCGCTCTATTCAAAACATTTCTGCAACTTGTTCTACGAAATGGATGGTTGGCGCACGAACGATGCGTGCCTTTTCGGGTTTGTTTCAAATTAGCGTAGTTTTCCTCTTTGAGGAGGCGAAAAACCGTTCCTTTGAAATTTCCATTCGGTGCAGAGGAGGCGGATCGGATGCTCCTTTCCCGTTTTCGGCATATGCCTGAAGGGGGAGTTGAGTTTTGGTAGCCAGGCACAACTCGTGCAAACTCAAACAAACCGTCCTCACCCGCGTAGACGGGTTATGCCCACTTGACTCGGGCATAGGGTTGCTGCTTCCACGCCAACCCTTTTCCTCTCTTGGTTAGCCGCGTTTAGATCGTATCTCGGCACGGTTTTCACCCGAACCTTCTATACAAGGTGTCTCAGTAATCGTGGCAAAGGAGCGGGAAGAAAACAAGACAAGAAAGAAGCTTGAGCAAGTCGAAGGAAGATGTTGTTCGTGACTGAAATTAAAGAATCATTTTTAAAAAAATAATTATATACGTGTTATATGTCACATTTCTAATATCCGATTCGATTTATAAATCTCAGTTTCGGACAAAGTTTCAGAGAGAGGGAAAAACTATTATTTTCCAATTTTTTTCTTTTTTTAACGCTTCCTTTTCTAATTGTACACCAGAGCACCCCGTATACGCGTGCGAATTGGGGTGCGTTTGCGCGAATGTGTGCCGCGGAAAACCCTCCAACTTGCGAATTAACGGCGGAACTGCTTAAACTCCGTGATCCAGGGGCCGGAAGCCGGCCAATAAGGCCGTGACGGGTTTCAAGTTTTAACGCGTGCTGGATCCGGTCGCGATATACCGTTTATTAGATTCTTAAGTGCGTCGAGGGAGAAGTTTCGAGCGTTTCCGGTCCGCGGCTGCGATAAGGGGTTGCCCTGGTCGGATTTCGAGCTGGCCAAAAGTGGCGGACTTCCTCTTCTTCGAGATATTGGGATTTATTGACGCGAAGGGATTGCGTTTCGTGCTTTTTTTTTTAATTTTGTAAAGTATTTATTTCGTTTCATTTTTTAATTTTAATTCCCTCAATTTTATTCTGAAATTTCGATAATTTCTCTCGTTTATTTAGAATGAATTTATTAATTATTCGAAAGTGACAAAATCTTTAATATCGATCGTTTAATACCAGATTGAGGAATGTCGAGGAAGAAATTACGATCAGATGGAACGAGAATTTTATTAAAAATCGATTTATTTGTTTAATTCGATAGAGATCCAGATTTTGATCTTCTTTCTTTTGTTATATACGAGTCGAAACACAGGATTTTCGTTTCGAGGGAACGTTACGGGCTTTTACGAGAATCGATACCACCGGTGAATATTAATTTGAACGGCGATAATGCGTTATTTGATTTTTAAATTTCTAATGGAGTGGTTAATAGCCCGATTCGATCGTCAAGCATCCCTGTATTTGCCATGTTCCCCGAGCATCTATTTAGCGATTAAAATGGTTGTATATAACGTAATAACGTAATGGTATAATTGATGTAATAATAGTTTGTTGTTCGTATAACCGTCCATCCCGAAATTATATCGCATTATCCGATCCATGCCCTCGTTGCGAATTTCTGCATACTCCCTCCCCTCTTCTGCTTCATTAAAACGAACAAATATCAGCTTCTTCGTCATTTTGAGTGCTGTAAGCTAGTTTGTCAATGTTTCTGATATGACGTAAAATAACAGCGGCGATAACAGTTCGTTAAAAACGGGGCGGTGTTGATAAAAATGTGACGATTCGATGATAGAAACGACACAATTGTTGAGATCGTAATCTGTAATTTTCTTCAAAATTGTACACGGATTGTTCACGAATTTAAAACGTTGAAATTAATCGACGTCACAATATTAATTCGCACAATATTAAATAATTTTATTAATTCGAATAAAAGAAATAAATGATGAACATGATTCTCTTCCTTCGTATTTATCTATAATTCTAGCGACAAGTTGTTGAAAGAAACGAGGGATTGTTCGTCCGTGCGAAATCTTGATAAATCGCGCAATTAAAACGAACTGAATGAAACGAACTCGAATGTAAAAAGAAAGAAGAAAAGAAAAAAGAACAGAGAATAGATTTTCATCGGTGAGAAAAGAAAGAGAGAAGAGGCATCGTCATCATTTATCGTTACTCAAAAGACACATGCGATTCACAGGAAAATTTAAGGCCTCGTTCCCTAATAATAATAAACCTCGCCCTCGACAAAGTTATGAATTTACATAAACTTGGCTAATTCCTCTTCCAATTCTCTCTCAAATTTCCACAACAAACTCACGCGTTTCTAATTCCCACTTAATATTCCCACAACTCTCGAACGAGCCATACGAGAAACATTTAAATTTTCATGATAAAAGTAACTAGCCCTCTAACTCTTCCCTCGATTCTCCGCTGGAATCCTCTCCTTTCTGGATAGGATCCGTCCCTGGATCTGGGAAAAAGCTCGTTTCGAGGATTGGCATTAAACACAGGAAAGGGAAAAGTCTTGGAAAGTCTTGGAACTACGTTTTGAACTACTGCCGGTTGTTAGGCCGGAGTTAAACGAGTACGTACGTGGCTAATAAGCCGAGGAGGGCCTCGGGCTCCTGTCGGCCTCTGTGTCGTTTATTAAATTCAGGGGGAGGGGGAATGCTTGGAAAAGAAAAACTCGCGGCACGGGCTCTTTCTCAACAACGAGTCGTTAACGGAATGCCACGGAATAGATCCATGGTGAACCATTGAAACGAGGTAATGGCCCTGGACGGCACACAAAGGTAACCATTGGTAAGGTAAATGTGATTTTTATTTCCGTTTTATCGGGGAGAATGGCGGTCCGTTTTTTGGAAATATTCTTAATTCATTTGACAAATTGTTGAGTAAATATTTAACGCGATAGAGATATGAAAGATTGATCGTCTTTGCCGGATAAGTTTCTGTAGTGATAATTTTATTTTAGAAAATTTAAATGAATAAATAGTTTCGATTAAGAAACGAAAAATATCGTGAAAATTTAAATTCGCCCTCCATTTATAATTTAATCCTTGAAGAGATCCATCTATCTTCACATGTCCAATCGAACCACGAAGGGGTTATTGAAGTTGGACGAACAACAATTTTAAAAATAACAATTTCTCGAATGTTAAAAATTTGTGAACGGAGTATCGTTGATTAATTGCACGCCGAAAGGAGGGCGCGCTAATTCGGGGGTGATTGGTTCTTCGTCGCTTGTTTGTCGAACCACGACGTCTTGTTTCGTTAAACTGTCGAAGGCAAGCTCCCGGGGAGCTTCGATTCACGGCAAGGATTCACGCTTCGACGGCCACCACGTCACCGTGGATCTGGAAACCTCGAGCGAATACATTTTCCGTCGAAAACTTTCCTCCCCCTCACTCCTGCTTACAAGAATTGGCGGGAAGAGGACAAGAAGGGACGACTTTCCTACTGACCTTCTTTTTCATCGAATTCCGACCTATAATCGTGGAGACATTTTGATCGATTAACCAGGAGGTGGTTATTAAGGTGACCCGTTTTTAATGAACCAGTTCACTCCCGGATGAATTAAAGCGCGAGTACGGACCCTCCTCCATTTTCCATCAACGCGTTCGATCAATCGTACACTTTTTTCTTTTTTTTTTTTTTTTATTGTAACAAATTTTATCTCGGATCGAGCATGAGAAATTAAGAGATGATAGTTTGGAAGCATATTGTGCTTGCAACGATTTATTTGAAATAAATTAGATTTTAAAGTTAAATCTCAGATATTTCGGAATAAAATTCCAGGAAATGTATAAAATAAATAATATAATATTTCAACAATATGTCGAAACAATTGTACGAGTTTAAGTAAATTTATTATTTAATCTTCGAACTTTTGAGTCGTATATTTATTCTACTACACAGCACAGTTTCACACAGAGTCTTTCTTCAGTCTCACAGTTTTTCTCGCGATATAATAATTCTCGAAGGAAACGAGCAAGAAAAAAACCGTTTCCATTCACAGCCGGCGATGAATTAACATCGACGGAAGAGAGTGGTGGCGCGCGTCGTGTGGAAACAGGAAACAGCTAGCTGTTGCAACAGTCCGCGGAAACAGTGCACTTTGAAAGGTATTTGGAAGGATTACTTGGAAGTTGGATAATTAGAAATGGCATTATTCCTCCTATCGAAAAATATTGCTTGTATCCGTAACGAGAGAAATTTTCAGGATATATCGCAATCTTGGATTTCTTTTCTCTCTCTCTCTCTCTCGACTAGATTTATGAAATTTTCCGGAGAAACTTTTTACAGTCCATCCTTTCACCAAGGATATATATCTGATTCTCTGGAACTCCATCTATTAGTTACAAGGCTAGAACGGTTGCGCTATTTTACGATTCTCGATTCTGTTTATACGACTGGTTTTTTCCCCCTCTTCCTCTCCTCCCGTCATAACGTTTATGCTTTTATATTTATTTAGAGCACGTCGAGCACGCGATGAACGCAGAATCGAAATTTTTATGGAAAAATCTTCTCTATGTAACTTATATCAAACAATGTTTAGAAATAGGATCGATTTTCTTATCCGCTTAAAAATTTGTTTACAATTGAATTTTGTTAATGTAATTCATTTTCTGTTCTTCTATATAGATAGATTTTTTTTTCAGTATGATAAAATATGGAAATAATTAACAAATCAATGTTACAACTTTTTGATAACCCGTAAATTGTTCCACGTCTGATATTCAGTGCAATATTTATAGTTCGATATTCTTTCGCACGTTATGTACGTCTATAATTGTACAATGTTTTATAAAATTGTTAATTTCATAATATTCGTATCCAATCGTAATTATATATTTCCTTTCCGTCCATTTATCTTTCTCTCGCAAAAAGTATAAACAAGCACTAGTGATCGTCAAATAAATCGCACATATTCTCGATCCAACCGGTTTCTCGCTCTCCTTCCATCACCGTCGCAACGTTCTCTCTTTCTCTCTTTTCTTTTTATCACCTCTCGCGAGAATTGTATAATTACGTTTTCGAACGCAATATCGAGCACGCTCTGAAATGTTAATCGCAGAATTATGGGTACAGAAAGGAACACAATGCAAAAATCGCAGCCTTCGGCGTGCCGTTCCATAAACGAGCGAGCGTGAAGGGGAAGGGGTCTGAAATGTACGCACGCCGACGGTATTTTTACGCCATCTTGCGTTTCCGTACACGCATTCCGTGTCTTTATCGAGTTCACTGCACCATGAAATTGGCTACTTTCACCTTCGTTCGGATAACGTTTAATGAATCTTAACTTACATATATACCAGACATTGGAATTTCTTATACCTAGACCGTATACCTACAGATCGCCCGTAGACGTCGCGACGCTTTAGTCACGCACCACGGAATTTTAATATGGGACAACCGATTACGCGTGTCTTAACGCTCGTCACAAGATTAGACTTTAATTCGTATCCGAATCGACGCGTCGTATTAATTCCGTGCTCGAAAAAATTATACCTGGAATCGATTTTAGGACTACATCTTTAGGGTATCATCGTTGAAATGTTACTTTTAAGGTGGAATTAATTTCCAATCCTTTCGCATTAGGTCGAATTTTAAATCGATACAATTTAAAAAGAAACGATTGCAGGATACTCGAAATCTTTCTTACAAATATTACGTATTTTCCTCGTGTAAAAGATTCCCATATCTCGTAAAAATCGATGATCTAGATACTTCGTATAGTTATTTTTTTCTCCTAGGGATCCCTAGATACTCAATCTCGCATAAATACACGAGCAAGTTAATTTTCGATTCGAGCCTCTCTATATCCTTTCTTTTTCAACTTAAAAAACATTAAATATCCGTCACTTTTCGCAGATAATATCCATTATCTTCGCGGATAATCGGACGACGAGTTAAAATCGGGGCAGAAAATGGCGCAGACACTTGACCAACCTCTTCTCCTCTCTTCTCGCTCAGCTATGAACAAGTGTTCGTTACTCTCGTGTTCAGAGTTCTCAGGGAAGAAAAGCGCGAAATTAAGCTCGACGACGGCGATGACAAACAGCCCCTCGTCGCGCGACCACCTCGAAACGAGGGAGGCAGGCCGGATGTGCAACACGCCACGACACAGTCGCGGCGCATTATACCCTCCTCTGTGCCGCGTTAGAGAAAGCCAGTTTATATACGCACAGCTACCATGCACGGTTCCCCGGGTGAACAATGAAGCAACAGGTTGCCGCCGCCCCCACCGCCGGGAACCCTCTATGACAGATCGTGCAACCTTGATGGCCCGTATAACCCGGCCTGTCAGCCCTTCACACCCACCGGCCATTTTATGGCAACCGACCAGACCGACACCCCCTAACCTTTTTTACGACTCCCTTTTTAAAAACAAATAGAGAATCCTTTCCCCTCGTCCATATATTCGTCCCGCTATTCGTTACGTCGACTTGGATGCACCGAGTTTCTTCTGTCGGTATCCTCTCTTTTTCTTTTTTTTCTTTTTTCGTATCTATCAGCTCCTCTCGGCGATCCCCTATTTTGGTCGCGTTGGGGGGTCTGTATATATTACGAAGGAAATTGGCTGGGGGAGGAAGTGGTTATTTAATAAGAAGGCGGGTCAAAGGGTGAAATAAAATTTATTCGTGAATTGTTATTATTACAGTTTGTTGTACGAAAAGTTTTTATAAACTTAATTAATACGCGTTATAAAATATTATACTCTTTTTTCAACGATTGTACCGCTGAAAGACGAACGGCCTCGATCATTTTCCAATTCTTTGTATCTTTATAATGAGATTTACTTCAGTGTGTATTTCTTGTTGCATCCAAAAGAAATTGGATCGAATCCAACTTCTAAACACTTCTTCTAAGTGTCTCGTCGGTTAATCTCCGTATCAATGACCAACGAAATCCACGCTCCGAGTCGTCACGACGAGTTTTTTCTTCTTCTTCTTTTTCTTCTTGGGTCCAGTCTTCCCTTCAACCTTTGCTCTCTCCCCTCGTTCGCAAATTCGCCGAATGCACGTGACACGGAACCAGTATACACCCGACCAGCGTATCCAGGATGATCTATGCGTTGCGTGGCCCCGAGGCCGCATTCTCCTCTCCTGGCGCTTCTCTCCCTCCCTCCCTCTCCCCCTCGCCTCTCCACGGGGCTAAATAATATCAACTATGCGAGAAGGAGAGGCACACGAGCGAGAGATCCACGTGTATATACATATATATATATACCTTTGCCCATTCAGGTGTCCGCCAGGTGAGTAATGCCATAATAAATTATCCGACCGTTTTCTGCTACCGCGCTTGCGCCTTACCTCTCCCCCCCTCCTTCGCTGTGTATATTACATTCTCTCGGCATCAGAGATTCCAATCCTTGTCTCTCCATCTCCAGATTCTTCTTTCTTCAGCACCGCAAAATTCGAATCGGCTCTTTGCTCTTCCGGGGAGAGGGATTTTTTCCCTATTTTCTTCCTCTCTTTTTCTTGTCTCGCGGCGCGAAGACAAGTTTCTCGATCGATGCGTGAAAATTTCGCGCGGTCGTTAAGCTTGTTGGGGTTACGTCGCGTGTCGGCCGACAACAACAATAACGCGCACGGATAAATCGAATCTCGAGTTAGGGTTCCAGGTTTATTGCTCTCGTATGGGTTAACCGCGTTTGCACTGCGAGTTAAATGTTAACGGTTAATTGTAAATTGTTGTTGTTGTTGTTGTTTTCTCTCTTTTGTACGGTTGTTCTTCAAAAAAAGAATCTAGGGATTCTTTTTTTTTTTTTTTTTCGAATTAATAACAATTCGACTCTTTACTTCTTTCTTTCACAGTATTGCAAACTGTAAATTTTTGTTATATCTTGTAAAGATTTGGAAGTTTTTTAATGATCTTCTAAGGTGAGAGGGGTATCGAAATCGATCATTTTGCAAGATAGTGATAAGTTAGATAAAGGGAAAGGGAGGGGGAGGTGGGAAAGCGAGTTTGATCTTCTGGGAAATCAAGCGTAGCTTTCGTATATAATTGCTTCTCAGTTAGTTGATTTCTTTTCACCAACACGTTCAAACATATCACTGTATCCGTATTTATCCGATAGTTGGTGGTATTGGAGCTTGTCAAATATGTTTTTCAACCCGTCGATCACGATTTTTTTTCGTCGGTATTTTTCGTAATAGAATCATTAAATAACGATAGATAAATAATCTTGCAGGGAAAGAGTATTCCAGTGATGTATATTTGAATATTTATCAAGGCCAAGAATATTGAAATATTAATTTAAGACATGGTATTTTTGATCTTCGCAAAATTTATTCTCTCGTCGATATCGATAACCTGGGTCAAGGCGAATTATACTTTTTTCGGTCACGATTCTGTATGCATTCTTAAAGATGTTTAAAATGGTTGTGACTCTTTTGTGTGATAATTTCATTTCACTCGGCGAACGAGTAACGCAGGAACAAGGTTAAGTTCAAGGTTGATGTTTTTAGAGGTCGAATTTCAAAAAATTCTCAATATTTTTAAATTCTTAAAGGCGTTTAAAATACCTGGTTGTACTCGAGTTTTACGTGATAATTTTACAACTTTCCCCGAATCGATAATACCTGTACATGCCATAGAAATAAGGTTGAGTTCAAGGTTGGTTTTTCCAGAGGTCGAAACCCAAAAAATTTCTTATAAGTTCTTAAAGAACTGTTACCGTAGAAACAAGTTTTCACACGTCGAAATCCAGAATATTTTTTAATCCTTAAAGGCGCGTAAAATGTCTGATTGTACTTCCAGTTTTACGCGATAATTTTACAACTCCCCCCGAATCGATAATACCCGTATATAAATACAGAAATAAGGTTAAGTTCAAGGCTGATCCTTGAAAAATCCCCGAATTAATCAACGATCGAAAAGTAATCCGACTTGAATCCTCGACTATTCAAAATTCAGAAATATTCCAAAACGTAGAAGAACTCGAATTTTAACGATAAAAATTAAAAGAAAACGCCCAACCCCGAGAAATACTCGTCGTCACTTCCTTTTCCATTTTCTCTTGGATAATTCTTCCAAACAGGAAGAAACACAGTAATTAATCCCCAGCTGGTGAACGGATGCCAATCCGGATCGAGTTCCCTTTGAATTACAAATTTTCAAGGCGTGAGGTAATTTATGTCGCCGCTTCCCCCTCCCCTTCTTCGATCACCGCCGCATCAATATCGACTTAACGAGGCCGATGACGTTTTCAACGAAGGTACAGGTTCATCTGTGGCCACGCAATTTGCCACGGATTATCATATTTTAATAATTCAGCGTAATTTAAGCGGCGTACCTTCCTCTCTCTTTTTCTCTCGTTAAGGCCGCTCAATTGGCGCGCAAGAAGGGGAAGGGGGGGTGAAATAAATGAGAGAAATACGAAATGCAAAATACAAAGTGCACGCGCGACGATCGTAAACCGTGCACCGCAACGGCGACGGTTGGAAGCACGTAGGTTGCTTCTCGACCGGTATCGATTATTAGATATAGATTTGGATGATTATTTGCCTCGTTAAAACGAATTTCACTCGTAAATTGATTTTGACCGAGGATGCATTCGCTTATGTTTCGAATGTAAAGGAAATACGATAGGACGGTTATTTGATATTTTAGCGAGTCTGGAGTAGGAATTTGTATTCGCTGCTGAAAAATGAGTTTGATTTGAGGAAAGAAGAATTATACAGGATTCGTGCTGTTGAGAAAAATATTGGCAACGGATTGCACGTAGTTTGGATTAATTTCAAGAAGCTACATATTGTCTTCTCGTCATTTATCAATCTTTCGTAAATCGCGTTAAATAATTGCTCGAGAAATTTCGAGGCCATCGAAATCACGAATCATAAACTCGGCCATCACCGGAAGCGAGTCGCTATTCCGGTCGTCGATCGCGTTATGCGCGGCACGTAACAATCGAGATCAAGTTGACGGGAGTGGACCATTTAATTTCACGAGAAAGCTGAATCCAATCGGGCTAATTCCACGATCTCGATTTCAGTCGATGTTACAAATTTTATTCCAATGAAAATTTTCTAATTGCGTGTATTTAATGCAGAGCGTGTTATTGATATTTGCCTATTAACTCGATCTCTTCTGTTATTGCATCGTCACAGCGATTGTTGTTGGCCGAGGATAATAATAAGAAAGCGACGATTCTTACGTAGACACGTATGTGAGAAATTCAGTCTCCAAAGTTTCGCTTTTATTTTCGTGCAGAATTTTCTCTCCAATTTTTCTTTCGCGATAAAAATAGAGCGTGGTACGTTCGAGTTTAAGGCTTTTTTTCTTACATTTTGCAATTTAAAAATTCGATTCGATATCTCGCATAATTACAAATTATCGTACGTAGCAGGTATTGAGAGGAAACAAGAATCGAAACTACATTGATACTTTATTTCTTCCCTTTCTTCGTGTGATATTTAAATGATATTATGGTTGAAAAAAAAATTACTCCATATGTATTTTCGCGAAAAATTTCATCAAAAAGGAGAATCATTTACGTTTCATTGGCGGAATAAAAAAGGAAAAATCCACTTTTCGGTTCACCGAATAGAGTAGCAATCATCGAGGTTTAGCCCGTTGGATATTGTTTTTTAACCTGTTTCCAGATGTAAATCGAGTATAATTGCGAACAGCGGAGAAGCTGTTTCGGCTTCGTTTCGTATGCATACACGCGGTTCATAAAACGATTCGTTCGATTACCACGGTTGTTTTTACATGGTAATGCGATTGGTGTGGTTTCGTGTCACACTTTTGTAACGTGAGTTCTCCGCGCCCCGTTTAATCCTTTCAGCGTGGATTGCTTTTTTCCCCCCTCCCAACATCGATATCGATGTTGTTTAGCTTTGATACCTATTTTTTTTTCTTTTCTTTCTCCCCCCGCTTTTTTTATTTCTTTTTTTTAATTAATGACGCAAACTGTGAACGATACGTGCATCGATTACGAATGGCGCAAAAATTCACCGTTGCTTCGAGGGATTTTTTTTCATCTTGGCAAAAAAAAAAAAGGGGAAAGAAAAGAAAAAGAAGAAATAACGAGTATTTTTTTCTCGAGGAGGGATAATTATAGTGTAGAATAACTTCGTTGAACGGCGCATAAGCCGGCAATGGAATTTCTTGGAATGCACACGTATTCATAGCCGAAGAGAATGGATTTTGCTTAATGTGTATTTAAAGTTCATAAGATCGGAAGTGGTTAATATATTCCAGGTAATACATTATTCCTGGTACGTCTTTATGAGAATCTAAGTAACCTTTTATATGCGAGTGTATATTCATTACCAATCCTCGTAGATTAGAAACTAATTAGAAATCAACAAAGGTAAAATATTCGATTCTCTCTCGTCGGTTTTTTTCGGCCATCGTTAAAAATTTAATTTGATCGTTCGAATTGAACGCATTGTTCATTATTTCGCTGTTGAAATCAATAGGAAACGATAAGAAAGAAAATGTTGCCGAGATGCTTAGAATATTCCTTTCTTCTCCACTTTTTTCCCTTTCTCTTCCTCTTCCTTCTGCCTTCCAAACTTTCTTTCCAACTTTTTACAACCAAGAATAAACGCCCCCTCCCTCCAAAAAATTAGAGCAAGCATTTTCACCGCTAACCGAATTCCCATCCACGATTTCCTCAATAGTTTATCTACCAAACGAAACGACAGACCTCTCCTCCATTTCCACTCCATTCTCCTTTCTGCAACTGCTTTCCTGCCTTTCCAAACCTCTACAATTCCCCCTCCCAAACTTCTCTCAGTTCTATTATCAATTTCGCCTGAAACCCCTGAAATTCGCATTCGCACGCAGCTCTGCGAACAGCCCGGGGACATTTGAACTCATAGTCGATGCCAACACCGACAGAGAGAGGGATACAGTAACGGAGAGAATAAAAGAGAGGAGAGAGAGAGAGAGGGAGAATGAGGCACGGTTTGCGGCAGTTGCTGGTTGCGTCGAGGCAGGCCCAATCAAATTCTAACAATTACCAGTCTGGGGCTGGTTTGCCTCCTCGAGGCGAAAACCGGCTCGTTTTACAGTCGGACCAGAGCAAACCCTCTACACCCTACTACACCCCCTTCCTTCCTTCCTTCCTTCGTCCGCTACATAACCGCCGTAAACCTAAATTGCATTATTAAAATCTAATCTACCTTGGGCCGAGTGGAGTACGTGTGCCACGGCCGTTTCGAAATCTGATACACCCCTGATCCTGACGAGTGACGAGAGTTGCGCCGCCGCGCTCCGCAGAGACGGGAAACGGATGGACAGAGAGGATGGCGGATCATCAGCGAGCGGGATGGCGTAGGGTGAGGGGAGGGGGAAGGAGAGAGAACGGGTCTCGAGGTGGACCAGGAAGGAGGATTAGTCGGTCGGTGAAGATCGGGGAGATTAGAAACGATTTTGGGAGTGGATATCATCCATCCCACTACCCCTATCGCGAAAGTTTTCCAAGGTAATGGATGCAACGTTGGATCGAGACGCGTGTTGGACTATTACGGGAACGTTTGACTGCTCTTGACGTTATCTGCTTTCGAGTTTAAGCATGGTGGAAGAGATTGGACGGTAATTGGAATTTTGATTTGGCTGAATTATTCCTATCCACGGATGATGTCGTGACGTTGCGTTCGGTAATGTAGTAAGTATATATATATATATATATTATAATTTCTATTCCTCAACCCTACATTGCTTTGTTCCTATATTCCATGATCCATATTCCTTAATCCTGTATTCCTATCCTATTATTATCCATATTCCTTAATCCTGTATATTCCCTATATTCCTTTGATCCTATACTTCTACTATTCATATTCTTTAATCCTGCATTTGTATCTGTCTATTATCCATGTTCCTTAATATCCTATATATTCCTATATATTCCTATCCTGTATATTCCTATATTCTTGTTATCCATATTTTTTAATCTTGTATATTCCTTTGATCCTATACTTCTACTATCCATATTCTTTAATCCTGCATTTGTATGTCTATTATCCATGTTCCTTAATATCCTATATATTCCTATATATTCCTATCTATATTTTTTTACTCTTGTTATCCATATTTTTTAATCTTGTATATTCCTTTGATCCTATACTCCTACAATCCATATTCTTTAATCCTGTATTCCTATCTATATTTTTTTACTCTCGTTATCCATATTTTTTAAACTTGTATATTCCTTTGATCCTATACTCCTACTATCCATATTCTTTAATCCTGCATTTGTATCTGTCTATTATCCATGTTCCTTAATATCCTATATATTCCTATATATTTCTATATATTCCTATATATTTCTATATATTCCTGTCCTGTATATTCCTATATTCTTGTTATCCATATTTTTTAATCTTGTATATTCTTTTAATCCTATACTTCTACTATCCATATTCTTTAATCCTGTATTCTTATCTTATTATTATCCATGTTCCTTAATTATCCTATATATTCCTATATATTCCTATATATTCCTGTCCTGTATTTTCCTATATTCTTGTTATCCATATTTTTAATCTTGTATATTCTTTTAATCCTATACTTCTACTATCCATATTCTTTAATCCTGTATTCTTATCTTATTAATATCCATGTTCCTTAATATCCTATATATTCCTATATATTTCTATATATTCCTGTCCTGTATATTCCTATATTCTTGTTATCCATATTTTTTAATCTTGTATATTCTTTTAATCCTATACTTCTACTATCCATATTCTTTAATCCTGTATTCTTATCTTATTATTATCCATGTTCCTTAATTATCCTATATATTCCTATATATTCCTATATATTCCTATCTATATTTTTTTACTCTTGTTATCCATATTTTTTAATCTTGTATATTTCTTTGATCCTATACTCCTACTATCTATATTCTTTAATCCTGTATTGCTATCCTATTATTATCCATATTCCTTAATCCTGTATATTCCTATATTCCTTTGACCCAATACTCCTACTATCCATATTTCTTAATCCTGCATTCCTATCTGTCTATCCATGTTCTTTAATATCCTATATATTCCTATATATTCCTATCCTGTATATTCCTATGCTCTTGTTATCCATATTTTTTAATTTTATATATTCCTTTGATCTTAACTCCTACTATCCATATTTCTTAATCCTGCATTCCTATTATCCATGTTCCTTAATTCTGTACATTCCTGTGTTCCTACCCTCCTATTATCCATATTCCTTAATCATTAATATATTCCTATCTTCCTATACTCCTAATATCCATGTTCCTTAATCCTGAATATTCCTGTGTTCCTAAATTCCTATTATCCATAACCCTTTAGAATTAAGAAAACTGTTGAAAAACATAAAAAAGTAAAATAGTAGCTGAGAGAAAGGTAAGTAATAAAAGGTAAGTAGAGGTAAGTAAAGGTAAGTATTTTACAAATAATTTTTGAAAATTTTCGAAAATGTAAATAAACATTGAAAATGTAAATAAACAAACCAATGTTTGTAAACAAACATTGAAAATGTAAATAAACAAACCAATGTTTGTAAACAAACATTGAAAATGTAAATAAACAAACCAATGTTTGTAAACAAACCGAAATTTCAACTCCCAGGCCTTAAATTTTCGAAATTTTCGAAAATTTTTGTAAATAAACAATGAAAATGTAAATAAACAAACCAATGTTTGTAAACAAACATTGAAAATGTAAATAAACAGACCAATGTTTGTAAACAAACCGAAATTTCAACTCCCAGGCCTTAAATTTTCGAAATTTTCGAAAATTTTTGTAAATAAACAATGAAAATGTAAATAAACAAACCAATGTTTGTAAACAAACATTGAAAATGTAAATAAACAAACCAATGTTTGTAAACAAACCGAAATTTCAACTTCCAGGCCTTAAATTTTCGAAATTTTCGAAAATTTTTGTAAATAAACATTGAAAATGTAAATAAACAAACCAATGTTTGTAAACAAACATTGAAAATGTAAATAAACAAACCAATGTTTGTAAACAAACCGAAATTTCAACTCCCAGGCCTTAAATTTTCGAAATTTTCGAAAATTTTTGTAAATAAACAATGAAAATGTAAATAAACAAACCAATGTTTGTAAACAAACATTGAAAATGTAAATAAACAAACCAATGTTTGTAAACAAACCGAAATTTCAACTCCCAGGCCTTAAATTTTCGAAATTTTCGAAAATTTTTGTAAATAAACATTGAAAATGTAAATAAACAAACCAATGTTTGTAAACAAACATTGAAAATGTAAATAAACAAACCAATGTTTGTAAACAAACCGAAATTTCAACTCCCAGGCCTTAAATTTTCGAAATTTTCGAAAATTTTTGTAAATAAACATTGAAAATGTAAATAAACAAACCAATGTTTGTAAACAAACATTGAAAATGTAAATAAACAAACCAATGTTTGTAAACAAACCGAAATTTCAACTCCCAGGCCTTAAATTTTCGAAATTTTCGAAAATTTTTGTAAATAAACATTGAAAATGTAAATAAACAAACCAATGTTTGTAAACAAACATTGAAAATGTAAATAAACAAACCAATGTTTGTAAACAAACCGAAATTTCAACTCCCAGGCCTTAAATTTTCGAAATTTCCGAAAATTTTTGTAAATAAACATTGAAAATGTAAATAAACAAACCAATGTTTGTAAACAAACATTGAAAATGTAAATAAACAAACCAATGTTTGTAAACAAACCGAAATTTCAACTCCCAGGCCTTAAATTTTCGAAATTTTCGAAAATTTTTGTAAATAAACAATGAAAATGTAAATAAACAAACCAATGTTTGTAAACAAACATTGAAAATGTAAATAAACAAACCAATGTTTGTAAACAAACCGAAATTTCAACTCCCAGGCCTTAAATTTTCGAAATTTCCGAAAATTTTTGTAAATAAACATTGAAAATGTAAATAAACAAACCAATGTTTGTAAATAAACATTGAAAATGTAAATAAACAAACCAATGTTTGTAAACAAACATTGAAAATGTAAATAAACAGACCAATGTTTGTAAACAAACCGAAATTTCAACTCCCAGGCTTTAAATTTTCGAAATTTTCGAAAATTTTTGTACTTACCTTTATACTTACCTTTTTACTTACCTTTTTACTTTTTCTGCCATATTTTCAGAATCTAATTTTTATCAACATTTTACTTAATTCTAATTATTAATTATTAATATTGTTATACTTACCTTTTTATTACTGTTATATTTTCGTGCAAAAGAAAGTAAAACAATAAAATATCTATCTACAGGATATTAATATATTCGTGAGATTTTTTAAATTAATTAATTTCCACGAATTTAACTAATTTTTAATGAACAAATTTAGAAATTGCTATACAAACTGTTAATTGATATTTATTTATCAATGTATAAGCAATTAAAATTCTCGTTAAATGAAATGGAAAGTGGTAGAGCTTTTGCTTTGTCGTACGACAATGTCTTGCTCTATCTCCGCTTCATTTCATCTAACGCCAACTTAAATCGCTTATTTCTTATATCAAATAAACCTCAATCAACATTTTCATATATCAATTTTTCCTGTTCGTTCCTTTAAAATTGAAACGTGTTTCTCACGAATAAATTAACATTCTATATACAAAATACATCATGCATAACGTATAAAAACATATAAAAATACATGCACTAACAATACTAAACATTACAAAATACTACTTCAAAATATTACAAGAACTTAACATTAATTTTTAAATTTCTTGTTAATAAACCAATCATGCTTGCTTACATAATTGTTCGACTACAACTGCGACAATATATACATTAACCCAAATATAAACTGCAACGATACGACCACGATTCCCGATAGACTACTAAAAAAGAGAAGAAACGCGAAAGAAATGCGTAAAAAGCATGCTGTACAAGCGTAGAGATCAATAAAGAAAATATACTCACCAGATAGAATAGGATATGTTAGCTTAGGCGCTCGAACTTGGTCCGAACTGGAAGATCCGAAGATTAGAAACGATATGGGGGGGGATACCTGCCTCTATCGTGAAACTTTAATTACCCTCCTTTCCGGTACATCTGCGAACAGATATCAAGGGATGATAGGTACGCCAATTGTACGCCATTGACGTCAATATTTTTTACGTTAGACGTCGCAAGAGGGCGTTATTACGTCGACGATCGTTGAGATATATAAAGGTCCACCAATAAAAATGTCCATCCTTTATTATTAATGATTCGCCTATTTCTTTTTCTCTCTCTCTCTCTCTCTTTCTCTCCATTTTATTCCAGTTTCTATGTCGTTATTCTTCTTCGTATTTTTATTGCACGCGAAATAGAAATGGCGTTAATTTCACGAAATCCATTTTACGAAATTTTAAACGTCCCCTTCTTTTTATCTTTCCGTCTTGACTTAATTGAAAAATGGATTAATAAAAGGCAATGATTTATATTATAGAAATTCTAAATTCTTCTTTCTTTTATTTCGAATTTATTCAGAAACGGGACGCTTCTTATTTGTACCCCATTGCTTATTCTCTGGAATCCATGCTTCTTCTCAAGAGTTTGGAGAATTCCTCCTGTTTGCATTTAAAGATACAAAGGACTTACTTAACCGTGGAAGACATCGTTTCTAAAAAAAAAAAAAATTTAAACAGTTTAAATCAGTGTGACGGGTAAAATTTAATAGCAAAGTTACTTCGATAAATTATTTCAACGATTTAATTGTTCGAAAACGTAACGAAATAATTATAGTGTCAAAGTGAATAAACGTTGTTCACTTCGATAAATAATTACTCAAAGTAACTTTGTTCGAAATTTTTAACCACCTACCCTTCTTCAACCCGATTAATACCCGCCGTTGTTCCTGTAACTTCCATTCCAAGGTACATTTAATCCAATTATAAATCCCCCCACGAGTCAAATAATCCAAAAAAAGAATTTTCTTTTCTCCCCTGCTACAAAGAAGAAGAAAAAGAATAACAATAATGCCACTTACCGATATCAGCCTCAATTGTCGAGGAAATTAATTGTGCGCCAAAACTAAACCAAACTAAACGAGGGGGGAGGATCCCTCGTTTTACGTTTCCGTTTCCACGAAGGCGCAACGAAACGAAACGAAAGGCGTTCGGGCACCGTTTAAAAATATTGTTTCGGCCCCGCCTAGGAGACCCCGCTCTTCTAACTTTCACTTTTAAACTACCTTACCTTAAAAATTCGGGCTCGCGTTTCCAGAACCACCGCACGAAAGGGCGTGGACTATAAGTAGCTCGACTCGACCCCTCGTTTATCCTCTTCGTTCGTCCTTCTCTCTCTCTCTCTCCTCCCTTTTTTCCTTTCCCTCTCTCTCTCTCTCTCTTCTCGTTTAATTGCGCCCCCGTACGAGCCCAACCGACGACCACGCTTCTCACCTGTTGCAAACGTATAAATATTAAACCGGCGGCCGGTTTAATGCGTTGCCTAGTTCGATTCGCCAGCTTCCATAAAACAGAGAGATAATCATCGATGCTTGTCGCGTTCGAACCGGCCCGCCGTTTGTTTTTTGGTTCCGTTAAACAGAGGGAAGGGAGGGGCATTAATAGGGGAGCCCACGTGCGGCGGGAAAAGGGATCTTTCTCCGTGTCGTAAAATCGTTTCCATCCTTCTTTTTCTACTTTCTTTCGTGCGGGGGAGGGAAGGAATCGATTATCTATCGGCGAATTATGATAATACGATACGATTGTTATTTTTTTTCCCTCTTCGTTTCGAGCGAGACGGTTTAATGATCGGCGCGAGAATGAAGAGGTTCGGGGAGAGGAGATTTTTCACGAATATCGGGGAGGGAATAAAAATAAATGGAAGTAATAAAAAGAGTGTATCTCTGAAATTGGAAAGATTCACAAATTTGTAATAGAGGAGTAATAAATGTTTTTATTTTAATCATTTACACAATTTATTTTCGTATTCCTATCAAAATATTATAATATTTCGATATATGAACTGGAGAAAGGGGAGCTGAAATAATAAAATGGCGAGTAAAAATTTAATGTAATTATCCATCCATGTTAATCGTCTGTGTATATTTAACGAGACGGTATGGATATCGTGCAATGATTTCAATTCAGACAGAAAATCCTATCTATCTGCATAAATATATAGAAATACTTGTTTATTAATTTCGACTCGGATTCCGGACAATCTGTCTTGAAACGTGGATCGAATTAATGCAAAACGATCGAGATAAAAAAAAGGGGGGAAAAGTGTTGAACTGGATGAATTATTAATCCACGGTGTTTTATCGAAGAAGAAGTTTTCTCGAGTGAAAAAGATTAAAGAATGGAAAGGAATGGCCACGTCTGAAAGCCACGCGGAGAAGGAAGTTTGGGGAGGAGGAGGAGGAGGAGGACAGTTTAGGCCGATTAAAAAGCGCGTTTATAATGAAGCCAAAAAGTGGATAATAACGTAAAAGAGAGGAGTTTCCATGACGGGCGTGGAGGAGGGAATATTTTTTAAATATTCATGCGATTTAATATCGCCTGTGATTCGTGCACCGAAGTCATGCAAACGAGCTCTCTCTGTTTGATATTTCATTGCGGTTGCCGCATTATTATCCGCCCGGATAAAAGTTTTCTAAAATTATCGGATCATATTCGAGGAAAATCTTTTTTCGTTATTTTCCTCGTTGAAACCGTGTTCGTAACCGTGTTGATTGCTGAAAATTCTCTCTCGATTTGATGGATCAATTTCTTGGTCGATGAGATAAGATTAGAGTTAAACACGACGCGAAAAGTTTCTATTTTCAATTTGCTCGATTAATTTTATGGAATTTTATATTTCTATCGAGATTAATCGTGCTTTGGAAAACTGAGTTCCATTTCCAACGATCGATGTGGCTTTTACTGTACTTACTTAAAGCGTTAATATATTCGTCCCTTTATATATATTCATTCTTCGATCGTTGAAACAAAAATTTCGATCCAATTACTCTATTCGTATTCCCTATCTTAGAAATATTCAAAACATTTAAAAAATATCTCTTCATTATCTTTCATTCGCCTTTGTCCCCCTTTCCACACCACGATTCTTCCTTTATCGATACGTTTATTTAAAAAAAAAGAAAAGAAAAATATCCTGCACAACTTTCTCCTCATAATAGTACACGAGAGTTCCGCTTCGAGGAAGATCCGATGAATGAAAAATTTCTCTTCCAACTTTTTACATTTATTCCTTCCGGCTAGAGGCGACTCGTTGCATCTTGATGGCGGGGAAGATGGAGGAAGAACGCGGCGGCCTTTAATTAGAAATATATACAGGCCATTGTGGGTGGAGAGGAGTTGGACGAGGCACGTCGATGGAGCCAGCTGGTGGAATGACAGAGGTTTTCAGGAAGAATAAGCGAGGCGTGGCTGCCAACCCTGCCTCGACCCAACACTGCAATACACCCGTATGTATATCTCCAATGTAATTACGAATATAACCTGGCATTCTTGTGAAAAAAATTTACGCAGGTCCGTGATCGTCGAAAAAAATATATTCGAAAGAGAGAAAGAGAGAAGAAAATATAGGTTGCATCCGAGGGAAGAGAGAGAGGGGGGAAGGAGAAAAAGAGAGTAAATCATCGTGGCTCGTTCCGGAGAAGACTTTACGAGCGGCTGGCTGTCGACGTTCGATAATGAAAATACCTGTATATTTATTGTTGCACGTCGATCCAAGTCTGAACCGTCTGCTAAATCCAATTATGGATCGAGAAATGTAATTGATGAGAGGCTAAATTTTGTTCCTCGTTAACGATATTGTTGTTGCTCGAGATTTTCCTTGGGAAGAAGGGACGAAGAGTTATCTTACATTCGGGAAGAAGATGTAACTGAAGATTAAGAATTTTAGATTTTATTCTTGTAACTTTAATTCAATAAATATATTTTAAAATGTATACAATTTTCTATTTATTTTCCTATAAAAATTTCCTATCCCAAATCTCCTGCCCTTCCAAATTTAGAAACAACTTTTCTGCTCCTCTTTGAAGGAAAAATTACGGCTCTTGAATGCACCAAACGTTGACCAAACGTCGGATCCGTTATCGTGGCCAGATAAAAATATTAACGAACAACTTGGTTATTAATGGAGGAGGAGATATGGTGTCTTGGCATCGATGGCCTTAGAAGTAAGATAAAATTCGTAGGAAGAAGGCGAGGCGATTTTTCTCTTTAAAGGCTATTTCGACTTTTTTTTCTTTCGTTCATTGAGCGCAATGAATGCAAAAAATTCGATATCAAAGAGGAAATTGCGAATCATACGGATGAATGGAGACGATTGGCATCCATGAATCGCCACGTTGTGCGTTGGATGATCTTCGATTCTATCAATATTTCCTGCTAATTCTTTTTTTCTTATCTTTTTATATTCTTATCTCTTGTTTTTCAATTAAGCATACGGCGATAATTGAATTAATCGAAGGTGAAGGGTCACTCGTGGAAAGAAATGAAAGAAATGAATCATAACACATCGAATCTTTCTCACGTTCTATGGAACACCGTCAATTTTCAAGAATCGTATCCCATATCGACTCATTATACGTTTATATATTATTTGTTAAATCGAAAAGAGAATATTTTAATTAATTTAATCAAAGATAATTTTACAATTGAACGGACGAACGAATGGGAAATTATTGAAAGAATTTCCCTCGCGTTAAAAAGTTGCCCGAATTAATCGTTATATCATCGTTAACGACACTTCACAAATTCTCGACACAGGTTAAATACCCAGCAAAGAATCCAACTCATAACTGGCACGCCGTTTAAAACACCGCCATTTTTTATCTTTATGTAGCGTTACGATCTTTTTTAACGTTTTCTTCGAGTAGCCACTACCTTTTAACGAGGCAATGAAAACGCGTTGCCAAAAAGATAAACCGGCCATTACGCGCGATTCTTTCTTTTAATATCCTTGTTAACCGCGTTCTTTAAACGACCCCCACCACTCATCTTTCCCCGCTTTTTCACGGACCAAAAAAACTTTCTCCCAGAAATCCCCTTAAACCTGACAAGTGAAAATCCGATTCATAACCTCTCTTTTTCTCAATCGTAATATACCTAATTTAAATTTCAACAAATTAAATTTAACTCGAGAATAAATAATTGCCGCGTACACGATTTATTTGAAATATAAAATTTCCTCTAATGATATATCTGCAAGTAAATCAAGCGGGATCCACATTTCTCGTCGAAACGTTTCTGAGTGGATCTATAGGGGAGTTATCAATTGTTGACGATTGTTTTAAATTTATCTAATTCGCGGCTCGATTCGATCAAGTTGGAGTTCGTGGAAATCGGTTCGAGTCGTTAATATTTCCACGGCAAATTTTCGATTCGAAGGATCGTTCCACGCTTCAATCGGCCGGGAATTAATTAAACGCTGATCCAGTTTTCGATCTCGATTAGTCAAACGGTACGTCCAATCTCGTTATCGGTCAATTCTCCCTTCGAAACTCTTTTCCTTCGTGAATTCCATTGAAAGAAAGAAAAAAAGAAAGAAAGAAAGAACGAAAAAAAAAAAAAAATAAAGAGAATTGAATGAAACGGGAGGATGAATGGTGCGGTGGATGCGAGATTTCCACAGATTTTCGACTCTTTTTGCGGTAAAGTTCGATGGTTGATAAAGTTATTTTGCGAGAAAGGATTGTTTGAAAAGAAAGAGATTCAATTTTAAAGAATTCCTTTTTTTAAATTTTAAATAATGGATATGAAATTAAATTTCCGCGGATGGAAATTTTAGAAAGTGTTATTATCCACTTCGTTTGATGATCCGCTTTATCGATACGAAACTCTACGATATTTATCTTCAACTGTTTACCTGAAACCGGATTCGAAACGAATGCGTGAAATCTTTTATATTATTTTTTTTTTTCCTTTTCCTTATATCCAGAAGCGAATACCTTGTTTCCATTTGAATTAGTTCCCACCTCGAGAATTTCCTACTCTGAATCACGACTCGTAACTGGAATTCCAGCCGCCATTAATACGCCATCCACGTGACACGCGCGTCAAGGTGGCGCGGATCGGGAACCCCCCCATTGATTCCAGCGTTGAAACCAGTTTTACTCGACGGTTACGCTCCATATCCTAATTTACACACGCGGCCAGCCTCCTGTATGACTGTCGGCCGAAACGGAGGAAGAAGGGTGACGGGTAGTGATGGGATCGAGCGGCACAGATCCGAGACAAATCTGGTCGAGAAAGGAATCGAGCGTTATTTTTTTCGAAACGAATGCTCGTCAATTTCTTTCAAATTTCCGAATAGAATATCTCGTGCACAACGATCGAGAAAAGTACATCGTGGAATTTAAATTGTAATTGTTAAAAAAGATTATTCTCGATTATTGATTCCTATTCCACGTTTAATTCCACTTTTCTATGTGAAAGTCTCTTTTTTCCGAGATACTCGTTCATCGGTTACTCGTGATATGCTCGATCCCATCGCTGGATCCCGCGAGAAAGCATGAATGGGAGGGGGGTTGCCGTAGAATTCAATGAAACCTACGCACACCGACTATGCACGCACGGCTTTTCACTTTTAGACGATAAACCGTGCGTTCGAATCCGGATCGACTTAACTTTCCCCATTTTATCCCCCCCGATTTGCACGAAATATGGGAAATAAATCGAATTTGTCATCTTTGTTGCGTCATTGTACGCCTGGCAGGGTACCTCCTGAAATTATGCGCGAAAATATTTAATTAACGAGGAGAAAAATTTTCTAAAAACGAATAACACGAATTAAATATGTTTCGAATAAAAAACTCTCCCCCGTTTCAAAAATTAACTTTCCCTAACTTTCATCTCTCGAGGAACGAGAAAAATCAGATTAAAAAATATATATATACATATACACTATCAACGAGAAAACAAATGGACTTCATCCCCAATTTGATTAAATACAACCGTCTCTCTTCCTCGTCCCGTTTTAATTACGAAGGCAATCGAGGAACGAGCGCGGTTTCATTATTATTGAAAAAGGGAGAGGAGGCGAGCATTTCCACCGGTGATGCAAAAAGACGTAGGATAGGAATGTGCGAGGAAGGAAGGAAGGAAGGAAGGAAGGAATGGATGGGTGCTCGAGAGAGGCAACGACGATGCCTCTCGCAAATTAGACCTGTTGAACGAGGCCGGTGGCTGTAACCTCGTCCAAATAAGATTCGCGATGATTTATTGCGTGCATACATCAACGACAGAGGGAACAGAAGTTGCATTACGGTGCATTAATGCGTTTCTCGGTAAGTCGGCGAAGAAGTCCAAGCCCCTGAGTAATTTACACCTCTTCCCCCTCCCCTCTCCCGCCTTATCATTAACCTTACACGCGTCACTGTGATTATTCCAATCTTGCCTCTAATATCCGAATTGCCGATTATGCGAGAAAAACGAATCACCGTGATTTTGAATTCGTTCATGTCTCAATCTGCTGAGAAGTCCGAGCATCGCTTTCTCCTTGTCCGTTCGTCAAAATTTTAAGTTTTCCAAAGAAGGAAAATCGTTGAAGGAGGGTTCTTTAATTCTCGATCATCTTAATTTCGATCGAAGGGAGGAAAATTGGAAAAGAGTGCATCTCCTCGAAGGAGAAGCTATCAAATTTCGAATCTTGCGCTTGGATTTAGGAAAGAAAAAAGAAATAAGAAGAAAAAATACAGTCTTATCGCAAGACGGCTCACGTAAGAGTTACTTTCCAAGGAAACGTTGAATTATTCCCTCTAAAAAGCGTGTTCCGTATCGAATTCGTAGCCTTTTCCAAGGGAAGGAATCACCCTTAAAGGGAAACGTTTATAGCAAACTTGGATCTTTCCAGTTATGGGTTCCACGGTTTCCAGCAGCGATGCTCCATCGCTGATTTCGCTGTCGCTGACTCGGAAAGAATGTTTCATTGCTGCCTCGTTCAACCTCGTAAACCGCGGACGCTCGATTGCACCGGGCTGGTGAGGGTGGAAATAAGTAGCAGAGATTGGTAGGTTAACGAGGAGAAAGGGAGCAGAAATCCTCTCCTTTTAAACAATTAATACACTGCGTACGGATGACGAGATATCTCGTTTTAATGTTTCTTCGAATCGATCGAGGAATCAAAAACATTCTAAGGAATAATAGGAAAAGAAATTCCCTAGACAAAAATAATGTAAAGTCTGTTGATCGAATGGAAAAAGGATATGGTATTGGACAAGGGAGAATCTGAAGAATCTGAATCGATCGATATATAATTTTATTCGTATAATGAATAATAGTTAAAAAGTCTATATAATAAATAGATTAAAGGGAAATTATTAGAATAAGTTAGATAAATAATGCAACGTAATGTGAATTCATTTACAGATTGGTTCTATGAAAAATTGGAAAAATTTGTAAGCATTGTAATTCAATCTCATCATCGTTATTATTATTTTCTATTATGAAAGCTATCCTGGGTCTCTCTCTCTGTCGTCCATTTTGTTCCATTTCATGATCATCTTTGTATGAACAGCGAAATGGAAAATAGTATCTGCACGTGCAGAGGATCTCTCGTTTCGAGCGCTCTCGAATGGCTGTGACATTTATGCGAGATTTTATTAACTATAATAAAACGAAATTTCACAATGAATGGAATAAATGAGAACCATAGAGGATTGATCGAGGATCATACGATGAAATCACATTTCCCGTTTTTACCGTGCAAGCAATTTTCCAATGTAATAATAATACTGTCAACCAGTTCCACGTTACCGCAAAACCGCTTTTTTATTTGGTTTTCCGATTAAAAATGTGCGTATTTTCGCTGCTTTTTTTCGAACAATTCAAAAAAGCGCAATATCAAATAGCGAGAAAGAGAGAGAAATAACGTTATTCTTTGTACAAAAAATTGTATTATTATTAAAATTCGTTCGTTAATTAAAGCAACTTTGAGCAGAATAATCAGCAAGAATAATCGACTACCACGCGTCACTCGATTATCCCTAATAGATACTTCCAACCTGAATATTACCTCAGAAAAAAGAAAAAGAAAAAAAAATTTGCAATTCATCGATCCTCATCGTCGTCCTCGAAAAGCTTATGCTACAAGTCAAGTTCCTCTTCGTGTCTTGCGCAAACATTAAACACGTTCACGCGACACACATAACCTCAAACTACTCCGTCAAAATGGAGACGTTATCGCGGGACAGGGTGAATGCATAAAAGATCGGCCAGGTTAATCGTTGCGCTATATACTTTCTCCTTCCACTCCTTTCTCCCTCCCTCTCGAAAAGAAGCGAAGCGTATTGGAATAATAAGAAAGAACAATTCCGCTTTTTCTTAAGAAAGAGAGAGAGATTAATCGGGCGGCCATAATAAAATTCGAGCATTGGCCAAGAAAGAAGAAGAAGAAAAATGGAATCGTTATTATGGAGTTTAATTTTATCGATCCGCCGATAGTCTCCAATAATCGAAGAATTCGCGGTATAATCGATGGTTAATGAGCGGGGATGTTAAGTTTGGTCGAGCCTTTTTCCCTTCCTTTTTGTTTCTTACCTCTTTCTTGCCCCAGACAGACATTCCGAGGGAAGTGATCCTTCCGCTCTGAACGCTTAAACTTCAGGCGAACTCGATGGAAGGAACTTAGGAACTTGGCTTCGAGCTTTCGACATCATCGCTTCCTTCGACATCGTTTATCCGTGTGCCCGTCCAATTATTTCTCTAATTTTTTCCCTTCGTCTTTCGCTGTCCTTTCTTTTTTCTTTTTTTTTTTTGCAATTGGGAAGGATGGCTCCATTGTGAGGTGTCTTCTCCCTTTGGACGATTGGAAACAGAGGTAAGGTCGGTTTTTGGGTAAAACTGTATCGTTTTATCCAAAGGATGTACATTCCTTTAGGAAGATTCAAAGATCTGGGCGGGTTTTCCTTTCCAAGGATGGTAGCTCTTACGTATTCGAAAGATTGGCGAGTGTGCAGGTAGGTATTTCGAGGATGAAAGGAAAAAGATTTCCTCTTAACGATGGATAATAGGTGAAAACGATAGGGGAAACGTGATATTTTTCCCATTGTAACAAATTCTATTCTATCTACAACCAATCCTAAACGATGCATATGGATGTATCCGTGATTATTCAACAAATAAAATTCTCGTCTCGAAAATTACGATCCCAATAATATTTCTTCTCCATCATCGTATTATTAGATCGCAACTGGTATCACAATATGTAAAATATGTAAAATTACGTGTAAATTTTGCTCGTCGAACTTGCTAACTAAAATCTTGTTTCCATAAGAAAACCAAAGAGAGAGAGAGAAAGAAAGAGAAACGGAAATCGAGAAGAAAATCCGTTTCTCCGACTGGAACCAAAAGAGAACCGCTTCACAATGGGACGCACGGTCTCTACGCCCATTATTTATTAAAGAACCATTCTTTCTTTATCGGCGGATAGTTCTTTTCGAGGCGACGACCCACACGGATCTGCTACAAGAGAATTTACTCGCACACGCGTTCCCTTTCCCGATACCGATCTTGCACCCGTTGTGGACGAGGCTTAAGGGACTGCGGCTCGTTCTCCGCCACGACCGCGTCCAGTAAATTACCAACTTGTTTGTCAATAGCTCGTCACGAGGATCTCCTCTCGTGCGATCCACCGACGCGATTACACGAGCGTAGCAAGATCGAGCGCGTGCACACGAGATTGACTCGGTTAACGGGAGTCGTGGAAATATTGGAAATATTTGGTTTCCCATAAAAGTTGGGGATACGTTGACGATTATCCGGCGAGAAATATTCCAAGAAACTTTTCGGTTATTACTTCTCTGAAGAAACGTTTAATCAAATGTCACTCTAAAACCGTATTTATACTTCGTTTATACCCGCCGTGAAAAGACGCGCGCGAGGATCTCCTAGGAGGGAGAAGAGACTCGAGAAACGCGGAATATATGCTTGTTGAAAGGGGATAAGCACAATCAAGGCAGCTGCACACAAGGGGACGAACGGCCCCCTCCGATACGTCCGATAAGAATCTCATTGTCGTCCACGGCCGTTGTTGTCGAGGATGCCGTACCGTTGCAATACCGGGGTTGGAAGGAAGAGTGGAAAGGGCGCGCCAACCGCATCGAGCAAATTGCAACTCTGTCGAAACTATCGGGCCGAGCGGATCGCAGGAGAAGAATGCGCGATGCGATTGTTAAGGGAGGGGGTCCGGTTAGAGGTTCCTGGCCACCTTTTCATCGTATACGCCCCTGTCCTCCTCCTCCTCCTCCGCGATGATAACATCTCTCGGACAAACCGTAGCCGTAGCGCGCGACATCTTTTCCTCTCCTCCCTTTCTATCCATTTATCTCAACTTTTCTTTCTCTCTTTCCTTCTCTCTTCCACTCCTCTCTATTTTGTACCCCGCTTTGTCGCCTCTCTCCGTCTTCCTCTCCTCTTCTCGTCTCGTCTCGAGGTCGGGTTTATCCGGTCCCCTTATTCTCCAGATTTTTCCCCTGCCTCGTGGCTCGTTCCAAGCCAGGGGGAGGGGGATTGTCGTCACCCGATGCCCTGAGAAATTCCATTTTCGACCGAGTTTCGCGGCTACTCCTCTTTCCACCTCGCTTTTTATTTACTAGTAGTATTTCGGAGATTCTGCACGGTGTTTGTTCTTTTTTCTTCTTTTTTCATCAACAGGTTCTCTTTAACACGGTGCGTTTTGATTTTTCATATAACTTTTAATCAATGGAGTTGTCGAAATTGCTTCGAAATTTTACAAAAGTTATTAAACTTTTCAGTCTTAACGATTTTGTCGTCTTATCATATCCATGAATTTCGTTAATTTTTTTAAAACTTACTATAAATATAATTCTTAAATATCTAATGCAGAAAAATGGATGAGCGAGGAGAGATTCTTTTTCATCTTTTTCAAAGTCTTCCGCCAATTTCTTCTTCAATCCTTTTTAAAATTTGTCCGTAAATTTTCCATTCTCTATTTCACCAAGCCAAACGATCCCAACAGAAATACCAGAACGGATCACAGAGAGATCGTGTGACGGGGCCCCGGCGGCGGGGACCGACAATATCGTGAAACGTCCTCGAATCGAGGCCCTTCTGAGATCCGATCTTACGACTCGACGGATTGGAAATTGGGAAACAGGTAGGGCTCCTCGATTCCTGCTCGAGATTGCTGCTTGCTCGCGGGATGGTCCTTCCTTTGTCGAGGAATAGAGAGAGAATGGGAAATATGATCTTTTGTTGCTGCCACGATGAATACATTTGCGAATTCTTCCAGGGTTTAATTCCTTGGAGTACATTTCGGATACATTGTGCGAAAGAACGATTTCCACTCGTTGGGGAGGAATGAGTTGCACGTTTAATTCTTATTTCGAACTCGAATAATTTTGTTCAACGATATATGGAGCACATATTTATGGAGCGGTATATATGAAGATGGTAGTTATAATTGTAATTTGGCAAATATGTTATTTCTTTTTTTTTTTATTTAATTTTTTTACGTTTAAATTTTTAGATTTAAATTGTTGAGTTTAATGGATTTTTTTTTTCGTATATCGTTCTATTAACCGTTGATTCTTTTTCGGAATTTTTATTTAATAATATTTAACAATATTACGGATGTAAATTGATTTTTGATGGATTTTATCGGAATATGTTTTTAAAATATTGAATATAGATATTACGTATTTTTTTTTTATTTAACAAAAATTCGATTTGGATTGATGCTATTAAATTTATACAAATATATGTATTTTTTCTTTTTTTTTTTTTATAGTGACAAAATCAATCCTGCTACAGATTATTTTTTTGACAAATATTAACGTTCGAACGTCGAAGAATTTTCTTCATTACTAATTTTTATTAAGAATTCGTATTTAACATTCCCTATCTATCACATTACAACGTAAAAATTAGATTTAACGAACGTATAAATAAAAAGAATTATTAAAAAAAAAAAAAAAGGAGAAGAAGAAGCAATAACAATTAATTCCAGATCGAATTCCATATCAGCCCTCTACATAAACCTCGTATGAATATTCGATTCGGAATAAATCAATTTTACAAACAAACATGGACAACAATTTTATCGACTTTCCATATTCGCTTTCCTCTCGCGTGTGAGGATCAACGACACGTTCTGCCAACGATATTTCTATTCGAAACAATCTGATCGAGAAGGCAAATCGAGATAAAGTTCTCGATCCGAAGTTCTCGTCCAGTTTCGTTCCAAGTTTCCCTTCCAAATATCCTCCCCCCTTCCCCCATTAGCATATCACGAGCGTTAAGACTTAACGACGTGTCGCGATGGAAAAAAAGAAAAGAACGAAAAGAGAAAAAGGAAAAATTAGCAATCGCGTGTTAAACTGGTCGAATCGTTGGCAAGAGTGGAAATTACATATTTTTTCGCGACCCGTGACGGAACTTTCGCTCCCTCTCTCTCTCTCTCTCTCTTTCTGTCTTTCTCCACGAAGGAATTCGAGTTATTTTATTACATCGAATATCATTTCACGCTCGAGAGTATTCTTCTTTATTCCAGGTGTCGGCTATCTTCTCGATTCGCAATTTTATTTATAAGTAATCGTGAAATTTAAATCGGAATCCGTGGCCAGCCTTGGAATATTTCTTTTGACAAAGGGAGAGACTCGTGGAGGAGAGGTCGGATAATAAGAAAAGTCGAGTCGTAATGGTGGGAAATGGTGGGGGATTCGTCGACAATCTCGACGAGTTTTGGAATTGGAATAATGGAGAAGTAATTAGATTCGAAAGTTTAAACAGAACAGAAGTGTAAAAGGGATCAATCCTTCGATTTCTCCAATATCCCAATATATTACTCCATTCATTTATCTCTCCTCGCAATTCGAAAGATTTTCGGATTATCCCGAAAATATTTAATTCCTCCCGATTAATATCTTCGAGGTCCAATAAAATTTTAAGAATTGGGATGCCAAAATAAAGGGATACTATTCCAGAGAAAGATGAGCTTTCGTACGAATAACGAATAGTTGGGATATAAATTATAAAACGAATTCCACATCTGGAAAAATGTAAGTTATTCGATATCGTGCACCTTTCGTCGAACAGCGTGCGACGACAAGGGATTTCCGTTTTCGAATGACATCGTGTAATTCGGCACCGAAAAAAAAAGAAAAAAAGAAAAGAAAAAAGGTCAAACCTTTCCCATTTGGAACGATTATACGATTCCATGTTTTATTTACTTTCTGCTAGATCGATTGCTTCGAAAAGCTTGATATTATTACGATATATATATACATAGAATTGAATAAAAAATTCTTGCGATTTCAAAAATTTTTCCAAAATTTCTTTAACAATCCTTCTAAAAAAAAACCTTCTCAAAAAATTCAATTCAAACTCAATTTTTCCAAAATACAATAAAATTACCTCGAAAAATTATTCCAAACAACGAAGAAACACTCCGTCTCCCTCGAATCCAAACAATATCGGAAGATTAAAAAATACTGAAAACCCCATTTCGAAGAGTGATCGAATTCCCCTTACCCTTTTCCAAATTTCATAAAAAGGAATCGAAAAAAAGAAAAAAAGGAAAAAGGAAACAAATTGCTCGACGTTTTTCAGACAGTTTCGCTATTTTCGCCGGGTCATTCGACGGGTTTTAATCCTCGGCGGAGTCGATAAAAGGAAAAATGACGGTCGTAATGCCGCAACTTTCCAGACTGTCGGGGAGATCGCCGGTTCGAGACGAGTTCGGGACAGTTCCCGGTAAAGCCGATACCTCGGATGGAATTATGTGGCGTTTGCGATTTCGTCTACACACACACACACACACACACACATATCCATCGATCCGCACTGATTGAATTAAAGTTCTCCGCGGTGCAAAGAGTCCGTTCGAAGAAATCCGCTGATAAACGTGGCCGTGGCGAAGTTCGTGGAGGAACTATCGGGGAGGAACGCGGTGTTTTCACGAAGGAAACGAAGGGTTGATTATATCCGGAGAGGAATAAAAATATATCTCCGTTAATCGAATTTTTCTTATATACGGAAGGGAGGAAAAAGTGTTCATTTGATAAATTTAGATTCCAAGGAAATTGAATTAAAATTAACAATATTTGTGATTTATACGCGATATCGGTAAAAAATTGGAAATATTATATCGTGTGAGATTGATAGGGGAAGCTTGCGATATGAAGAAAAAAAACATATATATATATACTTATAAAGAGATTTTTAATTTCAAGTTTATTTTTGCGATTTGCATAAACACAGTGATGAGTGACAGGTAAATGAAGATGGAGTGGCGCGGATTAAAACTTTTACGTCAAAATTGCGTGCGCTGTTACACGAGCATTTCCTCCGCAATAATTTCGATTAAAGTCGAGTATCGCATGAAATTCGAACGAGCGAAAAATAATTCTTCCTTAACTAGCTAGTTAAGGGAATCGATCGTGTGCAAGTTTCGATCGAACGATTTCGATTTTCGAAGAAGAAGATTCGATCGTCGCGGATGGCAGATGCAAATGCACGCAAATGTCGTTATATGCCGTAACGAGACGAATTAATTGGGCCAATTGACGAGGGAACGAGCCTCTCTGTTAATTAGACCCTCTCCTCATCGATTTCTCTGTCCTAAAGGAGGCGAAACGTTTCGATTCCCGTTTGTCTTCTTCATCCAGCGCGCGATACCGCGTACGAATCGCGGATTATCACGGATCAAAGGAACGCTGAAACATCTGTCCACCGATTCCAAACGAAACGCCTTTGTGCCCAAACATTTGTCCACGTGTCGTCCACGTGGATGATTTGGACGACTTTCAGAGTTATTAAGAGGCGAGGATCGGGTATCGATTGGGCGTGAAAGTGAAAATCGAGGGTGTTCTTTTGAGCGAGGAAAATTTTTTACTTGGAACGAAGAATAATTTTAAGATTTTTTTCTTTTTTGGAGGGGAAAAACGATTTGGAGAATGAAATATACGTCCAAGGATACGTGCTGGAACGTGTGATTTAGGAAGATTTAGAAAGGATCGATTTAGAAAAGATTTTTCGACAAATATTCGCTTTCTTTCGACGATGATACCACGAAACGGCTACTTCTCACCTATAAATTGTCTAGCAAGTGTGTATTAAATTTTAAACCGTGGGATAATAGTAGCGAATGTTGCATTGGACTTCGACCACGTAAACTAACACGCAGGATAAAACACGTTTCCATAATAAATAGTCTATTATCTTATAAAGTGTAAAGCAAAAGCTTGCGCATTTTCTTTGCGTCATTGATTATTAAACGGGACACGAGATAGTTTTAACGAGGTACTTATACGTGTATAATTCCCGATAAATACGTGCTACACAATTCTATAAAATATAAATACAAATCTTTCCCTGTATTATTACACTTTCAAATTATCATATTTGATTTTATTATTATTCCAATTCGCAGTGAAAAATATCATTTATAATATACACCTGTTTTTTCCTGTATTCAAAATCTATTAATCATAGATATCTCGATCGTTTAAATTTTATAAAATTTACCGCCTGAAGAATGTAGAGAAAATAAAAAAAGTTAAAATTGATTCTCACACCCAGCTAACAAACTCCTCGAAACTGTTCACCTTCCATCCAAAGTATCAAAATATAGCAAAAATTCTATGAGACTCGAGGAAATCTCGAATACCACATCTCGCTCTCTCTCTCTACTCTATTCGAAGATGGTCCAAGATTCTCCAAGTACATAATAGATAATTTTCTTCCTCGTCGTCATTATCGTGCGCGCACAATGCACACGAGGATGTTACACGAGGTGGAAAGAGGAATGGTTTACAAGACGGGGAGCAGGCTGCTGGTGCACTGTTAAGGGAAGGCGAGCGAAGAAGGCCGCTCCTCCGCCGTTGAAACCGTGGCCCCCCTCTTCGTTGTTTGGTTGGTGGATCTCGGGGCTTATCACGATCTACCAAGCAAAAGGGCTCGCTTCCTTCAATTAACGAGGAAAAATGGCCGTTGTTGGGCCTACATCTTTATTTTCCGCGGCCGTATCGGTTCTTCGCGTGAATTATTAAAACGGCCCAAGCCTCTTTCCTTACCTCCACCATACCCTTTCCTCCTTACCTCCCTGTATTTATTCCTCAGCCACCGCTTATCGCATCCTGAGCCGATAAAACGGCCGGGCAACAAGGCCCCCTTCGTCCGCGTTCCACGTGTAATTTTGGATAAATACTAAATGGCCGATCCAAATCCCCTTACACTGGGATATTTAAATCGACAGACAGTGTTGGATCGAATTGAATTACCTAAACGCACGAATTCCTTGCGAATGGGCCTTAATTAACGGGCAGGTGTTAGGCAGTTTCGTTTGGGAGGAGCTGGTGCAAACCGCAAACCTCTTCGGTATCCAGTGTTCATGAGGCCCCCAGTGGTCCAGGCCCAGTAAATATCCAATGATCTGAAAAAGATCCAAATATCGTGAGATCCAATAATCCAATAAATCTAATGATTTGAAAGAACAATCCGGAATATCGTGAGATTTTTAGGTAAATCTAATATCCAATAATCTGAAGATCTAAGGCTCAGTATTCCTCCAGTAATCAGAATGACCAATGAATCTAATGTTATCTGAAAGTGTACTGATCCAAATATCCAATGAATCTAAGATCCAGTAATGATGTCCAATGATCTAGATTCGCGAACGCATGATATGCGTCTGGACGCATAATAATTTGGAGGTCTAGTGATGCAAACATCTGGTCGTCTTCAGGTGATCCTGAGTCCTACTTGTTTTGAGGCTCAATGATCCGGACGCACAGGATAAATGGCCCGAATGTTCAACGATTCGAACTGAAAGCTTAATGGTCGAGACGTCTAATAGTCCTACTGCATCCAATAATAAAAAAGAATACAATGTACGTTAATCAAAATCAAACGTAACGTAATAACGACATTTGATTATAGTCGAACAATTGCAAAAGAAAAAATCGAACGAAACGAAACGTTTTATCTCGTTCCATCTTATCCAAATAACCCAAGACCAAATACAAATATCAACGTTTAACGCCTAACGAACGGCGAAAAATGTGATCGAATAATCGAAACGCAAACGACAATTCCTATGACAATATCCTATCTCAAAAACAAACCTGGCTTTTATCTTCGTTTTATCACCGGTGACTTTAAATCTGGCCACCTTATCAATAGGAGGAGAGAGAGAGAGAAAGAGAGAAAAAAGCAAATTTGCAGGGAGCGTTCGGCTATCGGCAAGGAAACGTAAAACGTTGCCAGGCCACCGATTCCCAATCCCATTTCGGGACGAAGGAGCAGTCGGTTTTATCAACGCTCGAGGAATCATAAGCGCGAGATATCGGTCGTCCTTTCCTCCCCTTCGAGGCCTTCCTCCCTCGTCCGACAAAACCGTCCACTTTTATCTAGAATCCGGTCGCCTAGAGAAGGCGAAGCAACCATCTGGGATCGCCTCCTATTCTCCGCTATCGGATGTTCCAAGCAGAATTTTTTTTTTTGCGACTCGCCTTATCAAGCTCCGCAATAAACCGACGTATCGTGGCTTTCGAATTTGCAAAAACGATGATTCAAAAAAATATTGACGAGTATTTTACCTGCTCGATATAACAGATAACAATTTCAAGCGAATGCGTGATTTTAAATCGATCAAAAGTTCCCTCAGAATTCTCCCCGGAATCATACAGACAGAATTTCTCCTTAAAATTAAATATATTCAATCGAAACACGAACTCAAATAAACTCGTTAAATTTGAAATAGAATTTAATCGAAGGTAGAAATAGAAGAACCAGCGTGAGATCGGCATCGAAACTCTCGTCGAGCCGAGGGAAAAAGGAAGAAGGAGAAAGAATATCGTGCGGAGTAGCGAGAGAGAGGACGGTAAGGGCGATAATTAAGACGGACGCCGATCTCGCGATAGCGGCTTAGTCCTCACGACGTGGACCCACCCACCCACTCTCGTAGTAAGTACGTAACAGTACTCTCTTCCGTATTCTCGAGCGTGCACACATATACACACGTGCGCCATAGCGAGAGGATGCAAGCGAGTACTCTCCATTACTCTCCACTCGAGGAAGAGGGAGCGAGGAAGGAGCGATCGAAAAAGAGGAAGAGGGAAAAGAGAGGACAACGGAAAAGAAGCATCTCTCACGGATGACTCTTGCAAAGGAGGAGGAGGAAGAAAGGAGTCGAGGCCTCCTCCAAGATTTATCGGCCTCTTACCGATACTGAGCCGTGCTCAAAATGCTGCAAAACACGGCGAGGATGTGTGCTCTTGTATATATACACATATAAATATATATAAATGTACACAGGCCCGAGCCGGATAACGAGGCGCTACCGCCACGGTAAATAGCCCCCGGTCATTTATTAGCTGAATTTATCTTGCCACGCGTCGAACAAAGGGATACGTACCGTGTATACGTATCCGTGTCTCGTCTCCTCTTCCGATTCTCTTTAAATTCTCCCTCTTTTACTCCCCAACATCCTCGAGAAGGAGGTGCGTGGCCGTCCCTTCTCAACGCGGAGAATCGCAGCACCTGCGTCTTATCTGCGCGAGATCCTGTCCGCCCGGAATTATCGGTGAATTTATCCGAGAGATGTCGGTTATTAAGATTCTGGCGCGCCGCGGTTCTGGATTAACCGCGTAGTGGGAGGGAAGGGTGAGCCACGTAAAAGGAAACGCGTGTTGTACGTGCGCGGAAAACGGCTGGCCAGAACCGCGCCAATGTTGATTTGCAATCGTACGTGCACGGTTCGAGAATAGGAGGAGGAGGAGTTGGTCGATTCGTCCGAGTCCCGGTTGGGTGTAAATGTTCGGATTTGTATCCGGCGTTCGAATTGCGATTCGTTTCTTTTTTATTTATTCGTGTACAATTTGGAAAAGATTCGTTAAACAACGATCTAATTTTTGAGAACGTGCAAGGAATTTTAAATAAGTTTTATCGATTTTGCTCGTGAAGCGGGGCTAAGATTAAGATTTGCACAGGATCGTTTTTTTATGAAGCTTGTTTTTAATTTTCGTTGAGACGCGTGCTTCGCGAAATTACGCGAACGATGAAATTTCGGATTTAATTCAGGGGCGTGAAGTTGCCTTCTGGATAAGATGGGCGGGGTATACGTTTTGGCCCTTGAGTCCGAATGAGAGGATGCAAAGATTCGTGGTGATTCTCCTTGAAAGGGAAGTTGAGGGAAGTTTAAAATCACCCTGTTTAACGGGTAGCGTTTATGGGCCCGAGTCACGAATCGTTTAAAGAGTAGGAATTCAGATCAGATGAAAATTAGGATTCTCGGGAATGGAGATCTCTTGGAATTGGACGCTCGAGATAAACGTTACAAAGTATTACATCAAAAATGTAAATTTCTTTCAAAAAGGAATCTGCCGATTTTTACGAGTATTGTGTCTTTTGCCACGTTATTCGTATTCGTATCGGATTTTATGTTAATTGGAATTATATTTAATATGATGGTGTGTACAGGTGTTCGAACGGTTTTGCCACTTCGTGACTTGTTTAAGATTTCAAGAGGAATCGAGATGGAATCTTGATCGTGTTTTGACACTTCGATCATCTGTACCGAGTTATTTAGTATTCCGTGACACGCTTCATGTTCAATACGTCCGCTTTCGGTCATGAATTCTGTAATTGCTTTCGCGCCAACTTTCATGCAGCTCGCGACCATATTTTTCATTCGTTGCGCGATTGCTCGTTTAAATACTAAAACAGGATATCGTGGTGGAGAATAGAGATCCACGGGGATGGGTCCCGGAAATGCTGAATCCCTTCCAACAGGTTTTAACAACGAGATTTAATTCTTTTCAAGTTTCAAGACGCCGTGATTGGACGAATTTTATTGCAGCCTTTGATGAAAAATATTTCGTAAGTGATTTTTGATAAGGAATAAGTAAATTGGACGAATATCGGCCTCTTCTCTCCTCGACAACATTTCCCAGAGAACTTATATTTGTCTCCTGCAGATGCAAATTCAAAAATGTTACTTCCCTTCGCAATTAATTCCTCGTTTCATTATTAATCCTTTCCCCCTATTTCTTCTGGACAAACAAATTTTATTTCTGCAAATCGTATTTAAACACTCGATATTTATTTACCTCGGATAAAAAATTACGATCGATCAATCGGCCAAAAAATGTCTCAAAGTTTCGAAAAATACTCCTCGTCGATGGGGGAAGCAGGGTGTAAAAGAGAAAGAAGGAAAATAAGATACCTCCCCCTCCGCGAGGAATAAGAAGAAATGGAAAAGGGATGGATGGCGGGTGTAAAATATGATACTTGGCACTCTTGGAATAATTTATCACCGGCGCGTTTCCATCCACGGCTGAATCGAACGATGCCTCCTCCTCCACCCTCCCCTCTCTGCATCTGTAAACCGAGGAGATAAGCTTCGATGCATTCGGTTAACCGAAGACACGTTTCTGCCTCCCCCTTCCTCTCGTCACGTCATTAAACTAGCGCGCCAGATCCATCGAAAAGGGATCGACGAGGAGATCCCGTGGACGTGGTTTCGTCGCGATTTATCGGCCTTACAACACTGTACACATCGCTCGTCGTATAACGCACGACGTGTAGTTGAAAAGTGTATCGAAGCGTATCGCCGAATGAATACAAACGAGAGACTTAATTACTCGAGCTATATACTCTCTTCTGTGATTTTTAGCTTATATTTAAGTTCGCGAAACTTGGAAAGGCGTCTTTCGAGCTCAGTCTTCGAGCAAAGTCGGTAAGAAATTGAATGAAATAACGTTCGAAGTTGTATCATTGTTCATTACGGAATAAATTCTACGAAGAAACGAGGAATCGTAGGGAAAATCGAGAGGTTAAAAAGTATGTTTTACGAAATAATGTATTTGACCAAAATTTCGAATACTATATACCTTAATTATTATTCCATCAATTATCACTCTAACGAGACGATTAAAAATTCTTCGATAAAAACGTACTCGAAAAATACTTTGGTCGATCACTGTACGTTCATTGCAGCATCCCGGAACTTTTTGAATGCACTGTATGTATGTGTATACCTCGAGCGAGGGGTCACAGGTCGGGGACCATGACTGACCGTGATGGAAGAAGAGGGGAGAAGGGTTAGTTAGTCCCCGTCAGTCGGTGTCGCGCTATCCACCTCCGGGGTTAAGTGGCATTCTTCGATACTTTTATAATTATTTTCCACGGAGGCGAGATCATTAATCGGTAATTGGACGTTGGATTTTGCGGCAGAAACGAGAGTGTCTATGAGTATAAAGAAGAAGAAGGGGGGGAAGAGGAAGAGAGAAAAGTTTATTATGATGTTGCTAGATCGAGCACACAGGTTTGTCGGACGGATAAAAGAAGGATGTTTATGTTTCCAGGTATAACGGTGTATTTTATTGGTCGAGGCTCGGTTGGGTCCTGTTTGGGTCCGATAGGTTTGCTGATCGATTGCCTTTGTTAACGTGTTCAAAGTGTTCCATGTTTCAAGGTATCGTGCGTTTCGAGGGGGTGAAAATGGATTCGAAAGAAGGTTGGGATAATCGATTGGATATTTTTAGAATCGTCTGGTATTAGTATTTGAGGAGTAAATTGGAAGTGGAAGATGGGGAATGTAATATTTTCGTTCCTTCTTTCCTCGTGCTGGTTAATCTCGTCTAATTATTGGTTTTCGAGAAGTTGTAGTAGGATCTACGCGCTGAAATTAGGAATTTTTCGAAAAGTTTTTCAGGTATGGAAGATGACAGAGGATCGTAGAAGACGAAAGGAAGGATGCAATAATTTTTGGACGACCGACTTAATTTTCTCTTTACTCTTTGAATCTTTGGTCATCGTATTTCATTGTGTTGTGACCTTGGATAATTCCTGATTCAATATTAAAATAAATGTCGTCACGAAAGAATCGTTTCCTTTTTTTTTTTTTCCTTTTACTGAACTTTCTTGGATACGAAGAGTTATGAGCAGGAATGTATAGTACACAGTTTATATTAGGAAGATATTTAAAAGTTCTAAAAATAATTTCAGCCTCGTTTCTTAAAATACTGCGAGTACTATCGACTTCTTTCACGATTTTTTGCGGTTTCTTTTTCAAATGTCACGCGCAAAGATTAGCATTACGTGAGCCCTAACGAGAGAGGATGATTCAACCTGGAGGAATTTCCGCGTTGACTTTTGATATTATAAAAACCGTTCCTCGTTGCGAATTTGATTTATAAAGTGGAGTAAGGCAAAGGAGAGAAGAAGTGGAGAGAAAAATGGCACGATCTCTGGTATTTCGCGCGTGCAGTTATCCGCTATGACATTTAATCCGAAACCGTAATTTTTCAAGGAATTTGAATACAAACAAAATAAAGTCTTAAGTTTCTTTCGAAGCGAATCACGCGCAACGTTGTGCACAAGATTTTCCAATATATTTTAAAAAATAATCTGCTTAATGCTAAAAATTTAATAATAATAAAAGAGAAGAAGATTTTAATAAACAAAGAACACAATTCAATCGAGACAGATCATTTTGCAAAAACAAATATTTAGAAGGAAAAAAAAAGCATCGGGATAAATTGAATAAAAACCACAGGATTTGACAATCCAATCTACGAAATGATACGAAATGTATATATCTTTTTCCAAAAAACGAGAACAAAAAAACCAAAATTTTTTTACCAATTCATTTCTATCTGAATCCTATTCGTATATATATATCTGCTATAATAATTTCAAGTAGAGAAAAATTCAAAGTAATTTTGTTAATGATCAAGTAGAAAAATACATTATCACTACTTCAACTACTGATCCTCTAAAATCTTCCATCAACCAAATCATCAATCCCATTTCTTCGAAGTAACCACATCCTACAAAAGTATCCTCCAACAAAGATCGACATGCAACACGTACTCGAAATAAATTCACATTTCAAACATTCTCCCCTTTCCAAATGAAATCAACATCATCCTTCCAGATCATCCTGTCGATGATCGATAATTGGGAAAAATTTCCCCTCGTGGGATTTGGATAATGCTCGTTAATCCTCCTCCTCCATCGATTCGTCCGTTCTCCAAACGGTTGTTCTCCAAATCGTGAGATACGATTGGGAAGCGGACGGACGCGTTCGAGGCGTGCGCCTCGATGGAGAACACGTCGACGTGACGTTCCCCGTAACTGTTCCAATTTGGCGGGGGCCTGGGACAGTAAGAAAATTGGTTCGATCGTAGTAACTCACGTATTTACCCACTCGCCTCTCGATGTTTGATCGCGGATATATTGGCGAAGAAAGGCGAAGGCACGCACGGTGGTCTCGCGGTGTGGTCCCCGGGTCGAGAGGAGGCCGCTGATAGCGTGTTCTCACACACTGTTCGCCCCCTCTCCTTTTCCTCTTCCATCCTCTTCACCTTCAACGCTCGCTCCCACCTCGGTTATCTTCCTCCCCTTCTGCATTCTCCACTTCTTCCCCGCAATTTTCTTCTCTCTCTCTCTCTCTCTCTTTCTCCTCTCCTTCTTTTTCTTCCTCCTTCTCCTCGTCCATCTCGTACATTTTCTTCGAATATATTATTCTTCTTCCTCTTCCGGAAGAACGAATTCTTCCTCTCTCTCTTCGTCACGAGCATATTCTTCTTCTTCTTCTTCTTCTTTGCCCCGAGTAATTTATTTTTCTTCGTTATCAGCGTATTTTTCCTTCTTCTTTCTTTCTTACTTACCACGATTTTATACTTCTCCTCTTTCTTCCTCCTCGAATACCTCGAGCTTCCTCTTCTCTTCCTCTCTTTCTTTGTTCATTCCACGAGCATCTCGTATATTCTTCCTCTTCGCTCCCCGCCTCGAGTGTACCCTCTCCCTCCACCCCCTTCCACGACTTCTACCCGAATGAGCCACGATTTTTCGCAAACTCTCGCTCCTAGCTCCTCTCTCCCTCTCCGGACGTATAACGTACAATTACCCGAAGACCAGATTACACGGGGCATGGGAGAGGCTCTCTACGCTCGTTATGCCATCACAAAGCCCCGTTCACATTGGTCCACTCGAGAGTGGATGGTTGGAAGAGAGGAGGCTTGGCCGGAGAAGAGATGTTGATGCGCACAGGCCACGAATGCAGGACGAGAGAGAGAGAGGAGAAGTAGGAGGAGAAGGGGAAGAAGGAAGTCTTATCGTTTCCTCGGCTCGGAATCGGTGTACACGATACCTCTCTACCTCTGGTGGTACCAGAATTCAAGATGTTCCTCGTCCAGATCGATATTTCAGGTACTCCCGCGGCCCATGGGAGTGGTTCAGCTGCCATTAAAACTGCCGACAACACTGGCCCGATACTAGAAAATCGTCTAACGATTTTTTTTCTTCTTCCTCTTCTTCTTCTTCTTCCCAACCCATCCGCCTTGCAACTCTCCTCCCCCTCCTTTCTTTCTGTATTCTTCCTCCACTCGCTTTCTCTCCTTCCGTTCTTCTTATCCTGGTACATGGTGCAGCGCAGTTTGTTAGTCGATCGATTTTAATTAAATTATTTTAAAATAATGATTTTTCTCTCTCTCTCTTCTCTTCTTTCATTTATTAGTTACACGTTTTTATTACACGTTGATCGAAGTTCGTCAAATTTAAGGAGGAGGAGAAACTTGAACCGTTTCCTTTGGCGACACAATTTTTCTTTTTTAAGATATAAATAAGACCTCGTTACAAGATTGCAATTTCTCTCCTTTGACGAACTTCAAATACTCGGAGAAGGGTGTTGCGTAATACTGCATAACCGATGCACAAAGTTCCCTTCGTGTAAATATCGAGATTCTTAGAGCAGCACGTAGACAAAACACACCTCCCCTTCCCACAATTCACACGTAAAATTCCCAAAAACCATTCGACGATCATCCGAGAAAAACCAGAAAGAAACTCTCTCTCCCTCTTCTCCCCTTATCTCAGCGCCCTCTCTTCAAGCGTGTCAGACGACCAAGAATAGAGAAGGAAGAATCTCTTCCTCTGTCCCGCGTTGTCTTCCGGTTTTCATATTTAACGAGTCAACTTTTCGAGTCGAACCGCCTGAAAGTTTTCCAAGTGCATCGCGCCACCACCACCACCCCTTGTCACCCTCGTCGTGTTACCAGTCGCTTGTCGTTAACGTGTATTCGTACAGCGGGGCCTTCTCCTCCTCTTGGAGCGTCAACAGCTGCCGGCGATCATCGTCTTTCGTGTATATATCCTTGCACCTTGCCACCCGTTTCTTAAGTGGCCTCCACTCGAGCGACTAAGCGACACCCACTGCGCTTTCACTATTAATGTGAACTCGATAAATACTATCGCGGGTAGTACGCGCCGAGTACACGTTTCGTTATTCACGAGGCCGTTAATGAAGTTTCCCTCTTCGTGATTCGTGTGCAATGGCGGAGGGTGTTAATATATATTTAAAAAAAAAAAAGAAAAAGAAAAAAGACTGGAACAAAGGTTGGTAAATTTAGAAATTTTAGAAGAAAGGAGGGTTTATATTTTGCATAAATATTCTAATAATCCGTAGTTGCGATTGAAGAGAGATGTTTCCATTTCGTTGATCTTATAACTCGATAAATAAATCTCGATCAACATTTTTTTTTTTTATTATTCTCTCGAAAATGAACACCGTGTCATTTTCGTAATAAGAAAATTTCTCTCTCGACATTCTCAGTATTCTTTAAACGTGTATACGAATGTAATATATTTGTAATAAAACTGAAATTGCGTATATTCATTCACAAGATTATTTATAATATGTTGATCTACGATATTTTTTTTCTACTTTTTTTTTTTTTGATATCAAAATATAACGTTCAAAAATTTCGACGATGCTCGAAACATGGCGCAAACGTATACAATTATTTCTTTATTTTCCCGGATATCGTATCCGTAATCGAAAATATGATCACATTCGTATGAATAATAAAATGTAATTTATACACGAAAGAACACTTGGAAATTATTTCGATGTGTTCGAATTCGAGAATCGCCAATAAATGTTTATCAATCGCACAATTCCACAAATATCAAACGAAAATCTTTAATCGTTAAAAGCCGCCTATTTTTTTTTTTTTTTCCTTTTTTTTCACTCGAATTTATCGTAATCGTGGAAACGCGTTACGAAATTCGATTTGTTAAAAAAAAAAAAAAGAAAGAAAGAAAAAAAAATCAACAATAGAATCCCGTGGCAAGAATGAATTAACTTAAAAAGTATTAACATTGCGTTTGCCTGAATTCGTTCCAATGGTAAATTCGATATGACGTTGATATTAGATCCCGTTTCAGCCCCGATAATTTTAAAACGTTTTAAAATGCAAATTTATGTGCCGCGTTTCCAATTTACATCGCGTTGTATATTATCGAAACGGAACGGTATATTTTCCTACCCTCCCCCTTTTTTTTCGAAAATGGGCGAAAGGATTTAATAAAAATACCGTGGCTAATTGTCACGAATAATTTTTCCATGAATTTGCAATAATTCTACGATAATTTCTCGATCATCGGGTGTGTAATTTTTATCGAGCGAAATATATATATCGACGAACCTTCGATGAACTATTGTTGATTGTAATTACTCGATAATCGCGAATAACACTGATTTCAATTACGAGTTATATCGAAACGAGGCGTGCAAAAATTTCTGCGTTTTCGAAAATAAAAAAAAAAAAACTAAAACAATAAAAATTAATATCAATGCGTTAATTTCGTATTATATATATAATATTATATCAATTTATATCTTTCAAAAGAATCTTATTTTATTAAAATAAGAAAAAGAGAAATATCCCACCGTTCCATCCATTTATTTACCACTTTCGAAATGCCGAATAAACCAATACATTTATATCGTGTCCATTTATTATCGTTCAAAAGGATCATACTTGACTATATAATTATACGTTATTTTCCAAACCAGCTTCGCGCACCGCGTGTCCACATAGTTACTTATTACCATTTACCATTTACATCGCATCCGGCAACATTGGCCAGCCAATGTTTCGCCATTAAACGCGATATTTATTCGACCGTGGCGAAAGAACGTGACTTTGAAACTTCCACCACCACTTATGGCGTTTCTTTTTCTCTTTTTCTCTTTTCCCTTTAATATAAGACGCCTTCGTTTTCCAGCCAACCGTCTCGTTTACGCCACCGACCAAACAGACGATCGGTCAGTCAGTAATTTCAAACGACTTTTAAGGAAACGCCGTGACGAAGTTTGCTCGACAGACTTCCGTCCTAAACAAGCAACGAGTCATCCACTCTCTGGTTACCTTGGCCTCGAGGACCGTAAAGCGTTGTAACTCTTATTGTTGTCGTTGTTCCAGGGATATCTTCGGGGATTCCTCTTCGCCGACAAAAAAGCTGGTCAAGCGAAGAGGGAGGTTTCTAATTTTTTTTCTTTTTTTCCTTTTCTTTTCTACCTGCCTAATAAGGGAGTTTCCAAGAAGTTTGAGTTTGAAGAAAGGATAGCAAATATTGTTCCGCTAATGTCGGCCATTCTGGCCTACGTTAAACGATTTGTACGGGCTCTAAACTCCCCCCTCTCCCTCCCTCTGTGTAAACGGATATTCGAAATTCTAATGCTCTTTACAAATTTTCTTCTTTTATTTAACGAATAACAATTCTTACGTGTTATACGTACGAATATCATCCGATATATATATCTTTTAACGTCCAATAGCGGATAAAATCTCGTGTTCAACGCGAAACCTTCGATTCAAAGATCCCTCGATTCACTTAATTTGGATTCCTCTCTACTTAATTTCGCGCTGTATTCGACAATGTTTCTTTAACGATTATAATCTCTCCCCTTCCTCTCCTTGTCCCCCGATAATAACGATAATAAAAAAAGGAAAAAGAGAGAGAGAGAAAGAAAGGAGAATTAAAGAAGAGTGGAAAGTTATCGGAACGATTCGATCTTCGGACCGCCGAAAGGGGGAGCGGAAGAGTTCTCTATCTGCTCGAAATATCAATTACCCGGACGAGTGTACATTTAATTATCCCCGTTAACCTTCGGTTATTCCCCCCAAACTCTTTCCCCGCTTAAATTACAACCGTATCGGGGGATTGGGGCCAGCAAGCAACGGAGGCCAGCCAACGTTGACGGGTTAATCTCGGGCCCGGCTTTACAGCTCTGTTCTCCAAATACCTCGAACGCGTCCTCCCCCTCCCCCACCGCGATTATTATTATAATCGGTTGTCAGTGGCTCGTTATCGTGACGCTTAACACGTGAAAGCGTTAAATTAAATTTAAATCTCGCTTCGTTCCTCGGCCTCTCCTCCAACAACGGGGGAGAAGCTCTCCGAATGGAACCACCAACACCTCGTTGGCAAACGAAATTTGTGTCTTCTGCGAATCCTCCTCGAGAATCCAGATTAATAATTCTGGATGAAAGTAATAATCCAGCTTATTTAAAAAGAGGAAAGGAAAAGGAAAGGAACGAATACGCTCCTCGAGTGCTTTTCGTCGCGAAAAAAGGAAACGATTGTTCGCGATGAGCGTTTGGAGATGGAGTGAAAATGAGAAAAAAGGGGGGAGAAGAAAGGGGAGGAGGATTCATCGAAAAACGAACCAACACGCACGCGTTCGACAAACCGGCAAGGGTTATATATCGTATGGAGTCGTGGTGGTGGTCCTTCCAAGATTGGACGATAATTGCCACGTATAGTGTGCGGTGTACGGAAGATAAGTACTATTAATGTTGCCCGGGGAAACGATCACGACCTGTATTATTATATACGAGCCTCTCACACCCCCCTCTTGCGCGTGTATCGGATCTACTGGGTCTAGGCGGAGTAATTCCCCCAGCGCCGTTTCCAACCCTAAGAAAATATAGCGGTGGACAGGAAGAAGAAGAAGAAGAAAAATAAAATTATCGACGACACGGATTTTAATGATTTTTGAAAGAGAATTAGAGTCGCTATTATGTCCGATTATTCGAAATTTTTAAAACTAGTTCTACCTTTTCAACCGTCGAATTTATTCATTGAGAACTCGAATGGGAAAATAAAACAAGCATGGACGGATCTCGAGACATATTTCGGATGCTGTCACGAGTGCATTGAAATAGTATAATAACGTGACTCGAGGAAAGGCGAAGAGGGAAATCGTAATCGGCCACGTGTACGATTTTTCGATGGAAGGGGAAAGGAAGAATTCTCTTTCTTTCTTTTTTTCATTCGAACGAGAGGAGGATAGAATGAGAGAAAAAGAAGGAAGGGATCGATCTCCGTGCCGGATAATCGCGGCCTTCTTTCGCGGAACGCGAGAGATTTTTATCTCAAAGGATGGCAAGGTAAAGTAAAGGGCCCCCTCGTAAACTTATTTTACATCATTGTTCGCGTAATTCGTGTTATTCCCGCGAAAAGCTATCTTTCTGTCCACCCGAATTCTCATCGATTCGAACAAGATTGATAATAATTATCTTAGCAACGAGGAGGGGCGCTCGTCGGTCAAATCGCGCGCGTTGAAACCGAATCGTAGCGCGAAAATTGTTGGACAAAATGTTTGAATCGATATATAATAACAACTGCAAACATATCCAATTTCACCCATTCGCGCGTAATACATTTTAATATCCCCGTTATGTATATATATATATACATACATATTCGAATAATTCAATTTGCGATATATCCCCATTGCGATATTCGGTATACCCGTTCCGTTTTAAATCGTATCAAGCCAACAGCAAGCAAGGAATATCAAAATTTGGAGCGCGCGATGCTAAAAACCGGTTAAAATTAATTATCCTCGCGGTAACGAGGCGTTGGTCGGTCGGTTCTATAGGTTATTGAATTACCAGAATTCACGGGAAATTTAATTTCCCTATCGGTGGCGCCCTCTCGTCCAAAGGATTAATATCAATAACCGTGTGGCATAACGGAATCCTCCGCTTACCATTCTCAGCGGCCGGAGAGAGAGATGCGTCCAATCTCTTACGCAACGCGTTCCAACCCCCATCATCCCACCGAACTCGAATTGTTCTCGTTCCCGACGAAACGACGTGTCCGATGGAATCCAACAGGATTATCTCTTCTCCGACTTTGTGCGCGTGAACGGCCGATTCCTGACGCGAAACGAGGAACAGGTCTCCGAGAACCTGTCCAGCCGAATGATTAAGACGGAATTAGACTTCTCTTATTTTTTCCCCACCGCTCCTCATCGCTTCCTTCGTTAATCCGAGGGATTATTGTAGATTATTTCGAGTCTGTAATGATAATTAGGCTGCGAATAATAATTCGTGACAGTTGAGAATTGGTATTTCTTTATCGTAGATATTTCGACACCGAGGATACGTAGTTCACAGCCGATTCGTAGAAGTTGGCGAATACATTTATGTATGTTGTTAGTTTTTCTAATGTCCGATATACGTGTAAGAGAGATATAAATTTTCGTTGTAATACAATGTTTTGAAGGGAATTTCTTCCTCGAATCTTTCATTAATCGCTTCATTAATATATAAATACGATCGAATCATTTACGATTACAATTACATTGTAATAAAATTCTTCTCGAGTTTGTATGTTTGTGACAGATAAATTGTAAATAATCTCGTTTTAGAATCAATGATACGTATATAAACACTATCTTATATATTTTACGATGAAATAATATATTAATAAAGGTATATTTCCGAATGTTCGTATTTACACTATTATCAAAACTGCTCGAGCTCCTCGCACGTACTGACCTCGTGGGCTTCACGTTTCCCGGTTTAATATTTACTTTTCTTTCTTCCATTCCTCCTTCCCCACTCTCTCACCTATTATTACTCGATCATTACAACCACTTTCCTATATAATCTTTCCTTTATATTTGTACGAAATTTTTCAAGATTGTTAAACACATCCTTATTAAATATTAATCTTGCTCCAACTCTAATTATCGATATAAATTTTTCACAATTCGATCAATCATAACCGTATCCCCACTCAATTATTCCAATTATTCCACCTATTTAAAAATTTAAAAATCAAAATTCCGCCCAAGCAATTTCTAATTTCAATAATCGAAAATTGCCTTTCCAAAAATTAACCAAAAAAAGAGAGAGGAAAAGGCCGGAAAATAATATTCGTCGATGAATTCGCTTTCAAATAAATAAGCTTGAACGTTTAATATCCTTCCTTTAACCGTACCTCTAAACGAGGATCCACGAACAAGGTGGAGAGGATCGGACGAAGAGAGGAATAGGTTAGGAGGTAGGTTATTACCAGCTTGTTAGGCCACCAGGAGGCAGCTGCTCCCCATTTAAGTTCGAACAATTAAATTGTCTGGTCCCGATGATCCGACCACCTTCGTCATACCCGCTCATCGTCTCGGTTGGTAATAAGATGACCGATTGACTGGCTCACGAAATGCATTATTTCCTGCATTTAGAGGGCAGCCGTGTGCACACGCTTGTTCGCTGCAATCAGCCGCTCGATCCTCCCGTTAACGCCCTCTGCCCCGAGGGAGCCTCCATTATTTTTGGTGACGTTCCCAACGTCGTGTTCCACGCCGATTTTTGTTGTCCATTTTTGTTGTTTTTCCAAAGAAACGTTTTCTAAACGTTCGACGAGCGTCTTAATTCCAACACGTGCGACGTTTTGACAGTGACACTCGTCGCGTGTCACCGTCGATGACGCCAAAGAGAAAGTTGGCAATCGTTTGAGAAATATCGGCAGGGTTTTACATTTTACATTTTACGTAGGGAAAGTTTAGAAGGATTAGAACGATTTTCAAATGTGTGAATGAGAAGGAGGAGCAAGATTCGATAAATTCGGTATAAAGTTCGGTGTCAAAGAAGAGTTGTAAAAGAAGAGTTTTTTTTAAATAAAATAAAATGTACACATTTCACGTATAGAATCGTTTCGTTTATTTTCCAAGTGTAAAAATTCCACCGTATTGTCCAATCTCTAAATATATCACGAATTCTTCTGGATTAATGGATCCGTGGCAATAAATCAATGGCGACGAGATAAGTAACGATAAGTAAAGACGAATCTTTTCAAGCACTTTGCGCCACGGAGAAGCGTCTCTCTCCCTCTCTCTTTCTCTCAAACCTCTCCAGAGAGCCTCCCCCTCAACGGTCTAAATCTCTCGTTCTAAATCTCTCGTTCACCACACATCATTCTTCCCCCAACATCGTCGTCACCCCTGTGTTCGTGTACAAGTAAACACACTCACTGCCGCCACTTAGACCCGGTTCGACATGTGTACGTACTTAAGGAATCTTAAACATCGTGATCGGCGGTGCCAAACTTCTAAAACTGTTTTTTCGAAGCTTCGAGAGCCCTTTAAAATTTTCTTGCATCATCGCGAGAGGTTAGAGCGCGGCACGTCGATCAAACGCCACGATGCTGGTAACTGGTAACTGCTACTAATTATATGGGGACCGAATCGAAGCGACGAAAAAATCGATCGGTGAATGAATCGCAAATTCGCTGGTATTTGTCGAAAGCGGTGTTAACGCCGTGATTACGCTTCCTCCCGCCAATTATCAGACTTCTCCACGGCTGTTATATCGCGATAATAATCGGCTATTCCATATATATATATATAGATATGGAGGCTCTTCACGCTTATTCAATTCTCTATCGACGATGCACGCCAAGTGCGCTTTCGCTTGTTGTACGTTTTGCGCTCGTTTATTCGGAAAATTTTTATCAAACAATTGAAATTGATTGCTGTTCCTGGCAGTCTTATTCTTTTAAGTGTACTCAATACACTTTTTGTATAATATATCGTCTAAATCCTGCTTCTCTTTTTTCAATGATACAATAATAATTAACTAAGCAACAAAATTGTTTAATCGTTTAAATGATCGCGATATCGAACGTAAGGAGAGAAAGTTTGCGCGACACGCGTTCATCCAGGCAGAGGAAGAAAGAAGAGAGAAATTGCGAATTCATAGAGCAAAATTCACGGCTAAAAAGCAGTAGCAATTTCCGTTGGCGTCCGCAGCGAGATCGATCGGAAAGTTAGCGGAAGCGATACGCCGAGGGTTACCTGCTAAACCGGACGAAAACTCGAGGTTAGGATCCGGAACATTGATTCTTCGTCTATTATTCATTCGATTGGCATTTTCGACTATGGATCGCCACACTCGGTGCGCGTATAGCGTGATCGACGTGTGCGATTCCTCCTTCGATCCTCTCTTTCATTTTTCCCCCCTCTCTCTCTCTCTTTCTCTCTCCTTCTCGAGGGAACCAATTGGAAATTATGCGGAGCAGAGCAAAACAGAGAGGGAGAAGAGAGAGGAGGAGGAGAGCATGCAACTACGAGGGTTGGTCCTCCTGCACGAGTATCCCATAATGACAGATTACCGCGGCATTAATTCCTTGTTTAACCAACAAACAACCTACCCGGCATGCCGTTTAAGTAATAAAATATGGCGGCCCTGGCCCCGGGCACCTAACGACTCTCTCCCCCCTTTCTCCCTCGTATTTGCACGATCCTCCACCCGTTTACCCATTGCACGCTCTCTGCACTTTGCGCGCGGGCCATTTTTAACGGCCGCCTGACCCTCGATTATTCCCTTTTCCAATCTCATTCTTTTTTTCTTTTCTTTCCTTTTCCTTCTCTCTTCCTTCCTCGGGTTCGATTTCGAAACCGTAATAGTATTTTTTTATGGAGATGGTCATTTGGTCGCGGAGAAGAGAGGAGCGGTCCTCCTTCCCTTCGCTCTTTGTCCTCCATCATTGGTAAGGTAGTTGAAATTATTACGGATTTAATATATTCCAACGTTCTTTTTCTTTCCCTGAATCGAAGGTTATTGTAGAAGGAAATCGAGATAATATTTTGGAGGAAGGAATTAGTCGTCGATAATTTTTGACAAGCCTGGATCAACATAATTGTAAATATCTTACGCTTGCATTATTATTATTATTATTATTATGGTTTTCTCAATTAAATTTCGATCTTGTTATATATACGAGGATATAGGATCACGCGTATTCCATCCCCGTAAAACCGCAACTACGCAATTTTACACATTTCCCCAAGATAATGACCCACCGACGATTCTTTTCTTTTACAATCACCAGCCTAAACTTACTTCTGCTCTGCCGTTTATCCCTGCCGTTCCTTAGCAGCACCCAAAGCAGCACGTCGCCGCGCAAGAACACCAGGAAATCGGAGAGGGCTCTGCACCCGCTTCTTAAACCGATTCCACGAGCAATCCCCTAGATTGCCGCGGTTTTTCCGAGTCGTCGATACGCGTCGATGCGCGTGCCGCCCGGCCATAGCCTCCCTTTCCCCCACCGACGGATCCTTCCTCGCATTTTCATCTCCTACGGCGACTATTCACGGCCAACAGGATCGTGGTTGGTCTCCTCTGCGGAGAGAGAGAAGGAAAAAGTTAGTGGAAATTGCTGTTACGACCGCCGCCACTGGACGGCTACTCTCCACGGAGAGGAAGAGGAAAAATTGTTGGACTGATCATCAGCATCTTTCAGCATTGCGTATACGTGTGTATATAACGATATCCTTGGTTACTAGTGGAGTGGAGTTAAGTGGATTAGAAATTTTTGAGCGGGATTTTATTTTGAGAAGCAGGTAAGATTCGAGTGAAAAATAATTGAAAAATTAAAAGGTTTGCTTTGAATTAGTTATTAAAGTGATTAAATAATCCGCTTCTCGCGTCGATTTAAAATTATTATGAATATATATAAATTATCGAAGTAACTTTATTTCAATTATTAATTTTGCCCACCATTTCGTTCACTATCGTTGCCCAATTCGAAAATTGATTTCTTCGAATAATAATCTCATTAATCGAAACTCGTACAATTACGTTGAAAATATCAAGAAAAATTAATAATCTTAAAGGAGCGAGGCGAAACAATTATCCAAGTAAAAAAATACTCCAGAAGAATTCTCATCCAACGTCATCGACGTCAACCATTATATCCCACGGATCCGCCACACGTTTTCTACAACACGACGACGCCCGCTTGCACAATATCGAAAATGAAAGTCCCATGAACCGATCAATTTCAACGCTATGCGACTCGTTAAAGGGAAACGCGCCAACGTTGTACTTTGCCACGTACGCCGTGCGTATTATCCGTGGCGAAACACTGACATTAACCGTCCTGTGAGCACAGCCGCTTCTTCCCATTACGTGTCCTTTCCCGGCAAACAATGTGAGTTAACCGGCGACGAAGTATAGAATCTTATGAGATTCGAGAAGGTGGAGGAGCCTTTGTCCCCCTTCTCGAGAACCGCGCTCGAGGGGGTGTCGATAAAAATTGGGGACACACCGTCCGCCGCACAGAGGAGGTCCGGCGGGAGTTTACGCGGAGACCTTGTTCCTTTACCCTGTTCTTTACGCCTTCGCCTCGATAATTTCTCGTGAAAGCAAGGAATTTTCCCGGTTTTCGGATAAAGTTTTAACCAGGAGAGGAAGGTTTTAATTTCCGATCGTAACAGAAATTTACACAGACATACACACTTCCTTTCTCATGCTTTACATAACACGACTAACGAACGAAAAACACGAGTATAATCGCATCTACGAGAAGGTATAATTCCCCCCCGATATGTAATTACGAGCATCATTTCCAACAAACCAATCGATCCAATCCAACCTCGAGAGACAAGAATACTTCCCCTCCTCTCTCTTTCGCGGCAATTAAAGGAAACACAGCGAAAAAAAATGGCTCCAATTTGAAAGAACGACGAAGAGAATTCTCTTGCACGGAAGATCGAGCGTTCCACGCTTAACACGGTTTTCGGGACGGCGTTCAGAAGTCTGGAGGCGACCGTCCCCGGACTTAAACGGAGGGAAAACTCGTTACACTAATCCGGCTTCCTAATTGTGAGCGGAAGCGACCGCCTCATCCCTTCTTCCGCGACCTTTTGTGGTCTAATGTCTTTTGACTCTTGTTACCTGCTCGGACCACCCCCGCTGTGAATACATTTCTTCCCCTCCTTTTGAAAACGCCAGGTTACGTGACGCGCTTAGATATTTTCTTTCCTTTTTCATCTTAATTATTCCGGTCACCGAGCACAGAAGAAGAGGAGGAGGAGGAGGAGGAGGTCCTCAACCCTTTCCTCTTCCCTCTCGGCCCCCTTCTTTTTTATTTCCAGGAGAGGGATGGGCGCGCGGCTACGTAATCGAAATTTATTAACGCCACGGTCGTCGCCCCTCTCGGGAGTAAATCTCGACAAAAGAACCGCATCAGAGAGGAACGTTTCTTTCTTCGAAAGGAGGGAATAATATAGGACGGAATCAACTACCACCACGGGGGACCACCGGGATGGATCACCAGATGCACTTAAGTACAACGTTGTCTATTTAAGGGTCGGTTGGTTTTAATAATGGTGTAGCTTGTAACCTGATTTTTGTTACGCACGTGTGTGTGCGCGTATAATTATATAATTAGTTGGATTGGGTATAATTTATATATCGAAAAAGGAAGAGCGTACGAGATCGATACGAAATTGTGATCTCGCGCAGGTTGCGAGGTTTGATAAGAAATGGAATTAAAAGGATTTTAATTTTATGCTAATTAGAGATGCTAAGAACTATGCTGTTCGATTTTTTTTTTTTTAGAAGCTGCATTATTTGTCTCGATCAAGAATTATACTTTGCGTTTTCCGATCTTTGTTATAGCGATTCGAAAAATAAGACGTGTAAACTCTCTCATAAATTAAATGGAATGAAAAGGAAATCGTCGCAGATATCGATCTAAAGGAGGAAAAAATATTCAAATTAACAGTTCGTGTCTTCCCTTTGTTAAACGTATCACCTCCATCTCTCTCCACCTTTGTCGCCCATGTGCGTTCGAAAGCAAGTGAAAAAGAGGGGAGGGAAAAGAGAAGAGAAGGAAAGGAAAAAGAAAAAAAAGAAAGAAATCGCGGAAGCGCGGGAAAACTCGGGAAAACGTTGAACACGGGCAGTCGATGTTCCGGCGGGGGATGAAATACGATTGGTAGATTTGTCAAAAACAGCTGTGCCACGGGACATTTGTTGTCCTGGCGTGAAATGAAAGTCCACGAAATTATAACCCCTGGCTGGTGATGGCGCATGATCGAAAATATTTTTTTTTCCACTCTATATATATTTCTCTTCTCGTTTTTTCCTTTCCTCGTAAAATTTGATTTATCTCGTTTTCGAATGTCGCGATGAGGCGCGTGACGAGAAGCGGCAGGTGAAACTCACTCTCTCTCTCTCTCTCTCTTTCTGATCATCTGCGCGAACGACCGTGATTGATGTAAAACGCGCGTGTAGTTCTCGAGAAGATAGGCAGTTAAGACAGATGTTCGATTATTATTTCTTTTTTGGACGATCTTGTTCCAGAATTGTATTGGAAAATTAAAATGTTTCCGAGGAAGTTATAATTTGTCGGACGTATAACTTTCTTAGAGTCGAGACTTTCGATGGGAAGTTTGTTAAAGAAAATTCTCTTTCTCAAATACGAATGTAAAGTATTTTCGCCATTTCTTATTAAACGTGATAAATTTGTAACATCGATGCGCCTCTTTCTCTGTTTTAACGAATAGAAAATTACGTTAAATACCGATAATATTTCTTATTTCGATCCCACGAATATATCTCAACATCCTTTTCACGGTATCAATGTATCACTTTCTATTATCTCGTTTCCTTGGAGCGCGGGTGGCGCTGTGAGACGCACGACACCGAAACACGACTCCTTTCTTGAAGGAAAGGAGGGAACCACGTGCGACATGTTGCCCCAGAAAGGAACAGTGTGTCCATTTGTAAAGTCTGGTCGACTCGTAAATCCGCAAAAGGGGACGAACCGACACTGAGAGAGAGAGAAAGAGAGCGAGAGACTGCGTGCGAGGGCAGAGATAAAGAAAAAAAAGGACTAGAGAGGTGAGGTAAGAAGACGAGGACGAAGAGGAAGAAGAATATTCGCAGAGGGGCGGACAGAGAGAAGATGAAGGGAGCAGGAGAGAGAAAGAGAGAGAGAAAGGTGGAGGAAAAGGAGGAGAGAGGCGAAAAGAAAAGAAAGTGACGCAGGTTGCGTGCGGGTGGTCCCCTGCGGCATAGGTAGATCGCAGGGACGTCACGAGTTTGCCTCTTAGGATGCTTTCCTCCCCCGGTTTCCTCGATTTTTAGTACACGTAACAGTGTTCCCTCGAAACACGACACGAGTTAATCCGCGGTTCCACTGGAATTCCATTGTTTCGTCATCGTCCATCCTCCTTTAGACGTTAAATAATTTGTATCGATGGTGAAACTCGGACGATAATTTTGAAATGATTGTTAATCATATTATTTTACGATATTACTATATTAATTGATGGGTGTCCATTTGTGAAAGCCTGGAACGATTGATTTATTTTATTTTATTTTATATAGTTTTTTTTATCGATACTTAACGAGAATTTAATTTCATTCGATATAAATTTCGCGTAATAAAACGACGTGATACTCGTTAGAGGATTAATAGAGCGAGGTATAAATACAATGCCTGTAATGATATTTTATAGATGGTGTAACGCTGAATTTTATTGGCGAAAAAAAACAACGATATCCAATTATCCAATCGTAGAAAAACTGTTATTACTTCCTTATTCTTTGCACAATGACAAATATCGTATCGTTTCAATCGAGCAAAACAAAACCTTTGCTCTACGCTACTTTACACATCCCACGTCCGCGTAAAGAAATATTTGGAAAGCTTTCGATTTCTACAAGTAGGAAGAAAAAAAAAGAAAAGAAATAAGAAACCGCAACGGTGAAGAATCGTGGAAGAGCGAAGTAACAAGAATTGTTAGCGTTCGCTTCTTTAATAGCTTTCAGTAGTCAATTGATTTTGAACAGACTATAACTCGGCAATCTTTTCTTTCCTTTTTTTAATCCCACTAGATTCTTTGCCCCTCGTTTGTTATATCGAAATAAATCGGACACGAGCGAACAGGGCCACAGGCGCGTACACGATACACCTGCACGAATGATTTAACTCCCGACTTAACGTGTAATTCGTAAATGAACTTTTAATTAAATTATGCGTGGACCCGCCGTGGACTCCTTAAGCTCGCCCTTTATTTTCGCGCCCCTCCGGGATTCGCGGATTCCTTTAGTCTCACAGCGAATAAGGAGTTGAATTTATACGCCAACTTGTTTATATTATCGATAAATTAACATTCGAGGATTGGACCAATTTGCACCATCATGAGCGATCTCGATCGTTTCTGAAACGGAATATTTTGGCAACAATGAATCCCTTGGCTTCTCGACAAATGTTTATATTTCGTTTGTATCCGGTTTCGCATAATATTTACGCATCGATCGATTATACTTTCGCGAGAAGAAGAAGAAAAAGAAAAAGCTACAAGTTTCTTCTATAATAATACAGAATTCCATCGAATCGTCGATTGATAAATTGTTCAAATATTCCGTACTGTGCGAACGAAAACAAGAGACGATGATAATAATCCATTCTTCTTTAATCCATCCCGCAAATTCCGTTCCTTCCAACCTTTCCTTCCACACATCGATCCGGGAACGCAGAGCGGAAACGCGCCATCGATTTCATTTTACCCGTCCTCGGTCTCTTCTTCCCCTTTTTTGCGAAAAATCGAGCGCGATAAAACAGGGTCGCAGTCCATGCGACCCATTAAGGAAACGGGGAGGTCCAACGCGTACTTCCGGTTTTCCCGCCGCGTCGAATAAACCTGACGTTCCATTAAGACGTCGGCGACAAGGAATCTGTTAAGCGTTTTCCAGTGAAATTAGATTGGATCCGGCGGAAAAATGGCGTTCGACCGGAAACGAATCCAAGAATCAAGAGAGGGAGAGGAATCGAGATGCGCTCCCTCCGAGAATTCGATTGAGAAAGAATTTTGAGAAAGTTCTTTTATTTTTTTAATTTTTTTTATTCCTTTTTACTCGAAAAGACTCGATGGGCTAAAGTTTCGGAACGAATTTCCACAAAGAATTCGATTTCAAGTGTTTTTTTGATAAACGATCAACAGTTTCGCCGAGTCACCCAACACTCGAATGAGATTATAGACCAGAGTCTATAATACCAGCATTGATACGTTCACAATCCTACGAGGCAACAAAAGCCAGCCACCCTTTGGCTCAAGTTAACCTGGCCTAACCCCAACGCAGTCTCCACGCAGTTCAAAACTGTTCGAAATCCCCGATGAAAATTACCCAAATCCTGTAATCAGGCAACCGAGCTAAACAATTTTTAAACGAGGCGAACGTTTAAAAATTTCCAGCAGAAAATCCAAAATTTTCCACGTCCTCCGTATTCTCGAGTTACCAGTTTCTTTTTTCCCGAAACCGACCCCGGCCCTTTGTCGTCCCTTGCCGCGGTCTCCAACAGTCTTCACGGGTGTTTAGGCCCCGACTCGGCCCCGCTTCTGCTCGATTCTCGGGCCGAAAACCGATGTCGCGGCCCAGGCACGGCTTTAATCGTCACGCTTTCCAATTCCTCTTCGTGGCCAGGCCACGATTTGTCTCGCTTATCCGCCGTTACCCGACCTTCGAGTTTTTCACCCGGCTCTTTCCTTCCTCTTTATCCAGCCTTCCAACTGCTTGGGTCGTAAACCAATCCAAAAGTTTCGACTCCAACGAGCGAATCATGTCGGATTCAACTCGAAATTGATTCATACATTGCAAGTAACGTATCACCCTAACTTGACTTTATTTCACTACTTTCATTCGTATCTTTTCAAACAATATATAAAAAAAATGGATAACTTCGTTGATGCAAAACCACCTCTCTTTAGAAATAGAAATTTTCGCGGAGGAATTGAGCGCGCTTTCTTTATTGATTATTACTTTCAATCACGAGACAATTCACTTTCGATCAAAAAAGATTTCGTTTCTTTTCTTCTTAAACCTCGTAAATGGGCAAGGATCGATTGTATTTGTCACGGTTAATATTATCCATCCTCGTCCAACGGTAATTGCTCGGTGAGAATGGATCGTTTCGATCGCGCGAAACCGGGCGGAAGTATCGCTTTTATTTGAAACACGGAAACGCGCGTTAAACGATACGAGGCTAAATGCTCCCGTCGATTTATGGATCGTTGTCGAATAAATATTTCTTGGAAATGGGGGGGATAATAGTGGAAAGGATTGATCCGCTGATTTACGCCAAACTTCTTCCCCTCCAATTAAATACTTGGCCGCGTTACGATCGCTCTTACGATCCTCTCCCTCTTCTTATTTCCGGGGGTGCGTTCAGGATTTTCTCTTTCGACCTCCTCCTCGATCGAGCAACTGGATGGTTTTCGATGGCTTTTAGGGCTTCGAGGGGTTTATTTATTGGACCTGTTTTAATCGAGGAGGAGGGAATTTTGGAAGGAGAGATTTGAGATTTAAGGAAAGAATCGCGAAAAGAATCCGTTTCTTCCCGATTCTGTCTTCCTATGATTTCTCGTGACTTGAGCGACTTCGTGGCCACCCTTCTCAGCTGACACTTCATCTATCATTCACTAAACTTGCTCAATAGTGCATCTGACCCCTCTAAATCTTTTATAACGTGCCCCCATACACGTTACCATACATTTCCTCGCCAAAGTGGGATTGATCGAGGATCTCGAAACGTGAATCACGAAAAAGAAATATTCTATTTCTTTCGTTTTTACTTTTATCACTGCAAATATGATCTAAGTAATAAATTTTGTACGATCTGCAGCACAAGATGATAATTTCTTCTAGAAAACTGTCTGACGAACGTTTCGGTTAACAATAAACAATATTCTCTCGATTGACAGATTCACCATAAGATCTTCCTTTAAAAAAGTAAGAGTACAACATTTCTGGAGAACGTGATGTTTGATTTATCGATACCTCGCGAAACGAAACTCGTTCACGCTAATTTTACCTCGCGTTGTTACCGCTTTAGAACACGATCAACGTTTCCAATTTACTGTTTTGTATACAGAGAGAGAGAGAGAGAGAGAGAAAGATAGTCGTTCAATTCTAATCAAGTGGCTCAGGTAAACATGGCACGTTCCCTTGCGTTACACGGATTTTCCTTGTAACTGTTCAACACCTGTGCGAGCAGCCGCATCCAGCAAGTTTCAACTGTTGATCTCGTCAACAGGATACGCGAAGGAGGAAACCCTTTTCGATACTAATTTTCGCTCGTTAAAATATTAAACAACAACATTCTGCCTTGTCTGCTTTCTTTTTTCTATTTTCCTTTCCTTTCGTTTCTTTTTTTTCTCTTCTTTTTTTTTCATTACGGAAGAGGAAGTTCCAGGAAGAGGAAGGAGCCAACCTCTTCTTATACAGAGATGTATATACAGTCAAGTTTACCAGAAAGTTTCTCAACCCTTTAATAAGGAAGGTGCTTGGAATCTAATGAAAGATTCACAGTTTCTGAGAGGGAATACTCCCCTCCCACTTTCTCTCCCCTCTTTTATATATATATATATAATACATAAATTGGGTGTTGTAGTACGTCAAAATATCTCGCGAGTTTTACTTACACATTAATTATTCGTTCCATAAATTAGCTAATCGTTCCTTAACATTTTAACTTGTACGCAACGATAAATCGGAAAAATTCGAATTTAAAAATTGATACGTTTCCCGAACGTGGTGTAATTTATAGAAAAGAAAAAAAAACGCCTCTTGAATAATTCATTTACCGTCCGATATTTAAAAACTTCCAAAAAATCCTTCTTTTTATCCCCCCTTTAGATCCAAAAAATTAAAAAAAGGAACCCAATAAATAATATCGAGTACAATCAAAATAATATCCAATCTGGAATCGTCGAACAGAGTTTACTATATCTTCCAGGAACACGGTATTATATTTCGACAAACGGTTGAACAACATCCGCCAACTTTCCAAACATTATTCCACGAGATTGTTTCGAATAGGAAAAGCGTGTGATTGCGAGGGGAGAATACAATGAAAGAAGAGAGAGAGAAAGGAGGCACCGGTGCGTCCCACGTGGCGCGGGTAAACCTGTTAATAATTCTCGACGCGGATTCGTCGTGACATTATATTCCAGCTTCGTTTCACCGGGCGTCTTAATTAAATCGCCTTGCCGACGCGCGATTTTTCATAAACTATGGGAAACACGAGCTCCAACTCCAAACGTGGCGACACGTTTTCCTCCCGTTACAACGAGACAAATCTCCAACTGTCGTTTTTAATCGCGAAACTGCTCGTCTGGGAATCGTGGACCCTCCGTCTTTTTTCTCTTTAATCCTCGATACGACCTTTCGATTTCTTTCGACTTCGATTAATTTCTCCGTATATAATTCTCAATTTAGAACACGGTATGCATATACGATGATAGTTCGGTTCTCGAATTCATTTACTTCAAAATAGCCTGCGAACCTCATCTTTATTTCATTGGATCAAAATGCGTAAAATTTATTTTATGAAACAGGCTCCCGTTTATCGCAGCGAATCCGTTCCAAGATAACAATGGATCAATGATCGTCATCGATGTCGCATTCTTTCTTATCGATCGGTTCAAAGGGAAGAAGAGAAGTGTTATCGTTCCATATTTCGAGAGAGGATCGAAATAATTGAATGGAAATCTTTGGACAGGACCACCCGGATGGATCCACCCCTATCCATTTAAACTCCATTAAATCAAAGGCTGGACGGCCGAAGGAATTGGTTGGAGGGCCTCGGTGTTTACGAAAGTCTCATCACGCGATCATCCATCGGCACGATACATGCGACACTCGGTTTTTCGGGCGGAATAATTGAAAGTTAGACGGAATATGCGCTGCCTTTCACCAGATTCGATTTATCGAAGTGTAATCTGGGGGAGAGGCGGGGCGATTGTTTTCCACCTTGTGTGTATATCGCGTGTTTTATCGCGTTGATCTGATACGGTTAACCGAAGAGGTTGTGTTCAGATTGTAGGTTTTGCGGGGGAGGGAAATGAATTGTTAGGTGGCTACGACGTAATTCTGGTTAAACAGGTATGATGCTCGTTCCAGCGCGTGTAATTTGGCTGGAAAATGGAAATTCCGGCTGTGTTTAATTCATTTTCACACGTTCGCCCGGATCAGATTAACCGTGCGAGATTTGCCTTTATTAATTTTCCAAACGTTCTTAAATTATTATTTTATCCCACCTCTCTTTCCGCAATTATTTTATTACTTATCCAACGATCAATCCCCTCCGGGAAACCCGTTTAAATTTTTATCAACTTATCAAATCTATTTTATTCGTAACTGACAATTGAAAAAGAAAAAAAAATCCAATAAAATCTAAAATGATTTCACGAAGAGCCGATCGTCCAACAGAAACCCCCCCAAAAGAATCTCAAAAAAAAAGAAAAACTCACGTTCCCTTCGCTTATCCAGCGTGTCGAGCCAAAGCGTGCAACTTCAATAGGTGGATCCGTTCCATCCGATGTTGCCGGTCGACGAAACGCTGTCACGGTGCCCGAATTTCGAAGCGATTTCCACCTCCGCAGGCCTTCTAAGGCCGACAATGATCCAGATGCATGCGTGCAACTGACGTTCCTTCCTTCACGCTACCGGGTGGATAAGAGGGTGGTGGTGGTTCGTGGAAGTATAGGCAGGCCTCCGGTATCCGGTTAAATTGGTCACGGAGAGGAACACGTGTTCCCTTCGATCCCTGACGAATCGTTCCACGTTTTTCCCACAGAGTGACTGTGCGCGTTCGCGAAAGCTGCGATTTCGAAATCTTTCTCGCGTCGCGACGCAAACGTATCGAAAATTAATAAAAACCTCGAGAAGGGACGAGAGGAATAGGGATACTACTTTGCAACACGAAGATACATTGAACATTTCTGATCCCCAGTTTTTCGTTCATTCGATTTCTATTATCCAAACGAATATCGATCGGTGATGAAAACGAAATAAAAAGAGGACGGTTTATACTCTTTCCTCCTTTTCTCATTATTATCGTTATTCTTACTCGAAGCGACTCTTTTCTCCAGATTCTCCAACAGCCCCAGTTCCCAGCGTCAGAGATTCCGCGTTTCGTCGCGTCACGTCGCAGGGTTTTAATTATTCCACGGGAACAAGGGGGAGGAAGGGAGGGGGAGCACAACTGCTAACGAGACGGGCCTGATAACGCAAATTAGATGGCACACGCCGGATCGCTTATTAAAGGACTGTCTTATTAGAAAGACCTTCTCTCCTCGTCTCTCCCCCCTCCCCTTCTCCCAGTTCGAAAATTCTCGGATAGAAAACGTGCCGGGGAATACATTTTTGCGGAGCTGTTTCGAGGACAAAAAACCTCGAGTCGCGCCTCCGATGTAATGAAATCGAGAACCCGATTATAAACGTGGCCGACCTCCATCCAGCCTCGAGCAAAGGAAATTTTTACGCGGAAATTCGGGGGAGAGGAACAACGAGTTTGCCCCTCGATAACACCGAGGAATTTGTAATCGAGGTTTTGACACTCACGAATACAATGCACAATGTACAAGGAGAAAGTTCGTGATATGTTGCGCGATGATAATTAGAACAATGCAGGGAGGAAGAGTGATTTGAAGAAATCATTCGCGCGAGCTACATTCAATTTAATTTCTACTGGAATCGATGTGGAACAGAATTACTGTTTATGGATAGGGACGCAATAAGGAAGATTTTAGATAATACAAACTCGAAGCTCGAAAGTTCAATTATTCAACTGGTTAAACTTGGAGAAACGAACAGTCGTCGATAATTCCAGGCATGCGAATATTTGTAATATTGAAGGAAAATAGGATTGGAAAGATAGGAGAGGGTGTAAGTAAGAAGAGTGGTCGAAGAAGAGCAGCTGTTCGATCGCGAGGAAACGTTCGATCCTGGAAACTGACTGCTCCACCGATCTGCCGGTGACTCGAATCTCTTCTGTCTGTTCTTGCTATGAACGGGCAAAAGGACAAACTCCGTGGGAGATGGCCCGTGAGCGAGCGAGACGAACTCGGATTAGACACGGGGTTATAGGGGTTTGCGCCGCCACCCGGCTTTTCGGCTTCCATTCACTTCACAAGGATCCTCCTCCTCGAGAGTGGACGATCCACCGGCTCTGCGCAACCTTTTTCTCTCCGCTTTTACACGAGCTTCCTTGTCCGAATGGAATTTCGGTGATTCCATTGGAGAAAAGTTATCGTTCCCAATTTATTCGAAACGATGTTTTTGTTTTCGCCCACTAGAGCACGCCTACCTCCATCGAATCGTTCCTCGTTGATGAGTGTTTAGACCTTCCATTTTTTAATTTCTTAATTTTCTTCTTTTGCTTCCTATTTCCGTCAAGATCGAATCTTGGATGGATATTTTTAAAGCGGTTCCGACGAGATATTAAGATTAAGGATGGAAGGGAATATTGAATAGGTGTTGTTCAAAATCGCAAGATAATCTGTTTGAAAAAAATAAAACTTTTAACAATCAAAGGAAACGAAAAAAAAGAGTACATCTAATAAACTGGAAATTTATCTCGAATATTTCTCGAATCGAGAAGACGAAGTATAGAATTTTTCCGAGCTATCCACGAGCAATCTACCCGTGCCCCAGGGTGAGTTTATTTCCTGCCAACCCTTCCTCGAATTCCCCCCACCATTTTATTATCCACATTCGATAATTTCCAAGGAAATTTAATTATCGAGGGACGGGATATTACATGTCCAGCGGCACGGTCAAATGAAAAACGATCGACGAAAAACGGTTCGCGATATTGAAAACGATACGTGTTCTTACGACGGCACGTTAAGAATTTCCATCCCCGTTCTCCGGGATGCGCCCTCGCCAAATTCCACCAAATTGCACGATAATTTCACAGAATTTTCGCGAAATAACGTCATACCACACCCTCTCTCGTCCCCCGAAAATTTCGTATTTACAAGCTTTTCAACCTCTCCCTCCAACGAGATATAATTGAAGCTCTCCTCCCATTACGCAATTCGCCGATAATAAATTAGACGAGAGTTGGGAATCGAAGGAAATTTCGCTCCAGATTTCCATCCCCCTCTTCGACCCCTCATCTCGAAGAATGTAATATTTTCGCGTGTGGAAGGGAAAGGGGAAAGTTAGTAGTCGCCTGGAATAACACAATTGTGCAGGGAGCACAAAACCTCTCGAAGTTAGTTCCGCTTCCGTCTTCTGTTTCCATTCTGCGTCTACGTTTGTAGAGTAACGTCACGTAATTGATGACAATTGATCAAGTATATAATTTGAACGTGCGAAGGGGACAAGTTGAAGAAAAGTTGGAGCTTGCGAATTTCAAGTTTGAAAATATTTTCAAGTATTGATGAAATAGGGCAACTCGTGGTTGGGATGGGAAACGAACTGTAAACGATATTTATCCACGCGTGAAATTTATCAGGGATTGAAATTAAATCTTCTCGAAAAATAATTGATTAAAAATAAAACTTGTTTTCCATCCTGCTCTCAACTTTAATTAATTATTCCACTTGAACATTTTCTCGCAGAAATCGAAATCTTAACGTTTCCCACGTTTCTCTTACCGCCATACGTTTATATCACCCTGTTACGTGCCACCCTGTATACATCCAACTTCCTCCCCTTTTGCCTCGAGCCCAGAGGCGCTCTTGCATATTTATCCCCTTCGCCCTCCTCTCACCCTTGCCAAATGGTCCGTTTCATTCCAAGAGCATCGAAGCGCGCGCCCTTTACCTCCGTGCCCACCCCTTCACCGCCCCTTTGTCTTCGACAATTGGAACGATAGTCGCGACATTCACGAGTGCACTCCGGGATGGAAGGCGTCTACGGCTAATAAGTGGCCTTCCTGCGAATTAAGCGTCGTCACCGTTTTTCCTTCTCCCCACTCGACCTTCCCTCTCCTTTTGTTCCCTTGTTTTACTCATGTTCCTTCTCTCCTCTTTCTTCCTTTCTTCTCCGTTTAATCGTTCATCGAGTGCAACTTTTAAACGGGTGAAACGAACTTTCAATGGGAATTTCTTTACCAGCTTGATTCTTTTGCCGAGTTTTTTCTTTTTTATTGATAATTCTAAGGATTTTTCGCTCCCTCTCGCGATAACGATTCCACTTCTTATGGGATAAGCTTGTTTCGAGGAAGGTCAGAAGGAATTTTGGAGAGAGAGCCACAGGTTAATTAAAATCTACGAGATCTTTTTAAATAGTAAATCGTCAAAGGAGATATAAAATCTGCCACGTTCTAACGCGCTCCCTGCTCGAAATATTCCTCGTGACATTCGACTGCTCTCTCGATTAACGTGTCGAGCTATCTTTCCGAGTAATACTAATTAAACGTCGTCACTCATCTTTATTAACGCTCCCTCTATTCCCTTCGAACGTATGCTCGAGTATACACAGGTATATAGGGTGTTCCATTATTCATGACACGCGTTGAATAAGGGATGATTTCTAATAAAGAAGCAGATCGAAAAGAAAGAATATTTACTACGAGGTTTTTCCTGCAAATCTAGTTATTTTCCAAGTTTTTCGGGATTTTTTTCGTTATTTCTCCTTCTGACAAAAGATGCGAAACGACGAGAATCTGAGTCGATTGATGAAAGGGATTGAAAAAATTTGGAGAATACAAAATAGCGAATTTCACTTGCGCTTGAAAAATTTCCGAACTTTTACACGAAAAAATTCTATTCCTCTTGTTCAATTTACTCTTTCACGAGAAATTACTCGCGAATAACGAAACACCTTATATATACATGCAAAATCCAGAAAAACATCACTATCATTCGCCACTCCCGCGATTATACAACGCCATCAACAAAGAAAAGTATGATAAATCAGGGAAATTCGAAATGATTATCTCCCTCGTGAAATATTTTTGCCAAAAGGATAAATTGCTTTATGAAAACATTTACCCGCTTATAAAAAGAAAATGTTATAGCGATATATCCGTTTGCGTGTAACGCTTTAAAAAAAAATCTATTTTTGAACCTTTTCATTCGTATTTCGATTGAATATTAAAACCGTGACCAATCATTTCGCGTATTAAAATCATGCCCGTCGTTTTCTAATTATTAACCAAATTATTTCCGCGTGAAATACGACCTAATTTCGACCAACCCCTCTCCCCCTCTGGAAATATTCAAATATTCAATGCGATCGTTTGGAAGGGCGAAAAAAATATCGACAGATGTCTAATCATAATGCATTAGCATTCGTGTGAATATATCGATACGCGTTAAGTGAATTATCGTTCGATTAGGATGATTGAAATTTTGCCCGAGCATAATAACACATTCCCTAAGAGTGTGATCCTAATAAAAACCGTAACAAGTTTAATCTAAAAATTTTGACAATTATTTTCCCGTGAAAATCTAATGTTAAAATTTTGCACCCGTTATTAAAATCGCGGCACACCTCTTATTTATATTCAATATCGATTTTTTCCTCTCCCCCTCCTCGTTGAATAGATTCGAGGGTTGCAATCCAATTTTTTTATCTCCAAGCTTTCGACTTGCGTCACCCGAGGCCTACTGCTGATATTTATCGTAATTTATCGAAATGCTTTCACCGAATTAAACGCGTCGTTTCGTTTCGATTATTTTCTCGGAGAAAGCCCTTTTCTCCCTTTTTATATCGAGCAAGTATTTCCATTCGATTCGATCGCAGTCACCGAGAGTGAGATGAGATTGCAAATTTTTCACGGGGACTTTTTCGAGGGACGACGAGAATTGTTACACGTTTAAAACCGCGCAAAAACTTGTTATTCAAGGGAAGATTAATGCGGTCTCGATGGACCCGATCCGCAGCGGGAGGCTCGCGAATAAAGAGCGTTTTACACACTGCGTTACGTCGAATGCATTTTGTAATTGTACGATCCTCTTGAGGATTCAGTTTGTGTACTCGTTTCCCTTTTATTGTAATTATTCCCATGGAGTTATTTACCGTTTCGCATCCTGCTAATGCAGCGAATAACGCGTGTATAACTAATATATTCGCGTATAACGAATACACAAACTGTTTTGAAAATATATATATATATATGTTACATACGTTTTGTAATATAATTTAAATAACGCGATCAATTTTACAGTCTCGCCTCGTAATTTAATCCGTGACGTAAATGTGATATTGTACTATTTTATAGTACATATAGATCTAAAGTCGATGAAAATAACCTAATTTAAATCTTTCGAGAAAAATTTCCGATTATTTTTAATCGAGAAAATAAAAATTCTTCCTTCTAATTTAAAAATAATTCGCCAGATTTACTAAAAATTAGCAAATTTTGAAAAATTTTTTTACGAATAAGATTTAGAAAAAAATCTATATTCTTCTAAATCTTCCAAAATACTGATCTAAAAAGCTGAATCTAAAATTACATAACAAGAGTCCAATTCAGAATAATTTCGTTAAATCCCGTGCATTTCTACACCACCTTCGAGACCCTTACCTTCGAAGCAGCCGTCTCCTCCATCCCTATCGCACACATAAACACGTTTTTCGAGGCATTCAGATAAATGAGGCACGGATAATCGGTTAAACGGTGCCCCGATAATCCGGCTTCCAACATACACGGAACATGGATGACACCTTCCATGGGACAAACGTTTCACACCTTTCCTTCGAAAACACGATAAGATCCACCCTTCTCCCCTTCCCCTTCCCCACTCTTTGCCTGTTACGCTGCACTTTCTTCTCTTTCTTTTCTTTTCTTTTTTTACGACTCGTCAGAATTTCGAAGCGACGAGAAGACCACAGCTGGGAATTGAGTTGACGGCCGTTATGGTGTAATCAGTCCTAATAAGGTATGCGAGAGGAGGGTCATAGAATGGCCACTTAATAACAGAATAACTCGATGATTCAAGATGCGTGATGCGACGATGACTTTCGAAAAATATCTCCAATCTCCGAAGCTGTCCTTCTTCGAGAACGGATCCTGTCAAAATACATTACGCATCCTTGAGATTAGTAGAATCGATCGCGGATATGTCGAGAGTTTTAATGATCGCGATTTTTCGGGATATAAATTTATCGTCCATGATTTGCCGTACCGTGATATTGGCAGGTTGTCGAAATTCAAGTTGGTTAAATTGATTTGAAAAAAATTAATCAAGTTGGAGAGGGAGTTATTGTGGGCAAAAGTTTGGGTAAAGGAGTTGAAAGAGTTAAAAGTTACGAAAGAAAGCTCGTTTAATTCCAAATAGTATGGTAAATTTTAAATGAAATAATAGGGAGTTATTGAAGAAAACGAATGCAAAAATTAAAGTGAAAATGTTTTAGAATTCTCCAGAGTATTTTTCGTAATGGATCCTGCATTGAAAACTAATTGCACGAGAATAATTCTCAATGCAGCGTCCAATAATAAAAAAATTATTATCGAGAATTCTTTCTCAAAGTATTTTTCGTAAATAGATACCGCATTGAATTAATTATACGTAATTGGAAAAAAAAATTTAGAAAAAAAATTAGAAATATAAGACTATTTTTCACTACGTTAAAAAATAATTATACGAAAATAATCCACTAACGAAAAATTATTGTCGAAGATAAGTTTTGAGAATATTTTTCACAAATGGGTTAAAGAATAACTGAAATACGAAAGAAATTTTCAATGCAATGTCGAATAATAATAAATTACTATTGAGAATTATTATCGAGAATTCTTTCTCAAAGTATTTTTCGTAAATAGATACCGCATTGAATTAATTATACGTAATTGGAAAAAAAAATTTAGAAAAAAAATTAGAAATATAAGACTATTTTTCACTACGTTAAAAAATAATTATACGAAAATAATCCACTAACGAAAAATTATTGTCGAAGATAAGTTTTGAGAATTTCTTTCGAGAATATTTTCCATAAATAGATTAAAGAATAACTATACGAATTCTCAATGCAATGTTCAATGATAAAAAATCACTATCGAGAATTCTTTCTAAAAATATTTTTCGTAAATAGATACCGCATTGAATTAATTATACGTAATTGAAAAAAGAAAATTTACAAAGAAAATTGGAAGTGTAAAAATTAAAGTAAAAATGTTCGAGAATAAAATCCTCAAGAGTATTTTTCGTAAATGGATACTACGTTAAAAAATAATTATACGAAAGTAATTCACGTAACGAAAAATTACTGTGGAAGATAATTTTTCGAGAATATTTTTCGTAAATGGATTGAAGTAATTAAGAAGTGACTATACGAGAATAATTTTCGATGCGGTGTCCATTAATAAAAAAATTACTACGGACAATAGTTCTCGAGAATTTTTTCTGAAAGTATATTTTTCCGTATTGAATTAATTATTAACGAGATTAATTCTCAATCCACTCCCACTAAGATTAAGAAGATCGAAATTCTCGAGAATTTTTAAATACATGCTTGCATAAAAAAATTAAAATATTAGGAATAACGAAAGGAATATCTACGCACTTACCTCGAGATTCGTCGCAATTTCTCCATTTGTTTTGGTTCGGAGCCCGATGTTATCGCGTTCGAAGTCGAATTAAGACTGATATATTCGGAGATTATTCAAGGAGACGCGTGGTGGGGATTGTTTATATCTTTCGTACCGGCTTGTACAACTCTCTGTAAATTTTAATATTATACGAATAAATATTTGAAAAACATTATTGAAATAATATTTAACTAGACATATTATTTTTAATATCGTTTAAACAAATAATTTTTCTTTTCAACGACGTATAATTTTACGAATATTTAAAAACATTTTTTTGTTATTAATTGTTAACAACAGACATTTTTATTAATCCTTTATTTAATTTATATTAATCCCCGCAAAACGTATAGGAATAAAGATTTTATTTGATCAATTTATTTATTTATTTATTATTTATTTATTAAACTCTATTTATTTTTCAAATTTATTCCCTTTACATTTATGAAATTGATGTAGTAACTTATCAATATGACGTGCTTCCGTTACGAAGAATAAACATATTTTACATATCCAATTGAACATGGACCGTGGATAAATAACATTAATAAATCGTATAAACCAATAAAAAAGGAAAGAAGAAAAAAGAAATGGAAGAAAAAGAAAAAAATTAATGACATAAATATTCAAACGGAAACAAACATAATATCAATTCGACGATGATCGGATTTCATTAAAATATCCAAAGCTATACAGATAAAAATGAAATCTTCTGAAAAGAAAAGAAAAAAAAAAAATACCAAGCCGAATAATTTCAAGTTTCGAAAAAGCCTCTACCAAAAAAACTCAATCCCTTTTCGATCCCCCATATATCCCAAAAAGAATAAAATATAACATCCTCTCGCCAACCTTGAATGAACCAAAAAAAAAAAAAAAAATTCCACCATCCATATAACGATCCCCCGACGAAAATCATGGAGTGCCAGGGGCATCGACAACGTATCGATAATCGATAATCGCGATCCTAGAGGATGCAGCCGCCAAATTCACGACGGGCGGCGCACAATTTGCCCGTCTTTATCCGAGGGGAGGGTTAACAGTTTTCCTCCTCCTTCCTGGATCTGAGAAACTGCTCACTTAAGATAGCCTATCTGGATACTATCGTCCACAGCACCGGGGGCACGTCATCGTTCTAATTAATTCCAACACACGCCCCCTACGCACGATCGATCAAGATATCGTGGCCGTGCGCGATTAGCCGGCGCTCGTTCGACAGTTGATTGATGCCGCGGCGTCTTCCATTCGGATCGAAGGGAAGGGAAGGGAAGCGAAGGGAAAAGAAAGGGAGTGAAAGAAAATAAAAAAGAAAGAGAGAGAGAGAGAGGAGAAGGAGGATACGCGCGTGCATACCAACTCGTCCAAAATAAATGAGGCTGGAAATTGTGGCGTATACGGTGTGTACCGGTGTGTCACGATAACGGCCGAGATGTTAGCTGGGTATCGCGTACAACGTGGCTATCGGCTCCTTGGGACGGAGTTTCGATCCCACCCTTCCCTTGAAATGGCCGCGTTTATCTTCGTTATCCTGTGAATTTCGCGAATGGAGAAAGAGGGGAAATCGGAGGATGCTGGTTTGCCTTTTTTCTTGGAAATTGAATGAGACGTATGGGAAGAGGGAGGGGGGAGAGAGAGAGGAGAGAGGACGAGTTGGAACGAGATTTGGAGATTGTGGGAATCTCGATGGTTAAGATTGTAGGAATGACGCGAGGATGAGAAGAGTTGAGGATTATTAAGAGGGATTTGAAATTGTCCTCCTCCCCCCTCCCCTGTCTTTCCTTCTTTTTTGGAGATTTGTACGGAGAGATAAACAGAAAGTTTTAATAAACTTGTTGGCGTATATTTATAGTCGGGGTGAAAAAAAAGAAAGAAAAAAAAGAATTCTTTTTACGCGTAACGAGTATTTTCATCGATGAAAAATTTCCATAACGAACCAAATAAATTGTAACTGATAGATGGGATATCAGTTTCCAATTTCGGGATCCGTTCGATTTTTGTTTAACGTTCTTTTCAATCGTGCGCCGTCGGGGCCCGCGATGAAAAGAGAAATTCTTCGTTAACGATCGACGTTATGCGTGTAAACGAATCAAAATTGCCACCGGACTCTTCAATTCGTTCAAAAATCGTCGAAATATCATGGGTGAAATCGTGGGTGAAAATCTTCTTTCCAGATTTATATCCCTAGATATAGATTTTTCATCTCGTTTCACATCCACTTTTCGCAACAATTCAACCCTCTCGTCGATAAAGCAAAAAAAAAAAAGAAAAAAAGAAAAAAAGAAAAAAAAGAAAAATATTGCTCGAATCTCGACGCCACTTCAATCTTCGTTAAGTGAGTTCCAATGGAGTAATCGCTTGTTTCTGCGATTAAGTGAGATTCAATTGGGTGCCTCGATATTTTCAACGACGAATTCCATTCGATTAGTCGGGCAGAGCGATCCAAAAAATCGAGCAATCGTCGGGTCGTCGATGCACTTGGAACAATTGGGACAGCGTTGAATTTGTATTTTCTTTTTAGACATATCACAGGTTATAATTACGATTATATTAATTCGTCTGAGTGGCCGGATTAGATTTCATTGATTATTACAGATGTTTTATTCCTTCTAATTAATCCATAATTACGCTGTGCCCATTGTTCGTATCTTCTCATGAATCGTGAAAGCATGCCTCTCTATAGAAACTGTGCTGTGCAACCCACCGATTAAAAGCCCCTCTGACGATCGTTCTAATTTCCATTTCTAATTAGAACCTACTTAACGCAACGCATCCTCCAACAGAAGCAATTTATTTCTCAAACTACTTAATTCGTTTTTTCAAGTTGCAACGGTAACACGAGAAACGTTTGCACGTTGCCACACTTGCTTACGATAGCTAATTAAGTTAAAACTGATGATAAATTATCTTTATTCGTTAAACTACTTTATCCATTCGGAAAATAGGGAAATTTCTCCAACGAAATACGTTCAATTCCTCGTCCAAAATATATTAAAAATTCTCACACCGTCCTTTGCGCAAACAACTTCCCACGAGATACGAATCCTTCCCTGCTTATACATACTGCACCAGTTAGGCGCCGATCTTAGCCGAACGTTGCCGAACAACCGTCGGTCGGTTGATCGGCGCGGTTGCGCGGCAGGTTTGAATTTTTCAGCGTCGCCGCCGAAAAGCCTTAAATTATCGATCCACTTGGTGGGGGCGGGTCCCGCGGACGGGTTACTTTGATTATTAAACGCGTCTACATGACCCACTATTTCCGCCCGATATCAGCCTTCTCTTATTATTATTCCATTTGCCCGCGGTGGCCGGCAAATGTAATTTTGCCCGAGACCGTCCTAAAGTCGTAATGACATTAGCTCGCCACGGCTCTTTTCTAGCATTCGTTGTTGCCCGCGGCCATCCAAATATTTGACTCGTGCCGAGTGCACGCGCTTTAATCCCTCTGGATTTTCTTTCTCGGAGAAACAGGGTCTTGCGCTGATAAAACTATTACTAGCGTAAGGAAAGTAGAAAAGGGATTTTCGTTCGGCGATGGTGGTGGTGGTAAAGAACGACAGTTTAAAAGGCGGAGGGAAACTCATCCTCTTACAAACTGTAACTTATGCCCTGGAATCTCGCTCGAGGACGTGACCTGACGGCGCAACGCGCGTGAAATTCCTGAATACCGAGGCTCAGGCTACTCCGTGGTCATAGGGGTTGCAACCCTTGCGGTCGACCGGTTAAGTCTCTCCCGTGAGCGCGGTGAATGGAATTAAATATGCGTGATACATTTAGGGCGCGGCGTTGAATTTCGTTGCACGAAAATTTAGTGGTGAAACGATCGCTGCTGATGATTTTTCATACAATCTAACTCTTGCCGTGGATAACTTGTGCTGTGGATATTTTCTTTTCGTTTTTTTTTTTGTTTGAGATTACTTTGCTTGTATTAATCGTTCAATCTTGAATAATTTTATATGTTTATGGAAATTGGACTTTATTCCCCATACCTCAGGCTCCATTTTCGTACGAGAGCAAAATTTTACTTTTAAATCGATTCTTATTTCCATTCGATGTTATTAAACCCTTTGAGCGGTCGTATATATATATATACACTTTACAATTATAACAAAAAATCATTCTTATTTTCTGTTATTGCGTAACTTTGGAATAACGATAAAAAAATCGCTCGACAGAATAAAATAAAAAACGTTCGAATTCGTGTACAAGAGAGCAAAGAACCTCCAAGAAGCCACGCGTCGCCACGTGTGCGAGCATGACGAACGGTTGGCAAGGGTGTGGGATGGCCGTTTCCTGTGCTATCATCACCGCTGCACCCTCTCTCCGCGTGGAAAGGTCTATTCGGTGAGTTGGCCGCGGTGATAAAGGTGTTCTCGGCGCATGTACGCGCCGTATTTAACATTTTATTCCCCGCCAGAAGCGGTGCAGTTTTCCACGATACGGGTAATGCGATAAATTATTCCGCGTCCCCCGCTTATCTCGTCTCCTCCCTTTCCACCCTCGCTTCTTCTTTCCTCTTTGCCTTTCCCCTCCTCCCCTTTCTTCCAGCCTTTCTTCGCTCGTTTAATGCTATTTGACGCGGGCGTGAGAAAATGTTGGCCGGGAGAGTTAGTTGGAGAGTTGGCAGCAGCGCGTGGAAAAACAGGTGGCACGGTTTCGATTAACCAAACCATTGATCGATCTCGTTTCCGTATCGTTTGGTGATTGGATCTGATTTTCTTGGATCTCGAATGAATAATCGTTTTGAATCAAAATGCGTTGTTTGGTGTTAGTCGCGCGACGATTGGATTGTTGTAATTGTATCGCATTGGCGAATACAATGGCGATCCAGATTTTCGAACAGATTAATTATCGGTTATGGAATATGTGTGTATGCGGTAAATAAAAAGATGCCTCGGAGGCAGGAAATGGTACGCGTTATAATGCGTTGTCGTATTTGTAGATAATATTGTTTATATGTAGACGTTGTATCCTTTACCGATGATTCAATTTTTCCACGGTTCATTAGTTATTTAACTGAACAGAAGAGAAATAACGGCCCGAGGTGTTGTTATAATTAATTAGACACGATGGAGCGGAGAAATAATGCGGATTTTCGTATTTTAAATTTGAATAAAACACGGCTCCCCCTCGATGGAATGGAACAGCCACGTTTATATACATATATTATACGAGTAACAGTAACAAGGATTTGCATGATTTAAATTTGGATTAGACTAATCGTTAAGACGGAGAATTTTTGTTTGCACATCGGTGGAATAAATAAATTCGATAAATAAATCTTCGATCGAATCTCGTTCCTTTATTCTCGTCCATCAAAATTTCAATTTGCAATATAAACATCGACGGATAGTTTTTCCTCGTTGAAACGTGACTTCTTTCTTTTTCTTCTTTTTCTTTTTTCGACGATCGACCGATCTTTTCTATTTATGCACTTTCAAGCGCCCACTCGAAAAAGTAGCTAGCTAGTTCTCAAGTGTTCGCGCCTTCGTCGAGGGTCCGTTTCCTGTGTTCGAGCTTAAAGAACCGTTCTGAAGGAGACGCTCGCTCTCTCTCTCTCTCTCTCTCTCGAAAACCAAACACTCATGGTCAAGAATAATCCACGAAATATCCACCAAGTGAGTTTAACTTGGAAAATACCATCATTATAGGAAATTCAATTTATCGAACATAATCGAATCTTGATCCAGACTAAATCCAACTCGGCCGTAGAAAATGCTTTGATGCAAAATTGACTCACGTTACGAAGGTACCATATTTCTAGCATTCCTCATTCTTCCTTATAAATAAGAAATAACACCCGAAAGAAAGTATTTCAGAAAGGAAGGTAAGATCACACAAACGAAGAAGTGTATAAAATTAACGTGACATTCTCTTCGTTATCTCCTTTTCTTTGTAAATAAAAAAAATACCATAAATTGATAATTATAATAATAATAATAAAAGAAAGATATCTTACAAAGATGGAAAATTATAGCAAACGTGATGCGTGACACATCTTCTTTCACAAACGGAATTAAAACTTTACGTCCACCGTTAAATTCTATAATTTAGTTCGAGTGTATTGTTTCTCCGGAAATCAAACCGACGGGAGGAACTTCCGTACAAAATTTTAAACAACAATTTGCCGGACGGACGAACGAAACTGATTCATTCTCGCCTGCTACATCACCCCCTCAGGGATGAAGTTTTTCGGCGATTTCTAATAAAAATTTCATCCAACTCGAAACAACCCCCGATTTGTGTTATCTTGCGAGCGAACGAGGCGTAAACGCGGCTGAGTGTATTTTACAAGAAGAGAAAAATTTATACGTCGATCTCGAGATGTTAATAAGCGTTTCAGGGATAAAGAGGAGAAAGGGAGGAGGGAAAGAAAATTGAAAAAAAAAGGAGAGGAGTGGAATAAGAGAGAAGCGATCGGAGAACGAGGAAGTTGGCGAAAAGAGGAGCCACATTCGACGATGGGGAGGGAAAGCTATTAGTGTCGAGCGAATTAAAACGAGTTCACGAAGAACGTCAAAGTTCTTCGGGTGGGCTTTCTCGATGGAAAACTTTCGAGTTCGCCAGTTCGCGTTCGCTGACCCGGACACGGATTTCTCACGGTAAGTGACAAAGGAACAAAAGAATATTCTCGTCCATTTCTTTCTTTGTTTCTTCTTTTTTTTTTCTCTTCATTCATTTTTTTTTTTTTTTTTTTTTACAAAACAAACGTGTTTATTTCTCATGGTTCTTTGCTGAAATGGAAAGTGGCAATTAATTTAATAATCACGTAACAGATCGTGAATACAATATATATATACATATACATATACATATACATATACATATATATATATATATTGTTTGATCCGATGAGCGTATTTACAACGATACAATACAATCAATAATAAATCCGCAAGTTTTTTTAGAGAGAGGCCGAGATATTTTTTCCCTCGGGGACCATATAGGTACACGTGTCTGGCCACTTTGACGTGCTCGAAAAGTGTGCGTGAATTATTTACAACGTTAGATTATACACAGTATTTACAGGAGGATCATCCACTTACAAACTAATAAGCGTTTGGCGACCGTTGCTTTTTCTCCAAAAAAGACAGTCGTGAATCTTAGGAACGAGGTGTGTACATGTGTGTGTGTGTATGCGCGTGTATGTATGCGTGTATATGTTCGTATATGTCTAAAAGACGTGTCTCCTCACTTCTTCCTCACTCTCTCATTCTCTCCTAAGGACGCGCGCGTATTCTCTCTCTCTCTCTCTGTCACAATTTTCGCGATTAAATTTCATTTCTCCCTAGCTAACGAATTGACAAACGAACAAGACGAAGGATGGATGAGAACCATGGGCGGGCTTCGTCTCCCGAGGTTGGAGGGAAAAAAGAAAAAAAATATAAAGATTTATTAAAATATAATATATAAAGATATTAGTACGAAGTGGAGCTCGCCTCGGGATTCGGAGCACGCACGGCGCGTATCATTCTCGTCTTTTCTCTCTCATCATCGGTGAACGGGAGGGGATTTGGAACGGTTTTCGACCAATCCTCGATGCTCCTCGAGCTCCTCGATCGGAACGTTTTCTCTATCGTGGAAAAATATAAAATTCCGCCTTGAAATAGGGAAGAGGGAGGGAAACGCTCGATCGTTAAGGTAAACGAACGGTCTTGGGGAAATAAAAATTAATTTCGAATCAAATATTCCGCTGTTTTTTCTTTCTTTTTAAGAAATATGCGTGTCTCTCTCTCTCTCTATCTATCTGTCTCTCTTTTCTCGGTTTCTTTTTCGGTTCAACGAGAACGAGGTGGATTACGTTTCACGTCTCGCGCGAAGAGATTTGTTATACTCGGTACAAGAAATAGGAATCTTTGAACTCTTTATTAATCCATCCCGCAATCTCGTTACGGTCGTGTCCGAGAAAAATAGAAAATCGGCTTTTTCGGAGAGAACGATGATTAGAGAACGATTAAATGGGTGATGAAACAGACGGCGTACAGTAAATAGGAAAGGAAAGGAATACATCGCGAATTTTTTCGCTCGTCTTTCCAATAATAATAATAATAACGAATGTCTTGTGATTATTACGAGAAAATAAAAAATACAGGAGGAGAGACGACATCGCCGTATAAATTCACGAGATGAACGAAAATCATGCATATATCACATGCCTTTTAAAAAAGAAGAAAGAAAAAAGGAAACGAAATCGTCACGCGGTGGATTCTCTGGTCAAATTCATCGGACGCGCATTGCGATTCGTCGAGAATCGTGGAACAAACGAAATCACTCGAGACTCGTCGGCCAAATCGGTGAACGAATGGAAAATAAATATAACCATCGTTGCCGTTGGTTCGCCGAAAGAGAAAGAAAAAGAGAGAGAGAGGGAAGGCGAAAATTCTGGCATCACGATCGATCGATCGATCGAGGTGTGCGGTCGCGGTGAAATCGACGAGGACGCTCCCCGCTCGTGCGAGACCGGCAGAGTTATTTTTCAAGCGCGATCGAAACTCTCGACGCCGCAAAAAAGCCCCGGTGACGGAGGAAAATTTCGAGAGATTCGAACCCCTCCTTCCTCGAAACTCGAACGGAAGATGCTCGAACGCGAATTCGAACCGGCGGTGATCGTGCAACAACGAAGAAAAACATCCGCGTGATCCACTTCCGATCATCGTTGCGGTTTACTCCTCCTTTTTTTTATTTTTCATCTCATCGTTCTAAGTTTCGTCTTAGACCCCAGAGAAGCGAACGAGAACCGAAGATCTACCGCTTTCTCGTCGACCGCTATCACCAAAATACTTTTTTCTTCACTCTCACTCTCTCTCTCTCTCTGCACGAGTTAAAAAATAACGAGTGGATCAGGGCGCGTAACGTTACGAAGAAACGAGCGTAGCGAGTAAACCCGCCTCCCGATTTATCGTCGATCAACATCACGGTTGGTATTAAACGAAAAGAGTGTTGTCGGGGGAGAGAGGAGGAGGGGGGTATCGCCTCGCGTCCCCTGGAAACCACTTTCTCGCGAGGCGATAACCAACCCCCTCCTGCATAAACGATCCTCCACGTTCGGGTTTCCGTGGCGAGCGTGACGAGAACCCGAGGGAAGATCCCCCTCTGTAGCCGAGCCGATTCTAGTGGAAGAGCAAACAGACCGGGACGAGGCGAGTCGTCGTCGTCGTCGTCGTCGTCGTCGTCGTTCGGTTTATCGCGAGCGAAACTGTACAAATATCCTAACGACGTACACGTACCATCTCTCTCTCTCTCTTCTCTCACTCTCTCTCTCTCTCTGTCTGTCACTTTTTACATCGCAGGCTCGATCAGAGTCCAGCGTCCGACTCGGCGGCGAACGAGCGTGGAAGAGGATCGTCCGTACTAGACGAAGTAAGTACGAGGGTTGGCCGGATGCGTCAAGGCCTCGCCCGGGGGCGCTGTGGGGACCGGTGGTTCCGGTATCGTGCTGTAAAGATGGCTGCCCCTCGAGGAGAGGCTGGCGGGTCTGGCGCCCCCCGCGTGCAACGCGCTGTAACCCCCGTGCTGGAGCTGGTGCTGGTGCTGGTGCTCCGCGCCGCTGTCCTCGTCCTCGGTCCTGCTGCTCGCCGAGCTGACATAGGTGGACTGCGTGGGCGTGGGCGTGGGCGCGTGCACCGGCGCGACCAGAACGCCGTTAGGCTTGGTCCACGCGTCACCGGCCGAGGGGGCGGCCGTGTAGCGCGCCGGTTTCCGATTTCGGTCGTTCACCTTCTTGCTGCCGTCTCGCCTCTTGCCCACGGAGTCGGGCATGGCGAAGCGCAGCTTCTCCCAGAACCTCTTCTCGCCCCACACGACCACGGTGCACGTCTGAAGGAGCAGCTGGAACTCGGGGTCGCGGGCGGGCGCCTCGGTCGCGAGGAGGACGACGACCCGCCTCTTCCTCGAGCCGGGCCTTATGCTCTCGAGGGCGGTCCTCAGCGCGGCACGGAACTCCGCGTGTTGCCACTCGTTGGCGAGGAACACGGGCGAGAAGATGATGACTATGCGCCTGGCGGCGGCCGCCGCCGGCGGCACGGCCTCCTGCGCCCTCGCGGGCGGCAAGTCCCGCCAGTGGAGGCAAAGCGCCAGGCCCGACTGCTCCAACTCGGCCGCCAGAAACCTCGACACGAAGTCCTCGTCCCTCTCGCTGTACACTATGTAGCCGTCGTACAGCCGGTCCCTCTCCTCGTCGGGCGGCGCGCTCATCTTGCCGAGGCGGAGGCCGTATCGGGCGTGGGCCCAGAGGCGGACGTCCTGGCGGAACGCGAACGCGAGGGCGACGAAGAGGGAGATGGCGATCACGGCGACCAGCGCGCCCGCCAGCAGCGGGACCAGGTTGCCGCCGAGGAGGGGGATCTCCTGGATGCCACGGCTCACGGCCTCGGTGGACGGGTCCCCGCAACGGTTCATAGCCTGGGCCAGGGTCTCGACGCCGTCGCGGCAGTACATCTTCTCGGGATCGCCTCGATGCTCGGCCAACCAGCCGCGCAGCTTGGCCGCGTTCCCGCACTCGCAGCTCCACGCGTTACCCTCCAACGCGACCACCGTCCTCGTGCTGTCCCCCACGCTCGGCAACGCTTCCCACGGTCGAAAGTTGACGATGCGATTGCTGTCCAACCTCAACACCTCGAGATTCCTCATCTTCTTGAACGTGGTGTTGCCCACCGTGGCGATCGCGTTGTGGTCCAGATACAGCTCGGACATCCTCTCCAACTGGTCGAACTCGAAGCCCCGCAACTCGCGCAGGGCGTTGTCCTCCAGGTGGAGGACGCGCAACGCGCCCACCCCGTTGAACGTGAAATTGTGAATGCCGGATATCCCGCTGTTGTTCAGGTACAATACCTCGAGGCGGCGTTTGCCTATGAACACGTGGCTGCCCAGCTCGCCCAACTCGTTCCCGTCCAGATATATCTCGGTCGCGTCCATCGGGATCCTCTCGGGGACGTGGTTGTAGCCGGCGTTGGAGCAGTCGACCACGTTGCTCGACCAGCTGTGGTCGTGGTAACAGGAGCAGTTGTCGGGGCAGGTCATCTCGCAGTCGCACGCGTCGAAGTCGCAACAGTGGCACAGGGCGAAACAATGGGCCTCGTAACGGCACAGGAAGTCCTTCGATTTCAACGAGAGCAACGGCCTCCTGGGGGTGGCGCGGGCGTGCACCATCTCGCACGTGACCGAGTCGAGATCCATGACCCGCGGGTGCTGGCGTAGACGCGCCGCCATCTCGTTGATCCTCGGCAACCACTCCATCGTGCAGTTGCACAGAATCGGGTTGTCGCCTATGTAGAACTCGGGCAACTCGGAGTCCTCGGCCACGGTTTGCAGGGATATCGCAGCGACGTCCAGACTCCTTATCTCGTTCCCGTACAACACCACCTTCTGGAGGCTCCTCTTCTGGAAGAACGTCGCCGGCCCGACCGTTCGTATCTTGTTGTTGTTGAGGAACAACGTCTCCACGCTGTCCGGCACGTTCGCCTCCCCGATCTCCCCGATTTGGTTGTAACTCGCGTCCAGCATCTTTATGCGCAGCGTGTTCCGCACCGCGTAATAATTGCCGAGCTCGCTTATCTGATTCGCGTGTATGTCCAGCCATTCTATGCTGGGCGGTAGATGGCTGTAGTCGAACCACAGCAGCTTATTGTCGGACACGTTCAACCAGACGAGGGTCGAGAGGCTGGTGAACGCGCCGCGGATCTCCGTCAACTGGTTCCCGTCCAATCTAATGGCGCGCAACACGGGGTTGGCCGCGAAAGCGCTCTGCTCCACGTGACGGATGTAATTGTTGGCCAGATTCAACACCTGCAACGCGGGCAGGGCGGCGAACGCCTCGCGCGACACGTTCTCGAGCTTGTTGTCGACCAGCCCCAACCCGTACAGCTCGCTCAATCCGACGAACGAGTCGTTCTCGATTCTGGACACGTGGTTGTTCCCGAGGTCGAGCGTTTTCAACGAGCGTAGCACGCGTACCGCGTACGGGATCTCGGTCAGATAGTTGCCCCTCAGGGACAGATCTTGGAGGCCGGTCAGATTGTCGAACACGTGGCGGTGAAGGGCTCTCACTTTGTTCGCGTCCATGAACAGTTGGTTGAGGGTGGTGAGGCCGATCGTGTGGGCCGGGTCGAATCTCGCGATCCGATTGTGGGACAGGGTGAGCATGTGCAGGTTGGTCAGGGAGCCGAAGCAACCGTCCGTCAACGTCTCGATCTCGTTGTGCTCGAGCTTCAATATTTGAAGGCTGTACAATCCTTTGAACACGTGGCCGTCGATCTTGGTGAGCGCGTTGTGGGAGAGATCGAGAATCACGAGGCGGACCAGCCTCGAGAACGTGTCCCTGTTCACCCAACGATTCGTCAACTCGTTCCCGCTCAGATCCAATATTTGCAACTCGTCCAGGTTGTCCAATAAGCCGGGGGCCAACACGGCCAGCGAGTTGTTGCTGAGTATCAGCTCTCTCAGCTCCCTCGTCTTGGAGAACAGCTCGGGTGGCAACGCGACCAGACGGTTGCTCGACACGTTGAGGGAGTGCAACGCGGTTAAACCGGCCAGAGCGTGATCACCAACGGCGTTGATCGCGTTCTCTTGGAGCTTCAACACCGTCAGGCTGCGCAGATTGCTGAGCGCGCGGTCGTGGATCGTGGTTAGGTCGTTGTTGCTCAGATCCAACACCTCGAGGCTGGGGGTGCACGATTCGGCCGAGTCGGAGAATCCCAGGGAAACGATGTCCTGTAACTTGTTGCGCGTCAGATTCAATGTGGCCAGGCTCTGCACCGGGCAGAGTAATTCGGCCGGGAGCGTCCACAGATTGTTGTCGGCCAGGTCGAGGTGTTGCAGATGCGCGAGACCGCGCAGAGAATCCCTGTGAAGCTCCAAACTCATCGCCGACCAGTCGCCGTTGTGCGTGATCAACGACAAAGCGCGCAAATTGTGCGCGGACGCGAAAACACCGGCTGGCAGGTAGCGGATCTTGCAATAATCCACGCGAAGCTTCTCCAAACGGGGCAGGGGGGAGAAGAATCCGTGCGGCCCGTCTATCTGGCTCTCGAAGAACAACACGTCACTGCATTCCAAGGCCAAAGAACTGATCGAGTCCACTTGAATGGCCGAGAGATTGCCAATTAGGCTGGGCACGTTGGCGATAGTCCTAACCCTACAGGCCAGAGCTTTTTCTCCGTCCTCTCCGTCCTTTTTCCACTCGCACCCGCTCGGTGCCTCGAGGCTCGTGATGCTGCGCCCGTGTATCGGGCCCGCGTTCAGAAACAGGGACCAGACGATCCCCAGCACCGCCGCCAAACCAACCCGTGTCGCCTCCATTCCGACCAATTGTCGTTTCTTTCCTTCACGCACGCACGCACGCACGCACGCACGCACGCACGAGCACAGACACGGGTCGAATTCTAAACCGACTCTCCTCTCGTCGCGATCGTCGCGTGAGCCAGTCGTCGTAAGCGTTGCCGTCGTCACGCACTCATAGTCACTCTATCACAACACCATTTCCCGCGGTGTACGAGGAGTCGATTCTGGAACGTGATACGACACCCCGTTTCCCCGTTTTTCTTTTTCCGTGTCACGGGCGAGGAGGGGCGACGAGGGGCAGGAAAAAAGAAAAAAAGAAGAACAGGAACGTTCAATCTCGTGCGTATCGCCCCGTCGCCAGGGATCTCGCCACTCGACCACCACCGAACGAGGGAAAAAACGATAATCCGTCTCGTCCACCAAACGTTGCTCGACTCGATGCTTCGTTTCTTTTTTCCGCGAATGAACACCGACTCGGCATAACCACTTATCGACACTGCATTCCCCCGATCACTCGTGTACGTATATACGATCGTCCTTCGAATCCACCAACGCGTGACGCCTCCGTTTACAGCGGACTTCGACCCTCGTGAGAAACTACATGTGAAACGGAACGTTACGAGCGAGAAACCAAGAGTCGAGGTTGGCGCAACGACGTTCCACCGCGAACGCCGGAGAGCAACTGACTCCGAATCCGAGTCCCTATTCCGTCGACGGTCACGCACCCTGCATGACTGCCAGCGTGCAGTTAACGCCCCACTCCTATCCCCACCATCGGCCAATTTTACCCCCACCACGGGCCAGGATGTATATCCCTCCAACGGTCCCGACCGAATACCAACTTACGCTATAGTAAACTCCGTAACACATTCGTCGAACCCACAAACGCACACAGTTGCACGAGACACGAGTGGGGTAAGCGTGCTAACGTTTTGCGCCACGAGCGGCTGCCTCGTTGCGAAGATGCAACAAACCAGCTGACTGACAACACTACTTACTAGGTAAACACCAAACTGGTTCCTAGGCGTACGGGCGCGCATTTATCAACCGACTCCTCTATCTCTCTCTCTCTCTCTCTTTTCCCATCCACCAAGGGTTCCTCCCCCACTTTCAAGCTTCTTTACCTTCGAAACCGCTTCACCGGAGTTGTCGTTGCTTAATAGGCTACGAACACTGCCGTGTTCTTTCGCATCCGACCGGACAACCGCTTGTGATTTGTTGTCTATGCCCCACCGCTGATTTGTACGCGCGTATCCTCCACTTCCGGAATAGAGGGAAGAATAGGTCTTTCTCGGAAGATTCTTCGACGATAGCGGGAAAGAAACGTGTTTTCAGTGATCTACCTGCATCCAGATTTCGGTCGAGATTTTTGGAGAGTTATAATTTGATCGAAGGACTTTGAATCGATAGTTTTATTATTACGTTCGGAATCGAGAAAGTATTTTTATCTTCCTATATTTCGCGAGAGAAATATTCCACGTCTTTGTAATTCGATCGGGGATTAAGAAATATTTTTAACTTTGCCGTGGAAAATATAATAAACAAATATTATGCGGAATGGGAATTGGAGTGGAAAGGTGAGAGAATAAGAGTGGAGAGCAAATTAATAAGAAGAAGAGCAGATCCCGTCTAATTAAGGAGTACATAGTCGGTAATATAACGTTTCAGTGTTAATACTTTGCCTGCACAAGCTTCGTAACCGATAATGCTTAAAAGTCTGTCAGCTGGTAAAAGATATTAACGGTTTGTGTTTCAACTGAAACGTTCCAGAAGCATTAACACCTAGCTCCAGATTTTTCTTTCCTACGATTCAGAAACTTTAACACATCCTAATTTTCTATCTTTCCAAGTAGCTAACATGAATGTAAACACTATCTATATTCACTATCTATACTATCAATGCTCAACTTGGTGCCAATGAATTGAGAACACTGTCGGAAAAAGTCGTCTGACTTCTCAAATCAAAACTCTGGATTCGTGATATTTGAGATATCACGTGATATCAAATATTACACATGAACAAGTACGTTGTATCGTTGCATAACTACGAAATAAAAATATTCGATCGAAAAATTTTCTTTTAATTTTCTTTAAAAAAAATTTTCAAATTCAACTGTAATTGGAACAATATTTCTTTCGACTTCTATTCCTGAAATTTAATCAGGAAAAAAATTATCGAGATCACACGTAAAATCACCGTTTCTTTCATTCGAGGGATGGCTTATATGATCAAGCATACTTTTGGCGCCATCTACTCTGCCATCTCGAAACTAAGCTCGATATTTGAAAGAGAAAAATTATTTTTCTTAATTCGATACCATTGTTTCGTTCCGCTCAATTCTTCCATTATATTCTATTAATAAATCGCGACTGTATCAAAGTTCATCTCACGCTTTATCGATATCGATGTTTTGCGGCGGGGTCCCATGAGAAACGTACGGCGATGCGATAATTTCGACATACTCGTTCCAAGAGATTACTCACACGTCACAGCCCCGCTCATAAGACGATGAATCACGCAAAGTATACCCGATGAACACGTGGGATTATAAATTCGGTGCACAGTGACAAATGGGGGCGGTCACGGTTCCGGGCGTGCAAGGTTTCCACACTTCATTACGTATTTACGAGTTGTCAAGCTGATATCACTTCCTCGTGTGGTCAAAGATTAACAAATCTTGCGCGCCAATCTAACCAAATTATTAATTCGCGTAGTTCGAAATAATTTTTGAAATTTGTACATGATACGAAATAGCAATGGTAACGAAAGAAATTGAAATAGAGAAAAAAAAAACTTTCTCTCAAAAGATTGTTTCATCTTTCATTCGAACAGAAAAGAATATTGCATTCCAAAAAAAAAAAAATGATAATTCTACAGATTTCTAAAAATTCCTTCGTTTATGAAATTCTCTCTCGTTCTGTAGGAAAAATAGAGTATTGTGCTCCAAAAATTGAAACTCCAGAAATGAGAATTTTTTTTTTTCATCCTAATATTCCGTTTATTTATTCTCGTCAAGCACCATGTTTCAAAAATAAAACCAAAACTCTCTCAAAATATATATATATACATACATATTTATTTATTTATTCCCAATAAAATTCCCCATTTAAAGCATCGTGTTTCCAATTTCGAAATACAATTCGCGATAACGATAACGCAACTGCTTAAATAATTGACTAATCTTATAGATTAGAAAACGCGTTACAGGCTGAAACTTTGAGCATATCTGGATACGTCACTCGGTAATCCTCGAATTGCAAAACGCATCGGTCAGCTGTTCGGACTCGATAACAGAATCAATTTCACTGGCAACTTGTCCAACTCAATTCGATCGAAATGGCGGGAAACGGGAGGAGGGAGGATCGTTTAACAGGTTGATTTTATCAACGGTGTTACGAGCGCAACGCGACCAGCCAGGGGTGGTTTAAAGTTTCGCTTCTACACGGTCGCGGCGGAAAATATTTTTCGTATTTTCACGTTGCCGTTCCATTCGAGACGATTTTTTAACTCGCAAAAGTTTCGCTTCATATTCTCTACATTAACTCCTTTTCTCCCGGGTCGGATCGAAAGAGGGATCGGTTTCGAAAAGAGTCTGCCCCCGCCGCCTGTACAACGCCTGTGCACGATATATTAACGCATAAATCGTTACTCGTTATGGCAGCGGGTATTCGAGCTGCGAAGCAAGAACTTCATCACTAACCGCTAACAAGACAACTAACGCACAAAGAAAACGGTTCGGATACGTGGAACAGGAATAAATTCTTGGAACGCATTCTTTGAACATTTTTTTTTTCTCTTTCTCTCTCTCTCTCTCTCGATTCTCTTTGCGCAAATTACGTTTTATTCGTCGACAAGAGGAGCGTTTTCTTGTATATTTCGATGTATATGGAATATTATTTCGTCGTAACGTATTCTATAAACTCGATGTTTAAACGAGGAAACGGTATTATGGGGATTAAAATTCCAAAAATTCTTTGGTCCCATTCGACGAAAAGTGGAATAGTGTACTTTCAGGAATTAAAATTTCATCTAGAAATGGTTTATTTTTTATGTAAAAAATTAAATACGAAACTCACGAATTTCGGAATCTCTAATTTTTTTCTTAATATCCAATTAGTAATTCAATCTGATAATTGAATTTAATATTACAGTCAAGTTTTACAATTTATTTTTCAGATTCGGGGGAAAGGGAAGAGAGGAACGAGGATAAACCAAAATTCTAATTAAAATTCCATCCAATTAAAACGCCATCAGATCTTTTCGAGAAATATAAATAGACTGAAAATCACTCTCTTCGAGCGTTGCAAACATCGTATCGAAATATAAAGAAAAAGAGAGAGAGAAACATAAATCTGATTAATCGAAAATCTCGCGCAACAACACCCTCCTTTTCTTTAACACAGCCCATCTCGAATATCGATCTTCTCCATGGAGAATCTAATCCTTGACAGAGTTCCAAGGCGAACACGAAACGTTCTGGACGAAATCCGCTTTGCGAAATGGGCGGAGGGAAGGTCAGTTCCTTTCAATGGGCCACCGTGCCGTTCGATCCTATCCGTCCACGGAAGTGGTCTATTTCTCGTAAAGATTTCCGTCTCAGTCGAAGGAATCGATCGATCCCTTCGAGGCGAATTTACGGGCAATCGAGCAATCGTCTGGCACTTTCACTCGCGGGGACCAAGGGGAGAAGGAAAACTGTATCGTGTCGTGATTAGCATAGAGATAGAAAGTATCGTATCACGCTCTCGATTGCTCTTTGAACAACGGTCAATTCTACTGACAATCCTACGTATTAGATTGTTAGGTAACTGGAGAAATTTTAAAAGGGAAACCATTCGAGAATGAAACTTTGGATGTATCAAAAAAGAAGAGTTTAACGTAGAATCAGTAGGATTTTTATCTTTTTGAATAATGTTTGTATAACGTTGTAAGAGAGTATTATAATAAAGTGGAGATTAAACGGGGAAAAAATTTTTTTAAATTAAAACATGATACATAGGACAAAAATATATTTGTAAAATACGATAAATATCCTGAAAGAAACAAATTTGAGTTTTCATTTCCATTAAAATATTTTTACGAATATATATATATATTTTTTTAAATTTTACGAAGGATTCCCTTTCGCGAAATTAAAAACCGCAATTGAATAACGTAAATGGAATGAAAAAAAAAGATATAAATTTTTAGCCGATATCGCACAATACTTTGCTTTTTAATTAACGAACGAACACGAATCGATGAACGAGAAAATAAGCAGAGCAAAACGTATCTCCAAGAAACTGATATACCACTTCCCTTCACCGGGCCAATTCCTCCAAACAAGCTGAAACAATTCAAATCATCTCCTCACCTCCCCCCGCAACAATATCCAATAACACACTCATCACTAAAACAAGCACGCTTAGATAGCAAACGCACGATACTCCCAAAACAATATCTTATTCCCATTGTCCCAAGAGCGCCAACCCTATCAGCCACCCCCGTGTATCCAACGTCACACACAGATCCTCCAACCACACATACACGCATCCATATACATCCGATAAGATTCCGTGGAAAGGAATCGAAAGATCGAGGAGTGCAGCTGATCCAATTCCCCCTTCCGAGATCGCGTTCACGGCATACCGATCGCTCGCACGACGACACGTGGCCGACGTGTCCGGCGCGCTCCCTGATACCTGAGAAATACGGCAGATGCGATCGAGGGCCGTGGAAGGAAGGTGACGTTTCCCTGTTAGGTGAATGCGGGGATCGCGTAGCGGAGAGAGACTCGCAGGCGGAGCTTTCGCGCTCGAAAGACCGCCTGCAAGACCGCCCCTGTGCGCTTCGTTTCGTTGCGTTGCACGCGGATGAATCTCGTTCACAGCTAATCGAAGGAATCTTGGGAAATGTCGAGGGTTTGGAGAGAAACTTTGCAAACCGTGGATATAATTACAAGAATTGGAATAAGAAAGTGGTTTGTTTGGAAGAGTAGCTAGTTTTGTTTAACTTAATCGATGTATGACTTTCTATAGGCATATTTAACGTTCTATGTAAAAGGGAAGCGCGAGGAGGAGAGAGAAAGGAAGATGTTTATTCGAATCTCTATAAATTTAGAACGCGAAAGGTTGATAAGAGATTGTTTAAAATCGAGAGAAATTTAAAGGGAACGCGTTAAACTCGCGATTCTCGGCACGCGGCCGAAGAAATTAAAGAAATTCCCGAATAAACTTCGCATTCTTCGGGTAGGAACTTCGCGAAGGTGGTATTCGAACGATGTAACCGAAATATTTCAGAAGTCGTTCCCTGCACAAGCGAGGGAGATCGTGAGAACTTGAGAGGACGAGCCTGTCCCATCGCCGATTTCGCTAACGAGCCTGTATTTATTCGACGCGGGCCGTTTCCTCCTCTCTCTCTCTCTCTCTTCTCGTTCCTCTTCCAACACCGCTCCCAAAACTTGCACAGGGAAGGACGTCTGAGGAAACGGGGCAAATATTTAACCTGAAAGAGAGAAGTTGATCGTCGCCGTCGTTATTTCGAGGTGCACGGGTTGGAAGTTGTACGCGTGTACGTCTAAGGCACCGTCTAATTCGCCGTGGAAACCCATGAATTTCACCTCGAATTCCGGGCGTCGTTCATGGATCACGCGGAGGCCGGGATATCCGAGGAGTTTCGGTGTAATTTCGTGAATACTTGGAACGCCCCAAGGTAAATATCTATCGGCTATTCCGAAGCTATTCCGACGCACAAGTTCGACAACGAGCGGACTTGATCCACTTGCAAGTGAGTAAGTACCAACTTGCCAAGGTTTATCCAAGATATAGTATATACACTGACCGCTCTCCCTCGAGTCTTGTCTTCTTCGATCGAAGAAGTATCGCATCGCAAAAGCCCCTTCTCGATTCCATCATTTTATATTTCTATACGTTCGTATTTCGAATTAATAATGATAAACTCGATTCGTTTGGTATCAACTCGTTGGCTGTGATGCACGGACATTTGCAATCCAATGAGAATACTCGTAGTAGGCGGTTTCGTCAAATGAATTTGACTATCCATGATAAAAAAGGGGGAATGAAGAGAAACGAGAAACATCATCGTTTGATATTTCTACATTCGTACCACGTATTTCGAATTATAATAAACTCGATTCGCTTGATATCGTGTCGACTCGTTCAAAAAACAGCTTCTTCCTTGAAGGACACCGGAATTGAATTTTTTTCTTTCTACGCTCCATCGTTGCCACGATTTGTCCAGAGAATAAAACGTATCAGCCTCCGATATTCGGCCATTTTACGTGGCTGCGGCAAGGATCGAATGGGACGAGAGGCGTTTTCATCGAGAATTGGAAATCCTCCCCTCCCCTCAATCTGACAATGAGAAGCGCCTTAAATCCGCTCGCCAATGCACATCTGTGGATACACGCGCGCGTATCTACATTGGAGGTTCCTCGAGGGGTGTAGCACGAGGGGTTCCGTGTTCGTCCACGAATCAAAACGGAGACCGATATTTCCGGGGGATGCAGGAGGCATCGTTGCACCCCGTCGAGAGTGCCATTAATCCTGACACTCGGTTAGTGGCGACGAATCCTCTGTACCTTCGATACATTCGAAGAAGGGGAGGAAGAAGAGGGGGATGGTATTACAACGCCGATCTCTGTCTTGAGAGGGACAGATTCAGATCGTCGACGAGCTGAATAAAGGAATATCTCGAGGTGCTTTGAAGGCAAAGTTGGTTGGAAGATAGCGGCTCGAAACAATCGAGGGTCTGGAAGGTAATGGAAGATAAAATAAGAGGGGGAGAGGGAGGGATGGGTGGAAGAGAGTGGTGAGTTTATAGCCACGATAGCGCACTTCGATCTTTACGTACGTGTTTGTTGAATTTTTATCACGAGCATCTCCATTTTTATAGGCCGCCTCGTCGTCGATCTTAATTTTCTTCTTTAGATTTATTCTCCGTCGAAGACGCTTTTTACTTCTTTTTTCTCCTTGCAAACTTTTTCTTGTCCGCTCATTCGAATTATTCTCGTAATTTTCCTCTCCTCCCCTCCCATTTCTATTGAATTCGTTCTCTCTGTCGGTGGTTTCCGAAAGTTGGAAATCGAATTAATTCTATCTGAATACGGTGAGCGCGCAAATATCACTGTAATTTCATAAACATACATTCGTGAGAAAGCGCGTAAAGAGCTCGTTTAAAATAATTAAACGTGCCATTCGTGTTTATCGTGGGGGCGTTTTCGATCGGCTAATAAGCAGCTTTCCACGAGTTTCGTCATCATTGATGACGATAACTGTCGAGCGAGATGTCGATGAAATTCATTAAAACGACCCTGATAATTTGCCGGGCATCGCGTAAATGAACGATAAAACTGCTCTGAGGGTGGTTACACATCGATAATTCGTAACGATTCGATTCGTAACGTTTCCTGGTGGCTATCTGGGCCCACCTAGCAATAAAGTAAATTCGTTTTCATACGGGCACGCATATCTATTAATTAAATATATCACGTTACTATCGTTAATTGCTTCATCATAACGAAATTGTTCCCGATTTTTTATGGGGAAAAGCAATTCTCCAATTTTTAACTCCGCCACTTCGATGATACAAATACCTCTCGTAATTAATTTTTCCACCGAAGAACCGCTCTTTGAATCTCTATTTAATATTGAAAAAGTTGTTTAAATAATGAAACAACGTCTATCTCGAATCTTTTGCGCAATCGAGATAATATTATCTAGAAAAAATTGTAAGAATATAATAATTTACGAGTTAAATTCTTTTATACCATGATGATACAATGATGCAAATAAATTGAGTTTTCCAAGTAAATTTTATCAATCTACAACTTGTAAATTATCAATTCCTCATGTTATAAATGTTAATTTTCTGTAAGGTTGAAAAAACATCCTATATTTCAAATAATCAAAAAATAAAAAAAAAAGATTCGATAATAATAATAATAATTCAAATTTAAAGAACCTTAATCTCCATCCTCAATTTCTTCAAGATATACCTCCGAATAATAAGAAATAAGTATCTGAGGCCTAATAGAAGAATTCTGCGACATTTAAAAACTTTCCACGCTATTTTATCCCGTACATAAACTATTCCACCCACGTTTACATTACACTTCATCTCGAAACGAATGCCCACGACCTCTGACCTTAAATAACGAAACCTAATTAATTCTTCCACGCGCTCAAAAACTTGACGCCGTATTCCGTATCAAACGCGTCCAACGCGATCTTTAAAAAATTCGCTCCTCGAATCCAGCATATATCGCATAAACCTTTCTCCAATTCCCCTAATAATTTTAAATCAAAATTACTCTCAAAATCAAGCGACCGTCGACTGCCTGTTTTCGAAACTGAATATCTAAAATTCGTATTAAAAAAAGTGTCCTCCTAGCACCATTAACCCTACATCGTGCACATCTATCCGCGCAAAATGGGACGAGTTCTCCTCCCCAACAATGATCGATCGATCGGGCGCAAGGACTGGGATAAGGATCGATAGAGGAACCGCGTTATTTCGCATAAATCCGATCCATCACCCGTCTCGAGCGCGGCTCCACTCCACTCCGAAAGCTTTTTTTCGGGCGGCGGTGTGGCACGGTTTTAAAGTGTTTCCAAGTGTTTCGGATGAAAGAGCCGCGGGACGCCGATGTACCGCTGCGAGGTACACGACATCCCGCGGCTCTTTAAGGCGAAACTCACTGACAACAGCGACTGGGAACGTGTCAAAGTAGTTATAGAACAAGCCAGTTCCCTCTCTCGCCCCTAAGAGGCGCGGTGGGCTTAAGGCCCACCACCCCTCCCCCCAGCTACCTGGGAGAACGCTATTTCATCCAGGGCCAACCGGATATCCAATTTATAAGGTGTATCAAACGTTACTCCACTCTTGTTCGAGATTATTTAACGCGTCTTTAACCCTCCCTTTACGGTTTGTAACGCGACGTGTGGTATCGTGGTGAATTATGCGACGATGGAATTAATTTTTTGGAACGGATGATTAATTTTTTTTGTGAAAACTTTCCCAAATATTGATTTTTAATAATTGCAAGCTAATCCGACAAGCGCGTACGAATGTTACACACGAGATGAATTTTGGAAGGAAAATCTCGAAGTTGTTAAGACGGAGTTTATTATTTTTTTTTATATAAATCTCTCGTCTCTTCGTTCCATTCTTCTTCGAACTCGCACACTCGCGTGCACGTCCCCTCAGAAATTCACGTGCGCACGTCAGATTGGAGGCGTTCAATTGCCAGGCGGGAAAGCCAGGCTGAAAGCGTTGTTGCGTTTTAACCCTTTAATGGATAGGAACATGGTGGTTTGTTACGTTGTTTGTTATAGGAACGGGTACACGAAGCTGGATTTTCTCTCGCGTGAAACACGCAGCGGATGTTATTCTACAGTATAGATGTAAGTTACGAGTGCCAAAGAAATTTTCCTTCGATCAAATCGATTAATTGTCGATAATTTTAACGAGGATGGGCGCCCAAGATAGCCGAAATTTATATCTTATTTATAACGTAATCACGATGTCCAACAATCGATGTATTATTAACGCAATTAAGATATCAAAGTAATTAATAACGAAAGAATCGGAAGAATTTTATTTTTATATTTGAAAAGAGAAATTAAAGGTCTGCTCGTATAAAATTCGATCACAAAGACGGATGAAAGAGTTTAACGAGTACGATTATGGGATCGAATTTGATTCACGATTGAATATTGAATGCATCGGTCAAAATCGACGAGTCGATCGGTGCCGGCCAACAATAATCATAATGATGAAGATGACTATGGCGGTTGTGTTATGATTAACGATCGGCCTGCTGCCGCTCGATCCGCTTCGATTTGTCTTCGTATCGAATAAACTATCCTTTAATCGCTTCGCCACTTTCGACCGCGATAATGAATTTACCACGGCAACGGCGGGGAAGATAATTTTGGGTAAAGAATCGGCTCTAACTTGATCCTGATAGATGAGACCCGATCTTATAAAGACGTCAATTGACGAAATATCTGGTTGTTGAGAGGACTCGATATTATCGCGTAAAGGCGAATAAAACGAAAGGATTATTTTTTAAATAATCGAGACTCAAACTACGTCGAGAGCGAAAGTTGTTATTAGATAATTGCTCTTATCACAGTGTCCAGTTGCGAAATATATTCCGTGGAAAAAGCAATTTTCGAGTTTTATTTTTCGAATTTATATTATGTTATGATACCATGTATTATATATGCGATATTTGCAATGCAAAATGTATTTCCAGAGTTCCATTTTGCTCGATAGCAAATGGTATTAATTTGAATTTATTTATTTAGAAAATACAGGCCATCCCTACAACACAATTTCGTTCTAACAGAGGCCTGAGAATCGAGGACATCCCTGTAAATAACGCGCAATTTGTCCTGTCACAATTTTTAAGTGCAAACATATTCGATATTTTTTTTTTTTTTTTTTTTGTTCGAGCAAACACGCTGCATGTTGTCCCAGATTTACCACCGATTGATATTGATGGATTTAAAATTTTCAATGTTCTCTCGTACCGGATTTACTTCTCTTTCCTTCGTTCCAAACGAATTATTTAGCGGAGAAGAAAATTAATTATTCAAACGTGATACCTTTGATCCGATGCCTTGATCGATCGATGATTATCATTGCTCCCCGCGTATTTCTCTCAGGCTCGTAAAAGAATATTCCTTTCCAGCCTCCCGACGCGCGTCCCCATTCATCTCTTCAATTTTTCCCCTTTATTTCCTCCCAAACAAATGATTCATTCCTTCAAGTTTCCTCGTGAATACCGGTTTATTTCACCCGTTTCATCCCATAGAGAAACTATATATTCGACTATAAAGTATTTTAAATCCATGTAATTTTCCATCGATCCACGCTCGATAAGCTGGAACGCACGGTAAAAAAAAAAAAAAAATGGCCTCCGTCCTGGCATCGGCTGTAAACCGCGCTCATATTGTCCGCGCAAGATGATATCGATCATTTCGACTAGGCAGCCAGTTTCTATTGTCAAGTATCAATCAGTCATCGCGCGGACGTTTATTGTAACATTAAGACTCAATGATCGCTGGAAGGAGAGAAAGAGAGGGGGGAGGGAGGAAAAAGAACAGCGTAATTTATTTTACAAGTGCCGTGTCCTCCATTGCGGCCATTAAATTTGATGGGACAGAGTTCCGGAATGCCGTTCGTTCGTGCTAGATCCCGAGAAGTCTTCGAGGATTGTGTATACGCTATACATATTCATGTTTAAAATATTTCGAATAGAAAAAAGAGCTCGTATCGATTACACGATAATTCTTTCATCATTTCATCTATCCAAAGGAATTAACAAGATTACGAATAAATTCCCGGATATATTATTAAACTAAATTAAAAATGGAAACACGTTTCGTTAACGTTTCGAGAGTTTTATTTAAAAAGAATAATTAAATAATGGCTCGTGAAGAAATATTCCAACGATAAAAATTAATATTTATAAGTAACACGAGTATCGAAATTATCTACTCGAATCTCTTTCGTTTAAAAGTTTCGATGTCTCTTCCTTAAACATAATTCCGCGATAATATGAATTCGAATCTTAAAATATCCGTCGTAAGAGACGATTGCAAAGACGGGTTCGAAACCCTTAAGTTTCCCTCTATAAAATAATATTCAAACACCATCCGCTATGCACGTCGAAACAACACTTGTGCATCCCCACCCATATTGCTTTCCACGTATTATTATAAAATAAACATTTACCATTTTTAATACACGTGTCGCTTGTACAGGGGATTGGGAAATGCACGGCAATCCCGTGACAAATTTTTAGTCACGCGACCATCACCCGGGACGGGGTGGATAAATGACACTAATGCACCAACAAAGAAGCCACGAGAGAGAGTGCATATGGCAGTTCCGATGTTTGTTCACGGTGGTGATAGCGCGGTTGGAGGAGAAAAAAAGAAAAAAAGGAAAAAAAAAAAGAAGAAGAGAGGAAGAGGAGCGGAGAGGAGAGATCGACGAAAACGATCCACGCCTGCGAGTGTGCCGTTAATAATATCCAGTGGCACGGTACAATGGCCACCATGTGGCAGGTTGTTTCGCGGTAGACTGAATGAGGCTGATTAAATTGAAGGGTCAGGGGGTAGAATGAAGCTGGGGCGTGCTTGATCATGAAGGGTTGTTACTTGTTTAACATTTGCGAGCGCTGCTTGAGATCCAGGGCCGTAATCGCGCGGTGCTTCAACCATTAGGGACAATTATCCGTCACGAGATAAAGTCTCTCGTGTGTGTGTGTGTGTGTGTGTGCAACATACGAAGTCGCGATACTCTCTTGGGAACAATCGTTTTCATTTTTCTACGATGTGAATAATTTTTTTTTTTTCTTTTTTAGATATGGAATATAGTTTGGAATATAGTAATTATCCATCGAGGAATATAAAGGGTATTCCTGTTTTCGAGAGCAACAATTGAAAAAGTAGATCGATAAGAATTGTTTGTTATAATGACTAATAGGGATGAAAGATAAGAGATGGTTCGTGTTATGTGGGTCGCACTGGTGACTCACGCACTCTCTCAGTTTCGGAGTCGAAGAACGGTACTTCTTTTTAAAATGCAAGAACGTGCAGAAATGCGCGACTTTTCATTCTTTTTTTTTCTTTTTTAGTAGTAGACAGTTTAGCTTCAATAATTCGGAAGATATGGACTTACGAATATCTATCTTATATAATTCGCTGCTGTAATAATAACAATAACGTATAAATCAAGATGATAACACTTTAAAGTAAAGAAGGAGAACCGTCTGCAAAAAAGAAAAAGAAAAATATACTCGTAAATGTACCGCGGATGTTTATACATTTCCTTCATATTTCATCTTTTCAATCATTGCGTAAACAGCGCCTCCATTTATTCGGGAAGCCTAGTCGCGCGCAAATGACGTTTGAATTAGATCCGAGGAAAAGAATTTGGAGAAGTCTCGAAGACACCAACTCATCCGTCTCACAATGGCCGGAGGAGAAAGCATCGCGTCCAATGCTCATCGTCCAATTTGGAAAAGCGCGAAGCTAAGAGCGCGTGCACAAAGGGGGAGCGATTACAGATCCATAACCGGCCGGCATACAAATTCAAAGCGTCTCGGTTTCTTCCTCCAGGTGACGAAATAAACGAAACTACAGGGGAACCGTTAGCCGGTTATTCATTATCGCGCACGTCCGCGCTGTAAGTAGAGCGCGGGGTAGTGTGTGTATTAACACACGTTAAAAATAAAGGATGAGCCGAGGAATGGGGCATTGTGAATATTCTTTTCAGCCGGGGAATTGGCCCCGGCGTCGTCGTCGTCGTCACGACTCGTTTGCCACGAATGTCGGTCCAAATGTTGCCGCGTGACAAAACGCGGGGACTTTTCTTAAGTCCCCGCGTTTTGTCACGCTTCGTACGTATCCTCCGTGAACAAAAGGGTTGCATGGGCCGCGGAATCCACGGAGGACGCGACGTTTACCAAAGAAATACTCTCACATCCGTCACACCGTGTGCCAAAGCCGCGCGCTTTACCGAAAAAAAAGAGTGGGAGGAGGAGGAGCAAAGGTCGGTGGAAGAAATAAGAGAGCGTCCTTTGGCTCGATGAGGCTCATTGTCCCTGGATATATATTTTAACCCATTTCAGACCGATTTCCACGCGTTCCCCCCCTCCCCCGAGATATTATTATGGAACGAATGTATGGAAATGATGTCAGAGTGTTCTACGTAATATAAAGAGGACACGTGGTGGGAATCGCGTGCTTAAATACCGCGATGAAGAATGCGCCGTTACGAAACCTTCGTTTCTTCTCTTCTCCGTATATAACGTTCCATTTTCTTTTCACCTCTCGAGCTAGCTTTCGACAAGGTTTCCATCCAGGTGGACGGTGCTCAACGAAATGCACGAAGCAAACGTTAACCCGATTCGATCATCTATGCATTTTATGTATATTCTTCGAGCACGGTTCGTATATACATTTCGAATTAACAATGAACAACCCGGGAACAGCTCCGCGCTTCCTCCTCTGAAACGGTCCTCCTGAATCATTCTAGGATCTCAAATAGAGCTCCGCTTCCTATCCATCGAATCTTCACGTTTCAGAAATTCCACGCATCGTTCGTGTCTCACAGGCATCGCGTAACCAACCACGCGCGTGACGAAAATTGAGGAGGGGAGGGGAAATACGTAATTCGCCAAAGAAGCGTGAAAAGAAAAAGAAGGCACGTGCCCCTTGCGAACGAAACCCAACGCGTGGAATTTTGGAAAAATGCGAACATGCTTCGTGTACGTCCCTGATCTCACTTTCGACCCGTGCGTTCGAGGCGAAAGTGGAGGGAGAGGGGGGAAGGGAGAGACGAGGAAGAGAACGGCAGATGGGACGGTTCTCTGTCGGCCGTATGTCGGATTTTCATGCAGATGAGACTGCACGAGGTGCATAAAGCGGTGCTAATTCTCGCGGTACAAACAGCTTGGAACATCCGATTATCGGTGGTGAATGATCGGCCGTGAAGGCGCGGGCTGCGAAGGGAGAGGGCCGAAACGCACGATATCGATGGTGGGTGGCGTGTGTTTCGAAAGGCAATTAGACAACAGCCTCGTTAATAGTCGGCGAGGCGCGTCCGCGTCGCGTGCGGTGTATTAATTGTAATTAAAACTGCCATTTCTCTGCCGATGAATCGCGATGAACGCGCGCCGCCCACTTTAACGACGCACTTATTGCACCCGTGCGTCGAATCACTGATCATCGACTCGTTTTGTCCCGGACTTTACTCCGTTCCCGCGCCGGGGAACAATGGGACTTGTATTTTTAGAAGTTCCGTCAACTTCCAAATGGGGTGGCGGATCATATCGAGCGACCATTCCTCGGATTGTGTGGAAAGAAAGAGTTGGAGAGAAGGAAGGACGAAAAACTTGTTTAACGATTCCAAGAACGAAGATTTCTAGGTTTTGTTAACAGGATTTTCATTATTATCTTTGTGTTTTTCCTCTCGTTTTTTTTTCTTTCGAAAATTATAGTTAATTCCGAAACTTCAAACGAAACGAAGTCATCCTCTTCTGAAAAAGCTTAATATTAAAATATTAATATTAAGCTCTTGGTTTAATGGAAAGAATTAAAAAGAAAGAAAATAAAAATAGAAACTGCAATCTCTCAAATTAATCCGCACGCCACTCTCTTTGATAAAACTCGTGAAGTACGAACAATGTTTATACGCCGAATTTCGAGAAGATACCCTAATTGAGATTCGTTGTTACGCGTTGTGTACGCGAGAAACGTCAACAGTGGGCGACGTTTCGCAAAACTGTTCCGGCCGCGCCGCGGTTATGGCCGGCAGTTTGCAGTCTGCCGGTTCGGGAACGTTTCGTAAACGATGAACGATAAGACGTCCCTTTCCACCCCTCGTCTTTTTGAATTCCTAGGAGACGATGGAGAATGGCGGCCGAAGCGAAGAGGGGGAGAAAAAAGAGAAAGAAGAAAAGAGAAGAAAAAGGGGAAGAGAGAACACGATAACGTCTTATTGCCCGCGGCTGCGACTTTTCCCATTCGCCGGCCACGAAAATTAATTATTGCACATTTTTCTCTCAATATCGTCGTCGTTTATCTTTCTCGTAACGACGGTGCAGTTTGTGTGCACGCGCGGTTGTTTCACAATGCGATCGTAGTCCTCGCCTCTTTTGAACGGAGGAGTGTTTTCGAGTAAAGAGAGACAGATCTATTTGTAACAACTTTGAATTAAGACAAGAAATGAATTGTTGAATGTAAAAAAGAAGTCTTTATTTTTTTCCTTCTCTCACTTTTTTATTCCATTTCTAACATATGTGCTTCTTTTTTCTTTTTTTTTTTCGTTTATTCAACAGTTAATCGATGAATCTTTATTCTTTTCTCCATTAAGATTAAGATGTAACAATTCGAAAGAATTCTCCTCTTCTTATCCAATTTTTCGCTTAAACGAAATAAAGAGCAATAATTAAAGTTAGAAATACCTTTATAAATTTATTTTCTCGAATATTAATCCTCTCATTACGATCTCGACGTAGCTTTTTAACCTGCAAATTTGCCCGCATCTTTTCATCCCGTCTTCCGATATAATAACGTCAATTACAACTCTCGACAACGTCTCGTCCCAAAGAGATGACAGTCATCTATCCCGCTGTCAATATTCCAAGTCAACGTATCGAAAATTATCGATGTACACGTTACAGCAACGAAATATTCGCATGCATATGCTTCCATTCTTATCCAAGTGTATTTAGAAACAATAACGAACGGGTGAATATGAAGAGGGAGTATCTGAGTTATTGGGCCACTAGATAATTTGATCGATTATTTAAAACAAGAAAGGACAAGAGAGAGAGAGAGAGATACAAGATATATTTCTGTAAGATTTAATAGATTTCAACGTATGGAATAGAAAACGATACAATTTTGCAATTTTTCCTGGTTTCTCCCGTTATCGATTTTATTTCGATTGTTTAACTTACACGAATTCTACATTATCTTTTTTTCCCCCCTTTTTTTCGTTTTATCCTCTCTTTTTCGCTTTTCCATTCGAAATCTTCTTTCATTTCATTATCCCGGCACCGATATTGGAAACAGTCCCCGAAAAGACTCGAACTATCATTGGTAGTTCGCGAAATAAAATTAACTCAACAGTTTTTTCCCGCGGATCGCGATCGACAGTCTGCTAAACCGAATTTCGCGAACGTGCTTTGATACCATTCTCTGTATCGAATTTCCAGTATAGAGAGGGGGAAAAAAAAAAAAAAAAGAAAAAAGGAACAACGTGAGAAACGGGTATTTAAAAGTGGAAAAATAGCGGGCCACTCTCACGCGCCATTTATCTTCTTCGCGTGGATTTACGCGATTCACCGTGGCTTCGAGGCGACAATGGTCCCTTTTGGGATCACAAATTCGTGGCTTCAGACCTCTAGAAGATCCCTAGGATCTTGTCGCATCTTCCTCGTGCCGATCGTTTTCCGGGACAAAAGGCCTTCCAGATTGCGCGATCGAACCTGTGCGTGACCGCAACGAAAAAGGGAGAAAAGGAGGGAGACGCGCTAAATCTTACACCAATACACGGTGTACAGGGTAGCTCGTTTGAACCTTTACTATTCTTACTATGCTTTTTCATCCTCGATAAATTTTACAATTTTTTCATCATAAAGATCGTCAAAGAGAAAGTGAAAATTTTACCGTTAAAATTCACCCGGGGAACAGAGAAAAGCACCCCATTGAAGCCACTTTTTGCTTTATTCCGATATCTCGATCGGTCGTCGAGATACAAGGATTCAAAGTGTCCGGCGAGTTTAAAACAATATGAATGAATGCCCGCGACCTGCACTTTTTTCCTGGAAATGCGTGCTCTACGTTTTTCTAGGAATTACGTCTGTCGCTTGTCTGGAGTTTGAGATAGGTTGGCGAGAGAGTTCGAGCAAGGAGAAAGATAGTAAACGATTAAAAAATTACCCTTTCCTTTACACGACGATATCTCGAGAACGAGGAACGGTATCGGAATAAACGAGAAAGCGTTTCAAAGGGCAAGGTTCCGCGCTTCCAACGACCGTTCATTCGTTGACCGGAAGTCGCAAACTTCGGAGTTATCGCGGTTTAAATTTTAATAGAGCGGCTCGAGGCGAATCGTTAAAAAATCACCTTTTCTTCAGAAAGCGGAAGACCTATCGCGATAAACGAAAAGCCGTTTTAAAGAGCAAGATTCCACACGCTTTTCACGGTGTTTCCTTGCATTAATCGAAGATCATTATCTTATAGCGGAGTTTAAACTTTTTCTAATTTTAATAGGGTTTAACCCTATGTTTAAGATAAATTACACGATAAGTATAGATTTATTTCTCGAGGAATATTATTAACGATCTCCCTGATGATGTATCCGAAGATCGACTTGTTTAAAAAAATATTATATTATTTCGAAATAATAATAGGATTTCGAAACGCCAAGTTTCGAATGGAACACCCCGTATATAGTTCGTACAAGGTTAAACAGGATGGAGGAGAGGTCTTTTCAGAAAATGGTTGGGGTGGCTTTGGAAAAAGTCAGCTCGGGGCATGAGGCGGCGCACAAAGGGCCGCGCGATCCGATCGACGCCAATATTTTGACAATGCACCGGCCATCGACACTGGGGTGGCGAGGACGCGTCTAACCGTGGAATTCCCTGGTGGGGTGGCGATGGTCGCTGATGGCGCCCCTATAGAAACCACCGGCGTGTCGCTCGCTCGAATGAAACCGCTCGAAGGGTAGCCCGACGACCAAGGCGACGATGTCCTTCCTCCTCGTGTCGCGCGTTTCTGTGCTGTATGGCGCTTTTATTGTCGAAAATCCACAAAGTATCGGGCTGAACGGTGAACGCAATCTGGCAAATGCAACCCAACTGCAACTTCGGGTCCTATCTTTCACGACGACTTCGGCCACAATGGCTTCTTGCCGTTGTTTACGTAATCCTGTTATTCCATATTTCGTGCCCTTTTTTAAGAGACACCCTCTTTAAGTGTTGCACGAGGAATTTTAAAAGGATTTCTGGATTCTGGATTCTCGATTTTCGACTTCTTTCCGCTTCTTTTTGACTTGTGCATGTATATACATGTGTACAGTTGGATATCGGAATGTGTTTGGCTTCGTTATGCACGAAGAAAAATGTAACTTGAATTGGTAATGATAATTGATGGTGCGCTAATTTGAAAATAAAATCCTAGATATGGGATAAGAATTATACGAATGATTGGATTGTGAATGGTTCCTTTTTCCAAGAAGAAATTATCTTTGCTCGAATCTTGCGAACGAATGAATCGAAGGAATAAAACAAGTTTCTTTAGTCGAGGGAGCAAGAAAACGTATCCATGCGTTCAATCCACCCCTATATTAATATTATTATTTTATAAACAGCATTAGCAATATTATGTGAAGGGAATTAAGACGGACAGTTTCAATAGAAGGGGAAGAAAGAGAGAGGGAGAGGGAAGGCGAAGTAAGACGGTGTTTAAATTATTATTAGACACTGTAAAACACTCGAGCAAGCTTCCCGGATTAATTAATCGCGCCTTCCTTTTAAAACTTTACTTCTTACAGTTCAGCCTCCCCGACTAAAGATTTCCGCCTAATTAAAATTATATTAATATTAAAGAAACTAAGGATCGCTAGAGTTAGTTTTGTCGCTAATTTGAACGCGCAAACAACTAAGGGGAGGAGGATATGTAAAATACTTCGAATCGTGACTTCTGATAACGTCAAACAAACGGAATATATCAGTAAATAATCACGGATAAGAAGAAACATCGTCTTGTCTCTTCCTCCCCCTCCCTCTCCTTCCACCCGTGTAATTACTTCCACCCCCGCGTTAATAACAATCCACTCGCTGTCCACGCTACTAAATTATAGATTTTTGTCACGGTCCAGCGGTTAGGAAAAACGTGTGGCCGCCAACCAGCCGGTGTCAGAGGTGTGCGTGAAAGGGAAATGTAAATAAATAGGGTTCCCACAAAAACGCAATCGGTTGACAGGCAGCGGGGTGCGCTTCGGTTCATCGTTGCCTCATTGTTGCAGATTCCTTCTCCATTATGCGCCCTGTATCTCCGGCTATCTCTTCGGCTAAGGTCTTCGAATATTCGAAAGAAGAGAGAGAGGGAGGGAGAGAAACGAGAAAAGGACGTCGAATTTAGCTCTCATTGTGTGCAACCTCAACATTGGACACCCCCACTGTGATGGAAATACTCTCGAGGTGAATAAAAAAAAAGAGAGAAGAAAAAATATGGAGAAAAGAAACGAGAGAGAAGGGAATAGAGGAGAGGGAAGGATACGCGGAAGGGAAGAGTTGAGATGGGGGGAGAAAAAAAAGAAGAAAAAGAGTATCCCTTCCGTTCGTCGAATCGTCGTGTCACGAAAGGGAGCAGCACCGTGTCCGAGACGAATCGTTCGTGTCTCGAAATCCTCGAGATGTTCGAGAGAGGAAACGGTTATGTCCGCTATTAGAGGACCACGTGTTCCGCAGGGAGCACCCACTGTGACAGTACACGAGAAGATGAGAGTCGACTCTTGATCGCGGGAAAATTGAAGGATAATCGTGAAGATGATATCTTTGTATAGGAAAAAAAAGAAAGAAAGAAAGAAAAAGGGAGACACACCTAGACTCCATTCCTAACTTTTGCGAGATGAAATTACACTCGTAATATTCTTTAACATCGAAATGGGGATCTCTGAAAGAGAAGTTTCTTTTTTTTTTTTTTTTTTTTCAACTCGATCATTGGCGTTTGCATTGGGGGATAATTGAACAAGGAGAGAATTTTTGATGAAATTTTCTCTTTTTCTTTTTTTCTTTTTTTGAAGAAAGCATCTCTTTGTCGTTTCAAGAGATGCTCGCCTCGGCGGATTTCATGGTTATATTTTACGAAGAATATGGAGATCCCGTGTACCCACCCACGTTTTTCTACGCTCGCGACACCGTGATACCTTGGTGAAAGAGAATTTCGAAAGAACGCGAAGAAAAAGGGAATACGGAAACGTGGCTCGACATCGTGCCGAGCGCATCTCGAGCGTTTGTCTGTGAATTTGAGTAAGTAGCTGCCGCTCAATATTTCAACTTTTCAAGGCCACCATAGGTAGCAGAATAGGTAGATCTCTGGGAGCGTAGTATTGTGTGTCAGTGTCATCCTAGAAGCTGGGCTACCTGCTTGCGATGTGTTGGCGAAACTTTGGAGCCACGGGAAGAAAAGGTATTGTTCCCTGTTGAAAACTTGAAAATTCATATAGTAATAATGTTCACCACGGGAGAAAAGGAGAATAGGAATTTCAATTTTTCTATCCTTTTCGAGTTAATGATTTCGAACGATCGTTATTGTTGTCGTGAAATAATCTTTAAGATTATCTCTTACAAATAGGCTCGTTAAATTTCCCCATGAATCGAATTCAACCCGCACTACCCGAGTCTAATTACCTATTCTTAATGACAACGAGGAAAAGCATCTGCATTAGTCACCGAGTTTCAGAGAATAGACAATCGAGTTTGTTATCTGGAAATATAATACGGATTACAATAATAGAAATGCTAATAGAGCGTGGGGAATGCTAATTCGGGAAAAACATTTCCTTTGTTTTCCGTCCAGTTTATAAATTCAAGAAATAATGAAAAATTCAAAGCGAAATGAATAATCCGTCTACCAATTTTGACTCTGCCCGATTTTAAAAAAAAAAACCTCCTCTTTCTCGAGCAAAGCAATATAACTACTATACAAAATAAAAAAAAATTGTTAATTACTACGTTCCTGTTATTCGTTCTCCCAATTATAACTTTTCCATCTTAATTTCTACGTAGAAAAAAAAAAAAAAAAGAAAAAGACGAAACTCTTGCCAACCATCCCTAATTTTCAATCTTTCCATTCCTATCTTTCTATTCCTATCTTTTATTTTATCATATTTCGAAAAACCGTTCGATTTTTATACGCTTAACGCTTCCACACCGGAAACGATCGTCCCTCGAGGCCCTCGTTTAAGATCGTTTCTCAATCCCACGAGGTCACAAAGTAAGGACTCGTGTCCCTTCCGTACGGTTTACAGAATCGATCACGACCGTAGGAAACATTTATTCGCCGTTACAAAATCTTGGGGACACTTCGTGGTCTGTTGGTAGTACACCTATAGAGTTTGTTGTGACGCACAATGTTTCCCTTTCCTTTCTTCTCTTCACGCATCTGCGGGCCCACCCAAGGGGCATCGTCCATAGAGTCTACCGTGGAATCGAAGTCGTTTCTGTGACACAGGTCTATGGTTACCGAAAACTTGTTACTTAAGCCGCGTATATGGCAAAGTGTTTGTTGAGGAGAGGGGAAAAAAGAAAAAAAAAAAATAGCTGGCCGTTCGAGTGAATCTCGTGTCGCGGAATGGGCCATTAAATAATTATATCTACTAAGTAGGTATAATTCATCGATACTTATGAATTATTTAATAAAAAATTGTAATTAAACTCCAAACGTGATCCTAATATGAATTCGAATCCAATCGGATGAAAAGGTTCAAATCTCTTTACGAGACACTCGATCCCATCGCTACATTGTTTATAATATAAAAGCGAGGTAATACGATATAAAAATCCGTAAAAGCTTCAGACAAGGTAATTCAGACAAGAGGCGAGGTCTTTCCCCGCGAGGGAAGGGGGGGAAAAAATTCACCGGGGAAAATTTATCGCGGTTACCATAACGTACAATTCAAGCAATAACCGTGCAGATTTCTCGACGCGTTTCACTTCATCAAGCGGAAAGAGAGAAAAAAAAATCGGGACCGGAAATAAATACGCGAGGAACTCTTTAATACGCGTTTAACTTAATTGCAATATACCAATTAACCAGCAGCGTGCACGATTATTAACGATTAACCTTCTCACTTTTTTCTTTTTTTTTTTTTTTTTAATGCCCGAACACGATATCAATGTCGGATAAATTGTGGCATAAACGCGGTGCTCGCGTTAAATTACCGAAAATATCGAAAGTGCTGCTGTTTCCGTGTTTAATTTCCTCGTTGTTTTCCAAACAGCGTTCGCGTTACACGAAACGTCAAAACAAAGAAATCCCTGTTATTTCATGCATATAATATATATATATACGTATCATCATCAGCGGTGAATTTCAAATAAATGTCGATTATACAAATGCTCCAACGATTATTTCGAACACCGGAACGATAGGTGTAGAAAAATATATTTTTATACCGAGAATAAATGGAAAGAAAAAGAGAGAGTCGGACACGGTTTTTGTTTTATCCTCGCGCAAATTCAAGGATGTACGAGATCCCGGGAAAGAAGATTGGCAAGAAGCGAAATTCAACCACCCACGACTTTTACCTCTGGAAGGAAGCGAAAAAAAAAAGGGGAGGGAGACCGAGATGAATCGATTCGGGCATGGAGGGAGACAGAAACGGTTAATTATCGGACAGGTACGCGTCAAAGTCGAGAACCTGTCGGCCGCACGTCCTCTCGAATCAATCGTGCGAAAAGTATCGTGCGATATACCTGCTGGAAGGGGTGAACGGTTGAGCAAAAAAAAAAGGAAAAAAAAAAAAGGAGACGCGCGCGATAAAAAAACCGGTTTCCGGCTTGAAATCAAACTATTCATCGTGTCTCCATTCCGCGGACATTGTGGCGAAACGATCAACGGCAACAAGATCCGGAATGATCGCCAGAAAATCGTCGCCCGTTCGACGATTCCGTTTTATCTCTGATGACGATCTGACGCGTTTTCAAAACCTGTTTAGAATATCGCCGTTCTTCTTTCCTTCCTTTTTCTTTATTTTTAACTTTTTTCTTCTTTCTTTTTTTTTATTACACTACGTCTTCCGGCGTAGATCGTAAATATTCCGTTCAGCCGGGCGAAAGGTTATCGCAGGCTTGTTCATTTCCTAATTTATTTCATTGGGAATGGTTTGGATTCGGTGTCGATACAAAATGGAGAGTGGAAGACGCGCCATACCTCGGCGACAAACGCGGCGTAATTTGAATCTGTCCTATCTTGGAACGTGAATTATGGTCTAGCGGGTCTTTGAAGCCCTCCGCGCGGCCTTGCGTTCATCTTGATGGTGAATGACGAGAGATTTCCCTGTTTGATTTAATACATGATGAGTTCGCTTAAAAATTACGTACGCATTATCGTTTTATATTTAATTCGTAATTGGGCGGACTTCGTAAATGGTAACAGTGACGATTTTCCCAAGGGGCGAATATTGATCTTGTGCAACATTGTTTCATTTGCGTCGAGTACAAAAATGCAAAAAGTTATCGCCCATTCGAATTCTTTTTTCAATTTTTATAGCGAAAGGTATTTCATCTCCTCGCATGCTTCTCGCTCATACTTGGAAACTGATCGTTTCCTCGTGACGAGTATACGGATACTTGTCAAATACCACACGTTAACACGTTTGTTGTCGCTATACTTGCATACCTTATGAATTTTTTATGAAATATTCTTGAAAAAATTCACGAAATCAATAAACGTAAATAATATGAAAAGCTACATTTACTTTTTTTTATCCGTTTTAAAAATTAATCCAATCAAAAGGTTTCCATCTAAATAACGGTCAAGCCAAAACGATCATCGATGATTCGTTTTCGTGAAATTTGCTCTGGAATTTGTTTGATATTCAAAAGGTAAGTATTATTACAGGATATACGGTTTTATGAAACGATATAATTAAAAGGGATGGCAAGATGGACACGATTTTTTACAGCTCGAATCATAAAATGATAAAATGAATCCAATATGAAGAGTTCGTCCCGATTTCTAGCCTAACGACACCGTGTAACCGAAGGGATTATACAAATTCCTCACCTCTTCTGTCACTTTATAATCAGATTATCGCGTCTTTATCCCTGCCATCGTGGTTCGATACCAACGATCTCGTACACTTGGTATATCCAATTTATCCTGAAACTTCCTTAAGCCGAGGAGATGAAAACGAAGCCGGGAAAAAGAAGCCGTCAACGTCGTTGTTCAATGAAACAATTTCTCGTAATCTCTTGCTCGATACTCCGCCTCCTCCACACTATTATATCTCCCGGCCAAATTATTTCAAAAAATGAAACGAATCAAACTTTCTCTCGCTCAAGAAATAACAAGTAAAAGGAGACCATTTTTTCTAACTTTTTGAAGGTAAACAAAGATACGTATTCTTCGTGAAACACGAAACATCTATCTTTTCTTTTTCGGATCGAATCCGCGATACTCGAATTAAATTCTCGAATCAGCGAAGAAGAAAATCGATTGAAAATTGAAGCAACCGTCGCTCCCCTTTCCCACCCCTCTCTAAAAAGCATCGAACGGCAAGAATTCGGGGTAAATTTCTCGAATGCGGCGGCGGATAATCGGGTAAACGCTTGGAGGCTCGGCCAAACACGATATTTATGCGCATAAACCGTGCATTTTTGTGGTAATTTATTCGGCGCACGTTAAAAGCACACGGCCAACACACGCGCCGCTCTCGATAAACAAAGATCGTTGAATAAACGTTGAAATCTGAAACAAACTCGTTCTGCTCGCCCTCGACCGGGGAGAATTCACCGAACCCTTTCCAACCCCTCCCTCTCCTTCTCCTCCCTGATTTCGTCGCCAGCGCCAGTTTTATCGCGGGCCATGCAAAAATAATGCGGAAACTTTCGAGGCTTGTTTTTCGCGATATAATTAGATGAGCCTCGACGTATCCTCCTCTCTCAACACCGTTCCCATTACAATTTTCGCCGCGTATTTGTCCTACTTTGTTTGACGTTGTGGTGACGTTGAACAATGAGAGGGAACCGCTCCCTCCCTTATTGGCCGCGTTCCTCAACGTCCCGCACCTCTTATGATATATTATACACGCGAAACTGGGAATATATTAATTTTCGAAATTTGAAATTTTCGAAGGGGGGAGATACGACGCGCGTCCCTCTTCGAGAATGTGCTAAATAATTAAAAATTCTATTTCATTTTTCTTTTCTTGATACTTTTTTTTTTTGATACATTCGAGAAATTGTTAATAAATATCGATAACACGAATAGCAAATTGGAAGTTGTATCTTTTTCGATAATAAATGTCTGCGGTTACAACTTTATCAACGCGAAAATTACGAAAATCAAAAAAAGGAGGGGAAGAGGAAGAGGAGGAAAAAGAAATGCGCGATATGAAAATCGTGAAATTTGTAGATTTAAGAAGGATCGAGAAGCCGTTTACACGTTTCTCGTTCGATTTCGGGGCACGTAGTTTTAGTACAGGACTTTGTCGGAAACCGCTATTGAATGATTCATCCGTAGTAAATTCGACGAATCTTCGCGCGTGGTTCGTCGCTTAGTTTATCCTTTCCCTAGGGAGAAGAAACAGGATTTGCTGGAAACAAGGAACGAGCGGTCGGAAAGGAGGGGAAAAAAAAAAAAAAAAAGAAAAAAAGGAAAGAAGAAGAAGAGTCTGGCCACTTTATGATATAGTTTTTTGCATCTCGAGTAACAAAATCCCGAGCACCTCGTTTGTAAGGTATTCCAACGAGGTGGAGTCTCAACTTCCTTTTTCTATTTTCCCTCCTAATTAAGGAAGATAAATCGCGCGAGACTCGAAACAGGACCAACAAAAATATCGTATACAGAGGCCAACCAGAGAGAGGGAAAGAGAGAAGCAGAAATGGAAATGTAGTTTTTCAATGAGGTTATTTCAAATTATGACTCTCGTGGGATTATTTAAGAAACATCCCCGAGTCAATTCAACGTAATACGAGATAGGAAATTATAAAACTATTCCGTTTCTTATTACGTTCGATTATGGTGGAATTGTTGGTTTGTGTTTGGAAGTTTATAGATTCTTTCCGTTGCTTTCTTTTTTTCCTTACGTACGAATTAAGGGATGCACGAAGGAGTTAGGTTTTAGAAATTGTCGAATTAGAGTTTTCTTTTTAGAATTTTCAAAATAGAACAGTAGAGTGTTGATTAAAGTTTATAGTTCGTAATACGTACGATGTGTATAATGGTAGTTTTCGTTCAAATAGTGGGAGTTTGTAGACTTCTCGTATACGATAACTTGCCAACTAATAATATTAGCGAGCTGAGAAGTTATAAATTGTAAATTATAGCAAACTTACAATTTAATATGTTTTCGCGTTGAATAAACAGAGAAATTAATATTTTCGAAGATTACGTAAAATTTCGTTAAATAGAATTCGAGCAGAAATGCCTCGATCAGACATTCGGAGAAATGTTCAAATTTTCTTTAATCTTGAAATTATTCTTTAAAATTGCTCCATATGTCTTTTCGAGACAAAACGGAAAAGAAATCAATCTATATTTTATAACATATAATTTATTCGTCCCCTTAAATTACTCGTTGTTTCGTTCATTTGTTTGATTTTACTGAAAACGATATTCAACATGTTTCTTGATATGTCAAATACACGCGTATCGTTATTATTATTTGTTACTACATTATCACTACATTTATTATACATTCTTCATTATTGTCCATCCATTATACATTCAATACTTATTCCGAAATATTATTCCAAAAACAAATTTTCGCATAAACGATTATTCCCTCGAATAACGAATTCTTCGATCTTCGTATTATTTACTTCGAACAAAAACATAACGCGACATCGATCGAAATACGTTGCTTATACACTCCAACAAATAACAACCAATTATTCTTCGAAACGATTATTTTCAAATTATCATATTATTGAAAATAAATTCCAATTCTAATCTCGATCGATCGCTACACCCCCTACAAAAGCTGACAAGGTCTCACCACTCTCTTATCTCCATCCACGTAACACGCCCCCGGATCCTTCGCGGCCCCGTATTCCAAGCGTGTCCGCGAAAACCGGAACCACCCTTCCCTTCATTTGCATATTAAAAACCGAAACGCCCAACTGCGTTTCGCGACAACGCGCCGCGTGGAAAATATCAATCAGCCGGGAGTTAAAAGGAGGGAGGGTGAGGGTGAAACGAGTCACCTGCTCGACCCAATACGACGCCTATTAACGATTTACCCGATCACGATACAGTGGCCGGATACAGAAATACGGATGGCAAATAAATCGGCAAATAGTAACCAAGTAAATATTCCAGGGGCCCGAAATTAACCATCGGTGAATGGGTTTAGGGGAGGTCATGACGGCCGCCACGGCTGTTTGTTCTGCCTGGGAAATGACAGCTGACCCGCAATCCCAGTGCTCGGAATCGCTTTGCAGCGAGGGATGTGGTGGAGGGTGGAGGTTCGAGGGGGCGGAGAGAGAGAGACGGAGAGAGAGAAAGAGAGAGAGGGGAAGAGGGATGGAGCGAGAACTCTTGGTACGCGATATAATGGCACGAAGAGCCGGCGGAAATGAATCTTTCCTACATACGTTCGCTTACAGAGTAATGCACTTTTGATTATCCAACGAAGCGATCGAGAGATCGGAGGATTTATCTTGGGGGAGGGAAAAAAAGGGGGAAGAGGGAATGAGGGAATGAGGGAAGAGGGAAGGGGGCAGGGGCCGCATTGCGACTGCTACTGGCTCACGGTGTTGACAGTTTAATTTATGAAACGTTTCACGTTCCTTGCTCGAGCTCGCGTTTAAATACTTTCCGAGTGATGGTTTATATTACGATGCGTTTTGCTTTTGCGTAATGATTTTACGTGGATTTGAATCGGATAGAGGGAAGATTGTTACTAGTAACCGCGGTAATAATAGTCCGATGGAATTATTATATATGTGTAATTCGTCGAGCAAATATTGGCGGAATTAATATTAATTAATTCGTGGACGATACAGAATACTAGAACCGTCTTATTCTATATTATACGTTATACGGTTATAACTTAATAATTATGCGATTATACAACATCCTATGTAAAAGAAGTTCATAGAAATTTGAATTTTATTAGCACGATGAACGAGTAATAAGTGATTCTACACGAGCCATTAAACGTTAAACTACGTTAAAAAAAGAGAAAAAAAACCAACCAAATTATTTCCTCAAATTTTAATCACCTTATAATAATTTATTTATAAGAAATAAGGCGAGCAGCGGCGAGGAGGAGCAACCGGGCAGATAGTAGTAAATCGTTATTAAATTGCCAAGAAAAAGTTAAGAAGAAAATTAGAAAGAGTGCATTAAGCGATAACAAGAGGACGGGAGAGAAGCGTGTCCATCCTTCGCGTCCTCCATTTTTCAATCGATTAACCGGCTAATTAAAAGCCGCGATTAACGATCATTAATTCACCGCGGCAAAGACTTTGCTCGTCGAATAGACACAACAGACTGAGGAAAGAGGCGAGCAATTACAAAGCTGATTACTCGAACAATCGAGAGAACAATTTAATCGGCGAGAGTACATCCCCACCGATTATTTCCGTCTCGAGGGAAAACTCTTTTCGTACGCTCGATACAATTCGCCCAACAGCCACCATCTCTTTCGGCTAAGTAATCAGCTACTACCAGCCGTTTCGCATTCCGGCCAAATTCTTTCGAAAACGATGCACTTTGCTCTCTCTTTCTCTCTCTCTCTCCCTTGTTAGACCAAGTTACATAAGAACATTTCGTGATAGCTTCATCGGTCGCGTGTACGTATCCCCTGTATGCTTGTGAATTATATCGTTGCATGTAGAAAATAGTCGTCCGAATGCACGCGCCACCGCAAAACCGCTTTGAGAATACGGATTTCACCGAGAAATTCTTACGTGTACGAGCCGGACGAGACTGGTTCTTCGAGACTTCGCCTTTCTTAATCCTCGACGCGAGCATTTTTCTTCTTCTCCTTTTTTTTAATAAAGATTAACGTCAAGTCGACTATATCGTTATTAACGGAGGGAATAAAAACCGTTTCTTTTTACCCTCCTTCGATAAATTTCATTACTTTTCCGCGTTATCTTCGAAGCAAGTTGTTTCAATTTGTGTGCAGCTTGCATATAATTTTTTTTTTCCAAGAAAATTCGTGTATATCTATTCGAAATTGCTATTCAACCGAGTGGAATTAAAATCATTTCTTAATGATCAAAACGAGTTCATCCATAGCTCGGTAACGCGGCATCTCTCGCGATAACAATTACTTCGAACGACAACTTGTTCCAAACTTGACCACCGACTATTTCTAATGAATATTAAGCAGTCGTAGCACGTTCAATAAAGATGACGTACGAGTCACGGGGATTTTCTATTGTATAGCGGGTGACGCGTACAGTCGCGTCACGGATTTTTCCAACGAATGCGAAAGATGAACAAGAGTTTTTCACCACCGCTCGATTCCTATCGCTCACGTTTTTTTCCCCTCGAACTACATACCAATGTACGTACATCCTCGACATATATATATATATTATCATAAATATTATATACGTTTATAAACGTATATATATATTTTTTTTTACAACAAATTTATTCGCGATTATGGAAATTGGAAATATATTCGACACGGTCTCACGAGAGGGAGATGGCCAAGGGTGAGGGAGATCCAATTAAATACGGGAACATATTTACCGCCGCATAAATCTCGACAGTTGTAATATTTCAGCACGCGTTTTTTCGGCGCGCACAACTCTCGTCGTCGGCATTATGCCGTTATGTGTCGTTCCATGATTTCCCTCCGACGAGCGTTTCCTTTTTTTCTTTTTCCCCTCCCCACTCTCCTCCCCTTCTCTCTCTCTTTCTCTCGATCGCCATCACCTTCACCTCCTCCTCCTTAGCTCGGATGCGCCACATATTGCACATAAATTTCGCACGCACCGTCATAAAAAAGTCGCAGCCGTCTCTGTATATTATATCGGTATAATAGTGACGTGGGAAGGCGTGGCGGTTTTTCCTCCGTGGCTCCGCTATTAGACGGAAAATAAGATTCGTTTTTGCATAATGCCACCGTGACGACGAGCCAAATGGACTTTATCCGAGCCACGTAGCCCGAGCGCCTTAGAATTTTTTAACAGGCGGTGAATCGCCCACCCCGCGTTCGAATTCATTAATTTAATTCTTTTTCTTTTTTTTCTTCTTCTTCTAAGAGAGGAGAGGTGGCTAACGTAAACGATATTAGAGCAGACCGTCTCTTCTGTACCGTAATTAGAGGCCACGGGGCGCGCAAGAGTTAAAAATTACGCCGTTTCGGGGGCTACTCGGTAGCGATGGGATCGAGTGTCTCGCGAAACGATTCTTGAACTCGCGTTCGAAATTTTTTCGAAAGGAAAATAGAAACGGTTTGTTTGGGGGTTTCTTTAATCACTGTGGATGTGTAATATGTAAAAAAGAAAAAAATCGCAAGAAAATTATTCAAATTATTCTTAAGTATCTTTTCTTAAACTTTTTTACTATCAACAACTTTCTGTCAACAACGTATAACCGCAATCGTCGAAATTAACTTCTTATCTTCGATCCCAACCTCTATTATCTACCAAAAGAAAAAAAGGTAGACCCAAGTCACCCGACATTTCCAAAGAAATCAATCGTAGCCGCGTTAAGCGTAATCACCCTTCCTTCCTCCTCATCCTATCCGGTTAACCCGGACACCCTAGTTAGAACCTCCAATTAAAGATCAAACACGGGAGACCGAATGGATCCTGGAATGATGGAGAACAGCGGGTCTCTCCTCCTAATCGCGCACCTCTCGCTGGGGCGCATCTGCTTTCCCACACACAAAAGGTCCTCTTCTTGTTTTCTATTTCCTCCGGCCGCGTTATCGAGCCGCGATCACCGAAATCCGGCAGCATCTGTTCGCATCGCGCCCGAGGAAGAGGATCCGCAGCGGAGGCGAGGGAAGATGGTGGAGGGAACAGGCCAAGAGATCCCAGAGGCACGCACGCTTCGTCCGGTGGGGTGCAATCTTGCGGTCCAATCGCGGCCACAAACTTTTTCTAGCCTCGCAAGAAGAGAGTACCAAGGGTGTAGCAAGGTGTTCTCAAGGCTGGGTCGAGAGGACGGGAGAAATTCGTGAAGGAGGAGAACCGGCCCGCGTTCGTTATCGTCGCTCGAAATCTCGTCTGAATCCAATCGATGGAATCGATCGGGATGAAGCCGATACCCGAGCCAGAAGATAAAAGGGGCTGCGGCGGATAGACGCATCGAAGGGTGTTTGTTTCTCACCCTGTTCCTCGATATATTTCGAGGGCGAACGAATTTTTCCAATGAAAATATATTAGATATTCCCGATCAGAGAAAGGATTCGCATAGAGTCTATGATAAGAAATGAGGGACTAATATTTGTTATGTGAATATGAATTTATATATTTGTGGTGTGCACTTTTCGTTTCGTTTCGGAAGGAAAGAAACGGAAAAGGAATAGCGAGCGCGGATGGAAAGTTCGCCGTATTATCTGGCTCGGGACAGTTGTACGGTAAATGGAATGGTAATTCCGGAAGTGGAACCTTCCGTAAATAGAGATTAAAATATATTCTTCTAGCATAATGCCTATAGTATAATTTTGCTTTCCGGCAAAACCGTTGAACACCGTTTGGATAATTTGAAATAAATATTTGTGGAAGACAGTTATCCCGCTGGAATTTCTATCCTTATTTTTTTTTTTTTTTGCGGATTACGCGTGATACGATTTCTGCGTGGAGATATTCCGAGAATAAAAGCTAATTAAGAAATATAGTTCGGATAATATTCAGAATAATATCGACGAAATATAAATTTTTATTTTTTTTTTTTTTCTTTTTTTTTTTTGAGACAAAATTTTCGAGAGATAGGTGATTAAAAGTTACAGGGAACGATTAATATTAATTCTGGATCAACTGTAAACTACAAAACGAAGAGAGGAAAGGGTAATATTTTAACAAATAAAAATTTATCTGCTCTCGACCCGCTCCACCGATAAATTTTTATTCGATTAAAAGCGTATTAACGATCGACGAAAGTCATTTGTATTTTGTTATTTATATCCGATCATACGTGAAATTGTGCTTATTAATCGATCCGCGTGAGCAAGTCGAAAGGATTTTTTAACGATTCTATTTTTAACCGTGATATAAATATAGACAGGGAAAGAGGAAATTTTAATTTATTTAACAGCGGGGTTATTTCACGCTCCGAGACGCCTCTTCGAGTTTACTTAATTTGAAGAATCTCTTTCACGCAACCCCAAGTGCCCGGGATCTGCATGACCTGCATTTATATTTAATCGTGATTTAAGGGGGACGCCAAGGAAACCCTATATGAGATCATTATTTATTAAGTGACCGAGCTTTGAGGTTTGGTTTACGCATCAAAACATAAATATCATAGAAATATGGGGGGATCTCTGTTTCTGATTAAAAGGAGATGCAATGTTTATCTCGTGCCCAACGAGACTGCTAAAATCCTTTCAACCAATCAAAAATTCACCATCAAATTTTTCATTTCTACGATTCTACGGAAATACACGTTTTCTCTTTTCTTCGTTTCCAACTTATTTAAATACAATCGTTCAAATATTATCCATTGCACATATTTTATCATCCTAATACTAAATCTCGTAACTCGTAAAATCAAATGGATAACAACAACTTATATAATATATATTTATCACATTCAACGAAATTACTGATCACAAAAGACATTCCTCAACGAGAAATCCCTATTAAATTCCCCATTAAAAAAACCTCCAAAATTCCCCAAACTCTGAAACCCTTCAAATTTCCTGCCTTCCTTCGAAGCCCACCGAGCTTACTTCTCCTTTCCCCCAAACACGCCCATCGCCAATTATCATCCCCTAGTCACAAATATGAGCTATCGGTCACGATCTACCAGCGAGATTACATTCAACTCCTCCATTCCCTATAATAAATAATGCACCGCTCGATTCCTCCAACACTTCTCCTACTATAGAGAAAGCAATCGCCGAGGGGGTGGTTTGTAGGCGTGTGTCATTCGCATAGCGACGGTGGTCGAGCGTGAAAACGCGGTCTTATCTTAGCGTCGAGCTTATGAGGAGGGTGGAAAACCCATATCGCGCGTTGGGGAAGATCGGGAGAGGAGGAGAGAAATAAAAGAATTCGACTTTGGATTATGCAAAAATACCATAATTGGTGAATACAAATTTCATTTACGTAGATTAAGAATTTCAACTTTACTAGAGAAGTTAAACATCCAAATTATTAGCTTAACGATCTGTTGATGCATTCCTTCTCCAAGTTTGTCAGAATATAAAGATGTACGATATATTATATTTTCGAAACACCGAGAAAATGTGCACGTAATTTGCATCTCATATCTCGAAAATGAAACGTGCGTCGAAGCAAATGGGGAATCGCGGGGGTTGAGATCGTTCTCGCGCGTGACTCACAGTGTCGCGGTCACGCCACCCTCGAAAACATCGCGCCACTTCGATGCCCGATATTCCTACGAGCTTCTCTTTCTCTCCCTTCCCACCCTTCTTTCTACCACACGACGGACAACCGCTTCACCCTTGGTGTTTCGCTATCTGGCAAAGCGTAGAGGGGGAGAGGGGGTTTATACGGGATTGGAAATACCCTCGCGCGTACGGCATGCATTATAGATCTTCTCGGTTCGGGTTCAGATTAAAGAAGGAGGGGGTGGGTGCAAAAATAGTCCTCGGTTGGAAAGGCGATAGCTTTTACACTCGATGGACGAGTATACGTATATTTAAACATATATATGTGTATATATATATATATTATAACTATTAAAAATAGAAACACATTTTTCATGTGTAAGTCGGTTGATAAGAACGTGGTTTAACGAAGTTCTGATTTTTCCCCTTTTTTCTCTTTAATCGTAATTTACATAGAGAGATTGTGGTATCGATGCGCTACTCGCTTCGCAAAAATGAGTCTAATTTATCTAAAAAAAAAAAAAATGATTCTCTATTTAATTAGAGATAATAGGAGAATTTCATTTAAAAAAAAAATATTAAACAATTTATACAAGTATTTTGTATCGAGTATCGCATAAATACTTTTATATTTCGAATTAAAAAAAATATCACACGTAAATATTACACGTAACCGGATATAAACTGTGTAAACACGTATGCATTTTAAACGGACGTGTCTATGGACGAGGGCCACTCCTTTGCCACTCGGGTCTCTACGAATTTTAATGCGTGTACGAAGAAAAAGTTGCCAGCGCCTGTGATCCCCGCGCGACAACAATCGACGATAAATAAGCCTATACGACTTGAGAAAGATATGAAATGTGGTTTGCAATTATTCGAGGGTGTGTCGGGGGGTTGAAATGCATACGTGTTTTTTCGCTCGGGTAGTTAGAAAAAGATATTCGATGGAAGATTATTCACGCTATCGTAAAAATATAAATGAAGGAAGTGGAAGTAATAATGTTGAGCTTCTAACCAGTGGAATTGTATCTGGTTATTTTTTTCAATCGAAATAATAGCCGTACGCGTTTGTTAGCATATACTTTGCTATAATCTATCGTAATTTATCGTATCTGGTACGAGTAAAATAATCTCTTTTCTCTTTTCTTGTTTCCTCCTTCTTCCACTGTGTGTATGTGTGTATATAAAATATTTGAAACTCTCACGATGTACGAACCGAAGAAAAAATACACCTATCTACTTTACATTTTTAAGTACTACGACAATGTTGGTCAAACAATTGTGTAACCTAAACATACTTGTTCGATCGCTCGTCTTAAAAATACAGCACGCGCTAGACTAAAAAAAAAAAAAAAAAAAACTCAGAACATTCGATTAACCTTGGTAATAAATCCATCTTATATAATAATCCGAGTCTCGTATAAAAAAGATAAATTTTACTTTCGTCTATTAAATTCCATCCAATTATTTTTCCCCCCTTATAATTATATCGTCAAAAATAAAACCCATAAGCCTTTCCTCATCCTCAACGAGTCATTGTCTTTTATCCACTCCATATTTTCGGCATACAATACATTTACAATAACCCAAACGACAACCGTAAATAAGCTGATCTGCAATTACAATGGATCCGCTTAACGCGCTATAAATTACAAAGTGACGTCCGCTTGAATTGCGAAAATCATTCTTTTCGCGTCTGGATAGTTTCTTTTCTCATCCCGGTCCAATTCTGGCCGACCGTATTCCGGAAGTTGTCGCAAAGGGGACAAGCCTGAATTGGTGGCTATTTAATTAGCGACTCCTCGAAAGGCGACGAGTTTCCGCTATTTCTTTCCCTCTTCCTCTCTCTTTCTCTCTTTTTATTTCTCTCTTTCTTTCGTTCTTTGTAAGAAAATATATAAGCGCGCGGATGGCGATTCGTCGTTGGAACGAATAATAACGCGAGACGAGCTCGATAATTAGTTCTCGTTGATATCGAGCAATAGAGATACCGGGTGGTCTGTCAGAAATAGAACGATATGGACGTTTAATGGGCCCGCAAGTCGGATAAAATACGGGAATAATCTTGTTTATTTGATTGGTTCGAGGAAATGAAATCGTCGTGAGAGCCCCCTTTGTTTTAATCCTATGAGCGGAATCCTTTTAATCGATTTAATTGATATTATTATTAGTTACATTTTGTACGAAGATTACGTACTAAGGAATTTTTCCTAATAATACATAAGTTTAACTATTGATTACATTTTTTTTTATAAGAGTATTAATTTTTGAAACTGATGAGATTGTTCATACATATTTGATATCAATTGATATCATATTGATATCAATGGATACATTCATGATCCGACAATTTTAATAAAATACAATTTTTAATTTCGTTTTTGAGTTTGAATTCAAAATATTGAATTCAAATTTTATTCTGATACAAAACGCGTTATTCAAAAAAAAAAAGATAATTTATCTTCGATATTTGAAGATAAAAAAAGAAATAATCGCGCTTAAAATAACTAAAAATAATATTAGAAATTTAATTGAATTAAAATTTTTCTTAACATTACAATTTTTGTAAATTATAAAATATTACATTTACTAAAAATTTATATTAATAATATTATAAATTTAAAAATTAAAAACAAAAATGTAATATTTCATAAATTAAATTTATTTTAATACGTTTATATCATTTTATATTAAATAAATTATTAGACTGCGAATGAAGCGAATGTATCAAAAAAAATCTATTAATGACTATTCGATGGTTCAAATAGATCATGTGGTATAAAGAAAATCGGAAAAAGGGAAACCAGAAATTCAAAATTGAAACTCTCTCGACCGTCCGTTTATTTCTTAAATTAATCCCGGCTTAAAGTCGGATTTTCTTCGCGATATCGATCGTCCTTTGCAATCGTGTCACTCGTCGCACGGTTCACTGAATAAATCGTTCTCCGTTCACGTCGCTAATAAATATGTATCGTAAATCCATAGAAAAAGAGAGAGAAAGAAAGAGAGAGAGAAAATTTGATATGGTGTATCAGACTAGTCGATTTTTCGGTATATGAGGCCACGGTGTTTTATAAAGTATAATTTCACTGCATACATCGAGAGAGCACGCTATACACAATGTACGCCGTTATGTCACACACGAGACCGTTTTAACTTTCAAACGCGATCCTAATATCAGATATCGAGGAAATCGATAACCATCTTGCCGCTTTCGATTCCATTAATTGCTCGTAAATGTTGGAAATTGATTTTTTAAAACTCTATTCTCGTATACTTATGTATATGCGTCATTCTGTCCACATATCACGTATAATACGATTAGTCAAATACGAAGTCTAATAAACGTTCGATCATAAAAATACTTTACAATTATGAGAGAGAACAGGAATGCGAACAATTAGGAATGGAATTCAGCTTACGAATGCATTTTAAACAGTTTCGCACACGTAGATTACTCGAGATTAAAAAATAAAAGGGAAAAAAGACGTAAAATGCTTTCCCTCCAATAGATCGATATACATAGGTATTGCGCATGTCACGTAATTGCTTCTTTAACGTCGACATTTTGAAATGTAGTTTGATAAAACGATTATTGCGACGAATTATTAAAAATCTATCATAATGACAGAAAAAGATATTAAAATCTCCAAAAGTATCTTCGAATAACGTTTTTTTCTTATATTTAATAATCTTCGATGATAACGATGTTTCAATATATATATATATATGAATATATATATTGAAATTTACGACGCAAAAGGAAAAAAAAAACTCACCGGTTTCGTCGTGGCTCGTTGACGACGCTTTCAACTTCGTCTTGAATGTCGTGTCAGCCACTTGGAACCACTAGTTTTCCACTTTAGCGAATTAAACTTGGAGTTTGTCTTCAATATGACACAGTTTAAAGTATTTTCACAGCACATCGACGTTTACTTCGTCGCACTTAATTAGATCGCGGGCTCCGGCACGTCAGAACGAAACAGGAAACGAAGACTGTGCTGCCACCTTCAAGCGGAATCGTGAAGTTCTTGCGCAAAAGATTAGGCGGGAAATCATTACCAATACGAAAAGTAACTAGAACATTTATGAATGTAAATTAATTATTTAATTAATTAAAAAGTTAAATATAAATATATTAATAAATAATTGAATAGATAGAATAATTATACGTTACATTTGCGCCAGATAAATCGGGATTTCCATAAAATTAGATTTTATTAATTTCTTTTTTTACAATAAAACAATAATCTCTATTGCGTATCTGTAGTATGTATAAAAATTAATTTACATACTCGTTAGAAATAATGAGAAAGGATATATTAAGCTCGAAGTTACAGTTTATTCCACCGGTAACAAAAAATACGGAATCGTGGAGAACTTTCTTGCATAAGCGTCGTTATAACTTTGAATTAGAAGAAACAGAGAGAAGAGGGAAAAGGAAAAAGACGTTAATATTACAAAAATTAACAATTACAGTTAGCTTTCACCGCTGTAACTTCCCATTGGAAAAAGTTTCAGCGTTTCCACGCCTCTCGCATACGAAAATAACTAGAATCGTGCAACTAATCCTGACAAAATAACATATAGCACCTGAACTTCGAGAACCACCGTAGCCGCAAAAATTTAATGATTTTAAAAAGCTTTCTATGCTTTAACGAACCTAATTTAATTATTGGAATGGAACATCACCACGATGTATATCCACGATGTTTTCGAGAGACAATCGAAATAATTGCTCGTTCATTTGACAGCGGTGATTGTCGTTCGCGAGAAGAAAAGAAGGAATTTATTTTATATATATATATATATATATATATATATCATCGTTAAAATACAAAGAGAACATAGAAGACTTGGGAACAAAATACGCGTTCCATCCTTGGAAACTTTCTTCGTCGATTTCGTTTGCAATCGAAGATCTTATCGAAGATCGATCGATAAAGCGGATCGAAACGATCCTCTGTGCATAATTTATACATACACGAGAACACCTCGCTTAACGAAGTAAAATGAAACGCACGAGATTCTCGAGATTGAATTAAAACAAATCGAGATAACTGGGGATTAATGCCTCTCGTCGAGGCGAGAAAGTTTGATTAATTTGGAGATCGGTGAGACCGATCTCCAATGCTGGTTAACTTATAATTGCCAACTTTCTAGCGGAAATACGAGGGACGACACGGTGGTTCGGTCGTGAAAATTAAAAGAGAAAATCGGCGTGTGTGAGTGTGAGTATGATCCTATTAAAAATAGAGCTTATCCTATTAAACGGAGCTTATTTTATGCTCGTTACATCTTTTCCACATCGTATCCTTACGATGCGCGGCATAATTCTTCAAACGTTAGACGTGTCTCGTTCGATGATCATCTTTGAACAATAAGCTCGTGGTTATTATTATTAAACTAGAAAGAATGTGGAGGTAGCGCGTCAAAGATCGTAATTCGTTCTCGCACATCTGGACGACATTTGTCAAAAGTTTCTCGCATCGCATTCAGTTACAGTCCGAAGAAGTACCAGTTGTACTTTCACCTCCGTTTCCTCCAGTTGTACTATCATCGTGAACATCATCTTTCGTCACATCTTGATTAACTCTTGATTAATTAATGGATAATTTACTGGCAAGTAAAGGCTAATCTCGAAGATTAGTTCTTACACATCCGAGTTCCCCATATCCCGCGATGAGAAGAAAACAAGAAGAGAAAGAGGAAATAGGAAGGAGCTTGGATGGTAAGAGAACTTGCAGCACCTTTTTTTTTTTCTGAAATCACATCGAGCCAATCTCTCACGCGATGTTTCTTCGAATCGAGCCAGCGAAATCGTTATATCTCTACGTGTACTGTATATATATATATATATATATATATATATATATATATATATATATATATATGAAAATACGAAATGATGAACTCCTGGCTAGTTCCTCTTGCTCGAGTTAATCAGATACTTGCAGCAATGAGTGAGCAAGTGTTTTTCACCGGTGATGTCATGCGGCACGTTTGTCGGATTGGTCGATTCCCTTGTATAAATATCAAGCCCATACTGGCCCTCCTCTGGAAAGCTGATCGAGAAAGTCACCACGTCGTCGTCGGCGATTGAATGCGTGACGTATTTGGACAACCGTTTTTCCTCGATACCATTTTTGTGCAGTGTCGCCATGAAGTCGGTCAGCGATCTCGACATTCGAAATTGGATTTCCAACTCGCGGCCAGCGAACACCAATGCCTCCTGATGGATCGAGAAGAAAATATAAAAGAAATGATTTAATGTACACGTTTATAATGCGTTATAACAACGCATTTCTGATATTAATTTTTAATAATCGGAAAAAATATAGATATATATATATCTGAAACCAGCAAATTTCGAGAGCTCTGTTTAAAAATACGAAAGACAAGATACCTAGAAAATATAAATACTCGTGGAAAGAAATATGGAGAATAATTTAAAAATAATTTATCGTGCGATACCTGATGGGTTATTGGTATGAGACCGAAAAGTCTGGTGGCTTTCGTAGGGCCCCATTCGCCACTCGCGCAATCGGGCAACGGCACCATCACCGTCTGCAATTCCTCGCAAGCGATTTTGAATTTGCACACGCTCTTGAACTTCATCGGCTCCCCGGTTAAGTATTCCTTCGGCGTGACAGCGTTGGCAAATATATCCAGGAGGAAAGCCCCCGAGCAGGGCGCGTGAACACGGAACGCGACGATATTCCCGACGACGGACTATGTAACAAGGAAATAAATAATTTTCGAAAATAAAATTCTTACGCGATAAAAATTTCTTCGAACAATTTTTATGCAAAGAATGATACATGTGGAACTATTTATATTTCCTCGGATAAGCAGTGTTAAAATTCACTCGTCAAACATTTCGTTAAGAGATCGAGAGATCACAAATCAAACATTGAAAATCAATATTGAAAAACGTATATGACATCATCGTAAACATTGGAAACGTTGTTTGAAGAGATCTGTCGCTTTACCGAATTTCTTCATTAATTAATTTCATGGTTGGCTAGCAATCAATTAACGAGAAGATTCCCAAACTCCTAGATTTCCTCCTTTCGTTACATTTCCCTGATTATTTATATAGGAACGCGACCGATGGATAATTGTTTGAAAGAATTTTCATTTCACCAAGATATTTCTCGAGGGTTTACCTGCATGACGAAACGTTTCAACGACACGCCGTCGTAACCGTCCCCATCGTTGTCGTAGAATTTCAAGTTGTAATGGAAAATTAGGGACGATTGCATGTGAGCTGGCATGGCTATCCTCACGGTCGCAGCACCTGTAGAATCCGTGTACATGACTGCGTTCGTGTTCGTATCCGGAAAGTAGAGACCGTACCTGTCCAATTTCGAATGTTTTAACCCTCGCAAATAATGCGATGATGGATAGTCAGACTTTCTTTTTTACCTGAAGAACAACGAGCGCACGAAAGGCAGCTCCTCGAAATCTTTGAGGGAAATCGGTTGCTTGAGCAATTGCCACTCCTCTTGAAGGGGGAAGAATTCGTAGATGAATTCTCGCGGGTCCGTGAGGAAGTAATGATCGTCGTATTCGTATCTGGGAAAAAAATAGAAAAAGATGGAATTTGAACGATTGGAGCGGAAGGGAAATACAGCATTGAGCCTCTTGTCTTACCTCAGACTATCGTTCTTGGCCTTCGGTTGGCCAGGACGAGGAACTTCTTTGGCATTGACCAGATGTCTTGCCCCCCAATTGCATTGAACGAATCTCCACGCGCCAGCCACGTAAACGGCGTTCCAACTGTTCCGGAATCGATTGTCCTCGAAGCAAACCCCCGGCTGATAGCCGGCCGATTTGCTGTAACCCTTTATCACCACGCAATGCAATCCAGCATAACTGAAGGAAAAAAATATCGAACAATTTGAATTTTTGCACGTGAAAAATTATCATGTTCCCATTTCCCGACACGTTTCAGTCCAATTTTGAAAGGAAAGAAATACGGGTACGCCTTTGGGGATGAATTATCATTTTGGGCGTGTCGTGAGAAAGATCGAAATGAAAAGGAGTTGAGAGCGTTTACCTGCACAATCGTTTGAACAGAACGTGGTAACTTTCAGTCCCGTGTTTTATTCCTCTCAACAAGCCCATAGGCGTGTCCCCGCGTAAATTCTCGTCGAACTGCATCGTGTTTAGATTCTTCACGGTGATCCATCGGAATATCGTCCTAGCTTTTTCTATATCCGATCCGCATCTGCTCACCAACTGCCGTACCAGATCAGTGAACGTTTTCTGATCCTCTTGAGCCACCTGATTTGTCAAAAAGAAAAAATATATATATATAACTCGTAAAAGTATCGATTACAAAATTATTCATTATATATTCACGAGATATATGTTAACTTTTGAAAGTATTGAATTAGCACGAGATATCTTTTTTTTTTAAAAATAAATAACGAGATGGATAAAATTTAAAAATTTTATTCTATCACCATCTAGACGAATATTGCCACGTGAAACTTTATTCGAAACGTGATGAAAGAATTCCAAATACTAAAAAATCAAAATTTATGTCATCTTCAACGAAACTGGAACAACCTAGTCTCCCCTAATAGCGCCATTCAACGTATCGAATGACGAATAGCCACGACACGATAAGACGAACCATCCTTCGAACGAAAGAAAGGTCGTAAATCGATTACGAATCTTCGTGTATAGACGCGGATAAAAAGGCGAGGCCGTCGTTGATACATGAAAATATCCGATTCGATTTAAAATTCCGCGTGTGTAACGCACTTCCCCTTCCACGCGAAAGGATTTTTACGAAAGGATGGCGGCGTTAAAGGGGAGGGAGGGGGCTTACCGAAATAGCTATCTGATCCATGTCGGCAAACTCGAGAGGATCATTGTAGATGTGATACTTGGCGAGGGCTGGGGGTTGTGGGGGTGGAGCACGCGACGGATAAGGCAAAGGCGGCGCTTCCTGGGCATAACCGTCCCCCTCGTCGAGATACAAGCTCTCCTGGCGCATATACTCGCTCCTCGCCTCGTTGATCAGCTCCAACATCTCCGAGCTCTGTTTCTCCACCAGCGCCGCGGTCGCCGCCCTGGAAATTAGATCGAGAAAGGAAAATTTTCGAAAATTTTCCGATATGTAAAATCGAAAACTCGAATCTGGATTTTATGGAATGGATAAAGTTATGGAATTCCATCTTACGATCGAAGAAATTCGATGGAAAATGTTACGGTTATATAGGTAGGTAAAATTTTTGATAAATATAGATGGATATCGTTGGGGATAGATCGGTAAATTTTTTATTCGTAAAGAAATGGAGAGAAGAGTTGGTAGTTTCTTCCACTCACTTTCTACTAAGATATAAATCTTATCGTGTAAAAAAAATATCGTGTAGAAAAAATACTTGTCGCAAGTATGAGGAAAGACGACACGTTTCGTGTACGATAAAAATAAATAAGTTTTCTCCTCGGAAAAGTAAACAGATTCGAGGGGATTAATCGTGGATCAAATGACACAATCGCGTGATTTTTCCTCCCGAATGAATGAAACGGCACGAATGTGGAATCGGTTTAATTAGATTTAATAAGTACCGTTCGTGCTCCAACATTTTGCGCGTGAGACTTTCCTTCTTCTTGTCCCTGCGAAGAGTCATGTTCTTCTCCAAGTCCTCTTTCTCCTGTTGAAATTGCTGGGCTCGGGCTCTTCCGCCTTTTTCTCGTTCCCATCTCGCCGATAATTGTTCCAGCTCCTTCTCCCATTCATCCTACTCGATAAACACCAACAATTAACCTTTCACGATTATAATAATAATAATAATTTACACATGACAGAAAATTAACTCGTCGAATTGCAAAATTATAAAATTTTCTTGACGAGTTTTCAAATCGTCAACATTTCACGTGATATTCATTTATGGCCTTCTAATATGAATATTCAAAGATTCGATACGATATAATTAATATAAAAAATATACGTACCCTGAATTCCTCTCGAATTCGTCTGTCCTCCTCCTCGCGATGGTGAGCGAATTTTCGATAGAGGTCATCCTCTTCTTTACGATGTTTCATCTCCAATCGCGTTTGCTCATCCCGATCCTGATAATTATAACAAAAAAAAAACAAGAACGATCAAGCCTCTTTCTCCTAATTATCAAACGAAAGAAACGTTCTTCTTCAGCGGTCATCATCCGGTTCGCGCGGGAAATTTAAAACGAATCGCTTTCGCGGATTCGCAACTCGAACGAGTTTCACCCAAGAAGAAGAAGAAGAAGTCGCAATTAAACAAATTCTTCTTCTCTTTTTCTCGTTTATCGAGACCTTAGAGTCCCATAGGCGCTATGATCGTCCAGATTTTTTGTGTTTGAGCTTACTTTCACGCCGTGTTTCTGCTTTCCCGAAAACAGGGCTCTCCCGAAACGATCAAAACCGAATTGAACAGTTTTAGCGGAGAAAGAGAGAAACGAGAATGGATTAATTCGTTCCCATATCCTCGAGAATCGGTCCACGAAGATAAACCGATCATCCATTTCGTGAAAACGAATGGAACGTATCTCGACGATCGTTTGAAAATGGTTTCCTCGGATTTGGCCTCGGAGTTACGCAATTTCCTGCATCGTGTCGGCCGTGTAATAAACTAAGAAATACGCACAGCCCACGCTACAGTTACGTCATGGCGACGCAAGTTGTCGCGAGAAATAAATAAGGACGATGTTGGAGAGCGATGACATTTCCACGAGTTTTCGATCAGTTAAAAAAGATTTTTCGAAGAACGGGATGATATTCCAAGAAATTTCAATTTGATTAAATTTTTTTAAATTGTCGCGCAAGCGATTTTCACAGAATTGATCTTAATTTTTGATGAAACAGGAATATGTAGGTATATTTATTTATTTCTTTCTTTTTCCTTTACTCTTTTTTTCAATGCATCCATTTGAATAAATTTCTAATAAATCAAACCAGGTTATTTGCAATTTGAAATTTGCACGACGAAAAAAGATTTTATTTTCATAGTTGAATCTCTCTCTGTACGGTAAGGAATGTTGCGGTTGTGCTTGCTAAAATTGCTTAGACAGTCTAAGTTAGACGAGTGTCAGCCTCTCACTGCGACAGGTGCAATTAGCTTTTTTTTTTCTAGGAAAAAAGAGAAAGAGACAATAATTTCTCGTAACAACCGAGAGACTATTTTGAAATCGATGACCACCGTTCCTCGTTTCCTCGTCGTTTGCATCCGCACGAGAAGAATAAAAATTATCGTTAAAACAATGAGAAAGCGCGCTAATAGGATTAATCTTCAATCAATCCTCGAGTTTCATGGAGAAGAAGCAGTTTCTTGCGACTTTTTCGCTATATAAACCGGTGGACAAATTTTGCGCGATAAAATTCTTCGATTATTTATTGTTCAAGGAAATACTTCTTGGAATATTTATTTTATAATGTCGCTACGATTAAAAATCGAATATAAAAAAAGTATATTTAAGACGTTATTAAAATATATTTAAAATTTATGGGATGCAAAGAGACGAGAAACTCAAAGTTGAATAAAAATTTGGTATTATATCTATTATAAAAAATAATATTAAAAAATAATATTATCAAATAAAGATATTGAGCTTCCCAGACGGTAGAAAAAAAAAAAAGAAACCAGTGAACACGTTAATAGGATTAATTCGATCAATCTATTTGCCAACGTCGTTAAAGAAGTAATTCTCTTCGATGATTGTTCGCGTGACTGGTTAACCAAGATTCCGTCACGAAAGAAATTTCCAACTTCTGTTTGCTTTTTCCTCGAACAGATGTGTTCCATTCGTGGATACGTTTCCGCTAAAATATCGAGTTTTAGCACAAGTTGTCGCGTCTGGCACAGATTTCCTTCCTCACGCGTGTAAACGCGTCGCGATAATGAGCCGCACTGGTAAAAGTTTGCGTCGTCTGTTTAATATCAAGGGAAACGTTCCCGTAATCCTTCCGTTTGTAAACAGAACAATTCGTATCGATATTGTGATTAAACTCGAACGAAATTACACGAGTTTATCGTTTATAAACATAGAATTAAGATTCTCGCGTTCGATTACTTTTATTCGTGAAAGAAATAATAATAATAATTTTTAATAATAATAATAATAATAATAAAAAATATTACAAAATATCACCGTATTAAAAAAGAACATTTTATATATTTTATTTTGAAAATACAAGATGCAAGATCTCCAAAACACCATTACTACAATCCCCATTTCGTGAAAAAAGAAAGAAAGAAAGAAAAGAAGAATATGCTTGATAAACGCGCGCAATCGATCTTTCCAATCCGCGGAGTGGATCTCACCGAAAAAGGAGAGAAAAGAAAGTAACAATAAAATCGATAGACACGGTCACACGATTGACCGATTCCAATTAACATCCGTGGGTCGTTGGTTGGCGAAGGCGCCGTGAGAGGTGAGCCACAATCGCTGTTTAAAACAGGATACGCACACGGTGTCCCCCTCGGCTCTTCCCTCCGCTCTTTCCAACCAACGATTCTCTAATTAACCGTGAGCCGCGGGTACCGCAAGCGGAAACGACTCTGGGTCCGCGCGAGCTTTCCATCGCGTCCACGTGAAAATAAGACGCGTTCTTCCGTGGCAACTGTTCGAATAACGTTCACGAGGACGTTCGCGGCCATTGTTCTCGGATCTGGAGGAAACGGGTTGCCGCGCGAAGAAAGTCGCCTCGTGGAACCTTGACAGAGGAGGAACGCGCGAAAGCGGGAGACGGAACGAGGAGAAAATTTCACTTCACTTGGATCTGAATTTTTTTTTTTTTTTTTTACGATTCGAAAACACATCGTTCGATTTCGTTTTGGAAAAATTGTTCCGATAATTCGTAGTAAGAAATTTCGCGAGGCGACAAATTTATCAAATTCTAAATATTTTGGAATCAAAAAAAATTTGTGATAAGCAAGACAAATCTTATGCGAAACGATACTCTGATATTGTAACGTCAGGATTTTTGAACGTTTTGAATAAGAAGTTTAAAAATATTTTTATATAGGTACAATTTTCTCTCTCAGAATTTTCATCAAAGAAATATCTTTAATAACGTCCTTGTAATATCTAAAAACGACAGATACAGCTTCTTTCTCGCCCGATTTTTGCGATTCTTCACGCTTCGCGTGCCACGATCGTCGCCGATTTCCTGCGATCTACGATCGAACGCCTCGTGGATCGGCCATCCGCGATTCATGGTTCCAAGAATCTTAGAGATCGACACGGTAGTTCTTCATCTATCGACCGAGGAGAACGATCGTCGAGAATTTACGAGCGGTCGATAATTGGGGAACCGCGTGGGCAAATCCGATCTTGGGCGTGCCATTATTATTTTTTTTTCTTCTCTCTTTTATTTTTTCTTACTTTTCTTCGTTCTTCTTGGACGTAGAAAGTACGTGATCTAACGGTCCCATCCAACGCGCCACTGATTATCGTCCGTTCAAATAAAATGGAAACGAAACGAGATTCACGTGTTGAAATGTTACTAAGAATTCCGTAATCTTCGAGTTGGAATATTGGAAAATGGAATGTAAAGACAGGCTAATTTTATAGATTTATCAGAGCAGAAAGGTGAATAATCTTTGAATATGCTTCATGGTCACGTGGACGTAAATTGCACAGATGGTGGTTAGACGGTGAAAAATTATAATTACCTTGAAATTTTTAGAATATTAAGTACAAATTAAATTATCCCATAACCGATCTCTAATTCTAAACACGTATCTACTTATGCGTCTCCTTAACCAATTATCGAAATTATTTAATTTTTATCGTTTCAATATATACTTTGAAAATATAGATTCCCTCCAACGTATACAATCATATCTGTACTTGGTGAAAAAATTTTATTTTCCTGGCAAAAGTTCGGGTTCGGAACAAATAATGAATGCATAATCGAAGGGATGGCGAAGGGGTCCCTCGTCAACGTCAACGGTTAACCGGAAACGAGGTGGTGCAGAGAAACGGGCGTGCACGACCCTGCTCGATGCCCACGCTACTTTCGTTTCGTAAGAGCGTGCACGCAGGTAGGCTGACATTCACGAAATACTATAAATAACGGCCGTAGCCGGCGGGAGGCGTTTTGCTGGATGTGCACGCGAAAGCGGATTGAGAGAAAACGCGGCCGATAGTGGAGCGACTAGCGGCTCGGCCTTCTTCTTCTTCTTCTTCCTAGCCCCGGCCACCATGGGAAAAGCAGACGGCATTCTCATTTTCATGTAGGGCCCGTCTCAACCGCGGTACACATTCCTCGTTTGTCAATTCGAGCCGCGCATGAAAGTCACGGAATCCTGGTTCCACATTCCAACGGCAATCGGAAATTTTCGAGCATTTTCTCATTAACGAACGACGTTGCACAATCGAAGAATTTGCCAACGTTACCGTCCAATATCTCCGCGCGTCGAAATATCTTTGGTTTTTATCACTCAACTCTCGAAAACTGGATGAGAGTTCGAGTCGAATTTTGTTCGGCGAACGATCGATAGGGGATGAAGAGTGGGATGGTACAACGTCGAACAGGACTCGATAATATACTCCGTTCGACCGTAGTGAAATTGTTGGTATTATAAAAAACGCGATGGAAAGTGTTTTTTTTATTCGATATTAGAAATAGGATTAAATTTAGTATTATTTTTTGTTTCCGAAAGAATTATAATTTAATAAAAAAGAAAAAGTTTTTTGCAAGTTCTTATTTTATTTACCAAATAAGAATCGAGATAAATATCGAGTCGAAATGTAAGATAGTAATTATCATCGATAACTAATCGGCATTAGAATTTTATCTTCGATGTTAACTGACGTTAATTGGACGCATAGTTGGTTAATCGCAAGCGCAGCATCAACGCTTCCAGGTATTATTCGTAGAAGAGTTTGTTGTTAATCGTTTAATGGGATGGATTATAATCCAAGAGAACCGAAACGTTCATGACCAATTGGTGAAAGGCGATTCCGACTGAATAACCGAGAAAATCGTGATATTCAAATTTTCCATTATTTTCAACTCTTGGCTTTGGAATCTTAACCCATTCCTCGAAATAATTTTCGATTCGATCGTGTAAAAATTTTTTAAAAATATCACGTTCACGCGCCACTTACAAAAAAAAAGAAAAAGAGAAAAAGATACTTTCGGAATAAACTTTCAAGTATCCCCACGTCTCAATTTAAAGTTACCCAACTCCGTTACGACATTGCAACCCGAAAGAGACACGATGCAACATCTCCATATAAGACGCCCCATCTTCTCATCGCGCCATTTTTGCGAATCAAGAGAGCAGCGCTGAGAGATCTCGATCGATCGAATCTTTAACTTTTAAAAACAAAGAAAAAGATTAAAAAATTAAAAAAAAAGAAGCAGCAACACCTCAAAGCGGCAAAGTTAATAACGTATCGATAAAACGATCGGTCAAACAGCGACAATTAAAAACCTTATGCCGGTTTTAATTACGCGTTTGGATCGGCATTGAAATAGAGGTAACCCGTTCCCAATATGGCGGTGACCGTGACGAATGATTTCACCGGACTATGCGAATGACTCACCAGATAATAATCGATGGGCTTCTCGCGTGCCTTGCTGTAGCCCTTCTGGAGCTCGGTCTGCTTAAGGGCATGGGCGATGTGAAGCGCGCTCGCGTCGAATCTCCCATACTGGTAGCTCCCGTCCCCGGAATAATTATAGTTGTAAGGCGAGGACGCCCCTCCACCGGAGTTACCATGAAGATCACGATGGGACGAATTGGTGGCCGGCGGTGAACCGTGTCCGTTCAGGTGCCTGGCACAATTAGGCGAGTCTACATTATCGTAACTGGAACAAAATTATGCAACGGGTGTTGAGGGGGGCCAGGGTCGACGTGAACTTCTATCAGAACAGCGAGAGATCACGAAGATGGAAAATGTGGAAGAGAGAGAGAGAGAGAGAGAGAGAGAGAGAGAGAGAGAGAGAAGGAGGAAAATAAAAATGGAGAAATCATCACGAGCCTCACGATCATCCAGATATTTAAATCTGAATTAAAGCAACCTTTTTTCTCGTTCGTTCATTGCGAAAAGTGACGATTCGTCGACGATGTTCCGGCATTTGCCAATGCGAATTCAAGGATTCCGCGCGGCGAGGAACCGGGTCAGTTTTTTTTCCCGGAACTGGGCCGTGGATGGAAACGCGCAACGTTGTTCCACGCGGATTCATCGATTCAATTGCATTTCACGGAGCATCCTATGCAGCTAATTACCACACCTGAGCCTGATTCATCGGCTCGGTTTATGAAAAATACAACGCGCGCGAGAGAGCTTGTGCTCGTGCTTGTGCCGCTTATGAGAAACCAGAGAGTTTCTCGGTTAAATGGATGTGTTACATCTTTCTCGCTCTCGTCCTCCCGGGGTTCATTCACTCGCGATCGAGCAACCTCTTCTTCTTCTTCTTCTTCTCCTCCTCCTTCTTTTTCCTCGGCTTCTTCTTCTTCCATCCTCTTCCACCAAAGTGCACGCGCTCCTTATGTCAGCCGCAGGCGAAGCTCGCGAAACGCGGCTACGAGAAATTCTTCCACTGTAACTCGCGCGCCTCTTGCTCGTTCCTCCACGGTGAAAACGATACATATCGACGCCTCCAGAATTTCCGGAGAGTCGATCTTTCTGTGATCACGATGAATCGTCGTAGATAGATTCGAATCCTACAGTTTTGCTTAAGTTGCAAATGATGGGTGCAAGGATGCCTTGCAACAGGTCTCTCTCTTTCCCTCTCTCTCTCCTTCTCTGATCGATTTTATTCGGCAAGGCGCGATCGAAGGACTGGGCTTTCGTTTGATTTAGAGAGCACGCTCCTTCTTCTTGCCAATTAAACCGAATCGAATGGGTTTCGGCATTTAGTTTCTTATTTGCGGTTTTACCGTGCCGACTGTGCCGCGGTAAATTGTTGCCTGATCGCGCTAATAGGAATCGGGCTAATATTCCTTTTCGATTAATCCAGATTAAAATCGATCCGCTGGCCGTGTCGGGTTTTCGTTTAACTTCGATTCGATTCGATGATTCTTGCTTATTTGTTATCGAAGCTGGCTTTAAATCCAAGATAAACTATTTTACAAAACTTTAATTCCAATTGATTGTTTTTTCTTTTCTTCCTTTTACGATAGAATTCGAATCGTATAGGAAAAAATGAAATTTTGAAATTTGGTCCAACAAATCTGTCCTCCAATTATCACTGTATTTCTCGAATCGAGAATGTAATTAAACACGTTATATTGTAAGTCATGATTCGAGGAAAAATTTAAAATTTCGATTAAGAAAATTTATCTTTCTGGTTCCAAGTTGGCATTGGTTTCTCGCTTTATAGTCCGTGAGAGGCTATTAGATCGTTAGACGCGTGTTCGGTTTAATCGGCGACGAGATATCCCACTTATCCCCCTGATCGATCGACGAAAGACGAAGCCAAGGATTGGCGAGATGATGCACGAATCTCTCGGAGGCGAGCTCGTTATTTCAAGGAAATCGGGTCAGCCATTGACATTCCGGGCGGGGAGCAAGTGCGCCTCTCGCACAATCGCGGTTTCACACTTTGTTCGAGACCTGGTCGGGATTAAGGCCAATGTGGCGATGCGTTATGTAACGAAGATGAACCAGATGCCTCGAGTGACACGGCATGAATATAGGTCTAGGGGAACGAATGCGTGCCAAACCACTCTGTTCCGAGTTCCGAGACAACTCGTTGCAACTCGTTGTCCGTGAAAAAAAAAGAAAAAAATAATTTAACGCGTAGAAAAGTATCCGAATTGCGCGACGAGAATATTTAATTTCCGCGTGAAAGGGGAGAGAATCGATTTTAAAAGCGGATTTTTAAGAGAAATCGAATTTACATTCGATCGATTTGGTGCATATATATAGGTTACTTCTCTTCTTTCTTGCAAATCATTCGATTTTATCGTGGATGAAAATGAAATTTGCGACGGATAAAAAGTTGCGATTATCGGTATTTTAAGTGATAAACAATACAACACGGTTTCTTTTATTATCAAAACTTAGAAATCTGATCTGTAACTGAATCTAATAAATAGATGTTATCGAGAAACTATATCGAAGTCTGTTTCAGCAATCGATATCTCGTTTCCCATCCGTTATTGTCGATATTTATCAATAACGATATCGATAGTCGCAAGTATTCGGTTGTCCGGATGTGAACCAGATCCGCGATTGGAGATCAATCGGGCATCCAAGGTTAAAGAACACGGTTAACAAACCGTTAACACGATCGTTGGAGCACAAAAGGCCGCGCGACCATTTATACTCCGCTTAAACGGCGATCTCGATTTAACACCGAAGGGAAAGTGGTGAAACCGAACGTGAAGCGAGTCGATCGACTTTCCGGCGTATCGTTCGCCACCCATTAAAACCCGAGAAACGTAAAGGAGAGCCGTGCACGTTAATTTTCTGCCGACCGTTGTGCAGCAGTTTGCATTTAACGACCCCGATATAACCGACGATTCTATTACCGAAAAAAAATATAAAAAGCCCGAAATAAACAAGCCGAACCGTGAAAGGCAACGATGGAATTTTAACGAGGTTTAACGTAACCTTATCGTGACGAATCTCGCAGGTCTCGAGTTCCGATTTTTTTCCATTAAGAAATTTGCACGCGTTAATCATACATGGAAATTCGCCGTGTTTCGTCGTCACCGGTCGAAAGAAAAAAAGAAAAAAAGGAGAGGAAAGAAACGAGAAAATGGTCACGTTAGTTCCACGATCGTTTTCAAAGTATCATTACGGTGCTCAATAAAACGATACCGATCGCGCGCGAATCGTCGAACTCGATTTAATTACGCGTGTCTCCTGGAAAATTACGTGGTACAAATGCGTTTCACGAGTCGCGATACTTTTCCTCGATCGATCGATCGATCGATCCGCGCAACAGGAGGCTTCGAGTCCTCCGTTTCCGGTTTACCGGCGGAGGAGTAAGAAGAACGAGAGAACTGGGAGACGTTTCGAATAACTGGACTCGTTTCAATCGCGGCTACTTACTATACGTGTTACGCGTAACTAATTTCCTTATTATGGTTACTGTTATTTAATCGAGGCCCCTGCGCTCATGGGAAGACCGCATTCTATGCATCCTAGATACGAAGTGAATACCGATCCGTACTTTTTTCTTTTTTTTTCTTTTCGTTTCTTCGTGGTAAATCCATCGAGATGTAGTGGAGATATAACAGTATCCAGGAATCATTGTGTTTATATCGCGATAAATATAACGGGGAATGAAGAAAGGGGATGGATCGATTCACTATCATTATCCTATTAGTTTCTCATATTTCTTTTTTTTTTTTTTTTTTGGAAAAAGTGGAATGAGTGAAATTAAAATCTTCGATATTCGATATTGATTTTGACATAGTTTTCCAATAATACGATCGATGCGTTTTCCTCGAGATTTATGATTTTGCGATAAACTTAATATTTATTTGATTAGATCGAGATGGGACGTAACGTTGTTTTTGGAATGAAATATACGTTGATTTTTAGATCAACGGATATTTTAAACGGACAGAATCGAATAAGAAACTGAACAACTTTTAACCGAGTCGATACACCGAGTCTTGGTGCTAATTGATTCAGCGAGCCTCGACCAATTTCTCAGTGGACCAAATTAACACACTCTACTGCCTCCTGCTTAGCAAATCTAAAGCGCATATTTGTTCCACGAACCTAAGCCGCAAAGTTCTACATCCCGAGGACATGAAATCATCTACTTTCATTCATTTCATTCGAACCCATTAGTCGATCCACATAAACCTCATAAATCTATACTATGAAATATATAATCCAACGCTTTATTCTTACTAACCAACAGATAATTCTTCGTGAAATGCTCTACCATTAAAAATATTCGTTGAAATTGATTCACAATTAGACTCGATTCCATAATCCCTATAACGATTCCACTTCAAGAGTCCTCGAGCAACCAATAAAAATATAAATATAATCGAAGATTTTATTCTCATTAAACAATATATAATTCTCCGTGCTCTAGCATTTTTCTAGATTATTAGAAACTCGAGATCATTATTGCACAGGATCGCCAAAATTCTATTGTAGCGAAAAATCATTAGAGAAATAATTGAAATCGATTTGCAACGCGTTAGATTTGATTCCATCGTTTCTACAACGATTCTACTTCAGGCGTCCCCGAGCAATCGATTCGTTCTGGATACAATACAAAAGGTTAGACGACAAAAGGCGTTACGAAAAATTTCTTACCATGGTGGATAAACACCCCGTGGCGACGCGCCGCCGGCTCTGATCTGCTCGTTGACGTAACCACTTCTTGGCACGTTCAACGCGGACCTGATGCCCACGCTGGACCCGTCCAACGTTCCCGGCCCCGGTTTCGGGACGTGGCTACTACAGTACACCTCTTTATCATTGATCGTGTGCTGGTTGTTGTAGTAGGTCTTCAGGGTCAGCTTGGTGCCGCATATAGCGCACTTGAAGCAACCCGCGTGAAAGAAGGTGAAATCCTTCAATGGGCCAACCCTGTCCACCTGGTACACGGTCTGAGAGCACCTCAGACACGTGCTCTCGTAAAAGTTCGGCCGATACATCGTCCTCCTCCTCGATCGGGATCCTCCTGTTTAACTTCCGTTTCTCTTGTGCTTGCTTCTTCTTGCTCTTCCCTCAGCTGCGCCTCGATGTGGAAGACACTGAGTGCGCCCTTGACAGAAAAAAAGGAAGAGCGTTAGTAAGATTATCTTGCGATTATTAATTGTGCATGATTTGAATGTATGAAAAGTCGTGTGAAATAAGATTTGAAATCATTTGATGCATCTTGAAAATAAGTGCAGGCTGTTGAGCGTAAAGTGCGATAAATTTAATTATTTTAATTGATGCACGTACGTAATTTCCGGAATTTTTACAATTCTTTTCAAAAAGATTTACAATTTAATTTACATATAGCACAGCTTTATACGTAATTGATTTTATTAAATATAATTGAAAGGAAGTAAAAAAATATTCTTCCAAGTGTTTGCGAATTTATTTTATTTTGCTCGTTAGCTTTTAATCGACAATGATTTTTCAATGACCCAACGATTAAAATACGATCTGAAGAAATATGACAAGAAAATGAAAAAAAATTCCTCGAATAATCAAACCAAAGTAGAAAATTATAAGTGTAACATTTACTCATATGTTTCCACGACAAAATAAAGGAAGAAAGAGCGTTTCATAAGTCCAAAGATATAACCAGTTAAAACGCGAGCCTTAATTGGCGGTAATTACGGCGATGCAAAACGCGTGCACGCGAATCAGACCGCGGCGGTTTCTTAATAATTATCCCTCCAGGATGTTTGAACAAAAGAAGGAAGGAAAAAAAACGAAAAAAAGGGGAAGCTATACGAGAAGTAAAAACAAACGAAGAAAACGACAGATATCATCTCGATCGAAAAGGATAAACTTGTAAACACGTCAAAGTGTTTATTAAGAATAACCGCATCGCCTAACACTTTCCTACTTCGCTTTTGCAACAAGTCGTTGCCAATACTTTTCATAGTGGGCGACCAGCGAGCGGATAATTGCAACAGATTTCACGAGACTCGCTGGATACTGGATTGCCAATATAGGGATTTTCACACGTGCGAACGAAAATATATACGTCCTCGTTAATGCCTCGTTCGATAACCGGTTATCCATCGAGGAATGGAAATCGATATTTTTTCATTCCATCCGTTTACAGCGCTCGTACTCAATATGCTACTATACCGGTGAAAAAGCCAAGATACAATGGAGACACTGTATTAATGATGGGCATGACACCAATTTTTGAATACGCGTCATTAGAAATGATATAACGAATTTATTTCGTTAATGCAAAATTTAAATGTACAAAAATTTCCAAGCTAATTCGACATGAGCGAGTATATATATATATATACGATATTACGATACTTGAAGTAAAATAAATCTTTATTTCGATTATTCCATAATTTTCCATTTCTTAAATTTTTTTAATAAAAGATTTGAACGATTTGCATTCGTATTGATATGGATACAGTGTTTCCAACGTCCCTCCCCAGTTTCTACACTTTATGACAACTTGGAGCTACGAGGAGGAATTATATAATCGAGTCACGAACATGAGAAAAAAAAAAGAAAAAAAAGAACGCGCGTACATCTTCGAATCTTGGCGCGTCCTATTGGAAACTTTTTAAATGAACCGCGTCCGATCTTTTCTAAAATTATTACCTCGGTTTCACCGGTTATTCGCGTAATCGGCCGAGGTTTCCCTTTTCTTTATAAGAATCCTCGTAACGTACCTACGAATTCCCTCCATAGCGAGCGACCACAATGGCGGTTACGTCATACCGTTAGCGACCATGCACAACAATACCGTAATAAACGCAGGATAGTATACGTCTCACGCATCAACGAATACGGACTTTCCGCTCGTCACGACACGCACTGATTCTTTTTTTCAACCGGCGCGGATCGAGAACGGGGCGAAAATCCGCGGCGGAGAGAAGATGGACACGTTTGGAAAGTTTTCTCGTGTTGCGGACACGGTCGGCCGTTCGGAGAATTTTTATTTTCGCGAAAACCGATCATTCAAACCGGTCGATGCGGCGAGGGTTTATCAACGGTTTATCCTAGCGTGCAAACCATACGATTCTTTGTGCCGCTCGGCCGTGGAGAAGTTCGAAAATATATAGAGGAACGATATCGTTTCGTCAACAATGGAGTATTATCGATCGAGTAGATAAAAAAATAATCGAAACATTGTCAACGTTATCTGTCGATCTGTTTTGATCCGGTATATGATCTATCTTGAATCGCTGTAAGTAGAAGGAATCTTCGATAAAAGTACGATTTGTCTTTTCTTCTCGATTGTGAACAAAAAAAAGAGACAGAAAGGGGTATTATTCATACAGCGCTGATCACGATCGAATAATACACGATGAAATTTATCGCGAGCGAAGGTTAGTAAGAATTAGGAAGGATTCGAATAAATTTTTTTTTATATTTTTTTAACGTGAACTTTCCGAACTTTCGAAATTTAATCGAGGAGATGGTTTGCTCGCATGATATTCGCCGATTTAACGGAGAAACGGGCTCGATCGATTCGTGACCCACGGCGTACCGGTAGTCGTAAACGTTTACGGACGATCGTAAACCGCACCTGCATCCAGTATTTCATTTTTCTACGTTCCCCTCTTCTTCTTCGTGTCGTTTGAATACAAAAATATTCTTATTTTTTCACCATCGCTAATTGGCAAACACTCTGTCGCGCAGAGAACGTATTTCCAATCGTCTATTTCGATCACGCTACGGGTATTATGTAACACCGTAAGAGGAAATAATAACAGGCGCACCGTGAAAACACTTCTGATCGCTTTTCATTCGTCACTCGTACAAATGTGCGAATATATCATTTTTAAAATATAATATTATCATCGACGCGAATCGATTCGAATAATTTGTGGCAAAAGTTTGGTACAAACTGTAAGAAACTTATGGAAATTGATGATTAAAAGCAATATTTACTACCTTGTTGCGAAGTGAATGTCAATTTTAAATTTAAATTAGATATCTATTAGAGAGCTAATAGCACAGCTCGTAATTGAGTACGCGATTTATCGATTTATACGTTATTTATAATAAAATTGTCAAGGAAATAAATATCAAATATTAAATACATGAATTTTTCTCCCACAAATTCTCTCGTATTTTTATCAAAAATCAATAATAATGATAATAACGTATATAATGTATATACAGCCGGATCGATAAATAATTTCAATCTAAATAAAAATCGATCCCTTCGAAATTCAAAATCCATGCATCTCTCTCTCTCTCTCTCTCTCTCTCTCTCTCTCTCTCTCTCTCTATCTATCTCTCTACAGAATCTCCTGCACATCCGATTGAACGATCTTAAATTAAACCAAGCGACGAAAACAATTTTTCAGCTTCTAGAGAGGCCAGCATCCATTGAAAATTCGTGACATCGAGAAAATTATTTATTACATTCCACGCGTCGTTTATCACTCGATAATACCCGCTTGAATACCCGCTTGTCCCCATTCTGGCCCACCTTCTCCTAGGTATTTACGCTCGACACGCACGCATACGTGTGCCCATGTGCAACGACACACGCGCATGAGCACACTCTTATGCGCCGCATAACTTCGTTTAACGTTAGAAAAGAAACCGAGAAACTTTATCTAGACGAATGATACAATATACACGCATATATACCGACTCGTATTCGTTTGTCGCGCGCTCTTTTTCGCGCGGACAATCGCGGATTAACGGCATCGGCGTTGGAAAAGGCGTGTTCCCGTGTTTGCGACAGTTCGTCCATCTAGTTACTTAACGCGCGAAAGTACCGGGTGAATAGCAGACATTCCACGGAGCGGGCACATCGAAGGGGGCCCGGTACACGTTACACCACGCTCTGTCTCCGTCTTCGTCCCACCCCGCTGCCTCGATCTCACTCGAACGATTTCACCGGAGAGAACACCGGAGAGAATCGGCGCATCAGATTTGTCAAACACGTGTATCGCGCGTGCGATTACACGAATTACAGAGAAATGAATCTAACGATTACCAAATAAATCACGCGAGAAAGATGGATATCGCATCGCTCGAAATGAGTGTCGAACTCGGAGCGATTCGATCTAGTGACGAGACAATTGGAGCAACGAATAGTAAGATAAAAAAAAGAAAAAAAAAAAAGAAAAAAGGTTTCGAGCAAGCAAGGCCAATCCTCCCTCCTTCTCCCCTTCCATCGACAAGAATATTATATTATAGATCGTAGCGCATACTCACGTTCTCATGCTTCCATGTCCACCAGCTTGGTCCACGAGAAACCTCGACACTCGTCCCGATGCAGCTCGAGGAACATCTCTCTCCACCGGTTTCCGAGCACCGATTTACTTTTCTACGCTACGCCTATTATCAGGGATCGAAGACACTCAGGAAAATAATCGCGCACGATATCACGCCACGGGCATCCGTCGTCCTCCTCTCGTCGCGCCCGTACCAAGCATTGAAATCACCAGGTGTCGATGATCACCTCGTGTCCGCGCGCGCACCGTGTCTTCCGCCGAACGAACGAACGAACGAACGAACGGACAAAGAGAAAGAAATTCCAGGAACCAGATCCACCTGGCAGGTAGCCGCGACGTATCCTTGCTTCACGGATATCTAACCGAGTGAAACCGAGGCGATGAAAGGCGAGGATCGACGCTGGTCGTGAACGACGGCTGGTCTCGTCGATGGAAATCGTTTGCGACGCACAGTTGCGGTCCCCGTTCTAACGTATCGAGCTTGACGCGTGGTCGCGTACGAACGTTTTCTGGCACGGTTTTCGTGTGTCCGCCACCTGGAATGAGGTCTCGCCACCAACCGAGGCGGCCACGCGAGAGGTCGAACCTGAATATCGCCACCTGCTTCCTTCGACGTTCCAGGAAGATCTGAGGTGAGAGGGACGGCCATTTTGAGGGACCGTAGTGGCTCTCAGGTGGCGCTATGGTTGGAGAACCGTCGCTGTGCCGGAGTGGGTATCACACTCTTTCACGTGCGCTCACCTGGCGAGGTTCTGTCTTTGTCACCTGTGACGATGCACGCATATGATTGTCGAGATGTTGCGTCGATAGAAATTTTTTATATATACATATATATATATATATATCTGTGTATTTTTTCTTGATTCGTTATGCTTTTTATTTTTCTTTTTTTTGTTTATTTATTTATTTTTTCGAATCATTTTTGGTTGATTGATTTTTGAACAAGACCAGATTTCTCACTTGGACTCGCCTGGAACGTGGTCCCAATTCACTACTTTCATTCGAGAGACTGATCGATGGGAAAAAAAAGAAAGCGGAGAACCAGTCTCTTTACCGAGATTGGTGGCCACCGTTTTAGGATATATTCTTCGTGATCACTTTTATAAACGTTACTAAGAATCCGTGTCCGCGACGTGTCGCGCGCCATTCGATTTATTGCGACTTTAATGTTTAATTACCGGTGACGCGAAATCGAGATTCTTCTGTGCTCGAAGAACGTTATTTTTTGCCTACTTCTTTATGGCCAACTTTCACTGACGCATTGGGAACACGGCCTGTTGGAATGTTAAACTTGAGTCGAGTAACGACTGTTAATCTCTCGACGACAATGGGTGGATTGCGCGCTGTCGACAGGTGTGTCACCGATCAAACAATGCTACTCGCAATACTATAGGACATTCGACAAACGAATTAAGCTTTGTTCGAATAATACGAGGAAGTCTATAAAGACAAAACCATTCTCGAAGAAATGCGATATGACGACCGTCTCGATTGTTTTTCATTCAAATCTACCATTTCGAATCTTTAATCACCCAAAAGGAAAAAAAAACGAATAATAAATGTTCAATAAGAGGAGAAACACGAACGATGATCCTCGATTCAATTTTAATTTTTTCGTTCCATCTTAAATTTGCTAAATCTTTAATTACTTTCCCTTCCTTTCCGTGAGAAACGAAGGCTACTCCTTCGTATAAAAAGTTCCACTTAATGAATCTCTTAAGTCATAAGGTGAATCATTAAACTTCCATTAACCAATTCCGACGACCGCTTACGGCCGTCGTTTTCACCTGACCACCTCGATATCTCGAATGAGATCATTTGGGAGATCAAGTGGGAGGGTTCATAGACGTAGATATCTTTTTCGTCTGAATGAGAAGCGGAATGTATGCGAGCAGTGAATGGATTCGATAAATTGTTTAAACGAATTGTTAAAGGCGAGATCTCTCTTTCTTGGCGTGGCTCGGGTCCCAAAGTGACGTGGCGAGATTGCGAGCAGTCTCGATTCGGTAAATCGCTCGGTAGACCCGTTTCTTACGGGTTCTTGCGGATTAAAACGGGAAAAAAAAGAAGAAAAAAAAAAAGGAATGGAAGAGGGCGATGGAAATGGAGATAGAGAGGATGAAAAGCTTTCGCGTGAAGCGGAACGTTTCAAAGCCCACGCGAGTTTCGAACAGTTTCTACGCATGTGGGAAGTAAGCGATGATGCAATCGTGGATATAATATAGATGCAAATTTCAATCGATTAACATATGATTATATTTTACTGTATTTAGTTTTTACGAGCGTGTTTTAACTCGAGAGTGTTATCCTTTGCGTTTGTTTCCCGTTTGCGAGAAAAAGAATCGTCGTAGTTGGATCGTGTGCAGAAATTTTTAACTCCCTCGATTGTCTTTGCGTAAAGAATGATGTATAGAGTACTTCCCTCATTTGTTCTTCCCTTTTAAAAAATATTTCTTTTCGTGAGCGAAAAATAGTTGTGGATCGGATCATTTAAATTTTTTATCTTTTTCCAAGGAATGAATTGCATATAAAATTCAAACATCGTTTCGTTTTGTATTTACGTGGATGACACGCTTTATCGATATTGAATTCAAACGCGTTCCGCTTCTTGTAATTATATATGTTTTAAATACGATTGCATTATTGTCGTCGGACAAACAATGGACAATTCACTCGTGCATTTATTGTTGCAAATGAACGAAGGGAAGTTTCTTTCATTGATTCATTATGAATATTGGGAATGGTTTATAAGTTGCAACAAAGTAACAGAATCAATTTACAAGGATAATCACTCTTAATACGGGAAACGAAAATGCAATTAGCGAAATGGCGTTTCAAAGTAGATTCAAATTTATTAGTCGTATAAATTTTTCGTTAATTTCCTGGATGCATCGCAAAACCGTTTAAATAATATAAAATTCATTTCCCCCTATATTTTTCAGCCATCGATATTCATCTGATTCTTATTACACCAATTGAATAAAAATAAAATACAATCTACAATTGAATCAATCAGCTAAACTTTAACGATTTTTCATTACTCATTACTCTTATCCGTTTTATGAAATTATACTATTCTAACACCACTCGTACGAAGTATCACTCGTAAAACTTTCTACTCATAAAATGTGACGTATCATTTAAAACGAAGAATTATGTAAAAACGAAAAAGTTAATAAATTTTGATATTATTTGGTGTTAACCTCAATATCAAATAAGGACAAAAAATTACGTATACCATTTCCACCCCCCCGAAAAAAAAAGAAAAGAAATATCACGAGAAGAATCAACAATTCCTCCCCTCTACCTTATGTGTCTCTCTCAAACGATTCTCCTTTTTGCTTAAAAAAAAAAAAGAAAAAATCATTCACGAAAAAGATTATTCAAAAGGATTAAAACGAACGATTGAGAAAAAAACAAGCACAATACAACGAATGAGAGAATCAAACCACTATCCCCACACTATCTTTCTCCTCCTCCGTTTCCCTCGTTCGTATCTTCGAAGAGAAAAAAGATAAAAAAAGGAAGAAAGAATTTCTGCCCCAATTTCGTCCGAGTTCGTCACGGAATGTCGCGGCCACGGGAGGAAGAGGATCAAGATCCCTTCCCGTACAATGTCTCTCTAAAGAACGCGGGGACAGGGCGTACCGTTTGCCCGTTCTCGAGGCGAGTGCCAGCTCTCTAAACGTTTCTAAACGCGCGCGGCGTCGCGATATATTTACGCGAACGGGGAGACTTCGGTGGATCGGTGGCAACGGTCCAGCAGCCGTGTTACGGAAATAGATTTCGGCTGGTGGCGATGCAACCAAGCTCTCCTTGCGGACGGGCGGTCGGAGGCAGCCAGTACCGTGACGACCAGTTCCCGAGGAAAACCGGAGAAATCGACTCCGCGAGGTCCCACATGAATGTGAGTGCGATCTTCCCTTTCACGAGTGCCATTATCCGCCGCGCGTCACGCACCCCTTCCCTCCCCTCCCCCTCCCCCGGATCCATCCTTTGTTCTCTTCCATCCGCTCTTGTCCTCTTGTGCATCGATAACGCATCGGTGCATCGGTCTGGAAAAAGTTTCCACGCTTCTTCCTCTCTCCTTCGCTCCTCCTTCTCTTTCTACTCTACGCGTGAGTGATGGGAAATGCTTTTTTTTTTCTTCTTGATGATCTCTTTTTACCGGGTGTCGATGATATTTATGTGATACGTTTGGAGAGAATTCGATGGATGAAAAATTGGTGTAGAAAAGGAAATATCAGATCGAGGCTTGTTCGTTCAGCTTACGAGCTTCAGAGGTTTAAATTCGTGTTGGATAAAGACGTAGATAGAATAAGGAGGGGGGAAGAGAGAGAGAGAGAGAGAGAGAGCGATCTCTTCTCATCTCGCTTCGTCTAATTGCTTGCTTAATAAGAAAGCTTTTGTACATCAATTTTTTTCTTCGATTCGAATCTGTAGAATACGAATGTAATTCTTATAAATTTTGATAGATAGAAGTTTTGATAGGTTGAAAGTGTTCGATACTATCATATTCGAATGATAAAATCGAACGTAGAAAAGGAGATTCAAAACGTGTATCATTTCTACTACGTGTTCGACTCGATTCTATCACGTGTTATCTAAAAAAATCCTGCGAGTTGCATAAAGACGCGAAGCAGAGATCTCGAACGAAGCGAAAGGCAGCCGGAATCGACGAGAACATCCCATCCGGCAAATTTCACCGGTTTTACTTTCGCGAGGTGAAACGGAAGTGCATCAACGCGCAAACGATGCGAATCTTCGTGTTCTATACACCGCGGAAGAGTGGATGTTCCACACTCGTGCGGAAGTTTCCTTTTTTTTTTTTCTTTTTTTTTTTCTTTTTTCCCCCTCCCCTCCTTGTTGGTGCAATCGTTGGAAACCGGAAACTGAGAACCGGATTGTTTACTTGAAGAAGACACGCGATGCTGGCCAAGCTTTTGCAAATGTGCACGGTCTCGATGACATTATCGCGGCGAAAGCATCTCTCAAGATATTCCTTTTGCTTCGTGCAAAAGGAAAACGGACGTAACATTTCTAATTCGAGGTTTTTACTCGATCCACTCGTAATCGTGACACGCGTGTCGACGAAAGAAATTATCGATCTCGTTCCATCGAATCCGCGATTGGACGTGGATGAAATTTTGAAATTTTTTCTTTTTTTTGTTCGAACGATCCTGTTGAATATTCGAAATATAAATTGGAGCCGATGTTTTGAGCCGTTACCGGGAAGATAATAAAGATCCGCGGATGGGATATTATTACGTAGTTAGAAAAATGTTTGGAGAAGAAACTCGAGTGGGCGGGGAAGAAGCTAGAGGTTGGAAGATATCCAACTCTTGTAGACTTTTGCAATTTTGTCGGGAAATAGAGTTCCACGTTTGCTTTTTATCGGGGCGATTCTCGCCTTAAAATTAACTCGGGTTTGTTGACTGGAATTTATATTTCCTTATAGATTTCTTATTTCTTATTTTTTATCTTTGTCCGAAGATAATTATGTAAATATGATAAATTTTGCGTTAGAATTAATACCGCGTTTGTCGATAGAAGAAATTATTACACTTGTATATTTATCTTATTTATAATTTTGTCTACTAAAATAACGAGGAGTGGTCGCCGTGATCGTGGGGGGGATCTAAATTTACAATTCTTGGAAATCGACTACTTTATTGCTCTTATACTAGACAGAATCGCCGCATAGAACAAAAGAGTACAGTCGGGAAGAACAGAAGGGGTAAACGTTCTAAAGATACGTAGGGCTCTAATTCGAGGATCTAATTCATGCATGTGGAACTCATGTGTCGCCGCAATGGCTGGAACTTTCACATCGCTCTTCTTCCGTTAACAAGAATCATCGATGGTGTCCCCTCAAAATGCAATTCGAAATTGATCAATTTTTTCTCTCTTTCTTTCTTTTCATTTATAAACAAACGAAGCTTCCTCTTCGAAGAGGGGGAAAAAAAAATATTGGAAAGAAAAATCTGAATCAACTTTCGACGAAACGTTGAATGAATTTGTAAAAAGGATCGTAATGCGATATTTATATTTTCTTCGTAACCGTGTCAACTCGAGGAGATATATGCGAGCGCGCGACGTTCGGCTCGATTTTATTTCGAGACGCGGAACACGATTTTTCCCCCCGCAGAAATAGATTCGATTTCAGCCCGTTCCGGCGTGGTATCGACCGGCGTCACGTTTTCCTCGATGATCCACTCACAGAAAAATCCTCTCGTCTAGCCGAAGAAGTCACCGCTCAGACGCCCAGCCCAAGGTGCGATGACACGAATACCCCGTATCGTTTGGCAGCTGAACGCGAGTTAACAACGCTGCCAGCTTGTCACCTCGATTCGAGACCGCGCGCAAAAATGTACCGGTAGCGATAAACAACCGGGAAGATTTATCTTGTCGTTTCGGAGGGGGAGGGGATTCGCGTCTTCTTCTTCTTTGATCAAAATCAAAAAGAAAAATAAAAATAATATTTCTTTCTTCGCAGAACCCGGGAGCTGAAAAATGGCGTCCTATGGCCATCTCGAACCCATCGACTCGGTTGCGCATGGCAAGATCCATGCCCCACTGGGTACTGGTACGTAGATCCTTTTCCTTCTCCCCCAATCGCTTTCTACGAATTCCACGAGATTCTAAATACGAAAATATTTGGTAAAGGCGCAACAACAGAAGGAGATGGACCAGAAGCAGCAACGCCGACCGCCGACCCCACCGAAAGTACCGCCACCGTCGCTCTCCGGAGACTGTGGTGACCCGGACTACGAGATCATCGAATTTCCGACCCGACCGCAAGCGCAGAAATCCTCTCAGACACCGGCCGCGAACAAGTGCGCCCTGTGCGGGGCCGAGAACGTGTACGCCCGTTGCGACACGTGCAACGGGAATTACTGCGAGGCCTGCGACGACATGAACCACAAACATCCGAAAAGGAAGAACCACGTGCGAAGAAGAATCGTGACCACCGGCACGGCCACGAAAACACGGCCACCCTTGCCGCCAAAAGGGGAGAATTTGTCCAGCCCGCCGCCCGTACCGCCACCTAGGCGAAACCGCAAGAACGCTCAGGTAGGATGCAATCTGGCCTGAAGCTTTCATCCCTCCCCGTCAATTTTCTTGCAGGCTGACGACCCCTTAGGCGTCACGACTCCCTCCATACCCCCTTTCGAGATCCAGAGAGATCTGTTCAGGGATTGCCCGACAACAACGGGATTTCATCGGGATCAACGGAAACCAAGTTGCGAGGATCGTGAACGCCTATTCTTTTGGCATTGTTCCCGCAATCGCGTTGCTTCTCTCCCACCTCCCTCCTTCGCTTTATTTCCTGTAGTTAGTATTCGTTTCGGCGAGAATTATTCCTCGAAACTGTTCACGTTTCACTCGAACGTTATAACATTGTAACGCGGTGAACTTCGTCGCAACTTCGTCTCCGATGGTTCGAAAATCCCTTTCTTCTCGATTAATAATATGCGGGAGTATGAATGTTGTTGCTTGTTGTTGTTGTTACACGTTGTTATTACATATCACGAGCTAGATTATTTTGATTTTTATAAATGAGAAAGTCTCACACCGAGGCAACGTGAAGATTGTTAACCGCGCCCCGCTTAAAGCCGAGCTTTAAAATTAGTCTATAAGATGTTGTTGTTCTCCAATTGGAAACGAGAGGGAGAGATTTTATAGAGATTTTATCCATTGTATATTGACGTTGTTTCTTCTTAATACACCACGTTACCGCAAAAACACTACTGCCGTATTCACTGAACCCGTTCACTCTTTCACTCTGTCGATAAAAGTAACGGCGGGAAAAAAGGGAAAAAAGGAAAAAAAGAAAGAAAAAGGCGAATCTCGCGCGAATCTCTCTTTCGTTCGCGCAGATTTCGTGCGTGCTTTCTCCTCGAATTCGGTGAAGCACGAATTGGTGAATATGGCAGAGCACGGTGAATGACGGTGATTCGACTCGATCATCACGCACCGTTTCGCATTTCCCGTATCCGTTACTGCTATTATCATTATATATATTTATATAAAATTTTTGTCCACTAAACATGCGCACAACACGCAGTTCATCATTTTTCAGCTTACAGCAACGCAATCGTGCCTTATTTTGATCTATCGATCAAAGTTTCAATAATTCACACGTCACTTTTATTTTAAGTTTGCAACCAGTGCTCTCGAGTCAAGACGAGTCAAGAACACCATCGATTTTATTTTATTCTCCACTAACGCTTTGTTTATCATCGATTTAGCCTCGCCGCAATTTAATTTTAGCGCCCCTGTCTTCAACCATCGCGAGCACGCGCCATCTTTTTATTTTCTCGAGTATTTTTTTTTTTTTTCTTTTTTTCTCTCTCTTTTTCCTCCATCCACGATAAAAAAGAAAGAGCGAAACATTTCTCCACGAAGAAAACACGAACAAACGTTCCCAAATGATGGCACGAGCGATGTAATAAAGTTCAGGTTTCGCGCTTAGGCTAAATCGACGCAAAACCAGGGATCGACGAATCTCTTGATCGAGAGAGTTGGCACTTTGAAGCGGGCACTTCCAAACACGGCCAGACCCCTGTCAGCCACGTTAGATACGAAAACCGTGTCGAAATCCATGCAATCTATGAATATCACTACCGATGGAGCAGGATCGAGCACCGACAAAATGTCCACTCTGCAGGTAAGCATTTCGAACGATCGATGAACATTTTACACGTTCTTGAAATTAAACTCGATTAATTATATTTATCGAACTACACACGATTTACTATTATTATACCGTAAAATTATCGAACAATTCGAAGAGTTTCTACTATTCATCGAGTATCGTGAATGACGAGGATGGATAATCGATAGTTTAAACATTCACGTTCGTTGAAATATAGCATTTCACGAAGATGGCCTTCGATATCGACACGATATAAAATAGGAAACGAATGTGTAAAATGAAGGATAGATAGATAGATAGATAAATAAAAAGAGAGAGAATTGTTTAACATACGTATGAACGTTTAGGAGAGGTATAGGAAATACCAGGAGGCGATGAGAGCGCAGGATGCGAACAGAAGGAGACACACTTCTTCCGACATTTCGAGAGACGCAAGGCCGTTGAGTGTAACCAGTCCGAAACTCGCTCCTCCGATACCACCACCTCCCCCGCCCAGATCCATGATGCAATCGGCCAGCGTTTGCGATTTATCGTCGCCTCATATGTGGAACCCTGGAATTCACCAGGTAACCTTTTAATTCGCCGATAGATGGAAATAAAAATTTGACTTGAATGATACGTTATCTTACCTTAGGCTCAATCAATGGCCCATCTCGGTCCTGGAGGAATGCCAATAATGTGGTATCCACCGAATCCTCAATGGGACGTGAGCATGGGGGGTTCGACGATGAGTCTGAACCATCCGGCTATGTGGGCCTATCCCATGGGATATCCCCCATCACAGATGCTCCCACCGCATTATCCGGGCACCCTGTCCAGGCCTCACAGCCCGGCGAGAAGCGTGAAATCGAGCAGAAGGTCGAGAGCAGCCTCGCCATCTCCTAGTCTGAAATCTAGAAAGTCATTGGCTTCGAGGTCGAGATCGAGAAGATCCCAAGGCTCGCCGTCCGATGCAAGCTCCGAAGATTCCGGAGAGTCGGATTTCGATGACAGGCTTTCCAAGAGCTCGAGAGGAACCAGGCGTGGAAGCGTGTCCAGGAGCACGAGGCAAAGGAGTTATCACGAGGATGATAACGCTAGGAACTTGTTGAACAGGAATCGTCGCGAGTGAGCCTTGAATACAAATTTTGAATATAATATCTGTTGGAAATTTTTAATTTTTATATCGATTTGTATGTTTTAACGATTCGATATTTTTTTTCCTTTTTTTCTTTTAGAAGGCTAATGTCAGAGGAAAGAGTTACCAGTACGGAGGATCAATGGTCCGAGAATCAATCGATTAAACGGTATCCAATGTCGCCTAGGGGCTACGACGAATTCCAGAAAAACAGTCTAAATTCGCGAAGACGATACGAGCAAGATGAGCGGAGGCTTTCCAGGGTGGACTCGCGATTGGATCGCGTTCAGAATGGCAGCTATCGTCGAAAACGGAGCACCGACGACGACTCGTCAGATAGAAGATCCAGCGTGCAGACTCGATCCAGAATGACCAGTTCCTCTGACGATCATTTCGAGAGATCAGAAATGATGGTTCCACGACGAAGGGACGACGAAGTGATTCCTAGAAGAGCCTCCTCCGTAAGAAGAGACATCATAAATTTGGACAACCTCGAAAGATCCTCTCGCAGAGATTCTCGAAGATCCTCCATCGACAGCGATACACAGATGACGAGAAAAACTCCTTCCAGAGACTCGTTCCCCAAGAAGATTCAGGGAACGGAGGGAATTATCGATGATGCGAGATCCATTAGAGACGTCGAAGAGAACGCGCCACGTGCTGCGAGGAATCTTCGAAGTCGCGAGTCCTCGCAAGATCGAAACGTGGCCACGAAGCGAGAATCTCTGTTGAGAAAACAAACTTCGTCCGAGGAAATGGAGAGATTGAAACGAGCGTCGTCCCGTGAGAACGTCAGAAGGACCCCGTCTCGAGAGGGAGTCCCCAGAAAAATTCGTGAAAACGACGAACCACGACCCATGAGTAGGAACCAGGAGGAGGCTCGAGAAGTTGGTCGTTCCGTTGAAACGGAGAAACGAAGTGAGGAAGGTGCAAAGGATCCAAAGAGAACGGAGAATGAACGAATTAAACGTCTGGAAAGGACATCGTTGACAGGAAAGGAAGAAATGCGTGGAACAACGACGAACGCGGATCAACGAAATTCATCCAAAGATGCAAATGAAAGAAACACGACGATGGAGATCCCTAAAGAGGAATGGGCTTGCGAGCATTGCACCTTTATAAACAATATAAAGGATCGGGTGTGCGTTGTTTGTTGCAAAACTAGAAGCAGCGCGTTGCCGCCTAGCATGGAAGAGAACATGGAAGACGTTCCAAGCGATTTGAGCGAGATTCCCAAAAATGAGTCGGCCAGCAATCCCAGTCCAGATCTCGAGAAACGGATCAGCCTGTTAAAGATTTCGAACAGCGAAGAGAGCGGGGACAGTGTCTCCACAAAGAGCAAAGGTAGAGCAAGGCGAAAAATCAGCTTTTCCTTTGGTACCAAATCGAATCAGTGATTAAAATTATTGTACCTGTTGTTTTTTTGAATGTTTCTCCTCTCCTCCTCCATCCCCATTATTTCTCTTTTTCTTTCTCTCCCTTTCTCTTTTTTTTTTTTTTTTTTTTACGAAACCCGAAGAAAAACAGATGAACTAGAATTACACGATTGTTCCCTATCGATGTATATCCTTGGATGAATAATAAAGAGACATGCAAATTGTTTCGTACACGATCAGTGGAAACCAAATGCATAGTCGTATTTGAAATAAAGCAGCGTTCTCTTTCATCTTCTTCGTTTATTAACTTATTTTTTTTTTTTAATCATGTCTGATGCGATTATTATTCATTCAAATGGAGCTAATTTCAAGCATGAGCGTGCATTTGGCTGATGTTTTTTCCATCCAAAAATCATTGTTGAATTATTTCTGTTTGTGAATCTTGAACACAAAGTTTCTTTTTTATTTTAATTTTTTTTTTTTCTAAATACAAATCGCAGAAGAATGAAACGTGTGTACACCTTGGCCATTCGTATTTCCAAATATCATTTCAAAAATACAAAAGGGAATGAAGTTTTCTATTGATTCACATGGAATCACGTGTAAAAAAATTCCAAACTAACACACCCACATGATATGATTGTTTGAATTTACAGATATCGCGATGTTTGAAGATTCATCGAAAGTCACCGATAAACCGATGGCTGAATCTTCTTTGAAAAATGAATCGGCATTGATAACGAACGATGCATCGGTAACAAGCACGAAAATAAACGAGGTGGAGCCAATTAAACGACCCATGCTCGGGAAAATTCCAAAAAGCCATTCGGTTTCCACCGGAACCTCCCCACCTCCTCAGAGCATTTCCACTCAAGTAAGGGAAAAAACGTTCCTTTTATTTGGATTATAGAACGAATGCTACGAATAAAAGAAATATACGAAATGAGGAATGTACGATATATATGCTTTTCAGACCTACGACTACCTTCCATCGAGAGGAAGTGGCGGATTCGTGAGAGCTGCATCCGCTTCAAAGGGATTATTATATTATGAGGACAGTGATGGAGAGGTAAAACGAAAGATTGATACATAGATCCGCGAAATGTATATCTTCACTCTTGGAAATTTCAAATATTTCTTGATTGTTTGAAAGTGAATCGAATCGAGTATTCTCATTTCAGGAACGAATCCTCTAATCCTCTATATGATTATTACCGTCCATAAGTAACAGGATATTTTATATAATTTCGACGCATTCTTTAGCTCGTGATTATTAAAAGTTTTCCAAAAATTTTAATTCTGTCAAAGCAGGAATTATCGTACTTACGTGAATGTGAATTCCTTTTAATAAAAAGAAGGATGCTGAGCGTTTGTTTCAGGAACAAACCGGATACGCGAACAGCCCAGATTTGTATCCACGAACGATCCAGGATCAGTCGTATCTCCAACAGTTGATCGGGCCCAGCAGAGATCGTACGCGAAGAAATTCCATCGACTCCACCCACCTTTATTATCGTTCCAGGGTAAACTTGACAGATATCCCTCGAGAACCATTGGTTTCTAATCCGATCTAATCTCCAATATAAAATTTTAACATGATTGTGGCAGTTCACCGTAGCCTCGGTGTGAATGTTTAGGCAGGTTTACATTTACAGCGGCATTTATCATATATATTTTAAATACATATGTACCTGTTTCGTTCCAACGAAATTCTAAAAGAATTATTCGTCATCATTAATAAAACGATATTTTATATTCTCAAATTTAGCTGCGACTGTGTGTGATCATTAATCCGATCGAATATAAATAATTCCCGACACGTGTTGGTTAGATCGTTCTTAGACTAGTTTTTAATGTAATCTTAAGCCTATATAACTTCGTTAATTATTTATAAGAAGGTGCATCTTACGGCGATGAGACCTTTCTACGATTGTTTTAACGATTGTTGTGCGTTCTGTTCCGATTCATTTCTTTTTTTTTTTATCATTTTTAATTGAACCATTCGCCTCGTTCCAGGAATCGAGCCAGCCCAGATACCTCGAAGCTGGACCAAGTTCACAAGGTGTTTCAACGTTAACCAGACAAGGCTTGGAGATCGTAGAGATTTTAAGGGAGGCTGAGAAACATGGTTACTCCACTGACGACGTCCAGGTGGCTTTGTCTCAGGGGGCGAGCAACCCCATCGACTGGTTGAAGACCCAATGGCCCCACTTAGTGGAAACCGTGCAAGTTCTGGTTACCACTCAAGGAAGGGAGATGAAAGAGAATAATATTGGGATGCTTTCCGGCGTGGAGGCGAAAGAGGCCTTGAGAATTACGAAAGGAGATGTTTGGAAGGCTGTCGCGATGGCCGCTCAACGTAGACAGCTAAAAGTGAGAATTTTGAGAATAGTTTTAATAGATTGTGTATAACGTTGAACGAGAAAATTAAATGATAATACGTATGATAATTTCAAAAGTGCGAGGAAATTATGAAGAAAGGGAATTTCACGATGATGGAAGTGGTGAAAGCGTTAGAAAATAACGCCGGTGCCGAGGATGCGGCTTTGTTCGAGCTGCAAAAAAATCAGCTCAAGCCGTTCTTGATGAGGATTTGGGGTCCTCCGGTTGGGGTGGAAAACGACGAGGCTGCACCGCGGGAAGGTCGGTAAATCAAATTAAATTTTATTCCAATTTTATAAAAAGCACTTAACATAAACATTATTAAAAAAAAAACATCTACAATTTTTAGAAACTCTAGACAACAAAAAACAAAAATTTAATAATCGCTGTAATGTAATTTATTCGTAAGTAAGTAAAAATTGTCTATTACTCTCAGTACATTATGTATGCATTTGTACAGACAATCTACATGTAAATCGCATGATTTACAAGTAAAAGTTTGTTTACGAATACATTTACTTAGCAAAAAATTAATATGTGCATACATTGACCAGCAATCGACTCGACATTTGTAAAATGAATATACGTTTTTTATTATAATATGCGTAAATCCATTTTAAAACAGTTGTTCGTTCACGATCATCGAGGTGAATGATTTCAGATGCGGTCGGTGGTGAAACGAGCGGTTCCGAACAGGTTACCCGCGTGGGTACGGACACGGAAGCCAGGAAGCAGGTAATGTCACCAATCGTAGAAAATTTCGTCGCGTTGCAGGCCGATTTTCAAAAGCAACTGGCAGCCCTCAGACAGCTAACCGATAACTGGCAACACGAAAAAGACCCCCTGAACACGCTCGGTAATAAGCCTGATAATCTGTATCAAGTTAACAATGACGATCGAACAGTTCTAATCGATAAAAATCTGGTCCCAAGGGACGCACAAGATGTAGCCAACACAGTTAAAACAATGGAGAACGAGGGATCGATGAAACGAGCGAACGAGGACGAAACTAAATTAACAACTCAAAATACCGATACACCGATCGATAAACACGATAAAAATAATAATTCCGCGATACGAAATTTGATTGGAGATAAACAAGTCGAAAAATTGGAGGAGGATGCGAACGATAAAACGATCAAAGACGAAATTTTTCGCGACGACAAAAATATCTCGTACGAGATCCGAGACGCCCATCAAACCGAGACAATGATGATGATTAAAAATACTATTTCACCTATTGTATCCGAAGACCACGATAAAAGTATTAATAATTCCAATAATAATAATACGATGAGTTTAATTGAAAAAGAAGTTTGCAATCAGGCGGAAAATTCTTGGCAGAATGATCGAAGCGATCGGGAGCAAAAAGAGATTTCGACCATCGATAGAAACATAAAGGGAGAAGAATCTAAAGAGAATAAAAAGGAAAAAAGTGTTTCGTCCCCTGGTATCGAGAAAGAATCATCTTATACAGCGATGGGCGAAACGAACGATATAACCAGATCGAAAGAGAATGTAAAGAAAACGGTAAAGATGAGTTCGAAAGTAGCCCAAGAGAAGGGCGAAGAACCGATTGGTTCTCGCATTAAAGAAAGCGAAACGACCTCCCGAAAGAGCTCCGATCCCGGGCAAAGCGGCGTAGAAATAGATAAAGCTTCCTCGCCGTTCTCGAAGAAGAACGAGCCGCCATCCCAGAAGGCTTCCTCTGATCTTCATCAAAGGCCGTTACAAGTAGATAAAGATTCCTCTTTGGTGGAAATACCGAGTATCCCTTTGCCGTGCAACGTATCGGACCACGGTTTGCCGGAAAGTATATCTCCAATGTTGGAAGAATCTACTCGAGATCAACCGCAAATCGATGGAATCGAACGGCCTGATTTAATAAACGAAACGGTGGAACAAGCTGGCTTGGACCTCTCTCAGAGAGAGGCACAGATCTCCGCAGAATTAATTAAGGTTGTTGAAAATTCCTCCGAGGAGAAGAACGAGAGGATTTCGGGGAATATCGAAATGGCGAGCAAAGAAACGAACGAATCGAATAAATTAAAGCGTGGAGAGAAAGATACGCAGAAGGCAGAATCGAATAACGTGATCGGGGGATCTCGATCGACGATAATTACGACAGTTGAAAATGGTTTCACGGATCAAAGTTTCGAGACCGTCTTGCCGGAAGCTCCGCAGAAAGGCAAAGAGACGCAGGTAGAGGCGTTGTTATCTGCGATGAAATCGTTGCCGGAGCAATTACTGGGTCCTTTCATATCGGCGATGCAGATGTTGTCGTCGAAGAAATCGAGCGTGGTGGACGCCGGTATTCTCGATTCTGAATCGAGAAAAAATCAAAACTCTTCGCCTCTTCGAACTTCCATTGATGGAGGATCGATCGAAGATAAAAGTGCGCCTCGAAGCGTGGAAAATTCAGGGAAACTCGTAACGAAAGTAGGGGAAACAACGGCGGCTGACATCGAAAAATTGCAAGAGATCGAAACGGTACGTAGAAACGAGAAAAACGATAACAACGTTAAATTGACTAACGTAGAAGGGGGGGGAATGGAGGCAGAATTTAACAGGAATCGGGTCCCAGAAGAAGAGAAATTGTTACTGAACGAAGGGATAACGGAAACATCGATGGAACACGTAAGTTCTCAGAAACGTTCCCCGGAAATTGCGGTTGACGATACTAACACAAGTGAAAAAGCATCTAATTCTGAACACTCTCAACGCTCGATAAACGAAATTTCGAGCATCGATTCGAGGGCATCGTCATTAGATATCGAGAATTCATGTCATAAATATCATCTCTCGAATTCTGAAATTCATACGCGGAATCCATCGATTGACGACGAGCGATCGTCGTCGAAGGAAACGGATAACTCGAACGGCACGAGAAGTTCTCTTAACAATGCATCTTTGAAAAACGAATCACTCATCATTGATAGTCCGATAAGACTAAACGAGGCCATTGGCGCGCAACCATTATCGAGCGAGACGTCATCCTCGTTCGTACGTGACTCGGGGACGTCTGTCAGTGAATCATCCGACATGCAAATGCGCTCGACCGCTATTGGGGCTCGAGCTGGCGATGATAACCGTGTGAAATTAATTGATGCCAGTTTGGTGGCTGACAATCGACCCTCTGCGGAGAGTGCGACCATTTTGGGGCGCAAATCGCTTGATAATAATCATACTAATTCGATTCGGACGGATGCGCTTCCCTTGGTTTCCACCCTTGAAGAAAATCCTAATTTAGTAGATAGTAGAGTCTCTGTTGGCCCAGCTTTGAAAAATTCTCTAATTGATCCGCAGAAAATTTCCGAGGAGCCCGATAATTTAATTAAAAATGTTTCTCAAAATTGTGAAAATATCAGACACGAGATTTTGAAAGAAGTCGCTCGAAAAGAGATACCCGAGGAAGCTAGATCTGTTAGTCTAGATTCTTCAAAAGATCTTGAAATAGCTCAGGAAATTTCTGTAGATTCTAAGATCGTTGTAACTCCTATAGATTCCAAAGTTGATGGAATTCCTCCAGATACCGAATCCTCTGTTTCCAATATTTCAATGGATTCTAATATTGTTACGCGCGAAGAATCAGAAAATTTGAAAATTTCTATTCAACCAGTTCCTGAGAATTCAAAGATTACGTCTAATAATACGTCTTTAAATTCTAAAACTACAATCTCTGAAATTATTTCCACTGAAATATCCGCGGATTCTAAAATTATTGTTAAAGAAATTTCGAGAACTCTTACACATGAGATTCCTTCAAATTCTGATATTCACAAAGATTCAAAAATTACAATCTCTGAAACTTCGAGAGATTCTAGATCTATTCCAAACGAGGTACTTGAAGATTCCAAAATTCTTTATTCTGAAGATTCTCCAGATTTAAAGATAGCTATTCCTGAAAAGAATTCTGATATTTCCAAAAATCTTGAAATAGTTTCTGAAACTTCGAATAATTCCAAATCTCTTCCAAGTGAAATATCCGAAGATTTAAAAATTTATACTCAAGAAGATTCTTCAGATTTAAAATTAACAGTTGAAAAAAATCCTGATATTTCCACAAATTCTAACATATTAAATAATTCTAAATCAAACGAAATACCTAAAGATTCCAAAATCGTTATTCAAGAAGATTCGAAAGATTGTCAAGTTCCTATTCATAAATCTTCTTCATATTTAAATATTATTCCTGAAGAAAATTCCAAAACTACTTCACCTGATACTTTCGAGGAATCTGACAACGGTCACAAAGCATCCCAAGAGTCCAAAACTCCAGAGATCCTTAACAAGCCCACAACGATCGTCCACGAAACTTCTGAAAACGCGTTGCATGTATCTGAAAAAGTGGAGCAGCCTATCTCCGTCGCATGCCACGTCCCCAACGACAAAATCGATACCTCACCGCTAACTTCTGCAAGTAAGTCTGTCGATTCTAAAGAGGAAACTTCCAAGCAAATTAGCATTCGATCGAAACCAGAAGATAACACTGCGTCTCCATCTCCCGCGAAAATAAACGATATAGAAAAAGATACCTCTCTTCTCCTTCTAGAAACAAAAACTGGCATAGAAATCCAGGATAATTCGAATAAATCAATAAGAAGGATCGATTCGAAGTTAGAGAAAAACAATGGAGAGATTCGATCCGTGCTCTCCCCCTCGACATCTAGCAACGTTGACGCGAACAAACCTTCTGAACTCCTCGCGAATATCGAATCGACGATTATAACTACCTCAAGTGACCCTTCTATTTCCGGTTCCTCGTCGAGCCCGCGTACTTTGAACGGATCGGCCGTTAACGAGCCAAATTCCACGGATACTAACGACATACCGGGCCGGTTCGTCGCTCCTAATAACGTTCCCGATATCTCGCGTAACGCGTCAAACTCGATCGAAGGAAGTACCGGTATCGAGTCGAATCTGAACGAAACTTATTTCGCCGATAACGTGCCTGGAACCCTTAACGAATCTTCCCGCGATGATAAAAGTACAGAAAAAGATTCGAACAATAACGCGGCCCATTTATATCCTCCAACTTGGAACGAAATTGGTGGAAATGGGATCGAAATAAAACGGAAGGAAAATCCTGAAATATACGTTGTCTCGGATACTTCTACGATCTGCGAAGATTCGTCGGTAAATTTAACGGGATTCGATTCGGGTATTGATTCCAGTCAAGGAATTGTTGCGTGTTCGAAAGTAAATAGTATTAATGACGCACATACAGGAGCGGCCGACGTTATAGAGATCAAAATAAGCGAATACCCTATGATAGCGGTGAACGATTGCGCGCCAATAAAAGTGGTAGAAAGTCGATCGGAAGGGGAGCCGATCGAGGGATCGAGGAAATTGCGAACAGAAAGCGAGACACGCGAGATCGTGACGATTTCGGGAGAAAGCGCGGTGGACGTCGAAAATAATGAAACGGATGCAAATGAAGTTGATAAAGCGGTTACTTCGAGAGGTACGGTGAAGGAGAGATCCAAATCTCCTGCGAAAAAGATCGGCAGAAGGAGGTCTCCAGTGAAAGTAGTGAAAAAACCGACCGGCATACCGAGAAGAAATTTCGGAAAAGTCAGCCCGAAAGGCGCGACGATGGCAAAGGCGAAGGAAACCGCGGCCGAAATAACTCGAAGATCGACATCGTCGAATCAAAAATCGTCGAGAAAAAGTCCTCCAAAAACTATCACGAAGATCGCGAAAAATATTTCCTCGAACGAGGTAACGAACAAAACGAGATCATTGCCACCTCAGAGACAAAAGCAAATTTTGAAGAATCTTAAAGCTCCAACAGAAAAAATGGTGACGGAAAAGAGATCGACAATTATGAATACTTTATCGAAAGGTTGCGAACAAATTAAGAGATCGATCATGCCCGCGCCATTAGCCACTGATAGAAGTAACGAAGTAGCGGATGAGAAAAATTTAAAAGGGAAGAACACGTTGAAATGTTCCTTCCTCTCGAGGATACCCGTGTTCACGGCAAGACGTCGACTTCCGCCACAGACTGGTGAAACTTCGTGGCAATCTTGGAGAACGGTATCCGGTGACGGGTTAACTAGAGCTTCGACGAAACCATCGATTACCCAACAAGCATCGAGAAAAAGTAGTTCAGCTGGAAATTCTTCGAAGATTGGAGCCGGGCAAAAAATGGATTCCGATAAAGTCGAGGGAAATTTAAATGGCGGAAAGACGGTGGTCGTAAAAACTGAAGCAGCTCGGACGAGAACTTCCGGGGATGAGAAAGGCACGGGAGAAAAAACGAAACCCGCGATGGTATCGGAGAAAAATGACAAGGAGGTAGTCGTGATCGAGTCTACTAAGGGAGATCCGATGGTATCCGAGGAAGTGGATTTAAATGATACGACTTCGAGCGAAGAATACGAGCTGGAAGAAGTTTCAGATAACGAAACTTCCGCCTCAGACTTAGAGAGCGTCACTGAATCGGAATGTATATCGGAAAAAGAGCAATCAGATCGTACATTGGATAGTACGGAGGAGCTGACCGATGCCGAAATTATGCTACAAGAAACGATTAACGCGATAAAGGCGAAAATATCCGATTCCGAATTCGAGGATTCTGAAAATGAATATATCACTGATAACGAGAGCCAAGAGGATTCTAACGAAGATCACGTGAGAGATTCTTTCTCCGAAGAAGAGGAGGAACAATTGGAGAAAAATAAAAAAATTGATGATGAAAATTCGGATAATGCATCGTCCGAAGAAGATGATACTTTGAGAGATGATAACGTTGATCTGAAGAATCAACAATTGCAAAGAACAAATAAATTACACGATAATACCAAAAATGTATCTAAAAAAAATATTATTTCTAAAACTTGTTCCATTAAAAAATCTGCTGTATTTATAAAAAATGACACAAATATCGTCAAAGATAAGTCTGCTAAATTAAGCGAAAAACTTGAAATAAACAAGTCTGGTAAAAACGAGCAAAACAAGATAGATCTTAAGACAGAAATTGTAAAAATGAAACGATCGAACGATAAACGCACGAAAGTGAATCGCAGAGCGAGCACAGGCTGTGGCAGAGGGGTGGATCAGGGTGGAACGTTAAAGAAACGATTCTCTTTGGTGGCCAGTTGTATCCATCGATTCGAGGGCGAAGAGAAAACGGAACGAGAATATGTGGAAAGTAGGAGCGGCAACGCAAAGACAGGCGTTTCTCCCAAAACGGAGAGGGAGGTCAGTAGACGTCAGTTGTCAGAATCACTTGTCGACTTTGTCGGTCCTTACTGCTGACAGGCCAATGTCTACAAACAGCTCTACCAACGTGTCAAAACACGAATGAGATAAAATAAAAAAAAAAATACGAAAAAAGTAAAAAAAAAGATACCTGACAACATCCCTGTTTAAATTTTTAACCCTGTTTTGACTATAGCTTTTAAACATTTTTTTTCTCGACTAGGATAAAGTTGGCTCTCTGTTTCAACGAGGTAAGTTGTACTCCTCTTGTTTCTCGTCGTGACTAATATCGCTGTTGTATAGCATGTTGCTTTGTTCCACTGTGTGTTCAAATTAAAAAAGTAACAGAATCGTGGTATACGCGCGAAACTCGAGGTTTGTACGTCCATGAAGAAAGCACACACTGAGAATTTAATTTAATATCGCGGAACACGACTTTTCCATCATCTAATTTGTTGGATGGTTCCCAGGTTTTTTAGTAATTTAAATGCACGCAGATAATATATTCTTCTCTGACATAAGTATTTCAAGTAATAAAAAATATACTTCTTGATATATGTATATTCTTGATGTATACGTATGTCTATAAGATAATTTTGCATTCTTCAGAATTATTCATTGACTTATTTATGTTTCGTAATTACTTTTAGCTTCTATTAATATTCTATTTATGAATTGATCGATGTTATCGTGTACCAGAGCTCGTTTCTAGACGTTGGTGTAGTCTTTGTCCATTGTATTTTTGCATGTTATTATTTTCACGTATTATTCTGTGCACCAATCTTTATAAAGACTATTTTATAAAAACTTGAAAATTTCACAATTATATTTTTATTTGAATTAAGCCAAAAAAAAAAAGAAAAACATAATTATTATACTAATATGAACAAAAAAAAATTAAAATTGAGAAAAATTTTCTTACATTTACAGAGAATTGCTCGTCGTCTCTTAGCGGAAGGTAGAGCGTCGAATTACGATGAAGCGGAAGTAGCCGCCAGTTTGCTGGCTCTGAAATTCGGAGACGTTGAGGCTCTCCAAGCGGCCAAAGAGTGTTCTAGCATAGAATCAGCATTAGCATTCTTACAACAGGAATGTGAACTTTGCACGGGTCGTTTTGCGATGAGTCAGGTATTCGAAATTGAATCATGCTCGATATTTTATCTCAGAATCCAAATTATAAATTATTTTCTTAATCCCAGATAGTGTCCATGTTAAAATGCATTCATCGTTGTTGCAACGAGTGTGCAAAAAATTACTTCACCATCCAGATCAGTGACAGAAATATAACGGATGCAGTTTGTCCATTCTGTAAAGAGCCAAATCTTAAAGATGCGAATGAAGATGAGGTGTTGGAATATTTTAGTAATCTGGACATACAGTTGAAGACACTTCTAGATCCTCCGATTCACGAACTCTTTCAGAGGAAACTGAGAGATAGAACATTAATGCAAGATCCGAATTTTAAATGGTGTATTCAGGTGTTTATTTCATACAGATTGTCATAATTTTCTTTATCTGAAGATTAATTGCAAAGGATATAATACACGTATCGTTTTTAGTGTTCAAGCGGATTTTATGCAGATCCAGATCAAAAGAGATTAATATGTCCCGATTGTCGATCAGTCACGTGTGCCCAGTGTCGAAGGCCAGTACGTGATAATGTTAATTAGAAAAAAATTAAATGGAGATTACATAAGTACGAAGAAACATCTTTTCTGACGTTGGTTTCATTTTCAGTGGGAGAAACAGCACGAAGGAATTACGTGCGAGCAATTTGCTGCTTGGAAAGACGAGAATGACCCGGATAATCAAGCCGCTGGCTTAGCCAAGCACCTCGCGGATAATGGGATAGATTGTCCTAAATGCAAATTTCGTTACTCCTTGTCTCGAGGAGGTAAGTTGTTCGAACGAACACTCAAGATCTAATTACTCGAACCATAATGAATTTCCTATAAAATACCGAATTACGTTACAGTATTATACGTTAATTTTACATGGGATTTGTTCGAATTAATCAATTAATATATAATATGATTCTTTCTATTTTAAGTGTTTTTATCTTTCAAATGACCGATCGTAAATAAAAAATATTTTGTACAGTAGTCGAATTTATCAATATCGAAAATATCATACGTTTTTTTTAGGTTGTATGCATTTCACATGCAGTCAATGCAAGTACGAGTTTTGCTGCGGTTGTGGCAAAGCGTTCATGATGGGAGCAAAATGCTCGGTAAGCCCGTATTGCGCAAAGCTAGGTCTTCACGCTCATCATCCACGGAATTGTCTGTTCTATCTTCGCGATAAGGAGCCCGGCCAATTACAACAGCTGTTACGAGATAATGGAATCGAGTACGACACAGAGGGTCCAGCTGGCGAGCGCAAGTGCAAAGTGCAATTGCAAAAAGAAACTCCTACTGGTGTTGTAGATGCGGTATGCAATTCGGATGTTGTCGAGGGACACGCTGGTTTATGCAGGTAATTTGTTTGTTCCCTTTTAACTTTGCATGTATTTTCCATTATTACGATTATCATTTTTATAATCAAATATTGTTGAAATTCTATGAGTATTGTATTATGATTCTGCATTAAAAAACTCATAGCAGAAGGATCAATATATTGTTCATCGTTATAATGTTTGTCTGGAATAAATGAAAAATAAATGATGTAGTAAGTTATTCATCATGAACTAGTGCTAATATTAGAAATTAATTTCTTTGAGCTTCAATTCTTCAAAGCCATTAATTTCCCCTTTTATTAGTTACAAGAATCTTTATGTTATTATTGTACAAAAGAAAATTAAAAATCTATAAAAAAAAATATAAAAAGCTATATTATAAAAATAACAAAATAATAAATATTTTCATCTTGAGAATATCGAATAGTTAATTGCATGATTTTAACATATCCTTCGAATATTTAGGAACCACTATATCGAATATCTAGTTCGAAAGATTCGGATGATTCAACTGGAACCGCTTCCGTTATTAAACATAGATGATCTCGAGACATGCGTGAAACGTGCGGGGATCAAGTTACCCCCAAATTGGTATGGTCGTGATCCGGAACATTACAAGAGAGACTTGATCGAGGTAAATGAAGAAGCAGCGTGCATGGCACGACTAAATTCTGGGTACTTTTCCCCGCAGGCAGCACTACATAGAATACTTGGCGGGTCTGGTACTGAAGGGCAAACTGGATCCCGTGGCGATCTTTGACTTGAACGATGCCAAGCAAGAGCTGCGCCGTCGGGGAAAAGTTCCCCCTGCAAAGGACCAGGAAATGTCCGAGCGGGATTATCTCGAGGCGTGCATTCAGGTGACTAACAATTCCTCTCCTGCACTCCTGCCCCGACACACTGACCGAATTAACAAGAAATGCACGAAAGTAGATCTTCACATATGACTTTCGCAGCCAAAAAATGCAACAGTGTGCGCGTCGAAAAAAAAGAAATCTGAAATTGTGATATGAATTTTATTTTTTTTCCTTTTTTTAATTCTATATTGGAATGAATATTAGTTTTTGATACCATTAAAAATATTATATTTATTATGTTTTACATTTGGATGTTTTGCAGATCGTGCGCAAGGAAATTCCATTGGAGTGATAGAAGGGGAATAATTAATGCGCGATTTTACGTATCTCACGCTTTTTATGCATCATGTATAGTGTATTTATTTTATCATATGGACAGCGATGTAGAGAACAATTTACAATTAAAGTAAACAAAGATTGAAAATTGTTTAGTATTTAATGTAAAAAAATAATAAGTCTTTTAAAAAATAGGATTTGAAATCTAAATATCAATTCTTTTAGTATCTTTATTTTCTTTATATATATATATGTGTAAATGGAGCGTGATAAATGTTTTTTTATGTAATAAAAGATTTTGTGTTTATAGAAAATTTTATAAGATACTTTAACAATAAATTATTTTCAACAAAGTTCTGTTAAAAAACTATGTAAACTCCTCCTTTTTCGAGATGTTGCTTGTTCATTCACAATATCTTTTAGTCTTTTTACATTTAATTTTTTTAACTTTTGATTTGGTGTAATTAAATTTTTAATGCTTTCCTTTTCTTCTTTGTTTTTTTCTTTTAATTCTTTTGTAACATCTTTTGCATCTAAGCTTGAAATTCCAGAAATGTTTAAACCAGCAGTCTTATCCTTGATTCTTTTCTTTTTCTTCTTTTTTGAACTTTGAATATTTTCTGAAGTAATTTTTTGTACTTTTTCTTTTTGAGGTTTATTAAGAGATATTTTAGTATTTTTTAAACAAACTGAACATTTAAGTATTAATTTATTCATTTTATTTTTTAAACATTTTTTCACTAAACTTCTCTGAACTTTGGATATTTTTTTTTCACTATTATTCATAGAATGTATAATTTTTTTAATAGATTTTGAAGGTGGTTTACCTCGTGATATTCGAATACTATAATTCATTGTATTCCAAAGTGATCCACAATATATACACATTACCGAAGGACCAAAATTTTGGGATGACAAGTGTATTCCATGACTAAATCTTTTACATTTTTCTCTACAGTAATATAATATCATATAAATTTATCTTATATTCATATTTAATTTAATTTATTTTCTTAAAATAAATTAATAAATAAAATATAACTTACATATAAAACGTTTGCAAATTTCTACTTTGTGAACAATTTAATTTTGTAATAAATTGATTCACATTCCATAAATGTGTTATTCTCTCCATATATCTTGTTTACAAACATACACGCACATACACAAGATAAAATATATTAAAAATAAAACAATATTTTATTAGCGATATTATGGAAATATCATTCAGATAAATCTACATATAGTTTATATATAGATAATATATTTTCGATGATCAAATATTTCTGCTTCAACAATGCGATATTTTAGCTCTTGTATAGTATAAAAAAAGTGTTTTAAGAAGTGGAACTGATCGAATTGTATTAAAAATATGCCGAAATAGTAGACAATCAAAATGGTTTTATATTTTGTAAATATATCACGTTAATACTTTGAAAAATTCTTGATTTTTACAATATCACTACACTTATTAATAACAGTTTTGTCGTCGTTAGAAAAGCAAAAAAAAAAGGAAAAATAACCTCTAAGTACTATCACGAGACGTCACTACTATTGAGTAACAGGGTAGCCAACATATGAAAATGCTGAGGTGGTTGTAGAATTCCTAAACTAATCCGTTAAAGATCTATAATATAATAATACAGTATATATATATTCCAACAGATAGTTTCTACTCTATAAGTAGGCAGAACCAGGGAAGATTTTAGAAAAATTTTTATTTTGTCATCCTTGTCATCGAAGCACCGGGAGTACTGTCAAACAATACTTTAAATAAATTGTTGTCATTAAAGGGTAAATTAATAGATCGACATGGGAGACGGGAAGAAGGGTGAACGACAACCATTATTAAAAAACGAAAATGTCACTTATAGTTCACATGCCAGCGATTTCGTAGGTAAATAATACATAATCTTGTTCACGAAAGAATTAAGTTTATTTAATCCGATTGGTTATTGTTACCTATTACATTCTACTGTAGATGAAGCTGAATCAACAGTCAGTACAGTATCTGCAATAGGTCCTGATGAAGTACCACCTCCATATGAATCAGGCAATCAATGTGGAATGCCTATGGTTACTTGCAGAGTTTGTCAGGCTATGATAGATATTTCTGGTAAAAGAGATCAACATGTTGTCAAATGTTGTCAATGCAATGAAGCTACAGTACGTTCTCAAAATAATTTAATTCACTGCAAAACTTTATATTAAAATTAAGAGTAATAAATATTTTTTAGCCCATAAGAAATGCACCACCTGGAAAGAAATATGTTCGTTGCCCATGTAATTGTTTATTAATATGTAAGAGTTCTTCACAACGTATTGCTTGTCCAAGGCCAAACTGTAAACGTATTATTAATCTTGCTCCAAGTCCAATTACACCACCTGTTTTATCTATGCCTGGAATGTGTAGGGTATGCTGTGCTCACTGTCATGATACATTTTTGGTAAGAGATTAAATAAAAAATTATATATTTTGATATAATTACATTATAAATACATATATTATTAATACATATATTATTACATTTATTAGTTTAATACCTTGAATAATGCTTTGGCTCGATGTCCACATTGCCGAAAAATATCTTCTGTTGGACCAGATTTTGCTAGGGGTCGAGGTATTGCATTCATTATTGTTGGAATAATAGCCTTAGTAATTGCAATAGCTGTGACTGTAAGTATATATTTTTATATCATTTTATATTTGTAAAATTATATAATAATTATTTAAAATAATTTATATATGCTTTAAAACAAATTATAATTAGTATTTTTTTTATTTTCAGGTTGGAACACATACATATGTGAAAACTAGTGGTGGAATTTATGTTGCTTATGTTGGTAAGTGAAAAGAAAATCTTTTTATAATTTCAATAATTATCAAATAAATATAGAATATAGTATATCTCAATGGACATATATATGGACATATATTTTTAAATATTATTAAAGTAATAAATTATTTATTTAGCTTCTTTTTAATTTTATTTTCAGGTGCATTTCTCCTGGCACTTTTGTGTTTGGGACGCAGCATTTATTATTGTACAATGAAAATTAGTATGATAGAAGGTCCTATGTAATATCCTAAATGACAATCAATTGCTGATATTTTAAAATCAATTCCTCTAACATCTATGTCGTATAATAATATATTTAGATCAAATGTTTATAGTAATAAAATGACATATAAGTCCTGTTAGGACAATACTTGGTAGATATATACATCCTTACACATGCATATGTAAGTTTTTATTGCTAATATGCAACATTCTTACATATACATATGCAGATGTACATGTTACGGACAAAGAGAATGTGTAATAAATGTATGACACTTTCTCACATAAGATAATACATCACAAAAACATAAAAAGTACTAGAAAAGAATGGGGTATCCATTTTAAAAACAAAGGATTGTTCCTCTGCACTTTTATATGTACAAGCACAGGACCAAGATAACAACCCCATTATATTGTTTTCATATTTGAATGAAAATATACTATATATGCTTTCTACATTGCAGTAAATATACAAAATGCACATAGATATATATGCAAATAAAACATTCTTGCATGAATATTATTCCAATTGTAAACAGCTATACATATAGCTATATATTATGTTTGCAATTATGAACTTGCATTGTCATATGAATATCTTTTTAAAAGAATATAATGTTTTGAAAGACATTTTTGAATTTATGTATTATTTGACATGCAAGTAAAATTATATAAAATATATATGTTGAGAATGTTACTATCTATTTTATTACCATTGCATAATCAAAATTATTAAATTATTTTCCTACATATAACATTTTTTTAAAAAAAATTTGTAAGAATTTAATTTTTGATAACTGAAATTTCAATTATTAAATAATTGCAACAGATAAATTGCTCTTTTCAGACATATATATGAAATAAAAGTAAATTAAAATTAGAATTTTAATCTTATATACGTATTTCAGCATGTACATTTTTACAGCGTAAGATATGTAAAAATATGTAAGTATATAAAATATGTGATGTTATTATAATTAAGTGATTCATTATATAAAAGAAAAATAATAATTCATTCTTTTCATTTTGTAACGTTCCTGTTTACAAAATTATTTATGTAATGCTTTTTATAATCTTAACAGTATTTTTAAACCTTAAAATTTAAACTTAATTCTTTGACAATAAATAATAATTGTTACAAAGTACAGTTAGTTCATTCATTCTTGTTGTAAACTTGACTTAAGCTTTTATCTAATATCTAGTAACTTTATGCATTTATACATTACATACATGTTACATGTGTGTAAATGCTGTTTACCGCCAAAACATAGTATGATCATACCAATAAAAAAGTATTATTTATTATTCAAGAATATTAATCAATTTTAATACTAAATACAAATAATGAGTTTTTATTATTTTATAGAGATGGAGAAATTGAAGAATGGGCTATTATTGAATTACAAGGTGATTTAAAATTTCAATCTGTGGACGTCACAAATAAATATATCGGAGACTTGCACTTTTCAAAATCTGGTATGCCTATACTTATAATTGGGATTCATGTATTACATGGAAAAGAAATGGAACTTCCAAAACCATTTGCAGTTTTAACTAAAAAAAGCAATGAAATAATTGATAATACTGGTACTTCTGAAAAAAAAACGGAATATATTGTTACAGCAATCGTAAAAAAGAAATTAATTTTTAAATCAAGACCAAAACCTATCATAACAAATGTTCCAAAAGGTAATTAACATAATAAAACATAATAAACATAATAAAAATAAGTGGTATCTAAATGAAACAATTGTTTTTATAGACTTGTATAAATTAAATATTATAATTATTGATAAATAAATTTACATATATTTAAAAAACATAATTTTATTATTTTTTAGACAATTAATCTTACTTAAAAATAAACATTTTAAATTATAATGTATAAACATTATAAAATCTAATCCTTCATTTCTCCTTCTTCATCTTCTTCTTCTACACCTCTTATATACATTACATTATTACATCTGATTAAAACTTCACCAAGATTGCCAGTACAATTTCCATCTATATGTTCCTCTGTATTAGCTAATTGTAAGTTCATATATCCATCGACAGAAACAAGATAACCTTTATATTCGTGACCCCATTTTAATTTTACCATAACAGGTTTACCTGTTAAACCATTTAAAAATGGTTTTGGATTTATTGGCATTGTAGCAGCCATTGTGTTGTATTTTTCTTTAATTTCTACGAAAAATATTACACAATGTACATGTTAGAAATATCTAAAAATTTAATATAATAATATAATGATAAAAAATAATTATATAATATTTCGCAAAAATAATTTAATTTAAATAAGAATAAAAAAATAACAATCTGACTAAAACTTAAATATAACTAAAACATAAAAAAACTTAATAAATATGATATTTAATCTTAAGGTTAAGTTTATATATAAATATTAAAAATATAATAAAATTTATGTAATTTAAGTTTTATTTAATTCATGAAATTATTTGTTATTTATAACAAAAAATTTCATACAAATTTGTACTTACATGTTTAAAAAATAATATTGAAAGAAGAAATTTTGATCTCCTTTAAACTTTTACAAAAAAACACGATGCTTTAGTTTCATGCGGTCTATTGTATTAGAAATGGCTGTTACTATAGGAAAATAACCTAAACTTGTCAAATCGCCTATAACTTTCGAAATATTTTGTATTATAGATTTTATATTATTTATCTAATTTTACATATATATTATACGATTTAATCAAAAGATTTATTAATAAAATTAAAAAAATAAAGTTATAAAAAGATATCTTATTTTAATTTGTTTACAATAAGAAATTTACACTTCTTGGAAGCAATTGTAATTGAAAATGAATATTTTACCAAAGAAAAGGTATAATTAAAAGTGATTCATATCTAATAATATTAATATTTTATATCTATAAAAATTATACATATTATTTTTTTTAGGTGGCATGTACGTACTAAAGAAAATATTGCTCGCGTACGGCGGGATGAAGCAAAAGCTGCAGAAGAAGAAAAAATTAAACAAGAACGAGCTGAAAAAGCAGTAAGTATAAATGAGGACAAAGAAAATTATTGTTAATTATTAATTAATTATTAATTGATTATGTAATCATGAGATTTATCAATTTTCTATTAGGAAGCTGAAGCTAGAATTAATCTTTTGAGAGAAAAAGCTAGATCAAAATATGATGGACGAACAGAGGCAATAAAAAGTACAACAAATGCCTCTTCTTCAAAATGGAATCATATTAATTTTTTTGCTGAATTAGAAGAAGGAAAACTTGATTATAATAAACCTAATGTTGAACATGAAAAAGAGAAAAAAGAAGAGAAAGAAAAATATGAAAAACAAATTGGTTATCTTACATATCTTGGACAAGATACTAATGAAGCAACAGGTAAAAAATGTTGGTATGAAGAATTACCTAAAAGATTAAGAGACACTGAGAAAGATGTAGAAGTACAAATTAAAAAAAAATTATTGGATGATCCTATTCATGATATACAAAAATATTTGAACATTATGGGAAGTACTTCTGTAGAAAAATCTTCAAAAATTAAATCAGAATCTGTTAAAAGAAAAAAAGATAATCTAGATGAATATGATTCAGATCATAAAACATATTTAAAAAAACACAAACACAAAAAATCTAAAAAACATAAGAAAGAAAAGTATAGAAATAAAGAAAAACAAACAGCAGAAAGACCAAATATAAATATACAAAAATTGAGAGAAGAAAGATTGTTAAGAGAACAGAGTGAAAAATTAAGAACAGAAGCTTTATTGGCTAAATTAAGAGGAGATCCAGTTCCAACAGTAACTCCAAAAACTCCCCCTAAATCTACTATTAAACAAAAATATAATTCACAATTCTTTCCCGAAATTGCTAGACAAAATGCTGAAAGAACCCCTAATATGCATCTAATGAGAGAACAATAAAATGTAAGTTGATTTTTATTATTATAATTATGGACTAAATATTTTTATGTTGAAATTGTTATTTATTTTTTATTACAATTATGTAAATATCAATATACAATTACATATATATATATATAAAACTTACATAGAATCTTTGTCCAATTGTTGATACTAACAATAAAATAATAATTCAGTTATTAAATAAGATATAATTCATTATGGAATATCCCAAAAGTATTTTTATTTTATAAAGTGCAATAAAATACAAATAAAAAAGAAAAGATATTTAAATCGTTATTGAATGAAATACCAGATATCCCTCGTAAATTTACTAAATTATGCTAAATTCCGCGGTATCACGTGATACAAGATGGTGGAATATCACGGGTCTCATGGATAATGTATTAAAATTTGACGTTTATGTCATTTTTTCAGTATTCTTGTTCATCACTTGACTTAAATTCTCTGCTCGTAAGTAATACTTTTTACTTATATATATATATATTAATTATTTCCATTCAAGGTAAAATTAAAGTCCTATTTGAAATTTTCAACCAGACTTGTAGAACGCGCGAGTTACTTTTGTATAACGTGATTTTCGAATTTGAACAGCTGTGAATGTACTTAATTACGAAGAAATGACAATTTATAAAAGTTTCTATTTTTCATCTAAGAAATATAATAAATTGACTTCAATTATTGTAAGAAAAATTACATTTTTAAGTCATGTTACAAATCGACCTTAAGATAACCTCTTCACTAATTTATATAAACATCGGCACTTTAAAAATATTATTATAAATAATGTATTTATTTTGTACATATTTTAAATATAAAATATCTACGTTTATTATAGTTTATAAAATATCTGTAATAAAGGTAATGTATAATCCAAGTAAACAATCAATTTTAAAATAACCTTTTTATACCTTTACTACTATACTATTCTTTATATATAACCTCTAATATAATATCTTTATTTTTTAATATCTTTATTTATTCAAATATAAGTATATTATTATCTTATAATTTTTAATTTTTATTTATAAATTATGTTTAAGAACTTTTTACAATTAAAAAAGTTAAAAATAAATATTTAACTTTTTATTTGTAAATACTAATATTTATATTTGTATTATAGGCAAAATGTTACTATTAATTTAAATATCAAGTACTTTTACGATATGATTTAATTAAATATAATCACCATGAATGAAGAAAGAAATGTTGAAGATTCTTCATATCTAAGTTATGAAATAAATGGCACTAGATATATTTTGCAAACTGTATCAGATCCAGCTATAGATATAACAAAAACTGCATCAACTAATCAAGAGCAAAGTACAATAAATATTATAGATGAATCACAAGTAGCAAAAGAGGATGAATCAATTTCTTTAATTTGCTTAGATGGTCAGGTTTATGCATTTCAAAATGGAGAATTACAAGAATTAGATTTTAATCAAATAATAGATGAAAATGAATCTCAAAATAAAACAGTGTTATTGACTAAAGAAGATGATAATTATGAATCACAGTTTATTACTAATGAAGGATTAATAATTGAAAATATTGATGAACATTCTCAAGAACAATATGAAATTATTGTGGGACAGAATGAAAAAAATTTGATTATGGAAAAACATAATGTAAATGCTAATGATTTTGTAGAAGTTGTAACAGCATTCAAATGTAAAATCTGTACTTATACTACTCAAGACAAAACACAATTATTACATCACTTTCAAAAAACACACGTAAATCCTAAAATAGATATAGAGGTGAGTTTTAAAATTAATTTTTTATTTATAAACATTTATATTGATATTACAATAATATAAATTTTACAGGTAAAAGAAGAGTCTAAAAATATAGATGAAGTAAAATTATTATATATGTGTGGAGAATGTTCTAATTGCTTTCCTTCTATTGAAGATTGTAAAGAGCATATGATAAATGTAATTATTTAACATTTTTTAAACATTTTCTTATATATAGAAAATAAAATATGTATAATATGTATAATATTAATAGAAAATAAAAATGTAAAATAAAAAATAAAATGTAAAAATAATTATAATAATATTTGTTATTTTAGGATCATCAATTAACAGACACAGGTGCCAATAAAGGTGGTAAAGAAAATATAACAGATGATTCAAAAGATTCTGGATTATTAGAGTGTATAGGACAGAGTGTTGAAAATAATGATATAAAACGTCAAGTTAAAATTCAAAAACCTTTAAATTCTGAATATATGCTCAATAAAAAAATGATTGAATTAATGGAAAGAAATATAAAGTATATATATCTTTATTATAAGAATTTTAAAAGCATATATATTTCATTTACTTATTTATAAATTTTATTAGGTGTTCATATCGAGGATGTCCTTATAAATTTTCTACAGAAGAAACAATGCAACAACATGCTCTTTGTCATACAGAATCACAAAACGGAACAGCATTTAAATGTACCGTTTGCCGTGATATGAAATTTACCAAGTGGAGACAATGCAGCTTACATTTATGGAAAAAACATCAAATTGGTAAATATCTTATATCAATATATGAATAATGATGCATTAAAATATATTTATTACTAAATTTTTTTTTAGATATAGGTTTATTTACTTGTAAAATATGTAAAGCATATAAAAGTGCTACAATGGTGAAACTTTTAACTCACATGCGTGTCCATAGTGAGACTCGTGAGTATGAATGTTCAGAATGTGGTAAATGTTTTAAACAAGCCAGTCAATTGCGTAATCATAGAGTTATGCATTTGGATCGTAAAACATTGGAAGTAACTCGATGGTATACATCGAAAAAATGTGATATGTGTGGAAAGACTTATGCAAATTCCAAATGTTTAAAAAGTCATATTCAAGCAGTACATTCAAAACTACGACCTTATGTTTGTAATGTTTGTGGGCATTCTAGTGCTAGGAAAGCAATGTTGCAAATGCATTTACGGCAACATACTGGCGATAAACCATTTAGTTGTGAACTTTGTGAATACAAAACTGGAGATCACAATACATTGCGACGTCATATTATGCAACATACAGGTTTTAGACCTTATAAATGTCCTCATTGTTCTTATACTGCAATACAAAGTAGTAGTTATAAAAATCATTTAAAATCTAGACATCCCTTATTGTCTGGTTTATTTACATGTGATCTTTGTCCTTTTAAAACTGTTAAAAATCAAAGTTATATACAACATGTAAGAGATCACGAAAAAGGATTAATCAAAGCAAATATGCAAAAGAAAGGTAAATTCTTTTTTTATTATTTTATTATTAAAGGTTTTTTATTATCATGTAAATATCACTATAAAACTGTATAATTTTTTTTAGATAGTGAAAATGTTGAAGTTTTTCCTGGTAATATCGCAGCGGCACAATTAATTTATAGTTGCTTAGGTGCCTTTTCAAAAGTGGGAGATACTTTAGAAGCAAACTTAATGTCTTCCTCAACATCTGCAGATGGTACATCACAAACAATTACAATACAGATACCATCAAAACATCTTGAAGGTTCACTGCCAACAAGAGAAAATGAAACTAAAAATAATTCAACAATTGAACAAGAAGATGAAGAAACAATGCATTGTTTTTTAAAAATTCCAAGGGAGGAAGAAGAAAGTATAGATACTGGTGGTATAACTATTCCTGCAGAACCTGAAGAATCGGGTGCAACAACAATTAATGTTGATACATGAAAATATAGAATATGTTAAGAAAAATATTTCTATACATTTAAAAACAACCAGAAATTTATACTTCAAAAATAATTGAAGAAATGCTAGTCACGCGTTACTTAGAAGGTATGAGAATCAACTTGTTCTTTTTTAAAGAAATGCTAGAATTAATGTATTAATTTTTTAAATCATAATTGTGATACTATTTTTGGAATTGTATATTATATCTGCAAAAACAAACTTAATAATTCGAATGTTTTGTTTAAAAAAATTAAATTTTGTACATTATTTTAAAGAAACGAAAGCATGTATATTTTCAATCAATTAATCGCAATTGATGATTCTACGTTCATATTTGTTCAAAAAAAGCTTTATTTGCTCTAAAATAAGTTTTTATGGTTGAAAAAAAACTAATTTTGAGATTTTTTATTTTAAATTTTATTATGAATATAATTTATTATATATTAAAACACATTTAAGATTTTGAATGTATTTATTGATAATTAATAGGAAATTAGTAGAAGTGTACATAAAAATTGTAAAATAATAATCTGGAAACCGTTATATAAAATGTAAATTACAATGTTTCGTATAGTTTACAATATGATTAAAATAATATTTTACATGATGGACTAAAGAAAAGTTCTCTAGTCTTTTTGACTTAATTAATCATCAGGTAAAAATAATACTTATTGCTATGGAAGATTGAATTTATGATTCTTTTAAAAGATTTTACATATTAATTATTGGATTTCACAAATATGTCTCACAAATTGAAATTTGAGTATCAATTTGCTTAAGTGCGAGATTTGTGAAAATGGTAACTAATGTGTCATATAAACATATTTTTTAAAAATCCAATAGAAAGTTTAAAAAATAGCTAAGTAAATTATAGTATATAACGGCGTTTTATATGCATTTTGTAAAAAAAAATGTGAAATGAAATAAAAAATACTGCTTTTCAGAATAGCCTAAGCAAATTGATACGAGTTATTATTTACAGCTAATTATCCATAAAATGTGAGAAGCTCCTTTTTTTAAGCAGCTGTTACGGATCTTCTCGTAAATTACACATCATATCACAACTAACAATCCCTGGGCAGTTCGCCATAATATGCCGTTAAAGCTATTAACTTTTTGTCCAGAAAGTTCTGCTCCACTTCTACACCACCACCTACTCCGGCTAACATGGCAAGCTGTAAATTTGTATATGTGTATAAAAAGACAAAGCAATTATTGTAGAATATATTATAAAATAATATAGAATATCAAAATTTTTTGAATTTTATGAAATTATAAAAATTTACCTGCATAGTATCTACATTTCTAGGTAGAAAGTAGGCCACATGATCTGTGATTTTTCTTGCTATATTAAATAAATTTTCTCCACCAATGGGATGCATAATATTATTGAGATCAAAAGTTTCATTCTTAGCATATCCTGGTCCTCCCCATGGTGGACTTAGAAATACAACATCTGCGATTAACTTTGATGCGAGTGTAAAGAAATCTCCAACAATAAATTCTATTCTGTCATCAACACCATAAATTCGAGCATTATTTCGAGCGAGTTCGATTTTAACTGGATCTATGTCTATCGCTAATACTGTGAAAAAAAATATTATGAATTTGTGTATTAACTATTTATATATAAATAGTATATATAATAATAGTATAATATAAATGAACATACCTCTTTCACACGTGAAAGCAAATTGTATAGCATTTCCTCCTGCACCGCAGAATGCATCAATTATAGTATCGCATTTACATCTTTCGGCTATATGCTCGGCAATTTTTTCTGGTGTTACGGAAAACCAACTTTCTATAAACAAATATTTTATTATAAAAATTAAAAAATTACTGATATATACATACTAGTAAATATATCTTTCAATATAAATTTAAAATAAATTTTCATATATACTAATATTAAAGAACATACCACGATCCAATTTAATGCCTTGATCAAATTTGCTAAATAAACGATATCTTTTTAACCAATATTTTATTAAAGTTTTATCATTATCTATTTCTATTGGAAGGCTTATATTTCTTTTAGATTGTTTCTTTCGTTTTTTCTTTAAGGTTTTTTTTATACTATCTTCATCTGATAATTTCATATTTTGTATTTCGTTGTTACTATGATTTTCATCTATATCCATATCGATATTTAATGCATCAAAGTTTTCATTATCTTGTTCAGGAAAATGATCTTCTGATACACACTTTGTAGAATCACTCGTTTCATCTTGATCAAAGTATATATTATCATTTTTGATACTTTGAAAAACATCATTCTGATTATCAAATATGTTTAATGTATCATGAACATCATCAAATTGTTTTTTATCTGCTCCTGAATCTATTGAACTTGTGCTTGGTTTACTAAATACAAATCGTTTTGTTTGCAATTTTTTCTTAAGACTACGATCACATTCATCATCAGAACTTGATGTAAATTGTGCTGTGTAGGAACCTTTTTCAGAGGGTTGTGATTCTGTTATTGCTGATGGCAAAACAGGACAATATGATAAATAATGTTTCACCTGTAAAATAAAATAAAAAATAAAGTCTATCTATATGTTTTTGCTTTATGAAAAATTTTATTTACTTTGTCTATAGTGTTAGTAATTTCCACTCCATTATCATCAAAGTATATATGCTTATTTGCTGGCTTGGATCTATAATATTTCATTTTTAATTGTCTATTTTGTAACCTAATATTTTTTTTTCTATATACTACTTCTCCTTGGAAATTTGATTGCTCGTAATTTTCGTTGAAAGTATATCCCATCAATGAAAATGCTTTTTTTACCGATTCTAAACCTTCTCCTGTCTCCTCATATTCAGCTTCATGACTAAAAAAAAATACTCATAAATATTACATTAATATTATTGTATTGAAAAATTAAAAACAATTTATAACGCGACACACACACACACACACACACACACACACACACACACACACACACACACACATTATACCTTCGTTTTAATATTATAGGTTTATCTTCGTTAGGATCATCTCCATCTCCTCCATTAGAATATATTTTTTTAATACTATTATTATCATTAGAAATAATTGTGCTATTTTCATTTTGTACGACTAAAGTTTGATTAATTTCTTGTTCAACTTCTTGTGAACATTCCATTTCATTAATTTTTTCATTTTTATCTGCATTAGGTTCATTTTCTATTGATTTTACTATTAAATTTTGAATAAGCATTCCCACTGATTCCATAATTAATCGTTTCTTTTTTGTTTTTTCTTTTTTAGCATAAGAAAAATTTTTATTAGATACATTTTTACTTTCAGAAATTTTATTAGAAGTATCTATTTCTTTTTGTGTAAAGTCTTGATCTATACTTTCATCACTTTCTTGTTCTTTCATATCTATATCATTATGTTCCTGATTATAATTTTGATCACTCATAATCTCAGATTGCTCCCTTTTGTATTTTTCTATAAATAATTTATAATGATTTTGATACTCTATTTGGAAATTTTCTTTCCATAAATGTTGCCAATACTTATCAGTATCTTCTGAAGCATATTCTTGATCAGAACTCGTATTTGTTATATTGCTTTCAATGGAACTTGTTACAGAACTGATGAGACTAGATGAATTTGTAGAAATGGAGTCACAACTAGAACTAGTAAGAGTCATTTTTGTAACATTTGTCATAGAATCTGATGTTGCATTTGTCTTTGCTATTGACTCATTAATAGAATCACATCTTGTTAAAAGTCTTTCATCTTCTGCATTAGATTGCTGGTTATAACTTTCTTCCATACTAAATGGACTTAATGGATTCCAACCATCTCCAGTTTCTGGTGATGTTTCAAAATTTGTTAATTTTTTTCTATTATCTTCTGCATCTTTATCACTTACTTCTTGTTTACTTACATCATCAAACGAAAAATTAATACTATAAGTATCTTTTGCTTTTATTTCATTGTCATCAATATTATTAGTTTTGCTAAATATTCCTTCAAAATTTGAGCGATCAAGTTCACAATTTCTATGTGCTTGACTAGGAAAACATGTATTTTGTTCTGAAAATTTTTCAATAGCTTCTTTCATTTCTAATTTTTCGTCACTTATTAAATGTACATTTTGTTGTAAATATTCTGGATTTATATAATCTGCATATTTTCTAATCCAAGTTGTCCAAATTATGCGTTCACCATTTTCAGACCAATATTTTTCCCATGCAATATCCATTATACTCTTAGTTTTAGAGTACATAGAATAATATGGATAATCACGAGATTTATGGTTACACTTGTATTTAAGTGTAACATCTTCTTTATAAGATTGTGATGTACCATCATTCAAAGAAACATTTTTAAATATATTATGTATCTCAAAATCTTTGTCTTCTAAATTACATAATGGATTTTCTACATGAAATTCATTTTCATTACAAATGGATGGATCATAACTTAAAACTTCGATACTATTTGTAAGATGATCTGATGAGTGAATGTTTATTATTTTAGATTCAAATTTTAAGTCTTTATCTTCTTGGTGCTGTACAAATATATTCACTTTATCAAATTCATCTTCCAGTTCAGTCTCTGTAGTTTGAAAAGTCTTTCCATATGATGCCAATAAGTTTTGTATGCTTTTAGCCTCGTGTTGATCATGATATTCAGATAGGTCTGCACCTGAATCTGATTGATGCAGACCCAGTTTTTGCGTGAGGGAATGTGCAGTAGGACGATGAGCCGAATCACGAACAGAGTCATGTTCATCTGTGGAATAATTGTTGTCTGTGTGTGATGCACTGCAGTAACAGCTCACTGGTTCTTCCTAATTTTAAGGAAGAAAAAATATGCTTTCGTTCAAATATTATTCAATACAAAAATTTGATACATATATCAAGTTACACTGGATTAACTGAAAATAACTTATAATAAATAAAATAAAACAAAAACATTCTTACATCATGTTTTTCAATAGATTGTGTTTCTATTATAGACCTTTTATGAAGGTCTAACATTTCTTCAACACAATCACCTTCAACATCTTCATCTTCACTACCATCCTCTAGAGCAAGGACTGTATAAACTTCTGGATTTCTAAAAATAAAATAAAATTCGTTAATAAAAATCTACATATTATATTATTCTTGTATTATATTTATCTTATAAAAAATAAAGAAAATTCAATTAATATAAAAATATTATATGATTATTTCATGTGATACAAATTGTTTATTTTCGATTATACTTATTTCATAAATAAAAAAACAAGCATTTAGAAGTTGAAAAATTCCTTGTAAATATATTTGTTAGAAAAATAATATTACCATGTTGTTAACAGATGTTGAATAAAGAAAAAATTGAATAAAATTTTCAAAAAATATATTATGACCTAGCTCGTATTTGAGTGGGTGTCAAGGTTAGGTCATGTGTCACACCACTGATCGATAAGCAAGTACTACCTTCAATTTTCCAAGAAATAATAAGTATGCTACGGCTATAGAATATAGAAATGAAATTGCGATATTTGATCGAATAAATGACTCATATTTTTGAAAGTGTATTTACCGAATAAATACTCTGCTGCAAAGACAATAAATGTAATTATCAGAGTCAGAAGACTCTGCTTGTTTTGCGATGTACACTTCGGCTAAAGGTTCCCAAAAACGGTCACTCATGCCGACAGAAGTATTTAATTGACTACTTGCTCGTGAATCGTCACAACACCCACATGTCTCACGCTCAAATTTTTATAACTCCCCCGTGTAAAAACAATCCGCCATTTCTTGAACAGCACACCATCGTGAAGTTGCTTCTGATTATCATCATATTATAACACGTTACAATGTTCAATCGATAACTATTGCTTTTGGTTAAATTTAATTTGCTTTCGAGAAATATTTATCAAGAATAATTATATTTATATTATATATTATAATTATACTCTTTCGTTAGAATAGATAAAGACATTTTTTAGATATTAATTTGCCATAATTTGTCTATAGTCACATATCAACAATAAATAATAAAAAAAGAAATATATTTTATGTATAATATATTGCATATAAATTTTTTATAAATTATGTATTACATCTATATATTTTTATATACACTTTATCATGTATAAAAATAAATATACATACATAAATATTAAAAATATTATAAATATAAATATTAAAAATATATATACATATATATAAACAAATTTCTGTTTTCTTTATTATTTATTTTTATATTCCTCATATATTCCTAGTTAAATAATTTTTAAGTTTATTTAGTACATTTCTTTTATAAATTCCATTCTAATTGTCGACAAAATATATTTTATCGATAAATTAAATTTATAGTTATAATAAATAAAATCGAATTTAAACCCCTACAATTTTTCGTATAAAACCATTTCTATATTTTTCTTGAATATTTATTATATATATAATATTACTTTTATATATTTAATATATTTTATATATATTTTTATTTTATTATAATTGTATTTTGTACATTTTTTTTTGAATATATATACATAAATATATTTTTCTTTTTCATATTCATGAATTTTATTTTTTTTTCCTTTTGCCAAAAAATTTCCTTCCTCTAACTTTTTCAATTAAAAAAAAAAATTTTTTAATTCAAAATATTTGGATTTTTTAAATTTTTCAAAAAAATAAATAAGTATTTCTAAATATAAAATTGTTGCACTTCTTATTTTTCTCACAAAATATTGAAGAAATATTTAAATTTTGTCGATAATTTAAGAAAAGAAAGAAAATAATAAATTTAATACCAGTGGCGCCATCTCGCGTTTGGATTCACGAAGCTCCGACTTGTTACTAGCATAACATGACATGCAAGGAGGTATGCGAAGTCATAGAGAAGGAACGCAATATTGTGCAAGAAGGACAGAGAACATTTAAAAATACGCTACATGGAAAAATCATTAATTACTCGTTTTTTACTGAAAATTTTTGTACTTTTAAGCATGCATAATATAGTTAGAACTCCAGACAACTTTCCCATATCAATTTTAACACGAAATTCTCTTTATTTATTTAATTATTAATAATTAACGCGTAATACGTTTTAATACATTGAAGACGCCATTATGGAAATTCATTAATTACTCTTTTTATACTAAAAATTTCTGCACTTTTAAGCATGCATCCTGTAGCTAGAACTTTCGACAAGCTTCCTATATCGATTTTAATGTAAAATTATTATTAATTATTTAATTATTAATAATTAACGCGTCATATGTTCTAATATATTCTAATACGTTAAAGAGGTTATATTGAAAATTTATTAATTACCCGTTTTCTACTAAAAATTTCTGCACTTTTAAGCATGCATCCTGTAGCTAGAACTTCAAACAATCTTCTTTTATCAATTTTAATGTAAAATCTTGTTAATTATTTAATTATTAACGATTAATGCGTCATATGTAAATTAATGTTACCGATACGTAACGCATTTTTCATTAATTTCATATTATTATAAGATATATTTCTATAAATGAATATATGTACCTTAAACGTTGTTTCCTTCTTTATATTCATATATAATTTTTGTTCGTAATCTTCCTGTTATTTAAATAAATAAATTAATTGTTTATGATTCGGTTACCGACGGGATATTTGCGATCGCAACGTTCTTTACAATAATTGCTAATAAATATTTAATGACGAATAATTTTACATTAAAATCGATATAGCAAGCTTGAAAGTTCTAACTACAAGATGCATGCTTAAAAGTGCAGAAATTTTTAGTAGAAAAAGAGTAATTAATGAATTTCCATAATAGCGTCTTCAATGTATTAGAACATATTACGCGTTAATTATTAATAATTAAATAAATAAATAGAATTTCGCATTAAAATTGATATGAGAAAGTTGTCAGGTGTTCTAGCTTTAAAATGAGAGCTTAAATATATCGAAATTTTTAGTAAAAAACGAGAAATTAATGATTTTTCCATGTAGTGTATTTTTAAATGTTCTCTGTCCTTCTCGCACAATATTGAGTTCCTTTTCTATGACTTCGCATACCTCCTTGCACATCATGTTATGCTAGTAACGAGTCGGAGCTTCGTGAATCCAAACGCGAGATGGCGTTGATGTCGAAATCTTTCTGATAGGTACCTTACTTATCGGCAAAATGCATTTTATTAATAATTAAGATAAAATAAAAATTTGCATACATTCGTTACTTTATAAATTTTGCACAAAACAAACAAATATTTCTAAATATAAAATTGTTGCACTTATTTTTTTCACAAAATATTGATGCAGTATCTAAATTTTGTCAATAAATTAGGAAAAGACAATAAATAGAAAAATTTAGTATCGGTGGCGCCATCTCGCGTTTGGATTCACGAAACTCCGACTCGTTACTAGCATAACATGATATGCAAGGAGGTATGTGAAGTCATAGATAAGGAACACAACATTGTACAAGAAGGACAGAGAACATTTAAAAATACGCCACATGGAAAAATCATTAATTACTCGTTTTCTACTTAAAACTTCGATATATTTGAGCTCTCATTTTAAAGCTAGAACTCCAGGCAATTTTCTCCTATTAATTTTAATGCAGAATTCTTTTTATTTATTTAATTATTAATGATTAACGTGTAATACGTTCTAATACATTAAAGTCGCCATATTGAAAATTCATTAATTATTCGTTTTCTATTGAAAATTTCTGCACTTTCAAGCATGCACCTTGTAGCTAGAACTTCGGACAAGCTTCTCGTATCAATTTTAATGTAAAATTCTTCGTCGTTAAATATTTATTATCAATTATTATAAAGAATGTTGCCATCGCTAATATCCCGTCGGCAACCGAATCATAAACAATTAATTTATTTATTTAAATAACAAAAAGATTATGAACAAAAATTATACATGAATATAGAGAAGGAAACAACGTTTAAGATACATATATTTGTATTTAGAAATAAATCTTATATAATCAGAAATTAATGACAAATACGTTGCATGTCGATAACGTTAATTTGCATATGATGCAATAATTATTAATAATTAAATAATTAACAAGAATTCTACATTAAAAATGATACGAGAAGTTTGTCCGAAGTTCTAGCTACAAGAGGCATGCTTAAAAGTGTACAAATTTTTAGTAAAAAACGAATAATTAATGAATTTTCAATGTGGCCTCTTTAATATGTTAAATATATTACAACATTTGACGCGTTAATCGTTAATAATTAAATAATGGAAAAGAATTTCGTATCAAAATTGATATAAGAAGCTTGTGCGAAGTTCTAGCTACAAGGTGCATGCTTGAAAATGCAGAAATTTTCAATAGAAAACGAATAATTAATGAATTTTCAGTATGGCGGGTTTAATGTATTAGAACGTATTACACATTAATCATTAATAATTAAATAAATAAAAAGAATTCTGCATTAAAATTAATATGAGAAAATTGCCTGGAGTTCTAGCTTTAATATGAATGCTCAAATGTTTCGAAATTTTAATTAGAAAATGAATAATTAATGATTTTTCCATGTGGCGTATTTTTAAATGTTCTCTGTCTTTCTCACACAATGTTGTGTTCCTTCTCTATGACTTCGCATACCTCCTTGCATATCATGTTATGCTAGTAACGAGTCGGAGCTTCGTGAATCCAAACGCGAGATGGCGTTAATGTTAAAAACCTTTTAATAGCTATCTTACTTATCGGTTAAATGCATTTCATCAATAATTATGGTAAAATTAAAATTTGTATATATTTATTACTTTTTAAACTTTTCAAAAAACAATTAAATATTTTTAAATATAAAAGTGTTGTACTTCTTATTTTTCTCACAAAATATTGATGAAATATTTAAATTTTGTCGATAAAATAAGAAAAAAAAAGGAAATAATAAGTTTAATACCAGTGGCGCCATCTCGCGTTTGGATTCACGAAGCTCCGACTCGTTACTAGCATAACATGATATGCAAGGAGGTATGCGAAGTCATAGAGAAGGAACACAACATTGTGTGAGAAAGACAGAGAACATTTAAAAATACGCCACATGGAAAAATCATTAATTATTCATTTTCTAATTAAAATTTCGAAACATTTGAGCTCTCATATTAAAGCTAGAACTCTAGGCAACTTTCTTATATTAATTTTAATGCAGAATTCTTTTTATTTATTTAATTATTAATGATTAACGTGTAATACGTTCTAATACATTAAAGCCGCCATACTGAAAATTCATTAATTATTCGTTTTCTATTGAAAATTTCTGCATTTTCAAGCATGCACCTTGTAGCTAGAACTTCGCACAAGCTTCTTATATCAATTTTGATACGAAATTCTTTTCCATTATTTAATTATTAAGAATTAACGCGTCAAATGTTTTAATATATTTAACGTATTAAAGACGCCGTATTGAAAATTCATTATTTACTCGTTTTTTACTAAAATTTTCTGCACTTTTAAGCATGTATCTTGTAGTTAGAATCTCAAATAAGTTTCTTCTATTAATTTTAATGTAAAATTCTTGTTAATTATTTAATTATTAATAATTGATGCATCATATCAAATTAACGATATAGACATGCAACGAATTTTTCATTAATTTCTCATTATCTAAGATTTATTTCTAAATACAAATATATATATCTTAAACGTTGTTTTCTTTTCTATATTCCTATATAATTTTTGTTCATAATCTTTTTGTTACTTAAATAAATAAATTAATTCTTTATGATTCGGTTGCCGACGGGATATTCGCGATCGCAACATTCATTATAATAATTGACAATAAATATTTAACGACGAAGAATTTTATATTAAAATTGATACGAGAAGCTTGTCCAAAGTTCTAGCTACAAGATGCTTGCTTAAAAGTGCAGAAATTTTCAATAGAAAACGAATAATTAATGAATTTTCAATATGGCGGCTTTAATGTATTAGAACGTATTACACATTAATCATTAATAATTAAATAAATAAAAAGAATTTCGCATTAAAATTGATATGAGAAAGTTGTCTGGTGTTGTAGCTTTAAAATGAGAGTATAAATATATCGAAATTTTTAGTAGAAAACGAGAAATTAATGATTTTTTCATGTGGCGTATTTTTAAATGTTCTCTGTCCTTCTCGCACAATATTGCGTTCCTTTTCTATGACTTCGCATACCTCCTTGCACATCATGTTATGCTAGTAACGAGTCGGAGCTTCGTGAATCCAAACGCGAGATGGCGTTGATGTTGAAATCTTTTTGATAGGTACCTTACTTATCGGCAAAATGCATTTTATTAATAATTAAGGTAAAATAAAAATTTGCATACATTCGTTACTTTATAAATTTTGCACAAAACAAACAAATATTTCTAAATATAAAATTGTTGCACTTATTTTTTTCACAAAATATTGATGCAGTATCTAAATTTTGTCGATAAATTCCCTTTTTATTGTTCTTTCGCTCTTTTTTTTCTAAGTAGAATGACAATTTCGATCGAATTTTCTCTTTAATCCTCGCAGATTTTTCCAATTGTGTCCGATTAGAACTAATCCGACTTTGCGAGGAAGAGGTATTGATAAATTTGGGGAGGAGAAGAATTGACAAAAAGGAGAAGGAAGAATTGATAAAAATAAGGAGGAGGAGGAATTGATGAAAATAAGGAAGAGGAGGAATTGATAGAAATAAGGAGGAGGAGGAATTGATAAAAATAAGGAATTCATAGAAATAAAAAAGAGGAGGAATTGAAAAAATATCGGACAATTTGTGCCCCTCCTTCAAGTATTGCTCGAAGTATAATTACACAAAGTGGTTAAAAACACGATCTTCTTTTCCAGGAATTTTGGTCAATGATGAAAAGAAAAAAAGAGAGAAGGAGAAAACGAAAACGGCGTTAACATGAGAAAAAAATGGCACATGCGTGAAAAAACATATGATATTGATAAATATGAAGAAACAGGAGAAATTGATAAAAATGAAAAAAGAGGAGAGATGCTGTTTTCTTTTCTCTCATCTTTTATTTTTCTTTTTTTAATATTCTTTCGCTCTTTTTTTTTCTAAGTAGAATGACAATTTCGATGGAATTTTCTCTTTAATCCTCGCAGATTTTTCCAATTATGTTCGATTAGAACTAATCTGACCTTATGAGGAAGAGGAATTGACAAATTTGGGGAGGAGAAGAATTGATAAAAATAAGGAGGAGGAGGAATTGATAAAAATAAGGAGGAGGAGGAACTGATAAAAATAAGGAAGAGGAGGAATTGATAAAAATAAGGAGGAGGAGGAATTGATAAAAATATGGAGGAGGAGGAATTGATAAAAATAAGGAGGAGGAGGAATTGATAAAAATAAGGAGGAGGAGGAATTGATAAAAATAAGGAGGAGGAGGAATTGATGAAAATAAGGAGGAGGAGGAATTGATAAAAATAAGGAGGAGGAGGAATTGATAAAAATAAGGAGGAGGAGAAATTGATGAAAATAAGGAAGAGGAGGAATTGATAAAAATAAGGAGGAGGAGGAATTGATAAAAATAAGGAGGAGGAGGAATTGATAAAAATAAGGAGGAGGAGGAATTGATAAAAATAAGGAGGAGGAGAAATTGATAAAAATAAGGAAGAAGAGGAATTGATAAAAATAAGGAGGAGGAGGAATTGATGAAAATAAGGAGGAGGAGGAATTGATGAAAATAAGGAAGAGGAGGAATTGATAAAAATAAGGAGGAGGAGGAATTGATAAAAATAAGGAGGAGGAGGAATTGATGAAAATAAGGAGGAGGAGGAATTGATGAAAATAAGGAAGAGGAGGAATTGATAAAAATAAGGAGGAGGAGGAATTGATAAAAATAAGGAGGAGGAGGAATTGATAAAAATAAGGAGGAGGAGGAATTGATAAAAATAAGGAGGAGGAGGAATTGATAAAAATAAGGAAGAGGAGGAATTGATAAAAATAAGGAGGAGGAGGAATTGATGAAAATAAGGAAGAGGAGGAATTGATAAAAATAAGGAGGAGGAGGAATTGATAAAAATAAGGAGGAGGAGGAATTGATGAAAATAAGGAAGAGGAGGAATTGATAAAAATAAGGAGGAGGAGGAATTGATGAAAATAAGGAGGAGGAGGAATTGATGAAAATAAGGAAGAGGAGGAATTGATAAAAATAAGGAGGAGGAGGAATTGATAAAAATAAGGAGGAGGAGGAATTGATAAAAATAAGGAGGAGGAGGAATTGATAAAAATAAGGAGGAGGAGGAATTGATAAAAATAAGGAAGAGGAGGAATTGATAAAAATAAGGAGGAGGAGGAATTGATGAAAATAAGGAAGAGGAGGAATTGATAAAAATAAGGAGGAGGAGGAATTGATAAAAATAAGGAGGAGGAGGAATTGATGAAAATAAGGAAGAGGAGGAATTGATAAAAATAAGGAGGAGGAGGAATTGATAAAAATAAGGAGGAGGAGAAATTAATAAAAATAAGGAGGAGGAGGAATTGATGAAAATAAGGAAGAGGAAGAATTGATAAAAATAAGGAGGAGGAGGAATTGATAAAAATAAGGAGGAGGAGGAATTGATAAAAATAAGGAAAAATAAGGAATTCATAGAAATAAAAAAGAGGAGGAATTGAAAAAAATATCGGACAATTTGTGCCCCTCCTTCAAGTATTGCTCGAAGTATAATTACACAAAGTGGTTAAAAACACGATCTTCTTTTCCAGGTATTTTGGTCAATGATGAAAAGAAAAAAAGAGAGAAGGAGAAAACGAAAACGGCGTTAACATGAGAAAAAAATGTTACATGCGTGAAAAAACATATGATTAAATAAAGGATATCGGTGCCGTGAGATCGGAAGATTGAAAGAAAGGCTGAGAAATTGGTAAAAATAAAGAAGAGGAGGAATTGATAAATTTGAGGAGAAAAAGTAAATAAAAATAAAGAGATGGAGAAATTGATAAAATAAGGAGATGGAGGAATTAATAAAAAGAAGGAAGAGGAGGAGGAATTGATAAAAAGAAGAAAGAGTATTGATAAATATGAAGAAACATAAGAAAAAAAAAGGTACATGCGTGTAAAAACAAATGATATTGATAAATATGAAAAAACAGGAAGAATTGATAAAAATGAAAAAAGAAGAGAGATGCTGTTTTCTCTTTTCTTATCTTTCATTTTTCCCTTTTTATTGTTCTTTCGCTCTTTTTTTTCTATATAGAATGACAATTTCGATCGAATTTTTTCTTTAATCCTCGCGGATTTTTCCAATTGTGTTCGATTAGAACTAATCTGACTTTACGAGGAAGAGGAATTGATAAATTTGGGGAGGAGAAAAATTGACAAAAATAAGGAGAAGGAGGAATTGATAAAAATAAGGAGGAGGAGGAATTGATAGAAACAAGGAGGAGAAGGAATTGATAAGAATAAGGAGGAGGAGTAATTGATAAAAATAAGGTGGAGGAGGAATTGATAAAAATAATGAATTCATAGAAATAAAAAAGAGGAGGAATTGAAAAAAATATCGGACAATTTGTGCCCCTCCTTCAAGTATTGCTGAAAGTATAATTACACAAAGTGATTAAAAACACGATCTTCTTTTCCAGGAATTTTGGTCAATGATGAAAAGAAAAAAAGATAGGAGGAGAAAACGAAAACGGCGTTAACATGAGAAAAAAATGGCACATGCGTGAAAAAACATATGATTAAATAAAGGATATCGGTGCCGTGAGATCGGAAGATTGAAAGAAAGGCTGAGAAATTGGTAAAAATAGAGAAGAGGAGGAATTGATAAATTTGGGGAGAAAAAGTAATTGATTAAAATAAAGAGATGGAGAAATTGATAAAATAAGGAGATGGAGGAATTGATAAAAGGAAGAAAGAGGAGGAGGAATTGCTAAAAATAAGGAGGTGGAAGAATTGATAAATATAAGGAGGAGAAGGAATTGATAAAAATAAGGAAGAGAAGGAATTGATATAGCATGTTATGTTACACTAGTAACGAGTCGGAACTTCGAGAATTCAAACGCTATATGCAACAGGTATTAAATTTACTATTTACTATTTATATAGGTATTAAATTTAAATTTACTATTTTTTCTTTTTTTAAATTATTGACAAAATTTAAATATTTCATTAATATTTTGTGAGAAAATTAAGAAATGCAACAATTTTATCAATTATTTTCCCTCCTTTTTATCAATTCTTCTTGTTCTCTAAATTTATCAATTCCTCCTCCTCCTTATTTTTATCAATTCCTCCTCCTCCTTATTTTTATCAATTCCTTTTCCACCCTAAATTTATCAATTTCTTGTTCTAATTCTTAAAATAAACAATTTTATGTACATAAAAATAAGGAATCGATAAATGGGTGCAAAAGGAATTGATAAAAATAAGGACGAGGAATTCATAAAAATAAGAAAGTAGTGGAATTTAAATTTGGGGAGGAAAAGTAATTGATAAAATATAAAATTGTTACACTTCTTAATTTTCTCACAAAATATTGATGAAATATTTAAATTTAAATTTTGTCGATAATTTAAGAAAAGAAAGAAAATGATAAGTTTAATACCAGTGGCGCCATCTCGCGTTTGGATTCACGAAGCTCCGACTCGTTACTAGCATAACATGATATGCAAGGAGGTATGCGAAGTCATAGAGAAGGAACACAACATTGTGCAAGAAGGACAGAGAACATTTAAAAATACGCCACATGAAAAAATCATTAATTACTCGTTTTCTACTTAAAACTTCGATACATTTGAGCTCTCATTTTAAAGCTAGAACTCTAGGCAACTTTCTTATATTAATTTTAATGCAGAATTCTTTTTATTTATTTAATTATTAATGATTAACGTGTAATACGTTCTAATATATTAAAGCCGCCATTATTGAAAATTCATTAATTATTCGTCTTTTATTGAAAATTTCTGCACTTTTAAACATGCATCTTGTAGCTAGAACTTTGGACAAGCTTCTCGTATCATTTTTAATGTAAAATTCTTGTTAATTATTTTATTATTTACAATTAATGCATCATATGTAAATTAACGTTATCGACATGCAATGTATTTTTTCTTAATTTCTCAGTATATAAAATTTATTTCTAAATACGAATATATGTATCTTAAACGTTGTTTTCTTCTCAATATTCATGTATAATTTTTGTTCATAATCTTTTTGTTATTTAAATAAATAAATTAATTGTTTATGATTCGGTTGCCGACGGGATATTCGCGATCGCAACATTCTTTATAATAATTGATAATAAATATTTAACGACGAAGAATTTTACATTAAAATTGATACGAGAAGCTTGTCCAAAGTTCTAGCTACAAGATGCTTGCTTAAAAGTGCAGAAATTTTCAATAGAAAACGAATAATTAATGAATTTTCAATATGGCGGCTTTAATGTATTAGAACGTATTACACATTAATCATTAATAATTAAATAAATAAAGAGAATTTCGCATTAAAATTGATATGAGAAAGTTGTCTGGTGTTGTAGCTTTAATATGAATGCTCAAATGTTTCGAAATTTTAATTAGAAAATGAATAATTAATGATTTTTCCATGTGGCGTATTTTTAAATGTTCTCTGTCTTTCTCGCACAATGTTGTGTTCCTTTTCTATGACTTCGCATACCTCCTTGCACATCATGTTATGCTAGTAACGAGTCGGAGCTTCGTGAATCCAAACGCGAGATGGCGTTGATCTCAAAAATTTTTTAATTGTTAGTTAACTTATCGGTAAAATCTACTTTTTCAAAAATTTATGGAATGAAAAGAAAGAATATTAAATTAATTCTAGTTTTTTGCATATTTATCTATTATAATAAGAGCTGATTTCTTTTTATTAAATAATAAAGTTTTATTATTAAACTTTTTCTCAACATTTATTTTTAATAAAAATTCCAGAAATATATCCAGATATTTTTATGTAATTTATTTTTGAAACAAAAATGAAATCTTTTTCGTGTTCTATAATATTAGAAAATTTTTTTCGAATAAAAAGTGTATAGTTTGAAAGATTTTTTATAGTATAATATTATTATACTATAAAAATTATAGTATAATATTATATATATTATTATATTATAGTATAATATTATAATATAATATTAATTTTTTCATAGTATAAAGAATTTTTAGGTTTCACATTTTAGTATTTTCTCATATTAAATTTTCTTTATTGTTTTTCCATATAGATGACGCCACTATTTAATGACCAAGAAATTTTCTTTGCCAGTAACAGTAGTACGATAAGTTTGAGCATTTTATAAAAAGATGGCTTTACTAGTTAAGTCCTTATATTTTTTATACATTATTCATATATTTTATATATTTTTGTTACTTTTATAGGAAATAAATGTGCATAAAAAATAAAATGAATCATTTTAAAAATATTCAATAATAAAAAAAATATCACTATGCAAAACAAAACTTTCTATATTTATTAATTACACAATGGGTGAAAACTTTCACTTTATTTCCATAAAATACGTATAAACAATGGGGAAAGAGAGCAAGAAACTACTCCATTGTAATCGAAAGACTCGTCATTTGAAAATTTCCATTAACTTATCTTTCCCGAATTAACAGTCGATGAAAAAGGGCGAAACGTGAGAAACCGCGTTCTCTTGTCGGTGAATGGCAATCAAAGTACTTTAATTAAAAGCATCTCTATTCTCAGGTACCTGAGGGCCCCGTTTCCCTTCCACGGCTTTAAGTCAGTACACCGTGGAAAGGAAGAATACTTAGGAAATCAACGTTACGAAGTAAAGTCAGCAGAGCGTGAAGAGGGGTCCTACGACACAGGATGTTCTTCTACCTTCCGTGTCGCTCGTACTCCGGACCCCCTTGCCGTAAAATCTTCTATTCGTGGAAAGATACTGACAGTGCCGCACAACAATGCTAGGTGCCCATAGTCACCATCATCCTTCAATCGTTTTGAGACATTAGAAAAAAAAACACCTAGAATTTTATTCTTCCTTGTTAATAAAAAAAATAATGGAATATCTTTAGTTCATTTTTCTAATTCTAATCAGTCGAAATAGAAAATCGTTGTATCTCGTTACCGACAATTAGTGATATGTTCATACGATTACGCACAATGTACCATTAAGCCTTCCTTTCGACTTTTATTCCGTTCGAGCTGTTGTACATGCGGGTCGTAACGGTACTATCCAAATTAGGCGACCGTTGCGCGAGATACATACTCTAACAAACGCGCTTTTTGTTAATATCGGCCGCCTTCTCCTCATCGCGAACCGTGACTGTACGCGGACACGGTTTGCTGGTGCTCATTACCGGAAACAGTAAATCGTTTCCTCCTAAATTACGAAGGCGAGAAACCGCCGCCACCTCGATCCCGTGCTATAGATTACCACGAAGGAAGAATCCGTTTACTAACTTTATCCGTTGAATTTCGTCGGTGAACGGTGAATAGGATGCACTATCCAAATTCATTCAATGCAATTACAATTGCAGATGCTCATAACGGTATGAGAGGAAAAGATATCGTTAATATTTAATATTTCACATAGAAATAAATTGCTCCCTCTCCAAGAATAATAATAAGTTGGTTGGCAGATTATGAAATATTCGTACGAAAGAATAGAGAATCTCTAGAGGATCATTAAAAAAGGAAATCGTTCCTGTGCACGCCGTGACAAAACCGTGTTTCGAGGCACGAGCTATCACGAGCTATCGCTTCGGTAACCCCGTGTGCCTGACGAGATACCAGAAGAAGAAAGAGAAGAGAAGAAAAAAGGAGATAGGAGGGAAAAGGCAAACCAAGGCGCAGAAACGTGGAAAGGAACAATGACTCGCGATGGTGGCGACGTTTATAGGGCCGTATCGGCCGACGAGTGGGGTGAGTTGAGCTCGTAATTAGTCATAGTGCGATGCGCTAACAGCGGCACTCTGCAAGAGTGAGCCTCGTTCGTTCGTTCGTTCGTTCCTTCGTACTCGATGCTCCTACGAACCTCGGAAGCTCGGCTAAATCATCGACCGGGTGACTCAAAAGCATCTCTCGTCGTTTAAGACACTTTAATCTTTTGAAAATTCTTTTCTCTGATTCCAGTAATTTTTCTGCTAATAGAATTCTAAACTTGAAACCGTATAAATCGATAGAAAATGTAACGAGCGAATAAAAGTTATGCAGCTTGTATAAATGCGAGAAAATCTTTGAGAATAATAAAATTTTTAATTATTAATAAAAATGTCGACGTAAAATTGACAATGAGTTATGACGATTTGGATTGTTTATTTGCTTCTATATATATTTTGAGATAGTAATAGATAACAGAAGATGATTCAAAAAGAACAGTATTTTACTTTGTGACAGATGCTAGAAAATATTGTAGATCGGTAGACTCGTATAACGGGCCACGGCAGTTGCATCTGCCGCGGATTGATTTATGCTCATCGTAACTAACGGATCGCTAGAAATTTCATAATTACGTAGGTAGCGCGCCAATCTTTATCCTGTTCCTATTCTTGCAATGAATTTATCACATGATTAATGCATTAACTGCCAATATGTAATTTCCACTCATTAACGAAGTTTGAATAGATTCTTGTATTTCTATTTTGCTCTTCAATCAACAATTTCTACAAATATCACGTTACAATTAAGAATTTGTACTCATAAAATTACGGATAATTTTTATCAGATTTGTAAATAGTGCCTACAAATTTCTAAATATCGATATTTATATAATATTCTTGCCTATCATAATTTCTATATTTCATTTTTATAATATCAAATTAAATTAGCCAAATTAAATATCACAAAGAGTTACTGTAAACATTCGTTAAATTAATTTCTAAAAAAAATGAAAGACTCGAAAGACTCACAACTCAACCACTGATCGACACAAGCGAATTCATCCGTTATCGATATAATCTTTTCTACCGCTTTCTCAAGAACAAAATAATTTCGAAATGTTAAAAATAAGAAAAAAAAAATCATACTCACCGATATAAAACGGCTTATCCATCAACGATCCCCGCTACGTTTCATTTTTCTTCGTCGCTTTCAAGGAAAAATAATTTCGAAACGTTAAAACCAACTAAAAATTTCCCATTCTCGCCAACTTGACCATCGACCGTAAAAAAAGAAACAGCTTATCCATCCGACCGACAGCTATCCCTTTCACCTTTCGTTCCTTTTTTTTTCCATCGCTTTCCACCTTTTTTTCAAGGACACCCTGTAGACGTGCACCTGCAACGTGGAAGACACCACCGACTCCTCTGCTCGGCCATGGAGGGTTGCAGCCACGGTGGTGTGTATATACGACACGGCAGAATCTGAAAAAGGGAAGGTGGTAATCGTGAAGGGGGAGAGGGGACGAAGAGGAGAGAAGGAGAGGCGAAAAGCGGCAGAGCGAAGCCACAGGCGGCCAGCCGTGTCTCCGGCGAACTCGGTCGGCAGCTCTCTTGCCAATCCTGGCATTTCCACTTCTATATGTGTTTATGCACCTCCAACGTACCCATCGACCATGGGCTCCACTTACGTCGCGTACACATCACGCGCGATGTGTGTTCTACCGGCGAACAAACGACGAGGTACGCTGACCTTTTCCTAGCCAAGATAGAAAGCACGCGTTCGGAAAAATCCGCTCCTCCGTGATTCGTACGCTTCCACTCGTTTGGATATTATTATACGACGAATACTTACGAAAGGAATTAATGACGAGAGAAATCGAAATGACGAGGCTTTGAAAGGAAAGAAATTCGAGAATTTGTCAATATTTGATCTTTATTTTGCGTTTAATTTGTTTGGGTTACAGCAAAGATTTATAAAAAAAAAATTCGTCTATCGAATGTGAAAATTTTACATGATCGATGGTTAGAGGTAAAAGAAGGAAAGGATTTAGATTTTTTTTTTTTGTTAGTGAAACGCGATGAAAAAGATTTTCGAAAAATCTGTCTCGATCGTTGAATATAATATCACTATGCTAGAGAGAGAATTTTCTTCGATGAGACGATGTAGCTGCTAGGTATTGTTAATACAGTTTGCCAGGACTCATCATCAATCGAAAACATGAAGCGAGAAGCCGGTTTACTGACAAGATTAAGATATGCCACGGCCGCGGGCGTCGTAATTTGTAAGAAGGAACACTGTAGACACTTTGGTTATGACGATGTATCGATATACATATTTGGAAACTATAAAACGATCGAAATTATTCGCTCACTCCAATATAGAGATAAAACTACCATATTAACCATATAATTAACATATTAACATTCTTTCATAATTTTCTTCTTCTCGTTAAAATCCTCGTTTGATCCAAAATTTATCTCTCGATCCTTCAACTTTGACCACTAATATAACTATGAATCGCAATTCTTTTCTTCCTCCCTCCCTCCCCTCTTCTAATACGTCACGATCGATTTACATAAGATTCGATGCCGCGTAAATTTCGAACAATCGATCGAAACCGGGTCGACGGGAGGACAAGCGTGTCGAATAAAGCGATTTCTTTCCCCTCCTGTTCCCCTCTTTCTCTCTCTGTCTTATTTCGCAGCTGCGGGCTTCACCTGCGAAACGGTTCGTTGCCTGTGAGCCATCGCCATTGCAGGTCTTACCTGTTGAAGCGAGCCAAACACCGCGCCATCGTCGTCCAACACCTGTTACGAAGAGCTGACGAGGGCCCGTGAGTCAGGTTTATCCTATTCGACTACCGTGGATCGAAAGAAGAATATATCCACAGTGTCGAGCGTATGTATCATAATCGGCTGGTTGGATGTTGTCGTTAACACGAATCGTGGACAGGAATCATGCCGAAGACACTTGCACGCGTTTATACCGAAGAAACGTGGGCTCGCTATAAATATGCCGCGAAGCGTTAACGCGCTACTTAGCTTGGAACAATCGAGGGATCGTGTTTCTGGACTATTTACGAATGTGTACCCGGTATTAGACGCGAAATGGTAGAAACAAGGGAGGAAACAACTTGGTCAACCCTTTGCCTTCCAACATCGAATAGCACACGTGGATTAAGTTCAAGGAAGACGAGGCATCGCTCTCCGTTGTCGTTCATTTGTTTAATTTTAACTCTGATTTCGTTTCACCCCAACCTCGGGATTACAACGAACTACGTGGAACAATGTATAACATTACGGTCGGTGTATACTTGGATACACGATAATTTGACGTTTCGTCTTGGAGATAATTTAAAAACGGAACGAATAACGAACACGAACACGAGGAGAAGTTGTTGTTTCATTCAAAGGAGGCACCGAAATCTTTTTATAGCCTTGCCTCGCGACTTCTTCGAGATCAATTTTCAACAAACACGAAGAGAAAGTAGTGGGACTCGAAGCTATATTTGTCCAGGGATTTCAGGAGTACGAGTCGTTGGGTCAGGGTCGAGAACCAGCACGATAATCGACTTCCGTCAGCCCGTACCGTCGACAAAGAGGAATTTGTAATGCGGCGGAAATGTTATTCCCGAGAGGGGTAAACTGTAAAATGTGGCTGTCACGTACGTGGGCCGCTTAAACGCAAAGAAATAAAAAATATATTCCCTGAAAAACATGTAATGTAACAACGGATTCGTTTCGTTTCGTTTCGTTTCGTTTCGTTTCGTTTCGTCCCGATAAAACGGCATGGCTACCGAGGCGTGTACATATTCGTTTAGCATTCAGAACGTATCGCTTTAAAGTCATAAAGAAATTACAGCGAGATCCGAGTTGGCCGCCGCCACCGGATCAACCAGAGAAGAGGCAAACGAGAGGAGGTATATATATTCACCGGTGTGAGAACTGATATTATTTACAGATACGACACGCACGAGCTCGTCCAGCCTTAAATTAAAACGGCAAGGAGATGCACTCGTTGTTAAGCTCTCTTCTCTACGTGATACGCTCAATCAGACGAGAGGCTGGGGTGTCAAGGGATCCTTATCTGGACGCCCGTTAAAAGACGCAACTTCCGTCGGTTCTTTCGTTACACCACGTAGTACGTAACAACGAAGAGAGAGAAAGAGGAGGGGGGGAGAGGAGGGATGCATGGCCGTTTTTCGGCTGTCCGCGGCCACCAACTATCAGATGAGAGATAGTCGTTAGATAAAAGTCAGAGTCCGTTTGGGAAACCAGTTTTTCGTACGTAACGATTATAGGGACGACGAATCAGTTGACGTGAACCCCGCGTGGATAATTCACTTCTTGTACCGTCGTTTCTCTTTCCACGGTTGCGCATTGTCCCGAGTGGAAATTGGGGTCAAACGAGGTATAAAGGGTCGATCGTTAACTCTTAACTTAACTCTTAAATCGTTACAATGTACGATTATATCTTTTTTCTTCTTCTTCTTTTTCTTTTTTCTTTTTTTTTTTTTTTTCACAAACGAAATCGAGATACGACGAGCACGAGCAAGATTCCGCTTAAATCCTCTCTCGAGAAAGCGGAGAAATCTTTCCCTCTCGATCGAATTCAGTTAAAGTCTATAGGAAGGACGCGCGTCTCGTGTTGCATCTTCGAGCATTAAAGCCGCATTACTCGACTCCCGTGAGTACAGCGACCAGGTCTCGAGAACACGAGGCTCTGTTCGACTCTCTCGCGATACCAGGATCACCACGGTGAACGCCGCGATGAAAACCAGTTTCTCGTGAAAAGCGACTACGGCGTTCTCCGCCTAACACGAAGAGGATACCGCGGGAGTATAGGGGAGAGAAGGAGACTCGGCCAGACGTGCAATAATCTTCCATTCTCCCCCCGTCTTTATATTCATAATCGTGATCGTCAATCATCGATGACCGATCAAAGAAAGAATCGCGAAGTGATTTGACTGAAACACGCGTCGAGCCGCTTTTCCTTCTCGACCGTGAGACGGCGGTTCAGCCGTGATTTGGCGCTTAGCCAGGTTTTGGACGCTTCTTCGTGAAGTCTGGCAAGGAGTAACGTATCACCGGTGCCGTTTTGGTGCAGCTTCAAACTGTCACGGATTAACGTACTCTCTCGTTTCGGGAACGGGTACAGCTATCCGCTCGAGGTGGCTCGAGTTTCCCAAAGAGGGAACGCTCCGAGTAATGCGGATTACGATGGATCGTGCATAGGCATCGTTCGATTACCTTCCAAGTAGAAGACGAATCGTTTCGTGCGATGGGCAAACTGTCTGATTCATCGGTGTTTGATCGCGAGTTCTAGAGTTACGGGTGAATCAGCCTCGCAGCTGTGGAGGAAGATTCGCGCGTGTTTATTCGAACGACTGTACGGCGACTTCCACCCCCTACTTTTCCGCCCGCCTCTTCACTCTTGCTGTAAAGCAAGACGAATTAGACGCGCGAAGGGACGCGATCTGTGAGGATAGAGACGGTCAGCTGCACGATGGAAGCTCGATGCGCGAATATTTCCAACGGTGAACAAAGTGGTGGACGGATAGTATAGTCGAAAGCGGAGACATTCCAGAGGGAATAAGCCGCGTCGTTGCCGATTCGAGAGCAATTTTAAAGGTTTGAAAGGCTTGGCGGTTTAGAACGAGGAATTCGAATCCCAGCCATCTGCTCTAGCAGCAAACTCTAGTACTTAGCTTATTCCCCCCCTCTTCGCTTTCTTATACACCTTCTTCGTCTCTCTCTCTCTCCCCATCCTTGCCTCCGTTTCTGCCCCTCCTCGTCGTTCTTGCGCCGTTCCTCTGGTATCTTCCCGTCTCTAAGGCCAGCGTTACGGTGCTGAATGTCCGGTTAATGCACCTGCGTACACCGTGGCTTCGTGAGCGGAACACCACGAAGCGAGGAGGAGAGAAGGAACGCGAAGAATAGAACGCGGAGAGGACAATCATGGTGCTACAAGTTGCTACCGATCACGATGACGAGAGACGGCGGCGGTGCACACGGCGGGATGTCCGATGGATGAAAAAGGTGGAGGAAATAATCGTAGCGGCGGCACGTGGATCGTACGATCGTTTGATCGTGGAACGAAGGAAATGGAAGGAAGAAAAACAGAGCTGCGCGATACATCTTGGATCGGTGGAGTCGTGTAGGAAGCGGAAGAGATAAAGCGGTGGCGATACGAAATTCTTTGCAAGATCGAAACGAATCCTCTTCCTTCTTCCTCGTTAAACCGTAACTAACCGAGGCTCGCTCGCTACGAAAAGAGCATCGCTCGAGAAATTTTTGCAGGACGGTCGGAATCATTAACGAAAGATTTCTCCTCCGATCTCGTTCGCATCGCCGATTTCAAGTTGGTGCGAACACGAATAATTCTTTCGCTTCTTCCAATTCTCGCGCCAAAGTCGTCTTCTTCCCCTCCTTCCACGCGGCGACCATGCACCAATTCATAAAATCCCTGGAGCGAGCCTAAGCGCTCCACTAACTCCGTCGACGAGTCGCTGACCTCGGGATTCAGCGGTGCGCATCAGCTGCATTTCTCCATGCGCATAGACCAGTTGCGCTGCGATGGTCATGGTAATCCTCCTTCGAAGGAACTAGAAAAGATGCGATGCTCGAGCAAATATACCGAACCGAGTATTCCGCGAATTGAAAATAACGAATTGCAACCAAGTGTTCCATGCTCCCATAGCTATCTGTAACTACGCGAACGATAATTAAAAAAGAGTACCGTAAAGTCTGCCCGCTTGTTTCGTTCCTCCGGTGGAATCCCTCTTTCTCTTTCTCTTTCTCGTCTCCCCGTGCAAAGTGGGGGTCGTTGACCCCCGCGATGATTTCGTTCCATATAGAATAAACGGCCGTATTGAATAATACAACTCGACCAAGATTGATCAAAGGACGAGCAATTAGCGAGAGGATTATTTATCATTGGCCGTTTGCGAGCCGAGAAAGGAATAATTCTTGCCACGTTGGTTAATTACAAGGTTGGTAATTACTGTGTTGGTAATTTGGTAAAACCTCGGGAATAGAATCGAGAAGGATGAGTCGAATGTGGCGTACGTGGTCGTATCTGTTTCGGGACATTTAATGGAAGTCCTTTTAACGCTGAATAATAACATCGTGCACGAAAGGATACAGCCACGATGGGAGTCGCTAGTGTCCGGATAAATGACCGAGGCGAAACGACAAAGTCCCCAGAAGGACACGAGTTATAAGGGAGAAAAAGAGAGAGGGAGAGAGAGAGAGAGAGAGAGAGAGAGAGAGAGAGAGAGAAAAAAAATGAAGGATTGCCTGTCGCAATCCGTGTCCATCGCGGTCTTTGCATCGCAGAGGTTCTTGGCTCTTCGAAGCCACCGTGTAAATTCTATCAAAGTCTATCTTACTCTACGCCGGCTTACGATCATGCCCCACTCCACCACGACTACACGTGAAAAGTCACGCTCTGTTGGATTCAGGTATAGTTAGTCTCTGATATACTGGGTGACTCTTGAATCGTGCGCGAATCAATTCCTCCCGGATTTATCCGGATCATCGGGATAATTTTTCTTCGATCGATGGACTTGTAAATGGCGTACAAGTGGTAAGATTTACCGAAAAATTTGTCAAAGGATGATGTCGCGGTGATTTTAAGGCAGCTGGTGTGATTTGCGAAACGTTTGACGGGAAGGGGGAAACGCTGTTCAATCACGCGATCGACATTTTATTGGGAACGTAAACGCGCGGGGTGGGCATCGTTAAATAAACCGTGGAAATGCATTCCCACGAGCTACGAGGATGGAATCGGTGGAGCGGCAACGCATTACGGTTCGGTGCACGTGAAATCATCGGTACCGCGTAAATCGTCCGCGTTATTAATACCGTACCTTCGATACGACGCAAATCCTCTCTCAATTAGATAAAAAAAAGAAAACGAAAATCCACTTGTGCGTGGGAACCACGTCGTGCCCGGAAGATCTCTCTAAAATAAACTCTTCTTTCCTTCCTCGTCGTGTGAGTAGAAAGGCTTCGCAACCAGTCCTCCTGGTCGTCGGCGAAAAATGACGTTGACGAAATAAAAGAAAAAAGGAAGAAAGGAAGGAAGGAAGGAAGGAAGGAAGAAGAGAGAAAAAGGAAGAGAAAAAAGAGGAGGGGAGGAAGGAGGAGAGAACGGTTTGACGAAAAGCGAACGGGCCAGTGCCACGTGCCCCAAACATCGGCGCCATTCGATCATCCGCGCCGGTTCACCGGAAAACCATACTCGGGCCCTTATTTCTCGATCACTCTGTACGTGTGTACGTATCCCGCGCGCACACAGGTTACAGGTTTTCGCTATGCTATTGGCCTATTCGCTCATTCCGAGGCTGAGTCACACACAACACCACCAACACTTCTCTCTCTCTCTCTCTCTCTCTCTCGCTCTCTCTTTCTCTCTCCTTCGTTCCTCTCCCACCTTCTTTTTCCTTCCCCTCCGTTCGTTCTGGCTCCTCCGCCATTCCCCTCCAGCCCCTACCCATCGAAATACCGATCCTCTCCACCACGTCCCTCACCTGTGGCTCGTTCCTGCGGCCGCAGGGGCCGCTGGCTGACTCCCCAGGTCGACTGACTGAGCTGACTGTCTCTACGGCTGGCTGGCTCGGCGTAGCCACCCAGCCACTCGACCAGCCAGCCACCTTCCTTCTCTTGCGTGTGTATCGCAGGTCGGCTGGAGTTTACCTGGCGTTACCTGCCAGCCTGCAGCCTCAGTTCACTCACGTCACTTCGAGCAACCGGTTCGCGGAGTCCTCCCGGCTGCGGCTCCTACGACTTTAAAAGCCTCCTCTCTGCCTCGTTTTTTCCTTTCTACGTACGCACGTAACCGCCGATCTTCTTCCTTGCCCAACTCTCTACCATAACCCCTCTCTTCCCTTCATTTCTTCTTATACTATTTCTTCTTCTTCTTTTTCCTCTTCTTCTTCTTCTTCTTCTTCTTCTTTTCTACTTAATCTCTTGGTCGCGGTCTTCTTCTTCCGTTGCTGCTGCTTCATCCTCGCGTATACGCGTGATGTTTTCATCGGAAAGGAGAAAATATATCGTCTCGTGGTGACTCATTTTGCTGGATCGGAGCATGGAACGATTGGAATACGAACGAGTCGTGTTCCGTATGTAATACATTGTCTCCCGGGTTCTACGTTCAACGTTGGAGAAAATACAACGCGTGAAGGAAACAGGGAATGTGGACGTTGGAAACTGGACAACACAGTGAAATATTGATGCCACTCTTTGGAAGAAGGTATTACCACGGTCAGTGAGGAAGGTATGGTGGAAGAGATCGTTACCAATAATGATCGGTACCGAGTATAATCCTCTTTCGACCACAGAGGTACACAGATATTGGGAATTATCGTTTCGCAGGTATCCATCTCGAAAATCTATCCTTTTTATTATTCGTTAAATTTTATTTATCTCGCGATATTCGAGGGAAAATGGTACCGTAAATCTTTATTAAAGCAGAATATTATCCACTCGATGTCGATCGAAAAATCTTATAAAGTCCGACGTCATGACAAACTATAAATATACGAAGATTACGTTCAATTAACCGTTTGATACGGAATTAATCACCGTCTCTTATCGACTAGCATTTTTCTATCGAAATATTATTGCTTGGAAACGATCGTTTACCGTTCCCGCGTTCAACGTCGAGTTAAATGTCGCGAGCTTTTTATCGATAGGAACGATCACCGGTGAAATCTATTTTGTTCTGGTAGGAGCGATGGGAGCACGTTCTCAACGGTTTCTCTTTCTTATGTACCCAAGATTTTCATCGGGTCACTGTCCTCGGCTACGGTCACCGTTATTCCTCCGGCTCCGACCTCTCCACGAAAAACATCGCCGCGCTCAACGATTGCGCAACACGATCGAGAATCGAAACGATTAACGTGATCAAAATGATCTTAAACATTTCGCGATCGTTCGCGAAACCGATCGAAATGTGAAGAAATCGTACGAGCCGAGCGATTCATTTCGATCGAAACGTTTTCTTCTCTCTCTCCCTCTCTTTCCCTCCCTCTCTCTTTTTCCTTCTCTCTCTCTCCCTCCATCGTTATATCATTCATCACGTTTGTATTGAACGGTATAAGATCGAATAAGATTTAACGCACGCTCGTTAATTACGATCGATCGCACAACTCGCATCGTGACTAATGAAGAAATCGATAGTATATAACCGGTATTTGCATATCGGCTCGCGTTAGCTTTCACGCGAAGCGTATCCCGGAATGCATAGAACTCGGCGATCTATCGATTTATCACCTGGCAAGAATTCACCCACGTAACACGTACGGCCACGGTTTCTCGAGGAGCGAATCTATGTCATGATTTAATATGGTTTCGAAAGTCGCGAGCCACGAAGTTATCCAGCGCGATTTCAGGCTTGTTTGGTATTTTATTGTTTTCGAGCTGCCGCTCTCTTTCATCATCCTCGTCCTGGTTCCTCCCCGCTAAATCGCCCGTGCCCTTTCTTTTTCACTGTCTCATTTTCTCGCCCCAAATTATCCTCGCCATCACGCCACAAATCTTCCCCGTCATGGCGTCCAACTGTCCTCGGACACGCTCTCACCTTTTTCTCTCTCTCTCTCTCTCTCTCTTTTATTTTCTATATTCTTCGTTTTATCTTTTCTTCTCACTCTTTTCAGTATCCATTTCTCTCTCGCTCTCCCCCCCTTCCTCTTTGTTTCTTTTCCTTCTCCCATCCCATTCTCGCTCATCGATAATAAGATTCGCTCGATAAGAAATCGAACGAAAGAAAAATCCTATTCCATTTTTCCTCGTTTTTATTCACGCTCGAAAGCGTGACGACATTGGCATTCCACGGATTATCATACGGAAGCCGCATCATCGTTGAATTAGCATGGGTCCACATCGCGGTACACGCTGTTCGCCGTGTAACGTTTTGTAAGCGTTACGCAATGCACGACGGAAAATAACTACGAATAAGAAACGCTGCAGTTTGACGAAGGTCAGTAAAGGAACGCAACGCAAGTGTGTAATGCAGTAAACAGCACGCGTGACCGTCGGACAAGAAAACGCACGCGAACGCTTCGACTGCATATTTCACGCCGTTATTATCGGCCGCGATGTCGTGTATATTTTTTTTTTCTTTTCCCTCCCTCCTTCCCTCTCCCTCCTCCCCCTTCCCCTCCCTCCCCTCCCTCCATCCCTCCTTAACGTGCCGTCGATTCGATTCATGGCGTCAATCGGGAAACGTGGAAGGGACTTGGGGTCAAATCCGCGCGAGCCTCTCGCGAATCGGCCGCATCCGAAGACAGAAGTTGAGATCAACGTTTGACCTATTTGAAGAGAACCGCAACGTTCGAACCGCTAAATGGTATCACGGTTTGTTGTTTCTCTCGTTTGCGGGTCTGTTTGATTGCAAAACTCGTCGAGGAACAGTTGGTAAGAAGAGAGATCGCGATGGAGGAAGATTCAAGATCGATCGAAATTGATCCTCTTCAGGTGGGGGAATAGAATCAAATTAGAGAGAGAGAGAGAGAGAAAGGCGTGTGGAATCTCTCGAAAAATTCTTCCTTCCGTGGGCAAAAACATCGGCGGGAAGCCAGGATATTCTCTTGGGAACGGGTTGAAAGATAGAGGTACCAAGTGAAACCGGCAGTTTTCTACACGACTGTAGCGTATAACCAGTTTCGAACACGTATTTATTACAGCTTTTCCTTATTTGCTTTCAGTCACGGGAACCGATCTTCATTATGAACAACCTGACACATAAGAAAAGTTTAGTTTCGTCTCGAATACGATCACCTATTGGAACGATTACAACTCGTACACGTTGTGTTTCTCGAACCAATTAAACGTTCTTCCAATAATGAAAAAGAAATCGGAGAGAAAGAGAAAGAAATAGAGAAAGAGAGAGAGAGAGGGGGGGAATCAAAGTAACGCGTTGTATTTCGAATAGAAAAAAATGTACCATTCGAAATATAAAAGGCTGAACAAAACATAGTAAATCATTGCATATCTGACAAAGCTTGTAGTAAACGCGTAGCGGAGAAAAAATCGTAAAAATATATCGTACAGTGCGTTTGAAAATTATCGATAATTCAAAGCAATGCGACACACTTTGTCACATTTTCCTCGGTTTCGAGATGATAGAAAACCACAGCCACAAGCAAATAAAAGATTATCTTTCGTAATTTCTACACTCCTTAAGATTTCGAGAATAGAATTGTGTTTTCCACTATGCGAAACACACATCTGTCCGATTCTAATTACCACGTTTCGTCTTAGATAGAACGCGGTGAATATAAACACCATGGAGCGTGGTTTTAGACATATAGTCAGGAAAGGACTATTATTTTCCACGGCATGTCCCGATGTTTCGAACCCAGCCGTGAGAACCGGAATGATAGCATGACCGGAAGAGCGGCTTGAGAACTGAGAGGAGACTTGCAGATAGTTGTTGAAGAATGGCAGGTGTATATATATATATATATATATATATATATATATATATATATATATATATATATATATATTATATATATACATATATATGTGTGTATGTATATATACATATATATGAATGTGTATATATATATATATATATATATATGTATATGTATATACACGGTGCACTGAGAAGATTCGAATCGTGAGAACCAGACGGGAAAACACGGCGGCCGGGTTCCCTTGCATACCAGACCGTTCCATCTTTATAATAAATCACTGGAAGCCGTTCTCTTGATCGAATTAATGTTTGTAAATTAAGCCACGTTTCCACTGAATCGGCACGCAATCGCGCGAGAGGGGGAGAAGGGATGGTGAAAGAAAAGGAGAAAAAACGCACAAAACGAAAGCTACGATTCCCGACAAGACTCGATTGTGTCCGGTTTAATCTAGCCTCGTAATAAGTTTCACAATGAACCTTCCCGGACCATTCATAATCGATTGTTTAGCGCGGTGACAGTGCATTATCCGCTATTGACCTCGATATGCTTCTTTTCCTTTTTTTTCTTCTTCTTCTTTTTCTTTTTTTTTTTTTTTTTACGAGCTGCGTAACCGTGAGAAATCGTGGCTCCTCGCGGAAAGAAGAGAAATAGAGAAAAAAATTGGAACATAGAGAGAGAGAGAAGAAGCTTGTCGAATTCCAGGAAAGAACAATAGTTAGGAAGCAACGGTGGTGGTAAATCGAAAATTCGTAGGGGGGCGAGAGAGGGAGTGGAGAAACGGTGGGAAATCGGTGGATTCGAAGGACGAGAGCGGTGGTGAACGCTTGGCGAACAAATCGTGGCAGGCCGCGGCAGATACAGCGGACACGACTTCCGGGAAGAATCGTTGTTCCGTGACGGAAGAGGCAAGAAGAGAGAAAGAAACACGCTATACACAATGGGCAAGCTGTGAATTATTTGCAAAGAATTCGTTTCTTTTTCCATTCCTACGTTCTTCTTTTTCGATCGAAATTGCTCTTTCGCAATCGTGAATTAATTAATAATTCCACGATGCGAATCGAACGATATACGAATAATATACAATATCGGGTAATCGAACATGTATCGGTCATCGATCTTCAAACACGGTTGAAGAGATACTCGTTTTCTCGTTCTCCGCGAATCGTTTATCCTTCTTTCCTGTTTGTTATCGGTTAATTGTGAATGGAAGTTTTTTTTTTTATAGGCTGGATATACGTACCAGAGCTTGGACTCTGTAAATGGCACTGGAAGAATTCACGGGGGATTTTAGAAACGGGCCCGTGGAGCTCCCGTGTCATACACAGCGTCCGGCTATGCAACGCGATAACCTCGAGGAACGCACGAACGTCATCGAACATCATTATCAATCTTTAAATAAAAAAGAAATAAAGAAGAAGAAAAAACTTCGTCAGATTCAGGTCAGAAGTAATCGAACAACCGGAATACCCGGAAATCATCCAACGCATTTACGTAACAAGTATATAACCAGTATCAACAAGAGTGGTAATACCGGGGAAGAATCAGGCAATACGGAGATAACAGATCGTTAATGTACGCCAATGGCGTACCTCTTCGATCGCTCGACGACGAAGAAGAAATTGATCAGACTCGAAATCGTGAATCAATGACGATAACGGGAAGGGAAAAAAATTAAATTGGGGCCTAATTGAAGGAGAACCGCGAGAAAGGATTTTTTTTAACGGGATGATAACGTTTTATATTGATTTCTCGGATTGCGTGCACGTGGTGGACGAAAGCTCGAACATCGTCGACTTGGCAACAGGCGACTTGGCGACCTTCCTCGATGAAAAGGCGGCGCGATGGCGAACATAGTACAGGGATACGAGGAAGAAGGCGCGCACATTTGTCGAGCGAGAAATGCTTGTCCACGTGGAAGAGGGGAACGAGACGAAGACGGGTGGCTAACCGGAAATACAGCTCGCGCAGGCAAAAGAAGAAAGTGTCAGAGAAAAAAGCTACGGCCAGGGTCTGCGTGGATCGATTCGCGACGCGACTCGACGAGCAACACCTGTCGCACGAGTCAACCGAGTAAGTGCATTCGTCCCTTCTTTCATTGTCCACGATGAAAAGGTTGGGGAAACGTACGGGGAATATCATTTGAATCCCGTTTTTGCGCGGTCATCCTATTAGCGGGAACGCGCTAATACCGCACAAGGGATTCGAGATTAGGCGATTTGATGAAAAGAGATGGATCTTTGAGAGAAGAATTCTTCTTTGATCGGATGCGCGGATAATGATCGATTGGATAGTCGAATTCCATCATCGAGATTCTTGACACGTGACATCGAGAACGCGTCATCGATCAGAATGTAAACCGGTAACGAAATAAGGTCTATCTGTCCAATAAAACGGACGAATCGTAATGGCAACGTTTGATTACCTGTTGCGTCACACCTGTTGCCGACCATACGCGAACCACGTGACGATAGTGGCCGTGAAAGATTTTCTCATTGTGTCCCGACGTTTGTATCGATCGCGTGGACGAGCCTGATGCCAACGTTATACGTTGAAAGTAGCCAAATAACGTATTGCGATTATACGTACATATATATATCTTTTCTGCATCCACACATGAAATCAATAGGGGTGACACACGAAACGATATTCGTAATGTTAATTGCTTTCGTATCGTGGATCCCAAGACCCCAAATGGAGAAGCGGGCGAACAAATGGGCCACACCATCGATGGATTCTAGAACCCATTTTCCAAGCTGGAGTTGGGGTTACTTATCTTCATGCAGGTGTCGTGCGATAATCTTCTCTGTAAACGACAAACATTGTTCTTTTTTTTCTTTTTTTTTTTCCTTTCTACGCGTCATTACACATGCTGGTAAGGTGACTCAACTGTTATGCATTTTACCAGATATACGGAATATCTTATATCGGGACTGTTTCCAGGCATCGAGGATTCCTGTTAACAGGAATTGCGTATTCGCAACTTGCTCTTCACCTCAGAGGATCTTCACCTCTTCTTTGAAAGGAATATTTTCGATCCTTGATGTCGATAAAGCACCTTCCCGTTTGATCGTGCTCGCGTCCTAAGAATCTTTCGATCTCATTGTTCGTGGGCAGCAGGGCAGAAAGCGGCGCTTCCGGTTTCAAGTTGGCTCGCAGCACGACGACGACAGACAGAGCATAGGGCCCGGTTGCATCCTGATCGTTCGGCCAAGCACCTGCGCCGCATTTCACGGGTAAAAGGATCAAGGTCGAAAAGAAACTATTGCCCGGTTTATTAGTCACATTTTTTTTTCTTTTTTTTTTCTCGACAGTCATAATTGTGCGATCGCGTGTTTTTTCACAGGTCTCCACGAGCTTATATATACCTCATTACGCAACATACAAACGAAGCGGTATATAATTAAAGGTGGTTCGATATAAAAATCGAAGGAGACGATGGAGAATTAAATCATTTGCAGTATACAGTATGAGTATCAGGTAACCGTCTTTTTTTTTTATATTTCATTTTTACTTTTCGTTCAAACTATATAACACGCAATTAAAGAAATCGTATAGGATGATAATTTACGAAATTTAATTATATTTACAGCCGCGCTCGATCAACGGAAAATTGTCGTGGCAAGTTAGCAAACGCATCGTGGAACCGGAAGTCGCCGTGGGATCGCCGTGGATGTTTGAAAACAAAACATGTATCTCGTAGCACCTTCTATCCTGGAAACCACTCGAAACGCACATAAGTGCTGTCGTATACGTTTTGTACATCGCGTGTAATACCTGTTATTAATAACAGTGATAGAACGATACATGGAGGATATTGGCTTGACTCGCGTTCGCAAAGCAAACGACATTTTTTTAAGAAATTCATAAACACGTGATTATCAGAATATGTGTATAACGATATATCATGCTTAGATAAAGTAGGTTATTGGATGTTAATAATCCGAATTAACTATTCACGAACGCGCCCATCCGCTTCCGAGTACGTGTGCAACCCACACACGCCCATGCCACACCATCAGAGGATGGTTAACTTTATGATTCATGAAACTTATCTTTATGGTCAGGTGAGTAACATCGCCGGTCCCATAACAATGGGAAAGATGGACGGCAGACGAATCCTTTTCGAGCATTGTGAGATACACGTGAGATATAACATATGCACGGGCAACGTTTAATCACGTACGAGGTCAATGTGTCATTTGCTCGTGGCCTTTCACCGCGATCAGATCAACGGATTAAACCACCACCGATCATAAAACGAAAACATCTGTCGAGGAATCGAACGGAGATATATTCCGATATTCGATAGAAAATAGGAAATAACGCGCGTCCGATCGATATTCGCCGATCGAGCGTGACAACATCCTATTTTCTAAACGAAGAAATACGGAGTTGATTCCAGAAGTCGTGGGCGAGCACGAACGTCATTAAAGCCTATAACTTTCCCGTCCTTGGCGAGTAAACGATATTTCTGCCGGACCGAATTGTCCGATCTTTCTTGTCAGTGTCGATTCTTGGACAGGGGGAAATTACTCTCGCGAAACAACTCTCCGTCATTGTTTCCAGATGGTTCCGTTAACTTCGCGAAAATGTAAAAATAATCGAAGAACGATATTCGTTGTCTCGTCTTTCGAGCAGAAAATACGCGGTACAAAATTCTATTTATCTCCGGTCCGAATTTTTAAACGCTGCTGCATTATTTCCGAATCTTCTCAGGAACATTCGCCTTCTTTTTTTTTTTTTTTCAACTTATCGGCAATAAAGAAGATAAATATTGACACGCGGGCGAGATCAGAAGCGTGTAGGAGATACATCATCGACTTTATTGCCGATCCACGCCGTCCGTGCGAGAAGAATTACAGTGGGAAAAATATTCTGGTGTATAAGTACGAATAAAAAGAAATGATATTTCAATTAGAGAGAGAGAGAGAGGGGGGAGAGAAAAAATTGAAACGCACGTACGAAAAGGCGACACGTGATCGCATATTTCGCGGTCTAATCGCGCTTCCTCGGGGATCGTTTAATTAAATTCCAACTGCGTCGATAGTTTTTAACCCGAGCGAGATATCGCTCGCGCATAAAAAAGAACTTGCAACGATCGTTATAGACGGAACGAAATAACGTTTAGAAACGACGTTAAATCCGGTAAATCCGGAGAGGAATTTATCTAATTACAAAGCGTTGGCAACAGAATGACTCTGCAAAATAGATTCCCGGAAGTTATTATTTGCATTTTGGTTTATTAATGACAACACGTCGTAAGCGGTATCGTTCTCCGGACATAATGATAGGTTAAAGCGAATAATTAATACGAAGACGAGATAGATGTTCAATCCCGATAGATGAATTGTAACGAAGAATGATCTCGACAGACGGGTAAGAAAAATTACATAATCGATCGGATCCGTTCGCGATACGGTGGATCGTTCTGGCTTGCCGATAACACGTCGAATTATTATTAGATACGTAAATATCAAAGACCGGCATCATCTTTATTTATAGGATATATGTTGCAAGTTATTCGTAACAAGAACTACAAATTCGTATCGCATCCGTGGGATTATTGGGAACCCACGTCAAGGCTAAGTGAGGTCGGTCCAAATTCGAGACACACCTACGGAACGAGAACGAGTGTTGCGCGAATTCGGGACGATTCGGTCGATCTCAAAGATACATACGTCGGGCGAGTGTATAAAGATTCGTGAAGGAGGTAACGAACCGTCAGAGTCGATAGAGACCCTCCATCGTCGCGGTGTTCAACGTCCACGTCGAAGTCTAGCTGGACTATGGCCAGATTCAAAAATAAGCCGAATTTTCGACGGATTTGCCGATTGTCCGCGATCGTTTCGCGTCATCTCGAGAATCCACGTGTTGCACACGCGTTAACAACGCCGTTTCTCCTCTCAGGATTTTTACACGTCTCGTTCGCACTCGACCCGAAGGATAATTTTGAATGTTCGCGGTCATTCCGGGAATCATCACTATTTCCGTGATACACGCTTGGCAAGGAACGAGAAATCCGCCTTTTCCCACACACTTTCCCCTTCCAGATTTTTTTCTCGCGTAAAAAATGACACGGTCCCGATATAAAAAATTCCGAGACAACGTGGTCCTACCGCGAATCCATGATTCATAAGATCGATTTAACAAAAATCCGTGAACCCGTTCGAGTCCGTTACTCTCTCTCTCTCTCTCTCTCTCTCTCTCTCTCTCTCTCTCTCTCTCTCTCTCTCTTTCTCTCTCTTTCTCGCGTTTTTCGACAAATCGGCGGCAAACGAAAATCGAGGGAGAAAGGAGGACTATTTTATAATTTCGCGGCGGATTGACGCAACTGTGTAACGGGGTCCACGATGACGACACGATTTCGTTCCACGCTCGCGGACCGTATTTTTAAATGCCGCCGCCTTTTATCTTCGCGACCAGCCGCGAATCTTCCGCGATCGCCGTTTATAAATCACTCTCTGCTCTCTCGTTGCTTACAGAGAAGTAAGGAGAGAGAAAGAGAAAGAATGGAAGAAAGAAAGAGAAAGAGAGAGGTGAGGCCAAACGAGAGATGTGTTTCTCGTTTCTCTCACACAGTGAGAGTTCTCCCGTTGGAGGCACGATACGAGGTGGGAGAGAAACACGGTGAAAAGGGATGGAGGGGTGAAGGAGGGAGGGAGAAGGGGCAAGAGAAGGATAGACAGCCTTTTGAGTCCCCTCGGTGACCAGTTTAGTTCTGCTTGGCATTCGAACCGCACCAGAGATCATGTGACAGAAGACAAGGGGCTAGGATCCTCGAATAAGTTTCGATCCTTGATCCGTTTTGGACTGCGTTAGATCATCGATAGACGCTGGACCGCATCGATCGATCGCGATCCACGATTCCCTGCCACGGGATATAGTATAAGGTGTCTGTGAATCAGTTTGTGAAAACTTCACGCGTTTCCTCGCGCACGTGCTGATTTCATCGTGTTGATTATTTTTTTTCTTCCCTTCTATTTTTCCTCGAACGAACCGTTGCGAATTCTTCGAACGTCATCGAACCGCTATGCGATCGAGAGGCGCGTAATAATATAAATACGCGAGGTAAATCGCGTTTCTTTTCCGCGTTTCGTCAGTGCACGATCAAGGATGACCAGTTCGAAAGAGGCAGGATCGAGATCGTGACGGCACACGCAACACGTGCACTCCGTTTAAATCAACAAACAGCGGCCGGTCACGTAAAAACACGGCTCGCATACATTTAACGTCGAGGAAAGCGTACGTCTTTTCGTATTTTCCCTCCTTCTCTTTTTCCTCCGCACACGCTCTCCATAAATGACACTTGTGAAATCAACGCACACATTTTCACCGCTCCGAGCAAGCGACTGTAGAAAAGAGGGTCGTTGACAGCGGGAGATCGTGTGATAAATGTACCGGTACGCGTTCGCTCGCCTCCGTTCCCTGCAAATTTTTATGAAAAGACCAATTTACCCTCGTGTTTACCGCGACTCTTGCTCACCCGATTCGCACATCTGTCGCGCGTGAAAATTAAATTCTCGCTTCGCGCGCGACTCCGCTCGTGGACTTTGTTCACGCTCGTGGAGAAAAAAAAACTCGAATCACAGAAGTCAAAGGATCGAAAAGTGCGGAATATGAGATCGATTGATCTCAACACGATCTAAGAATATACTCGAGCGACGAGCGGATTCGTTGAACCGGGGTTCTTTTCCTTTCTTTCCACGTGTCCATCGTGTGCACAGGGAAAATAAATCGGCAACTTTCACCGATATATACAGTACCAACGACGACAGTAGCTCGTAAACCATGTCGGGAGATACGACGTCGGACGAGGAAGGATCGCAGGAGGACTCCCCTCGATACGACATCGACGATCTGGAGATCATCAAGACGATAGGTGAGCACACGATCCTATTCATCTCGACACCTTTCACTGACGATTCTCGAGCCACGCGATAGAAAAACTTTCTACTCGTGTACATGCGTCCGATACCCGATTAGAATGCTGTCTAGACACGCAGGAATTTGTTCAACTATTCGACTCGGAACTATTCTAGAGATTGCATCGAAAGCAATATCAATCGATCTCCGTTTATTATTATTTGCGAATGATGACGAGGAACAGGTTTTTGTTAAAGTGAATTGGATGATGTAAATGCTATTTGTCACACGCTGCCGAGTGTTGGTAAAATGTCAGAGACGAGGCGAACTACCCTCTAAACGAGGAAGTGGGCCACTGGAGAGTGAGAGGCTACCAAGTGTATATTTAACTGCTCGTTAAGTTCGAGTTACACGGAATGGGTGTCGGAGATGCAGGTGTTTCTTCGCTGATTTTTCACTCTTTCGCTGTGACTTGTGAAACCGTTCTTCGAACGACTAACCGTTGTCTAATAGAAAGGAGAACCTTATACATATTCCACGATGGTAAAAGAATCTAGGTAGGACAGCGTAAAAAGACCGTAAAGCTTGTTTTAAACGCGCTGTCGGGCTTCCCTAATTTCCACGTGAAATTCAACAACGCACGGTCTGGCTTTTGTGGGTCATCAGTGGATAATCCGGACAGTGAGATATTACACGATGTATGACGTATAACGAGAACGTCGAGGAAATAAATTCTGGAGCAAAAGCATCAATCTCTTATCGTTCCATTTAGCCTGATCGCGGTTTTGCTGGGTCGCGATTAAACTCGTAAACCAGAGATAGTAGCTGGCCCTGGTAGTAAGCAGAGATGCTCGATCGGGACAGATGTGCGGCTTTTTTCGAGACGTAGAACAAGTTTTGGACGAACACCAAAATCCTCTCTTTCTCTCTTCAATGTCCATATGGGAGAAAAACAACGTGTCGAGGGGAAGCGTCTGGCGCGCGTAATTCGAGCGAAATAGCCCACTCGCGTGATGAATGAACCGTGTTATACCTGAAACATTAACCTTCTCCGATCTGATATATTTCCACTCGAGAACTTCCCGTTTAATCATGCAGGATGCGAGTATTTCGTCGAAGCATATGCCGATTAGACAACAATGAAAATGAAAATCGTTATTGGAGCGGAGCTGAAATCGAAGATTAAGTTGTCGCGGAATTTCCGAGGGAAACGAGATATTTCTCTCTCTCTCTCTCTCTCTCTCTCTCTCTCTCTCTCTCTCTTTTCTCGTTTATTTTTTCATTTCGTCGGAAAGAAATATCGGAGACGCTTAATTACGTAAATTGAGGGACGAGCAAAGAATATTTAAAGCATCGGAAACAGCTCGTCGTTCTATCATTGACACCTGTTTTCAGCTATCGCTGGCAATCACCGCGATCGTTTCACAGGGTATATAACACGATTTTGCGCCCCTTATTTCGCATCGTCTGCCAATTTTCTCGCATTTATAATGACACCACTCTCTGTGTACGCGAAACGTCTGCCCCTCATCTGTGATGCGAACAGCAATTTACCGGTTAATTTCGGCGTGGACCACGGGGCAGGCGGCAGCCATCACTGTTCCGTTAATTGGTCGTGGTACGTTGAGCAGACCAACTTTAGTCACCTGCATTCGTGGGAAAGTGCATTAAACAGACCGCGTACCACGGATTTTGCTACTAGAGAAAGCGTTGATGATTAAACGCTCGCATGGAATGGATCAATAACACGTGTGAGCTATCTTTTTACCGCTGTTACCTTGTATAAATTAACGAATATATACGCGTGTATACGCGCATTTTTTATCACGAGCAATCGATAATCTTGGCTATTAATAGCCGATCGATACACACGGAATAAAATGCATAAGCGATCGTTCATTGATAAAATCAAGGTTTTCTTAACGAATGTTTACAACCAGGTACAGGCACTTTCGGAAGAGTGGTATTATGCAGGCATCAAGGTACTCCTCTAGCCTTGAAGATTCTCTCGATGGTGGACGTGATCAGATTGAAACAAGTGGAACACGTACGGAACGAGATCACCGTACTGAAAGAGGTCAATCATCCCTTTATCGTGAACATGTAAGTCAAATTTGCTTTCTCCTTTCTCCTTTCGGCTCGACCAAGCTGTAACATTGTCAGTTGTAACGATCGATGAAGGGAATTGTCTGTTCAAAGGCGAGGAAGTACACTATGTATGGTATGATCAAGAAAGTTGTGAGTTTGTCGGTCAATCGTATCTCTGAAAAAGAAAGCGTAACTAAAAAACTGCGAAAGTGATACTTACTGATCTCTCATCAACGATTCAAACATGCTTCTCGTTCCATTAAAGATCGCGAAGAAAACATATATATTTTCTACCATTTTTATTTTTTTTTTTTTGATTTAAAATTTTCTGTTTCTAAAATTCTAAACTTCTAAATGTTGTCCCATTATTTTTAACGCCTCAGTTTGGTTTCAGGCTCTGGAGCGGAAGGGACGAGGCAAGAGTATACATGTTGTTAGAATTCGTTGCTGGTGGGGAACTTTTCTCCTATTTAAGGGCAGCTGGCCGATTTTCCGGGCCCACCAGCTGCTTCTACGCGGCCGAAATCGTTTGTGCGTTGGAATACCTGCACAGCAAACACATAGTTTACAGAGATTTGAAACCTGAGAATCTTCTGTTGGACAGCCAGGGACACTTGAAGATTACCGATTTCGGATTTTCGAAGAAACTGACGGACAGGTAAACGGGTATTTAAAGCAATCTATCTTCTTAACGATATTACTTCTAAAATGTTCAATAACGGTAAACGATAAATATGCAGTTGTATTTCGTCGAACTTGATTATATCATTCAATAAATGCAAGTAAATAAATTCAATAATTCAGTTGAATCATTAATTACGATTTATACTTCTGACGTCGATCATATCTCTTATGGAAGATTTCTTTTTTCTATTTTTTTTTTTTTTTTTTGTATCGAGATATCAGCAACGTGACTGCTCGGTCACATGAGAAATTTTATCGATAATTAAACGTGATAATCGTAATGTACATATATATAGAGAGAATAATTATTATCGGAAATCACGATTGCAGAACGTGGACTCTGTGCGGCACACCAGAATATTTGGCGCCAGAAATAATTCAGAGCAAAGGACACAATAAGGCAGTTGACTGGTGGGCGCTCGGTGTTCTGATTTACGAAATGTTGGCCGGTTTTCCGCCATTTTTCGATGACAATCCCTTTGGCATCTACGAGAAGATATTGAGCGGCAGGATAGAATGGCCAAAACATATGGATCCAATCGCCAAGGATTTGATCAAAAAACTTTTAATTGCAGATCGTACGAAAAGGCTAGGAAATATGAGGCAAGGTGCCGATGACGTGAAAAGGCATCGTTGGTTCAAATTAGTCGAATGGCCTTTGGTAATTCAATTCGAATTGAGAATAATTTTTTTTTTTTTATTAAGATGAATAAAGTCATTTGTATATATCGTTGCATTATTATTTTACACGAATAGGTACCTCAAAGAGCTCTTACACCACCGATAAGACCACGAGTGAAAGCACCAGGAGATCCAAGCTGTTTCGACGATTATCCGGAAACCGATTGGCGTTCTCAGCCTCCATTGCCGCCGGAACAACTGGCTCTGTTTCAAGATTTCTAAAAGAAACATCATGGACAATCGTTCGAACCATGCCAGACATTCATTGACGCAAATTCGTTTGCAACCTTCCGTGTCGAGATTAGAACCATTGAGTTAACGGTATTGTGATGTGTATAAAATTTCGCAAACGGTCAAACAGGAGTTCCTTTTTATTTTGTACATAGCGGTCTCTTTTTGTATTATTTTCGTTGTGCGTAGTTTATTTATTCATTATATTCGCTGAGTAGAATAGATATTTTTTTTTTCGTTGTTTTAAAAAAATTCGTCATTGTAAATAAAAAAAAAGTGCAAGGAAAAATAATTTCGAGCCACGAGATTATGAATTGTAAATTCATGAGAAGTTTATCGTTATATCGATGTATGTTCCTTCTACGAAAAAAAGTGATGATTAGTAGAAATTATTATAATTTTATAAAAATTAATGTAATGTAAAGTATTTGTAATTTGTAATAATGTATCGTGCAACAGTACGTTACATTTTAAGAGATTATTACACAATTAAATCGTGAATTTTTTTAAATTTCATCTTCTTGTCTTTGAAACGATCGTTGTATCAACTTTTTGAACCTTGAATACACTACAAATCCAATTGTATTGTAGTATCTCGTTAATCTCGTGATAAAATCAATCGTCATGCACACCACCTACGGATCTAATAAATTTTAAAATAGTTACTGAATAATTTAAATCACAAGCATACAACCTTGTTATAATAAAACGCAATATTCAACACAAAAAAATAACCAGTATGATAAACATTGCTGAAGACGCGAGCAACCGAGAATTCAAAAAGCAAATCCCAATAACTATGTCTAAAAAATCAAACAGTAAGAATCAAGAATTCTTGTATTACGATAAAAAGCACGATAATTCGATATCAAAAAAACGGTCGGATCGTAAAATTAATGTGATCGAAACCAAGCCGAATATTATAAAACGTGTAACCGATTCTCCAAAAAAGGGAAAGAAGAATCCAACCTCGTTGGACATTTTAACCGATTTTTTGGAAAGCACATCCGTACACGGTTTGCAATATTTCGGTAAAACGGATATAGAAGTCGGAACGTTTGGAAAGATCTTATGGAGTGTCACCATATTCAGTTGTTTCATTGGTATCTATCGTTTCTTCGAAATAAAATGCATAAAAATAATACAGAATTAAATATGTGTCTCGTTTCAGGTTTGAGCTTAATGGTAATGCAATTTCTACGTCGTTATAATGAAAATCCGACCAACATGTATATATTGACTTTCGATGAACCGATATTCAAAGCTCCTTTTCCTGCTGTAACCATCTGTCCGACTATGCCAATTCCTATGCAAAAACGTCTGGCCATTTTGGAAAACGCGATATTGCCTAAGAACGTGAGCAGAGAATTTGCGTTAAACATATTGAAGTATGTATACAAATTGCAAAAAATATTGTAAAAAAAAAAATACCGATGAAATGAAAATTGCGTGAAATTTGATGTAGATACGGCCACCTTATAACTCATTCGTACACGAGCAAGGAGTTCGAGGAAATGGATAAATTAAAAGCGTTTTTGGATGCCAATAAATGGAAAGTGGTAGAATTCGTGAAAATTTTGATAAATTGCGAGGATATCTTCGAGTTATGTCAATGGAATACGGAACGAATAGATTGTGCTAAATCGATAAAGACCTCGTATAGTTCTTATGGATTGTGTTGCTCGTTTAATTATCTTCTCGAAGGTTATATGAGGCCTCAAAAGCAAGTATTTCAATAATATTTTAATCGTTCGAGAAATTGTATTATTTCCTTGTATACATATTTCTTATTCTTTACCGATAATGTAAAGAGGTCAAGCAAGACCAAAACCTTTAGGATCCGCTGATTTTGGCTCAGAGAGCGGGTTGAAACTTGTGATCAATAAAGAATTTCAACAACAGAGCGACGAGAAAGACTCGTACAATTCTATGAATTTTTCCATGAATAATAATGGTATAATGGTACGGGGAAAAATGATAATTTCGATTTCGGAATCGATATCTAAAATGAAATTCCAAATAAAATTTATCTGTATTATTTTCGCAATTAGGTAGTTATACATGACAGAATGGATTTTCCAGGATTGAGTAGTAATATGTACATGTTACAAGCGAACCATGAATTAAAGGTAATCTATTCAATATAAAAAATGGAATCGATGAATCACTGATTCTTTTAATTATTTATTCCAGATTGCTATTAAACCGGAATTAATTCAGAAACCAAAAGGACTCCAACATCGTAACAAAGAGAACCAGTTAGTTCCTTTATGCATCGCGGAAGATCAAAATACTTTGGAATACTTCTCCATCTATGGATATTCGAATTGTTATGCGAATTGTAGGGTAAAGGCCATGCTTCGGTATTGTGGATGCTTACCATTTATTTACAGCAACGTAGCTGAATACAATAAGATCAAAGTAATGAAAATTTTATCGTTAAAACTATATTCATATAAATATAAATTACTATATTCACGAAATCACGAATTACACCGATCGATTTTTAGCATTGCGAGTTGGATCGTCTGCAGTGTATTCAAAGAAACGCGAAAAAAATAAGAATCGTGAAAAATATCCAAAGCAAAAATATTTCTTGTTCCTGTAGGACGCCGTGCACTTATATGAACTACGAAGGATTTCCTAACTCGATATTTCTAATGAAAACCAGTTCCACGTGAGTTCATTTCATAAATATTACATTAACTATACTCATAATATGCGTTATTTTGCAGTAGAAATGTGTCACAAAAATCTACTATTCTTAACGTTTACATGAATTCACAAACTTATCAAGTTTCAATAACCTTATCAGCTGCTAACGAAACTTATCTTTTGGGTATTGAATATATTCAATTTTTTTTATTATTTGTTTTTGTATTAAATTCAAGTGAAATTAATTCAAATTTACGTTTCAGCATCAGTCGGTGGAATTTTTAGTTTGTTCCTTGGATGTAGCTTTTTAAGCGTCGCAGAAATCGTTTATTTCGTATACTTATTTTTTCGTGCAAGTTTGAAATCGAATCAGAAGAGTCGAAATCCAAATACATCATAAATATTGACTATTGTAAACAGTAATCGACATGTTTATTTAAACACTCAATAAATAACACTAGTAGATTATAGATACAGCAATGTTGCCTTTCTCTTTCCTTCGAATTGCGCCATTCTGAACTACGCTCTATCAAATATATATATATATATATATATATGGGTTATCGATATTTCCAAGACCTTGGTCAATAATAATTCGATCGAACGTTACACAGACTCAACCTATTGTGTAATATAATCTGACACAGACAGCAGGCAAGAATCTGGAGCAATTAGATCTATTTCGAGCGATTACTGGAACGCCACGGAGGCAACGTTTACCATCCGCCAGCTAGTAAAAATATTTTCTCTGCCGTGTTTCCGCTTTGAAGTTTCATCCTCGTGTAGTAGTGTGTCGCGATGTTGGACAGAATTTTTAATAAACGGACCCAGATACTGTATGAATTTCTAGAGAAGCAACGATAATTAATCAGAATCTCGGCCCGATACATTTGTCTCGATCCGTGTCGAAACCGGAAGTCACGCTTCCTCCGCTATACGCGCGATTAATTTTCGTCATGTAACGCGATAGCATAAACGCTTTTGCGTTGTTTGAAAGGCCGTGGAAAGCATTGTGAAAATTATACGACGATAGATGGAAAAATTTACGTTTATTAAACAATGTTTTACGAAGGAACAGGGAAGAGGAAGAAAAGTATTCGTTTCGATTACATTTTGAGAGTTACGTTTTCTTCGCGTATTCTATTTATAAGTAAAAATATTCGAGACAACCGAAATCGAAGGTAGAATCGGTAATCCGATCCACGATGAGAACCAGCAACAATGTTGCGTAACAACCGTGAAAATTCGGTCGGTATCGCGTCGTCGTTGCATGTTTTTAATATCTATATAGCGTTGAAATATTCAAGATAGATGCGAGATGTATGTTCATATCGTCTATTTTCGGAATTGCTATCGAAAATACCGATTTAGTTCTCTGTACGTCGGACATACTACGGCCGTGGTACATTGGCGAAAAGAGCTGGAAGCATCGCTCGCTATTTTCGACTAAACACCCACGTATTTCTTACCCATCGACCGTGTACCCCGAGATGTTTTCCATCTTCACGCAAACACTCGAATATTTTTCTTTGCTCCTCGTCCAATTTTTCTCTCCTCCATTTTATTCACTTTTAATGTTTTTTCGCACAAACTTTGAATCGAATCGTTTCTATGCTTGGAACGTATCTCGATTCGGTCCAATGCCTAAGAGATTGTAATTCTTCAATTTTCAACAAAGAAAAATATGCATCGAGGTTTCCTTTTATCGTCGTGCTTCACAATCATTCACCTATTTATGAAACTATTATGAACTTATTTCGGTTGTTCCTTTTATTAGAAATAAGACTATCTCTTTCACGTTCAATTATCGTGAGATACATAAAATCTTGGGAGAATGGGATAAACGAATGTGATACTCGTGGAGAACGTTGAAAGAGCTTAAATGGATTACGCTTGTCTCGTTCATTTTAAAATAGATTTTATGCGGATAGAGAAAAATGCGGAGAAAAAAAGTCGTTAATTGGATGAAAGAAGAATATGTGTATCCAATGTATCCTGAGTATCCTGAGTATATATCATTGATCAATCGAGGATATATAATTGTCGTCGAACATGTGATTCCCTTCGTATATTTCTTACTTCATTCCTGGAACGAACAAAAGTAACGTTTTACTACAAACACTTTTAACGCTACGTTGCAAGGTAACAGAATGAACCATTGTAACGGAGATTTCAATGATCAGTACAATAGGAAGTAAGTGTCGCGCAGCAATTATTTGAAATGAATTCGAGGCGAACTTACCATGACGAGGAACGTCAATTTCAAAGTTAAAACAATCCCGAGTATAATAACCAGAGGCAAATCAGCAGGAGGATAAGTATAAAGTACGTGGTTAAGATGTTTTTTGTTTCGTGGGCTGCCTGTGGCATTTTTCACGATAGATGTTTCACGACACTAAAGAAAAATTTATCAGCATACGATCACGATCAAATTGTTTCCTCCGATGGACGAAATACTCCTACCCAAAATATTGATCGTACTGTTTAATTTTTTCTTTTTTATCCTTGATGAATCAGTCTCCTTTATTGTCTCCGTTTCACGGATCGATCGGACGGAAGTTTCGGATAAATCGCGCTGGACGATCAAAAATGAAAAATCGAACGGAAAAATCTGAGATCAAGCACCGCGCCACTTTGCGTCCGATCTTCGACTAGATCACTCAACGCAGGATCCACGATACGAACGAAGATCCCGAAATTCCTCCAGGAATCCGTGTGAAATCCCCCACCAATTCGATCACGGATACTACCACATTGCACCTTCCCTTGTAACTTCTGGTCCAGGATTGGTAGCCCGGGTCCCACCACCATCTTTTACTGGTGCGAAATCAACGAGTTCCGCCACCTCGAGTTATATTAAGCATCGTGAATATTGGATACAGCTTCAGTGGAAAATGTTTCGGATCGATTCACTATCATCATCGACGTAAAGATATTTCGTGGGTTCAAGGTCGTAGCGATCAATGGCCTTTGAGGAGCGTTGCGACAATGCGAGAGAAATTTAAACGAAATTTAGAACGAAAAAAAAAATAAAAGATATCATAAATCTCGGTTCTCTAAATTATAAAGTTTTCTAAGAAACTTATGATCGATTTATAGATCATTTCGAGTACACTCTACAAGGAAAGAAGAACAGTCTGGAACGAAGAAGAGATTCGTTCATGATAAACTTATATATATATATATATATATCTTTATTCAGATAATAAAATCTATTGTTCTTCTTTTCTTATCGAATGATTTATCAATGAATCGAATATTTATTAATTTGATTCACGTGATTAATGAATCTAATCTAATCTATTAATCATCTATCACGTATCTTTCGTACGTGAAAAATGCACAAGCGTATATAATATAAGCATTATGCTCAATGGAATATAAACCAACCATACATCGAAGCGTTAATTTAATTATAACATGAGACAAGAAGTCGATGTCACTTAGCTCAGGTAGAAGTGTTAAAAAAAATCGATTCTTATTTTTAAACAAAAATTACTCTTATAAACGCCTACGTTTTAAACTTGGAGTGTTGACAGAATTCACGTGCGGCGCTACGGTTTTTCCCACGTGACAAAATAATAATAATAAAAAATATATAAAATTTTAATCATTGAAGAAAATATAATTCATCAAAAAAATGATATAGTGTGATCTGTTTATGTTATTTAATATGTTATATGTATATATGTTTTATATATATGTTTATTTAATTATAATCATCATTCAAGAGAAATTTTTTTCTCCAATTTTTTTATGTAAACAAAGATGAAATAAGGAAATGAAAAGAAACGGTAAATTCAATTATCCAGCATTCAATATTCAATGAGAGGAGAGTCCTTCGATTTGATTGATAGCTAAAGCTATTTTAATTCTCGAGGAAACTCGGTTCGCTGAATTTTAACATTTGATTAAGCTGCGCAGAGCTGCTCCTCTTTAGCTTTACCAATGTCGTTCATCATTTCCAGTCCTTCGGTTAATTTTATCTCGTAAGCCAAACATTAACCTTATAATGGACAATATATGTTAACGTATCCAATCTAAGATTCGTACATTCGTTTATGTTTGTAACATTTAACGAAATCGCGTGACTTTCGATACGATCAAAATTTTATCGATCGATAGATTTATCATCTAATTTCTTATCAGGCGTAATCTTATTAAAATCTTTGGCACAATTGGAATATTATATAAAATATCTCTTTATTCAATTCTCAATTAAATTACTCGTGTATTAACAAGTAGAGAGAGTTAATTGGTAACTTATAATACATGCTACAAAATGAATTATTTCTAGGAATGTAAATTGTACACATTTTGTACACATTATTAGCATACGTAGGTACATGAATATGGCGGGCATCCTGTTACAATAACAAGACTAACCGAGACACCAGTCACTAGATCTTTTAGTTTTAAACGTCTACATAAATAAAATAAAATATTCGAATGAATAAAATGCAGATATTTCAAAGTCTAGAAATTCAAAGGGAACATCATACGACTTTCTGGAAGAAAGTTATCAACAGATATTTCATTGGCACAAACAACAGGTTTTTTTACTTTTAAATTCTTGGCACGGGATTTCGCACACGTTTTAAAAATACTAAGAGCAACGACATAGGAGGAAAAAAATCTCTCTACTCGACAACTAACAATTATCTCGAAGATCCTCAAAACGATAACCACTTCGATCTCATGGAACGAAGACTTTGTTCCACGGCTCGATTCATTAAATGATAACTAGACACATAAATATAAAGGAAAGACCTGAGCAAATTAATGCACGCGGACCGGTGCTTGTATATCGAGAACAGGAATAATTAACTCGTATAATTTATTACAATCGAGTAAACGCATAATACTATTTAACCATTAACGTAGCTATTCATGATTCGAAGCGTAATTCATCTCTATTGTCAGAAATTCTCGAGTAAACTTGCAATCAAGCCAACGAGAATCCCAGCACGTCCTCGAGCGAGTAATCGAATAATCTTAGGTCTAATTTGTACAAATCCACTAACTTCCGGAGTTGTTTATACGTCAACATGGAATAATATTTCTCCAGTTTTTTCGCAGTTGGCTCGCTGTTCATCGGTTTGGCTGGAAAACTAAAAAAATAATCGATAATATTGCTGGTTAAATAAACGTTAAACGAGAAAATATCGAAATTACTTACTTGATTGACTCGACGCCCATTCGCTCCAAAACTTCTGTAGCATCCTCCGCTAAACTTTCATATTTGCTGACGAGATTATAATTGACCAAGCACGGATGACAAAGCTCGTATATCGGCTTCCAGTGCTCGTTTCGCGTCTCATTCGACGAATCGTCCGTAACAAATTGTACGAACTCTCGAAACGTCACGTCATCGCCGTTTTTCAGTGATTCTACAGTGGCGTTTTGTCTGTACCTCTACAAAAAAACATTCCTTTTGTAATTCATTTAATATAGAGGAAAACAAACAAGAGAGGAAAAAACGTATAAAAATATATAAAAATAAAAGTATACCTTGATAATCTTCTTCCCAAAACGGGTTTGAAAATATTTCGAACTCTTCTCGTGTTTCGCTTCCAATTTATTTCTGTAGGCGGACAATAATCTTTCCAAAGGATGTCTGACGACAATCAGTTTGTCATAAGTCGCCAGCATTCGTTCGATCTCGGACAAAGTATAATTACTGAGCCTTTGGAAAGTACTTGGGGAATGCGCCTGATCAGCCGGTATCTCCATAGGATCGTTACCTGGCCACTTGCCCGTGACAACCATCAGAACTCGTTTCCAGTTCGTGCAGGCAACCTGAAACAAATATAGCCGAGAATGTTAAAAAAAAAGATCAATTCTGTTAATGCAGTTAAATATCAAATCAAAATTCAAAGTATTAAAAATTCCATTTTGATTAAATGAAATAAAACGGTTCGAAATAAATAAGATTTCATAAGATCGATTAGAAAATTGTTCAAAATATAAAATTAAATCGAGAAAATGGGATTAATTTATTTCAAGAAAATCGTTTTAGAAAACAAAAGTTTATGAAAGAAAAATAGGATAAAGATTAATATTTGATGAAGATGAAAAAAATTATATTTATTAACCAACTAAAATTCATGACATAGATAAAAAATATCTAATCGGAAGATTTGTCGATTATGTGTGCATATTTTTTCTTTATATTTAAAATTTAATAATCGTACCTTTGGAACGTAACAATATAAAAGTTCATGTTGCTCGTCCACAAGAATATTCCTAAAAGATTTTGGGTTTAAATTCTCGTTCTCGAATTCCCTATCTCCCAAGATCTCCTCGCAATTATATTGTAATCTCTCTTGACGTTCCACCAAAGCGGATCTCGCCAGGGCATTGGGCCCTGTCCAAGAGTAGACGGAATCATCTATCTCCATGGATCTTTTTCTATCATCGTTCATCGAGATATGCTCTCCAACTATGCTCGCGTCTATCGTTAAACTTAAAATATTGAAGAGAAGTAAAACTATTTCCCAAACATGACATTTTATCATCGTTTTTCCCATCCACCCGGATCATTGATTTATCCTTAAATAAATAATTATTTAATAATCCTTCTTCTTCGATATAATTGTTTCTGAAAAATTAAAAACACACACACACACGCACACACACACATTCGATGAGAAAAGAAGAATGGAAAATATATTTAATGAAACATAGAAAAAAAATTTTTATTTTTTTTATTTGCTTTCATAATTCAACAGGAAAACGTAGCGATCAATTTACAAAGGTTAATGAATCAATTCCAATCGCTTAAGAAACACCAACAACTCGAGAGTCTTATTTCAATTATTCTCTTGTTTAATTAAACGTCATTGATGTCAATTCTCTCACTTTGCACGAGTCGCGTATAAATCCTTAAGAATTAATCAACGAAAAAAAAAATTGCAAATAAATAAAATATATTTATTATTGTAATGGATAGCGTAGAATGATTTGCATCTTAACGGGAAAGCAAATAATATGGTAATCAGGTCAAGCGCCTTCGTTTCATACTCTGTTCCGATTGAAATCCTTTAAAGCCGGTTCTGAATGGATATCTTGCGGTATGTTTGACATCTAAATATCTAGAGCATATCTGTTTTTTGAATAGAGCATCAAAAGTGAACTGAGTTAATTTAATTTTTGTTGCTTCAAAATTGATAATTTCTTGAAAATTATATTTTATTATAAAATAAAAAAATTCAGGTCATTGCTTGGAAGAAATAAACTCAGTCGGAGACATTGCTACACGTAAAATACCTGTTTTTAAGTTTCATAATATACTTATATTTTATATTTATATTTTAGCTAAACTATAATTTTTTTTTTTTTTTACGAGAAAAAAATTGTATCGATGCATAATATTGATATATATTATACAATGTATAATTAGAATGTGCAAATTTATGAAAATAAATTTATAAAATACACGAAAATTATCATAATACATCATTCAAGAGATTAATTGAAAGATTTGTTTCTTCTTAGAAAAATATTTTGTAAAAATAGAATTTTGTTATTACTTATAATATTTTTCTTATAATGTTTTATTTTTATTTTATCATTTTATTTTCAATATTTCAAAATGCCAAAATAAAAAATAATATTAAAAAATTATATATGATATTCTATTCTAAATGTCATCCAAAACATTAATGAAGACGTAGATATTTATAACATTAAAATTTCTCTACTTATCTCAAATTAAACTTGATTTGTTAATACTAGTGTTATGACCATTATGTTAATATAATTTTTAATGCTATATTTTGCACGCTATTTATTGCATGCTTTTTTTTATTAATAAAAAAATTAGAATTAACTTTTTTAATTCTATCTAACATTAATTATCGAATTTATTGAAAAATTAATTGTATTAAAATAATAATTGAACGATGACTTAACTATACAAGCACTTCATTATCTCAAAGATGATTATCATCTATCATCTATCATTTATTTACTATCAATTTTCTTTTTATTATATATTATATATTATATATTATTTATATATTATAAAAAAAATGTATAAAATTCCATCATCAATTGAATAATTAATCCATTTCTTGTTAATCCATAGTATCAATTCAGAATGATGCACAAATATTCTATTTAGTATTGTTATAAATGGAATAATAGGTGTTGAAAATTCATTACGTCAATAATGTGGACACATTAAATGAATGGCGAAAGACGTGATCAATCAAATCTAGTATTTCGTTACGCAATGCCATTGGAATTCATTCTTGACCATATCATTCGACCTATCCCTCTTAGTAATAATCGCAACCGTGTTAAAAATATCTTATCGGTATCTATGCCACCAATGAAAAATCGCAAATCGATCACATACGACTAGTATCTTATCGTATCTTGATTGTTAACGCAAACCATTAAGCCAAAAAATTGCTTCAACAATTCAAAGATTCAAAAAAAGATTCAATTGATTCAAAGAATCGTCGAAAAGATAAGAGACTCACCTGTTACGTATTGAGAGATCGGGCCAAGCATTGCCAAAAATTACGTGGCATTCTTTACTTGTTTGTATACTTTCTTAAAATGTTTTCGAATGATTTGATATTTTCTTGAAATTTCTTGAAATTCTTTTTCTAAAGAATGTTTCGGATAAATGGCTTTTTTATATGACCGCTTCACATTCAATTGTGAGATGATTTTAGAAGAAGATTCCAGTTTCGTTCCAATTAGTCTTGACGATGATGGAAGGATGTGGGAGACGAAAAATTCACCAGAAACAGCGGAGATTTCAAAGCAAACACGCGGCATGTAAGACTGTCGAGTCGATGGACAAACGGCTATTGCCTTGACTGAGAAATTCCCTCTGACACAAGGATGGAATATGGTGTCCAGTTTGTTGAAGTGAAAGAAGCTGCGCGCGCGCGCACCTATGATGTTTTATCTTCGTTTCTTTATCGGCGTACACGATGATCTTCTTTCTTTACCTGTTCCCACTTTCCAACCGTTCTTCTCTGCTACAAAATTCAAAGACCGAGATTACATTCAATTTATTTGGCAAGTAGAATTTAAATCTATTTTTCTTATTTAACTTTATAATAAATATTATAATTTGTTACAGAAATTATCATTGAAAAATTCATATTAGAAATGGAACATAAAAGAATATTTATTTAATGATCGAATGCCTTGTGATAATACTATGATACTATTAAAAAAATTTACTTTGATTATCACTTAAACTAATAAAAACACATTATAAATTGACTATATAATATAAAAAAAATGTAAAACAGATTGTTTTTTTGAAATAAGAGAAATCATTAAAAATTATTTTTATATATTTATCTTTATATACTTTTTACTAATGTATATATATATATAAGCCAAAATATGAAGTGAATTCATTTAACAATAACAATACGAAATTATAAGGCAATATTCCTTTATAGAAAAAATACTACATGTCTTGGGATACTGATGAAATAAGAATAACTGTCAGTCGCGTCTGACACTGTTGGCTGTGAAAACATGCGCGAACGCAAAGAAACTAAAATTACGAAATATCGAAATATCGAAATAAAAATTAAATATTAAGTATCGTTATTATATACTTATTGAGAAAGTGTATAAAAATTATGAATGATCGATATAATGCGAAATCTATTAATTTAAAAACTTGTATCAAAATCGAAATGATTCTATAAGAATATTAATATGCTGATCAAACAGATTTCCAACAACGTATTCAGCGATAAAGGTATTTCGGAAATAAAATGCGAAGAAGAATAATTTTACCGCTTTGCATTCTTTGCATATATATATATAAAAGAATCCTGTATAAAAGAAACGCGGATATTATTTAGTATAGTAGCGGGAGAAAGTATTTTTCGTTCGATCGCCATTTGTATTGTCCACTTGACACTGGTAGCTTTAGTCTCACTTTGGTCTTCGTTGGTTGATCATCGTTTAAATATTTACAACAATCGTAAAAAATTTAAAAAGTTATCGAGATTACAAAAATTGATTATAAAGTAATCCGGAAAAACTACGAAAAAACGAAGAGGAAAAAAAGAGAATTTTAAAAATTTTGTGAAAAAGATAAAAACATAAAATATTTATATTTAGTGAACGAATGAAAAATAAGAAAAATATCTAATAACTTATATAACTTTATATTTTCGTTTATTCGAATCCTAAATATTAGCAAATAAAATAATACGAATTCATAATATTATACGTGAGAGAAATTTTACTTATTGTTTCTATTTTATATGTATTAATTATCTCAAAACACGCGATTTCTACAATTATTTATGAAATAACTCGTTATCATGAATTTGTATATTATCGCGTTTTTTGTACTTTATACTATACTTTGTACTTTTGTACTATATTATATATTCAACAAATAGATATATTCGTTATATAAAAAACATAAGATAGATTTTATTAATAATTTTCGATTCAATGATCTTTCTTTCAAAATATAAACTCGCATAATTCTTTATAAAATATTTTGATTATTTATAATGATTAAAATTTTGTGTCAAATTTGTGTTAAAGGAAAATGATATTGGAAATTGTATTCTGGCTGTTTATTACTTTGCTGCTAATCTCGCTGCTGTTGACTTATATTTTTAATATGGGGACCACGTTATGGGAGATTTTTGTATCATTAATCAATACGAAAACAGTCGATTTACGAACAAAGTTTGGCGAATGGGCAGGTAAAATTCATAAAAATATATTAAATATTCTTTTCCTCGAAAGAGAAAAAATAATATTTAAAAATATTTAATTCAAGTGGTGACTGGATCCACCGATGGAATCGGCAAAGCATATGCAAAAGAATTAGCTACAAGGAAAATAAACTTGGTGTTAATCAGTCGATCTTTAGAAAAATTAGAAAAAACTAGAAACGAAATTATGCAAGAGAATCCAACCATTGAAATAAAAATTATCGTGGCAGATTTCAGCAAAGGAAAAGAAATCTTTGAGAAACTAGCAGAACAACTAAAAGATATTCCAATTGGTATTTTAGGTATGTGATAATTGAATCATAATTATCTTTTTTCATTGCTTCTTTTTTTTATTTTTTATAAAACATGATATTTATATAATGAAAATTATTAATATAATACAGGCATTATATTCGTATACCTATCATTTATCACTATATATATATTATCATTATTTGTTCATTTATTGATATATTGTTAATAGTATAATTGAAAAATAAGCCAAATCTATTCCAGTCAATAATGTAGGCATGCAATATAGTCATCCTATGTATCTCGGAGAAGTTCCAGAAAATGATTTGTGGGACATCATCAATATTAACATTGGAGCCACTACGTTAATGACACGTATAGTCATTGGACAAATGCAAAAGCGAGGTAAAGGTGCAATCGTTAATGTATCATCCGCTTCGGGATTTATACCTTTGCCCTTAATGACTGTGTATTCTGCGACGAAAGTTTACATTATAAGTTTTACCGAGGCCCTCAGAGCTGAATATTCTAAATTTGGATTAACTATACAACATTTATCTCCATTTTTCGTCAATACGAAGATGAACGCATTCAGCAATTGGTTACAGGTAAGTAAAAGAAATGAATAGCATAAAAACTATGTATGTAATAATTGAAGCTTACCATTGAGAAATTTATAATTAATTAATTGATGACAAAGGTATCCAATATATTAGTACCTAGTGCAACAACTTACGCCAAAAATGCAGTCAACACTCTAGGAAAAATTGATTCGAGTACAGGCTATTGGAGTCATGGGATTCAAAAGATCATCGTACTTCTTGTACCAGTAGAAATAAGAACAAAATTGGCAATGATTCTAAATATGATTTTCAGAAAAGAATATTTTAAACAAAAAAGAAATATCTAAGCAAACATACTTAAAATTCATATGTCACCGCCATTGCTTTAAAATTGTTATAATAATAATAATATATATACATATATATATATATATATATATATATATATATACATATATATAAGTTAATAAATTTTATTATTACTATATTTTATTAATTTCCATATTTTCTTATAATTTTTTTATAAATTTTTTTATAAATTTAAATTACATTAATTATATTAATGTGTAATATTTTTAAGAAAATATTTAGCAAAAAGTTATTTTTATGATTTATTTTTATAATTTATTTTTTATCATTATTTTATTTATTTTATATAATTTATATTATTTAATAATCTATTATTTTTCAATTATAGTTTGATTCTTTTGTAAATATTTTTAATTAATATTTTTAACTATTTATTAACCGATTAAAAATAATTCGTTTATTATAAAAAAATGAGAGTGTTTCAGAAAATTTATAATTTCATAATAAACTATTTTATAAAAATATTTTATTATTTTTTCAATATTGTCAATTTCAATATCAATCTCAAATATAAGAAAATATTCTATTTATTTTATATTTTAGAAATATTTAACCTTGATAAATTATGATTCTTTTTAAAATAGAATAAATAAAAAATTTTTATTTATAAAAATAAACTAAATAAATAAATAATATAATATATAAACAATTTTTATCGAATTAATTTAATTTAATCATTATAAAATAAAAAATGAGAATAAATATATGTAAACATATTATCAAATCATTGTGATTTTTTGACAGTTTCAAATTTTCTATAAAATATAACATATAATTAAAATATAATTAAATAATAAAATAAAATATAATGCATATAAAATAAAATATTAACACTATACATAAAATAATATGTTTCACTCTATATATATTCTAGATATATATAGTATACGTATGTATTATATTGACAAACATAGATATATATTTATTCATAATATACATATATTTATTTATTTATTTATTTATTTATTTATTTGTTAACACTGCTATAAAAAAAAGAATTTTTAAAAAATTATCATTATATTTTTATATATATAATAATTTAATAATTAAATTAAATTAAAAACCTATTCAATTCATAATATAATTTTATAAAGAGAAATAAAAAGAGAATTCGATTTCATAGTATAATCTGCGCAGAAAATCCATGAAAATGCTCCAAACTGAGCACCTATGCGTACGCATTTCCAAATCACGTGACCTCAGCGGTCAAATTCTCTGAAGGAGACGCTCATTTGCTATCCATGCATCACGAAAGAAAGACAGCTGAATTTTCTATACGTTTCATATCACGGGCAAGATGAGTCAGTAGTTCACGAAGCAATTTGCACACGAAAGTGTGCCGACACAACTAATTAATCATGGAGTAAGTAATATTTATTTATCTTTAAAAAAGTAACTTATACTCCACTTTAAACCATCGTGCAATATGTCTGCCATTTTGTAAATCTATTACTTTGATCACAAATACTATTGTTTAAACAATCATTTTATTAAATAATATGAACCAATTTTTATTGAATATTATTTTACTATTATATATTATATTTTAATATATCTTATAATACAATTAAATGATTAAATACAATGAAAAAATTTAACCAGATGATATGATCTAATGTTGCGTCATAAAGATAGTTGGCCATTTTTTCCTATATTCTGTAAATATATTTTACATTTATAAGTTATTTTTAAATTATATAAGCAATGAATGACATTTATATTACATATATTTAAATAATATATGAAATTAATTTTTAAATAATTTATTAATTTTATTTAAATTATAAATATATTGATAAATTATAAAAATATTTTATTTCTTTAATATCTTTTTTTTATTTTAGATTAACAATTAAAATTTCAACTTAATGAAAAACAAATATTTCAAAAAATAAGATATTTCTTTATGTTATTCTCAAAATAGTTAATGAGAAACAAAATATTGATATCTTTATCACAAATAAATTATTCAATTTATTTATTTATTTTATCTGATATATATATATTTAATATTTTCAGAGCCAATATGGCGCTCATTTCGAGCTGTGTCGCACAGACGATACAAATTTCTTTTCATCTTTTTTTGATACATCTTGATTGGGACAATATCAACAATGATATCCAATCAGGACCAGGAAAGTTGGCTATGGAAGTTCGAGCCAGTGTCTCCTAATGGAACACTGTCCAATGAATTCGAAGATGATTGGTTTTTATTTGATGATAAATCTGTAGATCCTACTAAAAAAATTGCTGAACCTATTATGTATGAAGATCATCCTACTCGTGCACAAGTAGCTACAAAACTTTTGGAAAAATTAGATGAATGGATTAAAGAAGGTAAGTATTCATTTAAAATTTCTATAAACTGTAATATACAAATTGTTCATTAAATCTGATTTTTAAATATTTAATATATTCTAATATTTTTCTTTTAGTTTTGATATTTTAAAAAAAAATCTATCTAATATTGAACAAATTTAAGAACTTAGATTCATATTATATATTATATATGTTTTATATTTAAATATAAACAAATAATTACAATAAATCAAATTTAATATTGATCAAATATAGATAATATAGATCAAATTATTATAATTTTAAATCTATATAAATAAATAAATATAAATAAAACTTTCATACACAAATTTTATTAAAAAAAATTTTATTATAATCTTATTGAAATATTAATATTTTAAAATCTATATTAATATTTATATTAATTCAAAACTATATATATTTATATATATATATTTATTTCAATTATAATAATAAACTTTGTCATGCTTGAATTACTTCAAGTAGAATTAGTACAAGATTGAAATTATAACACATTGCATTTAGAAAGATAGGCGCTGTAATATATTTTTAAATTATATACGATCAATCTGTATATAATGCACAAACATTTATATACAATTTTATATGTACATGCATCTATTAAATTAACATTTTTTAGTTTTTAAAACTATATGCATTAAAAGAAGAAAGAAACTTTAACATTCTCGATATGCGATATCGCTTTTATTCTTCTCACTTCTTCTAACATGTATCATATTTTCCTTTCTTTTTTTCTTGAAAGGAGAGTGGGACAAACTGGTTAACCTCTATACAAACGGCTTTGGTTGAAGGCCGATAGGGGAATGACGTGTGTTTTAACAGTCTTGGAGTAGGGGCGTCAGAGGGGAAAGTCCAAAGATAAGCAGGAGTGGTCTCGCAGTATTACAAACTTACTTAATCGTACGATTCTGTCGATTAGTCTTCGTTACAACTCAACTTCTTAACGATACTTAATCATTCTGCAAACTTTAAGCTCCTTGTTATTATTTTACGTTTACCGATACTTCAATCGAATCTATTCTTCCATAGGAAATAAGTTTTATTTCTCTAAATATTAAAATCTGTCACGTTTATTATTAACTTATATGTGTTATCAACGATCAGTGATCTTAACAATTAAAAAAATTGATTTAATTTTTTTTATTGTGTTATCATATACTGTAATGTATTTATAATTTATATCCATATAGACATTATTTATTTATAAAAAATTGAACAATTATATTTCGAATGTGAATTTTTTTATAACATACGTTAATTTGCTGCACGTGTTTTTGATATTTATTTGGATTTGGTGAACTCAAAATTGCATTAGTTTTTAAATATAAGATTCTAAATTATTCTTGTGAGCAGTAACTTTTAATTGATTATATTAATCAATAGTCGAATGATTGATAAAGTGCGTAATATCGTATAATTCAAGTTAAACACAAGAAATAATTAAAAAATCTGTAGTAGACATATAATGATTAAAAAGATCTGTGTATAGAGCAAACATTTTAACAATACTGGCATTTTTAAAAGTGAATAAAGAAGAACTATTATCGTCTCGATGCTGGAAAGTACTAATGTTGTGTAATAGCATGCAGTTCGCATATCGCTACACGTGGAACCGAGAAATTATTGTCAATTCCCAAAAACTTGTAAAGAGACGTTGAATCGGTACAATTCGCAAAAATTCTTGTGAGTGGACTTGGCTAATTCGCGTCAACAACAATCATTATATTATATATTATTAAAAACATAATTTTCTATTTTATTTAATTATAACATATATGCAACATATATTCTCTCTTTTCTTTTATTAGAATAAGGATTCTAGCAAAAACAATTGCACGTGATAATGGCTGGTATATGTTACAGTGGTATGTTTCCTTTCGCTCTCTCTCGCTTTATTTCTTTTTTCATCCCAGCATTTGCTACAATGAAAAAATCTTTACTACGCATATCAGAACATTGTTGCCTATAAATCAAATAACTGAATTAATCATTTAAACATAATTATGGAATTTAAATTTAAATTTTTATAATTTAAAATTTTCTAAGTTATACATTCTTATTAATTCTCGATATAAATCTATTTATAATTATATTTATAACTCTTTAATTTAAAAAATATTATGTATTTTTTATTAATTAATATTTAGTACTAAATATTTTTTTAATTATTTTATATTTTATTACAATTATTAAATTAGATATTTAGTAATTTAATATTTATTATGACTATAATTTATACAAAATCAAAAATTTAAAGATTTATTTAAAATAAATTGTTTAAAATTACTTATAAATTATTTTCTTCTTTTTTAATGAAAAATGAAAAAAAATATACTTTTCATAACATTTCTTTATAATAAAAAAATATATATTCTTATCTAACCCCATGCCCTCTGCATTTAAATGAAGATAACTTACGCATTTAAAGTTAGACTCTGATCCAAGATCTATCAAGAAATAGGTTAGGATTCATTTATAGACAAGACAAAATTTTAACGCAGAAACTTTTTTTTAATATCTTTTTCAATAATCGAATTTATTTATTTGAAAATTATAAACAGAATAAATAAAATTAAAATGTAATAAATAACAAAATTAAATTATAAATTAAAATTTTTTTAACTAATTTATATTTAAGAATTTAATATATAAGTTTATTATTATTTATATTTTATTCTTTAATAAAAATATTCAACTTTTTCTTTTTTCACTTTTTAATGAAAATTCAATTCCAGATATTATTTATATATATTATCATATATATATTTTTTAAAATAACAATTGATATATTAATATTGGTGTAGTATTGAAAGCCAAAGAAATTGCAAATCAAAGAACTTGTTTTTCTAGTTAAACTAGTAATGTCCATGAAATTATATATACATCAATGTACCACTCCTACTTATTCTTTATGCAAGACACAAGTAAAAGTACTTCTTATTTAATAAACTATATAAAATATGATTGTTTTAAACTTTTATTTTTGATTATATTAATTTTTTAAATTCATATAAGTTAAATCAATTTCTTATTAAAATACAAGGCATAATAATTTTTGTAATGTAAGGCATAATTTTTTGTAATATTTGTTTTAAAAGAAATTCTAAATTTTAAATTCTCTGTAATAAGATTATCTTATATTTATTACAATATTATTTAATAATAAATATATATAAAATAAACATTCTGAGTAATGTAAAATTCTTATATTTTAATAATTAGATAAAATACAAAATCACAAAATTATTTATTCATTTTTTATATATCTTAAATAAATTATAAATTTTCATTTATATTTAATAAAATTAATTGTTTTTACAGAACCTTTTTCGGATTGGTTGGAAGAGAAAATAGAATTGCCTATTTTTGAAGAATTGCCAATTACTGAAAATGGACAAATTAAAACAGCACCATATAATGAAATTACAAAAGCTCCCCAGCAAGATGATACACAAACTTTGTTACAAGAATTTGAAACTGTTCTGGGAGATGTGGAAGCTTGTCATCAAATAGTCCCTTCATCAAGTTCCACTCTTACACCCCCTCAATCACCTCCATCACATAAACCATTAAATGTGGATACTCAATTACTTGTTACTTTACAACCAGTACAACCATTATATCCTAATCATCAGTCCATATATGGTATGGTAGTTCCAGAGGAAAAATCATATATAAATGAAGTACGCATACAATGGCATACAAAAAATGTATCATTAGATCCGATAAACACAGATGTTGCACATGACTTAGCTGTAGTAGATGAATATGTACGTTTACATACAAAAGATATTCCGCCATCTAGTCCTTGTACCAGCTCTGGTGGTAGCTATATTTCATCAGAAGATTCTGTGGATGATCCAGATTGGATTTTCGAATCCGAAAAAAAAAATATGAAACAATCTACTTGTACTTCAACAAAAAATCGTCAAAAACCTTATTCTCGTCCTTCAATTGAAGATAAAAAAGTTCGAAAAAAAGAACAAAATAAGAATGCAGCCACACGATATAGACAGAAGAAAAAACAAGAAATAAAAGAAATATTAGGTGAAGAACGTGAACTTACTGAACATAATGAAAAACTAAAAAATCAAGTAACAGATTTACAACGAGAAATTGGGTACTTAAAAGGCTTAATGAGAGATTTATTTAAAGCTAAGGGTCTTATTAAATAATCCATTTATATATCAACCATGTTATGTTTACTCATTTTTATTAATTTTTATTATCATATTTTTGACACTAACTAATTTTATAATAATACTAATATGTTTTAGCATATAGACTTAAATTACTGACTGTTATTAGTTTTTTTTAAATTAGCGTACATATATGAATATATATCTAAGATCTATCACAGCTTCTTAGTAGGACTACAGAATTATCATCATATAATACATAAATTATGTACTATCTCCTAACTTATTCATGGTCCATCAAATATTAGCAAATAAGATACATTAAATAACGATAGACTTTATAATGTATACAGCCCTATGAAACTCCTTTGAGTGGAAACTTGCTGTTACAAAAAATTCTATTCATAATTTATTGTATCTTAAAATGCAAATTTTTCATTCCAAAAAATTCTAACTCAATCAAGTTTCAAATTTTCTTAAAAAAAAATATTGTATTAGAAAATAATAAATGGGTTATTATATAATAAATATTGGTATTATTTTTAAAATTATTCCTGTTTTTTTAATTGCCTAAAATTTTATCAAAAATTGTTTTATAATAATAATAAAATAATATGAGTATTAACTCTATAATTTAAACATAATTTAATTTAAAAATAAAAAAATCATTTTTATTATGTTATTAATATACTTCACAGCACATTCAGTTGATGAAATTTAAGTTAATTATACAAAAATTGTTAAAATTATACATATTTAAATTATTTTGAAAAAATATTTTAAAAAGATATCTATATAATAACTATAAATTATATTGTACAATATAAAATTTTTTTTATAAACACTTATTATAAATGTATTAAATGTTGTAATTTTAAACAATCATTATTATTAGAATACATGTAATAAAAACAATTACTAAAATGATTTTATAAAGAACAAATAAATTTTTAAATTTTATTATATATAGAATAATAAAATGTATTATAATAATAAACAATACAAAATAAAACATATTTCATTCCTTGTAAAATATTTACACAATTTATATATACTACAATTTTATACAAGTTTAAACCATATTTTTTAAATCATTAAAGATTATAATAGAAAATATGTATGTATGTATATCTGCTTGCATTTTTAAAACCTAATCTATTATTAAAAAATAACATAGATTAAATACAAATGTAATTATAACATACAAGATCATAAGAACAAAATCACTTTTTAAACATTAGGTAATTGTTTAAACAACATTCTACAATTAATGATGTAAAACTAATTAATTGCAAATGACTTGTTATCTTAATCATCTATTTAACTATTAATTTATTATTATTATTATTATTTATTAATTTATATTTATATTTGATATTTAAAATGATTTTTGTGCAAAATTGCACCAACACAGATACAGATATTTTTATATACGCATTACATATATGTTTAATAAATATATATATGTTATGTGTATATTTACAAGTTATAATCAATAGCACAGTACAATTAAAATTGTACATGCTTAAATAGTATAATTTACATGCACAATTATGATCAATAATATAAGATAAATTGAAAACAATATATCTATTTAAAAACTGTGTTTTATATAATTTATTTTATTTTTTATTTATTAACTTATTATTATTTACTAATCACATGATTATGATTAAAATAATCATGTCATGATTAAAAGTATTATATTTGTGTATATTTATACATAATGTGCATATCTATATATTATATACTCTCTCATTTATTTATTTATGCACATATAAAATGAAATAATTATATTCTTATATTGTATATATTAATTACAATATAAATTCATAATAACATTGTATAATAAATTTTTTTGAACAAAAAAGAATACTTTGACAGATTTAATACTATTATATATAATTATTATCAGAAATTGAAGAATATTTTTTTTATATGTTTCATAAGTATCTAATTTTAGTTATTTATGCAATACATATTAAATAACATATTATGCACATATTTTTAATCTATGTTCTATTATCAATTCAAATCAACAAATTATGTTTAAGATAAATACATATGGAATAATTTTCTTTCAAATCAAAAAACTATATTTATAAATATATTATTAATAATAAATTATTAATATGTATCAAATGTGTATTAACAAAATTTACAAGTTTTCGTAAATATGAAATTTTTCAAATTAGAGCTAATTATTCACACATCAAATAATACAAAAAATATACACAAAATTAATTTAACTATGTAAACAAAGTAATCAAAACAAAATAATCTATAATATAATAATTTAGATTTTGAAAAAATTCTATCTTAATTTTGAAACCAAATATAGATATACATTGCTTATTATTAATTTACATATATGTATTTATTTATTTATTTTATTTATATTCTTCTTTATATTTCAATAAAAATATATTAAATATACATGAAAAGAATATTGAGTATTATTAATATTATTATATAAATATGCAAATTACGTACATATAAAAAAAACAAAAAGTATTATTTGGTACATATTTTTTTTACAAAAAAAAAACTTAAAGCAATTTTGAATATGGCAGTTAATCTAATGCAATGTAAATATAATTTTCTGGAATGTCATACACAAAAAATATGAATATTCATAATTTGATGTAATAGACACATTAAAATGAAAAATATTACAGCAATCTGATAACAATAAAAATATTATTCTTCATAATCTAAAATATTAAGTAATTTTAAATAAATGTAAATTTCTTATATAAAAACAATCATAATATAAATATATATAAATATATGGATACTTTTAAATTCATAAGTTTACAAATAATATAATGTGTCAAAATAATTTTTGTAAAAATAATTATTGATGATAAGTAAAATATATAAAAATGATTCAAAGCAAAATAAAAATATTAAATTTCTATTCATTTATAAAATTAAATGTTTTGATATATAGATTGATTATAATTTTTACATTATATTTTTTGTCATACAACTTATGATGTTCCAAATTCCAATGTATATCTATATAAATCGCCAATTACATGCACAAGTTAAATATTCTAATTTAATTATCCATTATATTGGAAAGAAATTACAGAAATATTAAAAAACTTTTCATATTTCTTTATGTTGCAGTGTCACCTTCCTCTTGTTCAAGTCTAGATGATCCACATACACGACATTTACAACATACAATACATGGTGCAGCCAATAAAAGTAGTGGCGATGCAACAAGTAAGAGTAACCCAAATCCAGCAAAAATTCCAATAACTTGTGTTCTGTGCCAAATAACTGATGCGCGTGAGTGACCCAATTTATTTTTACAAGGCCCTTTGTCGTAATGTCGCAATAAAAAGTCATCCTATATTATTCAATGCATTATTTTTTAAAGAAAAATACTATTATTATCATTATAAATGAATGTAGTAAATACTTACATCTAAAGAAGCTAAGCAATACCAACAAAAAACATGTTTACATCTTTTACACATCATTTGAGCACATCCTTCATCTTTTTCAATAGGTACAGAACACATAGGACAACATTTGATATGATCACCATCAAATGGTATACCTAAAGAAATATCTGAACAAGGACCAGTATGCCAAGATTCTCGACATATAGAACAAAAATCTATAGAACAATTAGGACAATGAACTGGTCCAATAGGAGTTCCATTTGATCCAGTAGAATTTATAGAACATATTGTTTCACAACCTGCACGTGGACACCAAGCACGTGCTTTATCCATAGACACATCTATGTCATATAGAAAATTATTATAATAAATTATTAATTTCCAAAAAATTAATTTTATATACCTCTATTTAATCTGAATTTATAATGTTTTTCCACAAGTTCAGAACTAACAAGACTTGATATTTCTTTCATGGAAAGTATTGCTCCATGTTCACATTGTGCATCAGGACAACTAATTTCATATGCACCTTCTTCAATTTCAAATTCAATATATGCTTTCATACACTAAAATATACAAAATATATTTTAGTGTAAAATATACAAATATATATATATATATAAATATATTTATTAATATATACATTAATAACTTTTCATATAATAATATGTATAAAAAAAACACATACATCTTTACAATAAGAACAACCACAGCCTTCTATCTTAAATGTTTTAGAAAGAGAAGTATCAACAAGACATAATTTACAAAAAATACGTCCAAGCGCTTGTTGAGAACTTGCAGGAACAAAATTGCCTGCAGCTAAACTATAGCGTGAACTAGATGCCAATGATAATAAACTGGAACATCGAGAACAAACTCGACTGCGATTGATGGGTCTTCCTTCTAAAGCAGAAGTGCTTAAACCCACAGCAGTTTCACATTTTCGTAATACTCCAGGACCTAGACTCAACCAGCTATTACCACGAGCTTCTAAACTTGCACTACTTTCAGGTCTAAGTAAAGGAGCATCTACTCCTTTTCCTATTGCAGTCCTTTCTGTTAAAGAAAGATTTACAACACTGGCTTCTTTACGCAATAAAGGTAATCTGACTCCAGTAAGTTTATTAGATTTATCAACTTTTTTCTGGTTTGTAGCAACTTTATTAGAAGAATTAACAGATGTCACAGAACTAGTAGCAGTACCCATATCCATTAGTGGAGCTCGTCGTATGACGAGCGAATGTAGGCTGGGCATCCCCTAATTATCAATGTAGATTTCACTACCAGTTACAGACAAGAGCTGTGCTTACTGACTTCTTTTAGACAGTTTGCAACAGCACTTGCCATGTAATGGAAAATGTATATAAGTCATAAAACTTAAAAATGTCACACCCATGAAACAAATTGACACTGCATATTTCAATCCATTCAATCCAATATAATTTCACAATATTTTATATTTTTCATATTTCATTTCCTTACTTGGCATTTTCGAATTTTGTTTCGCATAAACTCAATATGATTGAATATTGATTTTCATTAGATTTTTACAATATATTTATATATTTAACATAAAATTTTAATATAAATTTGCTGACATGTTTTTGACTTAATTTCAAGAAAAATCAAGATACAAAATAGTTAACTAAAAAGATAAATTGATAGTCAAATAACAATATAGAAATAAATTTTTCGAAATGGTTAATGGTTATTAACAAAAAGAAAAAAATTTATCATCTTCAAACATTATTTATGTTGTGTTTGTCAATTCAAGACATATCGCGAAAGTAAGAAAATTGCTACGTAATATTTTACACATGTTCAATATTCGAAGAAATACACATCTATTGATATTTTGAATATTAATCTTTATAAATATGTGTTTATTCCATTAAAATATTATTCAATTTTATAATTTATTTTTTTTTTTAATAGTTTTATTACGGATTTTTTATATACTGTATCACAAAGTACATCAAACAGTATACACAAATTACCGACTAACTACTTCCGCCCCCACTTATATATTTTTTCTTACAATATCGGAAAAAATTATCACTACATTTATATCATATATAACATATATATAAAAATCATAATTATTTTTTATTTGACATATTTTTTGTTATATTCTCGTTACTTACACAATTCAAGAAAGCAACATATTATATTATAAAAGAAAAAAATTAAATATTTTAAAACATAATTTCAAATACTAGTAAATTTTTATTAGGAGGTGTGATATGGTGGATATGGATTTCAAGATTTTATTAATAATAATAGTAAATAATAAATTGTTAAGACATTATTTTTTTATATTATTATAATTTGTAGCTTTATTATATATGTAATAATAATAAAATTTATAAAAACAATATATTCTTATATATTTTATAGATTTTATTTTTATTTTGTAATTTACATTGTTAAAATTATTAAGATTTCATCTACAAATTTATTGATATGAAGGAAATTGTAACTAGTAATATTTTGATAAATATTTGAAAATAGAATTTTTAATCATTTCATAATTATTTCTTTTACATATTATAATTATTAAATAATTAAATAATTATAATCCATTTAATAAAAAATAAATTAAAGTCTTGTAAAACTGAATTTAAAACTTCAATCATTACACAATTTAAAAAATCTATTATTTTTAATAAAATATTTATAAAAATGCGGGAAATTTAATTTAAAATTTCATTAAGTGAAATAATAACAATACATTTTTATCTTTTTTTTACGACTTCAATTAAAAAACTTGTTAAATAATAAGAAAATAATAAATAAAAGTTTAAAAAATTATATTATATATATACAAATATATATATAATAAAATAAAATTATGAAAAAATCATATGTATGTAAATAATAAAATTTTCACATATATCACAACTAATAACTAAGTCATTATTAATACACTTTTATATATTAAAATGTATTTCATTTGAAAAAAGACAAATTATACTATTTAAATAAAATTTTATTAAACTAAGAATTATTTTTTTATATAAATTCGTATGAAAAATGAGCAATTAGTTTATTGTACATTTTTAACACAAAAATAAGTAAAACTTAATAATATAAGAGATATTAGATCATTATATTATATAGATTATTATATATAGATTATTATATTTTCAATACAAATATTAAAAATCAGAACATATAAACATTAATATTTACATACTAATATATAAAGTGAATTGTCATCCATTCTATACCGCAAATCTATGAAGTATTTTATCATTTAACATTTAAAATTTATTACAATTGTATAAAAATTGAGCAAATCATATATTAGTAATATTCAATTACAATAAGTAACAATGAAAATAAAGAAAATTTAACGAAAAATGAAAGTAGATGGTATTTTATGTATAACATATAAATAGGGAAGCAATATTTGTGAACACTTTGAATGAATAATAATATCAATACCAAACTTATACAACAAGTGTACAGTCTTGAACTGTAACAGTCTTTATGGAAGTATGAATAATGAAGTATTTGTTACAAAAATTCTTTTTGACTAGAATAATTATTTTTTTCTAGACATTCTATTACAAATCATTTAGAATAGAATTAAAATAACTTCAAATGTTTGATAAATAATTATTATATACTCTCAAATGATAATACTTTATGAAACATGGCACGAAATAGCATGGAATTTTTACATTGCAATTTTGTGATATAAACGATATGAATATAAAATATAAACTATATGTATATTGTCAAAATTAAGATTTGTATTTTTTGATTTTTAAACTAAAAGATGTATAAAAAAGAAAGAAAAATATATTAGCTACAATTGTATCATACTTATTAAGAAATATATGAATTACTTACAATTAAATGGATATTTACTACTATATAACAAATTTGCTTGTATGTGTACTTTATACATCATATTGATCATTATAACTTCTGTAACTTCATTAAATGTATTTTACATGTAATGAATGTGATAAATTAAACGAATGTGATAATTTAAAGGACTGTACGGAATTTGTTGTTATATGAATCATGAATTGTTATAACTGTGCGTCAAAAATAACATTAATATAATAACTTAAAAATCATATATTTTATAATGAAATATTTCCAGGTAAACTATACTGTCCTTTTCGGGAATGTGTATCAACCGCTCGAACTGCGAAATAATAATTATTGCCTTCAGAAAACTGTAAATAAAAAAAAAAGTATATTAATATTACAATTGTTTAGAATTTGATTTAATTTTCAAATAATAATTGTTCAAATTACTTGCGTAAGTGTGCATGCCATAGGCAGTGGTAAAGCTCGAACATCACCTACTTTTTTCCATAATGATGTATTAGGAGGAATACCAGTAATTTCTTGATACGCATACAATTGGTAACTAACAATATCTGCATATTTTTCTGATAAATTCATATTCCAAGATAATACTATACCTAGACAATAACAATAACTTTTATTTTTTTCTCTAGTAATGTTTTTTATTGTATATAAATTTATATGTTATAATATACCATGTGCAACTTTAGAAATTTTTAATGATGGAGCTGGTGGTGGAAGTTTCAAAAGAGGATTTACAGCATAATTGTGTATATCTGGTAAAGGTGCAGGATGCTGAAACAAATATAATGTTAAAAAATAATTAAAATATTATTACAATAGAAGTATATTTAAAATATATACCTTATTTAATTGTACACTTGAAGTAGCTGGAGTTGTTAAAACTCGAACTGTTCCATTTGCAATAGTTGATATTCCTATAAATAATGATTATATTATATTTATATATAATTTATATTATTAAAATTTCTTACCCGTTTTATAAGTTAAAGTTGAAAATGAAGCTCTACACGAAGTTACAGGTCGTATCTATAATAATAAATTTTTATTACAAATTATAAATTCATTATAGAGAACCATAAAATTTTTAACAAATCACTTTAATAAATATAAAATATTTATTCTACCGGACTGGAATTTGGAGCTATTAATAATTGTCTTGTTGGTCCTACACCACTTTGCATCACATATGTTAATCGAGGCGCGTTCATATTATTCTAAAAAAATATATATATATATATAAATATAAAATATTAATGAAAAATATATAATCTTTTATATATTTACCACTAAGGCAGTAGGTGTTGGTTGACTGGCAGGTTGTACTACTCTTATACTAGGAGGTTGACTTGTTATAGCTACATTCCCAGGAATGGTTTGAATTACCCTTTGGAAACAAGGTTGTTGTGTTTTTTGTGCTAAATTTACTTGTTGATCAGTTATTGTAGTAGTTACAACTGGTACACCAGTTGCTACAAATTATTAAAATTTATACATTTTTATTTCAATTAATATATAATAAATAAATAAATCAAAAAATTTAATTTAACCTTTGCTTTTTTCTTCTTCATCTGTAAGATCAATAAGATCATTTGTATGAGATTTTACATTTGTTGTAGTAGATCCTTGACGATTTATTTGATTTGAAAATTTTCCATTTAGAACTATAGTTTGTTGTGATTGTTGTGATTGCATTTGTTGCTATAAAAATCAATATAATATATTTATTATACGATTTTTATAATAAAAATAAAAAAATACTTACATTTGACATAATTTGTTGAACATTAGATTGATTTGGTAATGTCAAAGAATGCTGTGTATCTACAGGTTTAGCAACAACTAAAGCTGCAGGAGTGATAGTAGTCATAATATTTGGAGACTGAGTATGATTTTGCGGTACCACAGGATTTTGTCCAATTATTGATTCAGTTCTCCTAGGAGATCTTACTTTAATTCCTTTCCTGGGACTGGCTGTATTTGTTTCATTAATAGAAGTATTTGATGTATTATTATTATTACTTGAAAGATGTAAAGACTTCAAATTAGAATTCTGTTGTAATTGCCGTAAATTCTGCATGCCATGATCCTATAGAAATAAATATTACAATAAAATATATATAAAATAAAATAAAAAAATAAATTATTTAAATAAATTAATTTATATATAATAATATTATTATATTTAAATAATACCGTCATAAAATTAACTTGTAATCCAACAGATCTATTGATTTTAATTGGAGGAGTAGATTTGTCATTATTAGCACGTCGATCTGCAGCATTACGACTTAATACCATTTCAAAATCCTTAATTTGTTTTGCCAATTGTTGACATTTTGCACGCATTACTTCTTGATTTTTTTCTGATATACGTGCCTGTTCTCTTAATTTGCCAATTTCGTCACGCATGGTAATTGTTTCAACAATTTTTTGTATCAAAAGTTCTTCTAATTCCTTAAAAAAATTATATCATTAGAACATATAAAACTATTACTATCAAAACAATTAACTTAAATTTGTATATTTCTACATACTTCTTGTTTTAATTTTGGCAGTTTTTCATTTAAATCTCTTTGGAAAAATTTATGAACATAATTAAGTTTTTTAATGTTTTCAGAATTATTTTCTTGTGTTTTTAATTCATCACATGCTTCAGAATTTATTTTAATTTTTTTAATATTACCATTCAAAATAGTACTATTAGTATCAGAATAAGTTCGTTTTAATGAAGGTGGTGATAAAGGACATGCATCTTGATTCATTTTGTAATTTACAACCACAAATTTTTCTGAACTATCACTAGATTCTAGATCACTATCATAATTAAGAAATTTTTTTCTTATTATTTCTTCTGCATTCTTAGCTGTTCGTCTTTTTTGTCTTCCACTTTCTTTAACTATAAGAAGAATATTGTAATAAAAACTTGATAATTTATAGAACTAAAAAATTAAAAATTGCATGTTTTCAATATTCATTCATATACAATTATAATATCAAATATATACAATTATATTATTAAATAATAGCAAAGAATAGTAGAGAAAATTTTGATTAGTTAATTTATAACATTTTTAAATAAAATTTTTTGATTTAATTTAAATAAAAATTAAAATTAATTGAGATATATTTTAAGTAATTTTAAGCAATAATTAATAATTCATAATTTTTTAAATTTTATTGAAAAATATATATTGTATATTAATTAAGAATAATTAATTAATAAATAATTAAAAAGAAGAATATAAAAAAAGATCTTTATATATATATATATATATAAATTAATGATTAAAAATTAGTTTTCTAATTTTGTAAATTATTTTTTTTTGAATTCAATCACATAAAATTTATAAAATTTAAAAGATATAATTCTACCTTGTTTATCTTCTTCAGAAATAGTTCCTTGTGCAATGGTAATCATTTTTTTCGTTCGTCTTTTTTTTTTCTGGGTAATTATAGGTTCAGCAATTATTTTATCATTATCACCACTATTATCTTTTTCCTTAAAATCCAAGGAATCATTTTGTATTTTTATATTGGATAAGCTATTTTCATTTAATATTAACTTAATGTTTTCATTTAAATTTGCTGTTATACTTGTAGAACTTATTACAGAATTTTCTTTTGGTATAGATTTTATATCGTTTTCATTTTCATTTTGTTTCAAAAGATCAATTTTACTTTGGGTTACTTGATCTTCAGAAGAAATAAATTCATTAATTTTAATAGAATTTGTACTATTAATATTAGTTTTTAATATTTGATTATCACATTTTTCGCTGTTATTAACTGATTTTTCTGTGGTAACATTTTGTATAACTTTGATTTCATTATCATTTTCATTTGACAAATCATTTGATACAGTAATTGTTGTTTTTATAATTTCTTTATTTGATTTCATATTTTCTAAAGAAATTTCTTCTTTATTTGTAAGAATTTCATTAATTTTATGATTTGTTATTTCTTTATTTATTATTGATTCATTTATCATCTCTTTTTCATTTAAAATATTTAAATCAGTTATCCTATAATTGTTTTTTATATCTTGATTAACATATGTTAATTCTTGATTTTTATTTGAATTTTGCTTTTCTAACTTATTAATGTGTTTAGTTTCTCCACTTTCATTTATATTAGTTATTTTAACTATTTCTTCTTGTTTTTGATTACTTACATTATTTTCTTTAGTGTGTTCTATATTTTTATATTCATTATGTTTATATGTTACATTAATATTTAATGATTCTATTATTTTAGAGTTATTAGAAACAGAAAAATTATTAGAATCAACATCTGCATTATTTATACTGTTTTCAATTAACTTAATGTTATCTGTATTATTATCATGAGAATTAATTGTAGAATTTGTAAGTTTTACAACAGAATTATCATTCGATGCATGAATTAAAATATCTTTATTCTTATCTTTACATTGTATTATTTTCATATTTTCTTCCAATTTATGTTTTAATTCTAATGAATTATCAATAGAATTAACAAAATTTTCCTCTTTAGAATCCTTAGTAATAGTATCACCTACTTCTTTATTCAATGATTGATTTGAATCATTCTTATTAATGTTAATTGAAGATTCATTATATAATGTATTATCTTCATTTATTGTCTCATGATCTTCTTCAATTTTTATAATTTTGATATCATTATCAATAGTTTTTGAAAATACATTTTTATATAATGATGATTCCAAATTTTGATCAAATTTAATTGGACTATTTTGCCTTTGCATTGCATTAGACTTAAAACTTTTCTTTTGTTGTCTATTACCATAAATTGATCTATTATATGAATTATATGTTCCATTGCCTCTTCCACGTTCAAAAGGAAGAAATGCATTATGAAACCTAAAATCATATGACTGAAGTCTATAACGTCCTCTGGGTCTAAATCTATTATAAGTATGACTGATACTACGAAAAGGACGACCATTAGGACTTCTAGGATATCTCCAATGTAATTCATAATTTGGCCATAGACGAGGTGTATTAATTGTTTGATGTTTCATTACTTCATTTTCATTTTCACCTTTTTTAATAATCCTTTCATAATCGATTACTATTTTTTCATCCATGGAATCATTATCCGAACACTGTTCTTCTGGATTTATTTTTTTTATATTTGTGTCATTTTTAACATTTTTTTCTGGAGAAATTTCCATATCTTCAGATGTTGTTTCTATAATTTAAATAAAAAAATATTGTTTAAATTTTTTTGATATATAATATCATTGATTAGAATATTTCAATCATACATATGTACAATGTTTACCAATTTTATTAGTTTTTAATTCATTTTCCTGATTATTTAAAACAGATGTTAAAATATCTTCTGTCTCAATTTCATCATCATCAGAAAGTCTCAAACGCATACTATCATCTGAAAGAGCATCTTCTTCATCACCATCATCACCTGTACCATATAATAGCTCTTCTTCTTTTTCTTTTGATAATTCATCAGTATGATGTGTGTTAATACAAGGCAAAGAATGCACAGACTCAGAAGTATGTAATGTATCACTTCTTAAAGTTTCCATTTCATAAAATGTATAACACATAAGACAATGTCATAAATTACTCATTTAATAATCTTTAACCTGTAAATGATTACTTTACCTTTAATAATTTTATTTTAAATATTTTGTTTTAACTTTATATACACACATGCGCGCGCGCACATATACACACATATGCGCGTATATATACATTTGATATACAAATGTATATAACAAAAATTTTCATATATTTGAACTTATAATTATTTAATTTTTATTTAATTTTTTTATGAAATAATAATTATATTTATTATAAGTATATATTATAGAGTGAGTTAATAAAAATATTAATATAAAATTAAAAAATAAATACAAATAAAATATTGTATAAATTAATATATTGATTTAATGTATATTATTTATTTTTATTTTTATCAAAATTTTTATTATTTTAATTTTATAAATAAATAAATAAATATTAATTTAAAATATCATAAATATTAAAAAAAATTAATAATGAAATCCAGATTTATTTATAATTTTTTAAAAGTTAAATATAATTAAATATAAAATCTATTATAATTTATAACTATAAAATATATATATAATTGATAAATATAAAATATTATATTTTTTGTCAAAAGATCTAATTTTAATATACATTATTAAAAATAATATTTTAAGATTATAAAAAATTATTAGTTTTTCATGGATTAATATTTTTCGTTTAATATTATTATATCATTATGTTTGCAATGTGTATTAAAATGATTAATATTTATGCTAATATTTTGATATAACTATTAATGAAGAGAAGACAAATTTTCGTAAAATTAAAATTATTAAAATATGGGCCCTTTAATACACTCCAATATATACCATCCCTGGCCCATAAGTACTCAATTAATAAAAATGGCGGAATGGAACTGTTTCACTAAATTCATCATTATGTTTTAAATAATAGATATATCATACTACTATTTAAAAAAAATTTATATTATTATTATTTTAAAAATATTATAGATTTATATTTTATACAAATAATATATTGAAAAAATGTTTAATATGATAAGTACATAATCATTTCGTATTTTTGTGTCTGTCACTATTTACAAAACTTTAAAATTCAATTCATGTCAAAAATATTATTTGTTTATAAAATTAAATATAAATACACAACACAAATAATTATAACTTTGAAATGTTAATTGAAATGTTAGAATACATTAAATTAATTATGATTTAATCTATATAAAATTTATGTAGAAAAAGGCGGGCTTCTAAGTAAGCTCCTCTATTGAACGAATACTGCCAAACATAGGCCCCGATGTGTCCTAACGAAATTCAACGATTTTACACGAAGTCAACCAATATGGCGTCACAGTTTACCATTGAGAAATTATTTCTTAATATAAAATAAAAATAAAATTTAATAAATTCCGTAGTAAAAGTATAGATTTAACAAGTAAAATTGTACTAAATTTTTTTTATTTTTGCATTTTAAATGAACCAAAATATTTAAAAAGTTTATATTTCCAATATCCCCTCTCTTTACTAATGTGCTACTTAATAATACTTAGTTTTATACTATTGCAAAGATTTATAAAAATTTTATCATATTTAATATATTAATATAGATTTTAATATTTATATGTTCGAACACTTTTGTTTGAATATATTTTTCAATACAATATATTTAAAAAAAAATACTAATATTAAATATTTATTTATAAAAATACTATATATATATAAATTATTTTATAATATACAAATATTTTTATATTGAACATTTGAAATAATTCTATTCCTGTTTTTTTTAATTCTTATTGACAAGATCAACATGCGTCATACTGGTAATATAATATTGAATTCATTGAGTGGGAGAAATGTTATGCTTTCATAACTCATTACGAATATCGATTTTATATAGATTTCTGTATGTAGATTCAACACTGTATTTTCGAAATTTTAATTGTTTATAAATTATTATAAAAAAATATTACAAATATATTATAAATATATTTTTAATCAAAATTTAATTATTAATCTCACAGAATTTATAAAAAAAAGTAATATTTGTAATACAAGTAATATTACTATACCTAAATGTACTATACAAATCTATAATTCAAATACACAATTCACATATAACGTATATATACAATTATATTATAAATATTTTTTAATAATATAATTATTATTAATATTATAAAATATAAATTAATATTATAAAATATAAAAATTAATAAAAAATTGTGATACAAATAAAATTTTATTTTTATAATATCATAATTTTTTATGATATAAATATTTTAATTTTTATATTAAAAATAACAATCTAATTTCATAACTTAAATATTATATAATTAAATATAAAAATATTAAGTTTTCATTTTGTATGACGAAACAACAAAATGGCGTACCTATGCTCTATAAAATGGCAGCTATTCATATATAGTTTGACATCTACAATAGATTCGATCTTTATGTTTGGGACTTCAGGCCCAAATTCTTCAATATGAATAGTATAAAATATAGTTTCATTATTTAAGTATTCATTAATGTATAAATTAAATATAAGAAAATAACAACAGAAATCCTTAAAGTCCATAAAATTAAAATTAATAAAATAACGAAGAATTTATTTCTTTTTCAAAATGTTTACTATAACTATAATCTTTTAAAATGTAATTTTTTTGTAATTTTAAATAAATATATATTATATGTATATGTGATTCAGGTCATATAACAATTCAGATCAAAAAATCAGAATGACCCACTGCTGAATGATAACATATAAATATATGTGTAAGTGAACTTACGTTATGTTATAATGCAGACAATCTTCAATCAGTGATGAACATGCTCTTTGTTTTACAAAAATACTTCATATTTATGATAAATGCCAGAAACGAAGATACACTGTGATACTCGTTCATCGAGTATCTGCAACACCGCAACCTAAACAAGCGACAGGCAATGTTGCCACTTTTATATGTAACCGCTAACATACTCAATATATTTTGATGAAATTAAGGTTTAAATTGAACGTCAGACCTTCCAATTATTTAAATTTGGAAGATTAATCGAATTAAAAAGTTACAAACAAATTTGTGAAAAGAAATATGTAGAACTATCGACATATACAGATAATGTAGTTTGCATCTCAATTTAGTAACGCATGCGCTATAGTATAAAATACTTTCAGAACTTATATGATGTTTACTAAAGCATATAAAATACTTCTGATTAGATACCAAAATACACTTTGTTTATAAAAATTTATTCAGGTATGCAAAATCAATAATAATCAAGTATTCGTGATATGTTTTTTCAACATTTGAAGACTTTTTTCGAGAATTGTTTGATATTACTTTAAAGAATAAATAACCATAATATTTTACACTATTTTGTAAAAAATATTAATAATATAAAATTTATTGATTATTATTCAAATGTGAATAAAGGAAAAATATATTTTATGTAATATTTTTTAAAAAATTGTTAATAAAACATGTATTAGTGATTAATTCAAACCAAGGTTATCATTAAAAATATCGTATTATGAAAATACGAATAAAATATATTGCTAACCACAATGTATATATATTAAAATTATTTAAATATTTAGAAAAAAATCTATTTATTATTTTTATAATTTAAATTTAAAAATTGTAAGAACTGTAAGAAGACTTTATTATATATTAATATATAGAATCGAAAATAAAAAATGAATTTTAAATATTTAATATTTATAATAAATTTTAAAAAATATATTATTATTCTTTTTGTATTTTATTGTATTTTTAATAATATATGTATAAATATAATATAATTACATACTATTATAATAAATAATATATATTCTTGAATTTTATTATATGCAAATATAATTATATATAATATATAATATTTATAAATACATATTATTAAATAGATAAATTTATTTAATTTATTGTAGAATTTATAATATAGAAATGAAAATTAAAATAGAAATTTTATATAATTTTTTTTATAAAATAATTTAATATTTAATCTAATTACATTATTTAATATTATTTAATATTGTAAAATATGTTATTTTTTTTAATCTATTTTAAATTTTATTAAATTAACTATATTTGAAATATAAATGTAAATATTAATAATTAAAAATATATTTTGTAAAAATATTTATGATGTTGATAATATTTTTATATAATTATTTTATATAATTATTGTTATTTTAAATTTTGATATATATATATATATATATATATATATATATGTATATCGCAAAAATATAAAAATAATAATAATATTTTTATATAAAATTTCATATTACAAAATATTAATGACTAGTATTTTGATTCTTTAGTATAAAATCAAAGAACTTTTAATCTTCTGAATCAGTCTTACAGAAAAAATTAAAATATATTATATTTACTATTTTTTTAATTAATAATAAATATTTTATAAAATAGATTTTTAAAGTTTTCTACCAGCGAAAATTCTAATATTATTTAATATAAAAATAATATAAAATTCTAATATTATTTAATATAAAACAATAAAATTAATTTTATAATGTGTACAAAAATAATACAAAATTTTATATTTTTATTTGATTATATTATATCATAAACTAATAATTTATTTTTTGCTAATTTATAAAAATGCAATTAATATAGTGATTTATTCTATTTTCAATACTAGTTAATTTTTGGTTACTTAGCTCTTCTAGATATTTGAAATATCTATATAATTGAATTGTGTTTTAATATTGACAAAAAATATTTTTTTTTATTTTTATAAAATTTTATAGATAATTTAATAGAAATCGATATTATAATTCAGTTCAGAGAATATGTTCATAAATTATATTTAATTTATTCAAGTCAATTATATCAAATTATATTAATCATAAATAAGAAAGTTGGTAACAAAATATCAAATGATATTTTGTCATAGAAAGCCGGTATAAAGTTTCAATATAGTATATATGAATATATTTTATGAGGATGGTGGAGGAAAGTATGATTTCGAAGATGTACGAAGAAAAGAATATTTATTTGCTATTTCGGAAAAGTTGAACTATTAGTTAAATTTTGATAAATAAATAAAAAATTATAAAATTTTATGTAAAACATATTACTTATATTGAGATCAAATACGTTCGCATGCGTATTAATTACTTCTTTTCGCAAACTCGATCGAAATACATTATCCGACAGGAGAGCACTCTTTGGGCTCCAGAAGAAAGAAAAGTTGTTGTAATGGCTGCCGTGTCATGAAATGAAGGTACCGAGCCAGTTTTGTGGTTCCACGATGGAGGAGAACTCCAGTTCTGCATCTCAAAATCATAATGGACAATTATCTAGTGGTGCAAATGTTCCATTGACAAATAATAAACATCAAGGAAATGACAATGGTACTAATGGCGATGCTAAGAATGAAAGGCCACAATACTCTATGCCTGGTATTCTACATTTTATTCAGCATGAATGGACTCGCTTTGAACTTGAAAGATCGCAATGGGAGCTTGATAAAGCAGAATTTCAGGTACTGTCTTAATTTGTCTAAGGAAAATTATCAGAATTTCTTTTATATTTTTCTTTAAAGTATTCTTTTCTTATTGTCATATCATCTGTCATGTGACAGAATGTGGTAAAAACATGATTAACTTGAAAATATATAAAACATCTCAATATAATTTGTGTATATACTTAATTAAAAAATTAATTTAATTTAAATTAAAAAATATTTTATAAGAATATTTTTCTTTTTATAATATTATATTTTAAAATTCAATATAGCAAATGTCACTTTGTATACATTGTGCATATACTCAAAAAATTATTTCAATTTAAATTAAAAAATATTTTATAAGAATATTTTTCTTTTTGTATCATATAATATTATATAATATTATGTTTTAAAGTTTAATAAAGTAAATATTAATTTATTAATATATAGAAATTATTATATTATTTTAATGAAATAAATAGTATTAGTTATTATATAAATAATATAATAAATAATATAATATTATAATTAATAAATAATATTAATATAATAGTATTTTAATTTTATATAAATTTTATGTTGTATTGTGTTATATTGTATTGTATTCTATTATATTCTGTGTATTATATTTCTATAATGTCTTTATTATAATTATTGTAATTTTTAATGTTATAAAAAAAATGTTATATTTTTCAAAAAATTTTTATGCTATAAAATTAAGACAAAAAAACAATTATTATATTATATACTATAATATATTTTATAAAATATATTTTTATCTAATTATATTAAAAGCAATTAATTTTTTAAAAATATAATTTAAAAAAATATAAGTTTATTATATTTTTATAGGCTAGGATAGCTTTTTTACAAGGAGAAAGAAAAGGTCAAGAAAGATTAAAGAATGATTTAGTAAGAAGAATAAAGATGTTAGAATATGCACTTAAACAAGAAAGGTAAGGTTTGTTTTAAATTAAAATCATAAAATAATTTTATTTTCAAAAATATTTATAATATTTTCATCATTTTTATAGAGCAAGGTATCATAAATTAAAATATGGCACTGATTTAGTAATTCAAGGGGATACAAAACCTCCTATTTATGAAGAAGGTATTTGTAATTGTCCCAATTCTGATGTTGGAGGTGGTGGTGATGGAGAAGCTCCATTTACATCTGTCAGTAATATTAGTTGGAGACAAGGCCGCCAAATTTTAAGACAGTACATAAAATATTATTTTTATAATTATTGTTCATACAATATAAAGTTCATTATGATTAATAATTTACATATAATTCTTACTTTAGATATTTACAAGAAATTGGTTATACTGATACAATAATAGACGTACGATCCAGCAGAGTAAGATCTTTACTTGGTTTAAGTAATAATACAGATTCAGAAGATATGAATACTCCTGCATTAAATGGCAATGAACCATCAAATAAACAAGCATCAGATAACAGTGATACAGGGCTTTTAAATAGTGTTCGTAGAACCTCAGAAAAAAAGGTAGAGGTAAATAATTTTTAATCATTTCATTATAATTTTTGTAAAAATTTTCAATAAAAATTTTATTGAAATAATGCTTAATTAATGTATTAATGCTGTATTAATGTAAATATTTTTAATATATCTGAATCAAATCAAATTTTTATAATATCAATTTTTTACAATAATATATCATTATAATAATATTTATATTATATTATTATAATATTTTATAATAATATTTTTTATATTTTTATGTTGGTAGCAACGATCTTCTATAGCAGAAGCAATAATATTAGATACAGAAGCAGCTGTTATGGCAAACTTTGAATTTTTGGCTAATACAGATATGGATATGGAAGAAGAGGAAGGAGATGTAGAAGATGATACTTATGATACTAATATGGATCCTAAACCAAATAAAGTAAGCAATATATTTATTTATTTTTTTATTTAATATATAATTGCATATTCATTTAAATTGAATTAATATATTGTTTTCATTTTAACTTTTAGCCACCTATGCTTTTAACAGAAGATGTTGATGCAGAAGCTGAAGAAGTATTAAATGAATTGAATCTTCTCACAGAAATTGAGGAATCACCACCTGGTTCTATTCGTTATTTATCTGAATGGAGTTAGTATTTATTTCATTTATAGTTTCAAAAATAAATTTTAATTTGATCAATATTTTAAAAAGATTGAATATTTAAAATTTAATAAATTTATAGATGCAATACATAGAGGTGCACATACAGATCCAAAACGTCTAAATGAAGAAGGTGACTCTACATTGGAATTGGGTGAATTAGAACAATTGTGTGTAAACAATGAAGCAGAAACATCATATGATGTGAGTTAAATTGATTGTTACTTGTTATTGTTGATGATAAGTTTTATATATATATATATATATATATATATATATATATATTTATAAAATTTATATCATCTATAAATACTTAATTTTATTTTTAATTTAAAATAGAATTTAGAATAAAATTTTATTTTATTTTCTTCATTATATTTTAGAATATATTAAAAATAAATATATTTTAGATGGTAGCCACTACAAAGGAAAGTTTAAGGAAAACATGGAATGCAAAGTATACATTAAGATCTCACTTTGATGCTGTTCGAGCTCTTGTCTTCCATCCCACTGATCCTGTTCTTATAACTGCAAGTGATGATCATACACTCAAATTATGGAATCTTCATAAAACTTTACCAGCAAAAAAGTAAATTATATCTTAAATTCTATATTTATATTTCTATCACTTTATAGATAAAAAAAAATTAATTCATTTGTTTCAGATCAGCTTCATTAGATGTAGAACCATTATATACATTCAGATCACATACAGGTCCTGTATTATGTTTAGCTATGTGTAGTACAGGAAGTCAATGCTATAGTGGTGGTTTAGATGGTATGATTCATTGTTGGACACTTCCATCAGCCAATATAGATCCATATGACTCCTATGAACCAAGTGTCCTTAGCCAAACATTAAAAGGACATACAAATGCAGTTTGGGGTTTAAGCATGTATCAACTTCGATCACAATTATTATCAATCAGTGCTGATGGAACTGTAAAATTATGGAGTCCACAAAGTAAATCACCATTACTTCATACATATGTTTCTGAACAAGGTATATTTTTTTAATGTATTATATATATATTATATATATTATAATTTTATAAACTCACTATTAAAATTTTTTTTTTCTTTTACAGATGGAATACCATCATCAGTAGATTTCATTAGGGACGAGTCAAATAAATTAGTTGTAGCTTATGATAGAGCTTGTGTGGTATTTGATACGGAAACAGGCGAAAGCGTAGCTCGTCTTGAGGCTAACGAAACAAAAGGAGTAAATCGTGTCGTGGCGCATCCTACATTACCACTTGTTGTTGCAGCACATGAAGATCGACATATTCGATTTTACGATCATCGATCAGCTACTCTTGCTCATGCTATGGTTGCTCATTTGGATGCAGTTACTAGTCTTGCAGTAGATCCTCATGGTTTATATTTACTTTCAGGAAGTAAGTAACAGCAAATTAAAATAAATTAAAAAAAATTAAATAATTATATGAGTAAATTATAATATTTAATTTTTTATTTTTAGGTCATGATTGCAGTATAAGATTATGGAATATGGATAATAAAACTTGTGTTCAAGAAATAACAGCACACCGTAAAAAATTTGATGAAAGTATTTTAGATGTAGCATTTCATCCTTCACGACCTTTTATAGCAAGTGCAGGGGCTGATGCTCTTGCCAAAGTGTATGTGTGAAATGTAAATTAAGATACACATTTCTATTACCAACATACATCAAATGGAACAGATTTTATACTCATTCTTTCTAGATAGTTTTACTTATACATGTTACACTTCCAATTTTGTTGTAACTTATATTGCTCTACCATTTGAAATATCACTTTAGGAAATCAAATTGAGCGTATAGATATCCATGTTACGAAACCAAAATTTGCACATAACCTTTATCCGCAACTCTTTATTAAAAAAGTAATTTCAAATACAGAATGTTTCAGTTTTTAGATGATAACATTAATATATTCTATAAGTTTAAATAAGAAAAAAATATTATATAAAAATAGATCATTTAATACTTTATTAAAAAATATTAAAAGAATAAAATTAATGATATTTATATATGATTTTTTATGCAAATTATATTTATTATTTGAAATCAAATTAATATTAATATTCAATTTCAAAATTCTTACTTTAATGAAACTTTAATTACATTTAGTAACATGACAGTTGGAAATGATTTATTTCTGTATCATGTTATAGTAAGTAAATTACATGTTCATTTTATTTATGTTTCGCATTTTTGTAATAATTTTTTAATAAAATGTTAAATGATCTATGTTTATATAACATTTTTTTTTATTTAGATTCAAAACATATTAATAAAATTTGACATCTAAAAATTAAAACATTCTATATAAATGCTGCTTATTGATAAAATTTCCTCTAAGTAGCAATATTGGGATAGCGGAAGGGGTCTGTCTTGTAGTATATTAGTTAATATAGTTCTGGTAATTAGATGATAAAATACCCCTTACCCAGAATCCAGGAAGCACACTGCCGCAGTAGCATAATATTTATCCCTATGTTAACTATTTATTACCAATATTACAGTTACTGTTGCACAGCTACTGGAGATTAAGACGTACTACGCGAGAATGAAGTTGTCCTACATCAATTAGTCTCCCATTATATGATTTTTATGCTACCTTATATATTTATCGAGGTAGGTATATAATAACAACAAAAAGCAACAACAACAATAATAATAATAATAACCGTAATAAGTTAATTATAATGTAAGAGACATAATATTAATAACAGTAAATTATAACTGTGTGTTTCTCTGTAATATATTGTATTTAAAAATAGATGAACTGTGTAACGTACTATAATGAACATGTTTTTATTAAAATTTAATTCCATTTCTATTATTTTTTTCCTTCAACAAATCTAAATATATAAATTATAATTATAAGAAACAAAATTAAAATATTGAAATAAAATTTATTCAATTTTATTAATTAATAAATAAACACAAAATATGATTTGTAGATCTCATAAGAAATTTAAGCGAAATTTAGTATCTATATTTTATTGAAAAAATAAGACAAAATTATTTTTTGAGATTTTATTAAGTATTAATATATAAAATTTTACTTTATCGATATATTTATATCTTTATAATGTCTGAAGTATATTATTTTTTAAATTATAACTTGTATGTATGTACATATATATATATATATATATAATACTCTGACTGTCCAATCAAAATGAGGTAAAATTATCATATATATATATATCATATATTACATATACATAAATATAGTGTGTATAAAGAATATCTATAAATTATCACGTTGATCAGCTGAGAGAATATTTTCAATATAGTTGTAACGAGTTATCTGTCGTATATATAACATTATAAATTTATATATTATAAAAAATGTATAGTATATATGGAGTAAATTAAAATACATGTTTTTCAGTAATTTTAAATATATTTTGAAAGGTATAATTTATTAAGTAAATTAAAATTCAGAATCTAAAAATAATAAAATGTTATGTATATTTTAATAAAATATATATTAACTTTTTTTTATTAAGAAACATCAATATTTATTTATGAGTGAAACATTTATAAGATATAAATTGAATTCCGTTAAATGTTCATATAGGTTATGTGATTATGATTCTTAAAGTACATCTAAATTTTTTGTTCATAAATATTAAAAAGTGGTATGTTTGTTGCGCTTTATAAGCGTCAATATTATATAAAAAATTAAGAATGGAACGAAATGGCGCGAGAGAAATGGAAGAACGAATGTGCATAAGAGATACTGGAAAAACACTGAAAAAATATGGTAGTACAGCTAAACATATTACAAGAAATGAAAATTTATTAAAACATACTGTATCAACAACTGATACTCTTCAAGGAATTGCTCTAAAATATGGAGTTACAGTATATATTTTATTTTTTAAAATAAATATATGAAAATGTATATTTCATATATCTTATTTTTTTAGACTGAACAAATAAGAAGAGTGAACAGATTATGGGCTTCTGATAGTTTATTCTTACGGGAACATTTATTTATTCCTATTAATCCAGAAAGTCCATTATCATTAGATAATACTGAAGAAATTGAACATAATATAGTTCAAAATGTAATATTTGTTTATATAAATATAAATAACAAATTATTATTTAATATTGTATAATATGTAAAATATATTTTTAGGTTTCTAGTCCATCTTCAATAACATCATCTATAGATGATGATAGTTCAGTTAATGATTTTTTAGCTAAAATGGATTCTTCAATAGCCAATGTTAAAAAAGAAGTTAAACGTACTCAGGGGAATAGTGAGTAAGTTATTTACTAATAATTAATCAGTATCAATTATTAATAGTTTTGCATTTATACTTCAAAAAAATTTCTTATATAAATTTATTAATGAATTATATTTTAGATTTTGCACTGAGGATAATGATGTTTATGTACAATCACATAGAACATCTTCTAAATTACGTAATTCGTTTCCTATAACTTCAAATATATATACAGTACCATCTGCTTCAGAATCATTAAGACCATCTTCTAGTGACATGCATAACTTTCCAACTGCTGTAGTTATGACTCAGGGTAGAAAAGTGAAAACATCATTACAAAGACTTCAACAACAGCAAGATGAAATATTCCAGTTGTAGCAATCAAATTTTATTGGACTGTAATATATTTAACACTGACAGTGACATTAAAAAGTTTGAACAAAAGATATATTGAATACTGAATAATATATTGGAAATAGTAGAAAGCTATTTCATATTTAAAATTGGTTGATCCAATATTAATGTAAGTTGTATTTATTTTTTTTTTTTTTCATAAATTTTTTATTATATTTTAAACACATACTACAAATATTAGAAATATTTATATAAAATAATATTTATTATTTCTATTCTTGTAGTCTGAATATCATCAATGGATCAACATAACTCTCATATTGTCCAAGCATATTTTTAAAATTGTTCAAATAATATTTCTTAGTAAACCATATGTGCCTTTAATCCAAGTTGATTGTGTATTTCTGTTATTTTTATAAAATATATACATATTTTATGTTATATCTAAAATATTAAGCTTATATGATTTCTTTCTATAAATTAAATTTCATCAATTTTATTATGAGTAATATTTACTATTAGAATTCTTTATTCTAATTTTAATTTTATTAAACATAAATTTATAATTCACTTATATTTCTTTTGTGGTCTCAATTATATCAGATGAGTAATTTTTATAGAAATTATAAATTATTAATATTAACATAATTAAATATTATATTCTATAATATTATATTATAATAATATTATATTCTATTATATTCTATAATTCTAAATTAGTCTTCCTTATCAAATTTATATTATTTATTTATGTAATTTATTTTGTTTTTAAAAATATTGTTAAATTAATATAAAATTAATTTAATAAAATATAAAAAATAAATAAATACAGCTTGGATAATAAACTGCGCGTTTATGTAAAAAAATTATTTAATTATTTTAGTAATAATGCGAAATATTAAAATAATATGAATGCTCAATTTTTAGTTACAACTATATGATATTTATAATTCGCTATCAAAAATTTTTATTATAAAATAGAATCAAGGACATTATTGCGTGAGAATTGTATATAATGCACAAATGAATTTAATATATTAAATTCATATTGAAATATTAATAAAATTAATTAATATAAATTTAAAATATAAATTTTTGTTTTAAAATTATTAAAATTTTTGAAATTTTTGAAATATTGACAAATTATTCTATTTAAAAAAGAAAAAGTAATAAATATTAAAATATTATATTAATTACATGTATATAAATTATTTGTAATTATTTTTAAAATTATATAAATTTATCATTGATGCAATTAATCAAGATTTTATTATAGAAGAAAATACAGTACCTGTTAATATTATCTATGATTAATATTTTATTCCTTGTTATGTTAATAATATTATTTCCTAATATTAAATATTATAATGCGTTTTATTATTATTAATATATTATTTGTATTATGTTACTATATTATGTATTGTGTAAGAATAACTATAAATTACTAATTATGATAAAAGAATTAAAATTCAATAAATAAATAATAAATTTATTTTGAAGTGACATAATATACAGAAAGAAATTTTACAATTTATATTAAATACATATATTGTATGGTCTAAGTAATTTTTTTCATTTTGTTATGAATACATAACAATCAATTTAAGTCATTTTTAATGCTATGCATTAATGATTAATCATGGATATTTTAAGATTTATTTAATATATGTGATATAATTTATTAATTATAACATAAAATAATTGTGTTATATATAAAATGATACACATTTAATATTTATTTTAAGTTCACGTACGTATATAATATATGTATAATATATATATATATATGGTGTGTGTGTGTGTGTGTGTGTGTGTGTGCGCGCGCGCGTGTGTGTATTAAGAAATATTCAACTGTTATAAATATAAAATAATTATTTGTTAATAAAGTAATTTACAAATATATAATAAAGAATATTTAAAGTAAATATTTTTTGTAAATGAATTAATAACTTAACAATTACAAAAAAAAATTTTTTTGCATATTTGCATATTCTTAAAAATTAAGTTAAATAAGAATTAATAATTAATAATCATATTTATGTTTATACATATACAAATACATATTTGCCCATTCAATAACTATTTTATGCAAAGTATACAAATATAAGAAATCGCAGAATATATGAACAATATCTGAACAATATTTTAGTTTAATATTATATGAATGCAATATATTTACATTATTTATATATTAATATATAGTTTGAATTATCTTAAGCAATTTTTGAATATCTGTTATTTATTTAAAATTGTTATTTTTTATTTATTTATGAAGAATAATATAGAATTCAGATTCTAATACTTTCCTATACTTCCTATCTTCCTATCTTCTATATTTTTTAAAATCTGATTTTTAAGCATTATATTTAAGATCAATAAAAAGATGAATTATTTAAAATAAATTAGAATTATTTGGAAAAGAAAAATATATCTACTTTGCTATTAGTTATTTTGATTGGAAGTGTTATAAATTTATTACAATTACATTTTAATCCATTTACGAAATTAAATGTACCTATTCGATTATTACAATTTGGACAATGTAATCTACCCTTTGTCCAAGATTCCTGTAAAAGATGAATATTATATAGGTTATAGGTAAAAATTTTATTATAAAATTTGTACATATATTTTCATTGATGTAATTTTTATTTTTTGGTACAATAAAACTTTTTTTTAATAATATAATTTAGAAGAAACTTTACTTGGTTTATAGTATGTTCAACCCATTTAGGTAATTTTTCCACTGATATATATGAACAAGATTCAAAATTATTTGTTTCACATCCAACATCAGTAAGATTTTTTTTTATTTCATTATGAGAAGTAAATAAAGAAATACATTCTTTATTAAAAAGATTTTTTCTACAATGTTTACACTTCACTTCCATCGCCTATAAAAAAATATTTTAAATAATATATTATATATTAAATATATTTATTTAATTTTTTCATTTATTATTATTATTATTATTATTATTATTATCATTACTCGATTTATTTTGATATAGAAATAAAAATTAAAGTTTAGAGGTTATAAAAATACGTAAAATAAAAATTATAATAAAATTTAAAAAAAAAAATTAAAAATTACATTAGAAAATACTAAAAAATAAATTAATATGTATTTAAAGTTAATATAAAAATAATATTTAAAATTATAAAATATACAAAATTTACGTTTTTTTACTTCATATAACTACAATTCACGTAGTTTCACGTTTCACGTTTCTTTAATTTAACCTTATAACCATATGTTTTTAAAAATAAATTATTTAATATTTTTATAAAATAAATAATATCACATATATCTTAAAATAATTATCACATATATTTTATTTATAGAAAATATTTTAATTCTATATTTTATTTCTATATTAATATACCTTAATTTAAATTTTTATGTTTTCATATTGATATATTTTATATTAAAAATACATAATTCTATATAAAATATTTCATGTATGTTTTATGTTTAATATATTTTGTTTTAGATTACATCAATTATAACATTAAATGAATAAATTAATGAAAAAATAATAAAAAAAATAATATATATATAAAAAAAAAGTATATATGTACATGTACAAAAATTATAATAATTTTATACATATACCTTTAATAACACAAAATTTAATCTTCACCTGCTGGAATAGCATCTTCTAATCTTTTAATAAATTTAACACGCAATTCAGTTACATTATCATTTTTTAGTTGGTCTTGTACAAACCAACAAGCAATTTCCATTTGTACCATTTCACAAGCACCTCTTAATACTCCAATTAATACATTACAATATTTTAAATTTAAACAATGATCTGGTAATTCAACAAATTCTGTTAATGGATTTGCTTCAAAACATAAAGAAAATTCATCACCAGCAGCACTCCAATTTGTAATTGTTGGTGTTATTCCCAAAAATATTTTAAAACCAGTTTGTATTTTTTCGGCTGTATCCCGAAAATCATAACATCGTCCAGATCCAGTTCGAGCTAAGAAATCTTCTATTAAACGAATACCCATATTGTAACCCATTCTTTCTAATTGTTTATTTACATCTTCTATATTTTCATAATCTTTTAATAATTGAGCTACTAATGCTCCATATGTCAATGTAAACAATTCTGAATTCTGAAATATATAATTTTACATAAATTTATTTCATATTTAAACAAATGTTCACTTTAGTTTGAAATTTTATATATTATTTCTAACCTCATTCTTAAAACATATAATATATAGTCTCTAATATATAAACAGAATAAAATTTAAAAATATATTATTTAAATATTTTATAAAAATTAATATAATACATAAAATACTTACAACTTTTTTCGAATCAAGTTTCGTACTTGTTCGTGACATATTTATATACACGATCGTTCAATCGCTTATGGTTGATAATGTCGCCATTTAATTAATTTATTATTAAATTATTTTAACTTATTTGACTATTTACGAATAATTATAAAGATAACTTTCATATTATTAATTTTTTAAATATTCAAAAAAATATTAATATAATATATTATAATAAAATAAAATTGTAAATACTATTCATATCTGAATATACATATATTTTTTTGTAAGTACATCAAATAAATATAATAAATAAAAAATTAATATTAAAAATATTTCTTTAAATATTATTTATTATAAAATATATAATATCTTGTTATATAATATACAATTGTAAATATTTCATCTTATCTTAATTATTAAAGTTTAAATTTTCTTAACATTCTATTCATAATACAAAGAAAATATAAATATTACATGTTTATATGTTTTGAAATTGAAAACTTAACATAGGACGGAGTCCTCAAACTGATCTTTGGGCTATTATATAAAGTATTAATGTATTATTAATGTTTAATTGATATTGTTATTTAGAAGTCTCCCATGGCTGCTATAATATTATATAATGCTGTTCTTGCATCATTTTTTTCAAATACGCTTAAAACTTCCATTGCTTTTTGTGAATGTCTTTTTTGTAATTGTTTTGTTAATTCAATTCCAGGACCACTCATAACAATTTTATGAATCTATATATTATATTTTCAAAATTATTAACTTCATGAATAAAAAAATTATTATAAATATTTATATTTAATATGTTTACCTTAGCATAATCTACATTATTTACACATTCCAAACCTTTATCAATTTCTATTAAAATTGATGGATCATGTTCAATATGAAACATAATGGGTGCAGAACACAGATTAAATGTTATATTTTGATCTTTTGTATTAAATGGGCCTAAATCTAAACAAGCTTGCCAAGCCAATGCTAAATGTTTTCCAAAATTGTAACCTTGTTCTTGTATTTCATTGCTATGTCCTGCTAATTTTAATGTACCTTTACAAGATTTTCCTAGTAAAGCACCAGCACTTAAAACATTTCTAAGAGTCCATTCCTTTACTGCATAATCTTTACGATTTTCAGGTGGTATAGAAGGTAAAGGATTATTTTGATTATCTCTGCGGCCTACAAATTCTGCCTCTGCTAAATCTCTTACAGCACTTGACATTAATTCTACAATCTAAATATAATATATATAAATTATATATAAATATAAATATAATATAATATAATAATATATATAATAATATATAAATTTATGAATTGATAAAAAAATAAATTTATATAAATCAAAATATAATTTAAAATTTTTATACTTACATCTTGATTGCGAAGATTTGCTAATTCAGCACAAGAGTTTGCTAATAAATAATCTCCACTTAACAATGCAATTTTATTACCAAAATTCATGTCATTTAACTCAGATGTTTCTAAATAAACATCAGATCCTATATTTACTAATCCTTTATGAACAAGATGACTAGTACGTATCATTTCAGTTACTTCTGCTAAAGCTCGTTGACTAAATCACAATTTATTTAAAATTATTTTTATTTCAAATTTATAATTTGATTTAAAATTTAAAATTTATAATTTTATAATTTTATATAATACCTATGAAGAACACCTGCTGCTTTATCTTCTTCTATATCATCTACACCTAAATGACCAGCAGCTTTTGAAATTAATAATACAATAAGACCCCATGCTTGCATATTATTGCGTCCATTATAAATAATACTTCTATAATAAATTAGGATAAGTGTTAATATATAAATATATAAAAATTAATTTCATTATTTATAAAAAATATATTTAAAAAATATTTACTTAGCTGTTTTTAACAAAGGATGATTAGATCCTACTAATTTCCTTAAATGTAAAGCTACATTTGCTATTTCATCACTTAAAAGCCATCGTAAACTTAAAAATGATGTTGGGTATCCAACAATTTTTTCTGCTTCTGAAACAGCTCTATTCCAATCTGGCTTTTGACTTCCTGTAAGTTTTGCTTCGACTTTATTCAATTTATGTAAATGGAATTTGTTTTGTACAGAAATATGCACATTTTTTTGTTTTTCACAATATATATTATAATCATTGCATAAAATTGCTCTAGTTATATTTCCATTTCTCAATAAAGTAAATACAATTTTGTTCGTAAACATTTTTGTATTGCACACACCCAAAAAATTTGTTTTCTCTCATCAACATCAGATTTACATTCAACAGGTATAAAGTACATGGTTAACGTCACAAGCTTTCACTTTTGACCTTATTCTCGAAGAATATAATACATCTTCTAGTCCAAAAATTATTAATTTTTTATTATGAAAAATCACTAAACACAATATATTTTAATATATTTGCTTAGTATTTTCACATATACTATAATAAGTTTTGAAATATTCATTAATTTAAATAATTTTTTAAAAGAAAATTTATTAAACTATAAAATTATAATACAATCATAATCTATATTATGTTCACTGAATCGAAGTTACTAGACATAAATAATATCATATTATAAAATTTATCATGTTAAAATATTCAACAATCAGCATTGTCTTCATAATTTTGATAAATGAAATAAAAAATTATTTTTTGAATATTAATTTATTTGAAATTATTCAGTATTAATAACATAATAATAAAAATAAAAATTCATAAATATAAATTATTTTTATAAAAATAAATAATATGATAAAAGTTGATATCAATGAATAATAATATATTTTTATAATGATTGTATAATTAATATCAACATTTTATGCATTTATAAAAAAACACTTATATGAAATTTAAGTTTATATAAAATTACGTTTTAACAATTTGTATATCAAATAGAAATATAATTATATACAAAATTTTATATATCCATTTTATATATAGTTCCATGTAAATATAATATTATGTTTTTGTCTAACTTTTTTTAAATAAACATTAAAGTTATTAAAATTATGTAATTTAGTATTCATATAAATGTAAAATATAATATAATTTAATGAAAAATAAAAAGAATATATATTATTATAAACATACAATTTTTTGATTAATTTTATATATATATATATATATATATATATATAATATATAAACTTTAATAATATATATAAAAAAATAATCTTAATTATCTGAATTCAATGATTATTAGAATTTAATTATTTACAGTTATAAATTTTATATTTTTATAGATTAAACAATTTGCGATTATATAATTTTATATTTTTAGGGATTTTTAAGAGTTATATTCTACATTATATTCTATTTTTTTATTCGCTTGTGATATTTTGTATGCAAAGTTTTGAATTAAAAATTTATTTTTAGATTTTACATCATCTATAAAAATATATTTAAAAAGTTCATAAATTTTAACAGTTTAAAATTTAACCAAGAAATAATATTTTAATTTTCATTGATACCTTTCTATATATTATATACTATATGAATTTATACGTGTTGAATATATAAATTTGAGATGGATCCATATAGATGGACGTAGTACCATTTCGTATTTGTACTTAAACTTAAGTATTTACATTTAATGTAATAACTATATATAGTTATAGTGTGGGTTATTAGATTTGTGATCTCACTATGATCTAATAACCTAATTTGTGTATTTTGTTTTTGTATTTTCATTTGTGAATAAATATTTCTAACACTATGTTAAGTATTATTCTATGTCGTCGTATGTTACGAATTGGATATAATGAAAAAAAATATTGGAACAAATCATTTATGATGTGTTCAATTAAATCTCGAAAACAAATCATTTATTACGAAGGAATATTTTCTCACACTTCTATACGTAATTCAATATATTCTACTTTTGGAATTAGGGTAATATAATATTTCTAATTTACATATTTTTTCCCCCATCCCCCTCTTTTTCTTTCGCTATTTCGCTTTCTCTCTTCCGTTTTTCTTTCTATTCTTGCCAATTTTTTATTTAAAATATAAAAATTTATCAAAAATTTATAATAATGTTTGATATTGATCTTTCATTAATTCTTTTTATTTTTCTTCATTATATTAAAAAGTTATGTTATGTTGGAATGCTTAAGTTATGGAAATAAGTTATAACAAAAAATTAAATTATAAAATTTACATGCAGTAGATAAATAATAATAAATAGATAACATATAACAAGTTATATAAAAAGTAATAATTATATAGGTATTTACCTCAAAGCATTTTTTATTGCTTCTGCAGATATAACATTTACATAATGGGTAGAACTTCAAGAAAACGTCATCAAAAGAAGAAGCTAAAAATTAAAAAAATAGCAGAAAACGAAGAAGACAGTCTGATGCATCTTAAATCTTGGTTATTAACAAATAACTGTTTATCTGTTTATAATTTAGTTCCATATAACTTTCATATTACTGGTAGAGGATTAAAAACATTAAAAGATATTAAAGTTAATGATATATTAATTAAAATACCTTACGAAATTTTAATAACAACATGCACTTTATCTCAAAGCAATGTCAATATTTTATTTTCAAAAACTGAATATTATAGTGCTCATTGTTTATTAGCAATATTTATTGTATATGAATTACATTTAGGAAATATTTCAAAATGGTATCATTATATTAATAGTCTTCCAAAGATTTTAACAAATCCAGATTTTTGTACACAAAAGGAGAAAAATTTATTACCATCATTTATTACAGATTATATGTATGAGTTTCATAAAGTACATAATGATTTTAAATTATTAATTAAATCTATAAATAACTTAAAAATAAATAGGAAAGATCATTGTTCTCATTGTAACTTACATTTTAAAGAAATAATTACATTTGAAAAATATAAATGGGCATATTATATTGTTAATACAAGAGCTGTATATATAGATGCATTTGAGGTAGAAACAAATCAAAATATTAATATAAAATATCCAAATAATTTAGCTTTAGTTCCTTTCTTAGATTTATTTAATCATGATATACATATTGCTACACATGCATCTATAATTAAAAGTGAAAATAGAAATAAATTTTATCAAATTACTACATTGAATTCATTTAAGTCGGGGTCACAAATTTTTATTAACTATGGTGCACATAATAGTCTTAAATTATATATTCATTATGGTTTTTTTATATCAAATAATCCATTAGATGAAATTTTTTTTGATATTTCTGATATAAAAGTTTGTTTTGATATTCCAAAATTTAAATTGGATTTTATTGTTTCTAATAATTTACAAAAAAATATGGCATTTACAAGAAATGGCTTAAATTATAATGCAGAATCTACATTATTCATAATAAATACAAATTTACCAAAAGATTATTGGAATATAAAAATATATGGAAAATCTTTTACATCAGAAGATATAATAGATATACATAATATAGCAAAACAAATTTTAAATTTGAAAAAAAAAGAAATGTTAAATTATTTAACAAATATGAAGAATTTTAAGTGTTGTTACAATTGTACAAATTGTTTTTTAATTGCAATAAATCTTATAGAAGAATATATTATAATATTAAATGAATCATATAATAATTTTTGTACATTTCATTAATTAGTATAAAAAGAATGTATATGGTTTATAGAAAATTTATAATATATAATAATTTAATAAAAATTAAATTAAATTTAATAAAATTAATAGTATTCATTACATTTTATTCAATTTTCTATTTTTTGAAATAACATTTAAAAATTTAAGTAAAATATTAGTTCAAAAATTATTAATATCAATTATATAAAGTATTATATAAAAATTAAAATTATTAAATATTATCTAAGAATTTTTAAAATATTAATAATGTTTTTTACTAAAATTTTAATACAAATTGTATAAATATTTATTCTATTATAATTATATATATATATATATATTATTCTAATATAATTATTATATTATAATTTTTAATTATTTTTATAGTGTTGCAGTAGAAATGTAATTGATCATACACAGAAAAAAAAGAATATACTTCAATCAAAGTCAATTGTTACTTCAGTTAAAATTCCATTAATAATTTCTGGATTTACTGGAGGAAAATCAGGACAACAAAAAAGAGATTGTTTTCACCCTGGTGTATCTAGTTTAAGTCGTGAATGTATTCATTTTCAAGAAAAAGAACCAATTAAATCTAAAAATATGATTAGAGCAATGCTTAGATATATTTGGCCAGAAGTAAATTATTTTAATATTTATATTTTAATTTTTAACAATTTTTTATATTTTTTTTGTAATTATAATAAATAAATATTATAATATAAATAAAAAAATTTATTTACAGGATGATCCAGAGATCCGAAAAAGAGTTAAAATTGCTGTTGGTCTACTTATTAGTGCAAAAGCTTTAAATGTTGGAGTCCCTTTTATTTTTAAATATGCAATAGATATTCTCAATGATCAGTATATGTCAACTACTGGTACTACTATTCTAAATATGGAAACTGCACCAGAGACAGTTGCAACTGTAATAACATCATTACTTATTGGATGTACATAAATTATATATTATTTCTATGAAAAAAAATTTTTTAAAAATTGTTTTTAATTTTAATTATTTTGTACATATATCATTATGTTATAGATGGAATAGCACGGGCTGGTGCAGCTGGATTTAGTGAATTACGAAATGCGGTATTTGCAAAAGTTGCACAACATTCTATTCGCAAAATAGCTAAAAATGTATTTTTACATTTACATAATTTAGATATGGCTTTTCATTTGAATAGACAAACTGGAGCATTATCTAAAGTAAAGATAAATAAATCTATTTTAATATTTTTATTATTCAGATTATTTTATTTTTATTATCATTTCTTCATTTTAAATTTTTTCTAGACAATAGATAGAGGAAGTCGTGGTATAAATTTTGTATTAAATGCTATGGTATTTAATATTATACCCACTGTATTTGAGTTATCATTAGTTAGTACAGTGTTATATTTAAAATGTGGAGGAGAATATGCAAGTATTGCTTTAGGTTGTGTTGGAATTTATTCTTTATTCACATTAGCAATTACTCAATGGCGAACAAAATTTAGAATCCTTATGAATCAAGCAGAAAATGAAGCAAGTAATAAAGCGATAGATTCACTTATTAATTATGAAACAGTAAAGGTATATTTTATAATTTCTACAATTATAATAATTATAATTTTATCTTAACATTCTTATTCTATAAATAATTTATTTTTGTGTCTTTTATATTAGTATTTTAATAATGAAAAATTTGAAGCTGAAAGATATGATAAATCATTAAAAAAATATGAAATAGCATCACTTAAAACAAGTACTAGTTTAGCAATGTTAAATTTTGGACAAAATGCTATATTTAGTGCTGCCTTGAGTTTAATAATGGTATTAGCATCTAATAATATTATTGAAGGTAATTTGTTTATATTTATTATATTTATATTATTATTTATGTTTAAATAATTAATATAGATAATATAGAATATTAAATAGATAATATATATAATTTAAAGTATTAAAAATTTTTAAAAATATAAATTCATTAATATAATATGAATGTAGGTACTATGACAGTAGGAGATTTAGTAATGGTCAATGGACTTTTATTCCAATTGTCAGTTCCTTTAGGATTTTTAGGTTCTGTATATCGCGAAGTTAAACAAGCTTTTATCGATATGCAAACTATGTTTACTTTGATGACAATGGATACTGCTATTAAGGTATTTATATTTATATTTAAATTTAAAAGATTTAATAATTTATTGATTTATAAATGACTAATACATTTTTTAATATAATGCCAGTCTAAAGAAAATGCAATGAAATTTAATATAAGTTCGAATAATTCGAATATTGAATTTAAAAATATTAGCTTTCAATATGTTAAAGATAAACCTATTTTTAAAGATATTAGTTTTACTATTTCAAGTGGCAAAAAAATTGCTATTGTTGGAGGATCTGGTTGTGGGTAAGTTCTGAATATATGTAATATATATATATATATATATATATATTACATATATAATATATATATATAATATATATATATATTATATATATAATATATGTAATTTATATAAAATTAAAGTATATTAGTTAATATATTTTTTAGTAAAACAACATTAGTGAGACTTTTATACCGATTTTTTGAACCACAATCCGGAGGAATTTATATAAATGGACATAATATTCAAGATATTGACTTAGATATTTTAAGAAAGTCAATAGCAATTGTTCCTCAGGTAATCAATTAAAAAAATAGTTAATAATATATACAATATTAAATTCATATATATTAAAATCATATAAATATTTTTAGGATACTGTTCTGTTCCATGAAAGTATTTTTTATAATCTTCATTATGGTAATTTATCTAAATGTAAGGAAGATGTTTTTGAAGCTGCTAAAATGGCAAATTTACATGATTGTATTCTTAAATGGCCAAAAGGATATAATACACCTGTTGGAGAACGTGGTTTGAAATTAAGTGGCGGTGAAAAACAACGAGTAGCAATAGCTAGAGCAATTTTAAAAAATAGTCCAATTTTAATTTTTGATGAAGCCACATCATCTTTAGATTCTATCACAGAATATGTAAGTTCATGTTATATGTTAAATGCTTTTTTTATATATATTTAACATATCATACCATAATATAATATAACCATAATATAATACTTACAGAATATTCTTGAAGCATTACGCAGAGCAACTGTTGGCCGAACTTCTATTGTTATAGCCCATCGTTTATCTACTGTCATGGATTCAGACGAAATTTTAGTATTAGATAATGGTAGTTTAATTGAAAGAGGAACACATGATTGTTTATTAGCTATGCCGAATTCTTTATATAGCAAATTGTGGGAAACACAACATATAGGAATACTCAAATCTACTGAAAAAAAAGATAATAACTGTAGAACTCCAGGAGTTTGAAATTGAAATTGTATAATGCACAGGTAATAATGTACAACTTTGAATTTGAAATGATAGATTTATATTTTAAATATATTTTATATATTTGTTATAACTTAACAAAATTATTTGAAAAATATTAAAACAAACAAATTGATTTGATAAAATAATTTTAATTAAATACTTATCAATTTTAATAGAGAATTAAAATCATTTAAAACTAATTATTGTTTATTGTATTATTGTATTAAAAAGATAAATAGTAACATAATAATAATAGTAAATTAAGTAAATTATAAAAGATAAATTTGTTTAAAATTTATAAAAATTTGTAATATAGGAATATATGTGCATTATATATAATAGTAAATGTTTGCCAAAATATTAAATGTCTGTGATTAAATCTCTAAAATATAACTATGATCAAAATTAATGTTTAAAAATAATAATCCAAAAAAACTAAAATAAAAAAATAAGTAAAAGTTATATTCTTTTTTATTATATATATTTGTGAATTTATCACATAAGATTCATACTACCTAATATTTGTAAATAAATCAGTAGATATATTCCTTCTTTTACATATATGCATCCATCTTCATCTGTTATTTATAAAAATATGTTTTCATTTGAACAAATTTCTTTAAATATATATAGGTAATTTCAAACATTGATTAGAGAAATGTTGTGCTTTAGTTACCTTGGAAACCAATTAAAAACAACTATGGATGCTGATTAGTTTTCAATAAGTTTGGATAATGATATAATAATTTGATTTTACAAAGACTATGCAATGTGATGTAGAATTTCCAAATAAAAAATGCAAACTGAAGTTCCTACATTACCTATAGTACACTTCAATGTTCATAAGAATCTCAATAGGTAATCATAACAATATTAAATATTTTATAAATATTTTAATTATATATGTTTTAAAAAATTATATATTTTTTTAAATTTTTATTTTGAATATATTATAATACTATATATATAGTTAAAATTAATTGAGTATTTAAAAAAGTTAAATTTATAAATCTTGTTTTCAAAAATTATATTATAAATTTATATAATTATAAGTAATTAATCTATTTTATTTTTTTCATACATATTAAATTATTAAATTTGTTATTTATACTTTTATTGTATTTTTGAAATGTATCTTAAATTTTTTTCAATATGAACAAAAAATATTTATTACTGAATTTTTTAAAATCATACATATATAATTTACAGAAAGCAAAATTCTAATTTAGGAAGATCATCAGTGGAAACAAAAATTAATTCACCTCTAAAAAATATAGCATATCTTTCATCTAAAAAAAAGAACTTACATCCTTTATTTGGTTTGTATTAAACATTTAGTAGTGATTAATATGATTTTTATTTCATCCTATTGTTAAAGTATTTATCTTTTTTTTTATATTAGATATTTTACTACTTAATTTTATTAAAGTTATTTTTAATATTTAATTTTATGTATTTTTTCTCTAACAAATATAATTATTAATTTTATTAGTAAAATTACTATAAATTTAATTAAATATATTTATATTACTATTTATTTTTAAATAAATATCAATCCTGAATATTTAAAATAGTCATTAATATTAATGTTTAATATATAGGACGACCATATCAAAATAATGTTCAACATTGTCCTTCAGAATCAAAACTTAACAAAGATAGTATTGAACAGAGAGTTCTATCTGCAAAGATGTTACGCATTAAAGAATTGCAAAATCAGTTAGCTGATGCACATTATCGATTAAATGTAATAATTTTAAATATTTTGTTATATAAATTTATAATTTTAAAATTTATATATACATCATATATATGTTAATTACAGGCATACTGAATAGAATTATATATTTTCACAGGAATTAGCAAATGAAAATAAATTATTAAAAGCATTACAGAAAAGACAAGATTCTGCATTAAAACGTTATGAAGGAACAAATGCTGAACTTCCGCGAATTATTAATTCACATCATGAAGAATTGAGAGTACTTCAAATTAAATATAAAAAATTAAAAACTTTACAGAAAGAAACATGTGATTTATTAAAAGAAAAGGAAAATGAACTTCAGCAATTACAGGTGAATATTAATATGTATAATATTTTCAAACAAAGAATAAAAAAATCAACAGTTGCACACTATTTCTTAGTCACAAAATAAACATTTATTACAACTCAGTAAAGATCGTAATTTGGGAGAGAGAGAAAAGTTACAATTAGAAGTTTCTGATTTAAATCACAGAATACAAAAACAACAAGATACTATACAGGTATAATTTAATATTTGTACATAATTTCTTATTTAATATTTATAATTTAATTATTTCATTAGACACTGCATAAAAAATTGACTCTTGAAACTAAAAGTTTAAAACAGCAATTACATTTAGAAATTTCTAAACGAAAAGAAACACAAAAACATTTAGATGAAATAACAGAAAAATTAAAAACTTTAGAAAATTTATTAGACAATAAAGAACGAAGATTATATTGTAATCAACAATTATTGTTTCCTGATAAAAGTCGACGTTTTGGCACACGATCTCTCACGAATTTAAGAGACATTAGGTACGTAAAAATTTTAAACATTAGGTACAATTATAAATCAATCATTTATTTATATTTAATAATTTTTTTTTTTAGCTCATCAAATCCATTAAAGATATCAGAAAAAAGTAAAAAATGGCAAGCAGATGTTCAAAAAAACAGTTTGGTAAAGATTAATTTCATCAAATAATGTTTTAATATCTATATCTTCCAAAAATAATTTTTTTATTTAACTTATTATGATAACTTTTAGCCTATATTACATACATCTGAATCAAATGATAAAAACATCAAAACAGATGAAAGAATAAATTCAAATCAAGTTTTAGATTATGTAAAATCTGAAACAATGACAAATTTGGAACAAGTACGAAAATATCGTCTTCAGAAATCACCATGTAAAAGTGTATTGAATAATTCAGAAGAAAAATCTAAAGATTTAGAATTCGTAATAAACGAGAATTCAGAGATTATAATAGATTTAGAAAATTCAGAACAATTAAAAAAACATGAAAGAAAAACTCAAAAATATCAAATAAATACAAATAAATTAAAAGAAATTTATAATAACCGAAATTGTCAGAATTTTAATAAATTATTAGAAAAAAATCTTACTTATTCTTCTGAAAATAGTGAAAGTGAAAATGAAAATGAAAATAATAAAGATAATTATGCAAATGAAACTAATAATTCTAAGCAGTTACATTCAAGGTTTGCATAACTTAAATGTTTTTTTTTAAATTAATTATTTAATTGTTACATATAGTACATAGTATATATTATTATTTATTATTTATAATTATAATATATTTTATATCTTATTATTTTCTAGATTGATTAACAATACAAATGAGACTTCAGATTTAAAGGAATTAAAATTTTCTGATTGTAATATAAATAAAAATAAATATAAAGATAAATTAAAAATTTTAGTAAAAGAAAGAACAAATTCTTATGAAAGTGATTCAGAAATAGAATCTGAAATAAAAAAACAATCAATTGAACATTATCTAACAATGAATCAAAATGATACACTTAAATTAATTTCATCTATGTATAATAATGAAACTCACTGTGATTTAAATAAAAATATAGAAAAGTGTTCATCTCCAAGTCCAAAAAGTATTTTAAATGAATCACAAAATCTTTATCAACATTTAATTGATGAAATGCATGTACAAACTAAAACTATGGAGAATGAAACCATTTATGCTCAATGTAATGTAAAAAATATCCAAACAGAATATAAACATTCCGAAAATTTAGAGAATTTTATGTTTGAACAAGCTGTGTCAAAAATACAAGAATATAATAATATAAACATAACAAAAGATGATTTTGAAAATGAATCATTATCATATGCTGAAGATGAATATAATAAATTATTCAAAACTAATAGTTTAGAATCAATAGATGATAAATCAGAAATATCGCACACAAATGAAATTATTTTTAATGATTCACAAAAAATATCTATGAAAGACGCATTAAATTCTTCAAAGAATTTGAATAAAGAAATAATAAATAGAATAGATCCAACAGAAATAGAAATGAAAACTAAAAATATATTTCTTCAAAACTATAAGAAACAAAAAAATAAATTAGATAAACAAGAAACGGAAAACATTGATATAGTTTCATATAATGTAAAATCTTTTAATAATGATATAGTTCATGATATGCTAAATGATGTTAGCATTAAAAATGATAATAATATTAAAACAAAAATAACTGATTACAACAAAGAAAAGTTATTAGCATCAATGAAAGCTATTGATAATAATGAAAATATTGAATTTCTAAACCAAGATTATGAAAAACATAATACAACAGCAAAAAGAAAACAAATAACAGAAGATGTATTCCATAATTTACATGATACATCTCATATGAAAAAAAAACAAGATATTATTAAAGATATATTTGACACTGATGTAATTAAAAATGAATCAACAGATAGTTTTAATAAATTACATTAAAATGTAAATGAATAAAAAAAAAATAAGTATTTATAAAGTCATAGAAAAAACATAAATTATTTAAATAATCATAACATATGCTATATTTTTTTTATAGTATAAAGATTATAATATGTATGTGCATATCTCTATTTTATGAAAGATTAGAAACTTCTTATATATATATATATATTTAATGTAATAAAATATTTAAGAATATACTATTAAAAGCTTTGTATATTTTTTACCTTAATTATAATCTAACTTTTAATAAATATATGTTGTACATTAGTTTTTAGTTATTCATTTTTTTTTTTTTTACACTTAACACAACTCATTATATAATAATTAATATAAATTATTATTTATTTCATGTATTTATTAATAATAAAAAGTAATACTAAGAACAAATTTGTTTAAGAAATATTTTTATACATAATACATAATTGAAATAATATTTATATCTATGAACTTGAAAAATAACCATATTAAAATAGATAATTTTTTTAAATTAATTAATCATTATAAATTTCAAAAATCATGACAATTAAAAATTTATTATAATAATGATCACATACAGATTAAAAAGTCTAAATCTGATATAATATAATTTATTAAAAAATATATTTGAATAGTAATTTTTGACAGTTAAAAACATAAAATAATTTAATAACGTATTAAATAATTTATGAAATATAATTTTTTAAAGATAAAACTTATTCAATATTTATTTTAAAGTATTTTCAAGTTATATTGTACATTATATATTCAATACTGTATACTCTATATGTATTTAATTATAAATAATTATAATAAAATAGAAATTTTACATTTATGCTGAATTATTATTATTTATTATATACAAAATATAAAAATTATTTTAAAAAATATAATATTAAAAATTGCATATAAATAAATAAATGGTTTTATTTAAATGTGTATACAAAATCTTTGTTTTACAGATTGGCAATACTGTTCTTAAGATTGACAAGAAAGGAAGCAAACAAGGAAGCAACAAAAGGAACCTGTTGTGCACAGAAGGCAGTGGAATGAAGGTACGCCGCGAATACGAATGCCATAATGAACACCAAAACAAACTATGAATATGCTTCTAATTCATATAACGAAGGTATTTATTTATTCATTTTAAATTGAAATTCTCATTTTTTGAATATAGTAATATGAATAAAAAATATATATACTTTATTAAGAAATAGTAAAGATGAATTGAAAAACCGTCTGCTGGGCGTCCTTATGGCGTCTGCTAGAATGACGCTTGAAAAACAAATTTAATTTTTATATATAAAAAAAAAATTATTTTTTTTAATAATATTTAAATATTTTTCATATTAAAGCTGTACATTTTTGTTTACTATTTTTATGAAATATTAAAATTAAATAATGTTTTTACGAAGTACTGTCATATGTCATAATTTTAATAGGAATAACAACATATTTATTATTATTGAAGAAATTTTGATATTTAACATAGTAAATTAAATAAAAATATATAACAATTAAATTTCTTTAAAAAAAAAAATAAATAATAAAAAATTGAAAATTTATTATATAAGTTTTTATGTTTTTATTTATGCTTTAGAATTTATAAAATTATTTATTATTAATAAATAATCTAAATTTAATAATTTATTTATTTTTTATCAAAATTTTTAATCTATAAACTAATTTTGTATCCAAACTGTTTATATTATATAAATTTTAATTATGAAAAATATAATTCATAAATTAATTTTTTATGAAAACACAAATATAAAAATTGAATGAAATTTTTTAAGAATATAATTATTTTATTTTTAATGACGATACACAATAATGATCATTTTAGGTATGGGAAATGATAGCCCAGCTGCATTATTAGATATGCTCGCAGAAGTTGCATCTCAAACATTACATTCAGAAAAAAAACGTAGTAAATCATTAGTATCATCTCAATGCAAATCAAAACCAGATTACATAAAAAGAAAAAATCATGAATTATCTTTTAATGTGCCACAGCTTTTATCTATGCCTGCATCACAATTAGTTAAACAATTTTCTATTTTCACAAGTGATGAATTGAAAAGACAATATTCATATACATGTGCTCTTGTTGTTGGGTGTGGACAAAAATATACTAGTTTTGCAAGTGAAGGTAGAGCAAGAATGTCTATTAAAGCACATTTAGCAGAACATTTAGAATATTTAAAAACTAATAAAGAAGCTTGTAAGTTAACAATATAATATTTATGTGCTTTTATAAGTTAAGAAATATTATAAATTAATAAAAATTTATATACTTTATAGATAAAAACTTTACTGCAAGATCAGTAAGTTATAAAAATTACAAAACAAATCCTCAAAACAAGAAAAACAGGTTACAACAATCACGAAAACCACAAGAAACATTGAATAAGGAGAATAAGAATATTATTACAGAAAAATCAACTAATTATTTAAGAAATATTCTATTAAATGATTCTACTTTTAAAGAATTAGATAAAAATAAAAATGTTGAAAAAGTGGAAAATTCTAAAAGAGTAAATAATCCTGAACAAAAAGATACAGAAAAAATAGATTTTAAAGTTTTTGGAGATCATAGTTATTTTGAACGTTTAAAAGATGAAATTCCTAACAAGAAAGAAACATCACTTTTTAATAATTCTCTTGAAAATACAACAGATGAAAATGTAAGTAATAAATATAAAATGTATAAATAAGATTACATTTATAAATTTTAATTATTTTTTATTAGATTGTATTTATGATTGTTGGTACTGATAATGTTCATATGAAAGAATATCCATGTATTAATAAAAGATTCTCAGAAAAAATTAATCAAAAATCTGAAACTATTTATTTACCAGGTAAATATATAAGATATTTTTATTTTAATATATTGTTTAATTATGTATGTATATATATATATAAAATAAAGATGATTTCTTTTTAGAAATATCATGGTCATCTGAAAATGATAACAAAGGCACAGAGATTATAACTAGTAAACCTAAAGGAAAAGCAAAATTTATAGGCACTAGTAAAGAAGAAAGAGAAATGGCATTAGCTTTTATGGATCGTATCAAAAAAAAAGGAAATCCAACTGGAAATAATCTCGAATGTCGGATTTGTAATCCTCCTCGAAGTTTTACAGCACCTACAACTTTAGTATCTCATTATCGTAGTCATGCTGGAATAAAGCCATATGAATGTCGTATCTGTAGAGCAGTTTTTACAAGAAGACATAGTTTAAAATATCACATGTTAATTCATCAAAATCAAACGCGATTTACATGCGCAGATTGTGGAAAGAAATTTAGACACCCATCACACTTTAGAGAACACCGACGTAGACATACTGGAGAAGCACCATTTGGATGTGATGATTGTGGACAACGGTGAGTTATCTAACTTTTTATTATATATAATGTGTTATTACATATTTTTTAAAAAAATATTTTCATATTAATTAGATTTAAAACAAGAAATACTTACAAACGTCATTTAAAAACAAGACATGGAAAAGTTTTAACAACAACCGGAGAGTTGTTATATCTTTCAGAAGAAGATTTTCAAAAAGTTCGAACTAATAGAAAAAAAAAAAATATAAATAAAGATCAAATAATAAATGAGGATATAATTACAACAAAAATCATGCATTGTCAAAATAACAATAATCAACTGCAAGATATTGCAAATGAAGAATATAGTATAAATAATGATACTATTATTAGCGATAAGAATTGGAAATCGAGTGATACAATACAAATTATTAAAAATTGTTTTGAAACTTATGAGGTTTGTTCAGAACCTCATTTAAATAAGACTGAATCTATAGAGACTGAATTATCTATAAAAAATAGAGTTTTTAATAAAGACGAAAATGGTTTACCAGATGAATATACAAATAAAGTACAAGATAAATTATCACAAGTGCAAAGTACTTCTTATATTAAATTAGAGATAATTAAAGATGGAAGCAATCAAATTATATATCATGATAATATTGAATCAGATCAACCTGAAATAATTTATCACAATATAGATGAAACACCATCATATATTAAATTAGAATATAACAATTTAGTTAATGATATACAAAATGAGAACAGTTTAGAATTTCAAAAAAAATTTAAATTTTCAGAACATCAAATTAAAAATCCCATACATATAATTAATGAAAATTATTATGATAATGAATCTAACTTTGTAAGTGAACAACAAATGAAATTAATACAAGTAAATACACATATTAAAACAAAAAACAAAGATAGCAATAAACACATAGTTCTTACTCAAGAAGATATAAAATGTGAGAAAGAAAATAATGATATTATGACTCTTAATTGCAAATCTTTTCCTGAAATGGAAAACCATGAGAGTATTGTATCGGAAGACTTCATAAATTTAAATAATTTGCAAGAAATTAATCAAGTTACCGATAATACGATATCAATAATTACAGATAGTTTAATAAAACAAAATGGAGATTATTTATTACAAGAAAATAAAAAATTAAATAACTATCAAGCAGTTATATCAAATTTAATAAAGAATCGAATGATTACATCTTCGAATTATTCTTTTGAAAAAGATAAAAAATTTTTTAACCAAGCTGAACAACATTTATATATTCATAATGAACCTTTAACTAGTATAATAGTTCAAAATAAATGCATAAATATATTTCCACAAATTCAATCAAAAATACAATTAAATAAAAGTAAAAAATTTACATTTTTAAATAAACATATGCAAGGCATTAAGGAAAATGAAAATCAAAATACAATTTTATTATTAGCTAATAATACATTACAAAACAATATTTTTAAAATTGATCAAAACAACACTGCCGATAACGAAATTAAAAAACAAATATTTGATGAAAGTAAGTAATGTTTAAATAACAAGAATTTTTTCTAAATTAAATTGAAAATAAATAAAAATAGATTTTTAACATTTTTGTAGAAAAAATAATTATACTTTTATAATATACTTATAGTAACAGCATTAATAAAAATACATTTGTAGTATAAATGTACTACTAAAATAATGCTTTGAGTTTTTGGTTATGTAAATATTATTAAAAAAAAAAAATTTAGAATTATTAATTTTATATAATGTATATGAAAATAATACTTATAAAAAGATTAAATTTAACAAAATATTTTTAAATATTTTGATCGTGTGAGATACACAGTATTAATATAGCTTTGATATATAATAAACTTTAAAAAGTGAATAAAAATACATTTATTTTTAAATGAAGAAAATTTATTTTTAAAAATTATTTAAAATATTACCTAATATTTTCAAAAATTATGTTAAATCTTTATTTAGGCATTCCAGATATTATAAAAAAAAACTAATCTTTATTAAATTTATGATAATTTTGTATGTATATATTAACAAATTAATTATATAAAATTATATACTTAAATATATAAATACAAAATACATACTTAATAGCAATAATATTTTTTTCTGTGCCAAATATTGGAAAATGTAGTACAAATTCATAATTTGCTTAGCAAAAAAAAAAAAAAATTTTAATTTCAGTAATATAGTTATTTTTTGAATTCTTATATATTTTGTATAGTTGAATTGCAAAAACATTTATTATATTCTATATTTATTTTATAATTTATATAGAGTGTATTATCTGTTTTTATTTGTAATATTTTTTTTTTATATATACATACAGTTTTTTTGTCACAAAATTTATTGCAATTTATAGTAAATAAACAATTTTAATACTTTTTTTTTTTAATGTTTTGAAATATTTTTATTTCTTAAAATATAGAAGTTCAAAAATGTCTTCCATAAAAATTTATTACATTTTCAATAATTTCTTACAAAAATACATAAATATATAAATAATTTATAAATATTATTTTATAGAATTAATAATAATTATTCAAAAAATAATATAAAATATTAAATATGCAGATTTTAGGTAATAATTTATATTATAATATTCTATTTTAAAATACAAAATTTTAAAAATGTATTTATAAATTATATATGAAATATACATATTGAAAACTCAAAACATTATCTTTTGGTAAAACAATAATGGATATAAATAAATAAATTATATCAATATTAATATTTTTAAACAATAATTTCAGATTTTGTACTACTTAAAACTTAATATTGCAAATGTAAAAAGATCTGTATAATATCTTTTTCTAATGATGAAGTACAACTAAAATCTTCTAACGAAAATATATTTTAATACATATATTTACTATTATAATTATAAAAATATTTTCAAAAAAATATTAAAATATAAAAGTTAAAATAAATATTTAAAAATAAAAATATAAATGTTTAAAATAGATGAACAAAATAAAAGCATTTATTGTATCTCCATAGAAATATGTATACAAATAAAATTGATTAAATATTGTATAAAATATAAAAATGAAGAGTTAAGAAATTATTTTCACAAAAAATATATTGTGAGATATAATGTGCCTTGTATGTACTATAAAGTTAAATATTAATAGTATAAAATAAATACAAAATAATAAACAAAATAAACACTAATTATATAAAAAAATATTCATATGTTTATACTAATTTTTTATTATCATTTGTAATAAACATTAATATGAAAAAAAATAATTTTAGTTATATATTGTATTTTTATATTCATTTTGTACTTAAAATAATAAAATGTTTAAAAATTATTTGATAATGTAATTATGAACAATTTTTCAAAATATTTTGTATAATAGTGTGGAATTTCTAATGTTTTATAGCTTTGAATATTTTCGTAATTCCCAACTTTTTATATCTATAGAGACTTGACAACAGCAATAAAGAAAGAACAGTAAAATGAATTTACTGTACCATGTATCTGTAAACAAAAATTGTATAAAAATTTAAAATAAATGTTTTTAAACTTCATAAAAAAATGTGTAATAAATTTGTTTATATTTAAATAATTTTTTAAATAATTATTAAGTACAAATACCATATAATATTCTATAGATGTAAATATTTCCAATTTCTTCTCCAACAAAAAAATAAAAATTGGATATTACTGACATGGCTAATAATGGGCTTGTTAAAATACAATTGAAACGTCTAAAATTTACTTGTGATAGATATTTCTTTTGTACATTTGAATAATATTTGTTTTTTTCACCTGATTTAATTAAACTTTCAATATTTAGTCCTATAAAATTCAAGAATGCCCAAATAAAAATGTTTGTTTGCATTCCATGCCATATAAAAATAAATGTAAAACATAAAAAAGAAGCAATTAATTTGCTGAAATTTAATCTTAACAAAGGTACATAAATATATCTGAAAAATATATTGTTTTTAAAATTTTTAATTAATAAAAATCAAATATATTTTATAAAAAAATATATTAATCACATTTATATAGTTTATCATACCTTATAAGAAATTTATATAAACCTTGATCAAAATATTTCCACATATCAGAATATAAATGAATTCTTGCTACACATTTAGGTTGTGGAGGGGCTCTTACATTATCTATTGCACATAAAGTATGATTAAGTCCATATACCACAACATATTTAATTAAAAAAAATTGTCCCATACAATATCCTAATCCATATAAAGCCCATGGATTTAAGCTTTTAATAATCTAATATTAATATAAAAAAATAAATAAATAAATTTTTATTTATTTTAATAAAATTAATAATAATAATGCTATAATAAATTTTGATATTACATAAAAAAGAAAAATTACCTCTGGATGATACTGTATTGCATTAAAATAAAGAAAATGTAAGAAAAAGTTAGCAAAAAATATCCAGAAAGTATATCTAATTAAATTAAAAATAAAATTTCTAAAATTTGCAAATTTTAAAAATTGGGATGTTTCTATTACCTGCAAAAATATAAAAATATATTTTTTATTTGCTATTATAATAATAATTAAATACATATATATTTTAAATAAAATATTATACATACAGAATTAATGAATTCATGATACAAAATTAATGGTCCTAAGGATAATGTAGGCAAATATAAACAATATGCTAATTTATATAGAAAATTTTGTACAAAGAAAAGCATATTATTACAATTATTTTCTAAATGTGATTTTATATTATCTATACAATAGCTGATACTTCTTAATTGAATCCAACACATTATAAGAGTTAAAATATAATGTTCTTCATCATTAAATTTAAATATATTTTGAAAGAAACCATCCGGAATTTTTAAAAAATGTATTATAAATAAAAATAATATATTTATTATCCATATAGTATATGTGCTACGTTTATATGTTAAAACATATAATATACTTGGTTGCATTAATGCACATAACATGCCCAATATTCCAATATAAAAATACAAAAATAACATGGATATAAAAATGTACCAACAACACAACAGCTGAAAAAATATATAAATTGTTATTCATCAAATTAAATAAAAAGATGATTTATAAAATATAAAATAAGAAAGAAAGATAAAAATATCAAACCACAAAATTTGATGTAATCTTAACAATCTGACTAACAAAATGATGAAGAAATAACCAAGGTATTAATTTTATTATTAATGGTATCCATATTCTCCATTCTTGATCAGAAATATCTTGTTTTCTTCCAATCCATATCCATCCTGGTGCAAAATCACCATATAAATCATCGTAATTAATAAAATCTAAAAATAATATATAATTTTATAATATAAACAATTTATTATATATACAAAATTTGTACATAAAATATATATTTAAATTCTTACAAGTATTAATTAAAAATACACTATAAATAGAATATAATACTGCACCCGTCCACAATAAAAAGTACAAGAAACTTTCATATTTATGTAATTTGATATCATTGCCTGTTATGGATGTCATTTTCATTTAAAATTAAATTTACCGCTTTATCTTTGTTACAATTATCTTTATTTCATAGATATATTTGAAAATAAAGAATTGGAATACATTATATTACGCATTTTTTTTAAATCTTATGTTCAAATATCGTAAGTTTTATAGTTTTATGTAATAAAGATGAAATACTATCAGATATTTTAAAATATATAGGTTAGAATCCAAATAAATGACAAATTTATAATAAATTAATATTTTGAATTTATTCAAACATAATTTTACATTTAACATGATATAAAAAAAATAAATGAGATTTGTAAATATTTATTTTTCAACATTTATTATAACATTTATTTATATCAAAAAATCATAATTTATTTTTATTTTTGGATCAAGTTTTATTTTTAGAAGATAAAATAAATATGTTAAATACATCGAAGTTAGTAAATTGTTTAAATGCACAATTACATATAATTTAATTATAAAATATTCCATTTTTCATTATATGTTGATATAAAGTACAATAGGACAATGATCACTACCATATACTTTATCTCTTATAACATTATCACAAACATTATCCTTAATTCGTTCTGATACTAAAAAATAATCCAATCTCCTGTATAAAAGAAAATTAAAAATAATAAAATAATTTTAAAATGTTAATAAAAATTTTTTTATATACTCACCATCCTATATTTTTACTACGTGCATTAGCAAAATATGACCAAAATGTGTATGCATCTGTTTTATCAGGATATAAAGCTCTAAATGTATCCACAAATCCGGTAGCTAAAAAATCTGTCATACCATCTCGTTCTTCTATAGTAAATCCAGCATTTTTTATATTTGTTTTTGGATTTCTGAGATCTAAATAGATTAAAAAATTAATTTATATAATTTTATAAATTAACTAAATAAATTTCTACCTATTTCTTTGTGAGCAACATTCATATCACCACAGATAATAACAGGTTTCTTCTCATCTAGATTTTTTACATATGTTTTAAAAATTTCATTCCATTTTAATCTTTTTGGTAATGTTACTAATTTTTGACCAGCATTAGGAACATCTGCATAATTAAAAAATATAATATAAAATTATGCATAGATTTATACTCATACAAAATCTAAATAACTTACAAACATTAATTAAATAGAAATTTAGATATTCTGCAGTGATCAGTCTACCTTCATTATCAAATTCAGAATTATTTAAACCATATTTTACATCAATTGGTTTTTCTTTTGTGAATAATGCAACACCACAATACCCAGATTTTTTACCTATTTTTAATAAAAATATAAATATAAAATATAATTATAAATAAAAATTTATAATTAATTATAAATATTTATACTCTCAAGAAAATAATAATGATATCCATTTAATTTAATTTCTTCAGGTAATTTATTGGAATCGCATTTGGTCTCTTGCAATGCAACTATGTCTGCATCTTCTTTTGCAATATATTTTATTCCATTTTTCTAAATAAACATAATAATAATAATATAAAATTTTGTTCACATATAAAATACAATAATATAAATTTTTCATACTTTTATTACTGCTCTTATGCCAGAAACATTCCAACTAGATATTTTTAAATTATATTTATTTCCTGTTGCATTTAATTTTAAACAATCGAAATTAATTTCATTCAAGTCTGTATCTGTTTTATTTATAATTGATTTTACATCTGTTTTAGCACGCTTTGCTGAGGGTTCTTCAATGTGATCTGTATTGCGTTTAGATCTTTTATTTGGTGTTTCTTCTGTTTTTGATATTTTATTTTTATTCTTATTTTTAATTTCCGTAGAGTCTGACTAATTGAAAATAAAATTAAAATATTTTTTATAAATTATTTTTAATTTGTAATAAAATAAATAAAATATATTCATTATATATTAACCTAACCTTTAAAACTCGGTTTCGTTTTGGCGGCATGATTGCGTTTGTGTACACAAAATGCTAAAAAATTATCAACACTATGATACTAATAATAATAATGTAAAAATAACTTCTTTTATTTTGTTTTATTATATAATAAATTATTAATTTGTAAATATATATGAAAAATTGAAAAGAATGTTTACCGGCATGAGCTTCAAGAAATTTTGAAAACTGCGCGATATCATGAAATTTAATTCAATTGACAGTTTAATTCATGGATAAATTAAAAAAAGATATATAAATATAAACAACATTTAGGAAGATAGATATTTTAGTTTTAAATTAAGTATATTTTTATTCTTTTATTATAAATTTTATTATAAAATTAATATTATTTATATATTAAATTAAAATAAATAAATTTATTATATTAAATATTAAAATAATATCAAAATAAATTTATATTAAATTTATATTAAATTTAATAATTTATAAACGAAATTGCAAGATATTTATTCAAAATAAATGTATAATAAATATAATATAAAATTTATATATTTAATAATAACAATTAAATTCACTTATAAAAAAACTTTATAAAATTTTCACTAAAATTAATATCATAATTAATTTTAAATATATATATTATATTTATATTATAATATTATAATATAAATTTTTAATATGAATGATTCCAAAATTTAATAAATTCTTATTTGAAACAATTTCCATTTTATGATTTATATTAATGATTTAATATATATTATTTGATTTGAAAAAAAAATTTTATTTTAAAAAAATAAATCAACCAAATAATAGAATAATTCAAAAAATACATTCCTTTTAGAAGCATGAATGCATTTGAATAAAAATAAAATGAATATTTTTTATACTTTTTTTTTATACCTAACTTCAGTTCGTAATGGTACGATAATGTTTTATAGTCAAATTAAATTTTAAAAAAAAGATTCAAAAATATTGATCTCGATAATTATCTTTTTATATTTTATATTTTATATTTAAAATTGTTATTATATTCTAAATTCGATAGAGAGAACGATATGTTATTATTAAATAGAATATTAAAAATCAATAAATATGTAATTTATGTGATTTGGTATAAATTTCTTTATTAATAAGTATATGATTGTATATATATATATGCACATGTATAAAAAAGTAATCCACAAATATCTAAAATAAGAAAAATAAAACGAATATATATTACATGAACATGTTTAGTAATAAAAAGAATAATTTACCACCAAGACCTCATATTCCAAATTCTGAACATATGTTGGAAGATCTTAATAATTCTTCTATAGATGACATAGCATTTAAAATAATTCATAAAGGTATTATTTTTTGTCTTTATATAATTGTCTTAATTTAATGTCATTATATAATTAATATTAAAAAAAATAAAAAGAAATAATATAATATTTTAAATCATAATTTTATTTTAAGCTTAAATCAAATTTAGCTAACCTCATTTTGTGTCCAATTTCAAATTCTATATTATAATTTATTTTACAATTTATTAATATTAATCAATATAAAAATATAAATTTTTTTTCAGATGAAATTTCTGGAGAAAATTTAATGAATGCAAGTACTTCTGATACATATCAGAAAGTGAAAATGTATTTACACATAAAACAACAGTTAAAATATTTGGAAACTACTCTTGAAAACAAAGAGCAACAACTTAAAACTGATAATGAAGAAATAAAAAGACTTGCAGATAATATTAAAAAACAAGCACAAGCTGCATTGATAACATAAGATTTTATATATGCAAATAATATCGAAATTATTTGGTTAATTTCTTTTATAAAAAATTTTAATTTTTTTAGATTATAAATAGATAAATTAGAATTTTTCTTATCTTCATATATTAATTAATCATATAAAACAATTTTACTTATAATGAAATATTTTATTATATGTATATAGATAATATTTTTTTATACAAAATATTAGTGCTAATATAATATATACAAGTATAATTTAAAAACTTTACAAAAATAAATCTTATAATAATCATTCTCTGATGTTATTTCTATATATATAATATATATATATAAAATAATTTAATATTCACATTTTAATATAATACATATTATATAATATAACATATTACATTAATATAATACATATTATATGTAGTTTATAATAATATAATTGTGATATTTTTTTAAATTAATCTTATAATTTTCTTATAATTTTTGTAACTTTTTACAATTTTTATGTTAAATAAGATTGTTGTAATGGCAGTTGAGAGGCATTTATAATATTATACTTGATAATAAATTTTCAATATAAATTTCATTAATTTCTATTTTGATTTGAAAGTTTTATTCTTCAAAAATTTATAAATATTTGAATATGTACTTTATAATGAAGATTTTATAACTTTTATTATATTATTATATTATTTAATCTTTCTTTTTTAAATGATTTATTTTTTCTTTTTATTATTTAAAAGGATTCATAATATAAAAATATATAAATATAATAAAAATATAATATATACAAGTATAATTTAACATATAATAATTTTATAAATATTTTGATTTAGAGCTTAAAGACTAATTTGATATAAATTTTTCTCAGATTGTATACTAAAAATAGTTCAAAATATAAAATAATATCTATTATTAAAGTTTACAACTATTTTTTTCAAAATGTCTTAAATATTGTTGTGCATTTATTCAATTATTGATATTATTAATTAGGAATGCCTATTGTAATATCATATTTAACTAATGGATCATTAAGATAAGCACACCATGTAAAGCCCGATGGATATCCTGAAAAAATTATGCACAAAATTTTAAATTAATATTTTCAATTAAACAACTTAAGATATGAATATTAAATAATTAAAAATTTACAAGAAAATTTTTCATTACATCATTATTTTTTGTAATTATAGTGTAAATAATGTATAAAAAACATATAAAGCAATTATCTATTAGTATATAACATATTTATAGTATACTATATATAGTAGTATCATGTATATCATGTTTGCTTTAAAATACATGGTAAAATAAAAATTTAATATATATATACTTACAATTATATTATATAGTAAATGATTTTCATGTGTTCACAAAATGTGATTGAAATGAAATATCAAAATGTATTGCCTTTTTTCCAGCTGCATGCAAGTAATCCCTGGATTAGTCAGTTGTTAGTGACAAATACCTATGTTTTAGAAAAATATACACATAAGGTATATCAGATTAAGATTTCTATGAACTACATAAATGAAAAGGTTTTTTACAGAAATACAATTGTACCTCCACCAAAAAACATATATTATGTGTTGATTTTTATTTATAACATTTGTAACAATAATATAAAAGTGCTTTACATTTGTTTTATATAAAAGTAGAATAATTCTGTTCATTTTACACATTAAGTATTTTCAAACGGAATATAAAAGTATACAATATATTAATTATATTTTTTACATAATATGTTGATATGTTCAATTAGGACGGAATTCAGATATATATTTAGATTAATTGTTGTATGTTTTTTATAACATTAATAACGATCAAGTATTTGCAATTATTTCAAATTGCTTTAAACTGCTTTAATATCATTTTAACAATTAAATAAATTGTCTTAACTTAAATGAATACTGGAATTATTTTTTTTAAAACCAAAAATATAAAATTCATCTATAATAATAAAATTTTTCTTAACTATATAACATAATTTGTATGTACATAATTTCTCAATATTACTATTGAAAAATTATATAGTTTTACGTACATAATATATATACGTATATATATTATTTTTATAAAATTCATTGTGTAATTGTTATAAAAGCATATATTAAATGTTTTATGAATTTTAAAATAAAACTCGATTTATGAAGAATAATAATAATATAATGGAATGATTATACTTTTCTTTTTTTCAAGTATTTATCTCTATTAATTATTTTTTTATGTTTAACATAACATACTATAAAATGGCGAATATTATTTATATTATTCAAAAATAAAAAAGAATAAATGAAAAGAATAAATGAAAATTACAAAATATTTAATATTAAATGTAAATTTGATATTATATGTAAATTTTGATATATAATATATAAAATATAGATTACATTAAAATACTATTATTATCAAACAATTATATAATGCAATATTTGAATAAAATTTTTAGTAATTTTATATTGCAATAAAAAATATCAAATTTTTTTGCATATTTTTAAAGTATTGTTTGTAATAGTTGTTTGTAATTCAACTATTTATATTAATAATTAATGTCAATTTGCTATTTTTTTACATGATTTGTGACATAAATTTTTTATATGTATAACAAATATAGATTCTAGGAACATATAATTGATTGCTTTAATTATTTTGAATTATGATTATATCATAATCATAAGTAATTAATTTTAGTTATTTACTATCAAAATTCGGCATCAAAAAAAAGGTACGAAATATTAACTTGCCTCTAGGCTTGTACTTAAGATGGTCCTCAATGAATTGACAAGGACAACGGGCGGAGACACAATGACGTGGTGGAACAGATAAACCCGCGATGTCTCTATTACGTTCCTGTGAGTCTATAACCAGATCAAGTCTGCGGCGCACAAAGTGATGTGCCCATCGAGATGCATACCTCAGCAACAGCAACTCCGCCCGTTCCTGTCAACACATACCATCATCATTCAGAAACCTAGAGCTGAAGTAGCCTAAATCTGTTTTTTATACATTAATAATAATGTATATAACTTATTTATGAATCTTGAAAAATCTGTTATATATAAAGTATGTAATTAAACATAAAGATATAACAGATTACAAATTTTTTTTTTAACAAATTTTTATCATTTTTTGTTTAACCAAAATTTGTTATTCATCATTATTCACCATTCATATTATTCACCATTTTACAAAAATATTTTCTATATATAAACTATATTTTTTTACATCAAATTAATTATTCTGAATTATATGATATCCAAATATTATGTACAATTATATGCAATATTAAAAATAAAACTTGTAATACATACACATATGTGTAATTATACAAGATTTATACAAATATTAATTTGAAATTAAAATTAAAATATTTAAAAATATTTAAAAATAAAATATTTAAAAATATTTAAAAATATTTAAAATATTTAAAATATTAATTTGAATTAATTCTAAATATTTAATAACATATTAATTAACAAATAATATAATAAAAAATAGTATTAATTGTAATCAAGTATAATAATCCATATCACCAAAAAATAATTCTAAAAAATATTTTATATATTAATATTATATAGAAATTTAATTGCAATTATTACAAATAAAAATCTTATATAATTAAGTACATTATAAGTACTTCATATTTCATATAATTTAATTTTGTTTTATTAATTTTTAATAAAACAAATTTTGATTATTCACCTATTTTTGATAATATCACTCATATTATTAACAAATAAATCTATTTAAATTCTTTGATTTAATGTATCTTTCATTTAATTTTTCAAAAAAATAAATTTCTAAATAAATTTTTATTGTTATTAAAATAACTTGTATAAGTTAAAAAGTTTTTTTTTTAAATGTATCAATATTGCTTTAAACAATACTGATTTTAATTTTGTTATATGTTTTTGTTTATTATATATATATTAAATATTGTTTTAAATGCCTCTATCTTTAAGAAAACTACTCCAGCTAGGACAGAAATCTCTGCCTTGAACATGAGGTTTATTACGTAACCATTCTTCTATATATTGACATGGACATAAAGCTGATGCTAAATGACGAGGTGAAGAAGGATTTCCACCTTCCTCATCTACTGTCCAATCCAATCGTCGACGTAAATAATCCTTTGCCCAACGTTGTACATACCGGCAGAATACTTGTTCGCTTTTACCCTAATAGTTTTTAATTTATTATACAAAAAATAAATTGTGAAGTTCACAAAGAAAAGAAAAAAAAATATATTTTTACGATATATATAAATAATAAAAGTTTTTATAATATATATATTATTAAAATTTTGTAAATATAATATATTATATACCTGTTTGCGAGAAATTCTAGTAGTTGTATTGCCTTGTATTACAATATCACTATCATCTATATCCATTCGCTGTTGCAACTCCTTTTTTCGACGCATTTCAGAATTTCCATCTTCTCCTATTATTCTTCCTTCACGTTCTTCTCGTTCTATAACTTCTTGTAATTTTTTCTATTATAAAACAAATTAAGTTTAAAATATATTAATTATATTCAAATATATTATATATTGATTAAATTTTAAATATATTATTAATAAATATATAAAATAATATATATTAAAATACAAAAATTTTCAAAAAATTTTTAATTTCAATTAAAAAAAATTTTTTTTGTACAAACTCAATTACATTAAGCTCTAAAGTGTTTAAATTAAATACATATTCAACAACACTTACAATGCAATCTGTAGTATCAAAGTATATGAAGCAAAGATTGACTTTGTGACATGAAATCTTTCCTCTATCATCCAATCCAAGCAATATTTTATGTCGAAGTAAATGTTTGTTCACTTGCCCCATACATTTTTCAAGATTATGATTCAATTTTATCTTGATGAACATGCAAAAAAATATTGCAGCAGCATTGAGGACTAACCACATAACGCCAAGCCCAAATAAAGTAAGACCAGTTACTCCAGAAAATAATAAGCCAAGCAATACAATAAATGCAGTAAATATCCAAAGAACAAGAATCCTTTTGTAACATACATTATACATATTGAAACGTACATCATTCACAAGTAACTCCATTATATGTACGTAATCTTCTACTGTAAGCTATAAAAATATAATTTATATATTTTATATATGAATATAAAATTTATAAAAAATAATTTTAAATATTATAAATATATAATTTTAAATATATAAAAAAATATTTATAAAAAAAAAAGTAAAATTCAATTAGAAATGTACCGTTAAACCTTGAGCCATTAATTCTTCTGGTACTAATTCTGGACGAAATTTAGCTGGAGTAATCCATGGCCATCTGGTATTGATTGGTAAAAGAGTAACTATAGTATCCCCATTGGCAAAACCTTGTCTAATATTTCCAATAGATGTACTTATAATATTATTAGTAACACTTCTGCCATTGGATATATCTCGAAGATCAATAGTCTTCAAAGAAGCACTTTTAGGATCAGAAACTCTTATTTCAGATGGTAAATTAAGTTCTGGACTTTCAGATGTAATAGAACGACTTAAACCTGACCTATCTAAATTAATTTGGACGGATTCAGTTGATATCACAGCACCTCTATATTCATGATTTTTTATTTGTTGATTATCTAAATTATCAACAGATTTTCCAATTTTTTCAACATTCACTGTTATTGATTCTGGTTTTATTACAGCTGGTGTATTTGTTTTAGTTTTTTCTTCTATACTATCATTATTTTTAATAGGTGCTTCATCTTCAAATTGGACCCAATTTTTTGTTCTTGATGATATATTAGGTGAATTAACTACTGATACATGATCAGCTGTATCTTGTGAACTCATTTTCACTAAAGAAATAATAAAAAAACAAATAAATAATATATATAAAGAAAATCATTTCATATAAAATTATTTCATGTATTCAAAAATATTAAACATATTTTGTTATATGTATAATACATGGAATAATTTTATTTAATAATTTCATATATATTAAATTAATTACACATATATTTATCAAATATAATGTCAAATGTTATTAAATAAGAGAAATGTAAAAAAATAGGGAGTGTCTATAAAGATGTATTTTATAATATAAACATGATTTAAAATATAGATATATATAAAATATGAAAGTATACTAAAAAATTAAAACATTACGTTAAATAATATTTTTAATAATATAATTATAAAATTTCAAAGCAAAAATTATAAATTCGTATAAAATGCGAAAACCATATATATATATATATGTATATGAAAACCAAAATTTATGAAAATATTTACGTATATACAATCTTTATTATTAATACAATGAGGATAATATTATATATTTATATTTAATATATTATACATAGAAAAATTATATAATTAAATCTTTCTTACCTATCGTGATTTGACCTATCTCATATCCGTGAGGTGAAAAGGTACGTAATACATGAAATCAAGGTGTGCAGCATTGCGATACGAAAAACAAGGGTGGGGCAAAAAATACTATAACGATATTGTATAATAATGTATATATATTTGTATATATGATAATTTGCCATAAATGTGTATACATATATCATTATCTATATCATTCTTGAATATCTAATACGTATATAAGTAAACAATTGCGTGTATAGATCAATAAATATAATAATATGCATTATTTTGTAAGATTATTTTTTGGTATATACTTTTTTGGTATAGTTATTTATATAAATACATATATATTAAAATTGATCGTTAATTCACTTATATATTTTTTTATAATTTACAGATATAAATATATTTTTATATATATACATATGATTAAGAACAATATTTACTTGTCAAAGACAATTGTTTCTCATAATATTATTAAGATTAAAATATATATGCAGAAATATTATTGATATATTATTAAGTATTTACTATTATCGTGAAATTGTATTAAATATAATTCAATACAATGGTTCGACGAAAAATAATTATAAATGTATTCAAATATGTTGAAATAATTACAAAGTCTAATTATGTTTTTGCTAATGTGTGTTTATTACATCAAAGAAAAAATATGTTTATGACATATTTGCAACAAGTTAATAAAATAAAAAGAAATTATAATACTTATCAGTGGAAAAATACATCACAAACTAAATTTTTTATTGTATCAGGTAGTTTTTTATTTAATTTATTTAAACCTAAAGAAGAAAAAGATGATATTGAAGAATTAAAAATGACAATTAAACGATCAATTTTATTAATTCAGGTTAGATATATTTTTATATTATCATAATTGATGATAATATAAAAGTTAAATATATTGTATAAGTATTAAATACAATTTTCAAGTGTTGAATACAATTTCTTATTTTAATATTATTTTAACATAAATAATTCTTTCTAATATTTATAGAAACAAGAATTTCTAAAAGCAGAACAAATGCTACATGTTGCTTTAAATCAAGCACAAATTTTACAACATTATGATGGTATAACTTATGTATATGATGTAATGGCAAATTTAGCATATGAGATAAATGATTTTAAAAAAGCAGAAAATTTATTTATATCAGTTTTAAAAAGATTAATAGCTAAAGGAATTCCACAAGATGATTTAGCAGTCATTCATATTAGTCTTAAAATTGCTGATATTTATGATAAGATAGGAGATAAACAGTAAGCAATCATATAATTTTATTTATTTTTCAATTGTATTTTATTTTGGATTCTTTATGAAATATATTTAATAATTTAATACAAAATATTTTACCATATTTTATATTTTATATTTGTAGAAAAGCAGAAAATGGATATAAATTTTGTTTACAACATTTACAAAATCATTTGATTAAAGACAATCAAAATCAAGATATATTACAATTGTTAGGTTTGACATTGGAAAAGTATGCATCTATGCTTTTTTCACAATCACAATATGCTAATGCTTTTGAATACTTTACTCAAGCTTATGATATATCTATAAAAATAAATGGTGAAAAAAATGAACAAACTGTTATTTTATTGAATAATTTAGGAAGCGTTTGTTATATGTTAGAAAAATATGATCAAACTATTCAATATTTATCTAAAGCTGCAGAACTAGGTAACACTAATATTATTTTATCATCTTTATCATCTTTAATATTATTTTATTATCTTTATTAATTTAAATGTATGAATTATATTTTTAGGAAAAAAATTACCAGATATGATTGAATTAGGTTCTGTTTATGTCAATTTGGGAAATACATTTATTGCAAAAGGACTTTATGAAGAAGCAAAAAAAAGTTGTAATGAAGGAGAATATTTAGCAAAAGCTAGAAATGATAATGAAACTATAATAGAAGCTAAAAAATGTTTTGAACAATTAAAAAGTTTAATATCTTAATATAAAATAAGATTATTTCAAGTTTGTTTTAAATTATAAATATATTAATATTGTGTGTTATATTAAATTATATATAATAATATATTGTAATTATATATAATATATAATTGTATGATATATCAGTTACATAATGAGAAAATATTAAATATATTTTATTTATAATATAAGATTATATATTTATGATATATTTGTTACATTTTTTTAAATAATTGATAAAATTATCATTTTATGTCATATATAATATATTATTGAATTCATTAAAATATGAAAATTCTATTCTTTTAAAAAATTCTACTCTTTTAAAAAATTTATGAGATTTTACTCTTTTCCTTTTTTAAAACTTAAAATTTCTTATAATATAGCAGTTAATACAACTATAAACAAAATTTATGATATTTTATTTGAAATTAAAACCATGATTTTTTTAATTATAGAATGATATTTTTTTATATATATAAAATTATTTATGAACATATATGAATATAATATAAAAGATATATCAGTTCACAATATAAACAAATTTTTAAGACAAGTTTCATTAAAAAAAACATTATTTCGTATAGTTGAACACAAAATGGTTTATACAAATAAATATAGATAATATTAAAAATCAATATTAATATTTAAAAAAAATATATCACGAATGTATCAATATTTGATTTTATATTATTCTTCTTATTCTTCTTCGTATTATTTCTTATGAGACTAGTAATAAATTATTTTAATATTTTCCAATGCATGTTAATATCTCTTTTAATTTTCTATTTATAATATTTCTTATTTATGACGAATGATATTTAAAATTGTACTGATTTTTATCTTTGTATTCGCTCTATTATTTTTATATATTATAATACTAACATTTATAATAATCATACAGCATTGCTTTCACTGGTATTCATGCTATATAACATATTAGAATAGTCACTAATATTCATTAAGTAATTACAATATTGTAAAAATATAAATTCCAATTTTGAGTTCTTATTATAGCAGTCAAATGAATTATTAAGTGATCACAATATATTGAAAAAAATGTAATATAAAACTATTCATACTCTGCTATAAGTACCATCATATATACACCTAAGAGAAGTGCAATAATTTCTTTTACAGATTGTCTAAAATTAGTATCTGTTAAAAGTTCTGGTATTACAGAAACTGTAGCTATATAAATAAATCCACCAGCTGTAAATGGAAGAATCCACATAGTTGCAAGATCACCTGAAAAATTCAATAAAAAAACTAAATTGAAATTTTTAATTAAAAGATATTTAATATTTAATTAAAAGATTTATAAACATAATATTTTAAATTTAATTTTAAAATAAATATAATATATATTTGTTTAAAGTATTATAATTTATTCTTACCCATGCCTTCTGCTAGTAATGATACATAAGTTCCCAATAAAGCACCTATAGCAGTACTAAGTTGAAGCAACATAGCCTGTAATTAAGTTAACATTATATAATTAAATTATTATTATATAATATTAAAAATTTTTTTTGTTAATTTTTTTTATATCTTACTTTTTGTTTACTATAACCACTTTGTATTAAAATAGCAAAGTCTCCTATTTCATGAGGTACTTCATGTAATAAAATTGTAAATGTAGTAATATAACCAATATTTTTTCCAGCTAAATAGCTAGCTCCAATAGCAAGACCATCTGTAAAATTATGTAAAAAATCTGCAACTAAATTTAAATAACCAGCAATTTTAATTTCATTTTGTATATTTTTTGTTTCTTTTTCTTTAGAAATAACATCAAACTTATCAATATCTTTCTGTAATTTATTATCATCTTTGTTTTCTTTTGATAGATTTTCTGTAATACTTATCTTATGTGCATGTAAATGACTATGATCACTTTTAATAATTCTCACTGCTTTTTCAACAATTAAAAACATGATAATACCTAATAATACACATAAGCCAACAGACATATCATGTCCATGATTTGATTCTTCATCTTTATTATGAGAATTTTTATATGAATGTACTTCTTCAGAAGATTCATACATATGAGGAATTAAAGCATGAGGAATTAAATGTAAAAATGCATCTCCCAATAAACCACCAGATGCAAAACTTAATAATACCTTAAGCAATGGTTCACATTCTTTAGTATTATCTAAAGGTACAAAGAATAAAATAAAAAAGGGAGCTGCTGATATAATTAAAGTAGATGCAGTAGCTTTAAGAATCACTTTGTTGTAAGTTCTGTCAGACAAAACTGATTTATATTGATGGTCATAATTATCATTTTCATGTTTATGTTTATGTATAATTTCTTTATGATGTATAGAATATTGATTCTGTAAATATGCTTCATTGGCTTCCTTGGTATATTTAAAACTTGGTGACTTTTCATGTTCATGAGCTTGACAAAGACTTGGTAAATTTAAAATTATTAGCAATAAAAATGTGCCAAGTGCAATTCGTAAAATCCATTTATTTGTATTATTTTTTTGTTGGTTATCCTCTGTCATTATGATCGTTTTTATAATTTTGCACAAATTTATTAAAATATAGCTGGACTATGTATTGTTGCAAATGCATAAAAGTGCAAAAACTTTAATATTATAATTATGAGAAATAACATTAAAAAATTGTAGCCACGTCACTGGATAATGTGTTATCGGAATAAAATTGTTTAGTTTTTTTAAAACTAATGTATTAATGTTGGTAACATTGACTTGTTATAGTTCTTAGTTATTGGCTATTCTGATAGCTTGTAAATTTTAAATTTAAGAAATGGTTGCGATAATAATTGAGAATATTATATTTTAAATAAAATGTCAGCAAATTAATGAGTTTGTTGTTAATATATAAACATATAATCATAATATTAAAATATTAAACATGATATAATTTTGTAATAAGTTTATTTTTATCTTTAAATCATTGTTACGAAAAAATTCGTTATATAGAATCTAAACTGTGGATGGCGGAAATCTTCACAAATATTCCACGTGAATTGTCAAAGAACAAAATTTAGTGAGGTTAGTTAAAAGAAAAGAAAATTTTTTTTGATTTAATTAATGAAATTTTGATATATATAGACTTTTATCAGCATGTCACATAATACTTTAAAATCTATGAAACATGGATTTTATAATGCCATTTTTTCAAGTTCGCCTATTAATTTCGATAAAGAAAATATTAATTATTTAAATGAGAAGTAAGTTTTTTTAAATATTAATATACTATTATTAAAATATTATATATTATTTATATTATTTATTCTACTATTTTGTAGGGAAGAAACATGTTCTGATACACTTGATACACCTCAAAAAAGAAGTCAAGATCATAATGAAAATAAATGTTCAAAATTTGAAAAACATAAAGTATTACTTGACAATGATATTGAAAATTCAAAAATAACAAGTACGCCTTGTACTATAAATCTCATTCGTTCAAAGTCTACAAATATACTTAAAAAAAAACAAACTTTATTCTCTGAAAATGAAACATCTGATTCAAAATGTAAAATTTCTACAAAAGCATGCACAACTTCATTGAATGAAAAAATTTTAACTACTATGCACTCTTATACTCCTAAACAATATAAAATTCACACTGCTATAAGTAATTCAAAAATAAATACCTTATCTTCAAATAAAACACCTATAAAACGTTATTTTAGTGATAATATTTTATCACAAGTTACTCCTGATTGTTTTAATGTTGTTCAAGTTGAAACATCATCTAATAAATTAAATGAAATTGATATTGAAGATCAAACAGTATATGAAGAAGAAAATACTAATTTAACTGTAGGAATACGTGTTAGACCTTTAAATACAAAGTAAGTTATTATATTTTTGAATTTTTTTTTTTGAAATAATATTATGTTTTTAATTATAATAATATTATTAATAATATTATATAATATTATGTTAATACTTTTTTTTATTTTTTATGACTTTAGAGAATTAAATGATTCAAAAATTACATCAGTTATACAAGTATATGGTCAAAATGTTATTGTTAATTGTGAATCTGTTCAACATACTTTTACATATGATCATTGCTTTATGTCACATGTGGATATATCACAACCTGATTGTGCTAATCAAGAAATTGTTTTTAAAAATATGGTTCTACCATTAGTACAAAATGCTTTTGAAGGATATAATGTTTGTTTGTTTGCTTATGGACAAACTGGTTCTGGTAAAAGTTATAGCATGATGGGTCAAGAATCTATTCAAATTAATGCATCATCATTTGATGAAGCAATTGGTATTATTCCAAGATTTTGTCAAGAAATATTTGCAAGAATATCTAATAATATGAACATTAAAACTACAATAGAAATTAGTTATTTTGAAATTTATAATGAGAAAATACATGATCTTTTAACAAATGTTAACAATGGAGTAAAAAGAGCTCCTCTTAAAGTTAGAGAACATCCTGTATTTGGTCCATATATTGTTGATTTAAGTCAACATTGTGTACAAAACTATAAAGATTTACAAGTATATTTTTATAATATATTATATATTAATATATATACAATAAATATGTTTATTTATAAATATATTTATTTTAGACTTGGCTGAAAGTGGGTAATTCACAAAGAGCTACAGCAGCAACTGGAATGAATGAAAAAAGTTCGAGATCACATAGTATATTTAGTATTATATTAACACAAACTCAAATAAATAATCAATTAGATAATGGATCCATAGATGCTAGTCGTCGAAGTAAAATTAATTTAGTAGATTTAGCAGGAAGTGAAAGATTAAGTCAAACTTGTGCAAGTGGTGATAGATTAAAGGTATTTTATATTATATTTGATTATTTAATTATTGTTTAATAATTTTTTTATAATATATTATTAATTGTGCATTCTATAGGAAGGTGTATCAATTAATAAATCATTATTAACTTTGGGAAAAGTGATTGCATCTTTAGCTGAAAATACAAATAATCGTAAACGAGGTTTTGTTCCATATCGTGAATCTGTTCTTACATGGTTATTAAAGGTAAGTACTATTAAATTATTAAAATAAAATTTTATGTAAGTAAATAATATTCTTTATTAAATCTTCATTAACAAAATTTTTTATTTTAACAGTCTTTAAATATTACTGCATATATATATAGGATATCTATTTTATCTAAATATAATGAAATATTTTTTAATGAAAAGATATCGAAATATTATGAAAAAATATTTTTTAAAAAATTATTATTTATAAGGATTATTTTTATATAATATTAGTAAAATTTTTAAAATTAAAATGTTAAAATTCTATAAAACTTATTGTATGAAAAATAAAGGGAACAATCATAAATAAAAAAATGAATAGTATAGTATCATTTTGTGTATTTTTTATTTTTCATATTATAAGTTACAATAAACTAATTTTTAACATAAATATATTCTAATACTTTTTTTATAAGAAATAATAAGTTATATCAATTAATTAGCATTAAAAATTAAATAATTTCATTTGAAATTAAAAAATTGAAATTAACTTTTTTACAATTTACATGTTTACACAAAAACTATTTTTAATAAAACTATCATGTATTTTTTTATACCAAATAACTTTCATGAGGAAATTTTTTTCATAATATTTTTTTCTTAAAAAATATTTCTCTGTATGTAAACAAAAAAGACTCACTGTATATTATTATATATGTAAGCAGCTATCATATATGTTATTTTTTTTTACAAAATTTTATAAAATTTTAAATTAAATTCGCTTTATTTTTGAAAATATTTTTTTTTATTTAGTTTTATATATATATTCAGTCTTACAAATTATTCAATTTTTCATTGAATATTTAATTAGTTTAATTTAATATAAAAGTATTTTTTAAGCATCATAGTTAATTTTTATGGAATAAAAAAATGCATATTGATTTATAGTTTAATATTATGTTAACTATAAATATATTAATATCCATTTTAGTGTTCATCATTATACCTTTCATATATATATATATATATATATATACACACACATCATCATATATTTATACACACATATCAATTTTTCGAAATAAAATTTCGGAGTAAATTTCAAGTGATATGCCGAATGATATAAATTACTAAACAAAATTTACGATTACGAACATTAATCTTTTATTTGATTCATATTCATTTCTTCTCTTTCATTCAAGTTGAATTTGCAGAAATTATCTGTTCAAATAAGTGTTTGATTCGGACTATGAACAATAAAGTGGACATTACTACTTGAGAGATCTTTAACTAGATATATGTAATGTTATTATATATTTTTATATTTAATATGTAACTTATGACTTTTTCTTATTTTTAAATTTATTTCTCTTTTTTGTCAAATTTTGAAAAATAATGAATTCATATCCAAATAATGTATGTATTTTATACGCGGAAAAAATTATTGCAATAGAAAACTTAAAAACAAATCGAATATATATTTTTATGAATTTTTTCTATTTTAGCATTTATATATTTGCTGTACTTTCATACAATTCAAGATATATTCAAATTATAAAACACGATTAAAAATATTTCATTATTATTTATAATTTTTTTCTTCGTTAATAACTTCTTAACATTCATTGCTTTTTGAAGTTTTTTTCATTTTATTATCAATGTTCATTTCTTTTATGCTTGTGTTATCATGTTCTTCTTCTTCTTCATGAATTTCTTGACAAGAATTTCTTCGCAATTTTCCCTTTATGTAAGTAGCTAGGATTCTTCTTTTATTTTCTCGACATAAATAACAATTTTCTTTTGAAAATGTCTTCTGTTCGTGATGTTGCAATTCACGTTGAGAATAAATTTGTGTTGATTTTCCTGGAAAATGATTTTATTTTTCTATAATAATAATATTATATGAAATTTGTACTATTTTATTTTTTATTATTCTATTTTTTAAATGTTATTGTTTTTAATAAAAATAATATAGATTTTTAGTATTTAACTTTTTTTTATAATTGAAACAAAAATTTTTTTTTTAATTTTTAAATTTCTATTTTAAATTCATTGATTTTTATTTTTTTTTTATTAGTTAACTAATGTTCAAAGTTTCAAGTATATCATCGTGCGTTGTAGCACGTAATCAATTTACTTATGAAGATACTGTTTTTTAATCGAAAAATATTTTATAATTAAAAAATGTAATGCATCACATTTATTTCTTTTGAAATTTAGCTTTAATAAATTTTACTATAAGTAAATAATTTTAAATTGATAATTTTATATAAATTTCGTAGAATAAAAATTATATTTTGTTATATAAATTGTAATAGTAAAGAAAAAATAGAGAAGAATAAACGAAAATAGAATGAAAGATGATTGATGTTTCAGATAAAAAAAATTAATAAATAAAAATTTTAAGATCAAGTCATAATTTTGAACAAATAATATAGCAAATTTTTATTACATAAAATTAAAAATAAATTATCAATATAGTTTTTTTTCAATTATAAATTATAAATTATAAATTTCAATTATATTATTTAATAATTTGATTCAATTTTAAATATATACACATAAATAAAAAAAATTTAGTCGATTGAAATATTTGTTTTCCTAATATAGTATAGTATACTATATTAGGTAGATTTAGTATAATAATAGTGTAATAATAATAATAATTAAGTAGATAATATAGATTTGATAAATAAAATTTGCATTGGAAATTTTATATAAATTTATGTTCAATTTGTATCAATATTGACTATCATTATTTATTCCCACATCACATTATTTATTTTCATGAATGCATTTTTATATCGAAATATATGACTTATATAATTGAAATTTCGATTTAAATTAAAAAAATAAAATGTTTTTATTATTAACTAAGTTTCATGTAAATCATGAAATATTTTTATATACATGTATAAAATTGAAAATTGGATAAAAAAATGATTACTATTCATTCATTTATTATTTTATATTTTTAACTTTGTTTTCACTAATATATATGAATGATATGAAAAGTATTTTTTGTATCATTTTATCTGTTTACATAATATATATAGATGTATCTATTAATATATTAATATATATTATTATATGTATTATAATGAAATTGTATGCATATTACGTTACGTAGTTTACATACATATATTATCACTTAATCATAAATATCATAAATATATGATATGTTTTTCATATTTAACTTGTTTTCATACTATTTTCTTTCTTTCAAATATATATATATATATGGTATAATATATTTTAGTTAATTATATTTTTATGGTCTCATTTATATAATTTAGAATAAAACTTTTTCATGTTAGTAATTCTATTTTAATTTATAATATATATGTTATTTTAATTTATAATATATACATTGAGATTTTTAAATTCGTGATTGTAGTTTATTTTAAATTCTAATAATTCTAATATATAATAAATAAAGCAAAGAATTATTTCTTAGCAATTAATTCCATACAATCGTAAGATAATTACATATGTATAAATATATAATAATATTATGCATAAATACATAAAAAAATATTCTTCTGGCATCGATTAAAAATATAAAAATCATATTAATCAAATTATATTAATTAAATGAAAAATGATTAATAATCAATTTATAAATAAAATCAATTATATAAAAATTTATTTATCCATCTAAAGATATTCAGAAAGAACGATGATAATGAATTGATCATTTCAGAATGTTTGATAATTATTTAATATTATCTTTATTTTTTTATCATTTTAATAAGTATTTAAAAGATAATTTGTTTAGATACAAAACGTACCACTATTAAAATAATCTTTATTCCACGGTTGCTCATAGTCTCGGTATTGAGGAGTCCTTAAAAAACCGTAAGTCAAGACTTCAGGAACATAGACTAAATCCATCGTTTCTGTTTGAAGTTTTTCTGAAGTAAAGATATATTTTATCTATTCTATTCATAAAAATTTATTGTATATACAAATATTTTCTTTCTTCTTTGATTTATTTTTGATGTATTTTTTTAATTCTTATTTATTTATTTCTTCTTATTTTTAAAAACTCACCGAATGATCACGAAGTTGCACCTATTTTCTAAAACGCAACTAAAACTCGTTTAATAAGATTTCCTGTTTATTGTTATTTTCGGTCTTCTTTCTTTCACTAATTGGAAATAATTTATTGATGATCAAAAAATTTAGTGTTATTACATATTGTTCATAATAAAAAAAAAACAAAAGAAATAAAGGTAATTAAAATTAAAAACAAAATTATGTTATGCTCGAATTGCTACGATGGTTTGCTTTGAACTGAAGAAATACACTGAGCATGAAATGTTTATGAGTCGGTTCTTCCCTCTCCATCGGTTCTTTTTCTCTTCACTCCTCTCCTCCATTACTGCGTGCCCTTCAACTCGGAGTTTTATCCCTCCCTTTCTTCCAATCACTTTTGCGAATTTCTTACGTATTTTATAATCATTCAACATATTTTCTGCGCATATTTTTTTATGATATTAACCTTATAATTTTTTATTTGTTTCTATTGAAATTTTTGCTTTATAACTTTATTTTTATACAATTTGAATATGATCTATTTCTTACAGATTATAAATTATAAATTATAATATATAATATATTAAGATATTTTCTTCATATAAATTCAATCAAATGAAACAATTTTCTTCATCTATTTTTAATTTCATATTTTTCAAATATACATTTCATATTTATTATATATACATTTGGAAAATTTATAAAAATATTTTATAAAAAATAAAAAATTTTCAAATATTTTGAAAACTATTATTAAAAATGATCATGAGACAATATTTAACAACACTTACTAATAATAAATACTCATTGAATATGATTTGTTTATTTTATGAATTCACATAAATAAGTAAATGTCTATCTTGATAATTTGTTAAAATCATTGTTGCCCTTCCTTTTTTAATTATTATGTCGTATTATAAATGCTAGATCAATGATAATTTACTTGTTTATTATCATTTTAAGTTGTTTTTTATGTAGTATTATTATTCTGCATTGTTAAAACCTGCACTTATTAAAAACTATTAAAATTTTTTTTAAATGAGTTTGTAAATGAATAATAATGAGTTTGAGATGTATAATTAGATCCTACAATTACAATATTCTTACAGTAGTAAATATCTAATAATATTGGTGGAATATATTATATATTATATGATGAAATTTATTATATAAAACAAAATAAATGAAACATAAATGTTTATATATACATAAATATCATTTTTTATGAAACAATATTTAAAAAATTGTTTTAAAAAAAATATAAGTTTTTTTTAAATAATTTAAACTATGAATAAAAATAGTTTTATTTATTTATATATGATAAATATATATATGATAAATCTGAAAAATTATAAAGTGTAATAAAAACTTCTTCGTGTTATTAAATTTTGAAATACGTTAAAATGCATTAATTCTGAAAACAGTTAAAACGTAATAAATTTAAAAAAAGAAAACTACTTAACAAATTATGATATAGATATTTTATCTATTTATTTTATCGTCGCAAAATAAAAAAATATAAATAAATATGTGTTATAGTTATAATTTTTCATAAAGCATAATTTAAATATTCAAGCATAAACTTAAAAACACTGGATTTTCTATGACGTTTTCTATAATGTTTTCTATGTCAATTAGACATCGATTCATTTTTTCAATTGTTCTATTGACAATAAATAAAGTATGATAATAAAATTAATTTTATGTTTAAAATTAGAAATTAGTTAATTAGAAATTTTATATACAATAATGTAATATATGTAATAATAAATATGTATAAAAATAATAGTAAAAATATAGAAAATTTTTTTATTCTTTTATTTTAGTTGAATATTAATTTAATATATTTTATTATATATCTTTGTGTACACATACTATTCCATATTTTTTTGTCTTTTTATCGGTTAATTATATCAAGATAACATTAAGAAATAAACGTCAAGGTATGATCGATAACGAAATAGGTACTTATAAAAGATTAATCCACAGTCGTTCTTAATCGAACTTTTATTGTCTTATCATATAAAATACTGATAATGGTTATTCATGCGCAAAACAATCAAGATTAAATTAGATAAAACAGATAAAATAAAAAATGTAAATATCGTTTCTTACGATATAATTTTATTAATTAATAGTAAGCAATTATAATAATTAACAGTAAATAATGGACAAATACCCGAAATAATTTATAAATATATATATTTAAATATTTGGTAACCATTCTTGAGAAGAAATTTGTATTTTTTGAGCATTAATGAAACTTATTATGAATCATATTATAAATTAATAAAATAAAATAACTTTGTTTCATATTTTTTTTATACAAAAATGTTCTTAAGAATTATGCTTATCTTGTATTTATTAAAATTTCTTTTTTAACTATATCAGGAAAGTCTCGGAGGAAATTCAAGAACAGCAATGCTTGGAACAATATCACCAGCTAATATACATGTAGAAGAGACGCTTGCAACACTTCGATATGCTTGTCAAGCTCGAGCTATTGTTAATCGCGTTCGAATTAATGAAGATCCACATGAAAAATTAATTCGGTAACAAATATTTTCTCATATGTAACTGATAATTCATACATATTATCCCATTTAAAAATATTTTTCCTTAATGTGGATTATTAATACATATAAAACTGAAAATTCTTAAATAAATTATAGATTTTCCACTTCGAAGAGGAAAGACAAAAGAATACCGATATAATTTTTATAGTTTGTAATAGGCATATAACCTAAAACTTTTAATTATAAATATAATTATGATTTTTCTATCAGAGAATTAAAAGCAGAAGTGTTGCGATTACGCGGCGTACGCGAAGGATACGAAAAACAACTTGGAATATTTCCACGTCGTCTTCTCGATTCTGTTGAATTGGTTAATCAAACTAACGATGAAATTAAACAAAAACAAGAAGAAATTAATAAACTGAAAGATCAATTAAAGAAGACTGAAGAACAACTTGCAACTACCCAAATGTAAGTTCATGAATACAAGTAGATTAAATATAATCATAAGCTATATTTATTTTAAAAATAATCAATGTAAGTTGTTATATATTTTAATATCATTTTAAAAATAAATTAGATGATCATATTGTTCCAGAAATAGATCAAAGGATATTTATCAATTTAAAGATTTGAATGTTTAGTTACATGTAATTACAGGATTTGGCAAACAAAATTACGAGATACTGAGGAAAAAAAAAATTCAGAAATAAAATATTTACGTCGCTGTGGTATTGCTATTGAGCTCGATTTTTATGAAAAGGATAAACAGCCTTGTCTTATAAATCTCGCGGCCGATCCTATGTTGTCTGGTATACTTTTGTATTTCATTCCTCCGGGATTGGTTCGCATTGGAAAAAATTCTGATTGTGAGAATTCTTCAGAAAATTTGGATATCATGTTGGATGGACCTCTGGTTAGGCCTTTACACTGGTTAGTTGGGTCGTTTGCAATTCGATGGATTGAAAAATTTCTTGGCCTTGTTCATGTTTTCCATTTGTATGCCATCTTTTTCTCCATTACTTCGTTTTTTTGACTTGCTGCTCATGAATTGTGATTCAGGAAAATATTTTCCTTTGTTCATCTTTGTTTTCTTTCACTAATCGCCTCTCACCAATGCATGTTTGTCTTCTCTTATAATTTAATATATTTAATATTATTCAAAATAATATCTTAATTAATTTAATATGATTTAAAAAAATATGCATGATAGTTTTCTATATTATTTAATCTATATGGTGTTATGATTTCCAAACGATTTCAAATTTTACACATATTATCTCATATAAGCATAAAAAATTAAATATTTATATCTGATAAAAAAAATATATATATAATTAGAATTATTTATATATTTACTTTAATAAATCTTTTTAATGATTCTTTAATCGATTTTTTATGCACTCACAGTACTATTGAAAACAATAATGGAAAACTTATATTATCTTCAGAAATGGAAGGAGATACATTTGTGAATGGGCAGGTATAATATATTTTACATTTATAATTTTATTGTATTATTATGTATTTCATCAATTATAAATTATTTATTACATATAGGTCGTAACTGGCAAAGTTATTTTAAAACACGGTGATCGATTAGTAATTGGCGGTAATCATTATTTTAAAGTTTCAAATCCGAATGATAAACATGGTAATATACAAATTTCAGCGCAAGCTGTAGATTATGAATTTGCTCATCAAGAAATTCTTAAAGTGCAGGAAGAAAAGTATAAATTTATAATAATTCTTTTTATTCAATAAATGTTCATTATTTAAAATTATGTTATTTTTAATTTAATATAGATTAAGAGCAGAATTGGAAGAAAGCAAACAGAAAGCAATAAAAGAATTAGAAAATGCAAAACGAGAAATTGAAATGCAATTGGGAACCCAAAAATTGTCATACGAACGTAAAATTGAAATTCTTGATTCTACAGTTCAAGAGCAGAAACTTGCATTAGAACAAATTCATCAAAAAAAAAAAGAATTAGAATTAGAAAAAGAATTACTTGCAAATGAAATTGAAGCAAATAATAGATTAAAACAAATACAATTTGATCAAAGTAAAGTTAATATTACGCCATATAAATCTAATTTTTTACAAGAATTGGAAAGTATTTTAAATGAAAGAACAGCAAATGTCGAATTCGCTCTTAAGATGAAAGCTAGCGAAGAAGCAATAAGTGATGGTGGTATTAGTTTACATGAAATGCAAATATTAGTAAGAGAAGCTACTGAACGATGTAAAGAAGTTGGTATTAATTATGTAGGTATTTATAATGTTTGCATAAATAATAATTAAAAAATATATGTTTTAATATATATAGCATAATTCTATTCGTTATATTTTAGGATTTTGATCAACAGCAAACAATTATCAATAAAAGTCTGAAACCAATAATTCGTATACGTAACAAAGATAGTATGAAAGAAACATTCTGGCAACCAATGCAATTTTTAGACTGGGTTCATCATTTACGAGATTATGACATAGAAGATTCGATTAAGGAACTATGTACATCAGAAGAAACTTGGGAACCTTATGAAAATACAGAAACTTTTGAAGATTCTTTGAATAATAGTCGGATTTCAATAAATATGACTCCTGTAAAAAAGCATTTAAATGAGAGTTTACAACTTTCATTAGATACGTCCGTATCAGGAACTACATTAAATAATCAAACATTTGATATTTCAAAAGATCAAGAAACTATAAATACATGTCTCCTCCAAATAGAATTTGCTATAAAAACTATACGTAAATTATGTAGTAAAAATAACGAAATTCAATCGATTCCGGAATCTCTTAGTAATATGGAAAGTATCATTTGTAATTTGCGTGAAACTTTAAAAATAGCAAACATAAATGAATGTATCAATGAAAATGTAATTTCTGTTCAGAATTTTAATGGTAGCACAATTGAAAATTCTGACATAAATTTGACAATTTCTAGTCTCAATTGCAACATAAAATCTGTTTCACCAACAAAATCTACTTTACGTAATAATGATAAAGGTTTTGTGTGTGACAAGAAAAGTGTAAGATTTACAGATAAATTAAAAGAAGAATTAACTTAGTAAAAATAAACATTACTTAATTAAATAAGATTTCTATTTAGAGAGATATATTATTATATAAATGAACGTATTAGTAATATACTTAAAAAACATTAAATGGAACATAAAAATATGTTTAGCTACATTTACTATGTGACTATATTATTTTATTTTTTATTATTCATAGCTGTTATATAATGTTATTTACGTATGTATATTATATAAAATATTCTGTATGAATGTTTAATTAAATTTATATAAGGTCTGTAAAGTTACAATAATATTATTCAAATAAAATAATTAATTTAAATAATCATTAAATAAAGCATATTTTATGAATATTAAATTAATAAAATATATTATATAAATTTTATATATATTAATCTTAACTTAATAAATTTTATATATATAATTAATCAAAATAATCCTCAATATCAATATCAGGATTCAATAAATCTTCTCCATAAACACTTAAATCTAATTGATTAAGTATTAAATTCTCGCACATTTCTTCTAAATTAGTATCTCCAATTAAAACTGCTCCTTGCATTTTACCATTTTTTAATATAAGTTTTATATATTCTTCTCCTCTAGTTATTCGTAATAATACTTCATAATTATTATCCAACTTTTGTCCATTATATAAACCAAGTAAAACTACTTTGTAACCAAAAAACTTAGTTACATGAGTGAAAAGTTCAAAACAGAAATCTTGTAGAAACTCTTCATTTTTCATTTTAGAAACCATTGATTTTGCTGCATATCGACCCATTTGATGTGCTTGAGTCCATAATCTCATTTGAAACCAATGTTTTGCTAATACCCACCCTGCACTACATACATCTCCAGCAGCATATATATCCTGTTTAGAAGTTTCTAATTTCCAATCTACCAATAATCCTCCATCTTTCTCCTTTTTTATATCTTCCAAACCTATTATATCAGAATTTGGAATTACACCAGTTGCTGATACAATGAAGTCACAACCAATAATTTTTCCATTTGTTAATTGAACATATATAGGCCATTCTTCCATAGGATCAAATTCTTTTTGTTCTGATTTATTAAGAATTTTAATTACCTCACATTCGTATTCTATTTGTATTTTTGCAGATTTAAGGTAAGTACTTTTTATATCAAAATTGTTATGCCAATCTGGACCTAAAGCTGGTCCATCTGCTACAGCGGTAATATCAGAGATAGTATATCTCATTCTTTTAGTTAAAGAACTTACATTAGTATGTACAAATGTATCATTTTTGTATATTTTGTTCATGAAAAATTCTGAAGCTCCAGGATCAACAAAAGTTGCGGAAATATGTTTATCTTTAATTACCCATATCATTTCAAGACCATCTACTTCGTGCACAATTTCAGTTGCAATACCTCCATTTCCAACTATTACAATTCTTTTTGAATTTTTTATTTTTTGAGAAAATTGAAGAACTGATTCTGTATCTCTTATACCTAATATAAAATTATTATAATTTTCTATAAGTTTTGGTCTAGCACCATTACAAAGACATAACATTTTATAATTTATAATTTTTCCATTTTTAGTTTCTACTTGTTTATTTAAACTATCTATTTTTATTACTAAATCATTAATAATTTTTAATAAATCATGTACTTTCATCAAAACTGTACTATCTTTTTCTTCTATATCAAATTGCATTAAAGTTTTGCCAAGTGGAATTATATTTGTGACTGTTTTTATTAAAGGACTTGCTGTAATTAGAATGATTTTTTCTTCTGGAGCAAGAAAAGCTATACTTTCAACACAAGATACTCCAGCAATACCACCACCTACTATTAAAAATGTACAATTTAACTTTTCTTCATTCATTTTATATGATTTATTTCTGAAATGTAAATTTTCAAATAATTAAATTAAAAAATTAAAAATAATGCATTAATTTTTCCATTCTAAATAATTATAATATCTAAAAGGAACATTATATGGAAATAAACCATATTCTCTTGATTTCATTATTGCAACAAGTAGATCTTTATAAGCCTTTTGACAAAGACAAGTATAACTGTAAATAAAAAGAATAAATATAGAATAAATAAGAATAAAAAAAGAATAAATAATATAATTATATTAATAATTTAAAATTTTTACTATATTTGAAGAAAGTTAAACTTACTGATAATTTAAAATTTCTCCACTCTCTTTAGAAATAAATTGTTTTAATAAATCAATATTACGATAATCAAGAACTAAATATTCATCTCTGCATATTGGACATGGATTACCAGTAGCAAGTATACCACTTCTCTAAAATTTTTATAGAATTATTTAAAAAATTATAAAATTATAAAAAAAAAATTTAAAAATATTTAAATATTAAATATTTTTTGGAATTATAAATTAAATAATATTTTAAATTTTTCTTTAAAAAACATACAATACAAGTCTTTCGTGTTTTCTTTGGAGGAATATGACCTTTAAAATTTCGTTTATAATATTTCCAAATAGGTTCGTCTCCGTAAGATTGTTTATAAGCTAATATAAACAATATACAATATATATAAATAACATATTAATATAAATATTAATTAAAATTATAAATGTATATAATTAAAATTACATTAAAAAAAATTACGTACCACTACTTTTAAGATATTTTATACTAATATCTACAGGAATTATTTTACTTCTATCTTTTGAAGGAGGAACTGGTAAATCTGTATCATTTTCAATATCTTCTACTTTGTCATATTTTGCAAATGTAGAATGGATAAATTTCACTGATATAACCTAAAAAAAGTTTAAAATATTAAATCACTTTTAAAAATTCGTATTTCTAATTCTTACTTTTATAGTTAAATTAGTTTTAAAAAGTGAGGCAGCTAACTGTAATTTATTTAATATTAACAACATTATTTTTAGAATTAATAAAATAGTTTTTTTTTTAAAGATAAATACGTATATTGCGCATACGTTTGTAATAAACTATAATTCTCTAATGCTCAATTTTTAGATATGGTATTCTTATTATTTGATATTTATAAAATTACTCAATTTTTAGTATTATAATAAATTTATATTACATATATTTATGCTTGTTTAGTTAAATTTTATTATAATATTTAATAAAATTTGATATCAGTTGTTAATATTAATATAAATTTTTAAATATTGAATTACATAAATTTTGTATAATCATAAAAATAATTTCTTTATTTGAAAAAATACATATAATATATTTAATAATTATTGTTTGTTATTAAAAGTTCTTTAATAAAGTTTTTCATTTGACTAAATATTATTTATATCTCCATATTGAAAATTACTCAAAAAATATATTGAATATTTTATAAGATTTATATTTTACATATATTTTAGTAATAAATTTTAATAAAATCATATATTTTTTTATATTCAATATTTATTTGTTTATAATCTTAATGTAATATGATAAATAAAACAGGTTTACGCTTGACTCACTTACAGATATACCATTTCCGGTTTGGGCGTAACATCATCTTCTACGTAGTTAGGTAAGAATAGTTTTACTTCAGTTAAAAATAAATTTCGGAGTTATTTAATAAAATGTAACAAAAAAATTAACATTTAAGTAATAGAAATAATGTTTAAACAATATTTGATTACAGATGACAGATCAACAAGAAGATATCCACGGATTTTGGACAATCTTGTAGTATTTGCCGATGCATAGCCTATTTTCGACAGAGCATAGGGCCACATCGTTTTTGTGTATAGGAAATGTTAAATTTCTTATACACAGCTGTGATCATATATTTTCCATAAAAAGGATTTAATTAATAATCAAATGTGAGTGGCTTTTCTGTCATTCAAAAAAGCCGAAGTATATTATATATTTTTTCAACAATTTTTGATTGGAATCAACTCTAATATTGTTTGTTTAGTAGATTACTATATACTATATAGTTTTACGTATATTTCTTAAAGAAATATATATAATAAAAATAGAAGAAATTTAATGTAAAAATATTTAAGGCTTAAAGTAAGGTGATATAAGCAATAATGTATTAGTGATACAAGTTGGGAATGTCTGGTTTTTATAATAGAAATTGCATGCAAGCTATTTATTATATTTTAAATTTGCACGAGTGATAATTGGATATTATTGAAGCATTATTAAAAGTGTTAGTGATTGCCTATAAATAAAATAATTTTGGCAAAATTCTAGCACAAATGAACAGTCATGGTGTGCTAAAAATAACAATTATTTGGTGACGTCAGTGACACGGGGTGGGATCGCTGTAATTATTGGTTGATGTTAAAGAAAATTTTAAACGTGATTGGTTGATTGTGTAACCATTCTGGGTGGGATATGCGCGTAGATATTGCGCAGTAGGAAATCCGCCAGTTGACCATCGAGTGATCGCCGTTAACTGAGGAGCTTATATTTTAGATTAATAGTTTTCCCATTTATAACTTTTATTCCTTAATTTCAATATTTAAAGTTTCTCTTCTTAGGGAATGAAAAGAAATATTGAAACTATATTGAATTTATTAAAAATAGAAAAAATTTATCTAAAACTCTTTTAATTGATACTTGCGATTTGTGATACAGATGATTTGTATAATACGATAAAAGGATAATGAGGATAGCAAAACAATTTAAAAATTTTATATTTGCGAATAATTAACATAATATGTGTAAATATATTTAGGTTTAGGTAATAATTTTTAATGAAATAATTTTATATTCATAGATAAATAACTTAATAATTATATTTTATGTGCGTGAAAAAATTCGACAATATGGCGGTGTCGTGTACGTTTATCTTTGGAAAAGTACGTCACTTCTACCCATTAAAAAAACGAATATTTCTGTGTTTTATTACAGATTTACGTCATGATCCTATGATTGTACTCCAATATGCGTTAAATCATCAAAAATATCATCAAAATGGTAAGTCATGTTATTTTTTAAAATTCACTTATACTTTTTCTTCGTAAATTTTTTGAGAGAGGGCGCCATATACGAGAAATTACGACAAATATAATGGAAGGGGAAAGCGGTAGGATCAATAACCTTCGTTCATATGACCTCATATCCTATTTCTGGCGTCATCAACTTTTAATGATCGTACAATATGAGCGTTTATGTAGTTTTATGAAAGTTTTTATAAAACTAATGTAATATATATTTGAATACTGATATTAAACAAAATGGGGAAGGTAAATGATCTTTGCGCTTTTCTTTTATGTGCGATGTTATATGATGATATCTTACTTAATATTTGAATTTTTACTTATTGTTCTGATCATATTCTATTTTAATATGCAATTTATAATTATATAATAAAAATAACAATTCACATATAAAATAAATAATAATAATTTTAAAAATTATTTTATAGTGAAGGTTAAATTTGCACAAATACTACTTTAATAATGTTTTTGAAATTACATATTGCAAGAATTGACGATTATATAAATTGATAATAAAAATTGAAATAAAAATTAATTTAAATAACTTTTTACTGATATATCAGACTATCATTTTATTAAATCATTCAAAAATAGACTAATTTCAATTTGATTGAGATTCAATTTTTTTATATTATTCTACATAACCTTATTTTATATAAAAACTTGAAATATGTGATGTATTCTTGCATGTACTTTTTCAGCCACGTATAGATCCTCTATCTTTATTGAAATGTCTTAGTGTTTTATTGGGGCCAACTGGAGGTATAAAAAGTAAAGAAGAAGTTCATCGGTTGGCTAGTTTGATGACAAAATTTTCCAAAAAACTTGTTTCAAAATGCATTTATATACAAATATTGAAAACTACAAATACAGATTTACTTAGTCAGTAAGTATAAAATTTTTTCTAATTAATTATTTATTTGCATTTGAAACTTATGTACATACATTTAAAACTTGTCCTTTTATAAAGGAAAATTTATATAATTGCATACTAAAATACATAAATATTTATATTTTATATAAAATATTTATGTAAATTTTAAGATGTATGCTAGAATAAAAAAGGAACTCAGAACCATTGGACAGTTTCATTAATAAATTGTACTCACTGATGAGAGTTCTATAAAATATTTTTTAAAAATATTTTTGAGACAAATCATTTATAATAGAATAATTTATAATTTTATTTTTGTTTGTTTGTTTATTTATTTAGATTTATGGGTGCTGGAGGATGGAATCTCATACATATGTGGCTTACAGATGGTATTCTTGCAAAAAATTGGGCTTTAATTCAAGAACTTCTAGAACTTTTATTATTATGCCCAGTAGATATAGAAAGATTAAAAAGCAACAATTGTCCAAAATTAATAAAAGGTCTATCAAAAGAAGGTAGTCATCAAGGTGTTAGAGTGTTAGCTAGTCGATTGGTTGAACAATGGTTAAAAATAGTGAAAGGGGAAGCTGCACCAAATTCTGTACCAGCACAAATCATGACTATTCCAGTACAAACTACAGGAGTTCTGGGACAAAATTTGGTATCTCAATCAGCACAGCAGCAACAGTATTCAATTCATTGTGGTATCCAACAAGTCCCAGAGGGTACAGAAAATGCAACAGTTCAAGTGCAAGATTTGCAATTTATTTCAAATTCCGCATCAACTATTGCAGTATCTCACATTCATCATCATCAGCAGCAGCAGCAGCAACAACAGCAACAACAACAACCATCACAAGAACAACAGGTACAAGAGAGAACAACTATGCAACCTTTACAATTGCAAGTTGTTAGTAAACCACAACAGATGCAAATACAACAACACTTATCATCACAATCAAAAAAACCTGCTTTTGTTGTGGTATCTACATCTTCACAATCTCCAGTTCCTGTGTATAAAATTACAATTCGTGAAGGCAAACAAATTCTTACAAAAGTGGAGACAGATGCTTCTAATATTAATAGTGTTTTAAATTCAAATAGTACAAATGTAGATGTTAATGGAGATATTGTGGAGAATACCCTTCCTGTGAAACAAACTCCTGAGGAAGTAGCATCTACAGAACTTAGTGATGGTGTAGTTAGTGGTCAAGATTGTGAAAAAAACATTGCACAATCTGAAAAATTAGACCAAGTTTCAAGTGAAGTGAAACAAACTATAGTAGATTCCACAGATAATCTTGATGTGGAACTTATTAAAAATAAAGAAAGCAAAGACATTAAAGATCTTAAAGACAATACTAATAGTGAAAGTAGTAAATCTAGTAGTAATAAAGAAAATCGGGACTCTTCTAAAAAAGATGACAAAAAATCTAGTAGTTCAGATAAAAAAAGTCATCATAGTTCATCTTCATCCTCCAAAAGTTCTTCTAAACATACTTCAAGTTCCAGTTCACATCGTTCTAGTTCCACATCTTACAAATCTAGTAGTCATCGTTCTAGTTCTAGTAGTAGTTCAAAAAGTTCTAATTCCAAGGACAAGTCTTCCAAGGACAAAGAAAAACATCATTCATCTAATTCATCCAATAAACATAATTCTAGTAAAAATAAATCCGATAAAGAGCGGGAAAAGGAAAAACAGAAGAAAGATCAAGCAGAAAAAGATAAAGCAACATTAGAAAAGATTCAAGGACAAGCATTAAGTTCGAAATTCGGAAAAATACCCAAAAAAAAGTCGGAAGAGGAAAAATTAAGCGATGTAACTGTAAGGAAATCATCAACAGACTCTCGGGATAGTTCTAAAGAAAATAAGACTGATTCAAAGAAAGTTGTTGCAGTACCAGAGAAGAAGAACATTTCTATTTCCATTGAGAGTAGAAAGAATTCTCAAGATTCTACAATGCGGCCAAAGACTGTGAAAACATTTAACTCTAAATTCAGATCAACAGGTTTAGAGGAAGAAGTAAAACCTCCACCACCAAGATCAGCAAAAAAATTACATCCCATCATTGATAAAAAAGTCATACCACAAAAATTACCTACCTTAAAAAGGCCATCCCCACTTCGAGAATCTATTTCATCAACAGATAAACGAGCTAAATTATCATTGGAATCACCAACTACACCTCCAAGTGAAGAAAAGAAGGGAGGCATCAAATTAATACCACCAAAACCAAAACGTAAGTATTACATAGTATCTCAAATATTGTACTTAAAAATTTTTTTTAAAATATTGAAATATAATATATATATTTATTTTTTTGCAATAAATTTGAATTCTTTAGGGAGAAAAATATATACTGTCTTAAATTTTTATAAAATACTAATGTTCAAAGACTAGATATGCAATTAAAATTTAAACTAAACATTTGTATTTCATAAATATAAATATTATATTGCTTTTAAAGAATTTTAGCATTTATCAGAGTCTCTCATTGAATAAGAATAATTTAGAATTTAATTATAGTTAATGTTATATTAAATAATTTATGATTATGTCTCTTAAAAATTAATTTCTTTGTAACATATTATTTTTTTAATTTTCTTAACTTCCGTTTTATTCTTAAGATATAAAGAAATATAAAAAATATTAAGTATATATAAAATTAGTAAATTGAAAATTTATATATGTATATATATACATGTTAATTTTTCATAAAAAAAATAAGAGTTTAAAAATAATAAATTTTTTTTAAAAATAAAAATTTATTTAATAAATAAAAGTTTCATTTATTAATTTCAACTAGTCTTTGAACACTAGTTTTTTAATCATACAAACAATTACTAACTTCTTAATATTGAGTTTACAGGTGATTGGCTCCAGGAGAAATACGAACAAACTGTATACCTTACACATTACGTGACATTACTATTTTATTTAATTCGATAAAATTTGCATAGATTTTTTATTTATTTTATTAATCTATAGTTTTTTTCAGGCATATTATTTTAGTTTATAGTATACATTAAAACCCTATATTACTTTCCTAAAAGTTATTAAGAGTATTATAGAAGTTAAAAGAAAATCTATATCAATTGACCCACGTGGAAGTGGATCGAGCGGATCTTATGCTTGCCTCGATAATTAACGTCATGTTAGAAGAATGAAGAACATTAGGATTGGCTCTTTCAGCATCGATTTATTTCCTATATTAAGAAGATTCAGCAGGTAATCTTCGATAAAGTATTAATTAAATCATATGTATAAAATGTCTTAAAATTAGTGCTATATGGTAAAAAATAGAGTCGAATATTTTTAACAATTAATAATTGAAAGTAACCGTGCAGTTTCTTTTAAAAATTACTCGGATAAAGAAAAGGTGTGTTTTATATCGATATAATTTTCGGGGTGTGTGTTTTACCGTTCTTCGTCGAACGATACACCTGATAGAAGTCACCATGGATGTTACTAATCTACTTAGGTAAGGAAACAAACCAACTCTTGTCTGTCCATACTTCTTCCCTTGTACATGTACACCCTATAAGCATTTAAATAAATTGATCAGAAATCTGGAAATATTTAACTCTTGGGTTTCTGCTATACATCTTGCTCACTGAATGTTTGATAAAGCAAACACTCATACCGTGAGCCCATCCAGATTTCCATCCTCTCGGTGACTAATCGCACAAGTCTAAAGTGCAAATAAAGTCAGAACTCTTGAAATGGTATCACATATCAATAATTTTTAAGTAATAATACTATAAAGATAAAATATTTAAAAAATGAGTTTTATTGCTAATTTTTTTCTTAAAAAATTATGAAGAATTCGGATTCTAAAAAATATAATAATGTAGATATTCAAACTTATTTGTAAAGTCATTTAGTAGTATTTAATAATCCTTATATGTATTTGTATTATGTTTGATAAATTATATATTTTTTTCGTTTAATATTGTAATACCGTTTCGAGTGTCACAAGGGAAAAAATTTTGAGTAATATTATTTTTCAATTTTGTATCATTGTTTAGTTCACAGTGGATTTGCAGAATGATTCGAATACGTTCGTGCGTTCATCAGAGAGAATTGAAATTTGCAATGGGCACACAGTCCCAAGATATCCTTATGAAAATGAGAAAGAATGAAAGAGTGTGTGTGTGTGTGAGAGAGAGAGAGAGGGGAGAATGAGAGAGAGAGAGAGAGGGAGAAAGAGAGAGAAAGAGAGAGAAAGAGAGAGAAAGAGAGAGAATACATAAACAAGTGTGAAAGAGCGAGAGCAACATGAGGAGGGGGTGAAAAGAATGAAATGGAAAGTACGAAAGAATAAATAGTATGTGTGAATGAATAGATGAAAGCGAGAAAAATGTGGCACGACATTCGAAGAAAGTTGATTAAAAAAAAAAAAAAAAAAAGAAAAAAACAAAAAAAAAACAAAAAAAAGAATGCAGAATTTCGTGGAATGAAAGCACTTTTGAAATTGCATGAAATACAACGCTGCGTATCGACTCGACGTCTTCGAGCAAGCTGCCCCTTAGGATCAACGGGCCTCTTCTTACGACAGATAATCGTCTAATTGCAATGACAACGTCGACATGGCGAAGAAGTCTTCTTCCTTGCCAGTAATCGCGGATTAACAATCGGGTGAAAAGTACAATACTGGAACAAGAGAAAAGTATAAAGAAGAAAGCAGGAAAAATGAAACGCGGACGTCTGTTATATTATGCTCGTCATTGATTCAAGCAAATTGTTATCTATTTAAAATATTCTTTCGAGTTCATATTTTTTAAAATAATATAATTTTTATTGAGTAAAAAAAAAATTCTGAGGTAGGAGCGTTTTTGTGTATTTAAACTTTTCTGCATAATAATTTGCAAAAATATCCTCAATTAATCGTAGTTTTTTTGTTTTGGTTGTAAAAAATTTATTTCGTAATTAAAAATAAAACAGAGCACGATTAATTTTATATTTAAGTATTTATTTGAAAGTGTAAAAAGCATTTATATCATATAAATGCATTTTAAAATTCTATCATTTTAAATCGCTAAATATTATAGTAAAGATAGTATTTGAAAATCATTTATTTGAATTGGACGCGTGAAGGAGGATGGGCGGTTAACGACGGAGTTGCGCAACGGCGCACTTCTTGGTGTGCTCGGTGGACTACTGAGGCCGATGTTTTTGCGATAGTCTTTATATCGGCACTCGTGTATGGGGTCAGATTCTGTTTCTCGTAGCAGTTGCATTACGTTCACATAGTATATTAACCATTCAACATATTTAAGTCCGCGCCATTCGTGGACATGCTCGTCATGTGGTATTTACCTCACTTATATTTGAATTTGAAAAAGCGATCGACTAAAAATAAAATTTAAAATCATTACATATTATTCAATTTAATATTTACAAATTCATTTTTTGTCTACCGAAATATGCTTTTTTATACTGAAACTATTTTTTTTGTTTAATAAATGTTTTCTTTCAATTTATAGTATACAAGATATTAATTAAAAAAAAATGCCGTTTTTATTTATAATAATTTTTATGCCACTTATTAAATATAATATTAAAAACAAAATAATTACACTAATTTTAAGGTACATATAATTTTAATTTGCATATTACATTTAAATTGTTATTTATAATTATATTTATATTGACATAAATATTTAGCCTTTGATTAAATCGATTAAATCGTAAATGATTACATATTCATTTTTATATAAAATAGAATACAAAATCATATCTTTATTTCGTATCATTATTTTAAAGATGAAAATAAATTTATATTTTTAATCTATCATGCATACGCGCAAATAATAGAAAATCATTGTTAATGAATTGCGTAAAATCTTAATAATAATTTTCGACAAAAAAATTAGTATGTATTATTTGATCAAAAAAAATTTACTTTTACAAACGAAATGAAATGTTATCAAAGAAAATGCGTCTCGATTGTTGCGTACATATAATACGTTAAGAGCACGCTTACAATTTGAAAAATTTTTAAAATGAAGTAAACTATTTGAGCATGAATCAAAGGTTTATGGAAATAAAATTGGAGCCGTATAATTAAAACCTGCATATTATTCCCCAGTTTACTATTATCACTTTTATCGAATACATTCTAAAAACATTTATATAATTATCAATATGACTTATCGACTTGATATATATTTCTTAGATTTTTTTTCTACGTGTATAATAATTTTTGTTATTATTATGCAATTATTGAATTTTTATTCGACGTCAGTTTATTATACATGAAAGAGTAACAAATTTTTTAAGTAAATTCGTTTAATAACAAATTTTCGTACTTACAGCTATTGAATATCGTGTAACGAATACATGCAAAATTAATTAACGAATATATATATATATAAATTTGAATTTAAAAATCTAAAAAATTTAAAAAATAGTAAACAAAATTAAATATTAAATATATAAAATTTTTATTCTTATGCATTAAAAATAATAAAAAAAATAATATATGTAATAATCGAAGTACAATCTTTTATTCATATAATATTAATGAAAAATAATAAATTATATTTAATTTATTGCGTCGTTAAGAAAATATAAAGATTTTAATTTAAATATGTTCTTTCATTTAAAATCATTTTTTACTAATATTTAAAGGGAAATAATGTAATAAGAAAATATATATTCTAAAGAGAGATTAATCTATATTTACAATTTTACTTAAATTAATTTATTTATATTCTTAATTTTTTGATATTATGAATTTAAAATAATAGAACTAATATATACGAATTTATTCTTTTTTTTTAAATTCGAAGTTACGAATAAATGAAATAATTCAACATTTAGAAAATAATTGATCTATTAGTAAATTTATTGATTCGTTCATTGTAAAAATCGATTAATGATGTAACTTATAATTATATTTATAAATGCGTAATTTAAAAAAATTAATTCTATTATTTAATATTATCCATAGAATTATATAAAAAATTCTTTTTATTAATAAATCATAGTGACTTCGTTCTTTTAATACTATTTTAAAATAAAATATTTTATATTATTAAAAAGCAGTAATTGTATTTTTGTTACAGATTCATTATGGATATCCTTATTCATTTTTTATCTAATATTTGTTACCAGTATTATTTACTTATAGATCTATCATGGAACAAGGAATTTACTTCTATCTTCATGCAGTTTTATAAAGTTATAAGTTCTTTTTCTTTCCAGGTGATGGAATTTTATATGGATTGATGCAGACATATGCAATTAAATATATATTGAACAACTGAATATTTCTTTTACAGGATTAACATTACTATAAATGTAATTATGATTTTTATCTCATCATTAATCGAGTAAATGAAAAGATAGAATTTTTTTCTTTCGTGATTGTAGCATCAAAAATTATTTAAAAATTATTTATAAAATGCATTATTTATTAATCGATAATTTCATAATTTATATTTTTGATTTTTAAAAACTGAATGTCTAATACAAATATTTTATTATATAGATATATTAAGGCAGTATTAATCTTTTCTCCCTATTTAATAGTAGTAAAATATTTTTACTACTATTTTTTTAATAATTTTGGTATTAATACAAATTTTTTTTATTTTGCTTTATTTATAAATGTTCATTGCATTTTTTACAGCAATGGTTTTGCAAGAAAGTGATATGTTTATGGATGCTTTGACTGCATCAACGAAAAGTAAAGAACCAAGAAAGAGAAAACGAAGAACATCTATCACGAAAGATGGTCCCACGGAAGCTAAGAAACAAGAAACTGCCAATAGTGATAATCGTGATGTTACACCTCCACCAACTTCACCACCAAGTGCCGATGAAAAATCACCCGTTGTTGTCAAGCCTAATTTTAAAGTATATAGAATTATATTGCATTAATGATAAAAATTAATACGTGTTTTATATATTTTTATATTATACTATAAAATTTTTTACTATATTTTGTAATATATTTTATATTATAAAATTTTTTTTTCTTTTAAGTTCTATCAAGATACGTTAGAGACGGATGAAGATAAAGAACAAAAGGAAAAGGAAAATTCAGATGAAGATGCAAAAAAAGAAAAAGAAGAAACGATAGATGATCATAAAGAAAACAGAATATTCAAAACGGATATAGATGATGATGCTAGAAGTAACAGTAAGTTATTTTATTTCCATTTATTGATTTAAATAAACATTTCATTTTAAATATATATACTTTAAAAAATTTTAAAAATTTTTTAAATATTGCTTTTTAGCACCAACACCGGAAGATGATACGGAAGAAAAAACTAATTCTCCGGAAGATATATCTTCCATATCTGAATCAACGAAAAAAGAAAATATTGGTTCTTATCCAGAAATACGATACGTTGATGGCTTAAGAAGTGTTTTATTACTTCAGAAACGCAAAGGACCAAAGAAAATATTAAAATGGAAAACAGACCTTGAATCAGTGCGTTATTTCGAATTAGATGAAACGGAAAGAGTAAACGTAACAAAAACATTTACTGATATGAAACAAATGGAAAAACAGAACGAGAGAGAAGCATTCCAGATGGCTAGAAAATTAAGTAAGTTATTAAAATATGATTTTTTTAATGTATTAAATATTGAAAAAAATATGATTTAAAAAATGATCTTATAGGTAATGAAGACTTAATGGAAGAAAGAACAAGATGGAAACCTTTAATTCCAATTGATTTACCGCCACCTTTAGTAGAGCCTGGAAAAGATAGCAGAGAAAAAGATATTCAATATGCTCGAGAAAAAGGAATATTACAGGCATTATATTTTAATCGAAGCATGTATGTATATACATTATACATATGTATATACATTAGATTTTCTCTTTATTAAAATTAAATTTAATTATGCATGTTGACATACACAAATATAATTACTACAAAAATAATTATTTGTGTAAAACTAATAAACATGCCATATTAATAGAATAAGAACTTTGAACCATTGGATAGTTTAATATATGAACTATAACTCACTGATACAAGTTCTACAAAATATATTCAAAAAATATCTTATTATAAATCGATTAAGAAAAATATTTTATTTTATTTTATGCATGAATATTTTTAATTTTTAGGATTCCAGATTCTGCAGCAGAGCCTGATGAAGAACGACATCATGTATATAACGAACCTAAAATCATTCCTCTGGATGATCTCACGGGAAATAAGGAAAGTGAGAAAGATTTTACATCTATGCCATGGCCAGAACCAAAACCTCAATTGCAACCTCAAACACCGACAGTTTCGAACTTTCATTATCCATCATTTTCTCATAATCAACAACCAGTAATGACACCTATGGGTCCTCAAACTTCAATGGGCCCAATGCCTCAAATATCTCAACAAATGATGGGACCTTCTCATATGGGTCCAATGGGTCCTGAAATGGGTGGTCCAATGTCTACTGGAGGAGGAGGAGCAGGAGGAGGAGGAGGATGGAGAACTGGAGATGGAAAAGTTGTTGTACCTGATGGAATGGGAATGAATCCAATGGGAAATATACCAAATGCATTTCCACCAGGAATGGAAGGTGGTCCAATGGTACCACCTGGAATGATGGGACCGCCACCTATGTATAATCAACAACAAGAAAGTTATGGTATAATGGGTCCAGAAGATATAGGATTCAATAATATGAATCCAAATAATTTTCAAGGACCTCCTGGTCCATTATATGGTCCTGGACCTAATTTTCAAGGTCCTAGAGGTGCTGGTCCAATGCATGGTAGAGGTCGAGGTGTTCCTGGACCTGGTTGGTATAGAGGTGGTGGAGGACCTCCTGGAAGAGGTGGATGGAGAGGAGGTGGAGGTGGATGGAGGGGAAATGGAAAACAACCACCTGTGTGCCGACAATTTTCAAAAAATGGTTATTGTCGAGTCGGTGACAAATGTCAATATTTACATCCTGGAGTGAATTGTCCACCATTTTGAAATAATTTAAAATAATGAATAATTTGAAATTTTCATAGTAGTGTAACATTCATTCTATTTGATATGAATCAATAGAAATGAATACGATACAACTGAAATCATATTAGACACAAGCTCACATTAGCTAAAAAATTTAATAATGTGCAATCTTTTATTAAATAATGCAAAGAATTAAGCACATAATATTTACATTTACATTTTCACGAGATTTAAACTATTTAATTTAATATTTGATAATTTTCAATTTATTTGCATCATATAATACGAAAGATAAATATTATAAGAAAAAGCATAATAAATTTATTTTTCGTGAAATATACTTGCAGACTTTCAAGATTGAAAACTGCTTTAAATCTAAAATGACAATGAAAGAAAAACAATAGGTTCATCGGCTGCTGGACGGCAAGAGGTTCCTAACATATTACTTTTTATTATAATTTCGAATAGATATTTTAGAAAGAATTTGAAGGAAAAAATACTTTTATTTATTTCCAAAATATATTAAAAATTACGGCACTTCATATAAAATGATATCTCGATTAATATGTCTTCCCTTTACGTTCGCGGTTTACAAATAGTAGCCACTGCCGAAAGTATGGTTGATGTAATCAAAAAAAAATAGAATCGTTGCAAGTTTTAATCTTATTGGCATGACGAATAGAGTGATTTCAAAAGATATGACACTAGTAAGCAGGAAGTGCAAATTCCAATTTAATAAGCATTTGTCTTTCCGATTGCCAGTTGGGTGTTTTATCGCTTTCTACATACTAATGAATATATGTAATTAAAATGCTGTTAAAATGAATTAAGCGTAATATACAATGGAACATTATAACACCAAAAGTTCAAATAATGATTTAAGTAACTTTTTATTAAATTAAAATATATTTAATCGTGTATGTAGATTGATTGTAAATATTATAATTGTATCATTTGTATAAAACGTCGCTAGCTCTAATAACGAGAGACTGTTTTAGGCTTAAATAATATGTAATAATATAAAAGAAAGCAAGAATTTTTAGTAAAAATGTGTATGATTTGAACTAGTTAAATGCAGAAAGATCTAATATTTTATAGAGTATATTTTCACATATAAATTTGAATATATGCTCTATGAAATAGATTACTGATATATTATTGTATTAAATATTTTTTACGAATTAAGGGTAGTGGTTATCTTTTGTATATGATTGATCGTTATGTTTGTATATAACATTGATTGTTGTATAAGAGCTGCTTGATGGAATACATGAATCACACCTATTTTCTAAAATATGCTGCATTATATCAATGCTTCCTTTATGACTTCTTTATACATTTTATTTTCTCCTCGTATTTTTAAATATTACTATTTATCTTTTCAATTTTATATAAAGTCATTGTTTTTTATGTTTATAGTTATCCATTTTATTAATAGTATATAATTTTTTCAAAAGCGTTAACAATTAATGTTTAAATATTAATAATTTTATAATCTACATTAATATAATGTATTATATAAAGTTTAATTAAAAAAAAAAACATCACAGTACTGAATACTTAATTTATTATATTTAATTAAATAGAGCAAGTGTAATATAGTAATATAGCAAATTTATATTGTAATATATGTAATTTTAATCAATATTAATTATAACTTTAATATTAATTATTCATAAACATTTAAATATTTTATCAAGGTTTATAGTATAAAAATTTAAATAATAATTAAATAACAAATTTTATATATATATATATATATATATATATATATATATATGAATTTATAATTTAATATTTGCTCAAATTTATTTAAATTGCTGAGGTGGAGGACCAAAAATACTTCCACTTTGTTTACTTGCAGTTCTAGAGGGAGCAAATCCAAGCATTTTTTGAATATTCTGCAACCAATTATTATTTAAATAAAAATTAAAATAAAACATTATAAAATAATAAAATTAAAATGAAAACAAAAAAATATGAAAGGTATGAATTTACCTGTCTAATACTCATAGTACATAATATATATAAAAAAATAAATGAACATTCTGTATAGTCATCTCCTGGAAGATTTCTATGTGATAAACCTTGTATCCAACTAATTGGAACAAAAGGCAATCTTGCCACAATTCTACCATCAAAAATGCTATTAAACATACTTAAAAGAGCTGTGAATGCAAATCCAATTGCAAACATTGATTTCATTTTTACAAGAGATAAATCTCTATTATTATTTTTTAATCTTTCTTCTTCTCGTTCAATTTTTTTTTTCTGTTGTTTATCTAATGAATCTCCATGTGCTTCTTTTCTTTTCTCCACTAAAATTAATTAAAGATAAGAATTTAATTTATTAAAACTAATTTATTAAAACTTTTATTCATAAATATTTAAATTTAAAGAATTAATGTTTTTTAATATAATTTTTATTAAAAAACTTACATTTTTTACTTTGTTTTTCTATTTCAGCCTTTAATTTTTGATATTTTTCTGTTCTATAAACCATTAACCATGTTAAACCTATTAATAATATGAAAATTAATTAAAATAGTATAATATGAAAATAAAAAATATAACCTTAAACTTAAGACGACGCACGCATAATATTTAAAATGTTATTACCTTCTCCTAATAATGCTGTACAGATACTAATAAATACAATTAAAATAGTATCAGCCCACATGATAACAAACACAATGTTTATTAAATATATAATTATTTAAATATATATATTTTATGTCTTGAAAATACCATTTCTATCTTAACAAACTTGAACAACTGTGAATGGGAGTAAAATTAATCTTGATTATCTGTTATTATATATACATTAATATTTACTGTAAAATATTTATTTTTAAATAACTATATTTATTTATTTATAAAAATTTAAATATTAATATATTTTTAAATATAATAATCTTTAGAATTAAAAAATTAAAAACAATTTTTTTATAAAATTTTTATTTCATAATAAATTTCATAATAAATTTTTTGTATCACTTAACTTTATTTTTTCATAGTTTATAGTTAGTTTTTTTCTTTTAAAATTATATTAATAAAAAATAAACAATAATTTTAATATATAACTGTAAAAAGATACAATATATACATATACTGTGATAAAATTACAAATATTTTTTATATGAAACATTTTGATATAAGTGATCGATATATGAAAAGCCTTAATATTTATATATTTAGTATAATTAAAAAATTATTGACTCATCATGAGTTATAATTTTTTTTACTTCCTTTTCTAGTTCTATAATTATATAATTTCTTATTAATTATTGATAATTAAAATTGATTAAATAATATCATAATTCGATACAATAATATGCAATAAAACTTTTACAATAATTTTTTTGATTCCATATGAAAGGTATTAAACAAAATTTTTGAAAACTAGATTTTTAAATTAACTTAAAATACTGATATATTTATCCTTGAAAATTATTACATATATTGGAATAAACGTTGCATTTTTTACCGCTAATATTGCATAACAATATGCATCACATAATACTTTTGGTCATATAACTAGTAAAAACATTTGTTTATGTCTTTACTGAACACATATGGGTAAATTTATATAGATAAAATAACTTTTAACTTAGAAACTACTATTAAGGTTTTAAATAATATTATAAAGTTTTTTTTATAAAGTTTATACTTATAATATATTGTTATCAATCATGAAAATCTTCAATTTTTGCTTTTAATATATTGTCATTTTTTAAACACTTCCTGATCTCGAAACCTAAAGCAGCACCTAATGGTGGTGGAACTGCATTACCAATTTGACGATGTTTATCAAGTATATTTCCATAAAAACGAAAAGAATCCGGAAAACCTTGTGATCGTGCACATTCCCTTACGCTCACAACTCTAGTTTGTTCAGGATGTAAAACACGACCCTATGAAGTAGATAATAGATAATAGAATTAAACATTTATGAATAAAAAATTAAAAAAAAAAAAAAAGATAACATTTATTTACCTGTTTACCCATAGGTTCAGGATTAGTGATAGTAGTACCAAAAAATCCATCCCATTCTAATCTGCCATATAAACCTGCCCAATGATTATGGCGTTTTCCAGTATGTGGTAAACACCATGGAATTAAAGTATTATATTGTCTAGCAATTGGATCACACATTTTACCCATGCAACAACTACATACACCTCGAAGTGCTCCAGTAGAACTTTTACCTGCTTTCTTATCATGATACATATATTCTCTATAACACAAACATTTAAATTATTACTTAATTTAATAATATATTAATTGTAATTTTAATTTTTATTTATTATTTATTATAATATTTATATAAATAAAAATATACATAATTAAATTAATTAATTATATATAATTATATATAATATAATATTATATGTAATATACAATTATAAATGAAATATATTTACAATTTTTTTGAATATGTTCCATCACTTAAACGGACTGTAATATTCGGCAAATCTCTCCAATCAGATCCACTTGCAGTTGGAATATGTGCTATTCTTGCTTCAACTAATGGAGCCATATCTTTACAAATATGATCTCTTAATATTGCATCAGGTTCTTTAGGTCTTACCTATATAATATAAATATATAAATGTATAAATATATAAATATTAAAGATATTTTAGATACATATAATTTATAATATAATATAATTAATAATTAATGATGTTAATATTAATGTTAACTAAAACTAATATTAAATAATTTTTTTTACTTTTCTTTGAAAATGTGATATTGGCTCATCACTATAAGCTATTTCTTCATTGTTCCATCCATTTCGAATGTTAGGTAAATCAGACATCGCATCGCGAACACTGATTGTTCTATATGGTGCTGATTCCGTCCAATCACAATTTGATGAATACTATTAAAAAATAATACAATAATATAATTATCTAATTTATATAGTAAATAATATTAATTTTTATATAAATCTAATAAAGTCTTACTTTTTTATTATCAACAATAACGCTTAATTGACATGCTCGCTTGCTAAATACATGAGTTGGTTCAGGATATTTTGGAAGAACTTCTCCAGGTGCAGCAGCTAATATTATTAATCTAAAAGAAAATTAAAAATATATAACAAAAAATATGAAACATTAATTTAAAATATTAAATTTTTGTAATTCGATATAAGTTGAATATATGATACCTTCTTCTTGTTTGTGGAATACCATAATTTCCAGCTTGTAAAATACCAAACGTACATTGATAACCCATTCGTACAAGGCACCTTAATGTCAATTTTAGTACCATACTTCTTTTAAATGATACAAAGTTTCTAACATTTTCCATAATAAAGAATTTTGGTCTATAATAATCACAATAAGACAAACATGATACTACTAAAGAATTTTTAAATAGAGAATATTGCCGTGAGTTAAAACGATTCATGCCACTAAAACCTTGGCAAGGTGGACCGCCACATAATAATTCTACTTCTCCTTTTTGAGGTAAACGTTGTCCATTATTATCAGAAAGATCACCCTAAAAAGATAAAAAAACATTATATATATATATAATTATTAATATAATAATAATATATATATATTAAATTATTTATTATCTATTTTTTTTTTAGCTAAACTTACATTCATAACTTTTCGTAAAAGTACATTGCAATCTTCACAAAATACTGTTGTATTGGGATTATTGAGTCGATATGCACATGCAGCTGGTTCATCTTTTTCAATTGCCCATTGATTATCTACAATACCAGCTTGTCGCAATCCTTCAGATAATCCTATAACATACAATTTTAATTAATTTAGAAAAATCTTTAATCATTTTTCAATTCAATTTTAATATTGTACTAACCACCACAACCAGCAAAAACATCTAATGTTTTTAACTTTTTTGGCACTTTACAATAATTTATAGGCTTATCAATTATTTTTTTATCACTTGTTTCTAATTTTTTACTTTTACATTTTGCTTTTCCCTTTCCTTTTCCACTTCCCAACTTCCCAATATTCATAGCATAATATGGTGGATCAACAAATGTTTTTTCTGAAGCATTATATGCTTGAGAAAAATAAAAACGATATGGACCAGCAGTAGTCCATTCTTCTACAGATTGATCTAAATTTTCTGAATATACCAAATAACATTTTCCAGCTACATCCGAAAACTTAATATCACAAACTAAAATGTTTTTATTTAAAAAAATATATTAATCAATTTATATTAATTTATATAATTTTGTAATATTATTTTACTTATATTTTACCTTCGTCACTCCAATATACCATATTAAGATCAACTTGTTGCATTAATGTAAGTCCTTTGTGAGTGTTTTCTGGTCGATACATTTTATTTATTTTAATCCATATATCAGATGATGCAACTAACTTATTATTAGTTGTTGCATAAATTGAATTTATATATCCAATGTGAAATGGTTCTGGTGTATCGTAATTTGATCCTTTTACATGATCTGATGATTTTCGATAATATTCAGGATACATATCTTCATCTACTTTTCCTTTTTTCACTTTTTGAGAAATATGATATGTAGATGTATATTTATATTTTATGGCTCCTGGCATTAAAAATACAGCAGAACCAACTCTAAATTCTTCATTTTTATATTTTACTATATTATAGGTCACTTCTTTGCTATTTTTTTCTTCTTCCCGATCAAAAACTTTTGGTGTATAATAACATTGTAATGTAGTAAAACGTATACAAGCAGGACAAAACCGATGACTGATTTCTTTTCGTGGGCATTCAGGATCCAAAGAACAATCCTCAAAACGGGCTGTTTCTGGAATATATTTTTTTTGATAAAAAAATGTTTTTCCGTCTTTATTTTGTATTTCATCTTCTGGTAATATATCTGCATTTCCTAAAATATAATTAATTGATATTTAATTTATAATAATAATATAAAATTCCAAAAATAAAAAATATAATTACCCAATTCATTCCAATTTTTTGGATTAGTTTTATAAATAACAGTAGCTTTAGATTTAACTGAAGCAAATGGAACATTATCACATTCATCAAGTAAGAATAATTCTAAAGAATCTGATGTTTCACCAAGTACAGTGTCACTGCCTCTTCGAAACCAATTAGCATGACACAATTTTGCACCATTTTTATCTTCCCACATATAAATGACTTTAGCTATTTGTAATGGTACAGTGGGATCATTTGATTCAATTAAAACATAATCATTAGCTTTTATTTCTTCATCAACAACCATAACTGATTTATAGAACGTTCTCCGACCATCATTTATTATAGATTCTCCCACCCATGTAATTTCTTTCTCTACATGTTTAAATTCTTTTAAAATCATTTTTTGAGTAATTTTTGTATTTTCTATTAATGTATCATTAAAATCATCATCTTCTTGATCTGAATCATCAGCTTCCTATAATTATTTAAAATTTTCTTAATTATATGTTACAAAATGAATTCTATATTAGAATAAAGATTGGAAATATTTATTAAAATATTTTACTTGTATAGCCATATTTGGACATCTTCTTCTGTTGCAAGCTTGTTTACTTCTTCCAGATCCACCAAATTTGATCATATCTTTACAAGCTGTACAAACTCCACAATCTGGCTGCTGACAAGTTTCACATATCCCACATCTATGTCTTTTTGGTCCCTGTAATGATACATTATATTTACTATAATAAAATGTTGTTTAATATTAATATTTTCATTACTCATATATTTTCATTATTTAATTTTATATACCGATATTTCTTTGTCGTTATTTGTAGCTATTTGATCAGAGAAAAATGTTTCAAACATATTATTAACTAATTTTGTGGTTGTAGCTTTTGTCCAAGTTGTTTTTTTATTTTTTTGATCTCTAGGTTGAGTTCTGCGTAATGCAATCCTTTTATTTAATGTTACACCCGCAAGAGTCACTAATGCTCGCATACATGGACTTGTAATTAACAAAGGATCTTCTGGTCCTGCTGATGCATCAAAGGAAATAACTTGATCACAGATAAATTGTGCATATCGTAATAAAGAATCTTCTGTAAATCTAGATAATCCTTTTGGTGGAACTATAGTCTAAAAAAATATATTTTAATAGAAGTTAAATTAAAAATTAAAATATTTTATTTTTGCTAAATTTTAATGAAAATTCTTACTTGTAATTTATTTAATAAATCTTCATATGTAGGATTGATTTCATCTAATAAAAATTCTATAACTATCTTGCTCATATAAATTTTTTCCTTTACAGAATCCATAAATGGTGAATATACTTCAGCAGGTTCCATCAATATATATTCTGCAAATGCTGTAGTAAATCCTACAAGTGCCAATTCACCACCATCAAATCCTGACACCCACCATTCATTTATTGGTCCCATATCTTTTGTAGGCACACCTCCTTCTGGACATGAGTTTTCTTCATAAATAGGTTTCATATATCCAGAAAAATAAAGTACCACATTTTTTTCTATCAAACCAGTGTCAAAAGAACATAAATGTCCATTTTTATCATAAACGCTATAAAAAGAAAAATAAAATAATACATAACATAATAACAAGAAATTTATTATCTATTTTTTTATTATAAAGAATTCTTACCAGAAATGAGTAATTTTATTTTGTGGCCTTTCATCACTTTCATGAATTACAATTTCTTCTCCTGTAAATAAAGATAATCTAGGATCTGTTAATGCAATCATTTCTTCTACTGCATTATTAGGATGACCTGGATATATTTTTATATCTATGCTTGTTAATTTTTGACAACAATATTCACATTTTTGATGAACATTAAAGGGTTTCTGATGCATTATTTTTGATTCTTCTGTATTAATTATATTATTATTTTCAGTTTTATTTTTTTTAAGAATATTACTTTCAGATTCATCACTTGAATCTGATTGCATTTGTTTTAATGTCAAATCAGATTTATTATCACATAGTACTTTTTCGTTTTGTGCTAACATAAGAGATTTTGTTTCTAACTCTTCAACTCCATTACTTTTTCTTTTAACAGATTTTTTAAGAGATTGCATTTTTGGTTGCGATAATCCATATTTACTTAAATTTCCATTAATTTTATTCAAACCAGATGTGTTCGTACTAATGTATTTCCCACTACGAAGTTTTTTTCTATCATTATTGCTTTCTTCAAGTATCATAGTATCAATCACTAATGAGAATAAATTAAATTTAACCTTTATTATTTAGTTAAACTTTCTTTGAAAATATCATTTGGTTCTTACCTGCGTTTTTATTTTCTTCTATAATGCAATTATTTAAAGATATTTGTTGTTCTTCCGTATCATTTTCAACTTGTATTTGTTTTTCTATCTCATAAGTTTCGGTGTTTGGTATGATAGTAGATATCATATTGGATAAAATCGATTATTTTTATCGAATTTATCTACTATTAATATTATTTTTTATAAAATATAAACTTTTTATATTTAAATCGAAATAAATACACCAGGAATGTATTTTTAACTTTATAAATAATTATAAATGAATATTTTTTTTGTATTTTTAATGAATATCGTATAACAAATTTCAGCTAAATAGCACACACATAAGTATAAGAACATATATGCTGTCGGTTGTACCGCCAAAATTTTTTAAAGCTCGTTTATATGAAAATGGTATGTTATATTGGTAGAAAGTATAGCATATAGGCTTTCTTCATTTATTTCACATAATTTATCATTTATTTCTATGATTTGTGTATGTTTTATATGTATAGCATTATTTTAATATTAATATGTTTTAATATAAATTTAATAAATAATATAGTTTGAGTAAATTATCATTTTATGTATTATCCTTTATTTCTTTAATTTCTATATCATGCTTTGAACTATGATTGGTTCTTTATACAAATTATTTTTACAAACTTATTTTATATGATAATGTGTGTAATATATATAATTGAATTTAAAATAATAATATTTACTAGAAAATATAATCTTATATATTATAAATGATATGATACAAAATTCAATTCTTCTTTAAATATGAGTATAACCTATCAAACTAAAATTTTGTTTATGGGAAGTGACTAATTTTTGGCCAACTAGCATAAATCGTTATTTTATAAACTAAAAGTCTAAATTAAATAATCAATAGATTATTTAGAGGTATTATAAGTAAATAAGTATTATATAAATATTATATAAATTTATAAATATTAAAAATTTTTTTAAAAATATGTTAATAAATAAATAATAGTGTTCTTATATAAAAAACAAAATTTTATAAATAAATTTTAATTATAATATCAATGTTTTATATACTATATATATCTATGAATATATAGAAGTTAAAAAATATTGATAATAAAAAATTTTGGATATTGTTCTTATTTTTAAAATGGTAAATATTTTTTGTTATTTTTTTATAGTCAAAAGATATCATGGAAGAAAAAAATCTAACTGATGAACAAAAGAAGTTTTTGGAAGAATGTGAAAATCAATTCAAAGATCGGTATACAGAAAAAGATATTGAATTTATGAAAGTTAAAAATATGGAATTAAAAAAACCTCCAATCATTGATCCTTGGTATCCTAGAAGAAAAAGATATTTTTTTCCCCAAGAAAGGGGTGAAATATATAGGAATTCTGATCGATATTATTCTCAACGTTATAGACCTTATAATTATTAAATTTATAAAAAAACTTATAAATTCTATAATAAATTTTTTGTAAATAGCTTTATAATTAATCCATAACCATTCGTTATATAATAAAGTATTATTTGAATTTATATAATTTTGTTATATAAACATATTTTTATATATTAAATTGTAATATATTTTACATTTATTATTGTATAATTTAAAAAAAAATTAATATTTAATTTGCATTTAATAAAAATCAAGAATATTTAACCTTTAAAATTAATTTAAATTTATACATTGTAATTTTGTATCAAGCTTTACAAGAATATTTAATTATTTTTTATAAAAACATTAAATAAATGTAAGATTATTATGAATTTCTTTATAATATATGATCTAATTTAATAAATAATTTATATTTTATCTAATTATCAGATTTTCTATGGCAATATGATAAGATTTCTAATGTTTGTTAATTCTTATTGATATAATGTTTAAATAACATAATCATCTTATATGAACAATATGAATATATATATGTATGAATCTATATGTATATATACACATTTATATGTATATTTAAGACGGAAATGAGTCAATCAGCTGTTATGTGAACATGTGATTTTTTTTTTTTTTGCCATATATTAAATTTTATTAAATAAAAAGTTACATATTATATATTATATATCAATTATATGTTTGAAGATACATCTAAGAAATTGAAAAAAAAATTATAAATAATTAGAAAATGATAGTACATAATATCAGAATGTGATTATAATATATGATAATACATGTATATATATATATATAAGTTTATATGTATATAAATATTGAAAAACATATGCTTCATAGTTACAGAGTCAGTCAATTGAACGTTTCATTTACTTTCGGATATATATATCAATCTAACTTGTAGTGCACATTGTTCGCGTGATTAACAAATGAAAGCTTTATATGGATAAATTCTACAACATTCGCAATAATGCAGAATACAAATTTTATTTAAGTTCGCGAATTCAATGCAGTTGTAATATTTTTAAATGACATGCGTGTGCGCAAATTTTAAAAAAAGAATTGTGTAATAAATATAATATAAAATATTATACTATCTTTTATTTGTGATATATTTATGATATATTATTCATTTATAAATGATTAAATGATAATTTATAATAATAGTTTAATCATTTATTGAAAAAAATAAGTAACATTTCATTCTTTAAATTTTTAAAATAATATTATCTTCTTTAAATATCCATATAAAAATATAAAAAAAATTTTTGATAAAATTATTTAAAATTGATTTAATTATTTAAATTATTTAAAATAATTATTTTTTAATATAAATATCTGAGTTGATAAATATGAATTATTTCTTGGAATATTTTAAAAATTAAAAAAATATATTAAATTTTATTTTTATTATTTTTTAATAAATTATTATTTAAAATTATAAATTATTTTTTAATAAATTAAAATAACATATTTTATTATTTTCTTTAGATTTATAAATTATCATTAAAATTAAAAAACATTGAAAAATCTGGAAAGAGAAAAAGAGAGAAAAAAATAAAAATTTATATTTGTTTGTAATTAAAATAAAAAAATTTGTAATTTTATAAGAAGAATATAATATAAAAGTATAATTTATTCTTTTATGCAAATTTTATATGATAACTTTTAATGGCTTGGTGTAAAAAATTATTTCATAGAAGGTATTATATTATAAAATTTTTAAATATTTAATAATTTTTACCATAGAAAATAAGTTTTATTTTTGTAACAGAAACAATACTTTTGTGGATGATGATTTGGAAACTGTTTTTGAAAAAAAAGAACGATGGAGAAGTATTTATGTAATTTATTTTACCATGTTTCTTATGTCTTTGGGTTTTAGTATTATACTAACAGGAGTATGGCCATATCTTGATAAGGTGAATACAATAAAGAAAAAATAAAGATAATTTTGATATATAGTAATATTATACATCAATATTGTAGTTGGATAGTACTGCTGGTAAAGAATATATGGGATATGTAGTTGCAGCAAATCCTTTAGGGCAAATGTTATTTTCTCCTCTAGTAGGATGGTGGGGAGATAAAAGAGGATCTATAAGACTTCCACTTTTATCAACATTAGCTTTATTTACATTTGCATCAGGATTATATAGTATCCTTGAGATTGTACCAGGCGATCGAAAAATGTATATGATAGTTGCCAGGTTTTTGGTTGGAGTTAGTTCTGGTAATATATAATGATATATTATTTAATTATTTTTATTATATTTTTGTATTAATTAATAATATTAAATTTTATCTATTAAATATTAAATATTATTAAATCTTATTATATATAATATTATATATAATATTATATATATATATAATAAATATTATATATAATATTATTAAATATAAAAATCTTATTATTTATTTTCATAATATGATACTTTTAGCGAATATTGCAGTAGCACGGTCTTATCTCTCAGCAGCTACAAAATTTATAGAAAGAACACATGCTGTTTCAATGGTATCTCTTGCTCAGGTAATATAAATTTAATATTTTTTTATGTTAATATAATTTTATATATAACTTATTCTAAAATATGTTAGGTATTAGGATTTGTGGTAGGTCCTAGTTTACAAGCTGCAGTTACACCTCTTGGAGAAAAGGGTGTATATTTTATAAATATACCTATTAATATGTATACTATGACTGGTTGGATAAATGTCATAATGGGAATTCTTAATTTTATTTTATTCCTTCCATGGAATTTTACAGAACGTCGAATTGCTATTCGCGAGGCAATGCGAAATGAAGGAAAACAAACTGGTAAATATATTTAAATTAAACAATAGTAATCAAATATTAATTACGATTATTATTAAAAAAAAAATTTTTATTACAGAGGAAGAAACATTGAAATCTATAAAACCAGACAATTTAGCAGCCTGGACATTAATTTGTGCATTTTTTGTCTTAGTATTTAATTTTGTTCTTCTTGAAACGTTAGTTTTAAAATATAAAATATTTTTTTATATTATAATCATTTCTTTCATTCTTTTTTTTTTTTTACAGACTTGGTACTTCTTTAACTATGGATCAATTTGCATGGTCAAAAACAGAAGCTTTATATTACATGGGTATATTAATGAGTATTGGAGCTGTTGTATCATGCATTACATTTGTTATGATTGAACCTTTGTGCAAAAAGTATAAACTATTTATACAAATGTTATAAAAAATGATTTTTTATGATTTTGATTTATCTCTTAAATATTTTTAGATTTAATGAACGTAAGGTAATGCTATGGGGTGGATTTTTATTTATGGTAATAGGAAGGATTTTATGTATTCCATGGGGACCAGGTCCTCCAAAAATTGCTTATCTGGAATGTAAGTATACATGAACATAGCATTTCATTTATATTATATATAATATTTAATAACTTCAAAATATTAAATCAATTTTAAAGTTAATAATAAATTTTTAAATATTATATATTTATTATATTTTATAGCATTTAATAATATTACAAAAAATTTCAATGGGACAGAAATTGTAGGATGTCCAAGTACTCAAGAATGGTGTAGCTATACACCACAACTTACACCTGTACAGTTTTTTATTGGATATGGATTCACTACTATAGGATATCCATTAGGTATTACTCTAATACAAACTATCTTCAGTAAAGTATTAGGACCTCGTCCACAAGGTGTTTGGATGGGTTTTATGACAGGTGCTGGATGTGCTTCTCGTGTCTTAGGTCCAGTATTTGTTAGTGTAATTTATACTCGTTTTGGAACATATCATACCTTTGGTATTACTGGATTAACATTGGTAGTATGTATGTCATGGTTACAAATTGTAAACAAACGATTAGTTCCACCAAAAGCAACAATTCTATCAAAAGATATGGAAATTCCATTAGTTCATCTCAAATCTAATGATATTCAAGATTTAAATGATGCACAAAAAAGCAATAAAAATGAGGAATGTGATAAAATGTAGTAATTAATATACTCTAAAAGAAAAATTTTAATTTTTATAAGATTATATATCTCAATATATAAATATATATTGAACAACAATTTAGAATTACAGTGTATAAATGCAATTATGATATAAAATTTAAGTATATTTTTTATGGATATTTACAGATTTTTAATACATGTTTTAAATATATAATTCATAGGTTATAAATAAATATACAAAAAATGAAAGAATATAATTAAAATTATGAAAATAGTTTTTAGAAACACATAAACAACTTTTTTTTTTATAATGATTTTACAATCAAATTATCACTATATAATTCGAATTTTATTTAATTAAAATTACAATTAAAATTATATGTATACAATATTGTCAATAATTTATATTTAATAGTTGTGCTAAAAAAAAAGAAATAGAAATTTATGATATTATCAAGCATATAAAAATTACAACTATAATAAATTTTTAAATACTCAATAATTTTATAACAAAAAGAAAATATATAATATAAAAGTTTTCAAATTTATATAAATATTCATTTCATATGAAAAGACTGATATTTTGCTCAATTTATATCTAAAAAATAAGGGTGCTATGAAATTTGAAGATTGCAAATGTCTTTTATTAAATAATTTGAATTTGTACTTACCACAAGTAATTGAATAAGAATTTATATTTGAATAAACTCAGTGAATATTATAAATTAAAAAGATTTTATATATAAGATTTACAAAATAAGGAATTTTAAATTTTTATAATTAATATAATCATTTAAAATTAAATAAAATTATAATTTTAGTGAAATAAGTATAAAGTGTATATATGTTTTCTAAAATAATTATATTCTTAAATAATGTATACAATAAAGAATATGGATAAAGCAATATATATATATTGTATTAAAAAATTAGGATTGCAATTTCAGATTTATGAAAATTAATTAAAATCATAAAACATTTAAATTTATTTGTATGTCTTAATGAAAGTAAAAATTATTTAATTGTCAATTATTATGACAATTTAATGTCTTACAATTGTTGATATAGATATTGTAAAAATGAAAAATAATTTTTACAAAAAGTTAAAAACATTACTATAAATACATACATTTTATGTAAATGGATGTTTTTATAGGAATTGAATTATTTTAAGTTATAAAAAACATTAACATGTATTCTTAGAATTATATGACTGAAATGGTTGATTTTATATAAATAACACTTATAATTATTAATCTTTTTTCTTTGGTTTCTTGGGATTACGTGATCGAGATTTAGCTTTACAAAGAGGACAGATTGGTGCATTTCTATGAATTTGTTGGTGACATGATAAGCATGATTTCATAGGAGGTGGTTGTTGCCTAAAAAGAAAGATGAAATGTAAAAACTAATATATTAATATACATATATAATATATTTTTATTATTGAGATTTATATAAAATTAAATATATATCTGATTTAAAATTAATTTGGTAACTTATGTATTATATAGTAATATAATATAAAATTGCGATATACCAGTGGTACCTGAATGTTGGAGCAGGTGGGCCTGGGGCTGGTGGTAATGGTCTTGGTTCTGGCTTACTTGGACCTTGAAGAGGTTGAGGAGCAAGAAAAGGTGTTGAACCACCTGGATGACCAGGATGATGTAAAGTAAGAGGAGGTAATAAATCTTCTCCTCTTACTTCTACTCTCCATTCTGCTTTTTGCATTGGACGGTCAAAATAACTATAAACAAATAATTTTTCTAGTAATAATGCAATTGATATAATATATATTTGTTTTTATTTAACTTACTCTGGTGAAATGAGATCAGATTCTGTTTCATATAATTCTGGTAACCTTTCCAATCCTAAAAATTCTCTACGCATACGATCAATATCATGTTTTAAAGGTTGATAATCATTATTGTGAATTAATTTTGCAGTCTCTCTTGCTTTATTTCTAGCTTCTTCTGCTTGTTTGATAACAGCTTCCATCTAACACAATTATATAAATAGTTATATATAATTTATTTGAAAAACAATATTAAATCCATATTTTATTATACCGCATTTATATCTGCATGTATTTGTCGTAATTCTTCAACATGTGCCATTTTTTCTTGCATAAGAAGATCCATTTCCTGTTTATATTCTAGCAAACATTTTTCTTCTTGTTCAGTCTGTTCTACTTCTTGCAAAATTCTTTGTTTCATTTTTTCCAATTGAAGTGTTTTTGACCTAACAAAATATATATATGTATTTTAAAGCTTTTTTTCACAAAAAATAAATTGAATCATATTATTATTTATTATATTATTATATGCTATCTGTTATTTTAAAAGTTATTTTAAAATTTTTAGATTATTTAAAAAATTATATCATATTTAAAAAAAATTTCATATAGACGAACAAATTTTTATATGTACTTAATGTCTTTCAACGCTTCTAGTTTTGCAAAAATAACCGTAGTTTCAGTGGCTGACATCGTTAAACTTTTCCTAACACTTTTGCTTAGACAAACTTTGTCAAACGGAAGATAATTTGTTTATAAAATAAATGCAACAAGCTCAGAAATAAAATTTCTTTCGTCAAGGCATCCCGGATAAAATATTTAGGATAGAATTGAATTCTATATATGCACTATATTTTCATTGAAAAACGAATAAAATCGTTGTATTTGTAATTATGTTTTTGGAAATTAACCAATTTCGTTGACATTCAACACAATGAACATAATTAATATCATAAATTACAGTGACAGATGTCTTTTTATAGATCAGAAACAACAAATTCTAAGATACAGATGGATGTAGACGCCATTCAACGATACATCATTGAACTAACAAAAGAGCGGTTTATTTTGAAAGTATATAAGATAAATAAATTTAACAATATTTTATCGCAATCTGATAAAATTAATTATGAAAGTATATAAGTTTAAAATGCTCATAACAGATAAAAAATTTATTATCAAAAGTTGTGATTATATTTTAATAAATTAATTTTATTCTTGAATTTCATCAACTAATTAATCATCTTTATTTATTAATCTATTAAAATTATTTACTAATCTATTTGATTAAAAATTATTCAATTAAAATGTATAATCGGTTACAAATAAATTGTGTATATTATCTATAAATAAATTTAGTATATCTAAAGAATATAAGAACTTAAATGAAACTCAATTGATAACTTCATCAAATTTTACGATAGTGCGATATTTTCCTTTTTACAATCTTAGTAAAGATTCTTTTCCTAAACAAAATCGTTTAATAATATTTGATATTTTTTACGAATTAGAGAAAAATCTAGATTATCATTCTTTATAAAAATATTTATATATCTCATACGGTAAAATTATATATTGACGCTTTCAAATGGAGCGCGCATATCTCTAGTCATGTATCTCTTTGAAAAGATTTCTTCATGACGATTCATCGAGGAATCGTGGCGGAATCTTAGTCAGTAATCGGTATCGCTTATGCGCGGGATCAATCTTATTGAAATGCGACCAGTCATGAATAGTTAATCAATCTTGGACTGAAATCGTTTATCAATTTAACCGGGACACGGCAACAATCTATATTGTAATCTTTAGTGATTTTTCAAGAATTCACAACATGAGACAAGGAGGATGGCCATGACCAATACATCGTAAGTTTTATTTTCTTCGATGTCTCGTAGAATGAATGGCGTTTGTAGAAGACATAATGGAACCGAACAGATATCGTGGATGGAATCGACGAAGAAATATATATAGATATCTAATATTCTACAAAACGTTATTTAAAAGCGGAAAGTTGAACTTTTACAATAATCCAGATAAAAGAAAGGGAAAGAAAGAGCCAAATCGGAAAAGTAGTTGGTGATCACGATGGTTTTATGTTTCTCCCTTGATTTTTTCCATATATACATCATTCAATATATATTAGTCGTCCTTCTATTTAATACTGAGTACTTTTTCTACCGCATCTGTATGATTAAACACTGACAAACATTTCAAGTGTTTGAAGCTTCACGAGCTATGAGAATATAGGACAAAGAAGAGGTGCCCTGGGAGAGTGAAGTTAAGCAGTTTCAACGGGTTCCTCGCCGCGCACGCGGAAGGGAATAATTTTTCATTTTTAACGGTGACCTCTCTTTTCGTGTGCATTAGACAAGTTTCTACGTGGAAGCATTATGGGATCCAGGATGGGATCTAAAATGTAAGTAATTCACATGGATACGTTTTGTACGTTTATTTCCAAATTTTTACCATTCTCTTTCTCGTTTGTCGGCCACGCTGCGTGTAACGAGTAAGAGGGTTAACGAATGATCTTATGAATAATTGCATATTTGTACAGTTAAATTCTGATAATATAGAATAGAAATTTGCAAATACGTTTGTCGTCGATTTTTAATTTGATTTGAATTTTCGCAATTTTTGAACTATTTTCCTTTAATTTTGCAAATCATCAATTGTAATTCTCTCGTGTTTACAAACGAATTTAACTGAAACATATGTCTGTGAAGATGCGGTTAATATTTTCAGTCATGAATTGTCTAAAAATAATATTTTCATACTCTGTGATTAAGATGGATCAATATGTGGAACGTGTATATATATTATTTATCACGTTTCGCAAACGAGGACATATCGTGATCGTTTTTATCTTGTCAATTTTTTTTATAAATATCGTTCGTTTAATCGATGCGCTAATAAAACGTACTTTCAATATTTTCGTGGGACAAAAAGAATAGTGACACGCATCTTCCTGCGGTCGATGATTTCTCTCTCTCGAAAAAAACTCTGTTATGATTATTGCGATAAGCGCTTGGAAATGATGGCTAGGTTTGAAGATCGTGTTATGCTAAATTGGTAATTACAACGCTTCTTTGTTGCATTGAATTATGGGGATAATTGGCGCAAGGATGAATAGTGAAATGAGTCGAGAAACTGACTGATACGTACTATACTAACATGTATGTATCATATAATTTATTTCGCATTATTCAAATTTCCATAATATTTATTTTTATCGCATTATCTATATGCGATAATTTCGGAAAATTATTTCTTTTGAGTTTCATATCAAAATTCACTGAATAAAACAGCGTTTATAAAATTTTATTTTATAAAAATTCAATTAAAGACATATATATTGCAATTTTAAATTAATTTCATCATTTTCTTTCTAGTTTTTTATCGATGGTTATCACGTAATAAAGATAGGCATTCATAAGTCAAAGTTCGTTAACCATCTGGCCAAATACGCTAAAATTGAATGGAAATCAGGGCACACTAGTTAGGTTCATTTATCTTGTCATTATGCTTCATTGATTAATTCGTGCAAGAAATTATTAGTGTGGAAATTAACTTTCAAAATGTTTATAAAATTTAATTTTTTTTTAAATTAATAAATTAAATTTATTCCTATTTAATATATAATTAATTTTCAATCATATTAATTTACATGTTCCGTTTGTGATCTCTTCTTTTCATTTTTTTTTTGTTTGATTTTATTTTTGATTATATTTTTTGTTTCGTTTTAATTGAATAATATGAGTGATTCAATACAAAATTGTATAATTTTATTTAAGTGAAACATTGATAAAAGAATTAAAAAATGTGACTTGAACGAAATAAAATAAATAATTTTTTTTCTCCAATTTTCATAAAGTATAATTTTTCAAAGAAATAATTGAGTTCGCCCCGATTTTTCTTTGTTTATTTATTTTATTGATCGTCTCGTGTAGATAAAATTTTTGTATTAATCGAAGATAAATATTTAATATGATGAATGTAGTTCACGATATGCATTGCACAAAGACAAAAAATGATTGATGCATACTTTATTGAAGATTTGATTTATAATTAGAATTAATTTAATATGGATATGTATTCGAAAATGTAATCATGGATCTTATTCTATTTTTGGATTAGTGTTTTAAGCTCCGTTCCAAATTGACAAAACAATTTCTTAACAAAGCGAGAATTATCTTCCATGAAATTTTTAATATAATAAACCTATTTATTTTTGTAGAAATTTTGTATTTTTATGTATTTTTATTTTGTATGATTATGATCGATTTTATTATATTAAAAAAGATTATCAAAACGACTGATTTTCTTATATAAAATATTAAATAATTACGATTTATCAATTGTCACCATATAAATATATTATCATTTGTTTAATGAATGCAGCTTTTCTTCAATGATCATGATAAAAATTTATTGTTATCTAATTTATTTTTTTCTATCCCCATCAAAATGTTTTTTTTAATTGGGTCAACAAACGTTATTTGAGTCTACAAATTGAAGTAGTCTATAAATTGAAGTAGTCTACAAATAATGATTAACTTTCTCATGTTTTTCTTTTTGTTTTTATTTAAAAAATTTTTTTTTTATTATTTATTTTTTATTATTTTTTTATTATTCGTATCTGAATTTTAATATATGATGTAAGAAAAATTTGTAAAAATGATCGAGTTTGTATCAATTACGAAAGAAATTACTTATCGAATGTTCAATAAATCATATTCAAATAATTCATATTCAAACAATTATCACTAAATAACGTGATTATGTTTTTTTATTATATTAAAATACAATATTACAAAAAATTACAATTATTTACGAAAAAAATTATAATCCGTACTTATTTTTTTTACATTTCTTAACTATCATATTGTTAAAAATAATAAGAATATCCTCATCTTTTCATGTAAGGCAATCATAATTTTTAACTTACTTTTATTACAAAATATTTAATACGATACAGTACAAGATTCCTTCAGTTACGGGGTCTATGGATCAATTTCAAACGTTATAGTTAAAAAGTGTACGAACGCAATTGTGTATTTATCGATATCGATGATACAATCGGAATGATAGCTTACACATATCCAATTGAAATGTACTAGCACATAAAAAGAGAGAAAAAATTATTATAACAAAATTTATCAAAAAAACTGAAATCCAAAAATTAAAATTGAAATTTATTATAAATTCCACTTCTTATATATTCATTTCTCATAATCACAGCAATAATAATAGCAGTCTTCCGTTATTCCTGTTCATTATTTTTTGACTAATAATTCATCAATAAACAAGTTTTTTTTATTTTATATATTTAATTCCAATTTCTTCCATCCATTTTTTATTCTCATAATCTATTAAAACAAAATTTTATCGTAAAAACCAATTTCATTTAAATTCGTCATTATTTTATTTTTTCCATCGATTCGCCGGAACATAACGGATGAAACGGGAAATCGGACCAGACAGATCGCCAGAGATCAACGAAAATGGACTGCTGATATCGGCTTTCAATTTTGTCCGATCGAATCCTGGGTAAAAACCGATTTTTTTCCATAGACCAGTTGCACATAACGGTCGATGTAACAATAAACCGTCGTACGTTAGTTGCAACTAAGCTGTCGCATCCGGTCTAAGCCGGCGTAAACCAGTTTTATTTGATTTTTCTCCGGTTGTTTTCGATGAACTGAATAAGACAAAAATACACACACATGAGTAAGTATGAGTGTGAGCCGTGCACGTTTCGTCTTATCGGCCGTGTTATCTATCGATGTGTGTCAACCGCGGGAAATTGTGCATGCACGATTTTTTTCTGCCCACGTGAACAATTATATTCGAAGACGAAGGAAAACCCGCCACTTTTCAAAATATAATCGCTGCGCGCCACGCCGCAGAATAGTAGCGGGACGTTTGACCCGACGATTTTCTTCCTTTGTGTAGCGATATTTTTAGAGATCGTTTTTTGAAGTTGCCATTTTTGTCACGAGGTGTTTTATTTAGAAAGCGATGTTTCAGTATTTCGGTTTTTAACAGCATTTTTAAAATGATTTGTGATTTGATAATTGTAACTTTTTAGTAACTTTTTATTAATCAATTATAATTATTTTTGTATAAAATTTTATAATGAATATTTTGAGGCAAAGAATTGAATATTTATTCCACTCATTTGTATCGTATGTTTATTACATATTAAACATTTCTTTGATATTTTCAAGATTTTAACATTTTAGTATTTTTTTCTTTTAAGTTTTTGCAGAATCTTAGATCAAAATCTAGAAATAAAATATTATGTTTGTTTTAATTTATCAAAAATGACTTTTTGCATAATTCGAGGAAGAGATTGTATTATTTAGATATTATAAAAGGATGTAAAAGATAGCGATTCGAGGAAGATTGGAGAATACTGAATATTTAGAACATTTCAAAATTATAGTTTGCAATTGTGATTATTTGGTTTGACGTGTTTTATATTAGCAAGACGATAATGAATAACATCCCAGTCTTTTTAACCATAGGCGAATGGTTAACAAAATATTTGAAGTTATATTTGATAATTCTGAGATTTGTCACTTCGTGGCAAATAATAAGTTATGTTTATTTTAAGGAGATGATTAATTTTTATTTATATAATTTATATTTCATTAATTTAATTATATTTATAATTTTTCTCAATTTTTTAATAATATTTTGAATATTTAAACAAATAATGAGTAAGAGACAAGAAAGATAATAATTTTTCAATGTCATTTTTTTAATTTTAAAAAACGATTCGAGTAATTGAAAGAATTATATCAAGAAGAACAAAACTAGATAATTTTTCAAAATTATAAATTTTGCGAAAATGGCGGTTAAACGATCATTTAATAGCGGCTATAAGCTCAAGGACCGACATAATGTTCTTCAAAGATTATGTAATTGCCAGATACGATCAGTAATTAGATAGTTTGAAAAGGTACAACTGTTAAAACCCGGAATTTTAGTAATTAACCGATACCTAGTAAACCGTGAAGCACGTATTCCGGATATTTTACGTAACATAAGCACTTTCTGCATTGAATGTTTCTAAACATTGCTTCATTAATCACAAACTATGATTATGATAATTCATAATGAATTTCCAATTTTTTTCTCTAAATAGATAGATCATTGCGTAACAATCTGTCCATTTATCACTTCTTTTATTCCCTATTCTAACATCGAGCATGAAATCGAAATAAACAAAATTAACAAAACCATCGAATAAGTTACTCGAAATATATTTCTATTCCATCAACGATATTTTATCATTTTTCAAACATCTTTATCACCTGGTTATTTGTATACATAAAGCCTGCATGCCATAAGTTTTCGAAGTGGACTGTGGTTATTTCATGGCGGACGACGGTATTTCACGTGAAAGCTGCATGGCACGATCTGACATGGTAGAACTAGTGTGGCTTGCTGATCGGAAAGACCAGAACTTAAGAAGGACCGAACCTTCCCCTCTCCGTTCTGTTTCACTTCTCCCACTGCCCCTTCGATGGTCAACGGGGACAGAGGCAGAAAGTCTGTGGCATACGTTTACCTTGGAAGATAGTTGCTGCAGCAACAGAACAGTCTGTGGTCGTTTGACGATGTGCTATATTGCCATTTGACACGTGTCGATTCGCGATTTTTTTACTTAATCGTGGTCGCGAAATTAACTAGTCACATATAATTAATGGGCATTTAAAAAATGGCGTAGGCGATTCGTGAAAGGAAAATGAAAACCGGCTGAACACCTGTTTCATACATGATACTTTGTTTCGAGTACATTGAGGAAGGGAACGCGCAATTTAATCGTGAGTTCAATTTCTTTTGAAATACAAAATATATTTTATCGAATATATTTTTGGGAATATCGTTTCTATAAATTCTGAAATCCTTCGATTCAATTCTTTGTAAATTTTGAAATCTATAATTCGATGTTTAATTTTAAATTTCTTATTATAAATGAAAATCATCTGAATGAATGAATCATGATCGTCATTGCAATATATACGGAATTTGATCTAGATTCATTTATTTCTTGTTTGTTAATTTAAAATATTGACAAATGAATATAATTATGCTTTTCGTTTAGACGCTACTGTAAAATTGTGTCACATTCGTTGGAGACCTGGTCGGATTCAATTGTAAGTTGAATTAAGAAGAATAGAGATCAGATGGAAGCGTTTAAGTTGTTGGTTACAATTGAACGCACAATTGAACTGCGTTTCAAGGTAGATACGATTAGGTTTATTATTCTTTATTTATTTATTGCCTTTGTTGCATTTGTTTGGTTCCATCTCATTTCGGTTAGATTACAATTGATGTACTTTAATTCATTTGAGTCGATCCCCTATGGATCATGATAATTAATAAGAGAAAAATATTTAAATCGTATCGTAAAAATCTTTTATGAATTTATAAAGATTAAAATGTAAAAATTTATCGAAAAAAGATTTTTAAATATTTTTGTCGTTAATCATATGTAACAGAATTATTCGTATAAATTGATTGGGACACAATGTGAAAAAAATTAAGAACGTTAAAAAGATTACTAACAGTAACACAATATGGAGTATCACGTAGACTTCTTTATGAAGAATTAGAAATTCCGTCGAGTCGTTTAAATTGTAAAATATATGTTAATCTTGCCATGCTTGAATAAACTAACGTGAAATTACGCACGAAGGACGTATACGATCTGATCAGCTGTAATCTATTCTTTACTTGAACGACGTATACTTTGACAATATTTTACGTGCAACAATGTTAAACAATGTACCGTATTTTTACCAATTATCATCTTCGAATTTTTTTATATGTAAAAATTATGAATGAACGTCACGGAAAATGACATTGAATTATAAAGAAAAGAAAAAGAACAATGTTATAATTAATAAAAAAAGAATATATATATAAAAATTCTGTTCGATCATAATTATCCGTTCTTCATTTTAAATCTTTCACGCGCATGTTGCAATAATCGCAATTTATTTATCCTGAAATTTCTACAAGAATAAAAAAAAAACGGAATTACATATATGCGGGTTACATATGGGCGATAAATAACAATAAACAGGATGATTTACGACGATACTACAGAATTTGCTCATTTTCCATGGCATCATCCGCATCCATATTTATCCAGTGAGATTGAAGGGCAGTTACAATTCATTACATTTCCACCTTGAAACGTTAAATGGTCATCGTACACTTGGTACATAGGGAAAGAGATCGTCAAGGTTTGTCATGAACGGCATATAAATGTCGCCAATGGAGACGTGAAACACTTTCAGTTCTTTTGTCTCTATTAGAAAGTCAATGGCACTCTGTGTGGAAAGATCGTTTTTAAATAAACATTATTAACATCAATTAATAATGAATCTTTGATAGAAAACAAATTTTTTTTTTTCACAAATCGTGTGATCATTCGAAGAATCGCTGAAAAAATAATCAACGAAGACGAGTTAAAAAATGAATCAAAACGCCAAAAAGAATTGGTAAGTTCGGTTACTTTCGATAAGAATCCATACATGAGAAGTTCGATGACGCGTTCGTTTTCATGTATATACAAGTGGGATGATGTGAACGCCTCCGTTTGCACTGGTTTTTCCTCTATCTCTGTTTGGTGTCCAGTCGCTTCGAAGCCAGTAGAAAATCGAGATTCGCCGAGAGCAGTTGAACGTGATCGCGCGCTACAACAAACGAGCACGCGGTCATCTCGTTTACGATTTATCGGCATTTATCGGTGGACCTTAAACGCGAACATCTAGTTTCATCAGAATTTCAGGCAACGGTTAATTTTATATCAACGATTTCTTTCGCCATAACGGCGATTATGACTACCCGAGAATAAGGATCACGATTTCTCTTGGTAGATCGTTCGTTTCTGTAGCAAAGCTGATTGGATAGCAAGCGTGAAAGTCCTGTTGGCAACTGGTTTTTCATTTTCTTTTTTCATTTTTTTTTCTCTTTTAGTTTTCGATTTCTCTTTTTTTTTCGATCGTGTTCGATACTTTTATGTAATATTACTCGTGCAGAATTGCGTTGTTCCCGCGTGTTTTACGCAAGCCATTTGAACGACGACTTGATCCAGGATATAGGATCAATGAGGAAACATTGCCCACGGATCAGGCATAATTCTCAAATCTCTGTGTTTGTAGGCTAGACGACGAGAAGGACAATATGAGGCTATTTTGTGCGCAAAATGACGACGAATCGTCGACGATGAACACCAAAGATGGCTCCAGAGGTAACGTTCTCTTGTTTTCACGGTTTTCATAATTTTTGCTCTGAACTTGATGATTTTAAACATGATATTTGACAAAATAATCTTTGAAACGTAGTTCACAATTTCTTATTAATCATCTTATTATTATACCTTGAATTGCTGAAATGCTAATTAGGTAATAAAATTCAGAAATAATTCTTATTGCAAAACATATAGATATGCAAATTTGTAAAGTGTATATTAATTTTATTACTGTGCAATATAAATAAACACGTAACATAGGAAAATTATTTGTTCACGTTGAATTAAATGAATTAAAAATTTGTGTTTAAAAATTTAAAAATTTAAAGAAAAATTATTATTTCCTCAATATATAAATATATCATTCTTGATCAAATCAGATCGCAGATGAACCGCTATATTAATTATCATGTCGATTAATCGTGTGTCAGGCCACCGACACGATTTGTTCATCGCGTCTGTTGGTCTTAATTAATCATAACTCGAGTTAATCATTTACCATCGTGTGCCGCCTGTTGCTCGAATCGCATGATAAGAACGTGTTCGAAGAATAACGATTTTCCGCTTATTCCACTTTTCCTTAAACAATTTATTCCGTTTGACTCGTTTCAAAGAAAAAACAAAAGATACTTAACATTCACTTAGTGACGCTGTTCATTAACAATACCTAAATCAATTAAACTAAATGAATTAGAATGAGGTTTCTAGTCAAAGTTTAACCCAAGCGTAACGCGACAACTTCCGTTTGACCGACGATAAGGAAGCACGAAAAAGAAAATGAGAATTCGTTTTAGCGATGACGAATCGTTCGTATATCTGATTTAATTAATTTTCGGTCGTGAAACGAAACTCGTCGTAATTTAAAAGGAAATTATCTTTGCGCACGAAGCAAGAAGGATCACATTCTTCTCCTTTCCATTTTTTTCTTATTTTTTCCATTTTTTCGCAGTTCCACGAGAGAAATATCATTATATGTCAACAGCAGATTTTCACCGTGAAATCTATTTGCACTAAAGATGAAGAGTTTCGCGTATTCCATTCTTCCTCTTTCATTTTCTTCCTCGAATATGGAAATTTTCGAGTAGATGAATCGAACGATATCGTTGATCGTCGGGAAATGATATTTTCGCAGGGGGAAGGAAGCAGGAAGTGGATCGCTTCGGATACTATCAAATGATCATGTTCGCGATAATCAGCCTGCCTCTGTTCTTGTCAGCAGGATTCACGCTTGCCTACGTATTTACAGCCGGGGAAGTTAAATACAGGTACGTTACCACTGATGCAACCTGTGATTCGATCGGTGATATCTATTTTTTTTTCTCCTTCATTTTTTCCTTGTATATTTTCGCATAATTTATCATGTGTATTCGCATCTCTTTTGAATCGTGAATCGTTCGTCTCAAGGTAGACAGCCGTTTATGGACGAGTAAATTCTGGAGAGTAGGCTTGAATAATGCGCGGCGATCAAATACAATCAGCGAGGAATAACCTAATCTACCGCGACCACGAAGATTGATCGAACATCGAAATTATGTAATCGATTACTTTATTAGCAATCCGTTAATCCTTTCGCGGTAGACGAGAGTTGAGCGCTTGCAATGATCGGTATGAACAATTTTAGCGCGTTTAAAAAGAAATTATCACATTCTTTGATAAATTTAACGTTTATTATTGGAATAAGGATATTTTACGCAAATTGAAAAATTTTTGATCGTAATATAGGCAAGACAATTGATAAAATAATATTCAAATTGTAATCATCTTATTTTAACTTTTAAATTAAATAACAAATATTATTATATATTATTATATAACAGTATATTTAATTATTTATTCTTGAATTTGATTTTACGTATGAAATGAATTTGTGAAATTGATCATTTATTTCATATGCAAAATCCTAATATTTTATTTTGAATATTTTATGTCTTTTTGCATATCATTTTGCAGATTTATGTTCATTTACATTTTCTATGAATGCATAAATATCCGTAGTCTAGTCGTTACAGAATAAAATATCCTGGAATACGTGGAAATGTTAATCGTTGGCAAACTAAACGAAATTAAATTAAATTAAATTAAATTAAATTAAATTTATGAAATTTTCTTTTGATTTTTTAATTTTTAAAAATTTTTTAAAAAATTTTTTTAAAAAACTTGACGAATAATAATAATACGTTATAATAGATATTTTAATAATAATAATATCTCTTTTTTCAATCTGTTTTCATAACTTAAAAAAAATGTTCTTTAATATATAATCATTTGACAGGTGTACGGTGCCAGGATGCGAGAATTCATCGAACACGCAATTCAACGTGCCTTGGATGATTGATTCCGTCCCGGATGTATCCGAGACATCCAAATGCATCCGTTATGTCGTACAAAATCACACAGGGGCGTGCACAAACGAAACTTTCAGTAACGTTACCAAAAGTTGCGATTCGTGGATCTACGATCCATCCGAGAATACGATTCAAAGCGAGGTAAAATGTTGTTTTAATCCTTTGATCGATTAAAATTAACCAGCTCGAAACAACGTTCACGTTATTCGTTATTCTATCGTTACAGTGGGACATCACCTGTGACACCAATCGATGGAAACTCACTCTTGTGGGTACGGTAAATAACATCGGTCAATTCGTCGGGCTGATCTTCGCCGGCTACATATCAGACAGGTGAGAAATAATGACATCGAAATTTACTCGAAGGATCCTTAATTAGCCTCTATTAGATCGGATCGGATCCAGGAAATGGGGTTCTTGGTACGAACCGGATGTCTAACCACGTTCGATCGAGGAAGGGTGTGAAATAGAGGTTTTTCGATAGGTGTAACGTTTCAGTGGAGAGGATTCGATCGGATTCAACAGGTCGTTGATGTCCATCTATCGAAATCCTCTCGTAAAACGTGATAAAAATATCAGAGATGGTTAAGATTGTCGATAATCCGGTGAAATCGAAATGTAGGAAACCGAGCGGTGTGATCTATGAACTTTTTCCCGGATCCATCCTACGTAGCTCGAATTTGAGGATGCTCGGTTTTTACACCGTTTTATGGCACGTACTCAAGAGTCACCAGGGAATCGGAAACTATGAACGGACGAGACTTTCACGAGTTGGATCGCAAATTCTAATTCGAAGTCGGGGAATACTTGAGAGATCGTCCAGAGGGGGGAATGTATTTAAATGAAACTGTACTTTGGACCAACTTCCCGAGATCTATGATAACGATTCGAACTTGGCGGTTGTTTCTCGAGACACCCTCGTTTTCGAGGCAATTTCTCGTACCGATGTCAAAAATCTTCTCGATTCGTATAGATCGAAAAACATCGTTCGCCGAAGAGTTTCAAAAGTTTTTTATTCGTCGACGATAAGAAGTCGAAGAATCACCGTCGTCGCGAAACTTGTCCGCTTATATACGATTCTGTTACTTTTCAGATATGGAAGACGCACGATACTGACGCTCACCACATCCCTGAGCGGAATCAGCGGCCTGATACATTCCTTCTCCGTGAATTATTGGATGTTTCTCGCGTTCGAATTTATCGACGCGACTGTCGCGGCCGGTATCTACAGCGCTGGATTTATTTTAGGTGAGTTAATAACGAGGCAAAGTAAGGGAAGATGTTGGACGTGAATAATGCTGGTATAAATAACGGTCATGTTTCACATGCCAACGACTACTCGATGCAGGAACCTTTCGATATCGAAAAACGTAACCGAAGGTAACCGTAACCATGGTCGGTTCTCTGGTTTGCCATTGCCACGCCTGTAATTCCTTCGATATTTCATTCGTATGGGATATAGTGTACTTCGGAGCATACTGCTTGGAATAATTCTAATAATTTTACGATATATCAGTGAAACATCTATTTCGTACGATTTCATTAAAGAAACCGATTTCTCGTGAATCAGAGTCAATGTTGATCGATTTTCAGGAATGGAGATGGCGGGGGTAAGAGGCAGAGTATTAGCCAGCACAATTATCTGCTGCATGTTCGCAGTCGGTGAGATGTTACTCGGATTGATAGCGATGTGGCTTAGATCATGGCGATTGATCCTTCGCATGGTGTACGGACCGGCATTGCTGGCCATCTTATTGCCGCTCCTTATCCCAGAATCAGTCAGGTAATTTTACTTGCTTGAGCGCTTAATTCGCATTGTCCGGGGGCCTCGTTAACGATCTCGAAAAAAATTTCTTCAAACGAGCCAGAGAAGTAGCGTATCACATTCATACGTGTTCGATTGATTAACCGATGAACTTTTCACGTCATTATCATATTTAATTGGATCCGGTTCTCTTTTTCTCTTTGATTAATTAACGCGTATACCGCGTAGGCCGCTTATAATCTTAGGTTCATATCATTTTAGCGAATCACTTTTTTATCTCGTTCCTTTTTTTTTTGTGTACGCTATAGGTTATCGATAAAGCGTGTCCTATACAAGCGTAAAAACTATCGTTTTCCCCTTCGAACATTACTGTAGAAAAAAAAAATGAATGAACAAATAAAAAACACACACACACACACACACAATGATGCCATTTTAAAGGTGGCTATTGGCGAATGGGAAACAGGAAAAGGTGGAGAGTATATATCGAAAAATGGCGCGTATAAACGGGCTTCAAATCTCGGAAGAGGCGATCGGAGCGTTCAAAGATTTGAACATGGTGAAGACTGAAAAGGTATGACGAAATGACAATTTTTATTATGACAATTATATTTTAAATAAAATCGAATTAAATTAATTACGCGTGACTAAATTTATCTTATTTTTCAGACGGAACAAATAGTGATGAAAAATGATGAAAAGAAATCACCGATTATGCAAATATTGAATAGCTCAGTGATGCTCACTCGGCTGTTGGTGTGCTCGTTTTGCTGGTTGACGAATACTTTCGTCTATTATGGATTATCGTTAAACTCGGTGGCTTTCGCTGGTGACAAATACGTTAATTTTATATTGGTCGCCATTGTGGAAATCCCGGCTTACTTTTTGACCTGGTTTCTGACCGATTATATCGGCCGTAAAACTACTCTCTCCTCGTCTTTCTTGCTAAGCGGAGCTTTTTGCCTGGCTATACAATTCGTACCGACAGGTAAACAGAGATTCATCTTTAAAATTCCTCACTTGTAATTTACAGCGCTATGAACACTTTTGATTAATTACGAAAAGACGTTAAATATCGATACATTGATTTTTTATTATTTATTCCAGATTCATTGAGTTTTCTACCATTGATTCTGTACATGGGCGGGAAATGGTGCATTACGATGTCCTTCTCGACGATTTACATTTATACAGCGGAACTGTTTCCCACAAACTTGAGACATTCCCTCCTTGGAATTTGCAGCATGACTGGCCGCATGGGGTCAATATTGTCACCGCAAACTCCTCTTTTGGTGAGTCGACTACCGCAAGAATGTACATCGCGAAGACCGATACGGACCGCTTGTTGATTGTTTGCATACAACTTCAAACAGTGACAAAGATTCTCCGATATATCTTTACATACCATTTATCTTTTGTGTAACTTTATTTATGTTGCATTATGAAATCGTTACATTGATTGTTGATTGATTATCATCCATTCAGGAGATATTATATTTTTTATTTTCCAATCAAAATGTTATATTGGCTAAGATTCCGTTTATAAAAACAATTGCTACAGAATAGTTAGTTTTTTTTTTTTTGATCCATTTACAGTTATTTTTATGTCACAGGCACAATTTATGCCCGAATTACCATTGATACTCTTTGGATGTATGGCGCTATCCGCGGGACTACTCTCTTTGTTCTTCCCGGAAACATTGGGGACGAAACTTCCGGATACGGTGTGGGAGGCAGAGAATATCGGTAAAGAGCAGCAGAAGCAGGAATTGCAGGATTTGCCGTCTTAAGAGCGGACGAATATACCGGGACGAGTTATAAATTCGACACGAAAAAACTTATAAAACTGGAAGAAAGAAGGAAAAAAAGAAAAAAACCAACGAGACAGAAGAGATGAGAATTAAGAAGAAATCAAATTGAAAAAAAAATGAAAAAAGCAAAAGAAACGTAACATTGCAGCAATGGCTTTCAGAAGTTTCCCTTTCTTCCGGCATGAAAACTATCGACCGTGACTATTCGCTTCGCGGTTTGAAAGCTCGCGAGAGAGAGGCAAAAAAAAAGAGAGAGAGAGAGAGAGAGAGATGAAACGAGAGAGAGAGATAAAACTCCGGAAGTGAAGGGAGCTTACTTCTATATATGTATGTATAATACCTACAGAATATTTGCTTGCCTTTGAAATTGACATAGTTCAATCGCGATCAATTTGCCATAAAATCGACTAGTTACAAAGAGTCGGCGAGTTATCGATTGTAGAGGAAATGATAGGAGGATGAAAAAGTTTACCCCGAGGGAAAATTGGCATTATGTCGGTAAAGAAAGTTCGGAAAATTGAAAGGTCGGAAAAATTTGAAACATCATGGAAATTTAATTCAAGAGATGATTTTTTCTTGTGGTAAAAAGATGAAATTATAGCTCTCAAAAAAAAAATTCTTGTGAATAGTTATAAATTACATAAGATATGAAAAAAATGTTCAAAATATATGATATATCTTTTTATTTTGATAATTAATAGTCATTATTCTATCAAGTATATTTGAATTCATTTTTAATTTTAGAAGATAAAAATTGATGTCAATAACTGCAATTTTATATTATTATTATATGAAGATTTATATCATATTCGACATATTTTTTAAATTTAAAAAGTAATAATAAAAATATTTACATTTAAAATATGTTATTAATCTTATTAATTGTTTTAAAAAATCATGTTTGAAATTTATTTTATTCAATGAAACGAAATCTTCTTCCTTTAAATAAAAAAAAAATTTATTGTTTTTAGATTTCATTTTCGTAAATCCATGTCATGAATGATATATTTTCTGTCCAAAGATTACATGAAATATCAGTATTTTATCAGTACATATTCTGTTATAAGATAAATTATATTTATTTTTAACATCTTATAAAATGAATTACGATATTTTACTTTACATTGTCGATTTGAAGTGTTATCTTTGTTAATGTTTGTTAAATTTGTTTTCAGTTTTAACAGTTTAAAAGTTCGTAAAATGTTAATTAAAAATATTTTCTGCGCTTTAGAAAAGTGCTTCAAAAATGGAGAATACTTGGAGAGCAATTGACGAAGTGACTGAAAAACATTGCTTTTATATAAAAATTGACATACACAATTATTATTGACCCCCTTTTTATCCGACAAATAATGTTACAATTTCCAAATATCGGAATATATAACAAAATATCGATACATTGTATCATGCACAATTTACTTTGCGAGTCTATGTTATCGAGTTATTTATGTATCATATTCTAACAAAAGATAAATTACTTTTTACAGCAGATTTTTATCTGCATGATTAACAACATAATAAATAAATTACATGATATAACAGAGAGCTCGATAGCATAATTAAAGATTACAATACGTGTAAATTTTGAGAAAAGAAATATTTTTAAAAAATTCTTTATTATCACTTGAATTTAAATATTCACAAGAAAATAAAATATATCATATTTATTTCGAAGTGATTTTACATGATTTTATATTTTATAAATTATATTTTTATCCAAATAAAAAGTTATAAATATCTGAAAAGTTTCAAATTTTTCTATATTTTGTGCAAACATCGAAATTTCCTTATAAATGAATAATCATGTTTATTACTTACAATTACTGGATACCGCGCGAGATCATTTCACTTTCCTTTGTTCGTATACGTCATCTGATTAATGAATTTTTAACGCAATTAATTATAGCTCATTGCAGCCAATTAAAGTTATCATTGACGTGTCCATGTTATCAGACGTCAAAACGTCTTCGTATAACGGATAACGCATACATATATATGCACGTCATAGATTATTGTATGATGCTTCTTCCATTTAGGAATGAAAACATAATTATGCTCAGGAATTTACACAGTATTGCTGCATCATGTTCGTAAACATATATATTAATCGGTAATTATATCAGGCCCTGTCTGTATTTTTGATTTAAATATTTCAGAACTATATCGATCATTTTTGTCGTACTGTAAGAACTATAAAGCATCGTGCCATGATAATGCATCATCTAGAAAAGTGAAGTTAATAATAGCAATAATTTATATAAATTTCATATATATATTATATTTACGTGAGGATATTATTATTCTGCACAGGAACGAATGAAGAATTAGATGAATCAATAGACACGATTTATAATACTGATGATAAATTAGCGAATATTAGCATTAATTATAATTATTATTATTATTTTGAGAGCGAATATGCCTATGTATTAAATATCCATGATTTTAAACGAGTACTTCATCGATGAATACTTAGTTAACTGTATGTACAAAGCGTATAGAATAATTATGAGAATTGTATAAGAATATACACGGTGATACACGTCACGGTGCTGTTCCAGAAGATTATGGAGAACGATTGTATCAAGAATGATACTCGTGACGATGGAAATATTTTGTCAGGCTATTTGCAATAGCTCTTATGAAAACTGAACTATTTCAAGTGAGTATTATTAATTTGTTGCCATAGAGTATTAACTGAAATATTATGTAAATATCTACGAATACGGTGATATCTGCGTGATACGAATAACTCACAAGCTTGTACATAGAACGTCGATATCGCGTAAGATATTTCCATCGTGTTGCGAGTCGCAGAATTATATCGACTTCATAAATAATCATATTTGTTAAAATCGAGATAAGAATATTCATATATAATAAGGTATACCAGACATTAATGTAACATAAGATGTATACATAATTCTGAATATACACAAACATTTATGAAATCTTACTTCTTGTTAATATTACCTTCATCTGCCGGAGTTCGAAGTTCTTGCTATACTTTGAAACAGTATCTTGAGAAACTTCTATTTATACATCTAAATGTAATTTATTCTGCATCTAACGTAATTTATTCTTAACCAATTTGTTTTATTTAAATTAAAAAAATCCAATTTCATTCTTTCAATAAGATGTTGATATGGAATTTTTTTGAGAAAATCTAAACGATTTGTTTGTATTTTTTGATTGTATTTATGGAATTTTTTTGGGAAAATCTAAACAATTTCTGTAATTATTTTGATCTCTGGAATCGATTTTCCAAAAATATTTCGTATATATATTAATAGTTTATACTAGAAATAGGATTCACTTAAGAGATTCCATTCAAAAAGAAAGTTGGTACAACTGCCGGATGACTGTCTCTTTGTATCAAATAACTTTTATTCGAAAAATTTTTCTCTTATTCTTATAATTTTAAAAATAATTCAAATGTTTATTTATTTTTTTTGGATTTGTGTAATTATATTTTTTTACATAAAAATTAGAAGGAAAAAAAAACAAAAAAAAAGAAATACCACGACATTAAAGACATTGACGTTTTTGAATATTTCGCATCTGTATTCTCCTGGATTAAATGAAAGTACATACCGCTATTATCTACTTTCATTTGGATAAAATGGAAGGCAAAGTTGGCTTTTGTGATGCATAAAAGAGTTAGATGCGACGCGAGATCCGACGCTTGATATTAAAGTATTAATGCCGCGTAACACCGTTTCCATCCCCGTCCGAGGGGTATTTTAATATAAACGGGGGATTTAGATATTTCACTTTGACAAATTCTCGACCTCCAACAACTGCTCAAAGGAAATTGAAGCTAGCCAACGACTGCAGTAGGGCCCAGTATACGCGATGCGGCTGGTTATTTTATGTTTACAGATGACTCGACATCCCATAATAAATATCGTTGCCCGGTCCACAAATCTTCGGTGCATCGCATTTGTCCCCGTTTCTTTTTTCTTATTCATGAAACCGCGCCGGACGTCCTCTCCTTTTACGTATCTTGGCGCCGTTGGCCACCGTCCCGCCTTAACATTATGAAAATCTCAATAACATCGAGAGAAATATAGCTCCATATCATCCCTTTGTAGGTACAGAACGAAACGTTTTTCTTTAAATATATTCAGAATCAATTTCTGACGAATTCAATTGGCAGAGGAACAACGAGAATCTTAATCAAGCAAATAATAATTATCCGTTCCATTCATCGACTATTTCTATGATACTCAAAGAGATTTTCATACACAAAATTTTCATTTTTAAACGCGAAACACGTTCGAACGAAATCTCGTGATTCGTGCAGACGCGTTATCACAGTATTTCCTTTATTACCATAAATAACGAGAAATAACGAGAACGGAACCAACCGGAGAAACACGTTAATATTCCAATAATATTCGTAATGGATATTCAACATCGGTATTGTTTCGTTCTAACGAGGACGATAAAAATTTCCTCCCTGTTGCCTCGCAATTGTTGCGAATATATCTCTCGATGGAAGAGCCACTCCGAAACGGGGGAATTTAATTAATATAATGCACGCGGATCCGTGGTCGGGTGGTAGTTTCCTTTCATCCAGATCTCTCGATCGGTCGAACCGAGATGAATGCACCACTGTTCACCCCTTGTGAGTCTATAAATCCGGTGGTACGCGGATTCGTGCATCGGATGCATCTTCGACGAGCGCGTATCGTGTTCGCGCACCTATGTACGTACCACCTTCATCCGGGATTAACTACATGTCCGAGGGGTGGTTGGAAGTATTGGAGAGGGGAGGGTATGCTTTCGATTCGGCTACGGTTTCCCGTACAAGCGCGTTTATCGACAACCGCGAGGAAAGAAGAGAGATGGAGGAGAAAAAAAAATGAAAAAGAGAAAAAGAGAATTCCAGACGTGAATAATCCTAGGGAAAAGGTAAAGGCGCATCGATATACGTTTCTTTGTTCGAGGGTAGATACAAGCGGTACCCCTGGTTGCAATCCTCGTTTGAGTTAGTGCTCTACATCTGAGTGAGATGTTGTTATCGATGAGATGTTGTTCCTAAATTCGATTAAATAATTCGATTAATTCTAACTAATAAAAAGAAAGACCAAAATAGATGAAATAATCTTGAAATGATCTTGAATAATCTTTATTCAATTCCTTGTATCTTTATTACGCCTAACAATTTTTCGATGTGTTTTATCCTCGAAAAACCGACCAAGTATTCTTTTTATTACATCTGGTTTCGTTTTTAAAATATTCTCATCGTGTATTTTTCGAAAGGATTGTAGAACTTCAGGATGGAGAATTTCAGATGGAAACGTAGCGGGTTATAGGATTTCCAAAATTTTTAATCTCCGTGCTGCTAAAACGGAAAGTTAAAACAACGATGGTCAATTTTTTTTTTTTTTTTACAGGAAAGCGTTCCCTCCGACCGAGGTATCGATTAAACGGTTGATAGCAATTTCCTGCAGACGGCGGGCCGATTCGTTAACACGAAAATATGATACGGATTTTATTAGCGCGTGAAATGGAAGCGATTTTGTTTCTCGCGCGGTGGCACACTTTTTTCACCGGTGCTCGCGCGATTAACGCCGTGGCCCGCGTATCGTTTCGCGTTGTTACACGGCGCGGAACAGCTGGCCGAAGAGTTCAATTTTTGTCGTGGCGGAACGGGCGACGATTTAATGAAAACACAGGCGGTCGTATTTCCATGGGGAAAAAAACCTTCGACCAAGAACAATTTCACCGTCACCTGGTGAACATATATACCATCGCGACCGAACGAATGGGATAAGAAACGAGCCGACAACCGGAAGATAGATTTCGAGATAAAAAATGGCAAGTTATCCGCGACGCTAATGATTTGTTCTGCGAATTACACGAGTTTCTGGCTTAAAAAAATTACGGGATGAAACGAAGAGACTTTCTATATAGCTTTCTATATAGCTGTCTTTCTACAATATAATAAAAGTATAATAAAAGTGTAAAAAATATCCAAGAAATTTAATAATACATTTTTTTATCGGGAGACGCGAGAGGATTAAATTTAAAATCACGCGAATATTCGGCTAAAAAAAAAAAGAAAAAAGAAAAAAAAATATTAAAAAAATTTAATCCTACGCGATACGTGTATATTAAAAACAAGAAATTAATCCAACGTTACAATCTCTTTTCTATTTTAATTACTTTGCCTCTCCAATTTTTTTTCACAGCGCGCCACGAAATTCCATTTATTTCTCCATTTTTGGAAAATATGACATAAATATAAACGTAAGCAAACCGTGACAATATGCGCACGCCATGTCAACTCGTGACAGTCACAGCGTTGGTCGCGTAAGGGATTAAATCTCGCGCGCAAGCGGGAATCATCGCGGCATGCTTCGCGATTTATCTGCCTCGTTAAACCAACAACTCGAGCCAACGAAGGTGGAGAAAAAATCAGGCGGAAAACGATACGCGCAATTATTCTCTCGTTTCTCAATAATTACAAGGAAAGGTCATATCTTTGTGGACAAAAAAAAAAGAAATAAAAGCGAGAAAACACCGTTGATATCCAGACCAGTCCAGCTATAATAAAGCTGGCTCTCGAAAACATTTTTGATTTATCGTGACAAGTTCCACGTTCAACGCTCGTGTTTATCAGGGCTAGCCGCTTATCAATCACGTTACACAGGAATGATCCAAGCGACGTCATCATTCGAGAGAAGGAGGAAACTTGTTTCATCCTCTGTGACCGCGTTAAGGGAATCAGGGGGTATCTACTATGGCGGAGTAAATCAACCGGTATCCAGAATTGACGCGGAGCATCGAGGGAGGCAGCTGACGGTGACGCTGCGGAACGAAATGATTGGCGTATCGGCTCGCCCGTGGGACCGATTCCGCCGGCTAGGGCCAAATGGATCGTCGATTTTTCCCTGACTACCTCTGGGAACTGGACGGCTGGAAGGGAAGTCGTAGAAACGGATAGGAACACCGGTGGCAGAGATTCGAAGCGGTCTCTCTCTCTCTCTCTCCCTCTCTATTCTCGTTCGTTTGAAAATCAGATTACGATACGTCGGTCGTCGTTAGATATAGATCATACTCCATTATGGAGTAACGAACGATTAAACGATCAATTGGTTGAATTCTTAGTGACGAATCGGTAGTGGTAAATCGGTTCATCGAGATGCGTAATATATTTTTTTTTAAATCTATTTGTTCCTTCCGTTGAAATGATTTTCATAGAAGTTTCTAGGAAGTTGGACAAGAGAATAAATTGTTAAATTGATTTCGCAACAGAGATTTATCTGGAATTTACGCGGATAAATAAGTTTAATAATAAGTAATTAGATTGCGAGTAAGTAAATCGCGGATATTGAACAATTTTTATAAATACGATTGAAAAATGGAGTTTAAGCAGATATTTTTTTTTTATTCTTCGAATATAATGTGTACTATAGTTTGGATATTTTATATCACGCGTATTCCATAGATTTTTGTACATTTTAATTTTTATATAAATAAAAAGAAAATTAACGTATTACATGATTTAAAATTGACTTTATTTCAATAAAACAATAATTTAATTAATAGAAATCCTTCTTTTTTTTTCATTTTACAAAAATTTATAGTCATACATATTTAATAGAAGTTGCACTATAATCGATACTAATTGCAAATGTTTCTTGAATCTGAGAAAAAAGAAAATTATCGGATCAATTTAAAACCAATTACGATGAAGTCAACGATTAGGTTATTTTTACATTTTCCTGTTAATAAATTTCTTTTGTTTATCAAGGAGATCAAGTCATACATAACTACAAGTCAGTGTGGACTATCGACAAATAAATTACCCGAAGCTAGGATTTTGGCTGTTCTAGATTTCCATTAGGAGTAAGTCCAGAGAGAGGTTAAAATGTTCGGTATTAGCTCGGCTGTCTAGCTTGCTACGGTTCGCCATTCGTCTCGGCTGGAAGATAGTTGAAAATAGTTAATTTCGAGGTTCGTAAGTTCTGAAGGACTTGATGTTTGACGCATGTCATCGGGAGACGTCGTTGCCGACTGCCAGAACGAGATTTCCAGTTTCCATTTCAACTATTTTCTCGATTCTTCTGTTTCATGACCGGCAATTTCGTTTTTCTGACTCTTTAAATTTATCTTTATTTCGATAGAAATTCGTGTAACTATCTCGTCGCTAATTTTTGCTACATTTTTCTTTGCGCGAAAGATTGGAAAGATAAATATTGAATGAAATTATTATTATAATTTCAATCATTTCGTTAAACTTCAAAATTCACGATCAATATTACTAAATATTTATATCAAACTTCATCAACCGGGCATTTATTTAATTTCCTCCTATCGAGGAATCTATTAATAAATTCCCAATATCGGTCCAAACACTGACCAAACAGTTGTTAGCCTAAAAGCGGTAAACCTGATTCCTGAAATGCGCGAGAGTGTACTTGCTCACCATCAGAATCTATCTTTATTCGAGTGGATCCCAGCGGATTGCCAGCCGGATGCTCCACTGGTGCTCCTGCAAGTTAAATAAATTAGTTCTAACTCTGTTCTACTGTAATTAGCGTGGACATGGAATAGTGGTACCTTCTTGTCGTGTCGATGGCCGATTACGAATAGTTAAAAAAATGGATCGAACACGAGGATCCGGGATCCGTATGAAAATTAACAGGGATCCACACGTACAGGCGACAATTCGTGATTTTCGAAACGGGCGTTTGCAACGGGCGCAGAAATAGAAGCGGCAAAGGGAACCCATTCATCCGATGGAGCACAGTATGAATGGGGAAAATGAAATGGTCGCGCGAAATACCGGTGTATTTTCATCCAATGTTCGTCCAGCTTGTAATTAACAACACGTCGGTTCATTACGGGGTTACATAATGTCGATCTATCTTATTACCCCGCTGCGGCGAAAATTTTCGACGATACCCGCCCTATGTATATCTATAATTTACCAAACGAACCGGCACGCGACCCACTATTAATAACGGAACACGGCTATTTCCGCTTGATTCACGATGGATGTATCTTTTGTGGAACGAACGATTGACACGGCTTTTCGATTTTATAATCTCATTGTTCGTTCCCAACGAAATTCGTTATTTCGTTGTTCGTGCGAAAATAGGAGGAAAAATATGAACATCGTATATTTCTCTTCTATCCTCTTTCAACAAAACGTTCATTGTAAGTACTTGGAAGTTTATATGAGATTATACGAGTAAGTAATGCGGTTTTAAAACTTCTGTCGCGTAACGAACATTTATTACAACCTTTTAAAAATTAATTAAACAAAGGAGGAATGATGTAACTGATATTGCGAAACACGCTAAATTAGATTGTTTTAAATCAAGACGAAGAAATTATTGGAATTGGAAAGGGAATTTAAAGTTAAAAGATAGGCGTATATAACCTCTGTTTTCCTCCCCGCGTAATCTGCATAAATCTGCAAAGATTAAAATTTTTAAATTTATAATTCCACGCCAAACTTTCACGCGTTATCCATCCCATCCACGAAAACACGAGGCGTCGATAAAAAGGGAGTTTCGCGGCCCTTGTAACGAGAAGTTCTGGTGTCTCGTTTGTCAGGCTTAACACCCAGGATTGGTACAAATATGATAAGCCCGGTAATACGGGCTAACGCGTTAAAGAAAGTTATCGCCCCTTCGTGTTCACCCGCGAAAACATAAATTTCATTGGATAATCCTGAGACGGAGTGTGTCAGTGCACGCTCCGTAACACCGGTGTCTACGATCTGTCGATTTGAATTCGATTAAGACTGTGAAGACGCAAGGCCGAGGGAAGGGGGATATAAGCATCGCTCCCACGGGAGAGGGATGGATGCGAGGGAAAAGGTACTTTCGATTAAATGGGCAGCCACCCGGCAAGAATAATCATAGCTGAATAACGGGGGCGTTTGTTATTGGACGAAATGTTAGCTCGTGCATTATTCAACGGATGGAGACTGGTATTGGTGTTGCTAATTCGATCGTGGATCTATCTATGTATCTTCGTGGCCGAGTTATGGTTCCCAGGCGTTGTTGCTAATTAATACACCGAAGTCGGACATTATATCGGACAGGTTATTGGCGTAATTTCGGGAAAACGACGCCAGGTTGGCTGGGATAACAATCCGCGATCGTTGGAGTTACTTGTGCGAGTTTGACATCCGTATACGTTGCTCAAGTATGTTCGTTATCTGCTTGCTGATTCTTTAGACGTTTAATTTTATCGTTCAATGATTGAAATATCTTGTAAGGATACAGTGTACAATATAATTTTATTTTTAATTTCGAAAATATGTTTCAAGCTTGTCAAAATTGCTGGAAGGTTGAATTTTTAATAATAAGAAAGAAAAAAAATGTCAAATTGCATCAATAAGGGGATGGTTCGATCAAAGACAATTTAGAGAACGATGATACCGAATCGATGGTTATAATATCCGTGACAAATGGATTTTTCCTCGCAATATTTCCATTTGACATTTTATTCCGAAAAAATAGAAAGGGAAAGAGAGGAGAATTTTTTTGATAGTTACACTGCACAAACGCGTAGAATGAATTAACGTGGGAAACAAAAGGTTAAAAGTCATTTAAAGCATGAAACAAAATCCTGTTGGGGGAGGGAGGATTGGGTTTTTCCGCGAAAAATTCAACGGCGTATCGATAACACGAAGAAGGAAACAAAACGAGAAAGAGAGAAAGAGAGAGAAGAGAACAAAAAAAGAATAGTTGGAAATTCATTGAGGCCATTAAACGTCCGTTCGATATCGATGAAATTACTTAGGGAACCGATTTGCTTGCTCGATCGGATTAATGCGATCGGATTCGAATACCGAAACGCCGGAACGGTGGATTTAATTAAATTTTCCTCCACTGTAGATATACGTCCATTTTCGTTTCATCATGATTTCCTCTCCCACCTTCTTTTATCGACGGTAAACGTGCCGCTCGCGAAAAATAATTATTTCCGCCAGGAATAGTTCGCGGTATCCTGTCGTAGCCGGTGTTAAGAGGCGGCTTAACTAATTAACAACGGAAGCGTTGGGAGAGAAAAGCTGGCGCGTTGCCTTTTAACGTGTCGAAAGACTGGAAGACTAACAAAGTTTCCGGTTGTTCACGGCTTTCATGTGGCTCACGTCCCGCCCTGTTGCACTTTACGAGTGCGGTAATTGGGTCATTGCGATGGCATCTCGGGGATTACTACGTTAAATTCCGAACTTTTGTTAAATAGACATCATGCTAATGAGCAGTTCTATATTGTTTATTTGAAATTGTTGAAACAGTGTGAACTGTTGATTGAAAGTCTGCCTTTCGACATTTTGCAGAATGAACGAGAGTTAATGACGAGGACTTACAGATGTTTCGAGAATCCTCTTAGATTTTTATCTAAGTGTATTATTTATCGATCGATTTTGGCAAACATTGAAAAAAAAGATGATCTTTTCATTTAAAATTTCTAAATGCTATTATTACGATCGAAATAGGAAAGTTATTTTAATTTATAAAGAATAAAAAATTACAATTAAGAATTATTAAAAAAAAAAAAAAGAAAAAAAAATTTACAAAAACAAAAGGAAATTCGGATAAGAGATTCGTTCGTTTCTCATAGTAAATTCCGCAATCCCGTGAAATCGCCAGTCCGTCATGGGGGTAGAAAGAGAAATTTCCTTTCCCGCGAGGAAGAGATTTCTGGCTTGGGAAATCTGACTGGGCCAGGAAAAAGCAACGAATACGACGTATTTCCAAAGGTTGAAGCGTATCAAATCGCGAAACCGCGTAGGGAATATAAGGGGTGCAACCCCTCTTGCACGCGACATAAAAGTATATTACATGTCGCGAGAAAGAAAGCGTTTATATAGATACGCATATAGGCCGATTCATAATCGGTAGATAGATGAATGAAAAGAATTGATCCTTAATTTGAATAAAGTTGTTTTAAAGTGTATTTTAAATATATTTAAAATATATATGAAATATGTAATTCGAGAAATTTTAATTTGATTTTTTTTTAAAGTCTTTATATTATATATAATAAATTCACACGAATTTAAATTTATAATAAATCAAATTGAATTTAAATCCGTCTAATTTTTACCATAAAAGTATTCATGTATTTCTATTGCATGTTTATTACATACGTAATATTATTTTTATATATTTTATATTTTAAATTATATTTTATGATTATATAATATTAAATTTATAATTATTTTATAATTTTATATATACAACTTTTATTTTATATAATAATTGTATCAATATTTGTATTTTTATCTCATATATATTTTTTATACGTATTTATGTTTTTTACTTTGTTTTTCTTTTATCAAAAAATTTTCTTTCCTTATCTTTCTTAATTTAATCAAAATTTTTTATTTCAAAATATTTACATACATTCATTATATTTCAAATAAGAATTTTTAAATATAAAATTGCCGCGATTTTTATTTTTCTCACAATATATTGATGGAGTATTTAAATTTTGTCGATAAATTAGGAAAAGACAATAAATAGAAAAATTTAGTCGGTGGCGCCATCTCGCGTTTGGATTCACGAAGCTCCGACTCGTTACTAGCATAACATGACATGCAAGGAGGTATGCGAAGTCATAGAGAAGGAACGCAATATTGTGCGAGAAGGACAGAGAACATTTAAAAATACGCTACATGGAAAAATCATTAATTACTCGTTTTTTACTGAAAATTTCTGTACTTTTAAGCATGCATATTATAGTTAGAACTCCAGACAACTTTCCCATATCAATTTTAACACGAAATTCTCTTTATTTATTTAATTATTAATAATTAACGCGTAATACGTTCTAATACATTCAAGACGCCATTATGGAAATTCATTAATTACTCTTTTTGTACTAAAAATTTCTGCACTTTTAAGCATGCATCCTGTAGCTAGAACTTCCGACAAGCTTCCTATATCGATTTTAATGTAAAATTATTATTAATTATTTAATTATTAATAATTAACGCGTCATATGTTCTAATATACTCTAATACGTTAAAGAGATTATATTGAAAATTTATTAATTACTCGTTTTCTACTAAAAATTTCTGCACTTTTAAGCATGCATCTTGTAGCTAGAACTTCAAACAATCTTCTTTTATCAATTTTAATGTAAAATCTTGTTAATTATTTAATTATTAACGATTAATGCGTCATATGTAAAATAACGTTACCGATACGTAACGCATTTTTCATTAATTTCATATTATTATAAGATATATTTCTATATATGAATATATGTATCTTAAACGTTGTTTCCTTCTTTATATTCATATATAATTTTTGTTCGTAATCTTGCTGTTATTTAAATAAATAAATTAATTGTTTATGATTCGGTTACCGACGGGATATTCGCGATCACAACGTTCTTTATAATAATTGCTAATAAATATTTAATGACGAAGAATTTTACATTAAAATCGATATAGGAAGCGTGTCGGAAGTTCTAACTACAAGATGCATGCTTAAAAGTGCAGAAATTTTTAGTAGAAAAAGAGTAATTAATGAATTTCCATAATAGCGTCTTCAATGTATTAGAACGTATTACGCGTTAATTATTAATAATTAAATAAATAAATAGAATTTCGCATTAAAATTGATATGAGAAAGTTGTCTGGTGTTGTAGCTTTAAAATGAGAGTTTAAATATATCGAAATTTTTAGTAGAAAACGAGAAATTAATGATTTTTTCATGTGGCGTATTTTTAAATGTTCTCTGTCCTTCTCGCACAATATTGCGTTCCTTTTCTATGACTTCGCATACCTCCTTGCACATCATGTTATGCTAGTAACGAGTTGGAGCTTCGTGAATCCAAACGCGAGATGGCGTTGATGTCGAAATCTTTTTGATAGGTACCTTACTTATCGGCAAAATGCATTTTATTAATAATTAAGATAAAATAAAAATTTGCATACATTCGTTACTTTATAAATTTTGCATAAAACAAACAAATATTTCTAAATATAAAATTGTTGCACTTATTTTTTTCACAAAATATTGATGCAGTATCTAAATTTTGTCGATAAATTAGGAAAAGACAATAAATAGAAAAATTTTATATCGGTGGCGCCATCTCGCGTTTGGATTCACGAAGCTCCGACTCGTTACTAGCATAACATGATGTGCAAGGAGGTATGCGAAGTCATAGAAAAGGAACGCAATATTGTGCGAGAAGGACAGAGAACATTTAAAAAATACACTGCATGGAAAAATCATTAATTTCTCGTTTCCTACTTAAAACTTCGATACCTTTGAGCTCTCATTTTAAAACTAGAACTTCAGGCAACTTTCTCATATTAATTTTAATGCAGAATTCTTTTTATTTATTTAATTATTAATGATTAACGTGTAATACGTTCTAATACATTAAAGTCGCCATATTGAAAATTCATTAATTATTCGTTTTCTATTGAAAATTTCTGCACTTTCAAGTATGTACTTTGTAGCTAGAACTTCGGACAAGCTTCTCGTATCAATTTTAATGTAAAATTCTTCGTCGTTAAATATTTATTATCAATTATTATAAAGAATGTTGCGATTGCAACTATTCCGTCGGTAACCGAATCATAAACAATTAATTTATTTATTTAAATAACAAGAAGATTATGAACAAAAATTATACTTGAATATAGAGGAGGAAATAATGTTTGAGATACATATATTTGTATTTAGAAATAAATCTTATATAATCAGAAATTAATGACAAATACGTTGCATGTCGATAACGTTAATTTACATATCATGCAATAATTATTAATAATTAAATAATTAACAAGAATTTTACATTAAAAATGATACGAGAAGGTTGTCCGAAGTTCTAGCTACAAGAGGCATGCTTAAAAGTGCACAAATTTTTAGTAGAAAACGAATAATTAATGAATTTTCAATGTGGCCTCTTTAATATGTTAAATATATTACAACATTTGACGCGTTAATCGTTAATAATTAAATAATGAAAAAGAATTTCGTATCAAAATTGATATAAGAAGCTTGTGCGAAGTTCTAGTTACAAGACGTATGCTTAAAAGTACAGAAATTTTCAATAGAAAACGAATAATTAATGAATTTTCAATATGCCGGCTTTAATGTATTAGAACGTATTACACGTTAATCATTAATAATTAAATAAATAAAAAGAATTCTGCATTAAAATTAATATGAGAAAGTTGCCTGGAGTTCTAGCTTTAATATGAATGCTCAAATGTTTCGAAATTTTAATTAGAAAATGAATAATTAATGATTTTTTCATGTGGCGTATTTTTAAATGTTCTCTGTCCTTCTCGCACAATATTGCGTTCCTTTTCTATGACTTCGCATACCTCCTTGCACATCATGTTATGCTAGTAACGAGTCGGAGCTTCGTGAATCCAAACGCGAGATGGCGTTGATGTCGAAATCTTTTAGATAGGTATCTTACTTATCGGCAAAATGCATTTTATTAATAATTAAGATAAAATAAAAATTTGCATACATTCGTTACTTTTTAAATTTTGCACAAAACAAACAAATATTTCTAAATATAATATTGTTGCACTTATTTTTCTCACAAAATATTGATGCAGTATCTAAATTTTGTCGATAAATTAGGAAAAGACAATAAATAGAAAAATTTAATATCGGTGGTGCCATCTCGCGTTTGGATTCACGAAGCTCCGACTCGTTACTAGCATAACATGATGTGCAAGGAGGTATGCGAAGTCACAGAGAAGGAACGCAATATTGTGCGAAAGGGACAGAGAACATTTAAAAATACGCTACATGGAAAAATCATTAATTACTCTTTTTCTACTAAAAATTTCTGCACTTTTAAGCATGCATCTTATAGTTAGAACTTCCGACAAGCTTCCTATATCGATTTTAATGTAAAATTCTTCGTCATTAAATATTTATTAACAATTATTATAAAGAACGTTGCGATCGCAAATATCCCGTCGGTAACCGAATTATAAACAATTAATTTATTTATTTAAATAACAGGAAGATTACGAATAAAAATTATACATATATATAGAGAAGGAAACAACGTTTAAGATATGTATATTCATATATAGAAATATATCTTATAATAATATGAAATTAATGAAAAATGCGTTACGTATCGGTAACGTTAATTTACATATGACGCATTAATCATTAATAATTAAATAATTAACAAGATTTTACATTAAAATTGATAAAAGAAGATTGTTTGAAGTTCTAGCTACAAGATGCATGCTTAAAAGTGCAGAAATTTTTAGTAGAAAACGAGTAATTAATAAATTTTCAATATAATCTTTTTAACGTATTAGAGTATATTAGAACATATGACGCGTTAATTATTAATAATTAAATAATTAATAATAATTTTACATTAAAATCGATATAGGAAGCTTGTCGGAAGTTCTAGCTACAAGATACATGCTTAAAAGTGCAGAAATTTTTAGTAGAAAAAGAGTAATTAATGAATTTCCATAATGGCATCTTCAATGTATTAGAACGTATTACGCGTTAATTATTAATAATTAAATAAATAAATAGAATTTCGTGTTAAAATTGATATGGGAAAGTTGCCTGGAGTTCTAACTATAAGATGCATGCTTAAAAGTACAGAAATTTTCAGTAAAAAACGAGTAATTAATGATTTTTCCATGTAGCGTATTTTTAAATGTTCTCTGTCCTTCTCGTACAATATTGCGTTCCTTCTCTATGACTTCGCATACCTCCTTGCATGTCATGTTATGCTAGTAACGAGTCGGAGCTTCGTGAATCCAAACGCGAGATGGCGTTGATGTCGAAAACTTTTTGATCGCTCCCTAACTTATCGACAAAATGTATTTTATTAACAATTAAGATAGAATTCAAACTAAAAACACAGTAATTTTTAACAAAAATTAATTATAATTAAAAAATTGCCCGAATAAAAATATTTAAAGACTATAAAAATGAATAACGAAGAAAAGAAAGGATATTTTCTTACACATATGTGTTTCTAATTTATAAATAATTTTCTAATTTATATATGAAATAAATCTACTTCCTTTATCATATAGAAAAATCAGTTTACACGTAAAATACATGTAAAATATACAATGTTTTTGTAACATATGACAATATATATCATTTTATATTTGTAGAATATTTGTAGAATATATTTTCATATCTCTATCGCATTTTTACCGTGGAATACGTTCAAAATTGATCGCACAATTTTTGATAGATCAAAAATCTTCATCTTGACACGACAGCAAAGAACAGCTGAATCGTAAGAAGATCGATTAAAATTGTCGATGTCAGAGTATTTTTCAGCACGCGTTAGGGATCATAGACCGTACGTTTAAACGGACAATCCGAGAAATGGCATCATAAATAAGTCAAAACGCAGTCGTTTCATTTCTCCGTCGAGGAATCACCCCTATTGCCAACGACACACGTATCGCCAATTATAGAGCGGTTTGTACACGTGCGCTCACACGGGGGTACGTACGTCCAAAGGGGTGGTCTTGTCACGTGTAATTTGTCTGCGTTACGTTACTTGGAAAGCTCCAGGATTCCGACGGCCCCTCTAATATAAAAAAAGTGCAATCTTCCTCTCGGCAAAGCGCACAAACGCTAGGAGAAATTCGTATTTCTAATGTGACACGCCGGATTACGGGATTTATCGGGGGAGGATTCTAAGTGTGTTCACGCTGACAACGGACCTTTAGATGAAACGAATATCCCCGTCGAACGATGGCCAAACCAAGAGATCGCATATTTTTATCCTTTATTCGTTTCGTCATTCATCCTTTATTTCGTCGACTGCCTTCTTTCCTCTTACTGTTATTTGTTCTTCGTTAGAGACAAACTCTAATTATTAACTGCAACAAATATATATATATGTGTTTAAATATAAGTAATAAAAAAAAGTAAAGCCTAAATTAAATATTTATTTCATCCATCAGATATTAATAATTATTTTATACAATTGGATGTGTGTATTTTTCGCGTATCGTACGGATTTCGCGCATCGTTACATTTTTACATTTTTCCATAAATGCATAAATATCCGTAGTTTAATTATCGCGAATTTACGCGTTCAATATGGTTGTGCATACAATAGAATGAAAATTTGTTTTTCCTCTTGAAATATTTTCATCGATCAAAAGAAGGATGAAAAATATCGTTAATATCAAGTTGCATACGTTGAAAACAACAACGTATCATTAATAAAGATACGAGATCTGTTCGCGGCTATGATTAATCTTATCGTACGTACGAATAAACGGACCAAGCCAAAGCCAAGTTTTAATTTAAAAAAAAAAAAAACTCTCCTCCACTCTCACACCCTCCTTCACGCACAACACCGCCTCGATTCTCCTCCGCTTACCGAGCCGAGGCAATAAAAATCTTCTCCATGCATCGACTCTTCTCCAAACGCTTAATTCCAACGGGATTCATCGTACGTCTCCCTTCCTCGATCCGAATCTGGTTGCTGGAACACACGGCGTTGAAACACACGATTCGCCACGATTATTTTCCAACTCGCATCTAAACTATGTCCAATTTATTGCATATTCCGGGCGCTCGTTTCGTAATGACGGAACAACGGTGTGGTATCACGGTTGCCGGTGCGCCGCCTCCTTCAAAGTTTCGACTTCCAACTGCGCCAGAGTACCCAGCTGATGTATTCAATTTACAGTCGCGGAAACTTTACATCCATGCCGCTCCCTTAATTGTCCGGAACGCTGTGCGACTACCGAAATGAAAATGGAACGGAGTTTGCAACGTTTCGGGGGCTGCGTCCTTTTCCTTCTTTCATTAGGTAAGTCCCTGGATACGAGTAAATCGGTGTATTTCAACTACTTTATGATACAGTGTTCTCCTTGGCTCCCTCGTTGTTAAACACGAGAACTTAGGTTGGCAGGAAGAAACGAAAAAAGCTTGCACGTGCACCGAGGGGGGAGAGGGATGGAAAAAACTTTGAACGAGAGCTTTTGAAGCCAAGAAGTCGCTCGGTTTCCTCCATTCATTCACCCTATTTACTTTCTCCTACTCGATTGGCAATTAGACAAACATACGAACGTCTATTTAGTTCGTACGAAAGTTAGGAAAACGAAGCGAGCCAATTTAACGGCGAACAACTCAGGATGATCTCATGTTTATTTCATCGAAGGGAAAAGCGGACGGATAATACGTTGTTCGTGTCGTGGAATCGCGCTAACGAAAAAAGGGGAGGATGAAAAGAACGAGCGGAGACTGCACAATACTTATACTTTCCCCCTCTTGTTTTATCTCCAAAAATTAATTCCAAAATCGAGAAGTGAACTTCGTAAGATCCATCTTTTCAATTTTTCTCGCGTTAACGTTCTATAATCGATGATCCTCAATTATTAATCCAATCTTTATCTCTTGTGAAATTCATCAGATACGAATAGTTATCCGAACCGGTGACTCAAGAGAATGCAATTATATCTTCTCCCCTCCCTCTCCATGCTCATCTTGATTTCCATCACACTGGTCCGTTTCACTGCCGCGGGTCGAAAGAAGGTTTCGTTAAGTTTTAACGATCGCCAAGTGTAACATAGCATTCTCCATTCGTCCGGTTGACGATCGTTAAAACGAATCGGGGGTGATTTGCGCCTTCGCATTGTCGGTCTCCGCGCGTAATGAAACGCTCTCTTCTCTCTCTCTTCCTCTCTTTTCATTCTCGTTTCTTTTCCGCTCGCGTTTCATCGCGATTTTATATCCTCCTCGTGAGATTATTATCGAAGAAAGAGAGGGGGAGACACGCGAAAGAATGCGAGGAATCGTTAATCGTTTTCGATGGTCTTTCTATCGAGGAATTTGAAAACTGGCAAAACTTGTAACTTTCGTTCGGAATCGAGATTTAAGTTGGGACTGGGGGTAATCTCGTTCTCGTTACGGGAGGTTAGTACGTGGAACGTGGTTGATCTGAAACTGTTCATTGCCCTTCGTCCTTTTAGTTTGACGTAGAAGAGGGCGGATCTGGTTCACGTGGGAAGATAAAAATTTTTTCTCCTTTTGTATAATCTGTTTCGATTATAATTTCTTTCTTCTTCTGTTTCGTAATTTTTCCACGAAAAATTCACGCATAATTCTTCTTCGATCGAGTAGAGGCAATTATAAATAATTTCTTAATAAAGATCATTTACTACGATTATGCATCGTATCAGATTGGACTAAATCCAAAACAGAATAAAAACAGAAAACTTCAAGAGTTCTTCCACTCTCCATCCAACGTATATTATTGCATCGCGCGCGAGGTTGAAATTACGTACACCTTCGATTTTCCATAATTAATAAACCGGGAGGAAAAGTCGGGAGAGGATACGGAGTGAGAGGTATCGAGCATATCTCCGCCGCAACTGAACTCTATGTCCTGTACCATAATTTCATTTCCACGTGTGGAGAGAGGAAGCCTCGATCCTCTATCGATACTCTCGCATACGTATTCCTCGGTAATCACCTTGACGCGGCCATGTTCCCGCGGAACGGTCTACTAATTAGCCGGTTTCGATCGTGTCTTGATGATATGTGCGCAATTATTTATGCAAATCAATCCTGTTCAGCCGATCCGTTTTATATCGCGCGAGGGTACGGGGGAGGGGGAGGCGGAGGGACATTAGTTAGCGCGAAATCCGCGGAGGGGAGGGGGAATTTGTAGGATCGATCGGGCGGATCGGCGAGGGTGGAAAATAGGATTGGATCAAAGCGGTGCAAATGAGGAGGTTAACGGCCTTCAGGCTAGTTACGTTTCTCTGTATACCTCGTGTACACGTAGATGCACGTGTGTTGTGCCCAGCCGGATGACCGCGTCGCCTCGTTAATATTAAGCATAAGGTCAATAAGGTGAGCGTTAAATGGGGCGGATGTCGCTTTGACCGACGCTTCGCCTTCCACGTTGGCGTACGTATTTCCCTCTCGTTCGTTTCGTTTCGTGGAAAAATTCCGATCGCTTTGTAGGATTAAGTGTTTTTCGCGTTTTTTATAGTAGTGGATGGAACAATGCTCGTTATCGCGTAATCTATATACCTCTCGCGTTTCGTTTGATTTTTGAAACGGGAATGGATGATAATCTTCAGCTTTGCGTCAAAGAAGAAACATCTTTTCTTATAACCGTGTAAGCGTGAAACGTTTTCAAATTTGCTCAAATTATCGACGAATCACGAGTCGATTAATTATTTGATAAGGCAATAAAAGGGATAAAAAACGCGTCTTTCATCCGCTTAATAATAAAAATTAAAAAAGTGGAATACGAAAGAGGTACGGGATGGAAGAAACGGTTGAAGAAGAGTAAGAAGAGGGAAACGAAAGGGAAAAAAAAGTAGAAAGAGAAGTAGAGGGAGAGGAAATTCTAAAAAAGACACCGATACTTTTAAAACCTTTGGAATGGCCGGGGGTCACGCGAGTTCACCAAGCAATCTGAATGCGTGCTTCTCCTAATGAAGCTTCTGAATAGCGACTTGCGACTCTAACAGGAAGACTGATGCACGGCCCTCGGTATTAAGAAAATAAACTTCCTTAAGCCAAGTCCTGGAATGCCCTCTCGTTAGTTTTCTCGATGCCAAAGAGCCGGGGATATATATCCCTTGGTTTGAATGCAGCTTCCTGGACCCGCTCCCGACCACCCCTTCTCAACTGCTTCTTCTTCTTCTTCTTCTTCTTCTTTCAGACCGGGATAAAAAGAGTCGAAAGTAGTTTACCGTCTGCGGATATAGAGGATTCTATGGAATATTCGGATCGATCTTTCCCGCAGGGAAAGGGAAAGGATGGTTTACTTACGTTACGAAAAAAGCGATGAACAGGGAGGCGAAGAAAGTCGAAAAATGATCCGAAAATATAATATTGTTGTATCGATATCGTGCATTCTCTCTTTTCTATTTTTCATTTTGCTTCGAACAGAGATTAATCGGATCAATGGTCGAGTAATGATGATACGTATCATCTTATGATTTTCACTTTTCTTGAGACTATCCAAATTTTGAACCTGAGGAATTGAGAAATATTAGATTTGGAATTAATAAATTATTCGAGAATCTTTAATAAGTTTCGACAGTTTTTCTAACAGGAAAAATTGAACCACATTGAAAAACTTTGTGTATTTCTCTCGATTCGTTTTAAAAATATTAAATATACGTGCGTGAAAGAGAATGATAAACTGGATTGTTATTTGAATTATATTGAACTGACTTAATGGGATGAAATGAAAGAGGGAGGAGGAGTGGAAAGACTGGTTTGTTTGTCGAAAACGAAAGATGAAACGTTTAAAAGAGGAAAATTAATAGTTCGGGTGATTGCTTGGATATAAAGACGTCTACCTACTAATTAAAATTTCTGTTCCCGGAAAAACCGACGGTAGAAGCCTCTAGATAACTGGTAAAGCTTCGCGTACCTTTTCAAAGTGATTATCTCACAAAGAAGAAAGCCTTTAATCTGGCCCGTAGACGGCTATTTAATTATAAAAAATAATATTCACTTGAAAAATGATTTTTCAGCTTAAAGGGAAACTTCGTGAAAATTCGTAAGATTTCCATATTAACGTTTTCTTCTTCCTTGATGAGAAAAAGCTCTTTCATAATCAACCGTTGTTAACCGTTGAATTATCGGCGGATGGCACGTTCTCGTCACGAAAATCTGAAACATTTTGCGCAATCCAATTAGTTCTCTCGGGATTAAAGTAAGATGAAACAATGCAAGCAATTTCATCTATCCTTTTTTTTGTTTTTACGTAATATCGTAAATGTTAATTCTCCGTTGGAAATTATGCAAAATTATAAATCGATCATAAAACGATATTTTATATTATCTTCGGATGAAAAAAAAAATTAACTGTCTATAAAACTTGATTAGATACGGGACGAATTGAACAATAGAACCATCACATTCTCCATTTTGACGATTAATTTCACATATAATTATTCTCCCTGTTTTATTAAAATTTAATTTTTTATCCAAGACACGTTAAAAATAAGATTCTAAACATCGAACACCAACTTCTTTCTTCTTTCTTCGCAACGACGAGTCGATCAGAGTCAACCAAAAACGAGATTCAACGTAAAACATTCCAAGTTGAATAGAGAAAGATTAGGTAGGTCGATATATTCACTGACCCACCCCTGCCCATTTGAATTTTATTCGACGTCCCATGGAACCGTTGACAAATTCCATTCCGTTAAGTGAAGGCGCGGCTGACGTGTCGAGTCTCGTACTCGTTCCAAGCCTCCATTCACCCGAAGAGTAGCTCGACGACGTGGCGAGATACACCGCCGAAACTTTCCCTGCTCTTCTTCATCCACCCCGTTACGTCCCATCGTCTTTTCCCTTTGCGAGCATCCAGCTTCTTCTTCTTCTTCTTCTTCCAGCTTCCAGCCCTCCAACCTTTGGGGGAAGGAAGCATGGTGAGAGGAACATCATCCCTTTTCTGGCCCCCAACCATCCAACCACCACCACCACCACCACCCTATTCCTCCCTCTCCGCCCGTTTCTGCCGCGTAGCTCCGCTCTCGTTACACTTCAACCCTCGTGCAACCCCAAAACGTTACGCTTAGTTTGATTCAGCACGTGGTACCAGCCACTTGCCCTCTCCCCTTCTCTCTTTCTCCTGCCATTTCTTCGGCCCCTTCGTTTCACCCCTGCGTATTTCATCCCTCGATCCCTGTCCCCTTCTCGACACCCTTCGTGACGCGATGTTATAAGCCTTTCAGTTTTAGTAGAATTCGCGCGCTAATTGCGCGACCATGCGGAACGTGATCGATGGGATCGATCGATGCGAGGTCGGATAGTTTTTTCAAATATTTTTTTCATTTTTTTAATTTTTTCGCCCACTATGGCGGTTAACAATTCGTAACATTTTTCATTATGAAGTTTTTTTCACATTTAGTTTAGAATGCGAATCGCATCTGTGACCGACGAGATTGATCGATAAATGGGAATAGAATATTCGAATATTTTTTTTTAAATATAATTTACCATCCCTTTTCGAGTATTCTGCGAAAAAAAAAGATTATTCTCATTACTTTTCTCCCGTTATAACAAATCTGACTTTAAAAACTGGCTAAACGAAGCGACGAGCCGGCGCTGCGGCGTTCCAGTGGTCGAAAACATTCAGCAAAGCTTGCGGTTTAATGTATAGTTAAATACTCAGGTGTAACGTTTGCTCGGGTAACCGGGTTTCATTTTTAACGACTCGCCGCCGCTTTCGTAAACGGGAGGGAATCGCGTTGAAATGCAAACAAAATCAGGGAGAGGGGAGGGGGGGGGGAGGGGTCGGTTGACGTCGGGGGTTGAAACGAAAAGAGGAACTTCGGGCGACAAGGAATTTCTGGAATTTCCACCCGTGGCTGCTTTACATATTAACTAATTCCGCTATCTGGCCCGCCCCAACTTTGGATTAGACGATTCCCCGGTTAGCAATACCGCATAATGCGATGCAATGTTCGTGCTTGATTGTAACTTCTCTCATGGAAATTGCCATTATCATTCGGTTGGTTAGCGCTAATAGAAAAACTGACCTATTTCCTTCCTCCCTCCTTTCGTGGGGAGGGGAGAAAAAAAAACTTGGAAATTTTTGCACATCGTATCGCATCGTATCGTCCCTCCCCTCCTCGATTCGCTTTATTGGGTTTTAACAAATTTTCCGCCAGAGAAATTTCGAAATATACACTTAGTTTGTTTTAATCCAAAATCCATTCACTATCGATTAAATTTCCGATGTGCGGGAATAAAATTTCGATTCATCGGAACGGTGTTAAGGATAATTTTTTTCTGAATTATTTAAACCAAACAGAAAAGTATATTGTAGGAAATATTTGTTTAAAAAAAAAAATGATGGAAATAAACACGCGACGAGATATATTTTTCCTAAAATAGAAGAAAAATCCTTGAACCGTGGTGTTACGGTAAATCGGCCCCCTGGCTTTATAAACGATTGAACGAAATCGGAATGGTTCCGTGCTTTTTACGTAACCGTACACGCGAATAACGTTACACGGATCATTTTTGTGTCTGCGCATCATCTCGTTACGTCGCCCGTTCTGATAAAGTTATCGGAAACGAAAAAGAGGTCGCATCGAAACAACAAAAAATTATAAACGATCTGATTAAACTTCAAAATTAATTCGATATTATCCCCTGAATTTGTAACATCGCGAATCAAATCACCGAATAACGATAGGTTCTTTAACTTATGATACCGAGAAATGAGAATCACGTTGTTCTATCTTCCAAAAATTAATTATAATGTCTCGAATAATAGCAAGCTTGTCGATAAGCTTTTTCTTTCCAAAATCCACGTATATTTCAAATAACCACGTAATCCATCGTTTCTTCAACGTCATAGACATTGGAACGAATTCCGCGCGTAAAGGAACGACGCGAAGGTTAATCAATTCCAGACGCGGCGTCGTTTCCGCAGACTTAATTCGTGCTTGGGCGCAAGGGGGGTGTTGGAAGCCTTTCCCATTATTATCCGACGTACGAAGGGTTGGACTCGCACCACAAGGGAGTCTGGTGCCGCGAGCTGCCTCCCAAGGACGAGCCAAGAACCGTTTCCTTCCTCTCTCTCTCTCTCTTTCCCCGCGTGACTCTTGTTTCCTCATCCCCCTCGCTCCCGATTCACCTCCTTCTGTTTCCGTGTCCGGGGTTACGTTGCAGCAACTTTGTTCTCCGGAGAAATTCCCCGTAGCGCTATCTACATATTTGATGTCGCCTCCGTCCACTCCGCTAATGCTTCTCGTTAGAAACTTACCCGCGCGACCCGTGCGGTTTCCCCGCTTTCTCTTTCTCCACGGGCGTTTCGTTTCTTGGCTGCCTTGCCTCTTTTAAACCATTCCCCATTGTCCGTACGTCTGACGCACGATACCAGGTGACCCATCCTCCGCTACGCGATGTACTCGTGAAACGCCAGCTTTTAACCCAGGGGAGGAAATGCTCGTCAAAACGATGCGTGTGCGCGCGCGGAGTAGCACTTGCTCCGGGAGGAAAGTTGGAGACTTTGTTTAAAGAACGATGTTAATAAACTCTTTGAAATGGTAAATAGTAGTAGTGTTTGAAGCTATTTTTTTCTTCTGTCGGATGTAAGTTACTCGTGTGTGTAATAACAATCGTGATAACGTCTCGTTGGATGCATAATTTTATAGAATATGCTGTCTCAGTTATCTCTTATAAAATTTTTAAAAAAAATTTATCTTTACCATGTTTAGTTAATTAATTATATTTGAGGATCGATAGATTCGTGCCAAGTCATTAATGTCTTTTTATCATGGGAAAAATGAAGCACCGATTTGTCAGACAAATGTACGAAGCAAGTTACAATAATTTATTTATTTAATTAAAGCGTAAGAATTTACTTCTATAATATAATAATATCATTTTCTCTTTTAATGAATAGAAAAAAATATAGTATAATATTATTGTTTTATTATTGTGAACGGAATAACTGAATGGCATTTGTCCAGGACAATAAAAAAAAAGAAAATCAAGTATATTTGCGTTCCATTGCACGCGAAATATTTTCCAAAAACTTTTTTTCTTCTGTTTCGCTTCCTTTATTTGCTATGCTATAAAACATATCGTTCCTCCGCGTTTTTTAATATAGCAATATTCTCTTTGATCTCAAACGTACACGCCGTACTGTTCTTCCTTTTTTTTTTCAATTTCTCGTGATTATCTCTTTTTTTTCTTCTCGCTAACAGAAAGAGACAAACGCGAGGGAATATTTCGCGTAACGGGATTTCCAGGATGCTCGTATCATCCGTTCCATCTTTCTCGATACGCCATTAAATTTTCCAATTTGCCTCTCCTCGTTCGACTCTTATTGCTTCGTTCCCGCCATTTGCCCATAAGCGGACGCGCGAAAGGAAACGCGGAAAGGATAGAATAAAAATCAAAAGGAAAAAGAAAAAAGAAAAAAGAAAAGGATCGCGACTACTCCGCGATGCAGTTTCCCTACAGCGAGTCGTTTTTTTTATCTCTGTTGTTAACTCCGCGTGTTATTAAATTATATTCAATTTCTTGTTTTTCTTTCCTTTCTTCCTTTCCTTTTTTTCCCCCTCCCCCTCCATTCTCGTTTCTCCGATACTCCAATAACGAAAAGATACCAACGTGTAACAAAATATTCTCTACGAGTGCTATATTGGTAGGTAAAAATGAATACATATTCAACCCCGCTGGCTCGATCCTCCATTTCTATTTCCATTACTTCCGTTTCGAAGGGATGCCGTTTCCGAATAATCAGAACAGATGTGGAAATGTACGAATACCACGTTTCCATCTTTGCTTATTTTTTTACTTCTTCCATGTGACGAAATAAATTTATTTTTCCAAGTTAACAAGTGAAACAAAAATTCGATTCTTCGATTCGAATCTTGCGACGAGTTCGATTCTGTTTCGAATGAATTTAGAATGAATTTTATTCGGCCAATATGTAATATGAAGCCAATAATTTACTTTGTGGATACAAGAGACGAGAGTTAAATATTATATGACTAATTTTGCAAAGTTACGTTTACTCTAAGCTGGTTAAACTTGTTATGCAGCATTACAAACTCGCGGTTGCGTTGAGTATACATACTTTAATTATATCCTGTATACTAAACGTATCGTTATCTTTAAAGACCCACTCAATTTCATCATAACGTTACATCCAACATTTATTTCTTTTGAAACGTCGTCGTTTGTCCAAATACAAAGAGATCTCACTCTCTTCATGGTCAACATTCAACAAATGCATTTTCCACTCGAATGATCTTGATGCAACATTCTTCAATGGTTCCTTTTCCAATTTTCGTAGTGATGTATCTACACGAGAAAAATATTCCTCATCTCGGTATCATGATAAAATACAACGTTCTATAAGATATATTTTCGACGATCATTTTTCAAGAAAGAATTATTTAAATCTCAGGAATGGAGATCTCACTCTTGCTCGTGTTATGATAATTTCTTTCTTTTCTTGCTCACAATAATCCTCTTTACAACTCGAGGAATAAAATTTCCTTGAAAAGTCCCATTTCGAACAGCTGAAGCCACTCCATCAACTTCCATATCGTCGTTTGTATTCTATTATATTTATCCATATCCGTTCCATTTGAAACCACCAAAATTCGTCGTACCCTCGAGTACACGCCATTTTAGATAAAAATCCATAAAAGAAAAAAAGCTGGACGACTCTTCCCAACTTTCATCCTTATTCTTCGATAAATTTTTCCATTTTTTTCCCCATACCTTCGAACCAGTTTCACCCTAAATAACGAAACAGGGGATTTTCGATGGCAACGACGACGGAATTTTTCGCGGAAACTCTCGCGGCCCTCGGCCTCGGAGTTTTTATCAAGCACCTACGGCGACGACGCCTTGGAAATTTCGCTCGTTTACCGTCGTAATTCACGGCGAATCTCCATAGGGCTCTAAATATCTTAACAAGTTTAATACTTCGGCCAGGTTGGTAATTTCAGCGAAGGGCCCCCACGGGACGTGAATTATTTTCACCGCGGCGTGATACGCTTTCTTCTTTCCACCGACCATCGTCACCAGTCGCATCTTCGATGGATTCGATCCATCTAATAACCATCTAATAAACCTGAACCAGGAAAAACAGGAGAGCTGTTCAAAAACCGTCTTTCGTCCTTTTAATTTATTCATTCAGCCGCCAAGGCAAGTTTCCACCGGCCGGTTAATTAGTTTCCTGTCTCGTTTCAAAGATTCATAGCCGGCCGGGCGAAAACACACACAATCCATCGTACACAGCTCGAAAATTGTAATTAATACAATTAATGTATACGTGTGGAGGGTACGTGGACGGTATGATATGGGACGAATCCGTGCGTTTCGTGACAGATTAACTTCTTCTCGCGTGGCGAATCTCCGCTATGATGTATCGCGTTTCACGGATTGAATCGGAAGGATATCGATCATCCCGTTAAGTAGCTTTCACGGTGAAGGGGACATCGGATTTGGACACATGTGCGGAACGAATCGCCGCAATTTGATGCGATGCGAATCGATGACACGTAAATGGGGGAAGGAAGACGCTTCTGGGGGAAGGGGAGGGAGAAGGAGGGAGGGATAAGCGACCTTTCTCCCGCAAAAATCGTACATGAATGATCTCCGACCGATCTCGACGAGATTTTCAAAGAATTTCGAATCGAAGTGCATTTTTCCTTGATCGTTCCAATTCCATTCGTTCAATGGACGTACTAATTTTTGTCCTTGTATAAGATCGGTCGAGCGTGTCCCGCACACTTGAATGGGGTTCTAAAAGGGAACATTTACACGGGAAATTAATCTCGTGAAATTGTATCGTAAATCGGTATACTTGTCTCATTTCTGGGACAACTTCTACATCGATGATATATTGAGGAACTTTTTGAGGACTTATAAGATATACGTGCCTTTTATAATAATGAATGTCTGTGATAATTATTATACTTTCATCGTATATTTAAAATAAATTAGAAATAAAAGTTTTATCTTAACTTTCGGTTCTTGTCTTAGAAAATTTCAAACTTTACAATTTCCTTAAAATAAATACTTGATATTGTTCTATACAGGGAATAATAAAAAGAATAATGGAAAAGAAGTTTCAGCTTTCCTCCAGATTTCGATTATTCCTTTCTATTCGCCCAAGAATAATCGAGATCGAAGCGTTCGAGTGAAATGGCCGAAAAATTCTCGATCAGGGTCGGAGGATTGAAGTACAGGGATTAACGAAGGAGGAGTGAAAGGGTGCACGCAATTGAGCACGAACGACATCGAATTTTGCGACCAATAGGAGCCGCAATATCAGCCGGAACCGGGAGGCAAAATAGCGGAAGCGAATGGCTGCGAGTGACTACCGTGGACGTGGCGTTAAGTAGCGACAATAACAATAGGACGTGGCGTGGAAAGAACGTGTAATGGGAAAGGAGATAACGTGATAAGTGGAAATAAAACGGTGGATGGTCAGTTGCGTCACTTTACACGGTTATTATCGTCGAAAACGAGGAATCGTGTACGCCACTTTCTATACCCTCCCCTCGTCGTCTTCTATCGACGTTTCTATCGTTCTTTCAACGTAATTATTTTTCAGATATTTCAACGATGTGTCAATGCAATTGTATCCGTTGAGTGTTTCTCGAGATGTTTCATATTTTTCTTTGTATCTTTTGATAAGTTGGTATTTAATGAACAATCTTTTTATTTTTATTATTTAGAAGTGGAACTCTTTATCAATTAATTCATATTTATTGTAATTGAAATCTGATAAAATTTTGAAATATTTATCAATGCTCTTCTAAATAAATTTTTCTTTGATTAAAGAATTAAAGAGTCGAAAGAAAGATCAGAATCGATACAGGAAACGTATTTTGGAAATAAAACTATCCGAGTATGGTGCAGATCGTTTGGAAAATGGTCACGAAAGATCGAACTGCGAGTTTTCCATATCGTGGGAACACTCTTGACTGTTTACGCGCAATTTATTCGACAGCCAGGAGCTTATGAATATTTATTTAACTCGTTGCAGAGCTGTCAGATCGAATCGTTGTTGTTTTTTCCCCGATTTTCGCTCACCAAAGTTACCTTTCTCTTTTTTACATCCATTTTCTTTCTTTCTGTGCAATTCATCAACTTTTTTTTTCTTTCTATCCCGAAGTATTGGGAAAAATCTCGAATTACTCGATTTAACGCGACTATCGTTAGTAACGTATCGTCGAAGAAAGTGAATTAAAAGAGAGAATTGTTCTATTCCATCGATTTCATGGACTATTAAATTCTTATTAACCGAAATGTAGAGAGCCGATTATTTAAGTTTAATTGATCGATAGGGAGGTTAGGGAGAGCTTATACTCTTTAGAATTATCGTTGGTATCCATACCTGTACAACGGATTTCCGGAAATATGTATTGATAGCTTCTCGTTTTAAACAAAGCGCATTATAACGCATTTACAACGAAATAATCCTCCCCAATAACATCACGTGATTTGCATAAAGCGAGCCCACCCTTTCTCTATTAATTCTCCAATAATGGATGCTTCGTTCTTTTTAATTTATCGATTTGACTTTTTATTAAACTTAACGTTCAATAACACGAACATATGTATATTTTTCTATTTAATGATCAGATTTTCAACACTCTAATCCAAATCATTCAATATATCTTCATATGCAACTGTCATATTCTCTTCCCAACCCTCCGTCGATTTATCTTTTATGGCGCAAAGAAAGACATCAAAAAGTCAACTGTCAACCACAGGACATGTAATAACACGTGTCCATCTGGAAAGAGACGTTTCCCCAGAGGCGGTTGGCCGCAAACCGGAAGCGACTATCGCGTGGACGCAAGTGGTTCCGCTTAATTAAGTCCGTCGAATCTTCTCTGCAGCGTGAATCATTTGGCCTGTAAATGCATCGAGGTGGCGTATTCAGCCATCTGTGGCCACTTAACCGATGTCGAGGCCAACCGACCGATTCCGAATTATTATACCTGTGTCACCACTTCGCAGGCCTAGGCCTCGAAATCGCCCCTCCGCCATTGTGCATCTATGGAACCCCACTACAGGTTGGCTTCCGCCATCCTACCAATTGCTACGGCATTTCGCCAACCCCTCGGCTCTGTGGTTTATGGCTTTTTATTATAAATGTCCCCCTTTTTTCGACGGCTAATAGCCCGGAACCAGGCGGTCCAAGGAACCCCGTTTACATCTATGCCCGTGCTCCTGCCCATTTCACTTCCCTTTTCAACCGTTCGTATTCCTCTCCTGTTCTCCTATAATGTATTTTCGAAACTTTTATTCAAACGGAAACGATTTGGAGATTTTTGAAGGTATCGCTCGAATTAACGAGCAGATTGAGCATATTTGTGCGAGTTAAAATTTTTTATTAGAACTGTGAAATAAAGATGTGTTTCACGGCTTAAAAATTGTAATATGTTGTATGTCTGTTTTGTTTTATGTCTCTTTCACGTATTATGCGCATTTTTTAGATTTTCGTTTAAATTTTCTATAAATATAAATATCCACTGATACGAATCTTCATTGACGAGTAATTAAAAGGATACTTTTTGAACGATTCAAGATCGAATCTCAAGTTAGATTTCTTGCTTTTATGTTTAAATTGCTCAAATCTTGAATACTCATCATCGTTTATATCACTAACTACTACGTATTCATCTTAAATAAGACAGATTTACTTGCCAACATGATCGTGCAAGGATGAGTTAATTGCAAGCAAATTGATACGTCAGTCAAGTTTTCGATTCTACAATACACAAGATGAGATTCAGCGTAATTAACGAAACTTGCGGGAATGTTGGGGAAGTTAAATTAGACGGGCTAAATTATTAGATGGTGATCGAATGATAGATGCATATCGCACAAAATAGTTTTCCTTTCAATAACGTTTCGATTCTAGTTTCCATCGAAAAATCAAAACGATAATAATAATAATTATTCTTGGTCTATATCATTCGATTACCTTGCACGGTACCGCAATATTGTACGTGGCGTGGAGGAAAAGCGGGTTTATAATTCAATAATAACACGGGGCCACAGTTTGCCCCGGCTCATATTATTTCTGCGGAAATTCGATATCTCCGCGGTTTCCCAGGCAAACGATATTTTGTTACGTGTCCAGCCGTTGCGTGAGTTCCTGCGAGTATATCCGTATCGAGTCTGAATTCGTTGCTGCCAATTAAAACTTTCCCCTGGATCTTTTTTCCACTCTTTCCGCTCGACTTCGATTGCTCATTGATCGTTTCAAGTTTTTTGCCTATGTGTGTAAACACGAGTTTTCATACAGCGAACAAAAGTGGTAATAGTTGTTCAAAAATTTCAAATGTAACGATATTCTAATTATTTTATAATCGAGTAGATGGTAGAAGATAAAATAAACTATATTTATGCAAATTTTATTTTCTTTTATATTTTTATATTTATTTTAATCTTTAATTCTTTTGTTATTCACTAATATTTTAATTATCACAGCAATATTTTAATTATTTTTATAATTAATTGCAGGAAAAAGTAAATTCAGTTATATCTTTTTTTTTTAATTATGTATTCTATTGTATTTTCTAAATTTTCTAAATTTCTTTTATTCTTTTAATATTAAGAACTGAATCTTTTAATCCAGCATACGAATTTTAATTACTTGCAATAAAAAATTTCATAAAAAATCCTATTCTTTTATGAATGAGATATAATTTCAGTGCTCTTGTTATTAACGTAACACAGAAATATCCGGCGTGTTTTTTCATTAAAATACAAGGGATCCATTTCAATATGTACTCACCGAAAGTTTCACTTCAAGGGGTAATGTAAGGGGCAGTGTTTCATCTCCTGTATTTACAAAATACTCGAGTTGTATCTAAAAACTCGATTTCGAACTCTGCAAAGGATACTTGTATTATTCAAGAATTTACTCACTTACTTAAGTATTTCGATATATTGGAGATACGTGATACTGTGATACTCACAAACATACATTTGCATCAAAAGAATTCATAAAACATTCGAATCTATTTGTTTAATTATTCAATATGTTTAAAGACTTGTGTTTCATAAAGTTAAATAGATCCCCATGCAACTTCCATTTTTCTAATTGCATTCAAAATCTCAATTTGCATAACAAATTTTCGGTATGCTCGAGTAAACAACTGTTAAAAATATTTATCACAAAATTTTCTACACGTACGTAATGATAAATATCGAAAATTTTCAGACTTTTCAGATCATCGAAAATTTTTTTAGACTTAAATATGTTGGAAAACAACAACAATCTGTTACGGATGTGACAAATCTCGCAGAAAAACACACGAAATATAATTCAACAGGATTATTTCCACGATATATTGGCGGAAGCCGGACGAGATCGTTCGTTCTCTCGCGTCTGGGGATTCGCAGAGAAAGAAAATGAACGGTCGGCCGTGATTTTCATGAGAAAAACTGTTCAAAGGTGTTAGTCGCTTAATGGTTCCTGTGTTTCTTCGCTCGTGGACTCGGTACTATCGATCCGGGGGGTCGAAACAACTCGACGTTAAGCTGCTTGCGGTTCGGTTCGAAAAGCCCCGCGCTTCTGAAAGCTCTGTGAACGCTTTGATTTGAGCTCCAGTTACGGAAAAGGTTGTGAAAAGATCGGAAAATTCGCGAACATGTTCGGTATACAAGGTTGGAAAATTGCGATGGGCACAAATTCGAATGGCTTTGATTTTTTTCCAAGCTCGATAACTTGTGTGGGTTTAGAAGCTTTGGTGACAAAAAGTTCGGTATGAAAATTCGTACGGAAAGTCTTTGATCTTGGATGTTGTGAGAAAATTTATTTATATATACGAAACGAATTTTTATCGAAAGACGCAAGGATTTTAACATGATATACAATCAATCATGAAAGCGATCGTATATATAACTTAAATCTTTACTTCAATGAAAATTCGTGTGTACGTAGAATACAATGGACATGTCTCATACGCGTAGCAATTTCTTTGGATCAGTGAAATCAAGAATCAAATTTTTGTCAAGCCTCACGAATTTTATTGATTAGTTTTAACAAAGTATCAAGATATTTTTAATCGACGAGTATAAATTTTCCAATTATTTTTAAGAAAATATACCATTCCATTTTTAACAAAATATCATTCAACGATGTTCCTTCATTTCTTCCATCAAAATCCAAAGATAAATCTTTCTTGAAAAAAATATCAATCTCTAGAATTACGAATTACTTTCATAAGAAACAATATCGCGCATCCGGTGGGGTTAATGATGGCGTTTTTATTCGTCGTAATCGAGATGAAACACACGGGTGTCGGCTTCGATCGAGGCAAGGTAATCTCGATCGCGATAAAAAACGAAAAAGGAAGATTTTGCAGCGCGTATTATCTCTGCCAGGTGCATCGTCCATTGCCCACCGGAAAGCTGCGTCGTTTACGTGGATTTAAGAAGCGTTTTCGAAAACGGTAACACGCCTTCGTGTCCCCGATTTCGTTCGGTATTCGTCGAATATAAAATTGGGATTCGTGGATCGAGTCGTTTTACAACTACCGTTTTCGACTCGTTGATTCTTCAAAGCGAAATTTTACGAGGGTGAAATTTATAAAAATGAGATGTGCCATTGTGAATCCATGATGCACGAAATGAATTAATCTTTTTTTAACCACAAACACACGTAAGCTTTTTCGCAAAAATTTACGACTAATTATACTCGTAACGTCTCTCGTATTTTGCATATTTTTTTTATTTCAAAATTTTTTCGGTATTTTAATTTGTACGATAAACAATTTCTTCTTTTTTTCTTTTTTGAAAATATCGATATTAAATCGGGGAAGTTTCAAAACTTTAAGAGGGGAAAAGTAGTATCACGTTCAGGTGATTGATCGTGAAATGTCATGGGGATAAACCGAATTTAATACTCCATTGACCGTACAACGTCACTGTCCTTATCATAGAGAAACAGGGATATGCCCTACTGGCCCTACCAAATTTTTATCCCTACGAACTTTGGCAGAAAAATATTTCTCCAAGCATTATTCCCGAACTAAGCTTATTTCTTTATTATTCTCCGAGCATCTTCCGCGTTATTCGACCGTTTCTAACCCCCTATCCATTGACTCGAAATACAAAAACGAAGAATCTCGCGAAAGATGAACGAGAAACGAGGAAGATGAATTTTTTACCTCTCACGTTCAATTTCAGGGCGATTACCGATTAACCGTATGAAACGGTAAATCGGTTCTAACAAATCTAAACTCCTTCTAGAATGGTATCAAAGTGACCAGTCCAGCAGGTAAACACTCTCACTGAGATGCGCCATGTTGAAACGAGACTTCGACTGACGTATGTAGAGAGAGAATCGTCTCATTCATGCGACCACATCAAAAGCGCCAGAGGCTTTGACTTTCGAAACGACATTTCGTGGTCGTTTCTAACCCAGTGGCCACGTTTCACGCAATTTTCCTCGCGGATCGGCCATTTTTACCACCTTGGGGGCCACCTTCGACCGTTGTCGTTATAGCGAACGTGAAAATTGTCCTGCGTAAATCGTCGCGTCTCGGCGGGACAAGAGCCGAGAAAAGTCGTGGAGTTGTACAGCTCTGAAACCTGGACCGGTTTCATTTGTTCTGGCCAAGCTAACCCGCCCTCTCCCTCCGACAGCTTCGGTCCTACGTCTCTCTTTTCTCTTACCGTTCCAACCTTCTTTTATTTTCATCTCCTCCCCCCCTCCTCTCTTTTTTCATTCCTTCCTTTTCTAGAGAAAATTGTGGCTCCCTCGACCACGACCGGAGAAATTCTTGCGGCTCCCGGCGAGCTAAAAGATTTACTTAACCACCGTTCCTCCACCGTTTTCCGACCCGTTCTTTTGATCGTCCAGCCTGCCTGCCTGCTGTTTTCCACTCCACCCTCTGCTACCCTTCCTCCCCATCGCCCCTGTTTCGCTTTGTTTTCCCTCCACGACAGAGAGATTACGTCCACGGAGTTAATAATTACGAGGCTTCTGCGTCGGAATTCGTGCACGGGCATTCTGTTCGATGGCCTCTGGCCGAGCTTGTTTCGTCGACGTTGCTTTCAAAAGTTCAAAGAAGAGGCCTCTCCTCTAGATTCATTAGCAGAAGAAATCCCCAATTGGATTTAATCCGAGTCTGTCTATCATCTCTTAGAATTAGCTAATTTTTTTTTTTTTTTTTACTCCTTTTACAGGAGGAAATTTGAAAAATTTCAAATTCGATTTACTTCTGGAAGGGAGGATCTTCTTTTTCAGGTGAGCTGATCATCCTCTGTCCATGATCTGTATAATGGTATATCCCTCGTATTGTAACTTTATCCGAACGGTCGTGTCTAACGATTCGAGGCGAGTAACGGTATTAATTAAACGGAAAACTTTTGATATTCCAGGGAGGAAAGCTCGGGATGAAAATCCATCCCGAAGGCAAGGGGAATCTACCTTTTAATTTCCACGCGAGTTCCAGGCGAATTGTTATCGTCGATCGTCCCCTCGTTTCGACTTTCTGAAACGGGTGAGAAGGGGATTAATTGGATGGTTCTGGAGGCCAATTAAAATTCTACACTTACGAACGTATTGTATTGTTTTCGAAATAAATACAAAAATAGGTTTGAATAATTATCGAAAACGTATAAAAATGTATTTATAAAATTTTCGTCGCTCAAGCGACTCGATAACTCGCCGCTATTCGTAAATATTTTTTTCACCCCTTTATCCCCCTTCCTTTTTTTTTTAGCAAGGGGATAATTAAAAAGCACGCGATTACTTTTCCCTTGCACGGTTCTCGATGGCCATTACGCCACGCGCACGACGCCACTTCACCACGCTCGAGTTATCGAATTTGTTGTCGAAAACCGTATCAATTGTTCTCGCATAAACGTTGGATCTCCACCCTTCGCTTCTGTTGTCTCTCCCTCTTTTTTTTCGATCCTACCTCTTGATTGTTACTCTTCTGTTTGTTTGTTTGTTTGTTTGTTTGTTTGCTTTGTTTCGTCCACGTTCTCGAAGCATTTCTCGTTTTTTGAAAATGGCACGCTCGAACTCGTCAGAGATCTACAGAGATCTCTTGTGTCCCTACGCGTTGATCGCGTACAAATCGGGGATATTTCTAGGATTCGTTTCCTGCCTGTGTACTTTCCAATAGTTATCTGCTTGTATTTCGTTTCTGTTCGGTCAGGATATGTCGTTCGATTTTATGGACTTCTTCTTGGTGAGAAACGATAATAATTTGATCAATGAATTTTATGTTAATTGCTTCTATTTAAGACATGCTTGAAACTGTTAGTAAGTAAGATTCGATCTATTGGATCGATACACATATTTTGAATTCTTTATGAAAATGAAATATTTCTTTCTAATTTTAAATTTATTTGACAACTTAATCTATTATTAGATCGTGTAATAAATCCATTGGATGATCGAAAAAAAGACTTTATTTGGAACAAAGGAGATTATCGATATTTGTTAATTACTTCAAGTTAAATATTCCAAAAATATTCTTATAGTTATAGTTACAATCTTACGCTGCTTTCTGCTTGAAAAATATTCAACCGTGAGTGTGCAAATGCAAATTCATGCAGGACCGTACAAAACGAAGATGGTCGATCGGTTTATGAAAAAAAAAGAGGATAGCAAGAATTTTCCTCCGGCTGGTATACAATGACGTTCACGCGAGAAATTAATTCATATTTTTCGTCGCGCTGTCACGGGACAATAACGCGTTAATGCATCAGGCCAAGCTTTTTCGATCCGTATATCATCGTATAGCGGGCAACAATCGCGTATCGAACCGGAACGATGAAAACCGTGTTGTTTCGATGGCGTGGAATTAACTGCTAACTGATATTTTTGCGTTTGGCAAACACAGGTCGAAACGGGCGGGGCAAATTAGTGCAAAATTAATATTTAATGCGAGATGACGTTAGCAAACATTTCCATCCAGTTTTTCCGTTTACCTTGGCCGAGTCGAATTTCGAATAAATAGTATCCGGATATAATATCGACGCGTTGTTTTCTCTTCTGTTTATTTTTGTTTCGATCGATTTACACCCGATATATAATCGTACAAAAAAGTGGATGAAATAAATTTATAATCGTAAGATGTTCTTATTATCGTAACACTGATAAATAAATAATATTATTCTTGAAAATGGAGAATTCTTAAAACGAAAGAATCTTCAAATATTCACGATTGAACGTCAATCTATTCTCGCTTGTAACGAAGAAAATGGGTCGTACAAAATGTCTGGTGAATAAGTTAAATTAATAGACTACTTAGTTTGTTAAAAGATAAGATTATTATTAATTCTATGGATGAAGTATTAAATATAGTTTTTCCATTGATATTTGTCGCGTATAATTCATTTAGTTAAATGATAGAATTGCGCCTTTTTCCGTAGGCGCATAGATGGATGAAACGATTTATGATTTAACGTTTGATGGATAAAACGAGTCTTGAAAATGAAAAAATTTTATTCTATGTTTTTATCTCCCTCGTAAATCCGCTTGTGTTCCAGCGTAGGAATTAATTAGTTTCATGTATGCATGGCAAGTTTTCAGATTCGATTCTCTTCAAAACGAAATTTCGTATAAAAAGTTATCATTTTGCATTTTCAACTCGTTTTCATACAAAAAATTACGCTTCTTTTTTTCTTCTGTTCGTATCATTTTACATCGTATGAATTTCTAATTCGATGTTCTCTTTACGCAATTTGTTAAAATACGAAGATAACGATATCATCTTACGAAAATCAACTTGATTGAAGATTATACGAATTTAATAAAGAATTCGAGGCATATTTTGCAAGCAAAACTCCCAACAAACATTCAAATAATCTACTTCGATATGTACAAAAAAGATCAACGATCGCCATAAGCCTTAAAATTAGATATAGGATATTTTGCGAACAAAAATCTACAACAAAATTCAAGTATCAAATGGCGCTCGATTTTGATGAAAAAAAGGAAAAAAAAAAGAGCCGTCGATTCACGAGAATACTCCTAACGGGACAGTCGAGCGAACGAATCCCGATTCCATAAAGTATTAAATTGATCATCGATTTATTAGCGAATCGTATGGCTGATTTGTGGGGCCGCGTGTATAAGCAGGGCCGATTCAGCAAACATCAGAGCGTGCGAATGATTAACTAAGCTTGGCGTAGCGGGGGTGTCACGCAAATAGGCATTATGTATTCCTAGTTCATTGGGGACCGATCATTAATATTTGCGTCCCCTAGTTGCTGTCCCTCCCCCTCCTCCCCCTCCACCCATATGTGGCTTTCACAGGCACGTATGTTATTACCGATTGTTAATGTGCGCGGCATTATTTATATATATATATGTGTGTATGTGTGTGTGTATTCTCTCTCCCTTCAACCCTTCCCCCTCCCCCTCCCTCTCCCTCCCTTCGAAATCGATACGGCTAAAGCCTTTGGTGCAGGTCGATAGCTACGGATTAACGTAATCGATTTATCCGTTTGCGTACCTCTTCCCGGCGCGGTGTTTCAGAGATTTCACGCGACGAATCGCGGGCCACAGATTTTCCCACAACGATGATACTTTCGACGACTATCTGTGGATATAGAGATCGTTGATCGAAGTATAAGTCAACCGATTTTGTGGATTCCGCGGTTAGACACGGTTGTATATATATATACTGTATTTGTAATCATAAAGGGGTAGTTGAATTTATGGGGATGGAACATATTTTGGAGGATCGAAGTCTGACCTAGTCGAGATTAGCGTTGTATAATGCTCGAGTCTTCGAAGTTTCAAGGTTCAAAGGTCGAGAGTTCGAAAGCTGGGCATCGTGCAAAGGTTAGTTAATTTATCTGCTTTAACCCTTGAGTTTTCAAACTTCATGGATCTTAAGCGTTTAAGGTTGAGAGTCAAAAGCTTCGAAGACTCGAGTTTATGCAGTATTAATTTCGACGCTAGTTTAAGTTTGAAATTAAGGATTCGATTACACCATTTATGATTCATGGATAGAGACAATTATTATTCCTGGAAATCGTTTTACAATAAAATCTTGAATAGATATCAATGATCGTAGTATTATTTTAAGAGATTCTTTTTATGATTTATGATTGTGGTAATACACAAGCACGATTTATCTTTTTTCCTTTTTTCTTTTTTTCTTTGTTAAATTATGTAAATAGGAAAGAGAGGGCAAATTCTTTTGACTGTGAACAATCTGGAAAGAAGGATTTGTAGAATTTCCTCTAAAGAATTATGGTGAATACCTTCTGCCGAGCCGTGGATGTGGGTCGGATCTGAAGGGTCGCAGTCGAGGAAGTAACCCAGATTTCAACCTTATGGTCGTTACTTTTGGGATTCAACGTTATAATTAAATCTGGCGTTTTATGAAGTAATTTTAACCCTTCGTCTTCCCTCCCAGGTCCTTGGCTGGGACGAGGGAAATTTTACTTTTGAATTTGATATCTCGATTATCTCGATTTTAATTATCATTGAAATAAATTTTTAACTATTTACTCCGAACTATACGCAAGTTTAATAATTTTTTATCTTCCATTCATATAAAAAATGACATATAGATTTGATACGAAATAGATTCTCTATTTCTTTATTCGGAAATCTTCTTATATTGTGAATAGCAAGAATAAATAAATAATAGATGATAAAACGGAGAAATTGTAGAAAATTCTTGAAATTATTACCACCTTATCTAAATATCGCGACTCAACTTATTGGTGGGCCAGGATCAAAATATCATCAAAATTAGATTCTGTAGTCATCAGTCTCGAATCGTTGCGTTACGAAAACAGGACGCAAGCGGAATATATAGCTAAACTGATTCCTCAGCGAGTTCATGCAAAACGGCGGGATCTGATGCAATTTAGAATAGCTCGCGACTCGAAACTCGTGGGCAAATGTTTCGGAATAATCTGTGCACTTCTGGAATACAACGTATCGTGATGCAACTTACACGTATGGTTTCGCTGCATTGCTCTTCGAAATTATCCTTCCCTTCTGTATAATTCTTATATTCTTACGTTACATATCTTCTTAGCTATTATAATTATTCTCACTTGAAATCATCGTTAACTTAAATTTAATGTAAAATATTAAATCGTCGTTTCATGATCTCATAGAAAAATCTTGTTCTTGCAGATGAATGTTTTTAATTCCTATATAACGGGAATAATTACAATATACATTGAAGCTCCAATCATATGAATAGATAATTATTCACGTATTAATAGTCGTTGCATAATAGAGTGTATTAATAATCCAGGAAGGAATTGTTATGAATAATACGTATGTATAAATTCAGAATTTATTGAATTCTTCTAAATATAAAATACCTGTTTGTGTACAAAGTATTCAAGTTTAATAGTCATAGTCGAATCGAAAGTAAAGTTGCGAATCGATGCTATCGTTAAAATATTCCATTAAAATACATACAAGAATAACGAGGATGTATCTGGCATTAATCTAAGAGTAACATTTTATATATTTTCTTTCTCATGGAATACATATAAACGAATTGAAAGGCAACGGCAGCCAGGAACATCCGTGTTCCAGGATCATCCTTTCAACGAACTTTCAACAAATGAGATTAAACCAAGCCGGATCTTTCGTGTAATTCGAATAGACGTCCGTTGTCGTTCGGTGTTCGTTCCGGAAATGGTTGATCGCGGTGACGAACCCCGATAAAAGTGGAAAAGATTAAAATGGCCGGTCGCTCGGCTTAATGAGACGGTTGTTTCGTGGCGCGGTAGTCACACACAGGTAGCCGGTTCGCGGTATTAATGAAATCAATACTGACACCGGATAACGATCGGTCGTAGCTGGCGGGCCCTGGCTGAAATAATTCGTCTCCATTCTTTCGCGCCGCTCTCGCGCGGCCAATAAACTGGCAATTAGCGGAAATTCGTTTCAGCATCGTTCGACGGACGTGGCAAGGAGAGGAAAAAAAAATCGGCCTCGTGCGACCTCGTGTATATCTCCCGTTGCCAGGAAGAAAAAAAAGAAAAGAAAAGAGGAGAAGGTTCAGATTAGTGATTTAATTTGGATTCTTCTTCTATTATTTAGTGTCTTTATATAATTTTGATAGACAATATCGATTACAGATTCTGGAATATCAAAAATTATTTTATTAACGAAATGATAGGATCAATTTATTTAAAAAAAATGAATAAGACGATGCTTGACGAGTATCGAGGATGGCGGACTCTCTTCTACGAATGTTTCAGCTTCGTATTTGCAAGAAGAATCTCGATTATGTTAATAAAATAGCGAGAATGCGGGATAATAGTTTCGTCTGTTACAACGTCTGCCAATTAAACTTGTACAGGGAAAACAAAGGTATTCGTAGGGTAATGGTCGCGAGTGGAGGCGGGCTGATTAAGGCTATATTAGTAGTTGCAATTAAACTCGTAGACGGTGGGCGAGAGATGCGATGATTTTATTCGCATGCTCAGCTCTCGCGTTGTTTTATTAAGCCGGTTGGCCCACGTGAAACGTAGGAGGACGGGAGACGAAACCTGCCGCGAAATATACACGCGTGTACCCGCAATTTTAGACATCTGGCAGTGGTAATAACTTAACCCGGCATAGCTTATGATAACTGAATTATGTAGCTACAAAAGTTCGCGTACGATGCACACGGAGAATCTCTGGTATAATTCAGGGATTGCAATTTGTTTCTCGAAGACGATGACTAGCCGTAATGCATGGTTGTTTTAGTTTTGATATTCTGCCAATGCAATCCTTTTTCTTTTACGTGTAAGCATGTTTCATCTCAAAAAGAAAAAAAAAAAGGAAGGAAGAAAACATCTGTAACGCAAACGAAAAATTGCACTATGCTGTTCGGAAATAGATATAAAGAAGAAGAATCGCGTAATGGAACATGTTAACAAAAGCTTTAACAAAATTCCGAAGCTGAAGAAGATTGGATGGACGAAGAAATCGAAGGATCCAAGAAAAGAAAAACGATGAAATGGATGAAAATTAGATCTCAAGTCTATAAATTCTTCTCTAATTTTATACACGATTCCACACAGGCATCCTTCTGTAGTATATTTCTGTTGACCGACAAATTTTTTAATTTCACGGATATCAAACGGATAACAAACGCGGGTAAAGGTAAATTCAAGGTAAACAGGCGGGTCGAACAGGCGGCAACGATTAGCTCCGTTATTTGCCGATTCGCAGAGTATACGTTTTCGATGGGGAGGAGGGGGGGAGCGACACAAAGTGGCTTCTAAGCCGTTGCCAAGAGTTCCTTTGACGTTTCTTGTTACTACCAGACCCCGTCAAACAAGGCGTTCGGCTAAACCACCCACGACCGCCTCTCCAGACTGTCGTCTCGAGTCTAGACGTTAGGTAAAACCGAGGAGATCTACCTACACACCTCCCCTCGCACCCTCCCCCGAGCCCACATACGCGTGTATGTATACAACTTGTTCCCAGCGTTACTAATGTATCCGTTGAGTACACTGTTAATATTTAAGCGCGAGCCCGGATTCCGGTGTAGCTCTGGCTCTGGAGTCGCAGCCTCCTTCGACTTGGGGAAACCCTTGAAGTTCTCGTATCCATTCTACGGCTGTGTGTGTATGTATGTATGTGTATGTGTGTATGTTGATCGACGCCATCTCCTAGCGGCAGGTGCTCCTCACCGGAACGCAAACTGCATCCGGTAATTTCGGAAATTTCGATACGACATTTGCGATTAATTAATCACATCGCGCGCTCGCCAGGCGGAGAAGCCGCGAGGCCGCCTGATTGCATCAACGCCGCAGAAACGACATCGCCATCACCTTGCGTCTCCTTGTGTCGCGGATGTATTAATAATAATAATCGAGAATTTAAGTCGTCTAATTTAATGGCAACGCCTGATTGGCTTGATTGGTGTCGATATATTCATAACTGTTGTTGTTCGTTTAATAGCATAATATAGATGCAATAACGCAATGCGCAGTTTATTGGAGAAAGATTTGTTTTCTCAGTGAGCAGACTAATCATCCACTATCACGATCACGATCTCTTCACTATGTTAGTTAATCAATCTTGAAACAGCATAGGTATCGTGTAGGATCGTTGCACAGCAAAAAATATAAATATAACGTAATAACATGAGCATGTTAATATAGGTGTTGCACTTTCGTGTTTCCAAGAAACAGGAAGAAGGCTTTGCGGGCGACAAATGTGTCGGTTTATTTTATATCGATTGTAAGTTATTTGCACTGGTTGTTTGGAGGTTTGGTTTCTATGGGAGGATAGTTGTAAGGACGAGTTCTTCGGGGATGAAGAGGTTTTGACTAGAGGACTCTGGTTTTGGAGGCACGATGGAGTTTTGATGCTGTTTGGAGGGATACTTGATTCGATTAACGTTCGTTGAGTTTGGGCTGCTTGCGGTAGAGACTTTGGAAATGGGGCTGCTGGTTAAATATCTGAATTGTAGTTGGTTAAGTTGGGTATGAGAAGATAATTGGCGAGCCTTATATTTTGAGAGCTATTACTGGAAATTATTCGTGACGAATGTTTGGAGAGATAATGTTTCAAATGAAATTCAATTATTTTACTATTATTCGCCGTTTGGGATAAACGAGGAAAATTAATGAATGTGGTCTGTACATGAACCGGTATATTGTGAGACGAACGAAGCTAGTTAAAAATATTTTCATTCAATTAATTATTTCGAATATAGAAAAATTGCGAAAGAATTTTAATTTTTTACGGTTTTTACAAATAATTGTTGAAACGAATAAATAAATAAAAATGCGGAAAAACTATTTTATATACACGATGTTTTAAATTTTTCTTTAAAAAAAAAAATTCATATGCACAAACTGAATAAATTTAAAAATTTACGATTTGTATCAATGCAAATCTAGATTTTAGATTGGTAGAACTTGATTGGGAATTCCATGTGACAATAAAACAATAGCAATAGGGATGGTAATATCAAAATGTAAGTTCCATCGGGATTATTGAATGGTCTGCAGGCCGGATTTGCACCATAAGCGACTCTGCCTGTAAGCCATACGGCGCCAATTTCCCGAATCCATATTTGATATTATATAGAAGGGAATGTTTCGTCGAAGTCAATCTGTATCAGCTCGTGAAATTTCTATGTTGCATTTGCATTTATAAAGAGTATCCTATTTCGTCTCACAATCAATTCACAATGTACCTCAAAATGTATCCCTTCATTCTTCATTCGATTTGCGTTATTATATTCTTGACAATTTTACACAGATAATTCGATTCTTCCTTCATATTGTTAACGCACGTAACACTTTTTAATTTTAATCCAGGAAAACTACTCTCTCGCTTCTTCGACATCGATATCGTTCAAGATTACGTGTATCGTTCGAGCAACTTCGCAACCCCATGGTTTCTGGATAAAAACTTAATTCAATAGTTTTCACGACCTAGTGCAGCAGTTTTAATAATAACCGTTGGCGAAGAATATCGCGAGAGATTGGCGATAAATAAGCAAAAGTTTCGCAGAGGCGAATATCAAAGGTGAGACAGGGGCGGGTGGAAAAAATCGGGTCAAATGGATCATTGTTCGCGGAATTATTCATAAATAAAATTTAGGATATATCCGTAACAGTTTGTAGACTGTTATTACAACATGCGCTCAAAACTCCGTAGAATACTTCATATTTCGTTTAAAATGTAATTTTAATCTGTCCACGAACTTCACGCATATAAAAATTGTAAAAAGATGCGGTTCAATCTTGCAGATTGCGAGATATTTTGTTTTTCAAATTGCGACCGACCTAGAAACAGTATATCGTAAACGCGAATCTGCATCTCCACGCGTGGAAAAAAAATGTAAATCAAAAAGCGTCTATGATCAATCCACAATACTGCAACATTATGCGAAGCAGGGATTCGCGATGAATTTTCCTTTTCATTCGAAGAGAAGCGTCGAAAATTCGCGAGGAAGAAAGATTTTCCGCCATCCGTTTGGATTTAATTATACGCGGTACTTTTATCTCGAAAACTGATCGTCGAAATTTTTATGCAAAGTACCGAGGTGATGTTTTAAATCTTTCTAACCGGTTGGCGGGATTAAACGTTACACACCACTATACATCAAGAATTTTCTTTCGCGGTGTATAGAACAATTTCGAATAATAACGAGTAGCGAGAAACGAATTGCTCGAATATTTCGATAATCACGCGCGAGCATCGAAAATTTTGGGATCGACAAATAGTCCATTAGGAACGAGTGCGTATAATTATGCCGAAAATTCGAAACAAGCATCACGAATAATTATGTCGAAACGAGTTTCGAATGATCATTCGCCAGCCACCGGGAATAATTCCGGTTCCCATTTCACATCCGCAAAGAGGAACGGAACTCTGACCCCGATCTACTTTCGGTCATTCTTTAACGGCAAGTATCTGAAAAATGAAATTTTCCCTTTTGAAACGACGCCGTTCCTTTCTTTCATCGTGGATACCTGAATTCGTTTCCACTGGTTTCGCAATCTTCTTTTTTTTTCCCTTAAAGTAAAAACTCGATTACGGTGTTTCCAGGTGAACGTGGAAATCGTACTCTGGAATTACCATTGCATGCAGGATAATGGAGGAATTGTCTTCCTTTTTTTCCAATTTTTATCTTGTCTTCGTTCTTTTCTTTTCTTCTTTTTTTCTTCGCTAAGAATATGGAATGGAAAATTTGTTGAAAAAAATATTTTGGCAATGGGGATTTCTTATACAAACTTAGAATTATAAAATTTTTATCGTGACCTCACGAAATAGTGTATGTATATGTATATATAAAATTCGATACCACTGTATCTCTTAGACTTCTCGAGGATTAAATTTTTTCTCATTAAATCAGTATCGATATATCCTATTCTGGAAACGTTACGTAAATCTCAGCTATGAATAGAGTGAAAGGAAATTACGGAAAAAGATTAAAAATGATACGAGAGTGTGTTAGATCGATTTCTCGAGGCGCTTTCTTCGAACGTTCACTAGTTCGAAATACGCGACGTTCTTAAAATTCCTGGGGTCCAATCATGCTTCAGGGTTTTGTAATTGAATTCTACCGGCTTCTTCGAGTTCCGTGGAATTCCTCTCGCCAGCCTAACCGTTTCTCCCGTTTTATTCGATAATCCAAACCTGATCCAGATCTTCGAAATTTTGTCGTTATTAACTAACGAGTGCGCCTCTACTGCGAGAAAGTTGAAACAAGGCCTTGCACAATATATATATATATATATATATATATACATGTACACGGTGAATGACATGGAATGCCTGGCGAATGCCTGCGTCAATTATCGTGGCATGCATTTTTCAACGACCAAGCCTTCTTCCCCTCTTCTTTCTCTTTGACCGAGACTCGCTTTTTAACTCACCGAGGAAATTGCTCGACTAACGTATTTTATGTCATTCGCTAACTTGCTCGAAGAATCTGCGAGAAATGTTCTTTTGAGATGAATTCTTCGTTAAAATTCAACTTAAGAGATATCAGAGAGACGTGATATTAAAGATGTCGCGTAGGAAGACATAGGAACTATATCGGTATCAAAGTTCTTGCGGGTCGTTTAGAAATAATGAACTTCACTTTTCGAAAAATTCGTTCGACCATATTTGAAAAATTACTTCGTGGAAAAAACAGAGAGAAAGAAAAAGAACATTGATCGGAAAAGAAAAATTAAATTTTTCATACGAGCTTTTGTTTTAAATCATTTGTTTGAAAATTTGTCGAATTGAAATCAAATGTTTTCTGATTGAATTTTCTGATTGAATTAATTTAATTAATACGTTATTTATAAAAATAAGCCAAATAGAAATTGATCATTCTTGAAAACTAATCTCATAATCAGGAATTTTCTAGTTGTATTCATTTGAAAACGTCAAATTGATTAAATTTTTATTCTTTTATATTTTATATATTAATGTTAATGTTTAATTTTTGAAGAACCGTACGATTTATTTCGACAAAATTGATCGGTTTAGTTTAATAGCATAATGTCAAAACAAGCGATCAATGATCCATGCATCGTGATGCATCGTCATTATTTAATTAAACGCTAAACGTATGACATACATATTGAATTGATATCAATACATATTTAACCGCGATTTACATGATACAAAAATAGGGGCGAACTAATTCTGTTAACTTTTCGTTATACATTCCGCTTATACGTCAATATACGTGCAAAACATTCATGCAGCTATCGATGTTGCGCTGTTTAAATGGACGTGTTTCTATTAAAATATATGTAATAATATGAATATGTCGATGCTGATGTCGTTCACGTGTCGCGCTATTAAATGGTGTGTGACGACCTTTAATCAGAGAGCCAGGTAGCTCGGATAAATCGAGAGCGAGCTGGTTATACCTGCGATAATTTATTAAAAATTCTTTTTCATAGAAAATAAGTTACGTCATACGTATACGAACGTACACCCTATTTCTTTCAATCTCACATCTTTTTTATCAATTTTTCATCTACGTAAGAGCGAACGTAACAAGAAAATTCCTTTTTCTCGTTCAATTAATTCTACTAATTATATATTATAATTATAAATTTCATTTCTGTTTCTTCATATAATACAGAAATATAAAAATTCTAATTATATATCTTTTACATAAATAAAATTAATGAAGTTAAAGACTGTTCTCATTATTCTCTCGTCACGTATGCATCGAAATTCCAATTACTTAAGATTCCAAATTAATCAGAGATTATTATATATATATATATATTTTCAAAATAAATACTTTGAGAATAAATCAAAAATGTTATTCGTTAAAGATTTTAATTCTCCCTATAACTTCCTCAATGCCTCTTTTAACTATCCTCGAAACAAGTTTAACACTCGTGTTGCGTGTTCTCGATCGTTCCGTTAAAATCCAATAAAGATTTTTGCACCATCGTTCGTTTTCTCGATTGTTTCTGGTTAAGGATCGATTTCAGTGGAACGTTCAAAGAAATTGGGGGAGTCGAACGTCCATTTTATCGGCGTGAGTCGAAAGGGATGAATTAATTAGGAAATTCAGCGTTTCATAACTTACGATCGGACAGGGCTCGAACGGTGAAAGGGTCTTCAAGCTGCTGCTCGAGTGCCTATTGAACTACCGCCGCCACGGCCACCACTCCTCAAACACTTCAACTCTAAGAGGTAATATCTCGTAATTGGACTATCATAATGGTGTGCTCGATGGCCCACCCCTCCTCCCCCCTGCGCGAGGAAACGTTTCGAAATTAAAACACTTTCAATTGGGTCGCATCGCGCCTTCTCGAGAGATTTTCACGGATTTCGATATTTCCTTTGTGGACTTCCAATTGGAACTTTTTTCTTCTCGTTTCTCATTTTAAGATCAATTGAAAAATTGTGTAGTTCGTGCCAGCTATTTTTCAAGATCTCTTGATATTTTGAAGAGATAAAGAATTAAAATCTTTTTGAAGATTTTGCGATTTATAGCTTTCCGATTAGGATAAAAAATTGCGATAATTTATAAAAGATATTTATAAATATTCGTTCTATTTTTTATTCATAGTCAAAATTGCTTTTTTTTTTTTTAATTTCGATTGAAAACAACTGCTATTTGGAAAATATATCGTTCTCGATATTCGATTCGATTCATCGAACTTGGTTTGACCGCAGATACGAAAGAACGTCTCGTTAACGCTTTCTCTCGTTAATGACACTAATTAACTTCGGTTGGGCCGTTGCGATCCGATTTCGATCGCAAAGGTATAAGAATTACACGGTGGCTTCCGTATCTGTTGCGAATAACAATGTATCGTTACGATTAATTACCTGGATTCAGTTCATTAGGACGTTCGTGTATGTTTCGAATATGCTTTAATTAATGCAATTTACTTGCCAGAATCGCGAAGAGCCAGACGAAGAGATGGAGATATCAAGAGAGACCGATGATGATGGCCGCTACAAAAGGACTTTCATCCAATTACGATTTAATTCCATCGTTCATCGGGGAATTCTTTCGTTCTATCTGAAACAAACATGGAAAATATACATTTCATATATCGGCTTTTTCTTTTGTGAGTGGACAAACTTTGACGTAACCGTATAATTCTTTTTAATCACGTCTCTAATTAATTAAGTATCAGAATTTTCTTTTATTTTTCAACGATAAAAGTAGTCTGTTTTTAAGTTCTATCGATTGTTATCAAATAACTCCAACGAAAGTAGATCCAATCTTCGTAAATTTATTTCAGATTATCCACATTTGCGGATATCGAAATATAAATTTTTAAAAGTATTTTCAACATCGTCGAGATATCTTTATAATATCTCTAAGCTTCGTCAAACTTCAAAATCCTACTTTCAAAATTATCTTCCACGTTCATCATCCCCCTACCATTGACCCTTTTTCTCGACTCCACTTCACTTTTTCCTCTCTTCTTTCACGATCCTCTTCCAATTTCCAACGAAAGAAAGCAATCTTTGAGAATTCATTCTATCTACAATTCCATTAGAACAGAATCACGGTCATTGAACCCCTGTAACAGTTTCGAAATCATATGAAACCGCGAAACTCTACTTTCGAAGTCACCCTTATCTGTCTGAATTCTCTTCTAACGAAAGGAGACGCCAATTTTCATAAATTCATTTTCATATTATCTAAATTTCTACTGGAACACTAATCAACATAATGGAATCTTTCTAATACCTCCAAACTTCATCAAACTTTAAAATCTCGCTTTATAAACTCGCCATCCTATCATTCCATCTTTCTTCCTTAATCAAATATTATATGTTCCTTTATCAAATCTCAAAATTTCACTTTCAAATTATTATTTCAAAATTATTTCTAAGTCTAATCACTTTCGAATTTTCTTTCCATATCAATTTCTCTTCCAATTTTCATAGAAAAGGTAATTTTTTCATCTCCATAAATTCATCTTATGTTATCTTTTTGAAACAATATCGTTCTTTCTAATATTTCCAAACTTCAAACATCAAATTTCAAAATTCCAATCATTCATCTTTTTATCTTTCTTCTCCAAATATTACACTTCCTCTTATCAAATTTCGAAATTATTTTTAAATTCGTCCAATTTTCTTTCGATTTCCACAAGAAAAAAGATACCAATCCTCATAAATTTATCTCGTGTTAATCTGCACTATTCCACATTAATACTTTCAAACTTTCATCAAACTTCAATATTCATCATCCAATCATATATACTCTTCTTCCTCAATCGAATATTACCATCCATTCCATGGATTAAATTTCAAAATTACCTCCAACATCCATCTCAACCTCATCCCTTTTTTCTTTTCCCCGATTTCCACCGAAAGAAGACACCAATCTTCTCGATCCACTTTTCTTTTCCACAAGCGGAAACCGTGCTCCCCGTGGGGGGAGCAGCTGCCCGGAAACATCGTCTATCCGCGCTCTTCTGATTGGTGCACGTTACACCTGTGCCATAGCGTGCATGTGCACACGTAATATTTAACGTACGCGCGTGCTCCCATGTCTACGACAATGGGGCTTGGCAAACAGCTTTTCACGCTGGTTTCCTCTCGCTCGGCCACATTAAGCGCACCCGTGTAAATTTCGTGTACACCTGATTGTTCGCGTGTTAACGCGGCTTCCTATATATATATACGCACACGCACACACACACACACACCCACATATATATACATAACGCGGGAATCGAGCGGAACGTATGTACCAGGTCTGTGAAACATCCATGACAATCGCAGTCCGCTTAAGAGCGACTGTGCGTGCGCGCGCGCGTCAACGCTGTTTCCGGTTATTCGGGAGAATTATATCAGAAGACGTTAACTGAGAGGCGAGTAGGGAGGAGAGAACGAGGGAAGATCACTTAGAAACGATAAAATTCGCGTGTTCTTCTTGGAACTATTGTTTATACGCTAGAATGGGCATGTAGTGGACGAAATGACGAAAATGATCGTAGGTTAAAGTCAGAAAGAAAAATTGTTGAACTTTTATGCACATTTAAAAATTGGAAAATATGTTTCAATCTTTACACTACTTTGTATTCAAGAGGAGATACTTTAAAGTAAATTATATATGTAGATTTCTTGTAACAAATATCTTGTTATGATATTTATCGAGAATTGATATATAATATTACAATTTTACTTTGGATATTTTATGTCTCTTTGCATGATCATACACATTCTTTTGATTAAATTTTCCATGAATAGATAAATTAGCGTAATCACTTGAAATTTTAATTTTCTAAAAAACAAACCTTTGAAAATTTAAAATATTAATCTAATTAAGAAGCGAGCAATTAGAAATTGGGAAATTGAGTTTCTTAACGAAACGATTTTGCGAAAATAATTTTAGAAACACGGTAAATAGTACGTGAAATATAGGGTGTAAGGGTTGTTTCTGCGAAACTTTGGTTTACTAAAGGTTCATTGTTTCGTTTCGGGAAATTCTTGTAATTCAGCGTGTAGTAAAGCAGTAATTTCCCGATTTTCACCTCGGTGACAAATTTTCTGCCCCAGTTTGGCTCGTTTCAGCATGAACACCGGCTAATTTCTTCTTAAGCCGCTTGACTCCGTTTTCAGATTTCTCTTTCCACGAAGAGTTTCCACGGAGTTTCCGAGTGTTCTTTGGATATCTGGGAACAAGTTTCTAAAGAAGTCGACGGCAATTATAATGTCGCAAATATAATTTCCACGCTTGCGATACAATCCTGGTCGATATTTACTGTGAGCTTCTTGGAGTTGAAAACTTGCAACGTTTCAACGAGGAGGGAACTTTTCCTCAAATTTGATTGATTTTCCTTTTATGGGGACCGAGTTTTATCGTGTAATGACGAAGTAGATTTCGAAAACCATCTCTTGTTACCCGAATGTTCTACTTTTCCACGAATACTTGGCGAGGAACGATCAGTTTGCATAACATACACTATATAACATTCCATTGTATTTGATGAAGATTTCCAGAAACTTTCTCAGAATTTTGTAATAAACAACATTTTCGACCAAATAATATCAGAACCTTTGACCCACCAAGGATTCTTTGAAAAATTTGCTTCGTTCCTTCCAAAAGAGACATTCGTGCACGTTCCTTTTTATTTCGAAATATTGTTTTATTCGATTCGTATAAATTCATCCTTTGTCCATATCCTCCCCCCTCTCACCCCTTCCAATGATAAAGAAATCGCATCGATTCAATGGTATATCAAAATTTCGTCTTAATCATCAGCAACGTTATCTCGAAAGAATACGGAGTAGAGAGAGATAAGGAGATCCATGATCATGTAAATAAGGAACGAAAATGTAGTTTATTCTACGTAGCCACCGGGACCCAGTTTCATGTTTCCGGGGAAAATGGTAATGGATAAGGAAGGAGCGACGAAAAAAGGAAGATTGGTGGGGTAAGAATACGTATATAGCTTCCGGTATATTTCCTATTTGGAACAAAAGAGAGGAATACAATTTTTCTCTCTCCCTCTGTTTTCGAAAATGTAATAATCCTCGATCGAGCTTTTTTCTTCATTCAATCATTTATCGAAATTTTATTTTCAATATTTTATTGTTACTCGTACTATATTTATTTCTCAATATTACATTTTCCTTTTTTACATTACGGAAACGCTTTTTTATGGAAATTTATAATGGCCAGTCGCTTCATTCGCTTCTCTCTATTATACTTTCTTTTTTAATCAATAATGAATTCATTTGACTAACAAACGAATAAAACGAAAATTTGGAAATCCATTGTCGTGTCACGAAACTATCATCGTTCGCTATCTTCTTCCGGTTTCGCGATTCAGAGAGATCTATCTATATATAGATCACTTTAGACAATCGGCCTCGATAATCGTCCCGGCAATTACACACTTTAGAAATATCTCTCTTCCCATAGATACAGACAGACGTAGCTGTAACGCGCGCGTAGGAGGATAACCATCCTCCCCCATCCCTCTTTTCTCTCTCTCTCTCTCTCTCTCTCTGACTATTGTAACCGTGGCATGGAAATTATGCGATATAATGAAATTCATCGATCGAAAGGCAATTTAGCGCACTCGAAGTCGCGGGTATTATTTATCGGGACACGGTATCGCTAATTGCGGTGATATTTTAAACAGAAACGTGAAGCACGACGAGGATTACCGACGTGGCGGACGTGGAGGTTTATCGTGGAAAACGGGATTTGATCTTTTTAACCGTGGTGGTATTGTGCCGTTTAATTATTTATAGGCGGGCCACTCGAGCCTCTATTATAATTGGGCAGCGAGCCACTCGAGTCATCTTGATCGGCTATTCAGAAAACCATTGTTACATTCCACAAGGAATATAATATAGCGGATATAAGTAGACGTGGTACTTGAACGTCTTCCTTATATCAGACATTTAACGGAAACGATCCCTCGTTGTTGTCATTTTTAGGGAGGAGGGGGAGTATTATTACTCTATACTCTATAATGTGGTTCTTTTTTTGTGGCCAATTTCGTAATTGAATTGTGATATAATGCTGTGGAAATTTTTTTTGTATTTACGGCTTTTGTTGTTCGCGAGTATGTAAAAGTATGGATTAATGCGTTAACACGATACGAGAGGCTAGTGATTCAACGACGAGAGAATAATATCATAATGTGGAATAATGCGTTTCGAAAATTCTTGTTCACTTTTGTTGGTATTTCGTGTTGTAGATTCCGTGGTACCTCGAAATTGTTAAAATTCGTATTTTACGGGTATTTTACATCAGTTATCAGATTCAGGATATACGTGTACGGTTATATTGTATTTTCGAAAACTTGATCACGTTATTTACATGATCGCATAGGTTGCGCGAGATATATTTTGCGTCATATTTGCTGCAACCAATAATAGCGCGCATTCTCTATCCTTTCGTTTTACATTTTCTTTCATTTACATTATATAAATTAGTTCGATATCCTTCTGAAATATTTATTTTTCACATTTTCACATTTCAAACGTTTGATATTTAGTATAGAAAAGTCGATTAACAATCAAATATTGATCATAAAAAATTACTACAATCTTCGATAAATTGTAATAAAAAAAAATAATAATGAAACCTTTTCCATTTCCATCCCTCGAATTAAGCAATTCGTATTCAAAATCAATAAAGATGCGTATACAGAATTATTAGAAAAAAAAAACATTTAAACATTATCGTTTAAATTTTACTTTAACACAATCTTTTCCATATCTATTGCTGAATTAAAAATGGATCGCATTTTAAAATACGAGAATCCGTATGTTTACTCGAAAGAGCTTCGATATAATCTTCGTGGAAACTCGAGAGTTAATGCACAATGCGCGGTTGGTTTTCTTCGAAATATCACAAACTGGAACGTAACGAAACAAACGACTCGTTGACGCGAGTTAATCGCCCCGTTCCCACTAAAAACAATCAGCCGCGGAATCGAGTTAAATATAAAGGAATACGGACGAGATAATAAACAGGAAGCATCGGAAATTGCGGCACATTTTAATGTTTAATTGGCGAACGTGCGTCGATTAAAAACGACCGGTCGCTGATTACCGAGAAATGGTAAAATAGAGAGGGGGAAATTGGTGGTGAAAAGGGATCTTTTCAATCGAGTTAACGAGGGGACATCGATCGCGACCGATTTCCCTCGTCATCTCTTTCTCTCGCTGTTTTCTCTATTAATATATCTACTATTGAATTGTATAGGAGTAATTCGCTTTTGTTCTTCGATAGACGATGGACCATGGTCGTCTCGTCATTGGAAATCAGTAGCCAAACGGATTGGAATCGAAAAGAGATTTTTTTCGAGATTCGTGATTTAATGTATTAACATTTTTATTAAAAAATGTACTTACTTTTTTTTTTTTTTGAAATTAAAGAATTTCAAAAAGCATGATTTGACGATTCGATTAAAATTTAAGCGGATTTACGTAACCTGATTTTCCTCCTATATCCTATTTTCTCTATTAATTAGCGAATAAATAATATTCGTGATAATTTGCTTTTGTTCTCCAACAGTTGGATCACGATGATCATGGGAGAACAATAGCGAGTAAATCTTTCGATTTATTCAAATTGAAATTAATTAGATTTTTTTATTTAAATCAATCGGAGGATGACTTATTCGCGATTGATTCGTGTAAGTAAGTAAACAGTTACGAAGATAATTATATACGAGCTCGAGATCGAATTGGAGCGGAACATGCGTGGCTCGATTAAAATAGCAGGGGTTCCAGAAGTTCGTTCGATGTTTGCGCGAGTACACCGTTGATTAACGAGATCAAAGATATCGCGTTGCAATGTAAATGACGTGCATATAACGTGTACAACGATTTATGTACATATTGATGGCTTACAGTTTGTTTTTCCCGCAATTAGTTTTGGAGCAATCTAATCAACGTAAATTATCCAGATTATATCTAATATATTTTGCTCGAACGTTTGTATATGATCGAACGTTTAATAAATAAATTCGAAAGAATTATCGATAAAATTTTTTAAATTTTTTATAATAAATTGTATGTTGGATAATACGTATATAATACGTATATAATGTATAATAATAATATATTATAATATAATAATATATATAATAATAATATTATATAATATATATAATATTATTATTATTATTATTAATATTAATAATAATAATAATAATAATAATAATAATAATAGTAATAATATACATATATAATATTATATTAATTAATTTTTAATATTATATTTTATTAAAGAATAGATCGTGAAACGATTTAATAAAAATAAAAAAAATATACACGATAAAAAATGAAGATATTTTAATAAAGGAAATAAGAATAAGAATGTATTATATAGATGTGGATCGTGTCGATGCCTCTGTTATACTAAGAACGAGTCGTATCGTACGGCGGCTTAAAAGGGGAAAAGACGAAAACAAAATCGATCGCGCTCAATGACACCCAATTCGCACATAAATATACGAGCCATATTAGTACGTATATAAATTCAATATATTTATATAAAAGTCTAAATATCATTTTTATCGAAATCTGCTTAAAAAATAAAAAAAAACCGTGCTATTGAAATCACTTTTTTTCTTTTTTTTTGATATCAAGATATATATAAAGAGTTGAAAGAGATTACGAATAAGCCCGCGATCTATATTCTTTCCTGGAAGTGCATTCTACACTCTTTTTCCTTGTCTGGAGGATAGATTTGAATGAAGCGAAAAATTTAAATAATAAAGATTAAAAAAAAATAATTACACGATATCTCGAAAATAAAAAATCGTATATAGAGAAAAACGAATTTATAAAAGCAAAATATCTATTAATTTTTCGTTCATTGACCAAAATTCCATTTTCGAAGTTTTAAGGTTTCATAAATATTTTTTCACTATATTAATATCAATGGTAATAATTACTTCGATAAAAAAAACAATATTAAACCACGTAATATATGAAATATTTCTATTTCCCCGCGATCAACGTCCACCATCGTGCATTAATCGTGACAATTTGTACAGTTGATTTTCCAAGTCAGCGGGCAATCAGGAAGCTGACACATGGCCAGCCGTCGCATTGTCACATGAAGATTGCTTTTTCATTCCGTTTATTTTTTTCACCGATCGACGAATGCCCCGGGAATGTAAATTAATCCGGTATTGCATATGAGATGCGCGGATACGCGAGCGCCAGAGTCCGTATTGAATTCCATGATTGGAAACAGGTATTACGCGGCGCTTCCGTGAAGGGAGGAAACGAGGGTTGGAGGCGAAAAAAAAGAGAAAAAAGAAGGGTGGTTGGGCGGTCCGTTTTCGGCCGTCCTTTTCCTCTCCCCTTCGGTTTGTTATCGAAGGCGTTTCGTCGAGGAGCGAAAATAGGGGAGCGCTTTTAGTCTCGGTTGATTTGAAAATGTATCCTTTTCTCTCTTTCTCTCTTTCTCTCTTTCTTTCAAAAAATTAAACGGGATATCAAGTTCAAACTTTATCTTCGATTTTTACTGTCACTTTTTTTTGCGCACTGGTCCTGTTTCGCGATTATAATTAAAGAAAAGTAGTTTTGGCAATGGCGATAGAAAGGTGTATGTAAATGTCCATCACGATGATGGACAACGTAACAAAGGAATTAAACCATCGATCGATATTTTATTTCTATATAGGTTATATTGCTTGAAGTCGAAATATATTTTATGTGGCTTCAAGAAAGAATAATTTTAAATCTACGATATTTATTTCATTATTGTTATTATGGTATTAAAACTTAATGGAAAGTTTAGTGATTAAATTCATTGTTAAATACATAGTGTTTGTTGCGATTGAAAGCTCGCGGAATACAATTTGAATTGTTACGTTTCGTCAATTGTCTTATAACAAAAAAAAAGTAAATTGTGCTTATTGTACGTTTCCATACAATGTGTTTCAATATCGAGGCACAAATGATCGTTTTATACAGATTTAAAATTCATTCGTAACGTTAAAAAAAAAATCACTGGAAAAATTAATAAACCTTCCGAAAAGGTTATATTTAAAGAAATAATTTACACTCGGCGAGGAACATTAAAATTGGCAAATATAAACAGAGTTATTAACAACGATCAATGGGAGATTATTAAATTGTAATAATTCGAATCTTGTTTTTCAATTGATCAATTGTATTGAAATTCTCCCAATCAAATTTTGATTAATATTATTTTCAAATTCGGTCGTTTCACACTGCAACAACCTAATATATACTTCAATAATTTTAAATATCGAAAAATAATTTATATCTCACTTTCCCTTTCTTTTCCATACTTTTTAATTTAAAAGTAGAACGATTCTAGGGAAATATACTGCGCGAAATGTAATTTGTTGCCTATTGTTTACGAACAATAATTCACCATGCATGGTGTTTTGTTCGCAACAATTAAACGAATATCGCGTTTTCATCTGTTTCATCGTAACGCCCCCCTCCCCCTTCTTTTTTCCTCTTTCTCTCTTTTCTTTCATTTTATTTTCATCTTGCTCCCTTCTTTTTTTCTCCATTCTCTCTTTCCCGCGCGCGATCGCGCTTTTATTGGAAAGCCGCAACAGATATTTTTCGCTGCGTGCGAATAACAGCATATGGCGGGGCCAATTTTCCGGCAACTTGGCCGGCTGTAAATTCAGCTGATCCTGGAGAACCAGTCGGACAGCAATTATATTTTTCATGAAAATTAAAATGGCCACACGGGTTGGAATTCGTAACAGGCTGTTTAATGGCAGCGTGAAATTTTAACTTCGATACGTATGTGGGCCGAGGCCGAGTTCGTTGACCGAGTTTTTTTTCTCGTTTTCCGATTGGACGATTTTCCGTGAGTGGACAACGAAATAATATATACGATTATACGCGAGATAGAAAATTTAAAAATTATGTAAACGAAACATGTGCAACATGTCCCGTTGATAAAAGAAGCGGTAACTGGAATAATGAAAAAATTGTAATTCCTTCATTTCCCTTATGATAATTCGTGCAATAATGCAGGAATATTTTAATTATTTTTTTTTGTTTTATAAAATTATTTGTCGCAATTAAATTTATTTCGATAAAACACGATCGATTTTAAACACTATGAACCTGTTTTGAATGTAATAACAACTTGGGATGGAAGGAGAAGGGATAAGATGGCCGATAGGTATAAAATATAATGGCATGATTATTTTTAAAATGAAATACCAGCCTAGGGGTTGGTTTCGACTCTGCTTATTTACATTCGGGGTCAAGGATCCGCAAAGGAAGCTGTAATTATGAGATGAAAGCATCCCCCTTGAATTCATAGAATACTATTCCCCCCTCTCTATACACAGGACGTAGGTATAGATCTGAAAAAGAAACGCGGCATTCAAAGTTTTTCGGCGTTTCATCGTGTCCAATTACTCCTTACACATCGAACCATCCCCTTCTGCCTTGACCCTAATCAATTAGCCTCGAGGCGATCGTTGCTTTTCCTTCCTCTTCTCTATATCCCTCTATGTATCCTCTACGTGCTTATAGTATACACTTGAACCTTTGGTAATTCTCAAGATAATTTGAATCTTTGAGTCTTCGAAAAAGAGAGACGTTACATGAAAATTAATATCTCATCAAGAAAGGAAAAGCTCACGAGTCATTTTTTATCTTTGGGCATTCAGAATAATTATAACAGTTGAAATAAAGAATAAATTTGGTCCCTTCGAGTTGTAATTCTCTGAAGTCTGGTAAATAAATCGACTTACACGAAAAATTTATAACAAATTTTTGCGGAAAAACATAAAATGGAAGGAAAATTATCGAGATTTTCGAGTAATGAGAAATTCAAGTTCGATTGTATACACTTTTAAAGAAAACTACCGTTGAATGGACTGAATGGAAGTAAGAGTGGAAGTAAAAGGTATATATAAAAAAAAAAAAAGAAAAGAAACGAAAGAACGACTTCGAATCTCATTAGCCGTTCTCCACCACCGACCCACGTTCGAAACTTTGTCTTCCGGTGTTATTAGAAGAAACCAGTTCGGTCGCGTCAATCGATATTTAATTAAACTCGAATTTGCATGAAACTTCGACTGGGATAAGAAAGAGGTGTACAGGATGGAGGGAGTCGGTATAATTAGGGATAATCTTTTACCATTTATCTTCTAAGCGTTCCGGATGTACATTGTTAATTACGGCTGACAGTAACGAAGAGAGCTCCACTTAATCGAGCACGGACTTTGCAGCCACCGACCGTTTCCTCCTTCTTCCCTCGACTTTTCCTTTCCTTTGATCCTTTGTGTACCCCTTACTCGGCTGCTGCTACTGCTGCTGCTGCTGCTTCAATATTTATCCTTTCCAGACGCTGATGGAACCGGCCAGCCCATTTTTATCGTTGTTTCGTGGTCAATAGCGGTTTACAAAGGAAAGCGCCAGTCGCGATAAAAATGGTCGAGTAAATTATTATGCGACGAAACGAACCGCGATTCTCTCTTTTAAGGAGACGTTAATGGTTAAGTTGGAATATTCGATGTGGTGTAGTGAATGTAGTATGTTTTGTGTTAAAGTTTTCTCAGGAAGTCTGATCGATGTTTCTATATTTTTGGAATATAATCTGTCAGAATGAATATTGAACAAAGTTTTTCATCGATTCACACGACTCATTTTTCGTATAAATCACGTCGAAATAATATTTCGTGTAATTTATTAAATAAACTGGTATTGGAATTCATTTCATCCAGTACCTTATGAATGGAACAAGGAAACGTTCACTTTGGAGCGAGGAGAAAAATAGATACTTATCTGTTTCGTAGATAGAAATTATTTTTTTTTTCAAGTGCAATTTATTTACGGGAGGTGCTCGAAAAATTATGACGAGTGATAATGACATGGCAGTCGAGTGGTTTTGCGAAATAATTGATAAAAGTGTTCGATCTACCGATGGTTTTGTCACTCTGACGAGATACTCGATACTCCGATGAATAACGGAGAATTTGGTTTCAAGAACGATTGGAATAATAAACGAAACAATATTTAAACATATCTTCCTCTAATTTTTTATGAGAAATCATTCATCTATACAACTAAATCGTAACGAGAATAATTTTCAATTTAAGAAAGTTTATTCCAAGATCGAATATCGAATAATTTTATGCAACGTTTAATTCTATGAATTCTTGAGATATATCGATGATTTTGATCCGTTGAAGAGTTCGAAATTACTTCTGCTCGTTCGATGGCCATCAAACGCGAAGAAATTTATTCAATGGAACACGTGAGAGTTCCTCCCTTGCGTTTCACGGGCAATCTTCCTCGAAACGAGACGAAACGTGGCGCGATCGGTATGCAAAGCGCGTCGCCTTCTTTTCTAGTCTAAGATCGAGACACCCGCGATGTAAATAGCGTTTCGATTCTAAACGTATATTCTTAAATCGTCTCCTAGTTATCTAATTGATGGAACAACGTTGGAATTTCGATTATATCTCTACCTCCCATACCTGTCTTTTTGTTAGAAAATTATTGTTAGAAAATTTTTAATCGATAAATATATTATTATTATTTTTTCTCCTTCACGTAATCGAATCATCGTAGAATTACACGCACTCGTGTAAACGCTTGCTTTTTAGAGCGAATGAAATTTCGCGGTAGATTGTTTTCGGGGAAGATTAGTTGATGTACATTGCTACTTCCGCCCGTTGTTGTTCTATCTTCTATCACGAGTAAGTCTGCTTTGTATTCGAGAGACGTTAACAGTTTTCGAGACGGGATGGGTTGGGTTTGAACAAACACGGTTTAAATAACCGGATAAACGGAATGACTCACGTGCAATTTCCGCGGAGGGTGCCGATATATTTCCGTTTATAGGAAACTGGGGTTATTCTTGGCTTAATTGGACCATCGTTCGTTCCGTTTAAAGATCGAGTATCAACAAAATATCGATCCAAAGTCCGCTCTATCTGATTTAACGCGAATATATCCGATGCTGATCAATTTCTATCAGATATAATAATATTTTGTCAATATCATAATTTTTTTCATGCGAGTAATACGGGGACGAGGAAACGAACGAGCTCGTTGGAGAATTTTGAAAAAAAATTATACACGAGATAGATTCCATTGTTCGCATATTACATGCTGGCAATTGTTTTTCCAAACAACGATGCTTCGACAATTATTCCGAGCCTTCATGCCCGTCACGTCGCCGTGCACAAACGTTCACTACGTGGTTGGTATTGCGTCATAAATTCAAAAACATCATCGGCCACCTCGAAAATTACACGAATAATCGCGAAAAGCCCAATCCCATTTACATCAACAGCGCGGATTACCAGCTCTTACGGCAACAAATCCGCGTAAAAGGTAGCCAGTCAGGTGCACGGAGCACGGCAATTCTCGAATAGGGAGGCTTTTACCCGAAATTCGTCACGTTCTCGTGACAAAAGCGGGTTCCACGGAACGTCCCTCGCTTACAAAGAACCCACCAGCCTCCTCTCCAACTGTGTTTCCGCGGCTAGTCGTCGCGTTAGAAATTCAGCGTGCAGTTTATCCCACAATCGACGCGTGCTCTCTCTCTCTCTCTCTATCTTTGTCAGAGGCTTGGAACATCGCGTTGGACAAACGTCTGACGAGCGAGAGACGAGGGGTAGAGACGAGACAGCTTGGGTACGTAACATTTGACGGGAGCGAAAGTTAACGTTGTACCTGCTAATGGCCCCTGCACTCTTCTGTTCGCGCTCTTTTTTTCGAAACGTGGCTTTCGAGTGGCGAGTAGAACACTGAAGGGTGGCATAGTTAGAGGGGGAGGAGGGGATAGCGGATTTCGAAACGGTGACGCCAATACGGGACGATAGAAGAAGAGGGATACGGGAGGGGGAAGGGGGCCAGCAGCCGTTTTGTTCCCACCGAGAGACATCAATATCGGCGCGCACAAGTATTCAGAATGCCCTTCAAGAATTTTAATGCGACGGAGAAAGAATTTATTGCGACATAGAATGCGCAGTAATGGCGGAAATACGTATAAAAGTCGGGGAAAAGGGTGCGCATTGTCGCCGTCTAATGGCCTGCCTCGAGGCGTAGCACACTGACGACGCACGTACACGCACGCACTAGCACCACTACTACCATCACCGTCTCCCCCTCCTAGCCTTTGCCACCCCTTTTCTTCTTTACCGGTGCAGTGCCGTCCTTTCGAGAGCACCCCGAGGAGTCGTGAGATTTTAAGAATTCACGCGGACATGGGCGAACTTTCGACGACGCGTTCGAGTTTCCTTTATATACATTCCTTTTTTTTCTTCCTCTCTCCCTTTCTTTTTTCTTTCTTTCATTGTGGCGGTGAGATGGGAATTTAGATGTACGAGTTTCTTTAAACAGTTATATCGTAATTGGACAGATTTGATCTCGAGAATGGTAACTCGATGTCTTTGGTAGAATCGAATTTATTTAACTTTTGTTTGCACATTGTATTCAAGATCAAAGAGAGGAAAAGAGAGAGAGAGAATAATCTTCCAATTAATCTTGAAAATCGCCTCTTTAAATTATAATATATTTTACACGAAATATCGATATTATAACGCTACTTATAAGCGATACTAATATCTTACGCTTCCCTTGAATATAAAGAGTATCTTTAAATCACAGACCCCCCTCTTAATTATCCCCATAAACGTCGCAAACCCTCAAAAACCTACCCTTTCAATTTACACGACCCCACGGAACAGCGCCAACGTTTCTTCAGCCAGGGGTCCCGGTTCCGAAGAACCCTGACCTGCGTTTTAGGGTGGATGCCATCTCCGAGAAATAACCGTGGATGGGTTCACGTGTTTCCGGCCTTTCTCAGCCCCTTCTCAATTTTACCGTCTTTTAGCATCTCTTTTCGACGACGATTCGAGAATGTCTCGGGCGAGAAGTGCGCCATTAAAATAGATCAACTGTGATCTCAATTGGGAGAGGCGAGGTGAAAAAGAAAGAAAAAAAAAGAAGGGTCGTCGAGGATTTCTTAACCCTGGATGGAAGATGGGGGGTCGCTTAACCCCGGTAATACAGCGGCCGCCATTGTGCCGGGGCTCGTTGAATAAATACCTTTCGCCTCGAAAGAGATGGTATTATCTCTTTATGGCTCGAAGGAAGAACAGAGAATCGATGCCTCGATAGTTTTAAGAATTTCTCAAAAGAACGAGTTGCGAGCGAAATTTTTCGTGGAAAAGCCAGAAAAAAAGGAAATAATGGGAGCGTGAAATATCGAATTCGGATTACTATCAGAAATTCTATCGAGTTTTTGATAATCGATCAAGATAAATTGGGTAATATATCGTTCGTATTCTCTGTGACAATCATTTTCGGGATAATTAATCTGCCATTAACGTGTCTATTAATTCGTTAGAAAAGGTTCAAATTTGAACTAAAAATAAATCGTATTATAGAATTAAATAGAAACGAGATAATATAATTGAAAGAAGAAAAATAGGAACTCGCACAAAGGACAAATTTATGCCAGAAAATGAAATTTTAATAAAAAGAAAAAAAAATTTTTTCCCCATAAGTTATTTTCAAAGCGTTTTTCTGCGAGCTTGCTGATATCGGAAATTTCGTTAATAGATCTCTAATAGTTTATCAGCAGATAGATATATATATAACTCACCATACGGTATCATCGTCCATCCGCCTTTGAAGATCGGTCGTGACAACGTGGTATCGATGATAAAGCTTGGCTTCACCGGCGTGCGACCAACCATTAGAGCCAACAGCTTTTCATCATTGGAGAAAAGTTTACTTTCTCGAGCGTAAGCGATCGCAGCGTGATCGAACTTCTCTTTCTCTCTCTCTCTCTTTCTTCCTCTCTTTTCCCGACAGCGTCTTATATACATAGGTAACATTGCATTAGCGGCAAATGGCCGTAAGAACATTGATGGCCTCTCCTATTTCTGGCTCGCTAATTATAGCGAGCAGGGTCTCGTGGCACGTTCAATTTCGCGCACCGTTGTGACCCATAAATTACGCTAATAATTTCGTTCTCCCCCTCTCTCTCTCTCTTATACCGAGTTATACCGTTACATCTATGCTATTCTTTCACTTTGTACCACGTGTCATTATTTTCATTAAAAAGTACGCTTATTTATACTGGAATCTGTTCGTCATTTCCTCTAATTTTCACTCGATTATCACGGATAATACTCGCCTAATAAATCGGATTTCAAAGGCGCGAACTTTCGCAAGCTCGAGGCGCATTAACAGCTATCTTTGTTACTGTTATTTTCGCCTTTGTGTCAGTTGCAGTAGTAGCAGTCGCGCAATTGCTTCGCAACAGTGCTGATGAAAATTAGCACGGATGCAACGTTCAACGTGGAATATTCGCAAGGAAAATGGACTTTTGTTAAATACAAATAATCCGGGAATCGAATTATACATGGGTCAGTCGTAACGTCGGCGAGATACAGAATTCTATAATCGGAGAGAACATTTTGTTCATTTTTTATTTCGAGAAATTGAATTTTTATATATATATTTCTTGTATCTTCGTATATAATGAAATTGTATCGAGTAATGCTTGAGGATGGAATATTGCTCCAAGATGTTTTGAGATTGTCAAGAAAGATCTCTATGTATACCGTTTGCTACCGTGTTGACAATTTTAAATAGAATTCTCTCTAAATGTGGAGTCACTTTAGCGATTTCCAAGAGTCAGCTTTCACACAAAGGTTAGAGTAGCACGCTTTTCCGCAATTGTTGCAAATTTAAAAATTGCTTCATTACATGTCCATAATACCCGTATTCGAGGCATTTCAAAGCCACGTCACTTTTCAACGTTGTAGCAAATTTCATAATTACTACAGGAAGCTTGCTAAAGGCATTGTTACGCTATAAAATGTTACATCGTTCGAATTTAATATTGTTACATTATTAAAAATATTTTCAATAAATATTCCTTCCTCTATCGTTTTGTTCATTTCGATTATTCCAAAAATTCTTTTCGTTATTTCTATTAAAATTTTACTAGTCATGCTTTCACATAATATATCTTTTTACAGAAAATTCACAAGTCGAACGAATTATTAATTCATTCCTTACAACAAAAATATTTTCAACTCTTGTCTCCTTCCCTTCCCCATCTTCCCCATTTATCCCGAAATTCCTATGTATGTACAATGCGGCCTCTTCGATCCCCGCGTAACTTCGAGTTAAAGACCCCCGGAGCAAAATTCTGTCTCGACTTTGATCTCGTCGAGGATGCGTGTGTATATCGTTCCTCCTTTGTGCGAATAAACGCGAGTGCACGCGCGGAAAAGCGCGTTTCTACGAAGCAGGGGAACGATATAACGTTTCGTCCACACCGACCACAACCATCATCATCATCATCATCATCATCATCATTATCGTCATTCCTCTTCAACATCGTATCAAGGGCAAATTTTTCCCCAAAATTTGCATATCGAGCGTTTGTCAGGCGTTTAATAAAAGTAATCAAATCACCCCAGCAAAACATTATTACATCAAATTCCACCATTTATTTCCATTTCCATCGTGCCTTATTATCGGCCATTCTCCATTTTTTCCTCTTCCTTTCGTATAAAATATTTCGAGAACACGAATTTGTTATAATAATATACGTTTAATATACGTTGCCTATTTCGTATTCGCGTATTCTCGATTCGGTATTTATGTTATCAGTCTATTCGGAACAGATTAATCGCGGACAGCGGATTAATACATTCCTAGAATCGTCGATCGATAGATGCACATCGTTGTTTACATCCGGAGTTAGACGTACGGCGGAATATGGAGCAACGCTCGTTGAAATACCACGTCTCTTTGCGCTTGTGTTTTTCGATTATAACGATCGATAAATGTCGATGAACGTTGCACAAAGATACCGTTCGGTATTCGTTTGACGATTCTCGTCGATCGCATCTCATCAATCTATCCTCCGGAAGAGGAGGATATAAAGTATCGCGGATACGTTTATTGGCGATACCACGGTAATTTCCTGAAACCCGAGGTCATCCCATTTTTGCCACGAATAAATGCCACGAAAAACTCCCCTCTCTCCCCTCTCCCTTCTCCCATCTCGTAGATTCTCGAGGCACGATCGAAATTCCAACCGTTCCGTTTGATCTCGTTGTGAACGCGGCAGAAAGGAAGACGTAATGCGATGCGGCACCGTTCCGCGTGATGTAAAATGCGAAAGCTTTTGAAGTCGGACAAGGGGAGGGTCGAATGAAATTGAAGCGTTCGGTATGTGTTCCACGATCGGGGAGTGACGGGGAGTTTCCCTTATTGGCCGGTTTGTCTCGAGTATCCTCGTTAATTTATATATCGGTCTGAACGGTTGAAAAATGATGGGTCGTGCCTTTTCATCACTGATAACGATGATACGCGGTAATAATCGTTCTCCATGTTGCTCGTTTCCAACTTTTCCAAGGGTTTTATTTTTAGGGATGACGGAGAGTAAAGTTTTTCTCCGTGAGTTTTTCAGAGATAAAAAAAAAAGGGAATTTCGAGAAATTTCCGTATTACCGTGGTTTCGCTTGGCTTTTATGTACGTATTTTGTAAGTTTCTTGGACATTATTGTAACGTCGTTACTTCGAAGTTGAAAATATCCTGTGGGGATTTCGCGTTGTTGAAACTGGATTTTTATTTTTATTTTTGTTTAAATGTATGTTTTTTTAACTTTTCTTGGATATTATTATTACGTAAGGGTTGTTACTTCTTCAAACTTTAAAATTCGCTCCTATCTTATTTCACAAAAAGCTTTGTCCTCCTCCTGGTATCATTAATTCTTTTTTAATTCAACCCTCTTTCTCATTCATCCCAAAAATACAATAATTAATTCGAAAATATTTTATTATCCCTATATATAATATTTTTCTCGCAAAACATTGCCCCCTTCCGATCTTAATTAAAAATTTTTCCCGATTCAACTCTGTTCTCCAACGGATTATTCCGTTCGTAAAAGTTTAAAGCACTTTTCTAAAAGTACAGCACAGTACTTAAAATATCGTTAAAGGTATGCAAATAATACGCACGTAAAATTTCCTCGTGAAAGGTCCAAGGCAATACCTTGGAACGAAGGAACAGCCAACGAAAGAACAAAGATGTCCCGGAGGTTAAATTGTTCCCCGAAATTCGCGGAGGATATATTCGGTCGAGGAGGCGTCGTTTGGAATAGGAATCGCTCGCTCGTGCTCGCGAGGAGGGCACAATGACGCGTGTGCACCGGTTCCTGGGTTTCGCCGTGTTACATCTGCGTGTTTAGCGTTTAATTAAATTATTTGGGGCTTACCTTCATATTCACTTCCGCGGAATGTGATTAAATTATGTTCCACGGCTGTTTCTGAAACGTCGTAATTTATTTAGTGCATTCACATGAGCAACAATATTCATCCATGGTATAACAACCCGTTTTGGAGTCGCTCCTCCTCCTTTCTCTCTCTTCATCTTACTTTTGCTTTGGATTAATTTCACGTAAGTTTAATCCCTGCCGGTTACCAACATCGCGAACGCTTCGTTGAATATTTTGTATTATAGTAAAGAGAGAAAAAGAGAGAGAGTTCCTCGAATCGTATGAAAATCTTCTGTTTGTTCTTCTCTTGAATATTGATAATATTACCAGTATTTTTCAAAGAATTTTACATTGTGGATTATGCAATACAAATTATGTAATATCGAAATATGAATGGATAATATATGATAATTTGTACCGCAATAATTTTTTTTAAGATTTTCTAAATCGATATCCGAAATAATTAATTTATGGATTATTCGGAAAAAGACATCGTTTAAATTTTAATTCCAGTGTATTATTAGTTTCTTGAATTAATCATGATTTCTAATTTCCAAGTTATTTCTTTCATTATTAAGTTCTGGTACTTGATAATCTTGATAATCTGCATTAAAAAATCGATCAATTTGGAGTCTGTTTGTTTAATTAACTCGCATCACGACTCCATTCTTTTCTATCCTCTTGAGAAATAAAGATAATCTCACAATTAATACTGCTAAACCTTTACCTCGAGAACAAAATTCCGGAAAAGATTTCTCCTAAATACCTTCTAATTTCTCTTTCCAACTTCTAATTCGTCCTCGTTTCAAAGATAGTCGCAATTTCCGGGCTAAATTAACGCCCCAACCCCCGAAACTTTCAAGATGAACGTTAGTGAATGCAGCTGATGAGAGATTTTTGGCCGGCACCTCGAGTTTTGCGAAACTTCGTCGCAAAACGTGTCTCTAATTCCCCCCAATTTCCCCCACCTCCTTGCGCCACTCCTCTTACCAAAACACAAAGAGATATTCCGGGGATTAAGCGTCGATTTCGATCATCCATAATTTTCCAACCTAGTAGTAATTAGAATCTAACCCCCGAATGAAAATTCCGGATCATCCATGGGAAAGTCCGGTTTCAAAACTCATAACACGCCAACATCCTCAACACGCCTGCCTGCTTGCCTCGCGAATTTCACCGTGGTTCCATCGTCTCGAGTGGTTAATCGTTCGAGTTAAAACGCTCGTCGCGGTGCGCCATTTCGCGCTGCCTCCTCCTATTGTTTATTACGAGGCGATAGAGGAGGAAAAGCGATGCTCGAGACGCGGAATCGCACAACTCGCGTGTACACGCGTGGCCTCGTAAAAAGCCGCGATTGTCGGAGCGAGAATTGCTGCCTCTTCACGACCAGCGATTTCCCCTCCCTCCAATCGTTCTGTTTCGTCTTCTGCGGTGCTCGAAAATCGACGAACCAAGAGTATTTTTAAACGGCCAAGTAAATATCCCGAGAATCGTCCGGATAAAGGCCACGCTCGATCAGACGTCGCCCGATCCCAGGCGATAAAGTTGGCGGCCGGGAAATCGTGCTATAGCTTAGCAGCAAAGCGATCAATTCGACGGAACGTTAGGGTAAATGGCGGGTGAATAGCCGTTGGCTCGACGCGTGCCACGGCCATAGAAACGGATTATAGGCAGCGTCGGGGCAGAATAGGTGGTGGGGCGGTGCGGTGGGAGGCGGCTGCGGTAAATTTGCGATACATTTTTCAACCGGTCCTCGATGTTATTCGATGTTGTACGAGGATGGTGATAGGAATTGGAACGGTGGAAGATACGGTTCTCTCGGAGAACGATGGAACGATGGTTAAAAAGAGGATGAAACTGGCGGCCGGTTGACGTTGAAAGTATTTACGATTATTTGCCGGGCATTAAGAAGGCGAGTAGTAGTTGCAGTGGACGATAGAGCCAGCCACTGGTCGGCCTTTAAGTTTAGTCGACACTGGGCGAGGAGAAGAGTGGTGGAAGAGGAGGAGGAGGAGGAAGAGCAGGAGGAAGCGAATATAGATAGAAAGTATCTCTACGTGCGACGTAGTCGTTTCGACGGTCCTCTCCTTTCCCCTCTTTCTTCCTTCCTTCTCCGCCTTTTCCTATTCCCACGTCTGAAAAGACCTTTATCTGTTGTGTATTTTCCGCTGAATTAAGTTTCTTCTTGCCTTCTGCCGGCCAACTTTATACGTTTTGCGGGCAAGATAGCGGGCGTTCATCCCCGACAGACGCGAAGCCAAGGGTTGACTGGCTGCCGAGGACTTTTCTTCGTTCTTCTTCTTCTTCTTTTCCAGAGAGAGGAGAGTCGCCACCACACCAACTGGGGAGGATTGGGTGGTTTTTGTTTGCGCCACTGCGCAATATCTAACCACGGGCTTAACCAACCTCCTCCTCCTCCTCTCTCCGCTTCGTTTTCTTCATCTTCCATCTTCCCCTAACTACCTACTCCGTTGTCGCCTACCTCTGCGTTCCTCTTCTCATCTTCCACTTTTCGTCCCTTTCTCGCGCTTGTCTCGCGAGATTCTCCAGCGCTGTTTTCGGCAGCCGGGTTGACATTGTTTCGGCTTGTCGACGACGAGGAGGAGAAGCCGGCCGTGAGATCTCATCCCGCCGTTATGGCTTCGCACTTCGCTTACATTTTTATGCCCCCGCCGCTTTTGTTTTCCTCCCGGCCTCCTTTTCACGGCCACGCTTTTATCACACGCTCCGGGAAACCGGATGATGGAACGACGCCCTCTCCAACCGTGATCTCACCTCCCCTCCCTCCCTTTCCTCCTCCCTTCGCGTTAACTTTCAGCTACAAATGGATCCTTTTCTTTTTTCCAGGCGACCGTAACGAGCCTCGACCCGCTTATCTCGTCACGGAGCGAGAAAAAAGAGGAGAAAGAGCTTCCCGAGAATTGCTTTGCTTTCACGCGATTGAAGCGTGTTCCTCGTTCTACGCGTATACATATATATATATGTATAATATATATGTATAAAGAAAAAGTATATTTCGATTAATCATTTAGAAATTAAAGAACGAACGAAGCTTTTTACAAATTTTAGCGATCATTCGATAACCGATTTTTTTCCATCCGATTGTGAGCAATGATCGATTCTAATTTTTCTATGATAATTCGTTTAATAAATTATCCCATAATAAAATCATTTTCCTATTTTTAATTCAGTGCCACGTTTCGCAATCCCTCTTCACAAAATACTCTCCTCTATCCAAACACACGCAATTTCCTGTCACACAATAATCACGGAAAGATTGATATAAACATATCGTAGGGGATCCATTTCAAAGCTGTTTCGTCCCCATCTCCGTGACGAGGTTTAATCGACGTCCGTTCCGCTCCTCCGCCGATTTCCCTCCGTCCCATCGGAGACTTTACATTTTGGATCGCTTTGACGTAATACCAGGGGCTCAACGCGACAGACAGGCCAGCTTAACTCGACTCCTTTGAGGGAGCTAGCGGTGGAGACAACGCGGAAGAGAGGACTCGGTTTTTGCTCGCGCCACGGCTAACGTACGGACATACTACTGAGTCGCTGCCCTGCGTCCTTTTTGTTCTGTCCATCGACTTCGAGTCGCTTTGAATAAGAACGTCTCGATCCGAAAATCCACGTATATTACAAGAAGGTTCTTAAGAGGTTGCTCGAGATCTATTTCTTGGAAGGAATAACGATATAAATGAATATTGTGATTGTGATATTACGTGGATATTAAAAATATCAACTACGTTCGACGATCGATTTATATAAAAAAAAATTTAGAGAGAAACGTAGCGTATCGTGATAATACAAGTGAATATTTTTTCAAATTTTATAAGACTCACAAGTAACACGACGAAAACAAAGTGCATGTAGCATTAAAAAATTACAATTCAATAATATCAAACAACTCTATCCTTTCCAACAACGAATATCTCGTCTTCCTTCAAAATATTCCCTCTCTCCGTTAGCAATCAGCAATCAGCGATTCGGTGCTCGATTAACGTCAACAATCGATGACAAGAAAGACTCGAAGATCGGGCCTGTCTACGGCTGAAGACACGACGAGCCATTGTGTTGTGGCAGGCCGTCGGATCAAAGCGAGAGAACCACGGTTTAATATCTCGGAAGTGAGGGAGAGAGAGAAAGAGAAAGACAGAGGGAAGTGAAACCAGCGAAAGGGATAAATTGGAAAGCGGAACGGGTGAAAGGAAACTGCCGAGGGCGTGAAAGCGCAACGAGGATTGGTCGGGATGAGGTAGACGATGCGTGTAACGGAGACAGAGATGGGAGAAGAAAGGAGGGAAAGAGAAGAGAAAGACAAAGAGGAAAGTCCGCGCAACGATGGAAACAGGCCTCGCAGAAGAAGGTGGTTTTCGTCCTAGGATGGAAATTACGTAGGCAGGGCACCGACGGAGGAAGCATCACCACGGAAACGCCCCACGGCCGTTCTGTAATCAAGATGGCTATTGCATTTCCGCTAATGTTGTTCACCGAGTTTGCGCCCCCCGCGGATGATGAACTAAAGTGTTGAGAAAAATTCGATCAACCCGTTTCAACTGCTCTCTTCTCCCTTCTCGTTAATGTTGTTGTTGTTTCTTTCCCTTCGTGCCCTCCTTCACCCTCGTTTAAAGAGGGAGGGAAGGGGATCGTTCGTCCATCTTCTCACATTCGTTTATAGTTTTCCAATCGTTCCTCCTCTCTGAATTTAAATTTCATCTTGTCGCGTAGAGGGCTGATGCAACCGTTTTGCCAATCGACTCGTCTCCCGGGCTTTTAGACAATCTTCCGGGACTTTTATCGTTGAAACTCGTTGTCCTCGACCGGAAAACGATTCGTCGAATGAAAAATGGAGGAGAGACTCTGGTTCTCGTGCGATGTTCCCAGATCAAAGATGAATGGAATTGGGAGCGCGGATCCTCGAGACGTCGAAAGGGGAGGCCAGCGACCGGAAGGGAATTGTCTTTATACTGGTTGCTGGCCGGTTCATGAGGGACAACGAGTCATCCGTGCGATTTCAACGTCGTCCCTGGGAAAGTAAGCGTGTTTTATCATCGGACGAGTATCATCGACGATGGACGTTCCTTTTTAAAATTCCAAATCGTCCACGCGTGAATGGACAAATGGAATGAAAATTTTTTGATCGATATATTATTTATCAACTTTTAGTATTCGATCGAAAATGTTGGATTATTTCACGTTGTAAAATCTTGTTGCAGTAACAAATAATTAGAATTTACAAAGAAATATACATATCGAACAATTTTTTAAACTTTCACGAAAACTAAACTTTTCTCTATCAAATACCAATACTTTATTTTTACTAAAAAGTAAATCCTTTTGACCGAAGCTAATCATTGCAAATATAAGTCTTATTATCTATTTACCAAATGTTCTAAACGTATCGTACGAAAAAGTTCTTGAAAATTATTAAAAAGAAGAAAATCGAAGGAAGAATCCAGACACCGGTGGAGTCGGAAAAACCTCAGCGACAAACGGAAGCCTCCATCGAGGCGGAATCGCGGTTTCACCAGCGATGAAATTCCGCGGGAGTGTGATCGTCGATATTCTTCGCGCAAAGCTCACGGCTGAAAGGAGGCGAAAGTGTCGGGAGAAAGGGGGGTTTGTCTGCGTTTTGTATCGCGTCGGATGGAATCGACGCGGTGTGACGCGGATTTCCTGTCTGCGAGGGTGTCGCCCCGCCACCAGGATGGAAATCGTCTTTGCGCCGAAAACTTTGCGAGGAAAAATAATTAGGAGGTCTGGTTTTGTCGCGAGGGTTGATCACTCCTGCTGAATACTCCGTCGTCGGCGAGTAAAACGGCAATTTAAATCAGAGGATGAATGTACGGGCGCGTTTGACACGGGTGGAGGAGGAGGGATGTTGGCTGTGCAGTTTGAAAAAGAATGTGTAACGAAGCCGTGTTTGCGGAAATTTCCTACGGACTCTCCCGGCTCATTCGTCCCGACGCTTGTCTCTCTTTTCGATTTCGAGGTTTGCCGAGGTCGTTGAACCGACGAATGATCGTTATTCGACGGTAGAAATTACGTAATGCAGTACGTAATCCGCGCGCAACACTCCCCACTCCATGTTCGCTCTTTCGAAACTTTAATTCGTTTGCAAGGAATTGAAAAAAAAAGAAGAAATAAATCTACTCGCGGAGTTAAAACAATTAGAATTTTCCCTCGAAAATTCGATGAATAGTATCGTCGAAAGGAATATCGAATCGAATTCTTCCCTTCGAAATGAAAAAATTGTACCGCTAGGAATTTAAAAAAAAAAAACTCGACGGAGAACGGAATAGGAATGAATATTTTCCATCGGTATCCCGAAAGCGAAAGCGAAAGCGAATTAATCAAAAGATCCCGCCGGGCTGGTTGTCGCGGACGCGTCACTAAACTCGTAAATAATATCATCCATCACGAAAAGGCGGTTTCAACGGGGTGCCGTATCCACCGCAATTGCGTGTTCACCGTGAAGCGATCACGTCATGTGCGGCCAGCCTACGATCGTATCGACTCCCCCGTTTTCGAACCGCATATACACGGGACTAGTAGTTCACGGTCATTTCCCTTTACTCTCCGTATCCACCCTCCGTTTTAAACCATCTTCCCCTTCTACCCATCATCTCGTTTCATTCCCTGTTCCCAGCAACGAAACCAGCCTCTCTCTTTAAACGAACACGCAACACGGCGCGTGTTCGTTCGTTATACGAGAAACTGGCTGTCGGCCCGAAAGGAGAAGGGAGAGAAGAAGAAGAATTAATTAATCCTGGCTGTTCCTTGCATTTTACATAAACTCCCCTCCTTCTTCGACAATTCGAGCATGATTCTGCTAAAGTAAAACTAGATGGATGAATTGTGCGTTTCGCACTAGTCGATAATCACGCCTCAAAAATAGAAGGATCGAAGAGATTAATACATCCTTGGAATCCTTGGGATCCTTGATTTTCAATAATTCTTAATTTAATAACGATCCAAGAAAATGAAGCGACACAACGAATTATCCCTCGTCTCGACTCCCAAGGCTCGATTGATTATTTGTCCGAACGAGGCGAAGGATCCACACGTTAAACCACGTCCCGCCAATAATACACCGGGATTTCTTCTCCCTTCCGCCATTAGACAGATCATTCTCGCCCCTCGGAACCGTGTATCAGTCCGCGGGACGTATCGATTAAGGATTTCGACGATTAATCAACGTCCATGTTAACAGGCACGTCACCGAGCTCGGCCCCGGGCTCAGCCAGCGCATCAATTAATCGACGTCTCTATCAACTGACGTCTTGATTAACTTGATCAAGGTTCGCGGGATGCGCCACTTTTTTCCTTTCACCATCATCCCCCTGCCTCCCTCCTCTCCTTTCCGCGATGATGTCGATCGACCTTGGAGCGGCATCGATCCTCGAGGAAGGAGGAAAAAAAAAAGAAAGAAAGGAAGGAAGAAAGGATGAGAAGTCGATTAACGGGAGAGAAGATCGATGCGAAATGCCGAGCAGTCTGCGCGGTCTCGATAAAAATGCGGCTTATGCGGGCCACGCCTCGCGAGTGGAACACGCTGTTACCGCGCGGGGAATCTTAGAATCGAGGGAGCTCGTTGTTAACTGGAGAAACGTTACTGGATTCCTGAGATTATCGGCGAGAGAAAGTGTTGTTTAAACGCGTGGCGAGTTCCTTTTGCATCCGTCGAGCATTTGAAAAATTACGAATTATCGTCACGTGCGAGTCCATTCAGAAAGCTGATATTTTTCGATCAATATTATCCTAGCAAATTCTTTCAACGCGTGAAGAAATGATCAACGATTTCGACACTGAAAGAAAAAAATGGAAGGGTTCTCGCCACCATTGGAAACTCCTCTAATTAACTCGAATACCAGGGAGGGGGAGTTCTATCCTATTTTTCGCGTCACGCAGGGAAAATCGGTTGCCGAGGAACGGGAAGGGTTGATAAAATTGATACCCCGGTTTTGAATGTCGCCCTGAAAGCCGGGCCCTAGACTAGACACGCCAACCCTCCTCCTCGACGAGAGCCAGCACAACCAACTCTCCCCCCCTCTATTACTCGGTTTCAGTTTCGTAGAGAAATACACAGTGAAGCCAAGATCTAAAGCGGTTGAAGTAAACAGAACTGGTTGGGCCAGGAGGTGGATGGTATGGACCGGCTCGTGGCCGTAAATAACGAAACTTTATACATCGACAGGAGTTGCTTGCGGTGTTTTTTCATCGCATGAAGTGGAACTGTCTAGACGCATTCAACGCTTCTGCAACATTGCGAGGAACACCTTTATGGTACCCTCTCTCGCAATTTCCCGCAACGCGCCACTACCTCCTTCCCTCTATCTCTCCCTCTGTCTCATCCCTTCTCCTCCTTTTTTTTATCGTCTATTTCTTGCTCCACGTTCCCTTTTCCCCCCCCTCTCACTTTCGCGTTTTTCTCCTCTCTTCATCTTTCGCTTTTCCTTTTCTTTTTCTTTTTTCCCTTTCCCTCTCTTTTTTTCCACCGCGATGCGTGTTTTCTCCACCGCTCTTTTTGTCCGGTGCGCGAACACTTGAAAAAAGAAAAATGGTTACACGAGAAGACACCGGAGGAAGGGGTACGTGGATTCGATTCAACGAAAGTACGCGAGGAATCCAATCCCCTTCCCCTATTTTGCCGCCGGTGGCGCGCACCGCCCCCGCAGAAAAACGTTTCCGCTTTATTAAAAACGGGGGACGCGCGACACCGTCGAAAAACGATCGCCTTTGGGACAGCCAACAACTTTGTTTCCCTTTCTAGATACTTTTCTAGGTATTCCTAGAACAAGGAGTTTCGTGGAAATGGATTCCGGAAATGGAGAATCTCGAATCGCGCCATCCTTTCAATTATAATTGAAAAGATTAAAGGATATTATAATATGTTGACTTAATATGTTGTTATGATTACCTATTTATATTTGCAACCGTGTTAATATCATTAGCGCTGATAATGTGAAACAGCGAGGTATTCCTTTAACGTGTAAAAAATTGAAAATTAATTACAATTTATATATTCGTCCGGCTAATAAAAAGATCACAAAGAAAAAGATAACCTATTCCGTTTCTCTGGGCATTTTATATTTCCACATGGAGAATAAATTCTCTGGTACAGCTAGCGGAGGACAAAGAAAAGTTTCAACGCGCACGTTCTCGAAAGAAGAACGTTAAAAACCGCGAACCGATGTCGCGAGGACAAGAATTTGTAAGTACCGCGGGCTTCCATTAAAGAGTAGAGCTGGAGAACTAGAGAATAAAAGTTCGCCAGTTTTATATATATATATATCGCCGTGGAATAACTGTTTCGAGTTTGTTGGAACTCGAAACGCGGAAAAACGCAATCCTTCTCGATCGAACGAGGGATGAGAATAACGTTATACATCGGCGATATAATTCGTTATTGCCGAGTATATCGCGATTCTGTGCGCGAATAATCGCGAATTTTTATCGTTTTTAATCCACCAAACACGGCGATATTGTTATAAAGTTATCACAAAGTTTCGAAGAATTCTTTGGATCGGTTGAAACAACTTTGGTAGAGATCGTCTTCGATCGAACGATCGAACGAATATTTTCTTTCCTCCGCGTTTCGACCCAGTTTCGATTCTCTTTCGGAACATGGCCACTTGCCATCTAGATATTTTATGGGTTTACGTTTTTTTACGAGGAAAGGGATGGATTCCGTTTGGGATTCAGATTGATTTTCGATCGTTTAAATTTTTTCATCGCGTAATGGGACGCGTAATTTTACACGAGCTAGGATCGAAAATTGTTTGCTTTTACCAAGTTTGCACATTATTATGCGATAGGCTTTGATGCGAAGTGGAAATTGATTGTCGGGTGCATAAAGGCCTCGTGCAAATGAACGCTTGTAAAATTGCTCTGTAACGATGTATTATTATCGAGATAAAGGGCGAATTGGGCGAATTATACTTATGCTCTCGATTTTTAATTTTAATAAAATTTTATCAATAAAAAAAAAAAAAATAAAAAGAAAATAAAAAAAAGAAAACGAATTATTATACCAATATTGGTACCGATGCAATTTTTGCTCGAAATGTTTTCTTTCTTTTTTTTTTCTTTCGCGAATTGTTCGAGTAATTTAAACGTAGCAAAGTTAGATACGCTCTTTGGAAACGGAGAAAAAAACGAAGAATCTAATATTTGAGAATGAAAGTAAATTACGTACGGAATCCCATTAAAAATTTTTAAAATAAAAACAGACGTAACTATTGTTCCGTAACAACACTTGTATTGGATAAAAACAGTTTTCTAAAAATACAAAAAAATAAAAGAAAAACTAGTTCTCGTTAGTGAATACTACCAAAAATTTCGAAGCAAAGAATTCTTTTCAATGCGATTCGATTGTAACTCTATTACAGTATAAACTCTAACAATATAATAATATATTAATATTTTGACGTTTCTCAAGCATCATCGTCCAATAATAAAAAAAAAAGGAATAAAATCATAAATAATATTTATATTATCTTCCAATCTTTTTCCCAATCTTCACGCCTAAAATAGAATTATATTCGATTCCTTTTTATTCCTATCGATTCCTCTAAATGGCGCGCAAGCCATGCATCGATTCCCAGATCTTTCGAACACGTTTCAATAATCGTAATAATCGTGTCCATTAACTGCTCCAGAAACTGCACCTTTCAACGATATTCCATATTCCATATTCTATTGATCTCCAAACTTTCCTCCCCGCACAATCAACGCGACTCTATCGGTTCGCGCGCCAACTTTCCAGCCACGAGATAAAAAGAATCGAAGTTAATCCCGATTGGCCGGGGTGGCCGTGCATCCTCCCAAGAAGGGGGTTGGTATCTTCGCGTCCGCGTAATTGCGGGAAAATTTGCGAGCCCCCGCGGCAGAACTTATCCGCGGCACGGAAGCTAAACTTACTTAGAGCGCGCGAAGTAAAATTTACTCGCGAAGCTAGCAAGGACTTACGCGGGACGGAGTAATAGAGTCGCGTTTGCGCCTTTGCATGTACCGGTTTGTACAACGCCGCCCTTCTTCCGTATAAAACAATTCCCTTCTGAGCAGGATGTACGCGAGTTTCTTCTTCTTCTTCTTCTTGGATCTTCCCCGTAAAAAAGAAGAATAAACATGTTAGGGGATTCAAACGAGAAACCAGTGTCGATTAAAAACTTTTGTCTTTTCGTTTTTTATTGTTCTTTTTTAATTATCATATCTTTGAGTAATTCAGAGTGGATCATACGAAAGTAATTTTAATTTCAATTGGTGATTAAATAATACTCGAGTCGTGTTGGAATTTGAATTGTGAATCTTTGCATCTTGATCGGTATTGATCTTTTCTCTTTTTATTTCGATTGAATAATTGTACAAAGAGATTATTATAGTTGGTTTAAAAATAATTTAGGAAACGAAGAATTTATTTTGATTCGAATGTAAAATATTTTAAAATACGAAATGATCGATCCTCTCGATAAATTAAAATGAAAATTTTCCGTGTGAAAATTCCACGTGAATTTCTCGAATAAAAATTTTATAATTAATCATTTCAAACATCGTTCAAAAAAAAAAGAATCTGTTCCAAGTTCCAGCCCAATTTCTTCGTGGAAACTCGGAGAAATCGATATCCATTCATTTTTAAATTTCTTCGAATTTAAATGATAATCAGACACGAAAGATTGAGAAAGAGAAAGATTTCTCGAAAACTTCTCGAGATAAAAATTCTAGCAACATCCCGATATCTTGGCTGCGACAATGGCGGCCGAGAGTCGCGTACCTGAGAAATTATATCGTCGTGGGTGAAAGTTACCGAAACGCGAGGGGTGGATCCTCCATTCTTGAAGTTTCTTCTTGATTCCTCGGGGAGAGAGAAGAACAAGAAGAAGAAGAAGAAAAAAGATACGAAATTCGCGAACAAATGTATCAGTGGGAGAGTGGGTGAAAATTTTGCACGGCAAAAAACTTTTATTGCTGTCAATAACAATTCCACGGCGAGCGCTTTGATTCCAAATTTCCATACGATATCGCGAAATTGGATTTTTCTCGCGAGAAAGAAAGCCACGAATTTAATCGGACTATTATAGAAATCTTGAAATTAAGAATTTATCGAGCGTTTTTTCGTTCGAATTCGTCCGGATTTGAAAAGCTCGAGCGATTAACCCGATGTTTAATCTCTCGAACTTTGCAAAGATATCGAGGAATTGAGCAAATTTGAAAGTAATTGGACGCGAGTAGTCGTTCAGAGAATTAAGCAATCTTTTTTGACCTTCCATCTGGCAATTACCTCAAGCTGTTTCGTTCAATAAAGTGGTTCGTTTTTAGCCACGATTTCATTTCACAGTCCCTTCCTCGCATCGAGAGAATCCTTCTTGGATCAATCAAACGCTCCTCAACATCCCTTCCTTCGTTTTACCTCAATTATCTAATGGCCAGCCCGGATAGAATCGATGCTCCAACTCCTCTGGTATCGCGAATTTCCAGAATAGGATACGTTTTTTCCCCTCGGTTGAGATCATAAAGAGATCGAGAGAGATCGAGAGAGAGAGAGAGAGATCTTTTGCTCAACCAATCGTCCGTTTTATAGCGATTCATGTTGGACATTGATAGAGAAATTAGGACAACAATCGAAACGGAGCCGAACGCTATTTCTCTCCTCTCTATTTTCGGATTAATGCGTAATTTCGAGTGTCGTTGAATTTTACAATCACGAATTTATAAATATAGAGAGTGTATTAAGTTAATTTATACATCCGTGGATCGCTTCGAAATTTAATAAATTCCTTGAAATATTAAATTCGGCACAGGGATCGGAAAATTTAATTAAAATCCCCCGGAGTGAAGGCGGAGTTTTAAACTTTTCCAGTAAGTTCCAGAGGACTAAATTTATCGAGAATAATTGTATGAAATAATTTCAAAGATTGGAATAGGAAAGTAGGGAGGAAGAAATTCGTACGTAATAACCTGACTATCATTCAAAGTTTCATCACGTGGTTCACGCATCGCTGCCCTTCCACTCATCTTTCCTTAAATTATCTCCCCTATTGATACCTAATTTCTTTCAACAAATAAACTCATCATTTCCTACAATCCATCGAAAAAGCAAAACAGAATTACGATTCTATTTGGATCTTTTTACCTCTCTCTTGCGATCATCAAAAATCAAAGAAATTAAAAATATATTTACCAAAATTCCTCCATCCTTTCGCCGTCCCATCTCTCCTTTACCAATCTCACAATGAAAAGGAAACTCGAGAAAAATCGGGATATGGGGCCCTGGGTATGGAATCCACCATGTACGAGGTCGTGGCGAAATTAACATTTCTCCTTTGAGCCGGTCGATCGCGGTAACACGAGCCATCCTTCTCGATTGGCGCCTCTTCCTCCTCGATATAAGCAACGGAGAAACTGCGTTTTGGTCGAGCTGCGACGCTGCGGAATGCTCGCACACGCCTTTGGAATCGCGATACGAGACGAGAGGGTTATTTAGTCTCCGTCAAAAGGATCGTCGACAGCCGCACCAACCCTTTTACGAGGTGTCGCGATTCATCGCGGGAGCACGAGCGAGGAGAAAGTCAGTCAGGTCGAAATTAAGGGGTCGAAATTGGGCATAAGGAAGTTTTTGATTAATTCGAGTTTGTTCTTTTTTTCTAGACGGAGGTTCGAGAGATTCGAGGAAGAGGTAATTGATGATAATCAGGGAAGAAAGATGTTTTTCGGGAAGATTTGTTGAAACGATTCGTCTTCTGTTGCGCAGGTTTCTCTGAGAAGCGGGTAAACAGGCTAATGTAGTTTTGTTTGGTTTGTGAGTTGTGTGGGATGGAATAGAATTCATGCGAACAAATCGAAAGGGGGAAATTTGTTGCGTATAGTGACGGATGTTTTTTTTAGATGTTTTTGCAACCTGACAATCGAATATTTGCTTCCTTTACAATTTTTAATACAAACATATTAAACGACAAGATTTTAAAAAATTATTTGAAAAATGATGCGTTAAATCAAGCATAATTACTGAGAATCTCAGAGATAAAATTCTAAAGATCCATTAATCGCGACAATGCAATATTTCAAAGGAAAATTAATAAACGAATATCAGTAACCGACGATCTAATAAATTCCGTGTTCACGCCTTCCTTCCTTCGAGCACGTCTCATCGAATGTTTCGAAGCCACTTCCTCGCGGAACAAGCCTGTGTTTATCGTCGGCCACGAACAACAATGTCCACGTGCCAGGAGGACATCAAGGTTCCGAAAGGCGATATTGGTCGGGCCACGACCAATGCTCCCACGAAGAGGCGTGGCCGTGTCGCACGTATTTTCGCGTCCGTGCGAATATAAATTATCCACCGTGCAATCCTATTGATTGCTTGTAAATTATAGAGACACTTGCAGCTACTACGCGATTTCGTCCCCCTACGCGTGCAAGCTAATTCGATAAGTCGCCGTCCATGCGTGCACGTCTCTCGCTTTGGAACTAACGAAGCTGATTGTTTGAAGCCGGTTCGTTATCACGATCGAAGGCGAACCCTATTCCGATAAGAACCGCAAGAACCGTGATCCATCTTTTTTTTTTCACAATCCATTTTTTCCCGCAAAACATGTCTCATTTAAGATTAAACTCGAGATTCTTTAGCTTTCACCAATCAAAAAAAATAATTATTCGGAGGAATATCAGTTATTACAACTTCACTATTTATCATAGAAATAAAAGTAATTGAAATTTTTACTATTTTGTATTTAAAATGCTCTCAAATCCAACTGGATATTATTAGAATTTTATCGCTAAATAAAAATACATGGATGAATAAATTGATTAGCATCAAATTTAAAACCCTTTCCGCGCAAACAATAATCCACCCCTTTGTATCGCGTCGGGAAATTTGACACACGATCTCGAAGCTACACCACATTCTTCCCATCGTCTCGCGATCCCAATCTTCTCCCCGTCTCCCTTTCCCCGCTATCACGTATCTCGAATTCCCGTCGTCTGGAAGGGAGGTACCCGCCGTGAGGTTTCCACGCCCGCAGAGACACTCGGCTAACGCGTATTCACCCCCTCCCCAAACGTCTCGTCCTCCTGATAATCCCCAATTAGCGTTCCAAACCCCTCCCTCGCTCCTATCTTAAAAAGCACATCAGACTCGGGGAGAACTTTCTTCTCAGGACGAAAGGAAGGAGAAAAACGGAGAGGAAAACGAGTCGGCAGCGAGAGGAAGAGAAAGGGAGTGAGAAGAGCAGAAGAGCTCAGTGGAACTGGAGACAGTGAAGGAGAGGGTGGTAGGAATAGAGGGTGGAAAAGAGATTTGGCCGTAATGCCGCTACCCCCATAAGAGGGGAAGGATACGGGCGTAGGAAGCGGGAGTTAGGTGCATCACGCGCACCCGCGTACATATAATTCAGTTTCACGAGTTGGCGCGGGTAAGCACGGTAGAATATTAACATATGGATGGGGGTTGCGCAGTGTGAAGCGCTTATCACACAATGGGCCTGGCCATTGTCATGCAGATTCCCCTTGGCTAATATAAAATGATCATCAGACAGATCGGGGGAATCCCCTAATGCTTTAACACCCGGCCCAGAGGGAGAGGAGGGAAGGGAAGGGATGGAAGGGCTGAGCCGCCGCGTTTCGTTCGCAAACGTAGCCATGCGTGATAGGCCAGATACACGCGATAATTATATGCTGAAGGCACGCTGCCGCCCAACTTGATACGCAACGGATAGATACGGATAGATTTAACGTCTATGCGCGTCTATTTAGAGCCGAGTATACCGGGATTATAGAGATCGATCGAGGTTTCGAGGATGGAGAAAAAAAAAAAAAATGGGGAAATGGAGATGGATGGATGGGGGATCCTCCGGTGGATAGATCGGATATATACTTTCTTTCTTCCTTCCTTTCTTTCTTTTATTCTTTTTTCAGGGGAGGATTTTGTTTTTCGTTTTCGAGAAGAAAGGGGGAGGGTAGTCGATAGTCAAATATGTAGAGTAAAAGGCTCCGTGTTGGTTTCGGTTGATTGATTGGAATTTTGCGACCACTTACCGGTAATTGGGTTAATTGCTAATGGGAAATTTGAATCCCGTTTTTTAAATAAATCGATTAAGATATCATAAATACCGAGTTTGTCGAAGAGTGTATTATCCCTAAAGGAATAAAAGAATTTTTATTTTCGAGGATGGATTCGATCGAGAGATATTTTCAACGATAAAAATCAATATTCCAATGTGTTTTCTGATAAAAATAAAAATACAAAGTAATGCATCTCGAATCATGGAACGAGTTGCGGAATAGCACGTCATCGTGATATTTCAATACGCGAAAATTTGCGCTCTCTCTCTCTCTCTCTCTCTCTCTCTCTCTCTTCTATCAAATTCCACGCTTTTCAAAGGGAAACTTCCGCGCTGAAAAGGGGGCCGAATGATTCAGCACCGTGGTCGCCAGTCTCAATTATATTCACGGTTTCAGATGGCCGAGTCATTAACCGCACGTGCTAAGAGCGCTCCTTAAAAAGCGACCGAAGCTTTCTCGATTATATCGCGGGGCTCGTAATTATCTCGCCGAGCGATTCACTGGAACCTTTTATTCGCGACTTCACTCTTTATTCCTCGTGGCTGCATTGGATGCGTCCGTTAACAATTATTTCGTGACTTTCCCTTCGATCCTTTTATCTTGACTTCACGGTTCACGCTCATTTCTCTTTTTCTCCTTTAAAAAGATTTATTTAAGTCAATTAAAGAAGAAAAGATTGAATCGATGGAATTTGCGAAGAACATTTGCTTCGAAGCCACTTATAGATAGTAACATCGTTACAAGCATCCAGAAATAAATATATTTATCGCGTATTTTATCCTAAAACTTCTAAAATTGAATCGTATTAAAATAAGGAAAACTTTAAATCGCTATAATTCCGAGGATAACAATTTCCGGTCAATGGGTTAAAGACTACCGGAAACATGGAACCTTACACTTTAAAACGCTTTTTCATTTATCTCGATACGACTTTCGATTTTCGAGATATCATCGTATAAAGAAAAGAATAATTTTTAATCACTCGCCTTAAATCCTATTAAACTCTATTAAAATTAGGAAAAGTTTGAACCGCTATAATTCCGAAAATAATGACTTCCGGTCAACGAATGAGCGATCGTTAGAAGCGCTGAACCTTCCTCTTTAAAACGCTTTTTCGTTTATCTCGATACGACTTCCGGTTGCCGAGTTATCGTCGTGTAAAGCGAAAGGTAATTTTTAATCGTTTACTATCTCCCTCCTTGTCCCTTACTCGGAACTCTCGCTCGCGCCTCGCCTCACTGACCTATCCCAACTCCAGACAAGCGACAGACGCGATTCCTGGAAGAACGTAGTACGCGTTTCCAGGAAAAAATGTAGGTCACTGGGTCGCGGACTCATTCATAATCTCGCGCGCCGATGTCTTAAACTTTGAATCGTTATATCTCGGCTACTGATCGAGATATCGGGATAAAACAAAAAGGGATTTCGATGACACGGCTTTCTCTACATTCTGAATGAATTTCGACGACAAAATATTTAATTTTTTTTCACGATTTTTTTTTATATATATATATATGAAAATTCGAAGTTTTATTCGTGTCTTTGATCGAACGCACAGAGTTTGTAATTATTTACGCTCCTTGCTGCATATACGGTCTTTTTATTCGACGATTTCTCCATGTGTTCGAGGTTAGGTTATTTTTTCAAACGAGCTAGACTCTCAATTACGCAAAACTACCGCAATACTCGATGGTGCTTAACCGTCTTTGAAAAAAATACTTAATAAGAGCTTATTCACCATATCCACCCACTTCAAACAATGAAGTCCTACCCTACCCACGATCAAATAATCACAATATTCCTTACCCTCTTCCATCGAATGCTTGCACGTTGACTTGCACAATAAATATCGTACTGAACTCTTGAATACACGATACTTGTACATATGCGAGTATATTTAATCATCGCGAATGATACAACGAACGTTGTTACGTTATAAATATTTTTCTGAGTGTAAGTATTTTTCTTTCGCTAAAACTCCACTAATATCCAGTGATCGTAAATAAAAAAACATAACACAGATTCCATTTCCTGTTAAATCTGTCAAATTATATCTCGTTCTCGTTGATAAAATGAGCAACCCGATTCTCATCGAACGAATTCTCAGGCCGAACAAAGATCTTTTCGTTTTCGGTAGCGGAACGACGTTCCTCTTGCCACTTTGCACACGTATTAAGCCTGAATTCGATTTGCCCCGGTATCCGATCGTTCACGAGGCACGACGTTAATTTAATCGGCATTCTAAAACGACAGAGAAAAGAAGGGGGAGAGAGCCAGGCTTGGAAGAAGGATGAAAAGGGAGGTCTTTCTCCACGTTCTTCGAAGAGAAAGAGGCGGAAGGGGATGGAACACTCGAATCTGCAAGGGAAATTAACAATGTTTTCCTCTCGCTCTCCTCCTCGAGGATCACTTGTCACTAAGTAGTCTTCCGCACAGTGGAACATTCCACTTTAACTTTGCGCCTCTGTCTTCATTATTGCGGGGCAAAAAGAAGAAAAAAAAGAAAAGGAAAGAAAAAAAAAAGAAAAAGAAGAAAAAAAACTCGACATAGTTGTATACTTTTGCTCCGTTAATTAGGACCTATCAACGACGCCGTTTCGTAACGACCAAAGCTTTGTAATTTAAAGTCCCTCCTCCATTCGAGCCTCATTGAATTGCATTACACGAGCTTTTTTTTCTTTTTTGCCCATTCCCCTTATTGTCACATTTAACACGGTAATTGCGTTGTGAGAATACATCGATATCGATCGTAGAAACATTTGAAAGTAGAAAGTATCGAGGTCTGCCGTCTCTTTTTAGATCAAGATCACTACAAGAAAACAGTGTGAATAATATACACGGTATTTCTAATTTTAACAAATAATAAATTAAAATCATATTGTTGTATATGATAAAAAGTTCAAGAACGTATTTATTTGATGCGAAAAATTTGAAGAAAAAATTCGCGTGAGACCAAGGCGCAAAGGTAATCCTTTAATCGACGAGCAATTTGCGAAGAATTTTAATTAACTGTGTTTCCGAGGGATTCGATAGAAGGGCGAGACTTTCCATATTTTTCAATGCTGGATGTTTCACGTTTAATAGATCACGTCCCATAAACACGGCAATAAATTTATAAACGCGATCCAAGATCCTTTGGACAGCCCACGGGACCTCGACGACCTCGTTTTAACCGTCTCTTCAACATTTGAACACCGGAAGTCTGCGGCAATAATACCGAGTGTACAAACTGAATGAAATTTTAAACCAGAAAGAGAAACTAGTCCTTTCCTTCTCCTGGGATCTATCTTTTCCACTTTCTTGTTGAACCCGATCCAAGAATCTTGGATCAAAAAGAAGAACGCATTACTGATGGATTATGATACTTTACAAACAGTAAGGATAATGACAAAGATTCCAAGTAAAAATTCCTCTGAATATTCGAAATCAATTTCAAAATTTACGACTTGAAAATTTTCCAAAGATTCTAATACTGATGACGTGTCGAATTCCTTATTCTATAACGATTTTCCAAACAATGTGATGAAAGAAGTATCATCCTCGACATACATTATTTTCTTATACCTTCTATATCTTCATCCACTCTTAGGAACACCGTTTAATTTTTGGACACGATCTCTGAACAAACGTTCGATAAAAAGTTAGTCGTCGTCTTAATCGTCCATAACTACGATCATGCCTCCGTGTCTACTTCCTTTTTGGTCGATTCGATAAAACGAGAGAAAAATGGCGCGGGGAGGGAAATTAAACGCGCGATACGTAAGCAACAACCCCGACTGGACTGTTTCGAAAAAAGCGTGTGTTCGATGGGCAAAACGTGGTCGACGTCGCGTTTAATCCCGGCCCCCGGGGGATGAAATTTCGCGGGCTACGACGCAATTTCACCGGCCCGGTGGAGATAAAAATGACGGCGAGGCGACGGGGGCGAGCAAAAATCGTGGCCGCGCCCCGACGACGCAATTTCAAGCTTGTCAGCGTTCTTGCGGCGAGAGAGAAGTGCGGGAGAATGGCGGCCGGCTTGGTTAAAACGCGTTGACCCGCCCCGCCACCATTCACCAAACAACCCTCGTGGAATCTACGAGCAACTTGTTTATACTTTCACACCCGTGATTATCGTATCGACCAGACGACACCAAGAATTTATACGTGGTATCGATATCGATCTTGCAACTGGATACTGGAGCGCAACCCTTTGAGCCCTGTGGGAAATATGCAACGACGAAGTAAAATGGGCAGGCGTTAATCCGGAAGATATCTGGCTGGCGTTGCGTTTTTTTATTTTTTGGAAGAAAAAAAGGGAAAGGGAATCGGCGATAAAGAATGATGGGTAAAAAAGGAAGGGGAGCGCGAAGGCGTGGGCGAGGGCGTGGATGTGAAAATTTTCGAGAGGGTTTAGGACGAAAGAGTGGTTTTGGACCGTTAATGGGGCGTTTATCGTGCAACACGCGACGCCGTTACATTCGTTCTGTTTCGATAGCTTTGAATTTTTGTCCGTTTTATTTGTGGAGAATCGAGATGCGGGGCAATTTTTTTGTAAATTTTTCTTTTATTAATACTTCGGTTTAAAAAAGAAGAATCTGAAGATTTTTTCGCTGGTTTTATCGTATATACGATCTCTGGAGTCGTATATATTTATTTCGTTTCGAGCTTGTTTTATTTTATTTGGATTTACAGGCGGTTGACGTAGGAAATTGTGATGGAGGGCGGGAGTTTCGTAAAAATCTCTTTTCGATTATTAATGATCGAATGGAAAAAATTCGAAAATTTGGGACGAACGGTTTACCACCAGAGGTTGACACGAGAGGAGAGGAGAGGAGAGGAGAGGAGGGACAGTTTTAATGGGACGTTTATCGTGTAACCTGCGTCGTATATTTATTTTGTTTCGAGGCTTTTGGTTCAGTTTTATTTTATTTATATTTGTGGTGATAGGGAGAATCATGATGGAGAACGGTGCGGTTAGATAAAGCTTGTAAATTTTTTGCTCGGATTATATATATGTATATATTTTCCAATGAGAGAGGTTGACCACAGATTCGAATCTGTGAAGTTTATTCTTGCTTTATTTTTATTTCTCGCCCGAAAAAAATTATGAGGGAGGAAGTGGTCGGATAAAGAAAATTGTAAATTTTTGCCGGGAATATTAAACGGATTCGAATTTTCTAAAAGTATTACGAAAGTGTAATTCCGGATGGATCGTAACTCGCGAGCGAACAGCCTGTCCGGAAAGGAGAAATATAGAGATTGCGACATTCCGAGGAACGTGTAAGACATTTTTTTAAAATGAACCATAATTTGTAAGCGAGAGACGCGGCGTCCAAGAGAGGTTAGAAAAGAAATGTGGAGATTGCGAAATTTTATGAAGTGCAAGGGAAACTCTTTAGTCGAGTTGAGCACGAGAATTCCCGCGAGAGAAAGAAAGAGAAAAAAAGGGGGTGGAGGAGGGGGGATAAAAATTCCATAAGATGGAGAAGAAATATAATTAATAATACATATCTTATAATTCGAATCTTTCTTCGACGCGTGTCTTTCGCCTAATTAAATTCATCAAAGTTTCCAAACGAACTAGAAACTCTTTTCTTCTAATTGAATTAGCTAAAATTGCAAGAGCTACCCGATCTCTCTTTCCTGATTGAACTTGTGAAAATTACAGGAACTCGCCATCCATCGTTATTCCCTTCCTCTTCCATCCGTCAAACGATCTCTACGATTTTTAATTTTCGATCGAATCAAAACCACAACACTTCACTCTACTTCGTCTTCGTCCTACTTTCAAATACACAAAAATAATTTATCATAATTTACCGTTATTTCTCAAATATAATATAAATTTTATTGTACACACCATCATTCGTTATAATTCACCACTTCCTCAAAACATATAAATTATTTATATATCCGAGAATCGAATGCACGACGATAAATACGCACAATTATTCTTCGATTATTCGCGATTGAAACGCGGTCGTGAAAAAATCGAATTAGCTTGCTCGAGAAAACGAGCAACGGATAATTCCACGAAGATCGCTCTCGTTTTCGAGCGGCCCGTTTTTAACGAGACCCGCCGGTTCAATTTTCGCGGCGTTTGATAAATGGAGCGCACGCGGGAAGAACGAAAACTACGCCTCCCCCATCCTCCTCGTCCACGAGATTGTTCGCGCGTAAATCGCATTGATAACGTGCCAATGCGCCGATCGTTTCGCCGCCGATATCCCTCCCCCATCCCCGTGGACCGTGGACCGAAAGCGGATTGCGGAAGCGAAGACAAGAAAGAACGATCCCGTGTGTCCCCATTTTCTGCCAGAAAACCCCTCGTTCCGGCCGGTGAAAGGACACACCGTTGCTCCACTTCCGTTTCCCCTCCCTGCCTGTTCGAGAAACAGGGGGAAATCAAGGTGGAGGGGTCAAGTTTTCCAGCCTCCGACCGATCAAAGGATGCTGTTCACGATTGTAAACGATGACGAGGTAACAACGAGGGGTTGTTATATACAGTTGGAGATCGTTTAATTCGTTCGGATTAATTCGAGTCAAAACGAGATTTAAAGTCTCCTTTTTAAAGGATATTTTAAAGCGGAGCTTCCTCTTCCACCTTACGTGCATAAATCTTGAGGAATTTTAAAATAGTACATGTTTACAAAGATAGGAATTTCGTATATACGGAGGAAGCAATCGATTTGAACGAAGAATATTGAAATCTTACGATTGTGAATTTGCGATTCGTATCGACTTTTAATTTCCTTAATTTTTCCCTTCCATGCGATTCCATCTTTTTTATTACTCTTTGACGACTCTCATCTTAAATTTTCCATCTCAACTCCTCCTGTATCCACGTTTATATGTATCTCGTGTATAAATATTTGTTTACGTTACGATCAGAGCGGAAGCGGAGAGGGGGTTTACGCGAGTTTTATCGAAAGGATGGCGGACTCGATCCGGGACTCGTCGGGGAAAATAACGTTAAAAGTTCATTCGTTACCGTTCGACGAGATAAGGCGAACGAATTATGGACTTGTGATAGTATACCCCGGAGAGGAGGGGATCGCGCGATCATGCCGATTCGCCCCGACTCGTACGATATAAATCCTGGAAACTGTAATTAGGTCGATAAGGCGGCATTTACATCTGGAAACGAGGCACCGCCAGCTTTTTGCCTAGTAAGACGAGGGAAACCTCGATCCAACTTTCCTGTAATTGATAGCTCGTTCCGCCGCGAGCGACCGAGTTTCATTGCTGCGATCGATAGATCGTCCACGTTTTGTAACGTCGCGCTCGCTTCGAGACCGATATCGAGAAATTGATATCAACTTCGATTATATAATTCTTACGAAAATCGAGGATATCGAATATTTGGAAATGCTAGTTTTTGGTAAAATTGTGCTCGTGGAGTATTTATATTTATACAAAGAAAACGAAATACGATTTGGTCTGGAAAAACTCGCGTCATTTCGACGATAAAGAATCACCTTACAGATCTTTTCGAACGTTTCAAATTTCGAGATGATCATCGATAAATTTCTCTTCCTCAAACCGCGTTCAATATTATTTTTTCTAAAGTCACGTTATGATTTAATAACGCCAATTCAAACGTTATTCAATTCTTGAAAATCTAGACACGTCGATTATCGAGAATTGAATTTGATATAAATCGACTATCGATCAAATCCCGAGGAATTTAATTTCTAATAAATAATTTTAATCGATTCGTTTTTTCAAACGTTCGCGAAGTTAAAAAAAAAAAACGATCCCGGGCAAATTACAACGTTTCGTTAAAAATGAATTCCCTTTGACTTCATTTTCCGCGTGAGCCCACCGCTACGTTTTTTCCTCGTTTTTCCAACAGTTGGCGCCGTTTTTTACACAACAGGGAGGAGGGAGGGGGAGGGAAATACGCATTATTATCAGAATTGGACGAGACACAGGGAAGTTTATTAATTTGCCAAACAATTTAATTACGAGGCGAAAGGGAGTGTGAAAATATCCCTTTCCCGTGCTTTAATTAATACAGATGCTCGTCCTTGCGCTCCCGGCAAAAAGCTTCCAACTATATTTTAATTTCATTCAAAGCGCCACTTCCCCCTTCTTCCTCCCCGCGTTATCGCGTATTTTCGTACAAATGGCGGCGGATGGAAGGAAAAAGGAACATACATCGTTATTATCAATTATTCGCGTGGAACTACGAGATGATGGGGGAGAGAGAGAGAGAGATCACGCGCGACTTTCAATTTCTCCACAACAACGGCGATTGTTCCATTCCGCGCGGAATCGCGGCAAATTTATGATGTCTCCTTGTATACTGCGGGTAAGCCGGAGCTAAGTCACGGTGATTAGTCACCCGAAAAGCGAGTCGGTGCCGCTTTTATCCGCGAACAACTTCCTGGATCGCGGACAATAGATGGTCCACGGAATATTAGGATTATGCTCGGTCGATCTTCGCTCCCTTTCCCCGACGACACGCTTATATATATATATAGAGAGAGAGATATTCCGCTCTAGAGATTCCGACCTATCTCTATTTCCAAGTCAAAAAATATTTTCGTGGAGAGAAACGAGAAGAGAAGAAGGAAAAATAGAAAGATCAACCCGTTGCTCAACGCTTCGAATAACACGGGCAAAATAACATTTAAGGGGTAACGATTATCCGGGAACCGTGAGAAATTGAACAAGGGGGAGGGGAAGGGAAGGAAATTCTGAAGGAAAGAGGGAAAAGGATTAACATTTGATTCTATTCTATTCCCCAGGTTAAAATAATATAGATTCGCAGAAGAGGGGATTGAACAAAATTTCGAATTGAATGGATCTTGGAGTTTCAACGTTGAAATAACGAGAAATGGCGAATTAGAATTAACCCTCGACTCTATAACTCTACTTCCAAGATTTCTTTTCTTCTTTTTCCAAGGACGAACGAAAAATCGTCGCTCTAATTTTCTTTCCAAGAAAGACAAGTCAATTCTCTTAAATTCCAATTTACCGACCGATTCGAAAATGCCAGGAGCAAGCCGCGCCAATCAATTTCACTAACGTCCCCGCGAGGAATCGCGCGCGGACGCCCCCTGAAAAAACGGACAGACAATCCCGGCTGCGGAATAGAATCCACGAGCTTGAAGACTCGCAGACAACGTCGATCCAACGTCGTATTCCTCTTTCCTTCGCTCTCAACTTCGATCAACCATCTTCCTCCTATCGATCATTCCCTTCCCATTCTTATACCTCGCCCCTTCCCTCTCCTCCCACGCGTGTCTCCTATACACACGTATGCAGAGAATCTCTTCTCTGGCCGAGCGAGATCCACCTCTTTTCACGCTTTTCCGCCATTCCTCGCGCAATCAACGGTATAAATACGCGAGGCCGGGGCTGTTGGCTTATTCCAAGGGACGGCGGAGAATCTCGTGGCGCGATCTCATTCACTCGCGAGCTCGTTTCCGCGGAATCGCGGGCGCGAAAATGATCTCCCGGCCGAGGAGGACGCGCCCCCTTTTCAACCCTTTCCAACGAATCGCACGATCTTTCCGTCTCTTTTCCCACCAAAATCCACCCTGTTTACCCACCGCCTCTATACCTACCCTCTTTGAGATATTTGAACGAAAGAAATCTCAGAAAGGAAAAAGAAAAAAAAAGAAGAAACAACTGCAGGAAGTCGACGACGAGGAAGAAATTGAAAAGAGAGGAATGGTGGAGCGTAACGAGGCGAACGAAGTGGAAGAGCCGTCCTTTCGTGGAGAAATTGAGAGCGAAATGGAGAAGGAGGAGGAGGAAGAGGAGGACGAAACGAGATGGAAATGGTGGTGGGATCGAGATGAGGGAGATAAGACAAGAAGAGGTTGTGTAACCGGAAGAAACGTCCCGGGGAGATCGCGACGTTTCAGAGATCGCCCCGAGGCCCTCCGATTCGCGCGGATTGAAGGGAGGAGAGGGGGTGAAACGGTACTCCTGCGTCGTTCGGGACGTGCATATTCTTCGGGCACGGCCGCAAGACGCTACGTGCCTCGGAAGGAAATGTCTGTCTGGAGGACGTGCCGCGGTTGCCCGAGAGACACTTGCACGAGCGTGGATTTCTCGTGGAGCGAGTAAACGCGCGCTTCGAATGAGTGGCCCTGTTGAGAAGTCTGACGTCTGAATTATTGGTTCCCTGCCATTTTTTCCTTTTTTTTTTTTAAGCGTTTCGTGCTCGAGAAACGGCGGAAAAAGACTCGAAAAAAGCTTGAAATTTTAACTTCGATCCATCTCGAAACCCGTCGTAGAGATTATAGTGCTACATGTATCGATATCAGATCACTCGTTTCTTGTTTCGATAAATAAACGAGAGGCGAACGAGAAGAAAATCGTCAGCTAAGAAATCTCAAACTCGAGAGAAAAGGTTTCGCGGTGCAAAAACCTTGCTCACATTCCTCTCAACGTACCAAAAAGATCTTTTCACGTCTCCCATTCACTTTCCTCAATTATCCCCCGCAGACTTATCATCCCTCCCCCGAAATCTCGTTGCGCATCCTCCCCATTTCCATTCTCTCGCATTCCAAAACTCCTTCCCCAAAAACTTCTTCTCTCCTCTTTGCTGACGTCTCATCAAGTATTCGCACAGATAAGGAGACGAGCGTATACCCCGTTTCAGAATTATCCTCCTCTCTCTCGATTCTTGCTCACCCATCACCCCTTTGCATCCGGCCTCCGTTCACAAAGACTCCGGTAATTCTATTATGCGAGCCATCGAATTACAAATTGTATCGCGGCCGTGAGAGTAGTCCAGACAGACCCTCCCCTCCAGACGCTCGCGATCAGCTGCTAACGATACCAAAAATGAAATTAACCGAGCGTGGTGGCGGGAGACAAGGGAGGAGGGAAGGGAAGATCGAAGCTAATCTCGTCTGGGTGTAGCTATCTCGATATCCTTGACGTAAATAGATTACCGTGGCGACGTTAGGTGACGTCCGCTTTAACTCGCGAGACAGGGAGGCGGCGGCGGCCATCCCTGCCCTCCTCCGTCTGCGGAGGGAAATCTATATGCAGGGGGCGCGTGCTGGAAGACGCGTGGCAAGACAGTGGCGGCGGTGCCGGAAGAAGGAAGTGGCAGACGTAGTGGTAGACGGAGGAAGAAAGAAAAAAAGAAAGGAAGAAGAAGAAGTGAAGCGAGGAAACGACGATGTAAAAAAAAAGGGGAGGAAAGTAGGAGGAAGAGAGGGTAGGAAAGAGATAGAGAGGGTGGGTCGGATAGAATTGTACGGGACACTGATAAGGGGGAGAAACTCGGAAGGAACTGGCACGCTTTGACAGCCGGTAAATTAAAGTATATTTCCGCGACGGTAGAAGGCAGATGTGCCGCTTGGTACACGTGGTAATCCGTGCCGAGATGAAAGGTAGACTCGAAAGAGGGAATTTTTTATGAACGAGATCGGTATGCCGGTCGATGGGCAGGAAAGGAGGAAGGGAGCAGGGCGAGGTTGGAAAATGTCCACTCGAGGTGGGGAAAGGACATCGAGGAAGAGAGAAAGAGTAAAAGAAGTTGTCAGAATCAGACGAGAAGGAGGAGTTCGGGCTACCTGGCTTATCTGATCGGTACACGAAACGAATCGATGAAACAGGTACTCACTCGGCCGATCCCTTCCTTAACAACTTTCCCCAAAGAAATCGAATCTGCCTCCCCCAACTTGGAATCGACCTGTCAACCTGTGTCTCGATACACCGCGATGGAAAAAACATCTTCGATACGTTGGTCCATCTTGAATAATCGTTTCTTTCTGACCATTTCGTTGATTATTATCCTCCTGACCACTCTCGTGTCCCGTTTCCTTGCAAAATAATTCACTCCCCTTTTTCCATCCCATCCCACTCGAGGAGACTGATCCTCTGAAAAGGGAGAAAGAAAACAGAGGGAAGAATCCAACCGGAATATTTCCTATTTTCCTGCCACCGGTCTGCCCGTAAAAGGAATGAAGGGGAAAAAGGAGAGGAACGCACGTTAATGCGGAAAACGCGGCCTTTTTCCTTATCCTTCGCGACGAGGGGGAAACGTAACGAGCCGGACGCATCCTCGGGAAGATACATAACGCGGGCGGTTACAAGACGACAGAAAGGAATGCGAGTATAAAGGGAGCAAGGATACTGGAGCAAAAAAGGTTCGCTACTGATTTTACAAAGGGACGAGAGAACCGTTTTAGGGGTCTCTGGGGGAGGAGGGGTCCGATCAGTATTCAACCGAAGGCCCCGGCCCAGGGTCATGCGACGAGTTGGACGTACATGAGATTTGCCGAGGGGTGGAAAGGGGGGATTCTTCGACGGTGTACAGGATATGCCTGCGCCTGGTAAACTGACCCTACGTGCTCTGGCTCCTTTATACGTCATTCCCATTTCCGATCCGCTCGTCCATGGGAATTTCGATCGGCACGGGCGCAATTTATTCCCAACCTTTCGCCCGTCCTCGCTCCACCGTGAGCCTCCTCCTCCTCCGCTGCGATCAACTTCCTCCGGCAAAGATTCCTCCTTGTGTTTCAGCTCATTACGGCCGTCTTGGAACCACGTATGCTGCTCCTCGGGTCTCGATCGATCCTCGCCAGACGTGATGCCAATCCTCCAGTCGAATAGGAGATAAAAGGAGTGCAAGAGAAGCGAAAATTTTGTTTACCGTCTGATTACTTGTAATCTTTTATTCGTTGCAACGAATGTTAACTACTTGCTATAATTGTGTTGCAGAAAATTATTAGGAGCGAGCTTCTAAATCTCCTCGAATATCATTTTTCAACGGCCCGCGTGTTGGTTCCTTATTAAGATCGGGTAACGCCGAACCCATCCAACGAGCTGTTTACAAGCGGAGCGGTTTTGGGAGGAGATGGAGAGCGGGAGAGAGTCACTTCTGATATGAAGTGTTTCAACGTGCATTGCGCGGAGGGCTTTCTATACACACCTCGAGAAAATGACGTTTACCCGCGGGAAACGTACACACGCGAACGCCCAAGGATGGAAGGTTTGGGCGTTGTTGCCGAGCCACCAGACGCCAACACATCTTCCTGCCATGTCGCGTTCCTGGCGAACGCTTTACGCTCGATATACTCCAAACAGATTAGGGAAACGCGCTGAATCGAAGTTAATTTACTTTTTCCCCGGAAATTAGAAAGAGATAAATTAAGGGAGAATAATTCATTTTTATAATGTTAGATATCTAGAGAACTTGATTAAGAAAGTGATTATCACTCCCATTCTTTTTCTCTAGAAATTAAAAATTCATTGAATTTCACGCGTTTCACACGTTTATCGTTCTTCGTCATTCCGATCACGCGCTCGATTTGTTGATGCGAGTTTCGGTTTGCGTTTACTCCGAAATTTCCAATTCGCATATTTGTTTCCATTTCGCTGGATTATCGAGCACAATGCCCCGTCCAAACATAATAAATAAGTACCACCTCTGCTAGAAACACACGCACGCGTAAAACGCGCGCTAATCTCCACGATCTAGCCGAATCTCGCACCACGGCCATCGTCCTCCACCAAGAATACCCTTCAAACAGCCCGACCGCTTCCTCCCCGCACCGCCACCCGGTCATCGACACTCTTCGTGTTTAATTCACCACGCGTTATTCACGCGGCCCGATCTCCCCCTTTCTTCCACTAGTAGAGGCTCGTTCTCATTGTTCGCCCTGGGTATCTTTTCATTCCAGATCGACAGTCGCGACTCAGATAAGGCCAACCGACTGACACGAATAGCGGAAAGACGCAGCCGGTCGCTCTTTTCTCCAATTCCTCCCCCTTTATTCCATTATGCCTGCGTGCACTTCTCACCCCTTCGCGAATGAAAGGAGCCGAAGGACAATTTGCTCGCCCTCTCTTTCTCTCTGTCTCTCTACGCTTTTTTCACAGATATCTGCTGCTCCTTTCACGCTGAATTCCTGGGCAGCGAGCGCGGAGTGAGAGTGGCCAGGAAAAACACAACTGGTGTTTAAGAAGAGAGAGAGAGAAGAAAAGGGGTAGGGTAGGGAGGAGGGAAGGTTGCGCGACAAGGTTCCGTGTTTTGTACTCCGTGTTTCCTGCGAGGATCGAGGAGGGGTGGGTGGGCATTAAGGAGAGCCGGAAAATGAATGTCAGCCACGAGCACCACTCCTTGCCTTCATTCCAGGCAGATTCCATTCATTTACTTTCCATCCCCCTTCCCTATTTCGCGCACTCTTTTTATCGCGCGCTTCCGTGTTACGCGTGTCCCTTCGAATGGAAGCTTGTTTCGAACCATCGAGGAATTCCAGTCGATTGAGAATCCGGGTTCCTGATGGATAATAAGGGGAGGCTGGTTATGGCGCTTCCCCTTTTCCGGAGATAATTTTTTTTTCGAGGGTGGTGCGTAGTAAGTCAAGTCAATAGCGAGCTAAAGAGATTTTTTTTCTTTTTTTTCAAATTAAATTTCTCTTTCTTAAGTTGCAACGGAGTTTAAGAAATAATAATTTGTTCCATTTCTTTTCTGAGATTAAGAAATGATTTCCATGCGATTATCGGAGTGTTTCGCAGATGAGATTATTGGAAAATTAATTGTAATTATGTTTTGTATTTATATCATTCGATTATCGTTTCAATCAGATTTGGCTTTTGTGTTATTAGATTTCCTATTATATTTGTTATTATTTGATTTCGTACCACGTTTATTCTGGAAATAATTATCAAATATAATAATTAATAATTCTGGAAATTTATTCATTATTTCAATAGATTCGATTGCATCAACGTGTAATTGTTAACATTAGGGATCAGTACAATAATTTCTAAATGTTTTTAATTATTAAATTCCGTGCATTCATGCAAAAATATATGTCTTCTAACGTTATAATTCGCAAATTTACATTTGATGTTACGTAGTTTCAGTCAAACCAAGAAGATATCGAAGTAATTAAAAAAAAATTAACAAACCCATAGAAAAATCCATAGACTTCACGGCCTATCAAAATTTATTTCCTTCCAATTTTAATTCCTCTTCCTGCAGAATGCTCAAATCCATCTCAACACAACAAAATACTGCATTCTAAGAATAATTAAACGAATCTTCATTCAATCTCCAAAAATAAAAATTCGTGATCCGCTACCAATTATTCAATTCAATCCAAATCATTTTACTTTCTTCCCACTAGTGCTCCCATATACTTAACGCAAATGCACTACAAACTCTGAAAGCGATCGAGAGTAAGGGTTAGCGACCCTCGTCTCATGGAAATCGGATAAACCGGTATCGAAGAAAAAGTATTTACATATCCGTCTCGCGAGCGTTTCAGCCCATCAGAGCCAGGCTTTCCGCTTAAAAACGCTCGCCTGCACGCTTTGGAAGTCGAGTTTCGGCTCGCCGTCAGTCAGATAAGCCGATTAACCGATCTCTTAAGCCGCCTCTTCTCGTGTCCCTCTTCGAGATTCTTCACCCGCAGGTGGAAGCATCTCTCGAAAACCGTGACTCCTCGCCGGGTCACCGGCAGGATTTCGATCTCGTTTCGAACCTACGCGTCCACATTCCTCGACGATGCATCTCGCGTGGCCTTTGTCAACGCGTTAATCGGTGAAGAAGATCTGGACACACAACGAGCAAGCGACCCCCGTCGAGACTTGCTCCACCGAGTTTCGGAGATTAAATGTTCGATGATTATCTTCTCGTAGGCTACCGCTTTAGATTTCGCGTTTCGAAGAATTGCTCCACCATGAATGATACGCGTCGAGAAGTTTGAGTTGATCACAGGCGTCGAAGATCGGCGGTACTCGAATTAATATTATCGAATTATACGTCGAAGATCTCGATGATTCGTATAAACGTCACGGTGGACGTTGAAATAGAGGGCGTCGCGAATTCTAATTGGGATCTCACGATGCACATACGGGGAAGATGTTTCAGGAGATACGAAATCGGGCCCGCTCGAAATTCAACGAAATTCCGGTTGTTTCCATCGGCAAGTGCGACGTAAAATCCATTTTTCCGTCCAGCGGGGATGGTTCGATCGTGCGGTTCCCGTTTTACGAGTGTCTGCCTCCGACACAGGGCTTTTATAGGCGCGACGGGCCGCGATTGTAAATGATAAGGCTTTCGTGGAAAAATTTACGGTACGACGAGCGAGCCTCGTCGATCGTTAGAGATTAACTGGAAAATTCCGCGAGAAAGGAGGAAGAGAAATGTGTAAAGAAAAAAGAAAAAAGGAACGGATAGATTTATTAATTCCATTCTCTCGAAAAGTATCGAGGAGAACGAGTTTAACGTTTAAAAACGTTGATCTAAGAATCTTTATTTTTCTGCCGGTTGCCTCGTTGCTGATTACTTTCGTTGCCTCCAGCTTTTACTTTAAATTGTTCCAGCCTAGTCGAAAATGACGAAACGCGAGGCTGGTAAAGTTGCAGCGCGAAAACGTATTATACGTTTCGTCGAACTTTGTAAATATCCCGTAACGAATAACGGAGAACAGTGCATCGGAGCGGATCACCTTTGGGCCACTGGGCTGGTGAAACTTGGAGGAGGAACATTGTAGCCTTTTGATTATAATCCCAACGTGAGATTTAATTATAAATTTTAATAATCCCATTGTAAACGATGATTAGGATTGCTTTGACGATAACTGCTCTCTGCTTTGCTTGATTGCTTTCGTCCTTTCCATTATTCGTGTTTCAAGTTTGAGAGTGAAAATTTTGTGCACTCTTTTCTGATCAATTTGCCTTCTAAATAGCATATTTTGCAAAAAAATTGTATTGTCCATGATTAATTGACGAAGTTGGATTGAATAAATGACGAATTACGCAACGATAATCTCCGATTCCATTTACTTGTAATGCCTTCTAATAAAATAAAGAAGATTTCATAGGATCGACGAAACAGTTAGGATTAACAAAGCACAAGTAATTCACGGTAAGGAGAAAGGGTAGGCACGTGAATGCTTTCTCCCTTGTTCGCTAAACAGCATCGTCCTTTTGTCCACGATCAACGTCCGTGACTTAGGGGAGAGTTTCGTTTGATCCTCGCCATTAACATTTGTATAACGTTATAACTGTGTTACATCCGCAACGAGGGCAACGTGCTTCTTGTACTGCGATAAACTTTGAGAGCCGTGCAACATTTCGACATCTCAAGCACGTATCGCTGCTTTTGATGATCCTCATCATTGTTCGAGATAACGGAGGAAATGCGAATTAGAAATTCCCGATCTTTCCCAATCCTGTACCTGTATCTATTTGTTCCATTTTCGGGAAAAATACTTTTTTACATTTTACTTTTTCATCTTCATTATTTGAAACAGACGAATTTCTCATACGCTTCCCGAATAAAGAATATTTCATTTGTCGAACTTGTTCCATTTTTGAAAAGAAGTTTCAGCCCCAGTTTTCTATTAACCCCTTCCACTATTTTCATAGTCAGTCTACGTAGAACGAACAGATCGATTTCTGGGCGTATTATAAATATAAGAATATTTCTCGCCGTAAAGAAAAAGAAGAAAAAGTAAGAGCGATTTTAAAAGAATAATTTCGATAAAAATAATATCGTCTGTTTCTTTTAATAATATTCACGATCGAATCTTTCATATCTTCGATTTTGTTTTTGCAACATAAATCGTCCAATCATCGAGAGTTTCCCCGACTCGACTCCCCTCTACAACCAGCTCTCCACCCTCGACTTAATCGTCCATTAACCCCTGTCACTTTGTCACCTTCGAGCGAGTTTCTCCACCGCTGGTTAGAATTCTCGAATTTCATACACCGTACTCACTTCACCCCCTTCGATTTCCCGTCCGCTCGATGAAAAATGTCACGGCAACCAAGCGTACCATGCAGTCCTTTCCACTCATGGGGCCGCGAACGAGCTTTTGGAATCCCGGAAGCGGTCCTCTACGACGATTGGGTAACCATACCAAATAGTTTTATCGAGTCAGTCCTCCATTTACCTCCTTTCCCTTTCGTTCTTCGTCTTCCTCGCGTGGAGGATCGCGTTTTCACCCTCTTGCGCTGAACACAATGACGATGGTAAATGGCGAAGGGTCGGTATTCGAGATTTTTGTGGACATGGCTCAGAAATCGCGAATTGAAAGGAGAGTTATTTTAGTCGTCTCTTTATGAGAGATTTACAATCTCGGAAGGGGGAGGGATGGATTTTTTTCCTCGTCGAAATGCGTGGAATTTTAGAGCAGACGAGATTCGATGTTTCTCGAGGACTCGTAGCACGCCGAGTTCGTTAACGCGGCTTTCTCCAGGGAATGAAAGTTTAACATCTTCCATTTCGCGGTTTCAAAATGCGTGGAATCAAGGCGGTTAATTTAAGCTACGTGGAGAGACTTGAAACTTTTTATATATTGATCATATAATATAAATTATATATATATAGTTAAGAGCAGTAGTTACGCATCCTCCTCTGTAATATTCCTCTTATAGATAAAACGAGTCGATAAGAGATACAACTTCTTCGATGTATCAATTTTTCTTCCCGGGGAAAGATCCCCCTTCCGAGTATCTTAATTCGGACAAATTTTTGATCATATTCCAATTCCAGATTCTCTTTTTTTCAACGATATATCACTCGCACAAATAGAATAGATTCCTATCCATCCATTACACGTGTAAAACTGCCTACGTCGAGGGAAAAAACACCCCCCTCGCTTACACCTATCTCCACCTAAATACCTAATAAATAACACGCGGGGAAAAAAGAAAGAAAAGAAAGAAAATATCCCCGGTTACCATATCAATATCGATGGTCTCTCTTCTCTCCTTCCTTCTTCTTTTTCTTCTCCTTTTTTTCCCTCCCATCAAAACTCCGAAAAACACTTTATCGATTCCCAAACTACATTCCCCCTCCCCCTGCACTGGATGTCCCATCGGTTCCAGATTCCAGCCACGAAGAACTCTGAGAAAAGTCGCTGAGGCAAGCGTCGGATCCTACGATTTCATCCCCTTCCCCTCGCATAAAGCGAGAGCCCCCTGTGCAGGGTGGAAAAATCGTCTTACTTTTGACACTGAAAAATATAGTTCTCGGATATATGCGCTGTCAGAGGGCGAAGAGAGGCGAGGCGAGGGAAGGCGAGGTCGGGATCCACTTATCATAAAGGGGAAAGGGGACGAGTGTCGGTCGAGTGGGTCGGCGAGAGGAGGGCAGGATACGCGACGTACTCGTGTCATCGTCATCGGTATTCTTGACCGACATTTATGAAGCGATTAAGGGATGCGGAGGGATGCGACACGAAAACGAAGGGAGTCGTTACGAAGAGTCATATATATAAATCGTTTATTCGCTGAGAGGAGAATACGAATGAATTTATAAAGCAGCAAACAGAGAAAAATGGATCTGTAACAAAAATTTCGATTTTAAAGAAAATTTGTAAGCATGGGACGACCTTTTCGAGGGGAAAAGTACATGATCGAGATATCTTTACAGCTGGTTTACATCGGTTCTTTCAATCGAAAATCTCAATCAATTCAATCCTTGGGCAGAAAGGAATCGTTTTCTATTTTCTCTCGTTATCCAAATTTTACAACCCATATGTACGCGCCATGGCGTATAATAAATTTGTAATGTATCGATTCTCTTTGGGATTAATTGTATTTTTATACAGGTGCATTGCAATTCCACCATTCAAAATATAATACACAATATATGGAAAAACAATTTATATCATATTTTCTTAGGAGAAAATCCATGCTTTATAAATTCGATTCATCCCCTTTTTCTCAGAATCCACTAATTCGAAAATATAACACGAATATTGTCCACGCAATGTACGTTTGTACTACACGTGGCAATGACAATTGGCGACATAGCGACGATTGGTATCCGTGACCGACATTTACAAGGCGATTAGGGGATGCGGAGAGGGTGCATACAAAGACGGGGTCGACAGGGGTTCCGGATGACAATCGTTGTTACGAAGAAGCCCTTCGCGCCGTCGAGATTACCGTCGAACAGGCGGAAATGGCGCTGATGGAGGGACTTGACTTTGTCAACTGGAGCGCGAGGAAGAGCTTCCTCCTGTTGCTGCCGCCATTGTTACGTAAATACGTAATACAGCTGGTACGGTTGAATTGCTTGCTTTATTAAACTTCGGTTCGTCGGGATTAATCGACGAATCCTTGTCTCTTCGCGGTGTCGCTTTTGTATAGGGAGTATTCGTTTGCATTGCGATGGATCGAAATGAAAATTAGGAGAGGATGAAGCAAGGACGATCCTCTCTTGCCCCCTTTTCTTTTCTTTCTAACGATTAAATTTAGCTTAGATCCATCGGATTTAGTTTCCTTCCTTCGTTTCCTTCGATTTATTAATAATAAGTCAAACGTGTTAATAAAATTAGCATTGATCTCTCTGTACAATCCTCAATTCCAATCGAAAATAATATTCTTAGGGAAGAATCATTCACCCCATAAAAGGGGTGCAACTTCGATTCCATTAGCTTTCCCCGAATCTCCGATTAAAATACAATTTCGGAAGAGGTTTAATTCTCCTTTCCCAATCTTGCACCAATCTAAAACCGGTTAAATCGTTAAAAAAGGAATTTCACGTATCGCGGTTTCCGGGAGACAGATTCATTTTCGTCGAGGTTAGATAACAAATAAATACCCCCCTACTTTTCCATTTTCCTTCGCTTCTCCATCGCTGGAGATCAGATTTAGGAGAGAGAAAGAGACAGAAAACCGGTTCACCCACGGTTTAATCGCACTTTCGTTTAACGCACAGCCCGACCTCCTATCTTCTCATACGAGACGAGCAATTACATTGTTTCGAGTCACGAGCCCTCCGATATTTACCTCGCCTATCCGTGACCCTGCAAATTGCTACGTGGCAGCTAGATAAAAAAAGAAAATCTCTGCGTCATAGGCCGCGATTAACCAAACGTTGTTGATTAAATTAAATTAACCAAATTACAGACGCGATGATTGCTTGAATCCTTCGCGCAATTGCGTTTAAGCGCGGGACAAATGAGAGATTTGATGAGAAAACGATGTGCAGCGTTAATTAAACCGTTATTAATTAAATTAATCGAATTACAGGGAGGGAAATTTCGCGGCCCAAATTAAGTCTTCCCTTGCGTCTACCTTTTGTGTCGAACCAATCAAATTTTTGAAGAATTCTTTTCCGCATCGCATTATCTTCCATCGCACGAGTTAATAGTTTCTTCTTCTATATTCCAGAAGAAAATATTCTTTCCGTGATTCTTCTAATCCAACAATCATCGAGTGTGTTTCCTTAAACTTAATTGCTTCCATCATAGTATCACAAGAAACCAGCATAAGGAAATTTATGATTCCTACGTATCCCTACAACTGCTCGAATCTCGCCCGATCGACCAATTACACCGAAAAACAGTTCCAGTTCTTGGCTCCTCTCGAGGATATCTCGAGCTCGATCTCGACCAAAAAAAAAGAGAGAATCTTTCCACAGTGGCGCACGATTTCCAGAGGCGGCTCTCGTATCGCGCCAGCCAATCGACCGGTTATATTTTCGGTTGCCGCTCCGAAAAGAAGAGCGAGGGGCGAGGAGTTCGGTAGCGGGACATGCATGCATCGAACTGGCGGGACAACGCGCAACGTGAATTCCTCGTTAATTGAGATGCCAAGGAAGGACTCACCCTTTAACCGGGACCCCAACGATAAATTCCTCTTTCCTCGTGTTATCTCTTGTCCACGTATCTTCGTCCAGATTCGGGTGGGGTGAAAATGCCGGTCGAGAACGACTCTTCCACCGCATTATACACCTTATGGGCCTCTCCTCGGTAGTAATATCACTGTATAATTACAACTTCTGCGGTTACGAGCAGGGGCTGGCCGCCCATTTTTCTTATCTTTCCAACGGCCGAGACCGGCCGCAGGACCGCTTCCTCCTCGCTTATAGCGAACATAATAGGCTTCTATTCCGGGACCTTTATCTGAGGCACACTTATACGGAGCGGAGTCGAGCCACGAAGACGCTATTTCCCTTATTGGCAAATTCCCTTCTTCCCGTTCCCGAGGAAAAGGAATCGCGTGGTAGTGACTCTCTTTTTAGAATTTCCTTGGCGTTGGATGGATTCTGGCGAGTTCTGGAAAAGGTGAAGAAAAAGGGAGTTTGTTAGATTTGGGGCTCGTTTCGAAATCGTTGGAAATATTAATATGATATTTTTTTTTTAAGAACGAATTCTTCAATGTACAAATTGTGTTTACGTTATATTTTCGAAGGATTTTAAAATTATAAGAAATTCATTTAACATTGGAGGCAGCAAGTCAAACGATACTTGCGATTTGGAACCACGGTTTATCGAAATATCGGATCTTTCTTACTCGGCCGTCTGACGATTCATACGATTTTTCCGTAATAATGACGCCGCTTAGCGTCATTTATAAATTCGTGTATTTTCGTTGCGAGAAAACGGACAATTTATGCGTCTCTGGCGTGCCACTGTCGAACATTTTCCCACGGTGAACGTAACGTTACTTGTCACCTGAATATGCGCCTACGCACACGCCCCCCTCTTTTCTATTTCTCCCTTTTTTATTTTCCCTATTCATCGTCCAGGGGCCAATTGGATTTTTCCTCGAGCTGTGTGCCACGCATCGAAATTTCGGCGACGACAAAATGAAAAATGCCAATGTTAATGTTCACTTCTCGAAAGCTAAGATTAAAAGTGAAGGAAATTAAAATATCATTATTAAAACTTTACAAGAAATCGTACGAGAATGAATTTGATTTCGATTTATGTGCAATTTAATATTTCATCATTTTTGCTTCTGATCTGTAAATATATTTTATTACTCGGCAAACTTTGTAATGAATAAACTTAATACATGACTTTTGATGATTTTGATGATGGGAAATTTAAATTGGTAAATATAGACACGATCAAAATATACGAGATTTTGATGGATAAATTTATTAAATCAATTTTGTTCAATATGTTATAAACCTCAAAAGATCAAACAAATCCAATCCACTAAAATCGTGTAATAAGATAGAAAATACTTTCGTCCAATTTCAATTGGTGATCGATCGTTTCTTTTCAACTGGAAGAAATTTCAATTCAACGAAATTGGATTCGATCGACAAGAATAGCAATAGCACCTATCGCGACCTAAATCAATCGACGTGTCAAAGTTCATTCACGGGGCGAATTATGGAAGCAGCATTATGAATAAATAATCGCCGCATCGACGATTGTTCCCCAATCATAAATGGAATCGTAAATACGAAATTTGAAATGGCGCGTGTAAAGCTTCGATCCCCTAGTTTTCGATCTATCTAATTGCGCTTAGAATTTGCTAGGAAATTAGCAAATAATTCTGAACGGATATCACTTCTAGATCGTTATCTACGATATCACGTTGTATCTATTGCAATCGAGAATTTCGTCGAAGCGATTTCGGTGCACGACGATTAATATCCAGACCATTTTGCGTATAATTATTTACCGACCAATAATATTAATTGACAAGTTGCGAGTTATATAACGTGTATAGATCGTATCGACTCGACGTTGTGTTGACTTTTGGGACCTTATTACGCACGGTATTTAATGGATCTAGATATCAAAATATATCAATCGATATATCTATTATAACTTTACTTTACTTCGCAATAATTCTTTCACAAATTTTGTGGATTAATAGTCACGATACTTTCGATCTTTCAGACACGACATAGCTTCCTGTTTCGAATATTCTCAGGCTTCCTTTTTTTCTAAATCTTGTGGCCACGGTTTTAAATTCAATGTTCCACACTTTGACACAATTTCTTTTCTCCTCTGTCAAGAAAAAAAAAGAACTGATTAGCTCCAAGTTATTTATCTGAAAAATTATACGCTGATAATCGTGAGATGGAGGCACCTCGAAAGTCATCGATATAAAGTAACAAGATAACGGAATAACAAGTTGTTCGGGCAAGTGAAGTTCCTAAATACACCCTAAAATGGGAAACGAGAGCGTTGAAACTCGTGGAATTCGTGGTTCGCGAATAAAATAACCGGAACTGGGAGTAACTGCGAATCTCGAAATATGCGGCTACGCGAGGGAAACGCCTGGGGCTTCCGGTTACCGAGCGGCAATTAGTCGGTATTATTAAAAGGAAAAATGTATTCCTCCCCCGGTTCCAAGGACGTCTGGCGAGCGTTTCGCTAAATTGTTTCGCATTCTTGGCCGTCGTTAATAGAATTATCCGAGTTTCGACGCGAAAATTCTGCAGACGGCGAATGAATTAAGAGACCGGAAGGGAGGGAAGAAAATAGGTATGGAACAACGAAAACGAATCCACCGTTTCACGCTCTTCTTCCTCTTTTTTGGGATCGATCGAATTACGGCCTGTGGATGTGGAAAATGTAATTGCGAACGTAATATCGTAGTGGTAATTGTAAATTTGTTAAAAATCGCGGCCACCATCTGGTTAATTAAGATCGGTTTGATTGGAACCAAGGTGAGCAGCATTTGGGTTGATTGAATCTCGCAATCTCGACGATTGCTTTCAGTTATATCTGTTTACAGGTTTTTCTTTTTTTTTCTTTTTATCTTTCTCTGAGAAAACAAAGCAACGGGAGTTAACCTAAATATCAAGTTGCATATACACCAAAAACGATAGAAAGTTGGCAGGCGAATGGCAGGATGGTGCAATCCTACGAGGAGTTTTCCTCGTCAAAAACAGTCGGCCATCGCATAGCTATCAGCATCCTTAATGTCGAAACTTTTCGCGCTGGCAGCGTTATCTGCGCCAAATAAACGAATTTACCCGGAGTTAACCGCGATAATAAAGTTCCTCCTCCTCTTTGTCCCCCTTCTTTTTCCTCCCTTCCCGTTCTTTTGTTTCTCCTCGTCTCCTACCCCGTGAGACGACGTGACGACGGGGCATGAGACGGACAACAAGGGTTGGAGAAGTTGCCGATAACGATTCCACGTTGAGAATAAAGGGAGCCAGGCTGGAAGAATAATGATGTCGGTGTTGTTGTAAACTTTAACCGTGTCCACCGATATTCGAAAATTACGACCCCCTAATCTGTCGATCGAAGGAGACGTTGATCTAAGAGGAGACGATAAACCGTGGTATTTGGACTGGAATTACGGTATATTTTTCATGGTTGTTAAAACTATGTAATAAAGAGCGAAAAGTCCGAGTACTCGTTTTGTAACGACCAGCTGCGGAGCAATCATTTTTTCTTTTTTTTTTTTTGCTTTTAAGCTTCGCGGAAAACTCGTAGTTTTGCTTAAAGCTACTTAAAAACAGTGTCGGTCTCCAAACGTTGTTCTTTCGTATTTTCTTTTTTATTACGGGTTCTTGTATACAGACAGAATTCATTTTGTTACTTTTTAATGTAAAAAGTTTGCAAACGATAGAAATCTCTGTCCTGTCTCAATCCGAAGAACGATTCAATAAAATTTAATGAAATATAGCTTTTGATTTCTTAAAATTTCAATAGAAAAGTTATAATTACTCGAGAATATGTCATGAGATCGAGGCAATTTGATGTAATTAACATCTGTCGTTTGGATTTACCATAAAATTACGTGTATTTCAATTTCCCACGCATAAATATCCACAATCTACTCTTAAAAAAATACGTATAAAATAAAAGGGGGGAAGTAAAACCGTCTTTACAAATTTGTAAAACCTTCCATAAACATCCCCTTATCTGTTCCCCCGTTCAAAGGGAATGCGTATGATAATTAAACCGGCACAAAGAGCATCGAAAAACGGGGAGGGTGATCCGACAAAGAGGGTAGTAGAAACTTTTCGACGGCTCCTCCTCCGGCTGTCCTTTAGCAATGGAGTCAGTCGACCTTAGAAGCAAGCACAAAAGGCCGCGCTTCGACGATCAACTCGTCCAGTATCCCATCCTATCCATCCACGATCGCCTCGTCCCCCTTTTCGCGATCAAACGCGTGCCCCACGTGTCATCCCAGTTGTCATTCCGCGATTGTCAAACGGATCTAATGCCGGTATAGCACCCGTCAGGTGATGCTCCAGGCCGAGTTTTTTTTTCGGGGTTCTTTGTGGGACGTTTTAAGAGTATATAAGCCTGATGTGGAAATTGGAGTGAAAGGGTACGATGGTTGGGTACGATGGTTGTCACGAAGGGTAGATTTTTTCAAGCGATAATTTTTGTGATTTTTGACTGTCGGAAAAAAAAATTGTGTATTTTTGCACGAAGTTGTATAATTTTATATAATTAAATGTCATCCTGAATATTTTGCAAACAAGCGGAATAATTTTGGAGGAAAAATGGAAATGGGAATGGAAGTTTTTCGGAGAGAGACGAGAAACTCTGGATTCTTCGATAATTATTTTAGAAATAATATAGAAGTGTTTGTATATACAGTTGAAAAAGAAACGAAAAGAATTAATATATTTATATGTAAAAGAGTCGAGAGAGTGATTTCCTAATTTTTAAAAAATTTCACGCGATAAAATTATTACTGTAATTTGTTTCGTATGTTCGCTCGCGCAATTCGGACGTGATACACGCTAACAAATCATTTTCGAACAAAATCTATATCGTGCTTTTCATGCGTATTACATTCACGGTTTATAAATTATTTAAGCTTCTTTTTAATTTCGTGATTTTAAATTTCCATTTCATATTTATAACGCGTGCTGATGAAACGATTTTCACGTAAAACCTATTTGTATCCCTACGTATTTCTTTTCATTTTATTAATTATTATAAATCGTCCATTTGTATATACCATTTTTAAACGTAAAAATTATTTCAACAGCGATCTCCACCTCTTCGACATCGAACGAGGAAGAAACAATCGTTAGAAAAACTGTTCGATCTCCGGTGAATAGAGCTATCCAAAGCCTCTCGAAATCCTACGATTTGATCGAATGTTCCGGCGCATCGAGCGAAGACAAATGGCCTGGGCAAGATCACCGGAAGCGCTCTCAGCGTCGCGCTCGTTTTTGCCTTCCGCTTTCCAACTTTCGATTGTCTCCACGGAAGTTTGCCTTCACCGATCCGTGCCTCGGGGCTTTTGCGACGAATCCCACTCTCTTTATCCTGGATAAAAATTATTCAACGAGATCATTTTCTTTCCATTAAACATCCATTCCTCCACGTTTCCCCTATTCACCGGAATAAATTAAAACAGGCTTTTTAAAAAGAGAGAGAGAGAGAAATAGCGATCCTTTCAAAAATTACAACGCGGAATATTTCACAAAGCATAGAAGAGGAGTTAAACAAGAGAAATATAAAATAATATTTTCTCCCTTGTTTATTACCCATCCCCTCTAATTGAACGTACGTGTCCATTTTGTTTATTAAAATGGATCATCCTTTCCACCGGTGATGATGCGATCCCGTTATAATCATCATTCATTATAATCACCGTTTTCACTCTCCCCTCCCTTCCCTTCTAAATAAAAATTCTATTATATTCGAACGAACGAAAAACAATTAAAAAAAAAAAAAAAAAAACGTGATGGATGACACAAACGGAGGAATAATTCAATTTTAATTAACCGAGAGAAACCGAGTTTAGAACGAAGCGAAGCGAAAAGTGAACACGTGAGAGGAGGGGTAGAGGGAAAGGGAGAAATTTTTCATGGAAACGCGGCGATCGATATCATAAGCCGCCCACCAACCAACGGGGGCTTATGTCATACCCATTTTCTTCATTCCTCCCCCTCTCACGTTTTCGTTCTTCTTCGTCGTTTCATCGTCGAGAGAAGCGCCGTGCATTATCGAAATATTATGTCGCCCTGTGCCCGCCTGTTTCTGATCTTCCATTACGTAAATTAATCAGTTTTGCATTCGGCGGAAACGGCGTGTGACCCGCTTCAGGGGGGGCCAAGTAGGATCGATACAATCTGATAACGTGTATGTATATGTATATATATATATATGTATATACATATACGTATGGCGAGTGGGACGATGCTTGATGGAATAATGAATGATAATGCGCGATAATTATTCGCTTAATCGTTCGACTTAATTATTGAAATTGGACGGTCAATCGTTCGGTCACTCGTACGCGTCGTTATAATTAATGGTGTCGTTTCGCGGCCGGTCTTATCGCGACACTTGCGTCGGATCAACCCCGTCTAATAATCGTTACGAACTTACACTTCGAGATGGAAATTACTTTATGATAACGATGGAAATTTTAGGAAAGGAATCGTTGGTTGAATCGCGGAGCTAATTCGCGTATCAGATGCGAAAATTGAAAATTAATCGAAACGATCGTGGTGAAAATTGAAACAATGCTCCTCCTCGCCGCGCGTCGTTTCGTTTAATTCTTCCCCGCTTTCCCCCCTCCCTCCGCCTTTTTTTCCCGCCTTCCATCGTTTATTTCCTTGTTTTTCGATGTCTGAACACGATACTCCCGATTGGTTTAACTCAATACGGATGATTGGTTATTCGATCCCGGTTTCGCGCACAAACAAGTGGAAAGTTGAGAATGATAAAATGTGATGGGAGAGGGGAGGGTATGATATAATGACGCGAGGATAGAATTCCTCTAGAATTAATCGTATTGCGCAAATTTGGAAGGAGGATATTTTTCTCACAAACGTGGGAAAAATTTTCTTTTGCCCTAATTCGATATTACAAAAATTTTACGATAAATAAATCGTTGCGGGAAATAAATTAATCTCTGTATTTTAATCTTATCTTTGCATCACCAAAATTTTCGACATTTCGATAATTCCTAAATTTTAATAATATTATTTCGTGCCTCGATATTATCAAGGCTGGTTGAAATAATATTATTAAATTAATATCTGCGATATATCCTCTATCGTAGTAGAGCAAATCCCTAGTGAAGTTACAAACGAACGTGTTTCACGTGTACACGCGAAGAAAGTGGAGGGAGGGTGGAAAGCGGTAGGAGTAGCGAACGCAGTATAAACAACGGGCTCCAAAGCGTGTTCGATGGCAAATTAGAGCGTGCTTTAAACAGGGTGCAAGCCTATGTTAAGGCGCGCGAGTACACTTAACCGGGGCGCAATCACAGCCCAGTATTTACCTTGTCCGGCCTGGTATAGGGTTAATGCGGCTCACGGCGAAATTAGTTTCGCTAATTTAACCCTGATAATGCGCCGATACCGTTTGATTGATCGTCCACTGTCCACGAATTACGAATTACGATACCACGCTCGATCACACGGACCAAGATCGCGATGGGTTTTCGGATGGAAAAGAAGAAGAAGTTTGAAATGGATGAATTAAATAACGCATCGATCTTGAATTTTCAATCCTTTCCTTTTCTCGAAATAATACGAAATATTAAGAATAGTATAAGTTTTTTTATTTATTTTCAGAATTGGAATAGGGGAAAAATTAAAACGACGATATCGATAATTATAGAGATTGAAAACGAAGAACGATAAAGATGGAGAAGAGTTGTTTCGAGGGATGGGGGAGGATTCATCTTTGGATAGCTTCCATTGAAAACAAAGAAGAACGACAATGCGAAGAAAGCAACATTGGGGGGGGACATGTTCTGTATAAACACTTTTTCGCTATTTCTTTAACGGTCCAATCGAAAGGGATGAAAGGAGAAGTCTTCGAGATACAACGTAACGCACTTTGTCCATTTTCGAGTATCCTATTTCGTCGAACAACAGAGTAAAAAAGGCCTTTTAAGTATCTTTTCGATAACTCGAAAGTAGATGACGAATCGTATAAAATTCCAGGAAGAAAATCTTCTTGATAAATTAAGAAATAATATATTTAGATACTTCTTTTAAGAGAACAGCAAGTCGATCTTTTTTTTCATGAAGTGGACTTAAAACGAGTGAAGAGCGCGCGTTTGGAAATTAATTGTGAGAGCAGGCACTAATCAGATCGATTCGTCGTTATTCGAGGAAATTTCTCCGCGAACTAATTATTCGATTCGCGAGGAATTACGCGACTCTTTCCAATTCAACTTCTCGTGATCGTGAATGAAACGTGGAAACTTATCGAACTCTTGGATTTTCTAATCATTCCTTTCTCACTCGACGATTCATCGTGCATTTAATTTCATTTTTAAAATTATAAAACAGAATACACATATATATTGCATTTAAGTAAATATAAAATGTATAAATTTTTATCTTCATACTTTAAATTCTTAAAAAATCATCGTGAAATTGAAATATGTTTAATATGTAATTATTCCTCCTGTTTAAAATCTTTTAATTAATTTCTTTTTTATGAATTTTGCCTATTATATAATGGTATCATTTTACGTGTTTAACGATCGAAAGAACCCTTATTCCCACTTTTATTTTATTTTTAAAACAAAATTTTCCCGCAATTTTTTTTTTTTTTAATTCTTCTAAAACTTTGCCGCAAAATATTAAAGAGTTGATAATAAATTCACGTTACAGCTACACAACTTTCAAACATTATGCCGACAAAAAAATAATAATAATTTTCCGTAGAGCCGGGTAGCAACTAAAAAATTACAAATTTCATTCATATAATATTTTCTCGCGTGAAAGACTGTTGTTGATAGAATAAATATTTCGCGAGTTCTCGTATTCCCGCAGGTTTTTGAAATTTTTCCAACGTGAGGAGAAAGCGGAGGAAAAATCCAAGAGAATCGATCGAATTTTTTCAAATATATCCCCACGCTTCTCTCTCTCTCTCTCTCTCTTATTCATGAAACGAGTCGGCTCGCAACACGAGATGCAGTTAAACGATTGTTTATTTATATATGTTCCGCAGCGAAAAGGGATCGGCCATCGTGGTCGAAGTTCGCTTCGAGCCCGGTTCTACAGCTCCGCGGAACTTGTCCAATTAATTTTAAAAGGTTCTCGAACGAAAGGAAACTTTTAATTACGCAATTCGCCCGTCAAGAATTCCCGTGAATTTTTTATCGCCCGCCCGTGTTTCCTCGAGGTGTCGAGTGGCAAATAGAGAAGGGATGAGAGGGTGGCTCGACCTGTGACGATGGGGGATGATTAAACGACGATCGCGTGGACAAACGATGCTTGCTCAACTATGTAGAAAAAAAAAGAAAAAAGAGGTACTAGTGAGCACTTTATTATTAAAATACTTCTACGGGGGTAAGAAGATTAAAAGAAGGAAAAAAAACGAGTATTATTAACCCTTGCTTCATTATCTCGCTACAGTTGTCGATAAAGGATCGTTTGTTCGCGATTTCATTGCTTATACCTTATCTCTATATTGGTATCCGTGATTAAAGGATCGAACACTCCAGTTTTATGTTTTATTATCGTGAATCGAGGGGAAAAATAAAGAAATCAATTCGAGTTTCTGTTTTCATCGATCAGTTTTCAACGTGTAAGGGCGATCGAATCGTTACATACGAGAGAAAGAGGGAGAGAATTGTAATTTTTCAAGAGGCGAGGTTGAGAAGGTTTTTTAAAGAGTATTATTAAAAAAGGTGTGTTTCACAGGCGGCAAAGTTTCGGAGCTCCAGGAATAAGTGGTGCTTTAAAAATTAACCGGGAGTATTATATACTTTTTTAATTGATAATTCGGGCATCTTGGTAGCTGGTCTCTGATATCTTGGATTTTATTAGATAGCAAAAATCTTGTTATTTCGAAGATGGTTCACACCTTCATCGATCTCGACGATTTTGAAATACGCTGTTGAGAATATCGTTCTATTTGCATTTATCGATTCCTCGCGTTTTACGGAAAAATATTTTGATTTTTATGGAAAATTCAGCTTCGACATTCGATGATGTTATGGAGATTTCATCACAAGAAATGATAAACGATGAAAAAGATTTTCCCCCATTTTCTTCGACCGTTCCTCGATATTTATCGAAAATTTATTTCTGATATTTTCGAACATTTATAGAACGATATTAAACAATATACTTAATCTATGATGTCGCAACATGCATGCATTAGAAACTCGTATAATTCCAAGAAAGAAGAACGTTCTTTTTCTCTTTCTCTCTCTCTTTTTAACGCGAACAAACGTTCGTTTTAATAAATCTTAAAAGGATGAGCATCCCTTCAGCCGGCTATTAGCCTCCTCGAAAGTAGCTCCGTGGGGAATTACTGAATGGCGTGGAACTAACGCCACCGAGTTTCTACTTGTACAAACTTTGCCCGCTGGAATGCACGAGGAACGCTTAGTTAAGCAGAAATAAGGCCCTAAATGTTGCCGGTAGATTAAATATAAACAGCAACGAAGCAGGTACAAACGAGCCCCGGCTAAGGATTCTACCGGGAAGAAGCTACCCAGTGAGGAGGGTAAGGCTCTCCCTCCCCTTTCGGCCCTCGTCTTCGCGGAATATTGTGTCGCTGCAATAATCGCGACCCGTCAAAATTATCTCGAGAATACGATTATTGCGCTATTTTAACCGAACGAGCCGGGCAAAGTTTGACTTGGGAATCGTCCTATCCTTCCCCCTTTTAATTAACGTAACGCCCAATTTTGCGTATTTATAAATTTTGATCCAACACCCTCCACGGTATTCTACCGGGTGAGAGATGTAATAAATTGTCCTCTCTTTCCTACCCTTTCGATAGTCCAAAGATACATACACGGAGGAGGAGAAAAAGTGTCTGGTAAAAATTTAATTTTTGACCTGATCCTATTATACTCGCGATTAATCGTCGAATTGTCGTGACGAAAGGTGATTGGATCACTTTTGACTCGTGTTTAAATTATAGATGCAATAAATTATATCAAGAGAAAAAAAGGATCGAACGAACAAGGTGTTAATCAAACGTGATCACGAAATTTGAATTAATAATTCTAATATATCTTGATCTGATACTCGATATTATCGTCACTCGATATTAAAAAAATATAACTCGAAACCAGTTAGAGAAAATATCGAAATCGATAACATTATGTATTAAGTTCACTCTTTGTTTCCTTCTCGTGTCTTGGAACAAAAATATGTCACGCTCTCTACGACGAGAGTCCTGGACCGCCATGGTGTATCTATGATAAAACGCGAAACGTTGAATTCACGGCCAAAAATTCCACGGGCGGGAAACTCGGGCTGACAAGAGCTGCCGGATGGAAAATTCATCGGCGCTCTTTTCGAGACATCGAGCCGTTCTTAATCACGCGCGACCGAGTTGTCGCGTTAAAATCGTTGATCGTGCAGCTTTGACGTCCTCGTGAATTATTCCTCTAGTTCCCGCGATACTTCAACCAGATTAATATCGCCCCACTTGGTAGAATTTCCAAGTATTCAATTTTCGAGTCATTTAATTCTTTATTCGATTAATATACGGATCAAGATACGGTCCAATTTAACTTACTTCAAGACGATTAATTGTATTCCAATTGTATTATATTTGAATAATTTATTTCGTTTGAAAAGAACGTTTTGGAAAGGTATTCTTTTACGATCGCGTTATACTTCTCTTATCGTGATTACCTTTGAAGAAGAACGAATGATTCGATTCAAATGAAATTCCGAACTAAAAATAAAACCCTCCTAAAATATTTTCAATCGTCGTTCATTCAACCAATTTATTATACGATTCGAACAAGAGTAGCCTAGCTCGTCTCGTGGCGAGATTATTCCACTTACTCCTCCCATGAACAAGCCCGATCGCGAATCGAATAAAAGATGAATTTACACTTCGTGAACGCGGTTCCAAAAGTCATCCCCCGGCCGAGACAATACTCGGAAGGGAGGGGAACGAAACAGCGGGGCAGTAATTACCCCAATTAAACTCTCATTACGTCGTGAAAAGCATCGGTCCATTAACCCCGCCCATCGTTCCCTGTTCACCCCCTCCATCCTTCCCGACGAACAAAAGGATCTCCCCGGTAAAAATCCTCCGATCCACCTTGAAACAAGCACAGAGAAAGAGAGAGAGAGAGAGGGAAAGGGGGAGAATCTCCATCCAACGGAGGCCATTAATCATAATTGAACCCGTCGGTGTTTCGCTTATACCGGACAAAAAGGGGGTGGTTGCGAGAATGCGTTTCGGGGCGAGAACAAATCCAAGAGGGAAATACGAAAATAGGGAGGAGGAAACCGTCGATCGGTATGCGTTTCCTCCGCCTCGCAACCCTTATTGGCTCTCTCAGCGTTATTGAATTACGATAGAAGGATTCGTGCAAGAGGAGATTTTCTATTAAATGTAAATACCGTGTCGTGTGCTCGTGCACAGACTCTTCTCACCCTCCCTTGGAGGGTTTCGGGGCCAGCCAGGCAAAGTATACTCCCTCCCTCCGACTTTTCAATCGTCAGAAACGAGGATCAATCAGAAGAACAGATATACGAATTTTTCAATCGGTCCTCTCGCTAATTCCTTGAATTTATCGTCATTATTTGTAAATTCGTATCATCCGCTTTCGATTCCTCCAATTTTTCCAACACTGAAAATACGATTAATTTTAAAATTCCATAAGGAAAAGTAATCTTCCCCCTTTTCAGTCTCCTTTTCTCCTTTTCGGAGGAACGAGTCACGGATCGTTATCGATACTTTCACCGAGGGCGCAAACAACCACTCCCCGGCCCCCTGGATCGCTTTACACCGTCGCCTTCCGACCCGAAACCCTCCACCCCTTCCTCCCTCACTGCCAGAGATCGCGACCTGCGACGCATAATAATTCGCGTCAGCGCCGTTTTATCGCGTTAACGCGACCCCTCCTCGCCACCCCTTTTGGCAGCGATCAACCCTCCTCTATCCAGGCTACCCAGGGAGAGAACTCGGTAGGCGGGCGGAAAGATCGACGAGGGTTGCCGGGTCGATGCCAAGGAAACTGTCCACTTTCTCGCGATTTTACCTGAACCATCGTGTCGATTCTCCCCGTGGAATTTCCCCTCCCTCTCTTTCCTCCTCGTTCCTCTTCCACGGGGACAACAACCATCGTTCGTTCCTCTTTGTCTCCTTTCCCTTTTTCGTCCCTCTTCCCTTCGGCTCACGTCGAAACTCGGAGGGGCGAGGATCCGGCCTGTCCGACCGCAGGATGGACTATTGGACTAGAGGAGGAAGAGTCGGGGGGAAGGGAATCAGGCCTGTTACCGTGGTAACGCGATACAGAAACTAAATTCCGTCGCTGGACTAAGTGCACCTCTGACCAAAATTGCTCTGACTAAGCAAACGTTACGTTAACAATTAAAAATTGGGGTCCTGCGATTAATGCGCTTACGATACGATGAATAAAACGCGAACTATTCCTTTGGGAAATCTTCGTCATCGAGGGAGATCCTTCTCAGTGCGCGTTTATTTCACCGGATTACGCTAATTTCCGCTCGTATTAGTCTTAATATGAAAAGTAGAAGAGCTTTTATTTTCTCTGATCGCGAGATTCAATGAATCCCAGAGTCTTTCTTTCTTGTTAAATCAATCGTTTCGTGCTCGATGTTACGTTACGTTATAATTACAGCCTACACATCTTCATTAAAATCAGAATTTCTTCGTAAAAAAAAGGGATTCAACCGCTTTTATAAGCCACTGTATTCAAGATAGCTCTCTTTTTTAACCCCTAGATTTCTCTTTTCGAATGTCTGGAAGTAGTTAAAAAAAAAAAAATTCCCGTAAGCACGATAAAAAAATTACATTTTCGCGTACTCAGAGCCCCGATTCCGGTTGTTGCACGCTTGCCTCCGCGCCCGCTTTTCGGTTATTCAACCGTTCAACGAAATCTCTGCCGACACGTCGCGACGTATCCTGGAATCCTCGCCGCGGGGGTGGAAGAGCGCCTTTCACCCTCCAACGTTCTCCAACGTTAGTGGGCTCTTAACGCGCCGTGTCAAGTCGCGAGAGAACCGTCCCTCTTCGAGCTCGAGTTTCGCGCTCGAAAGATGCAAAAAAATTCCATCCGTGGAAATTTTCGGGCCCTTCGACCCCGCCAACCGTGCTGCTCTCGACCAATTTACCCGTCCAAGTCTGGACTCTCGTCGACAATTATCGCGTGAAAATTTACACTTTTTTCTTTCAAGCCTCCCGCATCGATTCTTTTTTCTTTCGCGGGGAAGAGAGGAAGAAGGGTTCTTTGTACAACTCTTGGATCGATCGGGATGATTCAAGTTAATTCCGACTGAATGAAGAACCAGTATGGAAACTATACTATTTTTCAATTCATTTTACTTGTAAATTAATCATAAATATGTTCGTTCGATAAAATACGAAACTTTTCTATAAATATAATTAATTGGAATATCCAAAATCGTAAATAATCATCAAACAACGAAACAAGATTTATCTGAACCCGCTAAATCACATATTAAACGAACTTCTCCCATAAACCAAGTGTTCGAACTTTCGATATGATCCCGACGACACGTCGTAAATCATCCAATCCCACCCTCTCCCCCTCGCTCTGAAATTAATCCACGAATTAATTCACGGATGTGACACTTCCCTCTCTTCTCTCCCTCTCCCTATTTACACCGAGCCAGCAGCAAGTTTTTTAATCCGTCTGCATCGCGAGGAACGGCCTGCTTCTCTCCATCGCTCCACAGATTCCTCGACGACGTCGTCGCTTCCGGGATTGGCCCTCCCCCTCCCCCTTCGGCCAAACTTCCCCGACGTCTCCGGCAAAGTGGCCGAAAGGAACGGTCCCGCTCTTGTCGTCCCTCGTTTCGACTTAATCGGGCTACCAACTTTTTCGTGGCAAAACCGTGTCTCCGCCTCGGTGAGAGAGGCCCGCATTGCCCCTCCCGCGCTGTCTGGCGGCGGTTCCGCCCGGCTGGGCACCCACCGCCGTCGCCGTCGTCGTCGTCGTCGTCGTCGTCGGGCCGAAAAACTTTCGCGCGATGGAGAACAATCGAATCCACCGAGAGATTCGTCCGCTTCCTTCCAATTTTCTGACGTTTCTTCCGCACTCTCCGCGGAAATTGACGTCCCCTCCTCCTTGAGGGGCGCGGGGGAGAAGGGTGGCAGTTCGATTGCAGCCGGAAACCGGCCGGGGATCGGAGCGTGCCTCGCTTTTCGCAGATATTGCGCGGAGGGTCCGGCCTTTTTCTTTGACACCGTGATGAGGATGGATTTGAGAGATCCAAGAGAATCTTGGATCTTGGATTCCTTTGTCAAGGGGATACTTTACTTTGTCGGAGATTGGTTCGGTGGTTGAACGTGATCGGCCGATTGGACAGAATTTTTATTTGGAACGACGCTTTCGATTACGAAATGAATTTTAATCCTCCAAGATTTTAAGTTCCAAAAAAAATTCAACTCGAATCGTCTATTAATAATCTTCATGGTGCAAGAAGTTGTTTCTCGTTAATTCAGAGCTTTGCTCTTGAATCTTGCACGAGCAACGCGGCTGGATTAAACGGCGCAAAAAAAAGTGGCCAAGATAAGAAAAGAAGAAAGAGGAGGAAGTGGAAAAAATCGGATGCTCGAAATCTTTCGAGCGAAAATTGAGGGAGGAGAGAATTCTCGATCGAGGCGCGACGAGCAAAAAGGAACGAAAGCATCCGCTCGTTCACGCCCGTGAAAAGATGTAAAAAGTTGCTCGATTGGAGCGGAGAGAGTTCGCGACAATATTGCTCGCCGAGCGACAAACCCCCCTCGTGTTCATATCGTCCTCGTGACACCGCGTTACTTTTCCAATCGAGCGAAACGTTTAATGAATTTCACGCTTTTCTTGGTCGACGATGACTTCGATTGAAGGGGGGCGTCGAAAGTGGGCGAAAGTGCGATCGGATCGAACATTGAAACTGCGTGATAACGGATACCGATTCGAATAACGAGCGCTTTCATTGAGGGTTTCCAACTAATTTGAAATAATTTGACGGAATATACAAGTTCATATTAACACATCCAACTGTTCCTATTGATACGCGTTAGCTATTCCACGACACGTTAATTATTAAAGTGGATGTTTGTTTCGTGATTGACGATGGATTCTTTTCAATTTTTCATCGGATATCATGTTTCGATGTGTATATTTATCGGAAAGATGTCTCGCGTGAATTATAATCCTCAGATATTTCTCACCATTTTTTATTACACTTTGCAATTTTCAAAAAGTATTTATCCAAAAGTAGTTTTAAGAATGCACGAGCAACGCGACCAACGAAGCAGTCTCGCAAGACAAATAATGAAAGACGCGATAAAATTCATGACACGTGCCCACTCCACAGTCACATTCGATCGATCGATATCTTCCACGTAGTTGAAAATATTTTAACGACACGATACATCTACAATATTTCAATTATTTAAAAACACGATACAAGATTCTTCGAATTTCGAAATTATCATCGTCGAATTTGAATTGGTTGGAGGTAAACAGAGAGAAAGAGGAAGAGGAAGAAAAAAAACCGATGAAATTTTACAATATGGTAATCGAAAAGATCTCGAATGAAGGATTAGGATATTCGTGTATCCCGGGGATCGTTTACCTCCTAGAATCGAATCGACGAGGGCAATTTGTCAAAGGGAATTCGGGCCAATTAATGGTATCGACGTTCGACGTTTTCGCGTGAAAAGTGATGACGTGCGCTTATTAATTGTGCGTCACCGTAAATACGAATCCGGGGGAGGGGAGGGGATCGGGTCGGAAAAGTTTCGACTCCGCTTCTGTTTCGAATATCAATTAAACCGTAATTATTCCGCGGAAATTGCGCCCGATAGTAGTTGTAAACATAATTTCGACCGCGGCCAACTTTATTCGAATCGATACAATTTGAAACAGACGACTTGCCGGTCTGCCTCCCCCTCCCCGAGCCTCCTTCCCCCTGCCCCTCCGAAATATTAATTAAACGGGTAAAATATCGGATGCGGAACGTAATCGGAACGAGATCGTTGGATAAGTTTAAATTACAACACGCCGGTTGGAAAAACGTTGTATGCATTTCTCGACTTAATTGAGGATCGCGTATCGCGCCGAGAATCGCGCGCATGTTTATGCATTTACACGCGATTCATAATTCAATTTTCCGCTCCATTTTTCCCTCGACCTCGATAATCGAGTACGAGAAAAGGGGAAAGGAAGAAAGGTATCGATACCAGACAACAAGCATAACGATTTGCGCCGATTTACGTTTCTCGCGTAACACCGCGAAAGATGACCGTCGTGGTTATCCCCTTTTATAGAACTTTCATACTCTATCGTCGTGCTCCCTCTTTCTTTTTCCCCGCACGACGAACGGAACAAATTTCGCGAATTATCGGCAAGGGTTTCCAAGAGATCTTCGGTAAAGAACAGTTTCGATTAAATCTCCGGTCTTCCGCGATCGGTGATCTTCTTAAAGGATGGTGAAAGGAACGCTCGCTCGATCGATGAAATGACGCTCGAGAGTCGGCCAAGATATTTCAATTCCGCCCGATTCCCGTGGAAAAAAAAAGCTCGATAAGAGGCGGACGACCTAGATTTCAGACCGGCAGGATCCGCGATTCACGGGGACACGAGGGATCGATCGATCGAGCCCCCGGTTTTCCAAGTAAAATGAAGACACGAGGCGTGTCCTCGAATCCTTTCCATTATTTACCACTGGTAAATGTATGCGCGCTACCAGTTCTCGGGAAGATAGAGATAGGTGCGAGGTTACTCGAGGAATCTCGAAAAGTCACCGATCTGGATTATCGATTCGCCGTTATCCCGCTCCTCCTCTTTCGAATATTTAGCTATGTTATCAATTTTCGGGGTGAATTTGGTCGCTAAATAAAAAATATACCGGGTCGAGTGGAAAAAGTGTATAGTAGAAACTTGTATCATCGATCAGGCGAGAAATGCGGACTCTAATGATTCCGAGATCAGAATTTCAAGTGAAATAATCATAAACATCGTTGTACCGTTGAACTAGAAATGGCACGACTAAAATCCTAGCGTGTTTCGTGAAATTAACCATCATTCCACTCCTCAATTCTAAAAAGAAGAAACTTGTATCATCGATCAGAGAGAGCAGGAACACAGATTCTGATGATTCGAAGAATACTTTACTTTGAAAAAGTAAAGTAGAAACTTGTATCTTGTCGAACAATACACACAGATTCTAAAGATTATTACAAGAATTACAAGAATGATAACGCTAGAAAAGCTACACGAGTCCAGTTTCTCGAGCTCGATGGAAGAAAACAAGAATAATTTACCCAAGGAATAACTACAAAGCAAAAAGGTCGGCGAGCATGAAAGAGGATAATGGGCGGGACAAGCTCCTTTGCTTCCTTTTGCTCGATACCATACCGTCCATTTCCCCGAAAATCGCGTCAGGGAACGCGAGGAATCATCCACCGGAACGTTTTCCATCAAGACACTCCAACTCCGCGGATATTTCCCATCAACGAGGAGGCCTCCCCCTCTTCCAGTGTTTTCCGCCAACCTTTCATTACCCTCGTCACACGAATCTGTTTCAGGTCCCCGGCTCCTTTTCCTCGCGCTTTCCCGCCGAGCATTAACGCGTGAAACCCGAAGAGGATGGCCGTTTCCCCTCCCGTCCTCCTTCCCTCTGGATTCATACCCGACCGTCAAGACACGGCCAACAATGGGAATTTCGGAAACCGTGTCGGCTTCCACTGTGTGTCGAGAGTTCAAACTCGATGATAGTTGTTCGGGGGAGGGAATTAACGATATTTCCCCGTCTACTTCGACTTTGCACGGATCCTCCACTCGCTTACGGAATGTATAATATCAGAATATAGAATAAGATACATTCGACGCGGCGGAAGGAACAAAATTGAAAAGAAAATGATTGTATAATTATAGATGCTAAAGTTTACATTTTACGACAATTCTGTAACAGTAGAGGTATCTTCGTTCATTCTTAAACAGAGCACATATTCGAATAGCCTTTTTCCTTTTTCAAAAAACCACGGTCTGCTTTCTAAAAAACTGTCCATTAAAAGCCAACGCCGCTTTTGTACCTTTTTATACTTTGATTCATCCGGGACATTCATAGAGTGGAGTCAGTTTGTCGAGCGTGTGTTTCCCCCGCCGTGGCGTTCAACAAAAATGAAAAACAGAGGGAGGGAGGGAGGATAGAAAAGAGGGAAGATCAAAGGGTGGCAGGGTTTTCCGCCTCTGAGATCCGTCCACCGACCCTTTAACCAAACTCTCGCATCGGTCGAAAATTTCTTACATCCATTCCAGGCAAGTGTTTCGCGGCGGCGGCGGCGTCAAACGTTCCCGGAAGCGACAATCAAAAAGACGTACCAGAGACGCGGACCGGGAGAAAAATTGCGCGGGAGAGTAAGGCGGCTCCGTCTTGAAAATGTCCATCCAAAGGTTAGAAGAAAGTTTTAGTTTCAAAGCGACCGACATCTGGCTTTTCTTCTCTCACGATCCCGAGAGAGACTCGCGCTTTCGTTAATTAGCTCGGCGAAACCGCGCCGAACGGACTGCAAAGGAAACGAGCACGTGTATTGCACGAGCGAGGGAAGGCGATCGTTCCCTCTTCGTCAGTTGGTTGACAAACGAAGCTATTCAGAATCGCGAGAGGATTTCTTTTCACTTGGATGATTCCAGATCACGTACACCTTCATCTTTCATTTATTCGCAAACGATAAGTTTTTAGAATAATCTATCCACTCATTCTCTATTATTCGTTCGAACGATACTTCAAAAATTAAGAGATTCCTCTAATATTATTTCCAAACAATATTCCAATTCATTCGTTTCTCCATTTGCATAAAATAACACTGTTATTCCGTATCTCTCCCGATTGCTTTCTCAATGCCCATCCTCGATATCCACGCGATTATAAAACTTTTCGCGATTTCGACAATAACCACGGCTGTGAATTATATACCCGTGGTACGAAAACAAAGAGTAGGCAGGATAGGAAGGGTGTCGAGGCGTGTAAACGGGGTAAAGATCCCTCGCGAGCCTTTGCGTCTCGTCGCCTATTTGCCTCCGCGACAGGAAATTAACAGTTCTCTCTCTCTGTCTGTCTTTCTACGCATCCCACACACCGCATTGTTCGCGGAGGAAAATAATCGGGGATTCGTCACGCTCGTGCGTGCATCGATATTGAACGAGCACGCGGACTCGAACGCGGAAATTTCAAGGATCCCTTTCAGTCGATACTTATCGCGGATAAATAGTAATTAACTTCCTACGGGGATCTATTCTACTATGCAATCGCTGCTCGTTCGATCGTTCTGAGTCTGCTTTGACGTCTGAGTTCGTTCGAAGTGGAGGGATGATAAAGGGAGAAGGGGCTTCGCCTCGACACTTGGATGGTATTTTCGAAACTCGTTTTTTTTTAAATACGCTGCTTTGTTCGAATTTATTTTAATTTTAACGCGCTCGTATTGCGTGTTTCACTTTTCTAAGGGAGATTAAGTATAGTAGTCTTTAATTTTTAATTACAGGAAACGGGGGAGAGAGATGTATTTGTGGGAAGGAAATCTTTTTTTAAACCGATTAGCGGATCCTCCCCTGTTGAATCGATTATCTTTTGCAAATAAACACGCTTCAGATCGCCGACCATTAATAACATCGGCCTACGTTTTAAATCAACAGACCTCGATAAAACGCGCAATAACAACGCGCTAAAAATAAACAAATGTAAAATCTCTTAAACGGATCTAAAAAAAAAAAAAAAAAAAAAGAAAAAAGAAAAAAAAAACAAAGGTGAAAACAACCGACCAAGCGTTGCTCTAAATTCTTTATCTCGTGAATGACGTTTAATCGCGCGATAATCTATAATATATAAAAATAGTAAAAATAGTTTCTCTGCAAAACTATTCCAATAAATAACTCTGACCGAGTCTCTGAATAATAATTGCCGTGCCAATTCGAATCACGAAAATATGAAAAATAAGAAGGAAACTTTTACACGATATACTGTTAATACATTATCTTTTCGCAAACGACTAGTCTAGTTTTTTCCCTCCCCCCCTTTCCCCCTAGATTCGTAAACAAATTTCGCAGCAGAGCGCAGCAACACCCGGAGGGGGAAATTCAGCAGCTGGTGTTGCCAAAACGAGCGGAACGCGATAGCTAATCAGATAATAGCCGAGCGTGGAGGGTGGAAAAATCGTGGCTGAGAATTAATCGGGGCGTTTATATCCCCGTTTAACGTTTTTCCTGGACGGACGAAAACGCGGCTGGCACCGCGTCCAGCCCATCTCTCTCTCTCTCCCTCATATTTCCATTTTTTTTGGTCTACCAGTGGAGTAGACCGGTGCTCAGATTTATAGTTGTACCATCCCCGATAGAGGTATTTTGAAACACGGCTTTCAGATTAGGACGGGTGTACAAAGAGAGCAGGGTGAACGCGTTTTACGGGCGAGACAGGGCGATGGAATATTTCCGGAGTTGGCGGATCGAGCACGGATGTAGTATAGATTGGGCAGGATTTTTATTATGATCGGGTTACTTTTAAGATTCTTCTTTTTTTCTTTCTTCTTCTTCTTCTTTTTTTAAAGGAGAAATGGCAAGATATTTTATTAAGAAATTGTAAAAGGGAAGTGCGAAGAAGTCGTTGCAAGATAGCAAGTTCGCCACCATGAATCCATCACGGGACGGCAAGATGACAGTTAATGTTTTTAAATCGCAATATTATCCTTTGCACGCGATATCGCGCCACGATTTTGAAATATATACCCTCTGATCAGCCATTCATGAGACACCATAAGTTATATACACCTCGAAGAATAGCCATGGTATCATCTTTCTCTCCTATCATTCGATAAATAAATTTTTATCAAAATAATAACGCGAGGTCGTAAACGATACGATAATAATATTTTTCTTCGTCGAGTAATAAAATTATTGCATCTCAAATATAGTCTAATCTATCGATCGAAGGATGATTTATAGAAGAACTTATAAGGTGGATAAGATAATTGGTATTTTTTTTGACGCGATATTTCATCATCATCGGACTCCTCAAGGCCTTTCTTCTTCGAACGTCGATTGTTCTCTTTCTTGAATTTCGTGAAACGTGGAAATTCACAAGTTGAAAAAGACGTTTCTCGCGAAAAAACGTTGCGCCGTTTAATACAGTCAAAGTATAGGGGGAATTCAGAATTTTAATCCGGGGGAAGTAGGTCGATATCCGAGTGAGCGGGTTACGGGATTTATGTATTCAAAGTGCGCAGCTCGGTGTCGGGACCTTTTAGAAATAAGGAGGTAAGAGAATTTATTCCACGGGAACAATGGGAGAACGGGAAGTTTCGTTGTTAATTTGTGGAAACATTTCGATAGACCTCATTACTTAACTAGATTTCCGAATGGAATATTAAATGGTAATTTCAAGAACCATGGCATAATAAACACGGGTGAAATTCTGCAAGAAAATGGATTAAAGGAGGAATAACGAATATCCTAGAGCAAAGAAAATAAAAATACTAACAAAGAATACATTATCCCAATAAGAAACGAAAACACAGCCTTTTGTTCCTAAAAATAGCTATTTTCCAAAGCTCCCCCTCCCTCCCCAGTTACAGTGAAACTCGGTTAACGTCCTCGCAAAAACCGCGTGACTCCTCTGGTTCCCAGTCGTCCACCGCGCGAACAACGGCCCGTTTTTCAGAACATTTGTCGGCCGGTCACGAAACAGACCCGTCATTTTCTCGCGTATCAAGAGAAGATCTGAGAAGGGGATGTCTCCCACCCCTCTTGTTTCCTCGGTAATCGCTTAAACCCTTCCGCGCGCGGGCAGATCGCGGAAACCGAGTGTCAAGTAGGCCCGCGAATCGTGAAATTACAAGGCGCGCTCCTCCTCCCAGTAATTTCACGGGTTGTGGATATCGGCTCTCGGTTTTTAATGAAACAGACTTGGTGGATTTTCACGCGACCTCGACTCTTTCCTTTCCGACGGGGAGAGGAGGAGAGGGAAAGGTTGGCCTCGTCACGATCGCTCGTTTCCGGTTTCAAAGGTGATTCGTGGAATTGGACGCCGAACCTTCGCCTTTTTTCGCGAAGAACGGGACGGAATTTGTGCGTATTCCGTTTTACGACTCTTTGTTTCCTTCTTGGTTAGAGGGATTTGATTTATCTTCTTATTTAGAAGGGATTAAAAGAGAGAGAGAGAGAATAGAATTTTTATAATCGTTGTTATTTTTATGATGATTTGTACGACCTCGAACAATTTCGATTTAATATAGATTAAAATCGACTTGGTTGATCGGAATTGTTACGATTTTTGTTACAAAGTGTGTATGCGCGCTTCCAACTTGGGTGGAAACTTTCGCGCGCGAGGAAATTTCCAATTCAATCCGATGGCCTCGCCATCAGTTAGAAAGTTTACCGATTACGTTTCCACTTATCAGATCTCCTCGTAAATGCACAAGTATCTCTTATTTTTTCTTTTTTTTTGAATGCTTATCCGATTATCGGCATTATCGATTGTGTAAAAGAAAAAAAAAAATTTCAACAACGTGAAGATATTTCTTCATCTTCTTGGCGAAATACTGCCAAGAATTATAACGCATACATAACGAAATGTATCTTCTTTGTCTTCTAAACAAGATTTTTGCAAATTTTATATTTAGGTAGAATTTAGAATTCATTTAAAAAAAAAATTCCAATTTTTAAAATGATATAATGTTCCAAAGCATGCAAGAAAGCAAGCATCGAGGAAAGAATCACATGTAATTTGTACATCGTTCCTTCAATATTTACTCTGCTTATCAAAAATTTCAATACGAAATCAAACACATCCGTATTCTCGATCAACTTACGAACGATTCGTAAGTTTCTACAATTCCAATCAACGCAATATCTATTAACACAATACTCTCTCCTCAAAAAAACAGAGAAAAAAAAAAGAAACTAGAAGAGAAACCCTTTAACATCCTTTAAGTGACACAGTATCCGTCAAAACCCGTCGAAGCAAGAAACGAGAAGAAGAGAAAAGGAGAGAAGGGAACCGGAAAAAAAAGAAAAAATCGCGTCGAAGGTGAAATTGCCAGGCGAGGAAATGGTCGACAACACGGAAACACGTAAGAAATTTGATCTGCAAGCTGGGATATTAAACTCACAGGGGAGAGAAAAAGGGGGATGGAAGAGTCTCCTTCCCCTATCTACGTACAGAAAACCCCGAGTCGGGTTCAAAAAGTCGAAAGACGGCAAAGCATCGCTACCGTGCGGGGCGGACCTCTGATATCAAAGGTAGGGAGATAAGAGAACGCTTCTCTCGTCGAGATTGGCACTCGAGATTGATACACGCGTGCTTGATTTTCGCTTGTTCTTTGAAGAGACTCGCCGGCCATCACTCAGCCTTCTTCTTTCTTCCTCTTTCTTCCGAGGTATCGTTGCGAGCTGAAAATTGCCCTCCGCCCCTTTTCCAGCGAATTTCTCGTCGGTCGAGTGTGGGGCGAAAAGAGATTTTTGCATTTGCATTTCTCTTTCGGGTGAGAAACGGGACTTTTGATCGATTTCGAAACGTCTTAACTTTCGATACGTTTTGAAAAAACTTTTATTAATTTACGATTGGTCGTGGATATGTAGATCGTATACCTCTTTTTTCACGCCCATAAAATGATACTTTATTTGGATATTCGATACGCACACTTGTCGGTAATCTAATGAATGAGTCGTTGATTAATGTACGAATCGATATAAGAATTTGCAATAAATCAATGAAGTTTATCGAGGAGAGAGATTTCGAAATAATTATCAGAGAAATATCTTCTCTTGGAAAAATATCTCGACAAATTTTTTTCGGCCTATTTCGAAAAAAGAAAAAATCTGCAGCACACGAAATAACGTACTCGTACAGAGGAGGCTTCATATCGGCTAATCTGTGTACTGATAACGCGAGGAATATATCGCTATACTGCGAATTATGAATACGATGGACCGTGTAATACTCGATCGATACGTCATAAAATCAATGCCTTTGCAGTAACTTATCGTCGATATATCGAGTATCAATATAAATATCATGCAATACATTACGCGAAATATCATCGAAAGAAACTGAAACAATCTTCTCACAAAGCTAAATAGTCACGATTCGTTTCGACGCATCGAACATAATATAATATCCCCTTTATTCATCTCGATCAAATTTACTCAAATTCTTTCCCCCTATTTCGAATAAATAGGGAACGAAACAACTGTCCCATTAACTTTCGAGTATAAATATAAATTAGGATGCTCGAATATAATATCATAATTTCGAGAAAAGTTATTCGAAACTACCGACAACAATAGCAATACCTGCGTGCGTGGCCTCGCAACGTAATAACAATTCCAAAACCTGTTAGACGTTCTCAAACCCCCTCGAGGACAACCCCCCGGGGTGCAAACACAGAGGTTCAATCGAAAACTTTGCGTGCCGTTTACTCGTCGATGCGTGACCACGCAACAACTTGCACCATCACCACGATGCTAGGTCATTTGTACGTTAGGTGCAGGTAAAGAGGAGCCTGGGATGCTCTGACAGGTGGGCGTTACCCGTCTAATCCCGAGACCTAATCTCCTCGAAAAGTGAAATTCCATTCCGTGAATTCCCTCCGACGCAACGTATTCTTTCTTTCCCACGCGTCGCCCTCCCTCCAACGATTCCACGAACGAGCTAATCGACCACCCCACGCTGTTCAAACCTTTCCAGCCTCTGTTTAAATTGGAATATTCATGGCTCGGTTCACTCGGTCACGAGACGGTCCCCCGATTGTTGTTTCAAACGTTGCAGCACGCGCGCCCTACATATTCCGCTCGAGAGCCGGTGCATTTCCAAACATGGCGCACCGCTCGAATCATATGTACACTACTGTTCAAAATGTCGGTAGATGACTTCTACTTTTAACGAATCTTCAATATGGAACAAGTGTACAAACGCAGAACGCTTCGCTTCGTTGATAAAATAGTCTTCTTAAAATTCGTCCTCGGATAGAAAAGAATCTAGGAAAAGAAAAAAAGATACGAAAGTATGTCGAGAAGACACATTTAACTTAATCCCAAGACTTTCGATTTCCTCTGCGCGTGTCCCATGATCCATCTCTCGATGGGACGACAAAAGCCGCGCAGATTGGACAACGCGATCCAAGATTTGCAGGGAATACTCGTGCAGCAAGGGGAGGGAAAAGCCGCTCTGCTTCGCCATCGGTTTGATAAAAATTGTTCCTCGTCCCGGCGGACGGACGAGGCACGGGGCGAGCCTTTAATCCGGGTCACAATCCGCATGCATCATCCTTCCTGTGATCGATCTTGCCCGCCAAACGCGCGCTTTTTGTCCGTTTCGCGGTAATGAAATGGGCCGGGCCGCCCTCTCTTCTCACCCAGAGAGAGGGGATCGCTTTTAATTTGCCACGGTGAGATGGAGCGAATTCGAGGATTCGAGGCGGAAGTTTGAACATGAGCGGCTCTTTCTTTTCGTTTTTTTGTCTTTGAAGAAAAAGTTGAGAGTTGCAAGAGTCTCCCCCGGATAAACGTGATTTGTTAATTCCGTGATTAGCGAAATTTTAATCTCCCCGATGCTTGGTTAGATCGGTTTTAGATAGGCGTTCCGCACAATGAGAATTTCTCATCCCCGACTCTTCAAACTACTTTACTGAAGTGGATATATGTTGTTTCTACTAATTTCGTATCGTTTCGTATAATTTCTCGTTCAATTTTTTTTTATTTCAAGAGAACTCGATCGAAACTGGCCTCCTGATGTTACATGACCGATATCCCCTTCTTCCCTGTTCACTCCATGTATCGACGATATCGCGCGTTTAATTCACAGCTTTCATCCGCGGGTAAACACGGATGCTTCGCGATTTAATTGGACATCAAACAATAAAGCTAGGGGGAGGGGAGTGGCTGGATCCTGTTTTGCATCGACAAAAGCGTGCGACGCTCCTTTAAATCGTTGCCAGACGCTGACACGCTGACCCCGCTGCCATTCCATCCAATTCCATCCAATATTCGAAGCCGGAATTCCACGGGAAGAGGCAAGATCGAAAGCAACGACGAAGAAACGGCGAACAAGAAAATACGGGGAACTCGTTTCGTTCGGGAAGAGGGTTATATATACGGGGATATAGACGAATCCATTGGTTCGAGAGCCCATTTTCACCACGTCGCCCTTTACGCATCGAAATCTAATAATAACCGCACCGTATACATATGCATGCGCATCGATTCGCGTTTCCAGCTGAACACACGCGTATACGGGGCTACACAGGGTGTTTCGAATCTTGCCGAACGTGTCGTTCCTCTAATCCTCCTAATAATAAAAGAAACGTTTCCTCGATATCCTCGACAAATCTCTTTCCCGCGCAAGATTTTATTATTTTCCATCCAACCGTTTCGACGTTTACTTCCGACAACGAACATTCCCCTTTCCTTTCCCCCGTTGAGGAATTTAATCGCGCTTGAATGGAGATTGCACGCGTAATTTCGAGAAGAGAAAAGGACGGCTGGGGAAATTTTGAGGGAGGCGATTGATGAATTTTCAGGACACGCAGTGTGCACGCTCCATTCTACATACGTGTATAGTTGCACGGTTAGAACTATTATCGGGGCGCTGGTCTGGCCAAGGGTCGTGCGGTCACGTGCACCAGATAGCGGTTCACGAATCACTGGGCACGGATCCATTCAACGAGAAACGCCGATGCATAATCTACGCGGTATTTCGCGAAATCTCGCTTGGCCAAATCGATCGGACTGATCTGCGCGTGTTTCGAAACGAAATTTCGAAAATGTCCTTGAACGATGAATTCCAAATATCCACCACTTTCGTCGAACCCGCCGCTCTCTTCGCTTTCCTTTCAAATGGAAATTATTAAGCGATCCGTAGATCGCATCTTTTCTACAATCAGGTTTCTCGATGTTGCTCGTAAAAAGTGCGAGCGAATTTCTATAATCGATACAAATTCTCACGGATAAAATATAGGCAATGAAAGAGCGAACGAGTTTTTCCGTAATTTCCAGATCGATCCAGAGAAGAGGAAACGTTGAAACGGGAAGGAAAGAACGTGTTTTGTCTACAGGCTACACGCGGAAGTCGACCGTCACTGAATTAATTATCCTCGCTTCGACTCGACCGCAAACAAACCCCCCCTGTGATCGATATTCGATATTTGCCACGACGCGCTGACATGTTTATGGAAATATTCGTGACGTCGTTACGCGACGTCCTAACATTCGACCAGGACCCTGAACTTTCCAATTAATCATCCAACGCGTCGACTTAAATAAATCCACCGATCAATCCCCCATCTTTCTCACACTTTTCATCCGTTTCTCCGCGAATCGCACGAGAAATTTATCTCTCGCGCCTAACGTTTTTCACGCGATCCCTCGCCCAATAAACAAAACTCGACCCTCGCACGCGCCATTCGTTAGATTTCCTTGCGGGTTTCGAGGTGAAAGGAAAAAACCAAAAAGAGAGAAAAGGAAAAAACTTGGCGATTCGATTTACAATATTTTCCAAATTGGCCACATTTCGCTCTTCGCTTCCCTCTTCGAGGGATTACGGATCGACAAATAATATTGGCGGCGAGTCTGGAGAATTTCCAGGTATATCTGGAAGAAGGGATCGTTATCATCGGTTGTGATAATTCTGCGGATGGAGGGACCGTGCGAGTTCGAGATCCCCGATCCATCTTCTTTCGGGGAGAAAAATCAGTCGCTCGTTCGTCGCACGGGACGAGAGTTTTTTTTAATTACCAACGGCTCAACGGTTGGTAATGATGACGAACGAGCTCATTCGTATTGACGTCATTGGAAGAGGAGGGGAGGGAGACGTATCGGATCAAAGGTGACAGAATTAGTGCTCGATGATATCAGCCAGTCGTACAAGTCTTTGTATTTTACAAGAGTTCGATTAATAAGTTATTTGAGTAGAATGATTCTTAAAATTACAAACACATTTCGGAAAAGCCGAAATCTTGAAGTCTCGATACCGTTTTCGTCCCTTTCGAATACAATTTCGTAAAGATACGAGATTTTCGCAGCTTTTGTGACCGTGTACTTTCGATCCATGTGAAAAGAATCCGTGCAAACTTATTATCGATTGAACAATCAGTACGAATAATCGCGTGTCTACACGAATGTTCCAAAATTAAAAAAGATTCTAAATCGAGTTCGTTGTTGTTAATTTCGAATTCCAAAGAATTCCACAAAGGGAAATAAAATAAAATGGAATAAAACAGACAACGTGCATTGGAAGAACAAAGAAGGAGAAAAAAGAGCGAAATCGCGATGATCGATGATCGTTTATCTGAATTTTTTTTTGGGAGAATTCACGGCGGTCCAACGACTCGTAAATATCACCGGTGGTGAAAATTTCATGTATGCGCACGTGGAGCATCGCACCCTCCGGCCGTGTTCACCAGGATCCCTCTCCGTTTTTCACTTTCCTCCGGTCTGACGGTCATAAAAAACCGCTGACCGATATTATCCACTCTAAGCTGGTTTACAATGTTCCTACGTGTTCTGTCAGCTCTTCACGCCGACGGGGCGGCCGCTCAGAGCCAAAACGAAAAAGCGCAACGGGCCATGTCGCCACGTGACGTGAGTAATTACCGGTACGAGCGTGCGTGCACACGCGTGGATTATATACGGGGTTGCCTAAACGCCTACTATCGTGTCTCGCGTGGGGAAAAGAGAAATGGAATAATACGATAGAGAGAAAGAGAGGAAAAAGATGATTCGAGCGTTGTCGTCATTAAAAAAAAAAGAAGATTTTTAATCGCGTGAAATAAAACCAAGTTTCCAATAATTCTTTTTTCGTATAAAAGAATCATACGAAAATAAGAATTTTGAAATTTCGCAATAAGAATCGTGGAAACTATTCTTGGGTTTTATCATTATTCTCGAAAACAGTATACGGATTTTTAAGAAAGATAAAAATACAATTCGATACAATGTACGATATTTTCTTAATATCTCGCGCTCTTCTAATTTTCCTCTACAGTTCATGCAAATAGAATATTTTTTCGAGAAGGGGGAGATGAGCGAATTTATCTCGCCACCGTGTATAAGCACAGGGCAAGATTTTTTTTAATAGCCGTCAGCCGGAAACCCGTCGGATTAATGCGTTCCAGCGTAATGAGAGGCGCAAAATAACCGGGGAAAACGTGCAACCCTTTCGCGTTTCACCATTTCGCCGTTTTCCCGTACGAGAATGGAAGTCAAACGCGCGATTCCACGGCCAAGCTACATTACACGGACACGTGCAATGCTAATCAAATTGATCACGTTCGAGATCACGTTAAGACCTAACCTTAGGGAACTTTGTGTGACCGATAAGCAAGTCGATAATCGAGTACCTGACCTACTCGTCCGTTGGAATTGTTGGAACCGAGCCGATTTAAAAAATAATTTCTTCCATTCGGATCAATTGTTAAGACAATTGATAATATTGGAAATTTTTCGTTTCATTTTCTTTTTTTTTTTTTTTGTTTTTTTTTCCCCCTCGTATTTTAAACGTAATTGTAAGACACTCGAAAGATAATTTTTATCGCATCATTTCATACATACGATTTCTAATTTTGATTTTTTTTCTTTTATATTGGACTTGGCAAAAATGCGAGTCACCTTTATTGGATTACCCGTTGATTTCACTCAAACGGAGAGGAAAGTTTCGCAAAAGTCTGTCTCGTCTCACCCTAATCCAGGAACATCTTGACGGGGGTTGATGGAATTTGACGAGGCTTTTATGCAAATGTACCGAAGACCTTCATCAACCACGTTCCTCGTTAAATGATCTTCTCGAACCCGTGTCATTCGGATCTCGCGAATTCGATATATTAATCAGGCATTTGAAAAAAAAAATATCAGAATGACTTTTATAGATCGGAAATTCTAGTAGCAATAATTAAACAAACAACATATTTAATTTTTCCTTATCTCTTATTAAGATACGAGATCTCTGTATGTCGTCCAAGTTAAATACTCGAAAATGATAAACTATAAATTGTCGATACGTCAATATGTGCGATCTTTATACTCGTTATCTTCAAGAAATCATCTATTTCAAAAAAAAAAAAAATGAAAAATCACGTAAAATATATTATACGATACAGCGATTTATTCTTTTTTCATTTGTCCAGAGAAAATTTCCCAACTCTCGAATTTTTATCATTTTTCTTTTTTTCATATTTTGTGATTTCGCTCGAAAAAAATTTTTTTATAACAGACCGCGTTAAAACCTGAATATTTCATACTTTAAAATTTCCCTGTATCTCGTATCATTACGAAACTACACACTGAAACTTTAAGAGTCTTTCGAAATGATATTCCATCGACAAAAAAGGAAAAAATAAATAAATAAACGAAACGAAATAAAAGCTGATAAATATTCTACCTTCATATTTATTTATTTCTTTCATTCTTCACGGTATCTTCAAAACTCCCTCTGTCTCTCGTTCGACACGAGAGAACACGAGCCACTCGCATATCGGGCAACAAGTAAAACGGGAAAACCGATTACTAGAGAGATAGAGGAACACCGGCACACTCGTAACGGTGGGAAATACGATGGTGCAGGCGTATACAAATTATTTTTCATTCATACCGGTACACAATTCCGTTTTGTAGAGCGGTGCACTTTAATTTCTCCAGAGATTTATGCAAGCCAGGACCGTTTTCAGCTCTGTGTGTACACGCGTAATAACGCGGATGCGTGTACGCGGGGCTTGCTACATCGGTTACACGTACATTTTCAGCGAGCCGAAATGTCAGCGATCTTAATGTCCTCGCGAGGAAGATTTACGGGGACAGGTCCGCCTTCATCCTTTTCCTTCTCTCTCTCTCTCTCTGTTTTTTATCCTTTTCAATTATTCTTCCGTGATGACGAGAGAGGCGAAAGTTTCGTGGTATTAAAAAGATTTTTGCGCACGATTAATCGACGATAAAATTTTAAATAGCGAGTATATATAGGTATATATGTACAGTTTCTTTTTTCGTTCAAGTTTAATCCTTTGAATTTCGCCTTATTTTTATTCGGTGAGGGAGGAAATTGTTGAATTATTATACATATGAGAACGTAACGAGAGAATGGGCACGTAGAGGAGAAATAATCGCTTCTAATTGTAAGGAAACGAAGATAATCTATCGCGAACGAAAATTAATCGAGATTATCGATTGTTGCATCATTTTGGTGATAATAGAGCAATCCTCGCTATCTGTTATATGGAATCTTTTCGATGGTATTATTCCTTAACGAAAGTTTTTTTCCTGAAGTTTCCAACAAGTTTCAAAACTCGGCTCCGTGTATTCGCGACACGCATCCCATGAATTAATGCTCAAGTTAAGGGGACGCGGTTTTAAATTAGTTAACCGTTGAAGAAGATCAGCGAAACGCGGCAGCCGATCGTCCGCTGTTTTCTCCGGGATACGAGGTGAATACAAATTCTAAGCGCAGGATTAGGGGTTGAATTTTAAGGAAGCTCGAATAGAATCGGATCCTCGAAAAAAAAAACGAGTCTTCACGATCGATAACTTTTGACTCGATAATGGTTTTCATCCGGTGATTTCGAATTATCGTAATTGAAAATTATCATAAATAAAAATCTGTTTTGAAACGGAGGATGATAACGATAATTTTCGAACGTGAAATCGTTGTTGAAAAAATTGTTATTGATCATAGACTTATTTAATTATTTTCGTGATATAAAGAAATCTTATAAACCTTCTTCCAGTGGATCACGCGTGATCGATCGATATATCGATGGTAGAATCTCGTCAGAGATCATAGTACAATGCAAAGATCGATTATCACGAAAATTAATAGGTATTAGTTATGATAAAAAGATAAGTAATGTGCATCGTTTTATTACCATCGTATCGATAATCGATCGTGATCGAGATTATTTTTATTCCTGTATTATGTTTCACGAGGCTTATAAAGTATTCCAACTATGTATATATATATATAGAAGCTTGTTTTTCATCGTATTACTAGTCTTTTCTTTTTCTCGATAATTTTAGTCGACGATTAATATCCATGGCCGTGTTATCAAATCATCGCAACCTCCAAAGCTCTTTTTAATTTGTTGCATGTATTTCGATTTATCAAACGAGACAATGAATAGTTGAGATGATGACACGTTATGTTGTCTCAAAGAGATAAAAATCTCGGAAGATATAAATCCGGAAGTTATGGTTTCCTCTGATAATCCGGAAATAAATTCATCAATTTGTGATTCTTCCTCGTTGATTTCCTAGATGGATTTCCATTTTCTTAATGTCAATAATATATCGATTATGGTATTAGAGGAATTTAGACAAATTGTTTCGACAATTAAACGGAGATCCATCGTTTCCTTCTTTTTCCTTTTTTATTTCTGACTAGATATTTTCTTGTATCTGTATCGATATCGTATCACGCGGAATAGAAATTACGCATATAATATGCGCTCAAACAATTAGCTTAGAGCAAAGAATAAATACGTGACGAACATCTAGGAAGGAAGTATTAGTCAACGAGTTTTAATTAACAGAGTACAAATGACGAAAACGAAAGGCAAATATCATAAGTTACATAAGTCGTTGTCATTACTCTGATGATAGTCATCTACGAGTTATAACGTAATCGGTCAATCTTCGAGGAATTGTGTTTGGCTGTTGATAAGAGAAAGCTATATATAAGGTGTCGCGAGCAAGTTGCATGGCACATTTGAGACGTCAATCATCGGTAATATTACCGATAATAGAATAGAATAGAATATTTATATCAAGATGCGCGCCTACGTTTTTCTGCTCGCTTCCCTGTCTCTCATCTGCTGCGTATGGGGTAACAATCTGATTCTTGGCAGACGTTTGCCCGGCGAGTTAATCCTCCAGAATCGAACCATCATCAAGGTGAGATATTCGTTTTTCTAATTCGATAGTTCATCGATATCGATCGATTATATATTTATAGATTCGATTAGATAACAATCTGAGGAAACGAATCACGACAAACAAATTTTCCAAGGTCTCATATTTTATGTAGGTTTTATTTTCTTTTCTTCTTTCTTTCTTTCCATTCCAGCCATCGATAACAGGCGTCAGCCACACTGTTACGATCGGTGCAACCGCGCCATCCGATCACGTAATCTCATACTTCAGCGTGGTAAGCTTGAATCCAAAGGTGGTGAAGATAATACCTATTAAAGGTAGCATTGGCACTTCATCGATCGTCGTACTTGGGATCGGATTGCCTAGTTGGGGCATGTTTTTAAAGGTTGTCGTATTCGCTGTTCCCAAACTTCCCGAACCCACCACACCGAGTACCACAACTGAACAACCACTAACGAGCACCGAACCAGACACGACAACGAGTCCTGAAACAACCAGTACACCGTGGACCACCGAACAATCAACGAACACCGAACCAGAAACGACAACGAGTCCTGAAACAACCAGTACACCGTGGACCACCGAACAATCAACGAACACCGAACCAGAGACGACGACTCCTAAATCAACCAGCACACCGTGGACCACCGAACAATCAACGAACACCGAACCAGAAACGACAACGAGTCCTGAAACAACCAGTACAGCGTGGACCACCGAACAATCAACGAACACCGAACCAGAGACGACGACTCCTGCAACCAGCACACCGTGGACCACCGAACAATCAACGAACACCGAACCAGAGACGACGACTCCTGCAACCAGCACACCGTCGACCACCGAACAATCAACGAACACCGAACCAGAGACGACGACTCCTGAAACAACCAGCACACCATGGACCACCGAACAATCAACGAACACCGAACCAGAGACGACGACTCCTGAAGCAACCAGTACACCATGGACCACCGAACAATCAACGAACACCGAAGCAGAGACGACGACTCCTGAAACAACCAGCACACCGTGGACCACCGAACAATCAACGAACACCGAAGCAGAGACGACGACTCCTGAAACAACCAGCATACTGTGGACCACCGAACAATCAACGAACACCGAACCAGAGACGACGACTCCTGAAACAACCAGTACACCGTGGACCACCGAACAATCAACGAACACCGAACCAGAGACGACGACTCCTGAAACAACCAGTACACCGTGGACCACCGAACAATCAACGAACACCGAACCAGAGACGACGACTCCTAAATCAAGCAGCACACCGTGGACCACCGAACAATCAACGAACACCGAAGCAGAGACGACGACTCCTGAAACAACCAGTACACGGTGGACCACCGAACAATCAACGAACACCGAACCAGAGACGACGACTTCTAAATCAACCAGCACACCGTGGACCACCGAACAATCAACGAACACCGAAGCAGAGACGACGACTCCTGAAACAACCAGTACACCATGGACCACCGAACAATCAACGAACACCGAAGCAGAGACGACGACTCCTGAAACAACCAGCATACTGTGGACCACCGAACAATCAACGAACACCGAACCAGAGACGACAACGAGTCCTGAAGCAACCAGTACACCGTGGACCGAACAATCAACAAACACCGAACCAAAGACGACAACCAGCTCTGAAGAGAGCAGCGAAGAAGCAAGTACCGAATCAGACGAATCGATAAACTCTAATTCAAATAGCGTGGAATCACGTGTTCCACGATACAAGTCCGGCGAAAAGGCTGAAAATAATCGATTGTGGTGGAAATGGATCCAATCTTGATTCTGATGAGATTTTGATCGATGAGAGATATAAATTAATAGAAAATTAGCTCTGTATATTAGCTCGGTAATATATCTCGTCGATGATTAAGTACGAATAGAATAAGAAAGACGCAACAATTTGTAACAACCGAATCGACGTTCTCCTCCAAGCTTTAACGTGATCTAATGTATTACAAAATTTTGTAATTAACTTATCCTTTTTAATAACCTAGCATTTTTAAATAAACTTTTACTCTCTATCTTTCTCTCTCTCCCTCCTGTCTCAATCGATTCACCCTCTCTCTTTTTGCTCCGAATTTCCAATACAAAAGATACCAGCCGTCCGTCATCTCTAAACTCGCCAGTTACCCTTCTACCCTCGAGAATTAAAATTCCCACGAGCGGCGACGAAGACGCGTAACAACATCGTCTCCTTTACACCCCCGCCTCTCCTTTACCTCGTCCCTGTCATCGCTTACGTATTTTCTCTACGCTATTGATTCCGTGACAGGGATATAATTCGGCCACGCTTGAAAATTCGAGGCACAGACAGTTTCGTTTCGTTGCTAACGCGTTTCCAGGAAACTCCTCTCGTTGGATTTAGGATTGCATCGCACGTAACACCCACCGCTGTTACTTGATTCGCTTCATCATCCAACCGGTGTGTCTGGAAACGTCTTCCGCTTCTTCTTCTTTTTTTTTTTTTTTTTTTTCCCCTCATTCTCTGGCCTAGATTTTCCACGCGAGATCAGGGCCACGTCTGTGGAAATTGTACGGCAATTTGGCGAGATCCGATTTGTATGGATGGTCCGGATACCGATATCGGGAGAGGCCGGGTATCGTGGATGAACCTGATCGACCCATTGAAAAATTCATTCTCCCGGCCGATCTTCCGGCCTACTTGTACCACTTTCTTGAATATTTCATCGGTCAATCGCAACACCTCCCCGATTTATCCAAGTTTTTGAACACCGGTTTTCGTTTCATCCCGATTCCTATGAACCATCGCTTCGCGTTTACGTAAAGAGGTTATTTACAATTATTTTTCTAGCTATAAACTATAGCACTGTTTCAACAATTCAAATCAAACCACACAAGATATATAAAAAGCAGAAAAATAATCGCGTAATCCAAACTTCCCTCTCTCGAATATTTTTCCACTCCGTTCAACATCGATCCTCTGTGTTTCTCTCGCGCCAAAAACTTTTCCTCCGTCCGAAACGAGAACAGGAAAAACAGGGAAATCGCGGGATTACCATCGTTGTATCGTCGCGAAACTTTCGAAATTAAAAAAAAAAAGGCCCTCCTTTCTTTCTAAGGGCCTCGTCGATCGATCTTTGATCGTTTTGCTCGTTCGACGGTGAAAAATCGGAGGGAGAAAGGTGGAAGAAAAGGGAATGGAAGGGTACAGCAACAAGTGAGAGTGGAAGAGTTATTGGACCCAAAAGGCTGTAATAATGGGCGGAGGAATCGAACGGGATTCTCCTCCTCGGTTTTATTCGGGCGCATCCCCGATCGGGGAAAGTCAATACAAAGGAGGGACCGATCGACTGGAAAATCGTTGCATCGCGATTACTTCTCATTTTTCTTTCTACTATTTCTTTTTTTCTCTCTCCCTCCCTCTTTTCTTTTTCTTTTTCTCCCGGCTTTATTTGTCTCCGATATGGATGTCGGATCAAAACGACGAGAATGTTCCGTGTTTTCGTTTGAATAATAGTCGTGATATCGGTTCACGGAAAGATAAAGAATTAGTTAGGCAATTCGATGGCGACGAATTTTGATCGAACATTTCTGTTGACCAGCTCGACATCGATGGTAAGATAAACGAACTTCCTACAAAAATTTTCGCTTTAATCAGATCACGGATTATATCAATCGTTAATCTCCGTTATACCTTTGATATCTTTAAAATGATATATTATCTCTATACGATGACAAACAATCGAATATTCATATTTTATATTCATATTTCCTTTTCGTCTTATTATAAACACGAGAGAGAAACGAAATTATAGAAAAATCTAAGAAATAAGTTCTCTCTCGAGTGTCTCATAATCTTTTCCTATCGTTTCAATTTTCCTTATCGTCTCTAATTAAAATTCGAAATCGAAAATTATAACGCTCTTTAACTTATAATACGACGACAAGTTTTTCGCGATAAAAATGAATTCGCGAATGCGAAATTCCATTCACGAAACGATCAAAGTTTCTTCGGCTTCAAGAGGGAAACGGACACCGCCGCCTTTCCTCCTTTTTCTCTTCCCGCCCTAACTATTCGTCCTGACAATTCGAAGAGCAACAGAGTGGGCATATTTCTAACCCATTAACATTCCCGCCACGAAACCTTTAAAGACGTCGTACACACTCCGAGTTATTTCCTTCGGCTGGTATCGATGCATCGCATGCAAAGCAGCCGTGATTCGTCTTCTTCGCGCTCGGTAGCTTGTAACTTTTCTGTGAAACCGGAAGCGTATCTGCCTTCGTGTCATCTTTCCCTTTTCTTTTTTTTTTTTTAATTTATCGTCGTGACAGGAAGTTCGAGAAAGAAAAAGAAATCTTCCAGGATTTCTACTTTAACGGGTGGACGTTAACTAATTGGTTGGACGATTTTTCTATTCTATTCGATTCGATGGATTTGCCTAGTTTTCATAGGAAATGAAAGTTGTGGAGAAAATTGCAAAGTCCAATTTCGATCTCTAGATGGAACGATACTTCTTTTTTTTTTTTCATTATCTACGTACGATAAATGTTTGATAAATGGAATCACGATGGAGAATATATAATGTAACTGCATCCGTTATTTAAGCTAAAAAAAAAAAGAAATTACATTAGGATAATTGTAAAAATTTTTTCTACGTATATTAGATAGGTGTACTTTTTCATCCTCTTTTGCTTCCCCTTTCATTTCGTCGTTCAATCAGTAACTGTAACGTAATTTTTAATTCATTCTATTCTGTATTTTTTCTTTTTTTTTTGTCTCATAACAGATCTACGGATCGGTAAAAAGATCGGAAATTGATTTTCCAAACGTTTGCAATGGACGAGCCGCCATGTTTATTTTAATTTCCGGGAAATCGTGCGAGCTTTCCCGTTCCCAGTCCTATAGGGTCGTTTAATTAAACGAGCTGTAGATAATGCCGTTATCGGGACGGATTTCAAGCAATTGCTTCGACGAATTTCTCTTCGATATTCGTTTATTTATCTTTGTTTTTTTCTCTCGCTCAAGAGGGCCATCACCATCATTGCATCCACCAAGGTATTCCTCTATTCTAATATCAATTAATTATAACCATCTCTATATAATTATTCATCGATTATTCAACGCTCCAATACGTTTTACCTCCACCTTCGCAATTTATCCTTGTTTATCGTCATTTCACGCGTACGTTACATTCGTAGACCGTGCAATAGATATCAATATATTCTTCCATTCTAATTTCAACGTCATCGTAATTGTTCATCGACACGCTTCTCCATATTTTTATCCCCATCTCTATTTATATACATTCTAACGTAGACACCTAAATACCCCATATTCTATTCCGAATATTAGAATAAAAAAGAGGGAAAATTTAAATAGGGGCAAACGAACGTTGAATTTTTATACGTTTCACGATCGTCGTTTGAAACGAAAAGAAGGCAAGTCGGCGATCGATATTTTCTGGCCAAGATTTCGTCGAGATCGGCCGGATTAAAACGAGACACCAGGTATCGGAGCTCGGTCCACCGCGCTCAGTTCGCTGATCCGAGAGATTTTAATTATTGCCATCGAATCTGTCTCGTGCACGCGTCAAGTCGGATGTAATGATGAAATTATATGAAAACGTTGTTCGATCGTTGAGATTAATTATCGGACTTACATGTGTACACACACACACGTATATGTATGTACGTATGCACAAGGAAGGTAAAAACCGTGTCTCGGCGGAATATCGTTTAATTGACACGCGTTTATTTTTAATTCGAAATGTTGTACTTGCTTCTTCTACTTTTTCCTCCGTCAATAAACGGATAAACTCGCCGGTCAAACGAGGAAAAGCTAGTTAAAGCGGTCTATCACAATGAAAAAAAAAAAAAACAAAAATAAGAAAGAAATTGGAAACGCGACTCGCGAAGAGTCCTAATTATATCCTGCCAATTTTCCTTTATTTCCTCTTCCATTGCTCACATCACATCCTCGCTTATCCAAGATTGATTAGAAGAATTCTTATTCTCTTTAAAAAAAATCCGATTTCGTAAAACATTTTTCTCTTCGCGCGAAAGCGTATCGCGAGACAAAGAGAGAGAAAAAGGTTTCAAAGGAACAAGCAACAATTCGCAGATACACAAAAATTCGAGATACGAATCGCGTTTTTCAAGAAAGGGTTTCATGAATCGACGTTGCTCGATTCAACCCGAGACTCGGTTAAAAAAAAAAAAATCCCAAGTTTTTCCCCAAGAAAACACGACTGCGAAGGTATTCGATGTAAATGCTCGCGCGACATCGCATCCCCATAAAGTATTAAAAGAGCAGAGCTGTATCGGTGTCTCGAGCTTTTCTTTTCGAGCTTCCATTCAAAGCCCATCCCACCGCGTCTCGGTGGTAGCGGCATTCGCGATCCGTTTACCGATTCCATACTTTAACGGCATAAATCTCATCTAATAAATGTACACGCGTGCATCGCGAGTGCATCCGGCTGTGGCACGCAAACCGTGCGAGACATTTATCATTCAAAGTCCTCGTATCGAAGGAACACGGCGCGAATGGAACAGCTTCCGCCTCGATATTTTTCTCTTCCCTTTTTCTTCCTTTCTTTCCTCGACCAACGAATCGAGAAAAGGTAGGGAAAAATGTGTCGATTGATGCGAATTGTCGGCTGGATTCCAATATATACATATATATATATGGTAATTTACATCGATCGAGTCGGTGATTGGGAAAATTTGCTCCGAGTGTAAACAAGTTTGAAAAAAACTTTATAAATATCCAAAATCTCCCCTTCCTCGCAATTTTTCACCGAAATCATAGCAGTCTAAAATAGATCGGCGAAATGGCAGATTGGATCAAAGCCTCGCAACCATCCGGGGTAGGCGTATCCGACCGGTGCATCTTTATTACGCTAATTGTGCCGGGTCTGCCATTCACGAAATTCCAAAGTAAGGGTTTTCGTGGCGATCGCGAGTCCCTCTCCCCCTCCTCGCATTGTACGCGCTCGTGCCCTCGCCCAGAGGGGGAAGGGTGATACTCGCGCCGTGTAATTTCACGCTTGCGAGCGTGCACGCGTTTTGCATACTCGGTGCACGGGCTGAAATACGATGGAGATCGAGCGTAATGTCGCGTATTCGCGTCAATCTCGCCGCGTTTACGTCATTGGGGAGGAATACATCCGCGATTATACGGCCGAAAATCTCCAGGGATCAAAAATTATTATGACATTATTATCGGGGAATGTAAAAAATAACATATATTTGTTTTTCGATACTGAATAATATTGTATCGAATTTTTCAAATTTGATTTTCCGATAACGAGGATAAATATTGATTCTTTTCTCTCTTCTCTTTACACCCATGTTTCGACGAGTTCTCGAAATATTTCCTCCCCAGGATATGACGGTCGGGCAATAACACTTCGTCATCGAGAAAACTAGAGCCCCTCGAATTTTCCACGCGCGTCGTGATCGCGGGCCGACCAGTTTTTCTTTATCGTCGAAAACTTGGCTCCTCGGGGAGCCAAGGCGGTCGTAATAAAAAAGTTGCCATTCTCCCGATCGAATCTTACGCGACTTCTCAACTTTTTGTCGCGGCCCTTTTCAAAAGGGTCAAACCAAAGGGCCACTCATTACCCCAATAATATTTTCCCTCCTTCTCTCTGTCGCAAATCATTTCTCCTTTCACTCCTTCCAGAATCACTTCGAGAATCTCTCCAAACTCTCTTCCTTCTGAAACGAAGAATTATATCGATCCGATGCTTCAATCGGAATAATTATTTTCATGCGAATCGTGTGAAAGCAGATTTGCCTGCGAGGGAAGGACGAGCTCGAATCCACTTATTATTCGCTCGTCGACTTAAAATTTCCATGCTATATTTCCCCCCTTGTTATTCGAACACGTCCTTTTTTCGTTTCTCTTAATTGAATCCTTTCTCTCTCGCTCTCTCTATGCATGGAAAACATGTTGTTCAACGATAGCGCGGTAGATCTTGAAACGAAATTGAATTTTTAATAAGACCTATGTTTACGGAAGATTTTCGCCCGTTTTAACTAAATTCGTTCGAGGAATATATTATACATATAGAAAATTTTCCTATTCGACTTGACAACGCGATATAAGTTAACTGATACAAATCAACGTTCGTTATCACGCATGCATAAAGAGAGCAATTATCTCTCTCTCTATATATATATATATATGGACGTAAACATGGCAGACTTCTTCGTTCTTTCTGCCTGTGAATTTATTTTCGGGGTTTACGAGTGTTTCTACACGATGCGGAGAGATCACAGGTGGTAATGAGAAATCATAGAGAGATCAAAAAGTGAGCAGTCGGAATTATAGAGCGCGGGGGACAGAGAGAGAAAGAGAGTTTTCAAAGCGGAGAGGATCAGGGATGAGAGGATCGCGGAGGCAAAGAGTAAAGGAAGATTACGAGGTATAAAGAGAGCGTGTAATTAAACATTATCGTGGTGTAGTTGCCGCAGCTCACTTTTTCGAGATACGTATCCTGCCCACATGTACGAATGTGGTATACACTTAATTATCCTTTGGCTCGGAGGGACTACTGAGAGGGGAGAGAGAGGAAAAAACGCGAAATACGTTCTTTCTTCGCACCTTGATGTTTGAAAGACACGGTGTGAATTTTGTTTTTTTCGCGTGTGTTATAATTCGAAGGAGAGAGACGAAAGATGGAAAAAGAATATAAAAGAATCCGAGAGAGAGGATATTTTCAGTTAGTTATTAAAAGTTACGCATTCGGAAAATTTTGAAAGATCCTTCTCGTATTGTCAGCATTATAAAATGATACAAAGTTTGGAAAATCTTTTCATTTCTAATAAACACGATCCGATTTACTTCACTTTCGATTCACCTTCCACTTTCCTTATCGATTCCTTCCTCCCAATTCAATTATCTTAAAAGTTTCGAAACGGGGAGAGTTCGTCGCTCGATTTTCGAAAAGATGGGCGACACACAATTTTACGTTTCCGTAACTTTCAACGTTCGGCGGAATAGTTAAAAGAAAAATTCATCTACCATCCACAATCTTTCAAACTTTCGACTACCCCATTATACGCATTCCATTCTGTTCGAGAAACTTTGGCGAAGTTTTTACTTTCTCTTCGATTTTCTCCCCAACAAGAAAATCGACCGCTCGTTCATTTGTCGTGTATCAACATCACGCTCGTCGAATCTTGGATGGAATTCACGGCCACGGCTCGCCGGATGCGAGGCTCTCCAAGGTTCCGCTCCACTCTTCTCGCTTCTTTCTTCCTTGCGGTTTTCTTTCTGACCTTTTGGAACCGCCACGGGGCCGAGAGAGGATCGTTAACTAAAGTGGGTAATCATACCCACCGGTTTCACGCCATCCCCGTTCGCTCGACTCCTCTACAGGGTGGCCAAGTTGGACGAGCTCGTTGGCCCCCATCTCGAGTTTTCCTCCCAGTGGATGCAGCCTCGAAAATATTCTCGACCGAGTAGTCTTTCTAGGAGGATGCGGATGATCGACGGAACCGGTAACATTTTTCTACTCTTCCCGATAATGATGGAACAATTTGCGGAGGAACGATCTATGAAAGCTACCTTGCTACTGTTACCAGCCACAAAGTGGCTGGTTCCGGGTACAGCTGAAAGCTAATGTGCGCGGTGTTTCTGCAAGATTCTTGAGAGGTTTTCATCAAACCATTTGCACATGCGCTGCTCAATGAAAAAATGGGCAGATAGAGTCTTGAGTTTTAAATCGAAAGAAAACTTACTTCACCTCGAATCGCACGAATTTCAGATGTTAACATTCTTTAGAAATCAAATTTCTTCCCTTGCGTATCTTATCTGCGAGTAAATCAATCTCTTTTCTGTTAAAAGAATTCTCTCCAAAAACTTATCCTTCTCTTCAGATTCTCTTCGACTCTCAATCGATGATAAAAAGTGACAAAATCGTTGGCTCGTCAAGGAAGCCCACGAATATATATTCATAGCCACGAATCCCTCGATAAGATCGTTCCCCCTTCCCAGCGTCGAGCTTGCATCGACAGGAAACGCGATCTCGCAACCGAAGAATACGAATCTCGAATCAATTCACCGAAACGTTGACAAAACAAAACGAAATATTCCTCGCTCGTAACATTAACGTCCATCGACAAAATCCACCGCCACGCCTTTAACCTTCTTTCCCTTCGATCGATTCACGATTGATTGGAACACCCTATAGATAATCCTGCGTACATACACACATATATATATATATCAGGAGGCGCGCATACGAGAATGGAGGCGAGCATATAATTATATGCCTCGAGTCGGCACCTCGAAAATGCCGGCTCGTTAGCAAATCTTGCGAGAACCGCGCAAACACCTGCCTGATTGTTAATAATTTGCCGCGCTAGAAGAAACCGCTCCTTCTCTCTTTCTCTTTCGCAACACGCACGCACACCGACGCGTGCAAAAATGAAGGGAGAGAGCTTGAACCCGGGCCAGTTAACACTTTCGTACACTTTGAACGAGCTGGCTGTTTAGCCGGCGGTAATTTTCGAGCGAGTCGATCGAGATTCCTTCTCCTCCTCGCTAATCGCGATGCGGCTCGCGGCAATTCCGCGGCTGACGATTCCTCGAAGGGGAACCGAGCGAACGGTAGCATTCCACCGGAGAGCGAAGGTGATTTCGCGAGAAAAAGCTTCGCGAGGTTTTTGCGCTCTTTCCGTAGTACGAGAGAGCGGAGCAGCGTTTTTCTTTTATTTTCTTCTATTTTTTTTTTTTGGTTTCGGTTGACTCGAGGGCAAGGGGATTTAATCGAGACTGTCGGTGGAGGGTTGGCAGAATTCGAGAGAGAGAGAGAGAAAAAAGAAAACTGGAACCGAAGTGCGTTTCTATTTGTAAGGGGAGAAATGAAACGACTCTGGTTTATTACCGGTTTATTTCGAAGTAGTTGGACGGCGTTCGTTCAGTTGCATACGTAAAGGAGTGATTCTTACGGTTATTTCGATTGTAATTGGATTTGGGACCTTGGAACCTTGAGAATTATTGAACGGGAATAATCGAAGTAGATTTATTACACGCGTAACATTTTTTACGCGTGTTTTCGATATTATAAGTTTGAACAAGAAAGGATATAAATCGTTATTCACTTCTATATCCATTAACGATATATTATCGATATATCAAAATTATATCGATAAGTTATGGATAACGTGTCGATAATCGATAGTCATAACTCTAAACTCGAATAAAGAAAAATAGGTTGCACGTGGTGGAGCAATTTGCATGAATTAGTCCGAGTCGGAGAAGCTTCTTCTCGCTATCGTATAGCCTTCAACCTCTCTCTCTCTCTCTCCTTCTCTCTCGTGGAATCGAGTTACGCCCGTCGCGTGAAATAATAACCGGCGTCCTCGATTACCTTGGAGATAAATCGTCCCTGAAATTCCACCATCTTGTTCGCGATTCTGCGAGACGAGCGAACGAATTCCTTCTTTCCTGTAAATTTTCATCGGACGGAATATTCGATCGAATATACGGAGTGATATAATTAGATGGAAATAATCGAATGATCGAATTCGTGGACGATGTTATCATGCGTTCAAAGTCTTCTTCGAACAATTTCGACGATGGATGATAATCAACGCGGCGCTACGATGATTTTGCAAACGCCACTTTGATAATTAGTTAAATTGAGTCGAAATTTACACGAGGTTCACACGAACGATTGAAATTTTTATCAATCGTTAATTCCCCGTTCGAAAATTTAACAAAGATTTCGCTCGACCATACATTTTATATAACTTGAAGTTCAATTTCGCATTCCAAGAATAATTACGTTGTAGATAGATGAGAGATATATATATCTTGTAATAAATAATAATAATGTCTCCTTGTCAGTTATTGTCATACGGAGCTATCGCGTAACGATATTGCTATTAGACAAGGGATAAAATTAATCATCGAAGAGATAAGATATTTTAAATGTCTCGTCGGACCAATCTTGTTTATAACTTCCAACTCTTGAATAACGCGATATTTTTAAACCTACGAAACTATTATCTATCTATCTGCTGCATGCAATTTGCTCGAACGTGCAACAGAGACGATTCTTTGCAACAGAGAGACCAATCGTGCTCGAGGACAGGGAGAGCCTACGAGGATGAATCAAATAGTTGTAAAAAAAAATATATATATATAAAATTTTTGGAGAGATAAGAGAAGATTGCATATTCCAGCAACGGATAAGCGATAAAATTCGAGTGGCGCGTGAAAGGGAAAGAAATTTTCGAGGGCGGGTCGATCCGCGAAAAGTAATCAGAAACAGGTGTTGACACTGTTCTATTATGTATTCAAGAGCTCTCCGGGTGGCTTTACAAAATGCGCGCAATCTTCGCTTAATTTCCATCTTAAAGCATTTAAGATTGTATGCATACTGGCGCGATTGCTCGAGAACGACTCGCCCGTTCCTGGCGCCGGCTATAATTTGCCGAGATATTACGCGGATACCGACAATTTTCGCGCGGATTACACGCGTCCTGTCCCTCCTCCATTTCCCATTTTCCCTCCATCCATCGATATTTATTATTTATCCATCCTCGCTTCCTTCCTCCATTCCTTCATATTTTTGTCAATTCGCGTTACATCGTGAAATTGGAATATCTATATTTGTATAAAGCGACAAGATTGAAGCGAAGATTCTCCAAGATTTAAAATTTTTAGTTTTATACTCGACCCATCTTCTGATTGTGAGTTATTTCAGATAGACCGAATGAAGTCATAAAAATAGATAGAAATACCAGGAGGAAACTTTCGCGTATGAATTTACGCTTCTTTTTATCTCTTTACCTCGTTTCAAGAGGTATATGTACATGTACAGGCATTTTTTAGTGCGCGTCAAATTGTTCGTAACTTTAAAAATAAACCTTCCACCACTTCTTCGTATCAATTTTCGTCTTCATATTTTATAACCTCCAACGACCCACCAAATGTATCTCGCACATATAAAGATAACAATTTCTTCATCTATTATCACTTCGAAAAAAAAGGAACAAAATTTTATCCTCGAAATCCTCTCGAGATCTCTAGGAGAAGAATTCAACGACGATCGAATCAATTTTCAAATTTCTTCCAAAAGGGACGACGAAAAGAGGGAGGAGGGATAAAAACCATTACTCCACATTTTCGATTTATTTTTTCCACAAAGAATTCGTCCGTGTTGAATCGAAACGATCCGCGTTTAATAACTTAAAACCGTGTATACACTTGTGTATGTACACGTACACCTACAACACCGCTATCGAGAAAACCAGGTCCCTCGTGCAGACGCTGGAAACTGGGTTAAACGTTAAACGCCTCCCCCGTTATCGTGTAATTTAACAATTTCTCCTTCAAAACGTTTCAGCCTCGCGATAATTGCGAACCGTGGCCGAGGCGAGCAAGACGAGGAGCGCAAGCGGGATTGAAAAGGGTTCGAAGCGTGCACCGTATTTTAATAAAAAAAAGAGAGAGAGAAATAAAAGCCTGACACGCTTCCTTTCTTCCTCTCTCCTTCTCTTTTTCGCGCTTTTTCCTGGGATTATTTTTACACCAAGGTAAGATAATGGAGTTGAAAATCTCGTGTAAACGGGAGGCGTGAAAAGGCGGCTGCGAAAAGTACGAGCGGGATATCGATATTCGTTGCGGAACTCGTGGAATTGTTGCTCCGATATTTTGTCGCGGGTAAAAGTGATTTATCGTGTTGCACCGCGTCGCACGGAATTCGAAAGTTTTCCACGGTTCGTGGTAAGGGTGGGGCTGCAACGGATAGCAACAGGATTCTGTGTCTCAGAGCTGCGTTGTTCGCGAGAATTGTTTGCACAAAAGTATCCACCGTACAAGAGAGCTTTACAAACTATTGAAAGTATCGTATCTGCATCGTAGAATAGTGAAAGTATCCGCACCAGAGTTCGTTGAACAGTGAAAATATCGCGTGCACGTTAAACCATGGCGAGAGTGTATCGAAACATCGAAATCGTATCGTATCGTCCACAATGTTGGTGAGCAATTTTCGATATCGTCTCGTTATTTTTTTAAATAACTTTAATTCTGCCATTTATTCGCGATTCGTTTTCGCGTATTCGTTGCAGCGTGGACGCGGCACAAGAACGATTTGTCGCAATTAGGCGAACTCGTTTTCGTTCGGATGGTAATTAAGATGCATGTGTGTATGTGTGTGCGGGTGGATGGAGGAAGATTCTTGGCTGGAAGAGAGACAAAAAGCCGAGCCGTAAAATGGGGTGGAATGAAAAGATGCGACACGAGGCGTTCCCTTTTCAGACGTGCAACCTAATTTCCTAGTGTGAGGTGGTTCACAGAAATAGAATACCTAATTGTGCTCTCTTCGTTGCTCTCAAGATGCAAATGGAGCGATGCGGAAGAAGATTGAATGGAGTGGAGAGAGAGAGAGAGAAAGAGAAAGAGAAAAAGGAAAAGTTGACAAAAGAACGTGAGTTGTTAAAGGAACGTGGCTACGAAGTAAATAGGTTAAATAACAGAAGCAAGAATCGGAATACATTAAGCAAAACGTAGAAAAACGTTCGCTGGCTTGCAATTACCAGAAGAAAAAGAAAAAAAAAAAAAGAAAGAAAATTCATGAGATTTCAACTGTAAAAGTAGCACTTTGACTGATTAACGTGTTTAAATTATTCTACGAAGTCGAAATACGGCCACTACTGATTCAAAAATTAAAGATTCTGCAATCCAGGGAAGATTGTGATTCATAAAAAAAAAAAAAGTAATGGTTCGATACCGGATCTTCCAATAAATCGTGGATCGAATTAATATTCAAGATAGACATCGAACTGGCGTGGATAAAAATATTTTTCCGCATTATTATCTTGCGCTATAAAATGAAATGTCTCTCTTCGATTCGATTGAATTTCCCACGTAATGCAGCAGTAATAGATACCTTTTACGTGGTGCAGGTATTCCACTTCGAGCAACTTTCCATATGAAATGTATCGATAAAAAGTTATTCAAAGTTAAAAAAAAAAAATTACACATTTTTCCAAATTTACATATTTCGACTCATACAACGATTCGCAAATTAACCATTTTTTACATATATATATATATCGAGATCGAAATTGGAAACCAAGAATACTGCTTGCCGAATAGAAAGAAAAAAAAAATAAATAAATAAGTTTCTAAAGAAGAGATTTGAACAATTTTGATAGAATTATCGATACATTTACATATTTCTTCCTCTGCTCACAATTGGAAACAAAGAATAGTAATATTCGTGAACTGATTAAATTCGATCTTCGATCGATCAACTTCGAATTTCGATAATCATTTCTCGTATTTCCCCCCGTAGAAGAAACTCTCTAAAACACCTGGTATTCCGTTAAAATACATGGAAAATTATTACGTGCCGGTAATAATCTTGGGAGGCAACGTTTCAATGGTGGATCGGTTTCCGGAAACGAGGCGTCGTTTCCGTGTAATCTTCATAATTCGAGGGTATGGAGATCTTCGCTTCCGCGTACCGCGCCCCCCAAACCACGAAACAAATATTGAAACGACGCGTTTCCAGCGTTTCTGTAATTGGTTTTAACCGGCGAGCCGCCAAAGTCAATTTCAATCATCTAATTCCTATCGTAATTCAACGTAATTAATCACCGCCGAGTCTACCTCGAACGAAACGTAATTCCAACACTCGAGAGAACTCGGGAAATCTGATTATTCCATATTCGTTGAAAATTCGCCGCTCGAATTAAACATTTCATTTTTCTCTTCGAGAGGGAGGAAATATTCGTGGAAAAATTGTTAAACGGAGGAAGGATGCGACGGACGATTTTTTTTTTGTGTGTGCGTTTTCTTTTCGACGGGGACAAAAGCAAGATCGATCGATCATCGATAATTTCGCTACTCTTTGTCGCCAACTCCGGGCGAACGACGCTGTTGTACCCTCAGCTGCTCGGAAATTCCTCCTCCACGTCGATCATTACGCGGTGCTTGGCTCGGATTACTTACTAAACGTCAACGTTCCACCACCTTCGTGTCCCGCTACCGGTTCAGACCCGTGTAATTAATATGCTCGCATATTCATGGAGACAATGGCTCGTTTAATGGCCGTGCAACCGTGCAACGATGTTCTGAAAATTACTTTCATCTTGTGAAAGATTTTCGATTATAAAGCGATAAGAAAGTATAATCGTGAAACGGCGACTCGAGAGGGACGCAATCTCTCATCGAACGCGTTGAGGAATATCGATAGGGAATGGTTTTCACCAAAAGAAATTGCAAGTGGTAAATAAAAAAAATGATGCAAAGATCATTTCATCCAAAAATAATTATTAATCCGCCAAGCGTAAGATTAAAATTCAAACGTGAAAAGAAATCGGTACCATCGAAATCAAAATCACGAGATCGCGTTCAAACGGAGGATCGAAACGAATAATTTAATTTTAATATTCACCAATTTGTTCGTGCACAATTTTTCGCACTTCCCTATCGTTTTCCTAAATTTTTACCTCTCCCCCTTTGTCACCCTCCTTCAACATCTTCAAACAATTTTCCACCGAATTCTCTCGTTCTTTCAACGAGCTCTCCTCGATATAAATCTAAAAAGTCTGCCGCGAAACGCGGACAAACGAATGCGCAAATAAGGAGGAATAACAAGGTACTTCAAAGAGCGCGTCGTCGTTCAGAGTCCATCGTCTGCTCCGTCTCGCCTTCGCGAAATTCGTCACAGCGTTCATCTTCGATTCATCGGTTCTTTTGTATTTTCGGTTATTTTATCGTCATCGAGCTGGGAATCCCTTGGATTTAATTGCACTTAGCGCCTAAAGGGAAGCCGCAAACGTTGGTGTGCAAGAGTTGGTGGTTCACGAACTGCTGACTTATCTTCTCGAACCGACCTTTTGCCTCTCAATAATTAATCCTGGTTGGCCCGATTATGGAGCGGCCTCGGGCGGCGGAATCGATTCGTGGTTACCGCAAAAATTCGGCCGATCTCTCGGCTCCCCCTTGGATTTATCGGTTGGAGGGAAATTAGTTTTCACTTTGCGGAGATTAAGGTCTTTGCGATGCCACGGATGGGCTTACTCGCCGGATTTCTCCATCCGTTTCCGGTTATTGGGTGTGTGGCAATTGGGTGGACTTTGCGATTCCAGTTGGTACTTTAACTGGAAACTGCTTCTTTGAATCTTTAATCGAGACTTAGAAATCGGAGGATTTAATGATATTCGTGCTTGTCCTCTTTTCCTTTTTTCTTTTTTTCAAAATTCAATGACACGGGTTCCAGATTCGTTGTATCAATGTAATGGTGAATCATCAATAGAAGTTTCGTATCGTTTCAAAGATTTTTCCGTAGATCGAAGCACGATTTCGTAAGTCGAACGTGAAGGATGTATGCTGACACGAAGTTTGGCGAACGGGTACACGACTAAAATTGCTTAATAATGAAACGGGAAGGAAGAAAAGAAGAGAAGAATACGTTCGACGAATATTTATCTTCCTTCTTTACTCCCATTTGATCAATCGACGCGATTCGACTTCGTCTCATCGTTGTTTAAAATCTCCTTCAACCCTTTGCACATCCATTCGAACCTACTCTATCCCTATCATTAACCATTATTCATCGTCCATACGAAATTATTCGAAAGGAGAATCATTATTAGCTTCCAATTAACACGTAACTTTCAACTCGATCCCAAAAAGAAACCCAACATCTTACGATAAATATGTAACCCGTAATCGTTACCGTAATTTGCGCGATTTGCGTGTTCAAAGCTCGAGGGAAGGAAGCTCCCGAGGGGAGAGGATAAATCGTGGCGGAGAATCGCGCGTTAAAATTAATCTCCGGCCGGCGTTGATCCGTTGAGCGGCAACTCGGAATCCGCTATTAGCAGTATATCGTCGACGTGGTTATCGCGCCGCTATTTGTCGGATCAGCCCACGTTGTGAACGTCTTCGGCGAACAACGCCCTTCCCCTCCCCTCCCAGATACAAGGGGAGGGCGCGTCACTCGGCGAACCAGCCAACTTCCGGCGAAGGACGGAGATCCGCCGCAACTTTCCTTCCTCAGCGGCGAGGAGGGCTGCTCCCCGTTCAAACTCCACGCCACGAGTTACGAGAGCTCGATCCGCGAATTCCGCTTCCGCGAATAATTATTGCACCGCGGGCCGACGCCCGACCGAGCAAGTTGGCGTCACGCGGGGAGAGGAGGAGGAGGAGGGCACCGGTTATCGCTCGAGGGAAGCGCAACCTCCAAGTTTCCTCCGCGAGGGAGGGAATTTTCGCGACGAGGGAAGAAGGGAGGCAGAGCAGGTGGTGGTGGTGGTGGTTGGCGCATCGAAGATTATTGTGCTAACAGGTTCGAAGGTTTCGGCTTCTCGAGGGTTCTCGTTAGGTAAACGTATTCTCGAGATTCGGTGTTGGAAGCCTGGCGGTGTTCCGGTAACTGATCTCGCAATTATTATTATCCGCGGGGAAATAAAATCTCCCGGATGGATTTCGAAATAATTTTCGCGGGGGATCGGATATTATCGTTAGCTTCGTTTATTTTTCCACGATCGGAATTTAGCTCCTCTTTCCTTTCCATGTTATCAGATAAGGGATTGGAGGGAACGTATTCAAGAAAGAAACAACGATCCGAATATATATGTATATTGTATATCTCTCGTTATTTTCCCCTCCCGCTACGCGCTCTATGCGGTAGCGCAAACAAATGAATATTTCATTGGTAAGGAAGGGGGTGGAGAAGGCGAGAGAAGAGTTGGCCGCACAGCGTCGTATAATTGATTTCAATCGAAACGCGGAGGAAGGAGCATCGAGCCAAAGAGTGTTCCAACGGAACCGGATATAGAAAAGTTTGCGGCCCACCCAAGAGAGATCAGGTTAAGGGTTGAAGAAGAAGAGGGAGGAGGAGAAGGAGGAAGAAGAAGAAGAAGAAGAGGGAAAAAAAGAAGATGTTCCACGGGCCACGGACAGACAGATTGGCCGACTACTAGGACTGACTGGTTCTGGTCTCGAGGTAGCCAAGTTTTTTTCTAACTTTTCTCCCCCCTTTTCTCATCCGACAACTAACCGATCTTCGACAGGTCGAACGGATTACACGGGGCCCCACGTCTATCCGACCAATTTAAAAGTTTGTAATTCGTGGATACAAATGTTTCCATGTCCACGTACCGTGATCACGGGAAGAACTATCGAGGAGATCGATATAAAGCTTGGCTCGAAGTTGCTCGAATTTGAAGAAGTTTCAAGGAATGACGAACGTTCGTACACAATTTTCGTTAGAACGCGATCCATTATTAATTTTTAATAAATAGAATAATAAAAGAATCGCGAAAAATACAACATTACATTACGTACTGTAACGTATCGACGAAATTTACATTCCAAAACGATTGATTTATTTTTTCTTCGAATTTTGATACAAATTACATTAATCGCGCGAAAAAATCGAATAAAAATTTGAAGTGGGAGAAAATTCTTCTCACTCTCGAATCTGGTATCTCATCGAAACCGAAGAGAGAGAGGGACACCGAGCTCCATTTCGAGAGCGAAGCGTGTTATTATGCGGTTACGATGTAAATCTCGATTAACACGTAAGAAGGATCGAATCGGTGCGCAGCCCAACCATTGTTCGGTTAACGCACCGTTCGTGCCCTTCGTTCGCGACACGACGCGGCTGTTTCTTTGTTTCGAGAACCGGTCGAGACTTTGCGCAACGGCATCGAAGTATCAAAGTATGGCGAATAATAAATGCAACAAGCGTCGAAATTCTCTTGAGTCCGAAAGTTTTTTTTTACCAGATTCTTCATCACGGAGGAGAAGGAGGAAGAACGATCGAACCCAATAGAAAATAGACACCAAGTGGAACATTTGTAACAAAGTATTAATTTCTATCTATACAAAATATCCTTTTCTTTTCGAATTCTGATGGATAAATAGGGAAAAATTTTGCGTTTTAAACTTATTCCAAAATACAAAACTTCCTTCAATTTTTCTTTTCCTTTCGAACGTGAATAAAAGTAGATCGAACCCGACGAGACGAAACTTTTCAAGAATAGAAGAAGAAAGGAACAAGGAAAACGAGAAGATCGTGACTAAAAAAAAAACAAAACAAAACAAGATCCACAATAGATAAAACCTCCTAATCGAACGCGCATTTTCATCTCTCCGTTCCCCCCTTTCAAATCTCCATCTCGAACGCTTGTAAACCCATCCAGAGTTTAGCCATCTTCCATCGAATCCCCCCTATTCCCATCTATTTACACGGAAACCCAGTGATCGTGGACACCTTCCTCACCTTTGTCAGATTCGATCGGCGGCGAGATCGACGAGGGAATCGTGGCCCGGAACTCTCTCTTCCACGATCCACTCCACCCTTTCCCTCCCCCTCTCGCGCACGGTGTTTACGATTTTTGCAGACGAGCCCTCCCCCTCTCCCACTCTTCCCGCTTTCACCGGGGTTCACTCGAGGTGTAAATAAGCAGTCGCCGTGATTGCGCTTGATTACAGGGAGCCCAGGCCCTGCGTTCGATTGTCTTTATTGCACGTCCTTCTCCCCTCCTCCTCCCTGCCTATACATCGTTCAGGCGTGAACCTTTGTCCAAATTTAATAATTCATATTTGCCAGCCGGCGTCGTGTAACGTTCCACTCTCTCTCTCTCTCTTTTTCTCTTTTTTCTTTCGAGCGTCTCGTTGGAACGAGGGGGGAGGCGAAAAAAATAAGCACCCAGCCCCGCGAAAATGGGGGTATATTACGATAAATATTAACGGCTCGCCGGTATCTAGTAATTTCCAACCCCTCCTCTTCCTCTTCTTCCTCCTCGAGAGAGTGGTGCGATCTCGAGTGCATCCAAGTGCTTCGATCGTCGTGTTTATCGGACCGTGTTCCACGAAATTTCGCGTATATTATCGAGGAGGAGGAGGAGGAGGAGGATCTCCTCGCGGGAACGTATCTCATTCGAAAAATCCCTCCCCGATGCGAGGCCTATTCAATTAACGTTACATCAGGATTTATCCAGAGATGTACTATCGTTTCCTTTTCTCTGAGAAACTTAATCTTTACTTTAAACCTCGTTACATATCGCATTATTGGATCGATCTATTCACAGTCGATTTGCCTCTTCTCATCTCACCAAAAGCGGTCTTAAACTTAAACCCCCGATTTAAAAAAAATAGATACGTCTCGTTCGGCCGACCATCTATCTCGCAAAACCAATTGATCACACCTGTTCACGCTCCTCTTCCATTACAACCGCTCATTTTTCGAAACGGCCGATGCACCGGCCGATAAACCGCCACCAGCCATCACTGCTCTCTCCACCGGCCGAGACTTTTTCTCTCGCCACTCCTCGAGTGCGGTAATAATCCGCAACAATGTGTCTCGGTTGAGATAAAAGGAGAGGAGCATCCTGCTCGCTTGTCAAACTGGGATCAGCTTCGATGCAACCTCGAGGAAACTTATCTCGCATTTTTGGGCGGGCAAAGCTAATTCCGAGTTTCGCGATTTTTCGCAACTTCGATTCCAACACGCTTAGAAATTCTCGAAGCTTATGCACGTTTTATCGCCGTTGGAAGATCGATGTTGAGTTAGGTAATCGTAGATTTCGATTCTCGATCGACTGGAACAGTTATCGACGCGTCGATACCGAACGAGTCGAGGGTTGAGTTGGAGATTCGGCTTGCGATAGGTGAGGGGGGAGAGAGAAAATCTAAATCTCGGGGAATTGAACTGATCATCGTAGAAACATGGCTGACGAACGCGTTTCACCCTCTATCGTCTTATAGCGATAATATAATCCAATAATTGTGAAGACCCGTTGTAAATCATTTTCCCATTCAAATTAGTGGGCGGGGAAATTAAAGAGAAGAAAAAGAAGGAGGAGAAGTATAGGAATCGTAGAACACGATTCCGGGAAGGGAGCTCGTTCTATCCGTTTCTAGATAGAATAGAAGATTCCTCGCCCGCCCGCTGATCCAATTTCCATAAATCTATCCACGCGACCGTAACCGGCTCGCATATTCAAACAGTTTAAGCAAACTGCTCCCATCTGGTAAACAAACGAATCAAGGTGTATGTTTTACAAACATTTATCATATATACGCTCCAAGGAATATCGATTTAATCTCGAGTATACTCTAAGAAACGAGATTATTGTCGATGATCAATTAACCAAGAGTTTCTATATTATTAGAATCGCGTATCCAAGGTATATAATCGAAATAATCCAAATTTTCTCGACTCCCTTCTCCAAACGAGCCTACCACTACCATTTTTCGTAATAATCAATCCACACGTCCCCCAATTAGCGGGGATAACCTCGTCGGAGTTGGTTAACGGACAGAGAGAGGACGACGGTTAATCAGAAGACTGTATCTATCCCGCCGACAGGTACATATAAATGGAGTTCTACCCCTCCCCTCGCCTCTACCTGGAACTCGACCGAGCAAGAAAGGAAAAAAGAGGCTGCGAAACGTTGTCGTTCTATTTCTAAAGGCCGATAGGCCGATAAAGCGAAAGGCCGAGGCTGTCGAAGCGAAGAAAAAGCGCGAAAACGAGTCGCTGGCTGGCATAATGGATTCTACCGACGGTAATATCTCTCAGCCGACGTTGTAGCAAAACTTTCCGCTCCTCTTCCCCCTCCTTCTCTTTCTTTCATCCCGTTTCCCTTCATCCCACCCGGTGAACTCGTTTCGCTGATACCATCGTTCCTACCTTTTTCGCCGTTTCTTTGGGGGACCCTCCGACATAAGAACCGGCCGGAAACCACCACGATGTAACGTCGTCGACGCGTTGCTCGCATTCGCGCACCGGCCTGGAAACGTAAAAAAAAATCCTTCAGATTCTGTGGAGGGACGAGTGCCTTCTCGTGATAGGAGAGGGAAGAGGGGACATTCGATATTTCGGTTTCTCGACTTTTGACGTAACGTTGGGCGAGCGTATTCGGTTTCAGTGATGGGTCTCCGTTCGTTTGGAGAATGGTCGTCGAGGAACGATAATAGATAGCAGATGGTGAGATAATCGTGGTAAAGGCAAGTAAGATGGATAAGTGTCGTTCGTTAAGAACGTTGGGATATTTTGCAAATTGCAAGAATCGAACAATGTTTGTCAAATGAATTTGACAATTTAACGAGCCACAAAAATTAAATTTCGAGAAGAGAGGAATCGTGTCTTACGTGAGAAATGATTCTCGCAAGATTAAAACCGTATATATAAATAGATTTATTAAAGTTTTTACTTGTAAGACTGGGGAAATTTAACTTCTGAATTTCAATGGATTCAACCAGAACGAGATTATTTCCGTCCCGAAATAAACAAATAGAAAGAAATTTACGCGGATGATTTACAACGATTTACGTCTCTCCCTGCTTTCATTCCTCCAACACGATCCCCTAAATATAATTCAACAAGTCGACGAGAGGCTCTCTCGAAGTCGCGGCCCGCGAGCCGGACAAAAGCGAGCCGGCGATCCGCGTCGAACGCGGATTATTCAAAATTAAAGCGTAATTACGCGTGAAATTGTCGATTAACCAGTGTAAATAATTGCCGAGCGGCCGGATGAAATTGAGTAAAACAAATTACGAGCGTCAGCCGTTGGCCGGGCCACGTGATGCGCGCAAGAGAATAAAAAAACGAAAAAGAAAAAAGCGAGAGAGAACGAGAACGAGAAAGTGAAAGAGAGAGAGAGGGAGAAAGAGGACGAGTAGTCCCCGAGTAGTACTCGATATCACTTAAGCTCGATTTATTTTACGATATCAAACGATATCAGCCGCGCGTTCCGCCTTGCGGAATGTCGATGACCGGAGCTTAATCGTTTTTTGTCCGACGTGGTCTGCACGAGAAAGCGGACAAACCTCCCCTCTCTCTTTCCCTCTCTTCTTTCCGTCTGCATCCTCCAAGCCCCCTGGCGTATCCAAGGACCGATGCTTCCGAGAACATCCAGTGTCGTCGGTTATCATGGCCAGTCGTGCGTGACGTGGCTAACAGCTCCGTTCCAAGTCACGTTCCTCCAACGTTTGACCTTGATAATGCAGGAATTTCATATTCCTCCGTGATCACCCTCTTTCTTTCCAACGCCTTTCGTCGATGCGTCTCCACATTTTCTTCCCTCGAGAGGAGAATCGAGGGAACAACCGCTTCTTCCCTAACAAATTTCGTAATTAATGGACGAGACGGGATCCTGGCTCGATTTGATTCGAGGCGAGGAGCAGCCACGAGGCTGTGGCCCGTTTATTTCGTCAAACGGGCGAAGATACGAGTTTTTGCCACGCCGACCTTCTCTTCTCGGCCTCTAATTCGGTCGGAGCACGAGTGTGGAGGAGGAAGAAGAATGAAAACTTCCTCGTGAAAAGAAGAGGAACAAGGAACGAATAAATAAGTAACTTGGAGATTATTTATCGCTTTCTCGAGATGAACGAGAGGCATAAGAGATCGACGACACGCGGGCTTTTTTCTCCGTGACGCGATTCTACTTAAGAGAAACTCTTAAAAACGTGGAGAGATACGATTCTCGGCTTGGCTTGGCGCGAACCGTGGTACGACGCGTGAAATGAGGCGTGCGCGTGGCGAAACAGGTACGTTTAATCGATTCGCGAGTCGGCGACGAGCGTCAGCCTTCTACGAGGAGCCATAGATCACGTCGTTTACGCCGTTCCACCGACCTATTACGAGAAATTACGCGGCTTTGTACCCCGCGACAACGGTGTATACCCTGACTATGTAACACCGTTAAATCGCGTTTACGCCCGACCATCTTCTCGTTTTTGTTCAACCCTTATTGAGCCGCGAACCAATCCTTCTTTATCCCCCTTCTCTTTTTTTTCCGAAGAAGAAACAAAAAGACGAGTCTATTCTTCTCTCTCTTTACTTCGAATCAACGTTCCCTCTACTCCTTTCCTTTTTTTCTTCTTCTTCCGCATTTCTCGTTCCTCCTTTTCTTCCTCCTCGAAGTAAAAACTTTCTATACATTTTTCGTCAAAAATCTCTTCTCTGCCTTTAAAAAATCTTTTGTCCCTCTCTCTTTCTCTCTCTTAAAATCTGTTCTTTAAGAATCATTTCTTCTCCTCCTTCTCTTCCCTCCTCTTGTTTGAGCATGATCGTTCGCGCGCAATTCGATCTTAATCTCCATCTTAATCTGGTTGGGCGTAATTTCAGGCCAATTATCGAGCGCGTGTAACATTTATCCGGCGGAAAGTAGAGGCTGTCGGAAGGAGAGCAGAGGAGAATCCGAGCGCAAAGTATCGGAATAATTTTTGTCGCGAGGTGGACTCTGACTCGGCCACCCTTCGTTTCGAGAAACTTGGTGACCCACTTCCTTTGCCATTCCCTTCCAAGTTTCCACCACCCCTTTCATCGAAGGTAAATTTGCCTCCAAGATAAATTTATTCGAGGTGGTTCGAAAGAAACCGTCTTCGAAAGCGATCGTCATCCCACCTGTTCGACCAGTTACACGCAACTTTTATTCCAAGCAGCTCTTTCTCTGCCCTTCTTGAAATATAAATTAGACGAATAGATACAAAGCCGCGTGACACATGGTCCCATTCCGCTCGTTTATTATTCAAACTCAGCCTCGGCGAGTCCTGTTTGAATCCCGAAAAAATATCCACTCCAGAAATGCTTTTTGCTTTATTCCATTCTCAAATTCTACGCCAAGCCTTATCCAATACCCAGTACGCGCCACCTTCGCATTCGTATTACAAAACGCGGTGGAACACGAGGAAATCTCGCAATCCCTAAGAATCGACATCAAACGACACCGAGAGCATCCAACATCCAGTTGCACATGCAAATGGCGCCGCTAGGCAAACGCGCTATCCCAAGAATTCCACCATCTCCTTTTTCAGCCTCTCGAGAAGAGGTACAGCCATTGAGCGCTCCCTCATTGATCGTGTTCACCGCGCGAAACCTGCCTAGACAACACCGCCATCGTTTTCCTTCGCGGCGGAAAGGAGAAGAATTCTCTGCCAATCGAGAGAGAGAGAAAGAGAGTCGATGCTGGCCAGAAAACCGTGGCTTTCATATGCAAATCGCAGGGACCAACACGCGTCTCGCGAATCTTTTCCACGTCTCGAGCAGCCCGATTTCTCGCCTCGCCGGTGAAAAATGATCTCGCCGACAATCGATACGCTTCGCGGCTCAATCCCCCCTCGACTTGTTCGTCGCGCTTCCACCCTCGCCAATTTTACTCGCGAATCATTAACCCGAGAGATTGTTGAACGAAATTCGAACAAGGTCTTCGAAACGAATCGAAAATATTCGCGTACTTGTATACTTTTCGAACGCAAAAGTTGATCATAATACGAAGAAATGTTGATAAATATACAATGTCGTGTGTTTTCTTCTATTTCTAAGAAAGAAACAATTTGCAGGTATTTAATCCTACACGCGTCTACGTTCATTACATTACAATTGTTTTCTGGGATATCAAAATATAAATATTCGTTCTAATGATAGACAACTTTTGCGTTTGTCTCGATCTCTAGAATTATCTATTATATGTAAACGTGTTCTATGTGCGTATATGAGATACAGAGGAAGGATAAGTCGCTAAATATGGATGGATAGGTAATGGAGAGGCAGATTAGACGATTGGGTAGCGAGAAGGGTGGAGTTTGCGGTGATTCTCGGTTCGAGAGGAATAAATTGGAGGCTGCGTTTGTTTTAGCTCGGCCGGATTAAAGATCAGGGCAAGGGGTAAGGAAATGATTCCAAGTTTCGTTGAACAAATATCAAACACGGTTGGAACTTGATTTCGCAATTAGAATTTCTGACCCGAGATGTCAAATTCCCCGCCGATTATTTCGAGAGAGAGAGAGAGGGAGAATATCGCGATCGTTTCGAGCGAAAAGAGTATCAATTAGGAAAAATATTTAATCGCGCGACGCCTGAGCGAACGTGTCGGCTCGATTAATCGAGGAGGCCGGTATTTATCGGCGGGATTTCGATAAATTGTCGGGAGAAAATTATCGCGCTGCCGCGCGACCACGGATAAATAAACCGGCGCGGTAATTAATTACAGCCAAAAATCTGCGCACTCATCTCGTAATTGCGACCTTTTCATTTTCCTCCTCGCCAACTCTCCTCAAATCGTGCTCTATTAACGCCGATTTTCGCAGCCGCGATTAAAAAATCCCGTTTTCGCGCGAGTTTCACATCGAATTTTTCATTTTTCCCATTCCCCCCGCGTCGCTGTTCTTTTTTTTTTCTTCACTTCGAAATTTCAACGATTTATCGCGTCGAGAACGAATCGATACAATCTATTCGTAAGTAATTCAAAATAATTCGAGATGTATCGAGACGAAAAGCAGCGATAAAAGAATCTGGGAAATCTGGTCCATCCACGCTTCACGAATCTAGATGGCACTTTGACCCGAGAGAAGAACCATCCCTCTTTTTCTCCTTTTTATTCCTACAAACTCTACTTCCTCCCGACACTGGATACTTTTACTTCCTCGCAATTTAATATTCCTTTAAGCTATTTCACCGTTCTTCTCATCTTCGGTTTTTTTTTTTCTTTTTTACCACCCGTAAAACCACTCGTTCGACCGTGTTGTCCTCGATCCATCTATCTACAGGAAGCATTTTCCAGAATATACGACCGTTAATTTTCTCGTCCACCGATTTTGTTATTATCAACGATCAAGTGTATCCAACTTATTTACACATTTTTTATTAAATTTCGTAAACCATTTTTCTTTGTACGCCTGTCAGAAATCAATATCCTCTTTAATTTTTATTATTTAAGTGGGTTACTATTTAACATTCTCCCTTCGCTTCGAATTATAATATACAACGAGCAGACCAACGAAGAAGATAAAATAAAAAAATATATTTCCGCTTTCTCCTAAACCAAATCTATTAATCCGAACCAAATTCATTTCGTGTTGTTCGTGCGAGTTTCACGGAAAAGACGAGCGGCTTGTTAGACGGCAAGCTGATTATAATTCTGGAGGCAAATACCGTTCGTGGCTTATTAATGGGAGGCAATCTTTCTTAAGGTGGTTCGTTCATCGGCAGGAAATTTCTATAATTATTTTAGTCCGGGGCTCGGAGAGCTCATTAGGTCGTCCGAGGGCCGTGTTGCTCCTCCTCCTTCCATCTTCTTCTTCGCTCCACGTGTCTTTTCTCCTCGTGGCTCATCTTCCTCTCTACCTGTGCCGTGCTCCATCGTCTCACCTTTCCAACCAATCTTCTCGTATTCTTTTTGCTCGTCGCCCAACGCCCATTTTTTCCTTCTCCTTCTCCTTCTTCTTTTTCGACGTTCCACCAGCCCCCAACCGAAACATCTGCATCTCCGAGAATCTTCGAAACGCATCTCTCTCTTTTGGCAATTATCGTTCGACACCTGTTGGAGGAAACCAACAGCCACGCAACCGTTCCAACTCTCATTTCTGTATTGGAGCAAGCTTGGGATATCACGGTTACGATGAAATTATTTCTTTCTGAAGGTTAAAATCTTTTGTGTTGTAAAATCGATATGTAGATCGATGTAGTCGTTGTGAGGAGAGAATTCGTGAAAAGATTCGATGGAATCTTGCAATTGGATGTAAGGAGGATGCACTCTTTTCGAGTTTAATCAGATTCTACCTTCGAACGATTGTCCTTCTTTTGCATCCAATGTTACATAACTTCCCTCCCCGACTAAAGAATTAACAAAGAAGGATGGAAAATCTGAATTCTCCTTTATCTCTTCCCTCCCCCTTGTATTTCTCCGCGGCTAGGTACTTTCGGATAGGGCGCAGAAAACAGGTTGGCCGGAATCGATCAACCCGACTCGTGTTGGACGCGATTTATCAACACGAGTGCGAGAATTTCCGCGAGTTCCCGTTCCAAAGGCAGGCCGGCACAATTTCGCGGCACGATAACGATCGTGATTGATGCGACGCGCCAGACGAGAGCGAGAAAGTTGCGAAAGTACGGTTGGGAAAACGTGGCGGGCCGGAAACGCAAATTCGTGTTTCCGTCTAACGACTCCAATTTATCGTGTGCTCCTCTCCCCCTCCACTCTCCCCCCACCTTTTCACGTCCCGATCGAAATCGCGATGTTTACCGCGATTTTCCGCTTTAACCGGCCGCAAAATTCGCGATAATCGACCATTCACTCCGGATTGACTTTATCGAGAGAGTGAGAGAGAGGAGAGAGAGAGAGAGAGAGAGAGAGTGAGAGAGAGGAGAGAGACGGCTCGATAGTAAGGGAAAACTTTGTTCGAGAAAGAAAATTTGACTACTGCTCGATGAACGAGAGCAAGGGGACGAAGGGATCGAGTGTAAAAGTGTCTGTTAAGAAAAAAAAGAAACGAAGGAAATATATACTGTATAAAGGTGTATCGAGAGAGTGGACGAAAGACGTCTAGTTTGGAAAAATTCTATCCTTACTCCTCGAAACGTCTCTTTGAGGATAGTCTTTCAAAGATCCCTTCCTCCCCCTGTGAAGACGGTGAAAGAATAAAATAAGACGAACGCTTAATTGGAAGCTGACACTTGTTCGTTCCCGATCTCGATTACGTCGAGGGAGGAACAGCCTCGTTCGTAAACTATCTTCGAGTTTTCGAAAACGAGACGACGACGACGACGACGGTGGTGGTAGTGGTCCGGTGATATTCGCGTCACGAAGAACTTAAGCGCGAATTAAACTCCTCTGACGTGGAATTAGGGGAGCTTGGGTTGTCTCTATGCGAGGCGAGAGATATAGCGAATATAAAGGCGGTCTAGGCGTGTGAAACGAGCTCGATACAGAAGCGATTCATCCGCGCGTACGCGTAACGCGCGTACGGTCATTTCGCCCCGCGTTGATTGCGAATTTGAATCCTTCTTCGCCACCCTTTGATGTCGGCTCTCCCCCCTCCCCCCTCCCACGCATCGTGCGCCGTGTTATTATCGATTTTCCCGGCGATTCGACCACCGATTCCCGCCCCCCGCCCGTCAAATCGTCCTCGCTTCTTTCTTTCTTCTTTTTCGCCCGTTAATCAACAATCGTACCGTTCCTCGCGCCTCGTGGCACGAGACTGTGCGTGAAAGTCGAGCGAGGACTCGTCGATTCGAGACGACAACAAATTCGACGAGTGGGGAGTGTTTATAATATCGTAACGGGCGAATTTTGTTTTGATTCTCGATCGGAACAGAACGTACGAAATGTAAATATATTCGTATCGCGATACGATATTTATATTTTTGTACGAAAATACTTTGGTGCGTAGAAATTAAAGAACGAGGATAAAAAAGGGATCGCGCGATTAAGGAAAATTTAAAGATTAAAAAAATTGGGTAATAAAAAACAGGAGAAATTTTGTAGCCGAAGGAAAAAATTCGATCGACGAAAAGAAATTTGAAGTATATCGAAAAGAAGAATATCGATGGAATTTTTTAATTTTTTAATTTTTCCCGAAATTTGTATCTCTCTCGCGTTATAGACTGGCGATACCAATAGAAGCATAATTTCCTTCGAATTTACGTCTGATTCTTCCACGCAATCTGGATCGCGAAGAACATCTTTTTTATCAACAACCATTTTGTCCAACAACCATAGAGAAGATAAAAAAAAATAAAAAACGGAAATATCTTCATCGAAACGACGATTAATTCCGTGTAAAATACGCGGAGAACGTTTAGAAAGTTCTAATACGCAATTACGCGAAACAAATTCCTCTCATTTTCATCCGCAACCTCCCCCTCCCATCTCCTTTCATCAACCCCTTTTATATCTGCTCCAATTTTACTTTATTACAGACATGCAACTTGGCTCGTTCCAACTTCCCACTCGATGAAAACACTATAAATTCCCGGTTATCCAACTCCATTTCCTCCATCGTTGGAATAATTCTCAAGCAAATCGAGCATGCTTATCATCTTCGAGGCGCGAAAAAATTCACCTCGAGAGCAAATCACCCTCTATAATCTCCCCTCGTTCGTTCGTTCATCAACGAACGAGCCACGCGTGCGTACACGTGCTCTTCCTTCTTCTTTAAAAAGAAATTGTCGGCCGGGGTACTAATCAAAGACTCGGAGGATCGAAGAAGGAGCAAGTTTTCCATTTTCGTCCGCCGATATTCGAATATTTCCTCGCCCAATCACGGAGGGGGCAGGTGGGGCGACATCGGTAAGCCGGATTTAAGCAGATGTACGTACACCTCTAGTTGGCTGCCACGGGGCTGGATCCTGCATACTAAACGATGATCCTTTGAACAATCAATGATCCGCCACTCACGTTCGGGACACGGATGCCTCGTTACGACACGCGTGCACATCGATCCTCCACCGTCCAACAGGCGCATGCTCGTCCTGCTCGTGGCGAGAGGGAAACGAACGGGTCCGAAGAAGGAGACCACCGTCGTCTGAGAGTGGAAATAACCATTTGATGAAAAAGTAATTCGTAAATTCCATCGGTGGAAGGTGGGTGTGGCGAAGTCGCTTTATGAATATCCATTCTTGGAAAGTGAGGCGAGGCGTCCGGCCGTAATTTGTCAGCGTTGACAGCGGTTCCTGGTGCCGCGATAACGAAAATAGAAGAGGAGCGGCAAAGAAAGGGGGAGGGAGGTCTCTTTCATAAAACGGGATCGAGGCTCACGAGGTGCGACGAGAGAAGGAGAGAGGCTACCACAGCGCCTCATTAAACAACCCTTTCCTAGCTTCTCCTTCCCCCTTCCCTCTAACGATTAGACCGGCGTAGATAAATTTCACAAATCAAAAAGAAAAGTCCGGCTTTATCCGCGAGCTAATTCCCAAGAATTCCGGCCCGAGTTTTTATTCTTTCGAGGCGAGGTTTAGAGGGTAGATTAGATTAGGTCAGGTTTTTGACGGTCGGGTTAATTAGTCCTATCTTCGCAATTTTCGCTGCTCCATCCCCCTCCTCCCAAACCCCGGAAAGAACTTTGAAATTATCGCGGTGGAATCACAAAGGGAATACAAAATTTCCGCGAAAAACATTCCCCGAGCACGCGTCGTGCCTCGCGTGTTATATAAAAACGCAGGCGCGAGGAAAGGAAGGAGAGAAAGAAAAAAAAGAAAATACTAATTTCCCAACGAAATCCGAAACCGTCGTTCTCATTAAACCCCATCCTCGTGTATATATATATATATATATACTCGTCAGAGCGAAACTCTCCCATCATCAAAACTTATCGTGGAAAATAGTAGTCAGCCGGTAAGAGAGTAACGAGGAAAGTATGCGTCTTTTTGTGCGCCTTTACCCAATGCGACGAAGACGCGCGTTATTAAATAAAACAAAAGACGTAGGAAGAATTCACCTGTCCTCTGTCCATTTTCCCGTTTAACGGGGATGGAACGAGAGTTAAATAGAAGACGCGCGTGTTCTCGCAATTAGGGGCGAGGATGGAAGGGTGTTGGTACACGGTGTTACGGCGAATTTACACGACCAATGAAACGCATAGTTCGGATTATTACGATCGCCTGTGGACGGCCTTTGTTCGGCTCGAATTCAACAACGGAGGACCCGTGTGTACCCGAGAGCTGGACTACGAAACGCCGGGGGAGCGGAGATTTCTGCCAAGACAATTAGTCGGTTAATCCAGTTTCGCGAATCTGTAACTAACGAGTCTCGATTCGTGCCCGTTCCTCTCTCTCTCTCCCTCTCTCTATGTTCGTTTCACACTTAGTTTGCCACTCCCGACATGTGTGCGTCATTCGCGGGTAATTGCGCCCGAGTAATTGTTGCTTTGCTTCGAGCTAATTACGAACGCGAAGCTAATAGCTATGAATTTTTAGAAGCGTATTAGCTACGTGGAAAGAGAAATCTCTTGTACTGGATAATAACCGAGAATGGTATGGCTCGTGAAAAAAGTAAGTGATTAAAGTAATCTTCGAGCGAGATTGGACGATAAATATTAAATATCATTGGAAGGTGATTCTAAATATAAGAATTCTCGCGGAGGGGAGCAATCCTCCTCCTGAAGATAGCCTCGAACCAGGCCGCGACAATTAATCTGCGAATCTCGATCGGAGGAGGACACGGAGCGAAGTTCCGGCGCTGCGTGTCGATCGGCCGTGAAACGCATCGATACGATGGCGATCAACCGTATTATCAGTGGCGTCTTATCGGCGAATATTAAGAAGAGGTTGGTTGAACGACTACGCGGTACGCTCGGTTACACAAATTGGTGGAAGGTACGAGGTGCGCTCGGGTTTAATAACCTGATTTTCCCAGGATTTACGCTCTCTAATCGGAATTTATGGAAGAAATATGGAGGTAATCGATAAGAAACTATGGTAATAAATAGGCGCGACTGCGGCTGCCACGTGATTCGGGATCCATGGTCACCTGGCGAGCTTCTTCCTCGTTCGAACGGCTCGTTTAAATTATTTCAACCGCAGACGTTTTCCTGGTGGAAGCCTGGAACGGTTCACGTTATTTATCCTTTCGCTCGTCGAGGGAATATATATATATATATTTTTTTTTAGAAGGAGAAGAAATTAATTACGTTCCAAGCATATTGATGATGAATCCTTCTCAACAGTGAAATACCGAAAGAAAGAGATTCTCGGAATGCGTTATTAATTCGATGATGATGCTATTCTCTCGAAGCAAAAAAACAAATTTCACGCCAATTCCAGTGATTAAAATCTGGCGTCATGACTCATCGAGTTGGAAAAATAAATATTCCGTGTATACTCGATCGATTATTATTAATAATTAATGAATTGGAAGCGAAGAAGAAATTCCTCGGAAGAGAGGAGTAATCATGATTACACGATTACACCCCGCCAAGTATAAATTCTGAGATCCTGGCCCATTACCCGATCTTCAACGGCCATAACCATTTGCAAAGTAAACGAAGGAACATTGCGTTCCACGCGAACGCCAAACAATAGTAGTAATCTACACAGCGATATTGGTGTAATTAGACGCAAACTAGTTACGGGAACCGCAATTGTTTGACGATCGCAGCAGAGACGCGATTCACCCGGGCAACTTGGACGCGTCTATTAGCCTCCCGTGAACACCGCCCATTCTTCACACCCGTTAAAATAATTCTACGTTCGATGCGGCTCGTTGATCGAGCCGGGTGTTATTTAGTTTTCGAAACTTCCCCGTGAACCTTTCCGTTCATCGCGGATGAATCGAGAAGCAACGAAGCCACGTCGAGTTGAAACCAACCGTTAAACGCCCGTACCACCTTGGGCGAGCCCTTCGGCCTCGTTGGAGTACGCATCGATTGATTTCGAGTCGAGATAGCAAAGCAGTTTGTTACAGAAAATACACGGAATTTTGCCCGTACGGGTTTCTTCGCCGATCGAGCTCTCTTCTCCATCCTTCTGTGCACCGTGATAACCGTGTAAATTGCGAAAACGTGTTGAGAATTATTTCAACTATCGCGAATAATTTTTCATTGAACCGATACACGTTTAATCTTTGAACGATTGGAAAATAGTAGATCGAGCGAGATAATTTTAACAAGTTTTCGAGAAATAATTTACCTTACGAATGACACGAGCGTTTCGCCAAATGTTTCTTCTCTTCCTCTTTACTCTCTTTACTTAACGAGCTTCCACCACTCTTCTCCCGACGAGAAATTTATTCCCGTGACATTTCTTGTGCGGAGCGTACGCGCGTTAAATCCGATCCAAGGAAAAGCGGCAAAGCTTGGAGAGGGCTGATCGCGGGAGGAGAGAAATCCGGTTAATAACGGGCAGGAATAGCAACGACGTTGCGAGCCTGTGCCGGCCTCTATAAACCAAAACCCCTCGGGCGATGTATTAAGAATGCACGTGAATGACGTGAAACGAATTCCTATGCAAAGGAGCGGTGTTATAGCACGGTGTCGGGGCCTGCTTCTAACTAGGCAGCTCGCATCATTAACGGGTCTTGTTTGTTTTACAGCGGAGAAAGGGACACGCCCATTTCCTCGTCATTCTCCTCGGCTCCTTCTGACCGTGGCTCCGAGCGATGCCCCGTCCCTTAATCTCCCCGGACTCTCTGTCTATACACGGTGTGTCGTTTGCTCCGGGCCCGCTTTAATTTCAACTCGAGAAGCCCTTCCGGTTCCAAACTCGCTCTTTGCCCAGCGGTCGCTTTGAGGTCTCTCCCTAATTTTTGCCCGCTCGCGACTTACCAGGGTGTTCGTCCCAACCCCTTGGGCTTGTTTGTCCTAGACGTACCGACGTATCAAGGATTAAAATCCTGCCTATTCTTGGGAAACAAATCTCTCGTTGCACGGGTAAATCGTTCTTGGATGAATATTTATCGCACAGCAACGCGCCCACGACAATTACATCGGTCGATTCGTCCAACGGTTTATCCGGATATGAATACGCGATTTTTTCGTGGCGCGAAGTGAAATATGGTGGATGGTTGGTTCGAGAAATGAAGAGCTTCGCCCCTCTATTTTTCTCCTCCTCTTCGAGCGAGGACACCCTGTGTGCACACGCAGAGGGCCACTCTCGCTCTCGTTCCACCCCACGACGAGCGTATACATATTCATGGTGTCATTAGCGGCCCATGAAACATGCTATTGGTAAACGTTTCTGCCGCTCTCTCTTCTCACAGATGATCATCGCGGTACCCTTCTTATTATTATAAATTATATTCGTCGATTTCGTTTCACATCGCGAAGTGGTCTCGTAAACTTGGCAAAACTCGTAGCCGCACCGACTTTTGCTATTCATCCGAGAATCGATGGATCGAACTTTCCTCTTAATCCCCAGTTACTCGAACTCGATTCGAGCGGTAAAGAAAGTCGTTCGTTCGACCAAGCGTCTTTTTCACCGAAGGTCGCGATTTATTAGTCGTATTTAACGATCAACGACGAAGTGGCGGTTGATAATAATAAAAAAAAATAATAAAACAGTCGAAAGCTTGTAGCAATAAGAGAGGAGACAAGTGTCCACCTTTATCACGGCTGCTTTATCGTATTCATCGCTTTCTTTATTTTTTCCTCTCGACCCTTTCTCCACCCATTCGTTCTGGCTTTATTGATATTTCAGCCGCGTCGAAATATCCCCGAATGGGGGAGGGGATGGGTGTAGCAGGGGTGAGGGGAAATTTTGTAAATTTTATGGAACGAATCCGTGGGTAATCTTGTCGGGATGGTTCGGTAATTAACCCGTTTTTTTCGACCAACGATAATAAGCATTTCTCGGTTCACCGTGTTTGCCGCGTATAATTGGTTTTTATATAGGGCTCTCCTGTGTTCCGACCAGCGATGGGATCAATGTTCAAACGCACGTATTTATGAGTAATAAGAATCGAATAATTTTCTTACGAATAATTTTGAAAAGTTGCATAGAAGAATAAGATGAAAAAGGGTTTAACGATTTTGTTTTAACTTCTCCGTTATAATTTTTTGTAAAACGTGATTGGATCACGTGTGTAAAAATAGTTATCTTCAAGAGGAGAAAGGAAATTCAAGGATCATCGAACGAAGCTCGAATTCCAAAGTACTTTTTTTCATTTGTTTCAGAGAAGTTGGAACGTTTTCTTGAACCTGCTCGCGCTACGCTCGATCCCATCGCTGGTTCCCCCTTGCTCGACTATTTTTAACAGGGTACAAACGACCAGACCGATCGACTGCATCGAAAATACGCGTTTCGTTTATTAATTCGTTATATCGGTGGATGGAAACAGGCGATACGCCATTATACGCCTCGTTTTCCCGTCCAGAATTTCAATTTGTTGCCGTCATTTTTCTTCCCCGGATCGGCCCGTTGTACCCGTGACGAGACGCGACAAGGAAATCAGGGCCACCGCCGCGATATCCATCCACCCTTCTCGGATCTCGGTGTTATTTATTAACGCCGCTTTATTAATTACGCCAGGATTGAACCTGGCAGCATACTGATACAAAGCGTATCGATCCAACTGCGAGCTTGCGAGATTGCAGCTCGAGAATCCTATCTCTCCTCGATCCTATCCTGCAATTTTACATTGGTGGAAATCAAGCAAGGTTTTTTTTTTCGTTGCTCCTCGTTCCTGCCGTTTTGTTGTTGGCCGAATTTAAATATTTTAAACGATGCTCCGAAAAATCTCGATTGAATATAGATCAGCTCGAGAAAAAACCAATACGGGTCAATGAATTTTTTACAACGCGGTCCACATACGTAACGTCCCATCGTCTAAATAATTAAAAAATTAAAAAAAGAAAGGAATAATCCCTCTGCAATGAAATCGCATTATTTCCATTTCAAAACTTTTCTTACGAATTACGAGTTCTTGTTTTCCTTTTTTTTTTTTTTTCTATAATAGATAAGATCGAAGTTGAACGGAACGATTATACCAACATTTGCACAACATTTGTTAGACCAAGTTAAGCTCAACTTTACACGCGAGCCTAGATTACACATTTTCAGATTTATAGCAACAGTATATTCAATATCCAAGTGCCTTAAAGCATACCCTTCCTTCGATCCTTATTAAAGAAGGTAGAATGTTGCACAGAACCGGTACTTTATGCTTCGATCCGAGGAGGCATCGTCGCGTACCCTGCCACACCAACCTGTTATTCACCAGTATTTCGCGTTACACGGTAATCCGCGCGTATCCTCTCACGAAACGAAGAGAATCCACTCCACAGGAGAGAGAGTGGATCTCTTTCGAATCCGTCCGTTTCGATTTTATCCAAGTCGCGTCGTGGCGCGGAATTACGGGACGGCGGCGATCAGCCAGACACGACAGATCATTGGAAAGCAACCGGGTAAGGAACGATAGAATCCTAATTGGCAATAAATAACACGGTATGCGTAACATGGAGAGATCGGTAATAACGATCGGTTACGCGGCTCGATCGATGCCCGATGCTCTATTTAGTTGGAGGAGAATTAATTACGACGACGGTGAATCTGCCAGGATTTAGAATCGAATTACGTAAATGCAATTACACGGCGGAGAGGTGGGGTGGGTGGGGCGCGATTCTGGGTAATTTGTACCCGATCGCCAAGCTTCTTTTTCTCTTTAAATCTATTTCTTTCGTTCCACCACCTCTTCTCTCCGTATGGTTTCCCCGGTTAAATGAAACTCCTCCCGTTTTTTCCCTTTTCCTCCCTTGTCGAGGGATATATTATATTTATCGATTGAACCGGAAAATAATTAAGTAATTCGAGCCAAGTTTCGTAATTTTTATATACATTTGGTAACAATTGAAGTAATTTCTCTATTGGGAAGGATAGCCATCGTATCCAAAATCGATCCAAGTAATCGGATACTTTGAGTTGGATACTTGGCAAATCCGCGTTGTTATTGATTTACGGATCGATTAATTCGAGCGAAATCGACTCATCGATGATGATATTAAATCGGTTTTGGCGCATTACGGAATCGACCGCTTAACGAATTGCCTCGATTTTCGCGTTGGATACCCTCCGAAATTAATAGAAATCTAAATCAACGATCAAGTCGAATAATTAAAACGGATATACGTGCTTCTATTTCTATTACACAATCTCCCAATATTCTATTATTCCATATTCCATATTCCAACTCTGTTACATCTCCAACGATGAAAAACGTGAATTTACTCTCGGGACACGCGATCGATTAATTGAAAAAATTCATTTATTCAAACGTATCCTTCCAATGGAAGAATTTAAAAAAAATAAATAACTAAAAATGCTTCTCTTCTCTTGTTTCCCTATTACTCCATCGTATTCCATTTCTTACGAAAACGGAATTTCCACCATTGTCAGAATCATCAAATCCACAGAAATCCAACGTATGAGGTCGTGAAACAAGTTTCGCGATACAATCGGTGACTCGAGGAGGAAAAGAAGGGGAGGAGGAGGAAGATCCGGAGGGGGGGCGCGTAAAAACCCCCTGGAGGAGGAGAACAGGCGGAAGTTGATAAAGAGCAAGGTGCACGCAGCCCAAGGTTCTCGAGAGGGGGAGGAAGAAGAGGAGGATTTCGAGTCCAAGGGAATTAAATGTACTCTCCCCGGAGGTTTGAGATCGATCGTTATGATTAGCCGACATTAATCATCCGCGATATGAAAAGGAACAATGGAAGCGGGGGGAGAGAAGGGGGCTCGGTCACGTTGCTAATTACGGCGGAAAGGGATTCCGGGAAGAACAATGCTCGCGTCGTGAGATTTCTTATTGTTTCGCCCCGTTTTATGAGGAGCTTTTTAGCGCGTGCACTTCGTTACAATCGACTTATGCCCCGGAACAACGAGGTTACGTGGTTACTTATTATTATACGGTGTGGAGGGGATGAACGTAACGTTAATAGGATCTTAATAAGTTTAACGAATCGCTTTGCTTGGGTAAAAGAAAAAAAGAAGATCAACGAATCCCATAAACGAGGAACGTGTCTGCTTCGAATGCACGTGACGTGCGTGTGCTAAACGCGGAATCTCATCGAATTCGAGATTATTCGAGGGGAAGGGTATTGTTCCTCGTACGAGAGATGAACAAACGGAAACGTATTGCGGAATAATAAGTGTGCTCGAAAGGCTTGAAAATCTGCTTTTTTCGAAAAGATTTTAAAAAGATTTTACTCCTCCATTCTTCGACTAAACGATAAAGAAAAAAAGAATCTGCACGAGACTCGACAACAATTTCTCAGAGTATAATACAGTACATCCGTAATTAATACGTTTCGTTGATCGATTATACGAAAACCTTCGCTCCTCGACCTCGAGATTAATCGAACATCGGGACGTCTCGAACACGCGAGTCTCTCTACGCGCTGATTTCTAATGGTGCCGCTAAAAAAAAAAGAGAGAGAAGGAAAAGAAAAAAAGAAAGATGGAGAAAATAGAAAAGATCGAAAGGAGCGAAGAAGCGAGAGTTAGAAGTCGTTCGATCTTCCCCAAGGTGGTTACGTGCCCGGTTAAAGGAATGATCTCGGCCGAGGTTGTTGCGCGGCGAGTCTCCGGGGCAAAAATCGAGTCAGTTTAGAACACTTACTCCTCCATTAATGCCGTCATCTGCGCCGGTTCGGCCATTAATCGCAGCGAGGAGAAACGTCTGCCTCTTACGTGCCGGTTAAACCGTGGCCAACGGCTCATCCCTCCCTTCTCCTCTTCCTTTGCCTCTTCGAAAGTTGCCGCGCGCCATCGAGAAAGGCAGGCAAGCTGTGCTTCTCGCAATTTGTTGCCAAATTTATTACGTGGCCGGAGATAGAAAAAAAAAGAAAAAGACCGAAAAAAGCTATAACGAATGACGTATCGTTCCGCGCCGCTTGCCTTGTAACCTCTTCATCCCGACGATCCAAACGAGAGGCGATTCGAGGCGGGGAGAGAGGCACCACGAACGGTGAACGAAAGCGAGAGGAGGAACGAGAGGAGAAAGAAGGAAAGGAGAAGAGGGGGTGGTCCACTTTCTCCGGTCTGGACCACCCTTCTCGATTCGATCTTTCTCCGACGAGAGAAAGGAAGGAAGAAAGGAAGGAAGGATGATCAACACGAGTGCAATTATTTCTTTGCAAATATTTAGCGATGCGAGTACGGTACGCAAATGCCGGTTAATTGCGTCACCTGTTTACCACTTCTTTAATAATACGTTCTTAATGCCGTCTCGCCCTGTCCTCGCCGTGTATCCCTTTAATTGCCGCCGTTTATCCACCGCAATTATACGCGGTACTCTCTAATCCGTTTATTACCGCCGTTCTTGCTTTACTCTTTTCCAAGTTCGCGTTTATCACGGCTGGATTAAAACGAAACTGCGTCGCCTTTATTAAACGCTCAATTTAGCATCGTCCTTCCACCACGCGAGTCCTCGACTCTTTCTCTGCGCTCTCGTCCCTCCCCCTCGTTCCTCGATGCGAAAGTGAATGGTCGCGCGTTGAATTTTCGAAGATGAATCATCTCGAGTCGATTTTCCGTTAAATTTGCCGTGAAAAACAGGTCGACCCGTCGCGAAGATTAGAGAATGAGAAAGGAAGGAAGGAAATCGGAAAGAAGCATAGTCGGCCGCATATTTTCGGGCGGCCGAGGAGTCGAGCACGGTAATTTCAAATGCGCTTAACTTAAAAGCATTTATCTGTAACCGTATTATTACAAGGGCAGGACTACGATAATTCGTTTCGATGTTGCTCGAAAGAGGATTTACCTGTCCCGGGGCTGGAAACGCTGGCCCGGGCGACGCGTCCAACCTCTCTCTCTCTCTCTCGTTCTTTTCCCCCTACGGATTCTTTCGGCACAGTAGGCGGTGGGCCGAAATCTCCTCCTCCATTCACCGGTTTCGATACTAATCGCAAGGTCATCGAGGATTCCCTGTAGAGGGCTCGATAATCTCGCAGCAGGACCCTTCCTTCCCTCGTCCCACGAAAGGATTCGTATCGTGCGCGAGCATCGAGCAGACGTAGCTCGCTTTTCCCTCTTCCTTACGGTTCCACCTTATCTCCTCTTTCACTTTTTTCCTCGTATTACTTTCTTCCGTTTTCGCGTTGCACAGCTGTGTTTCGTATACCCGTGTCTTCCTACTTTTTTCCTCTTTCTTTCTTTCCTCTCTCCTCGCCTCCCCCCCTCCCCTTCTCTGTTCATTTTTGGTCGAAATCTGACGCCATAAATCAGAGGGATTACAAAGCATCGAGCGGAGCGGAGATTGCAGCTTGTTTTGGGTCCTCCGGGACGGAGAGAAACTTTGTATCGGTCGCCGGTATAGAAAAATGAAACGCTGTTCATGCATTATTCAGACCCCTTTTAGCCATTCCCCCCTCCCCTGCCAGGTTACAACAACCTTCGATGATACGTGCCGCTGTTCATGCGGCTTCTCTCCCGCTGATTTGTCTTTCGGCCTCACGGTGAAATTTTATACACCCCGGGCACGAGAGGAGGAGGGGGCTCGCCCACTCTCGATGATTGCCTATTAGCAACACGATACGCGTGTAAATTTATACAAGAATGTGAAACCGACCTCTCCACGTATTGGACGCTACGTGAAAATTAATAATATGTTTCTCGCCGATCCAGTTATATCTGGGATAAATGCTAGTTTCCTTTTTTCGGTAAATATCGTCATAATTGCTGTTATACGTGTCGATCATCTCACTTTAAAAATATACTTATATATATATTTAACATTAATTGATTGATCAACTATCGATTAATTAAAAAAAAAAACGAAATAAGAATTTTCTTTTCTCTTTCGAAACGAAAATTCTGAAATTTAAAATCTACTTCGTCGCAATAATTTCATAAGTTTGACGACTTGAGTTGAGAATGAAATGAAATAACGTTGTTTTCTAAGAACTTCTTTTTCCATCGTGGCCCAAGTGAAAATTGGATCAAAGAGCCGGAAGGGCGAAGGGAAGGCGGCGACAAAACGCGTCTTCTTTTGCGCGATGAAAACCGCACGCGAAAGAATAATAAATGGTATTTATATTCGCGCGCGCGGAATTTGAATTTACCCAAGGTGAAAAAGAAGGGAGGGAAAAAAATGTTGGCGAAACTGGTGTATTCGACTTGGTCGCGAAATCAAAAGTCGCCAACAGTTTTTCCACCCTACTTTTCCCCTCCTGTCCTCCTCCCCATTGCGCTCCAATTGCAACGCGGTGTTTACAATTGTTACACGGAACCCGAAACGGTTTCTTTCTCTTTCACCAAGAACAAGAACTCTTTCCTCTCTTGTAAATCTTCCCCCCTGACGTATATAACACACACGCAAGACTTCTTCCAACGTTTCTCCATTTTTCTCTTTACTTTTCTTCGAATTCATTTTTCTTTTTTTCAACAAATTCCGACTCTGAGCTCCTTTCCTACGACTCGAATATCATTCGTGGGAACCAATAATGCCTGTTGTTACCGACTCGTACACAAGATCCTGCCGAAGAGAAGTCATCCTCATCCCCCACCCCGAATGAAAGAAAAAAGTAAAAAAGAGACGAGCACAATCGTCTCGAGAATCGAAGAAGATTACGGCAAATCGCATCAACATCTGTAAAGCTCGATCTCCAAGATATTCCCGAGGGCCTCTACCAGAGCCACAGCCTCTAACCCTTGATCCTTTAAACTCGCAGTCGCACGATCCTCCCCCCAATTGTCGACAATAACCTCTCCCTTACCTGCCCGATCGTCTCGACCCTCGCTTTGGAAAGGGTGCGTGCATGCGTCCTTCCTCCTCGAACCCACTTCCCTGACCAACTAATCGGACGAGAGATCTAATCGTCGATCGTGATATTCGGTACACTGAGAGACGGATGTCGCCTGCGGAGGAATTGAAAAGATGTACTCCAACCGTAGGGAGAAAAGAAAAGAGAAAAAGAAGAGGTCGCAAGAAGAAAAGAAAAGAGAAACGTTCAGGTGTGCGACTCGAGGAAACGCGGTTCGGATTAAGCGGTTAAATCGCCAACGCACGAGGGAAGGGTTGCTTTCGAGATTTCCTCGGGTCGGGTTGAAAGACGGCCGTGAGACGTTATCATCCCAAGTATTCTCATTCTTTCTCGACGTGTCGCGCGTTCAACCTTCGCCTGGTTCTGTAAGGAGCTGCGTTCGCGAAGAGGGGTCCCTCCTTCGGTCGGAAGAATGCAAGAGATAAAATCGCGCAACCCCTGCGCTGACACGAAGGCGAAAAGGGGTAGCTAGTCGAGCTTTCATCGACGAGTTTATGCACACACGCGTGTTTCACAATTCGCACACCATCGAAGACAATTCGGTTCCTCCCTCTTTCTCTCTTTCTTCGCCTTTTATTTTCCTCCCCCTTCGCTCCGAGCCTATTTGCTCCGACTCGGTTCTGCCCTCGCGGCAGCATAGTTCGCTAGCCGTTTTAAAAAGCGTCTCCCTATAGGTGTGCGACAGTTTGTTTTGAAAAGGGGCGCAGGAGAGGGTGGCTGTGTTCCGCTGACACAGGAGGAGACGCGTTCCTTCGCCACCATTGTGCGCCACCCAATACCTTGAGGATATTTCAAAGTTTAATAGAGTTATATCCGACCAACCGTCGAGGAAGCAGTGTATTCGCGCGTGTAGACAGCTACACGATTCCAGTCCGGAGGAAAACGGGCCAAAGGGTTTCCGCGCAACAACGAGATTCTGTTTTCTTTTCTTTTTCTTTTTTTTTTTTCGCCACGTATATTTATATAATGGATCTACCTCGTTCCGAGATTGGATCGGTACACGGCTGCGCCCCGATTGTTGGATATCCGTGTCTCGATCCTTTCGCTCTCTTTGTACGATTGAGTGTCGCCGTGGTTGCAGATGTTCGTGGGAACGGAGAACGTTCGAAAAGGAAAGAAAGAAAAAAATAGGGTTGCATTATCGACCCTATGCCGCGTTAAACGTGTAACATCTTTTCATCCATCGATGACGAATAAACAGAATCTTTCGGATAATCCATTCCATCGTGCATCGAATCAGTTCAGGGATATATATCGTAAAGATAATCGTAAAATAAGACCTTTAAAGCGTCTCAAAATACATATATTTGATAACACGGTCCCTCAACGCGTTGAAAGCCTTTTTAAACTATCGACGAAATAAATTTCCAAACGAATCTGTGCAAGGGACTCGCGAAATCGCGTATCAAATCGACAACGTTACGATCCACCGCTGTCATAAAGATAGGCTGTATCTCGGTGCAACGGTAAACAAGCATTGAAATTCTGGACCGGATTTCCCATAACGTTTTCCATGTAAACAGGGAGGGAGGGGGAAGGGCCGGGCCAAATATCTTCCGGGAACCGCGATCGTTTATGCATTATTCGATTCGTGGCCGCCCATTTATCCCATTTTCCTTCTTCCAGCGCAACGGGCGTTAACACCAGCGGTCGGCTAACTAGATTCGCATATCTCAAAATGCAGTGGCTCCATGTGTTGTAATTCGATGTGATTAACAGCACCGCGTGTTCGTAACTGTATGAACAAGTTGGCAATATTACCCACCTGGCCGTTTTAGCCAGGGGGAGAGAGTCCGCGTTTCAACCCTTTCGCTGTCGGGATATTGCGCGCATTTCGGAAATTTAATAAACGGTCGAACCTGATTCCATTTAACGCCGTGTTCGTTTTTGTCTGCTGGATGGGGCCAGGATAGGGCGCGAAACTTCTCGAGAATGGTTTTCAAGGAGAATTCGAGAGAAGAGATTCGAGTTTTTTTTTTTGTATCAATCGAGGACAAAAGAAAGAACGTGAAAGAATTTTGAGACTATCGATCTTAAGTCGAAGAAATTGTTTGTCCGAAATTTCGTTGTTTCGTTGCTCGAAGGAATTTCTGTTTATCATCAGCAAGAAATCGATATCTCTAGAAATCTTATTACTCTATTATTGAAACGAGGCCGATAATATCGGGTTAACTCGAGGATTCGCGCGAGTTTAACTTATCCTCGCAATTTCGATGATCCAACATTGATTCACCTCGACCGAGGAACAAGGGAAAGTTTGCCGGTAGACTGGATAATTGGCCGTGAAAAGCGCGGAGGCGAAGATCGATTATTAAACGGGAGAGGGTGGTAAACGGTGGAAAGGTTGGCCGGAAAACCCTTTCCCGATAGCTTTGATGTTTTCACAGGTGAGGAAGGGTGAGCTACTTAAGCATCGGCTCCTCGTGAATCGGCTCGTGCAGCCCACGTGCGCCTCCCCCGTGAAAAGTTAATTTTGTTTGGCTTCCCCCGCTTCCCCAGATATTTTCCAGACGTTCGTTAAGCTTCTCTCCGTCTCTCTTCCTCTCGCTCCTTGTCTCTCCACCGTCTAATTAATTAAAAAACTTGGAAAATCGATCGACGAGGGTGAAAATTGAACGCGTTAACGCGTCGCTTCCGCCAAGAGGGTGGAGCCTCGTTCGTTGAAATCGTATCGGCCATTTCGTTACGGGGATTGTAAATTTTATTTCTTTTTTTAATTTCACCAGAACGAAGAAGAGAGGAGCAAAGGTAACGACAACAGCTGGTCCAATCGGCGAGGCATCGCATCATCGATTGATCTCGATGAAAAATCGAGGGTGGGAACCAGATTCGCAGGATTCGTGTTACGTTGCACGGGTCGTAGAAGGCCAGGTCGAGCCACGTGTTCCGGAGTACCTCGTTCCCGACCGACACGCGTGGAAACAGCCCCGCCTTTCTGCCACCCTCGCACACGGATCGAAACGAACGAAGAAGATAAGACTGGAAATATTTCAATCCCAAGAAGAAAATCCTACGGATTTCTTATTTTTAATTCGATAACGCGAAAACGCGACGCGTGATCATTCAAAAGACACAGCGATATCGCAAAGATCTCAATTTCTAATGGCAAATATCGAGCGAAGGACGAGGGATAAGAGATTCCTTCGATTCTGAAATAATCTTCTCATAATAAATCCCCACGATAAACTTTTTCGTGTACAGGAAACCATAACGTACCATTAATTTACGTTTATATATTATATATATACGCGCGATTCAAGCAAAGTCTGACTGCGGAAGAACAATATATCTCCTGTCCCTGCCCAAAACCGTGACCTCAAGAGGGTGTCCCGCTCCTTCACAGTCGATCCTCCCTCTCGCAAACTATTCGCGAGACGAAACCGCGGCCTGCTCGTATCAAATCCAACAAATCCTCCGGCATGTCGCTAGTTGGAGAGTCGCCAGTTAATATACTCCAGGCCGAGGTAGGATAAATTTACGAGCGAGGGCAAAAAGTGTCCACGCATTCCGTATTCGTCCAACCGAGGAGGAAGCTCCTCGCCAACAAAGCCGGTGGCAAATCTGGAGATCGACGCAACTAATCGTGGCGATTGACCAATTTTATCCATAGCCTTCCTTCTTCGACTTTCTTTTACGACCACGCGAGTCTTCTCATATGATTCGTCGCGTCTTTTCGACCACTCTGCTCCTCCAGCTTCCAGACGATTCGTAAATTCGGCTATGTAAATATACGGGACTCGAATATTTGTCGCCGATGTTCGACCGGCTGCCGCCTCAAATAGGAGCAGAACGAAACGTGAAACCGTGGCGCGGTTTTTGGAAAAGTTTCTTCTTCAAAGGGGGAAGGGGATGAGGGATGAGGCTGGAGGAGGCTGGAATATTTAAAGCCCTTCGTGTGCGAGCGGAAAGCCGACTTTACGGAAGTCTCGTGTTTAAAAAAAATACCGCCATGTACAGAGGATGGATTTTTATTCGGCTACAAGTAGTTTCTATTAGCGGAAACAAGAGCTCTCTCATTTCCACGGATTCTTACGATCGCACGCGACTCGCCGATCGTCTCTCGTTCCCCGAAATTCGAAATTTTAGCACCTAACGTTTCTAAATCATTCGATTATCCCGCGATTATTGGCGACATGCACGATTTTTCGTATCGATAGAAGCACAATCGTCACTCCACGGGGCATAACGCGGCACCGGTTTTCGTCAGCCGTGTTCATCGATCAAACATCAATCGATTTTAATCGCGGCCAGCACGTCGAATTTTATTCCGCGGCATAGTTCAATTTCACGGCCGCCCGATCGCGCCCAGCTTATTCGACCCACGCGCGCTTAATCTACCGTGACTGCAGCGAGATATCATCTCTGTTATAAAATTTGATTCGTTTCGCGTCCGTTCGCCGTGTTAACGTTTCGCCGATGCTTCAATGAGAGGGCCAGCGCGGTCTCGAAAGTGCATCCCTTATACGTTGATTCTTAAACGAGCATGAAATATCGTCTCACTGAGCTTGATTATGCGTTTGTTTCTCATAAACGAGATTTGATAAATTATGTAGCAATGAACGAAGGAATAGAAGAAGAGGAGTTAGATATAAAAAAAAATAGTTCGTGAAAACGAGGATTAAAATTATACGTGCACTTGGATTTATCAAATTCAAATCCTCTCGTGAATGTATATATACATATATAACGCTCTATGTACAAATTTAACGAATAATTTAGAAATTCTCCAAGAATTTTAGATTGCAAGAATTCAAAGTTTCAATCTGATATGGTACATACGGGATTCGAGCATGTAATAATCATTTCGATAATTTTACACCGTTCCTACACGAGTAACACATCGACCGATCGTTGCACCGCTCGCTTACACGTTTACGCAGCAATTGCACTGTCCATTTCGAGAGCGGGTAGCATGCACTCAAGTACGCGCACGATTATGTTTATTAGTGGGGCCGCATGCTTTGCATACGTGTCAGCCTACTAATGTCGTCCCCTAATTCCCCGGATAGCGTGACGCGCGCAGCACAGCCGCTGCCCTCGCGATAACGTACCCCCGTTAATCGTCCATTCCCGTCCGCGGATTTATTCCATGTACACTTAACGCGAGTTCTCGCGAGAGATGGTATACGAGAAATTGTTGTTCAAGTTCCCGCGTTATGGGCTTCTGCTTTTAACAGGATTCATACCCGAAGCGCAGTATTTTATAGTTTCTCCTCGTTCGTTCTTTCCTCCTTCGACTTTCTCGTTTAAAGGGTAAGGTAAGGGGATTTTTCTTTTCCTTCTCGGTCAACGCGCGAAAATAAAAATCTCGGAAACGTAGAACCGTTCGAAGCGTGCACGAAGATGAATTTATTTACAATGCGCCGAATAAGATAACACGATTTGATCCCTTTTCTTTCTGGAAATGGCACTCGACTCGAATTTTTTCCACTGTTGTAACTTCGTCAACGGAGAGAAACAGAGTGGATACACCGGCGTGTCAACGAATTTATGATTGTCCTCGTAAATTCACGCGCGGTGGGCCGGGGGAGGGCCTCTTTCCTCTCCAGTTATTTACATAAACGAGGAAAATTTATCTGTTTCAGTTTATTTCGGCGCAATATCCGTTTTCGAAAACGCGCGGGCGACGTTTCAGGAATCGGCAAACACTATGTACGGGGGTGGAGGAGGAGTGAAAAATGGGCGAGAGGGAGAGAGAGAGAGAGGAGAGAACGCGGATTCGTTTCGGTTTACAATTCAATTCGCCGCGCCGCGAAACCTGATAAAACGTTTCTACGTTTATTACGGTCAATTTTATATGTGTGTTTATCCGCGACACATCGATTCGCGCGTCATCGGCCTACCGTGCTTTCCCTCCATTATTCATAAGTTTCATCCGCTTCTCGGATTTCTCGCATTCCGAATCCGACCACTGCTATCTCCTATATGCTGTCTAACGAACCGCGTGAAAAAAAGAAAAGGGGGGAAAAAAAGAAGAAGAAATCTCGAATCTCGTCCTCGAGAAACGTTTTCCTTTCTTTTTGTTTTTTCATTTTTTACGAGCGTATTCGTCATTCGTTTCGGGTCGCGACGGACATCGGTCGTGTCTCTCTCCAAGATTTTACGAGGGCGCCACCACTCGCGAGCCGGATATTTGCGTTCCGCCGCTTTACGACCGGTTAACGCGGAACGGTTTACAACGAATGGGATCTATGCATACGCACCGGTGCATCTTTTCGTGCATTTTCGACAGCTACCCAGTTGTTCGACACTACCCAGTTGGTCCTCCTCGCTGGAAATACCGTTGTGTGTTCCCTCCGCTCTGCGCCAGGGACGGAGGGACGGCAGGGTTGGCGTTGAATTGTTAACAACGCTCGCAAGGAACAACCACCGGACGGGTTTCCGACCGACGGGCGTTGGACGCGAAACCGAGCGAGTGAAGATATGCATAGGGGAAGAAGGAGGCGGGAGGGGAAACGGAAAAATTCGAGTTAATTAGAATACCTCCCGTGGAAATTAATAGTCCCGTGTCTGCAGCTTAGTTAGCTCGATGAACGAGACAAGATTCGGTTGAAATATCGCCGGGTATAACGAGACGAATAATCGTTCCCCGTTTTCGGAAGAGAGCTTACTTCTCTCTTTCTCTCTGCGATATCTTCGAAAATAGGGGGAAAAATGTAAAGAGAGAGAGGGAGGGGAAAAAAGGGACGGAAAAAGCGCTTTTCACAACTGAAACGTCCGGATTCAATATTTCAGACGTCTTTCTAGGGCTTAAAAAACAACAGCTCCCAGCGAAAAGTGAGTTGGAACGAAAAAGCATCGGTTTGGACGAACGAGCGCTTTGGAGATCGTTAAACGACCCATTACACGGTGCTTCACGTGCGATCGCGTTGTAAACGTTATTGAAAATCTCTGGGTCGAGTGGTGGCGCGGATCGCGAACACCCTCCCCCTCTGTGTTTCGTGTAACGGGCATCGATCGACCCCTGTGTCCCATCCACCTCCCCCCTCCGCTAATATCCCACTTTTATGGACTTCCGTAGTCTTTATTCCACCGTCGAGGATGTAGCTTTGATGCCTTTACGAGGATGTCGCTCGACGAAATAAACGGAACGAGAACGTATGGAGATGGATCTTACGCCCCGTGATTATTTCCAGCCACCTTGCGATTTTTATCCATCTTCCTCCCGCGTTGATATTCATTTTCCGCAGGGGGAAATAGTTCTTTCGCTCAAGGGATTTACATTTATATAAATTCTCGTCTCTTCCGGGACTTCTCTCCCCTCCCCCCTTCCTCCCAGTGATTTATTAATTTTAAGTGTAATTGGAATTGCTATTTGTTATTTGTGGAGATGAATTCGATCGAAAAATTTATTTATTTACGGCGTAATAATGGGTCGTGAATTTTCGATTCTTGGGACACGTTTATTTGTAAAGCGATAACTGATGCTCATAAATTGACGAATCATAGGTTTCGTAGATTTTAGAATTTTTTTTTACATTGAAATGAAATAATTCTATGGATATTTTATTCCTTGTAATTTGTTATACATATATCAGGCGAGACAGGACGGGTAATATAATCGGACACGAGATGATTTTACACGTGGAGGGGAAACGTCAAAAAAGATTAGAATAACATTTTTTCATTTGAGGCTTCGTTTTCGAGTTGAAATTGAGTTTGAAAACTTGTCCAACACGATAGAATTTGGCCAATTTCCGACCGGATACCTACTACTCTGGATTATTGATGGAAGATTATTCCACGTGCGAAAATAAAAAGCGCGGAATAACATTTATTTTTTTCTCTTCCTTTCTTTTTTTGTGAAATCAGAATATTTTCCACCAACTATCCAATCCCCTGTATCTCGTCCAACCATCTACACACTCGAACTATTATTACCAAAATAAACAGTGCCGAAGTTTATATAATATATAAACACGGATAATAATCCTCGCGATTCTCTCGACTCGTGTTTACATTTAGATTTGGACCAGCAACACCAGACAAAAAATTAACAATTACGCAAGAACGCGTAATCTACTTCGCCCCGAATTAAATAGAATAAAATCTTTACGATATTCCATCCCATTCGTTTTTTAATACTCGCCCACCCCCGCAACGACTCGTGTCGGAAACCATTTCCTCGATAAAACCTCTCAACTATTGCCTAAGTACGGCCGTAACGGGACCAACGAAAATGAAAATCTCTGGAGAATACGATCGGACGATAAACGAGTTTAACTCGATCGGCAAAGGAGAGGATGGATCTCGAATCGTGACAATGACCAAACCCACAGGATTCTTTTTTTCTCCTCTTTCTTTATCATCATCCCGTGGAACCACGCCTTCCAAGAAGCGTAGAGGGAAGAAGAAAACACAATGATTCGTGATACGTCCCGGAGCGGAATAGCCCGCAAGACGAATAGCTAACCTAACGTGGGATTGGGATTTTTTTAAATTTCCCCCGGGAGGAGGAAGGGGGAAGGAATCGCGAAGGATAGGGCGATCCGGGATTCTGGATTCTGGGCATGGATCGAGGTATCGCTCGATTGACCGCGAGTCGAGGGGAAGGTAAAAGGGGCAATGATACGGTAAAGCAGGAAAACGTCACAAGTTCAGTTTCGAAGCCCCTTCTTTTATTTACACAGGTTGTAAAATACTGGGCCGCGACGCTGTTTCGCAGAGGGACACCCTCGAGGGTGAATGTAATTTAATGGACGTCGCGAAAGTGTTTCTCTGCCGAGACGAAGAGAGAAATGCCTATTTCGGGGAGGAAACATTGGCATTAAAAGACGGAGGAGTTGAGATCTTTTAAATTCCGATGGAATTTTTCCTGTCCAATTATTTCTAGAAAGCGAAACCGATAAATCGAATTTTCTCAAAATTATTCAATAGTCCCGGGCAATTTCGATTGTTTAAACTTGTCATATTAAGTGCATCGCCAAGAATAATTAATTTCTCGGTCCAACAGTTTAATTTATCCATATGCACGGTCAAAAACGAAAAATAATCCACGAAAATGGACAAATGCGCGAAACTTTCCACCAATAGAACCATTCTCTCACAACGACCGTTCGTAGCAAGATGAAGAAGAAAGCCGTTTCGGATACGCGCGCCGGCTGTTTCTATTTCCAGAAAGGAAATACAAGGGAGGCAACGTTACAGGAGAAAAAGCGCGCTCGCGCCTCGTTCCAGCAAAAATAACCAAGCCACGAGAAACAATAACTCGAGCCACGCGTCGTAGCCAGTTTCGCGAAACTGAGAGAGCCGTTAAGAAAACATTCGTCGGTGGCCAATTTCCACACTCGAGAGACACGCAAAATGGAACCGGTTCGATCGATTCGCGCGAATCGTCCATCCCCGTGGAATCGTGGAGGAATCGGTATCGTTTCCACGATTTGCCGGCCTGGCCGTGGACGGAATCCAGAAGAAAGAAGCTTGTCTCGAGTTCGCCCCAACGATTATGGGCGAACGGGCGCGGCTCGAATTTCGCTTCTTGCCGTGAGCTGCATCATCCCGAGCGATGCTCGCGATATCGCGTATTCCGGCCACGTATTCGACGCACTCGACGCGTATATACCTCGAGGCATTCCAAACCTCCTCGAGGAGAGAGGCGTGATCGTCTCGAGAAATCGTCTATGCGTTACGCAACGAGAGAATCGCGAGCGAGCAGAGAAGCGAGAACGCCGACGGAATATATTTGCTAAAACGGGACGAATGGTTTCCAAGTTTCTCGAGCGATCCGAATACCAAGCTTCCAATCGACGAGCTAATTAATCGAGACGGATTAAAAATTATTCTTGAGAATAAATGATACGCGATATTTACGGTATAGGGAGGGGAAGGGGGATAATCTCTGGCGCGAGAGAGGGATCGAACTTCCAATCCACGTGTGTTGCACGTGAAACGAAGAAACGTCTTGAACGAGGTAAATAAATTTAAGACTCGCGTGTTTTTCCAGCGTCAGCCGGTTCTCCGGCCCCGCTCCCCCTCGACTCGATTCTTTTATTGCCCTTCGAGTCGGGTTTATGAGAGCCCCGCTGCTGTTTGCCGATCGAACACGCTTTTTACGTCGGCCAGAGGCCACGATTCCTCTTGGTGAATGCAAAGTGCTGGCCCGCTCCCACCCGCCCCCGATTTCCTCGCCTCTGAAATATAAAAATATTCCCGATAAAAAGGGAAAAGAAGAAAAAATAGCATCGAGAGAGCGATCGAGAGCGATGGGGTGGATAAAATCCGCGGATATGATGATATCGGTCGCGAGCAGTAATTGTTTCGCTTCTCACCTATTGTTTCCGTTCACTCGTTGACATCTGCTGCTTGCCCGACCGATCGACGTTTAGATATATCGCGTATCTAGGCCACCGCTGTTTTCGAAGCGATGGCAGCTTGAAACGTCACCAAGATCGATCCAATCAAGAGAACTAAGCTAAGCAAGCAAAATCTCTTATTCTATTTATTCCATAGATGTATCTACGATATCCAAAATTTACGACTTTGGCGTTCGGAAAAAAATACTGTATATTTGGAAGCGCGATATTACGGTTGAACTAGTTTACGAAGAAATACGTCGAACCCCTTCTTCCTTAAACACGATTTCGAACAAGACATTTCGCGAATATAGATTCGATAAGCTTCGAAATATCTAGAAATTGGAAAATCAGAAAATTGGAAAATTGCTCGATGAACAGCGGTGAATAATCGAGTGATCGTTCTTCATCGCTCTTGACCCTTTCCGGGAAATTAGCAGGGATTGTATCGAACGCTACTCGATGATCGAAAAGTTAACGAGAGGGGAAAAGCGGCTCGAGGGCGCGAATTAAAAAAGCAGTATATTTTTCAAGAGAATGGAACGAGCGCGCCACTTGGCCGCGATATGGTGATCCGATAGGAGAAGCGCGATCCGCGTCGCCGATAACCGAGTCACGAGCGGGCGTAAATCCAGAAACGAGACGGGTAACAGAGTATTATTATTCTACGCCTGTCGATCGACCGCTGCCGTTGAAAGCCCTCGTCTATCCTCGACATTTGCCACGAAAAAATAGTCGGCTGTACAACACCGGAGAGGAAAACCGATCGGTGATTACCGCGAGCTGATCCGATTCTTCTCGTCGTGTATGGAATTCTATCGAGTTGAATCCGACTCCTCCTTAATTATTTCGAGCACAGAAGCTCGAATTACGTGAAATCACGCGTCTCGTTTTCGCGTTTTTCTTTTTAACACACGCTGTTAACAAACCGCTTCTATTATTTTTTTCAATCAGAAATCGCTTCGGATCCGAGACCGTTTTCGAGATCATCGTGAAATAATTGAAATTAACCAGTGATTTCGAACTAGCTCCCCCTTCCTTCCGTTCATAAATCCAGCTTAGGCCTCCAACCCCGAGTGTTTTTCCCACCAAACATCGATTCGACGAAACAATCGGTCAAGAATTCAAGCTATCGCTTCGACTCCATCGAAAATTCGTCCCTCTTCCCCCCGATAGAAGGGTAGGGAGGGGTTGAAAACACGGCGGAGTCGCTGGAACGAGTCGAAGGCAAGGTCCACGGGCGGAAACGGTCCAGCTTACGGGGTAATTATTTTTTCAACCGGACGGAAGGGGCGGTGAGAGGCAAGGGTGGTCTCTCTCTCTCCCTCCCTCCCTCCACAAAGGTAGAACAAGGGCGAAAATAGAAGAGGGGAAAGGTTGAACGTACTCTCGTCTCTGTGTCTCTCCTGTGTAAATACGCCTCGTCCAGGCGACGCGTGTACACACGTGTGCGCGCCACGTTACACGCGCACGATCCACGGTATGGGCAAGAGCTTGCTCTTGCGCGCGGCACGCAGCTGGTTTCAAGCCGGTGAAAGCAAAAGAGTACATGAAAGAAACGTTAATTACTGCATTACTGGCTAGCCAACCGTAAAATGTACTACAGCTCGCGGCGTCGTTCCAGCACTAGTGCGCCCGTAACAGGGAGGGTAAATGCGAAACAAAGTCGCCCGGCCACCGGAGATGCGTCCGAATAATACGCTCCAGCTGCCTCGACGAGGAATTAAGGATAAACGAATTACGCATAGACCGTCGAACGTGCCTACCCACCGCACGGCAAATTGCACCGGTGTTTGCCCTTACCTATGACGACCACCACCCCCTCCTGCACCCCATGCTCGATGGAACATAGAGCGGAGGCAGCAGACCCGCCGTCGTGTCGTCGTCGTCGTTTCTTTTGGGGACGTCTTTTCGAGCGAACCTCGTTTAAATGGATTTTTAACGTGTGTTTAATAGTGTAATATAGGAGTTGCACGTCTCGCATAGAGAGAAAGGAGAAAAATTTTCATGTATAAACGGACGATTGCATCATTTTCTCAAACAACGATTTATAAATATAGCTTCAGAATGGAGAGAGTAGTTTAGTTTCTTTCTTTACGGTTAATTAAAAGAACTGATCGCTCCAGGGGGGAAAAGAACGGGGTTTGTTATTCTTCTACGTGTCCAATAATTCTTCTTCATGGGAGGGGAACGAGAGGGCTCGTTGCAGCGTGAATCCTGCGTCGACATATAAAAATAAAAGAGGCCTCTCTCGTTCAAGGATTCCGGTTCATTTCGGTTGACGTTAAGGCGAAATTCGCGTAAAACGTGCGGTGCACAGCAGAGCGTCCCGACAATAAAGCCAGCCTTAATAACTTTTTGTTTGCCAAATGGCGCGAGAGAGTGGACGATTTCGTCGCTCCTCGAATTTTCCTCCTTCCCTCTTTTCTTTCTTCCTTTTTTTTCAAGGGGAGGAAATAAGGGGGAGAGAGGAGGACAGAGGGTAATTTGAGTCTCGATGTTTGACCAATTCTTGAACAACGGACAAAGTAATAACGCGGGGAGGACTGACCCCCTCCTCCCCCTCCCGAGACCGTGGATGCCTGCTGCTGTTCGAAGGGTGGTTCGCGAGGGAAAAAAGAAAAAGAGAAAGAAAGAAAGAGAAAAAGAAGAAGAAGAAAAAGAAGTAAAGGCAGACTATAAAGCGGTATTAAATTGATACAGTGACTTATTTTTATTTGCCGGGGAAAAACTTCGCCGCCGAATTAATTCAAATCTATGGCCCCCTTTCTCGTCCTGTGCGTATTATAAAAGTTCTTCTGCGAGTAAACTCAAACCCCGGTGTACACCCTTCGCTCTCCTCTCTCTCTCCCCCCTTTTCACGGTGTCCCTTTCCTTTCTCTCTCTCTCTCTCTCCTCTCCCTCTTACTTGGAGTCTGCACCCTCCGCGTACACATGCTTATAAGTTTATAAAATGGCAGTTTTTTTCTTTTTTCCTTTTTTTTTTTGTATTCGCACTTGTATACGTGACTGTAACTTCAACGAGGCTCGCGTAGGCGGCGATGGAACACGGGGTTAAGTACGTTCAAGGATTCGCCGCCCTCGGGACATGTTTTGCACGCATCAGAACGCAGCTTTTTCATAACCACGTGCCACCGGATAAAGCACGGGGAAGGAGGGAGTTATCCTCGTTCCCGCTACCACCTCGCCACCACGTTCCGTTTGATTTATTTACCTGGGGAGAAGCCGTGCTGCTAGTCTCGCCCCTCCCCCGGGGAATACGGAGGGATAACCGAGTTATCCGAGTCGATCGTTTAATAAATAAAAGCGCGTCGATTCGATCCACGATCTCGCGAAAAGTGAAAGTTGAAGAAGCGAGGGCAAACTTTCGTCCAAGGATATACATTTTCTTCTCGATCCGCGACCGAGAGACGAAGCGGAAACGGATGTAAGAAGAAGGGTACGGGGCCCGAATACCGAAATAAGAGAGGGAGGGAGAGAGGGAGAGAAAAAAGAGTGAGGAGCAGACCCTCGTTGGAAATACAATCACGAAGAGTAGTGGCTCGAGGGTAGTGGCTACACGATTTACACGATCGGGGAAGATGTATTAACGAAGATAAGTAGGAACGCAGTCGAACTTCCGGTCCCGTAATTTCCCCGATGACGGTATGCGCCGTCACGCGTCAATCGAGCCCGAGATTCGTCCAAGAATTTCTATTACGCGTAGAAACGCGTGATGGATGCGGAACGAAGAAACGAGATACACGACGGACAACGTGTATGAATGCAAATCCGACCGATCGACTTGGAGTAATCGATCAAAGTAGCGAGAAAGGAGAACTTTCACAGTTCAAATTAGAAATTATCGATCGATAATATTTACAGACACGAGTTAAACGGCAAGAAGGCGGCCGAACCGATTTCAAGCCTCTCGACTGGGACCTCGAGTTGAAAGGGCTATTCAGATGAAATTGAATAAGCCTCGAAAGCCGATTGCTATTTCTATTCAAACAGCGTGCCTTACATCGGAATATCCCGACCAAGTACAAAACAAATATTAACACTGATCTACACGATTCTATATGTATATATACCGGTGAATAAGAAAATGGAGAGCGGCAGGGCCTTTAATAATCGACCTTGATGGAAGCACGAGCACCCTGTTGGAGGAAGAGGCAAAAGAAGAGACGCGTGACGCGGACGATTGGTGCGCGAGATGTTTCGAGAGACGCGGCAGACTGCGAGCTCGCGAAAACACCTTTGGAACACCACCCTTGAAAAATCATTAACGCGGCATATGTAACTAGAAGGGGTCGCGACATCTTTCGGTATTCGTGTCTCGGCTCCTTGGAGGACACTCGGCGCCTTTCAAAGCTCCATGCCTCTCTCGGCTGCGACGGCCGAGGCATATTGCGGATGCTGTCGAGTATTTATGGTACTTGGGGCATTATTTGTGCGTGGAGGGGTCCGTTATAGGGACGTCGAGTGCATCGCTAATATTGGCACACACTGGCGGCGCTTGGCTGAGCACAATTGGAGCGTTGTGTAAGTACAGACTGCAGCCTCATCAATTACGCGTTCAATTAGCAGAACCTCCTGGCGGAAGCCGGGTGAACGGAGAGAGAGAGAGAGAGAAAGAAAGAGGGAGGGGGGCAGAAGACGAGAAAAGGAGCGAGAGTTCAAAATCCGTGCCCCTTAGAATGGTAAACCGTTAAACATTCCGATTGATTACATTTAGAATCTCTCTCCAGTTTCTATTCCCCTTTACATTTTTCTTTCGCCAGATTTGGAAGACGAGCCGACTTAACCGCCCCTCCCCGCTCTCGATCGCCGGCTCGAGCCGGCGAAATGAGAAAAATGGAGCACGCTCGACGAGGCGAAGCGAGGCAAGAAGTGGTAATAACCAGCGAGGAGGAGAGAAAGAGGAAGAAAAATATTGGGTTGCCGGGAGATTAAGCTCTTCTAAACTCATAAAGCATCATGCTTCTTCTCTCTTCTGCCCTGCCTCCGCGTTAAATTTATTATTCTTCTTTCGTGCTCGATTGGAGGAATAGCCGAGGAGGGAGAGAGGGACGCGCCTCCTCGACGAGACATTGTTAACGGAATGGAAAAGAGATATCCAACGCGAGAGTTTATCCAACGGTTCCTCCGCTAGCTTATAAACCAAAAGCTAACCCCTTTCCAATGCTAATCCCCCAACCGGGGAGGTGGATCGTGAGCGCATCAATTACGAGAACGGTCGCGAACCGTGCTCATTAACGTTCCACCCTGAAATGGAACCCGACCACTTCCCGTGCTATTTTCGGGAAAACCGCGCATCCGGCATATACACCGTAATCCGAGAATATTAACCGGGGCCCACATTGGTAACAATATCCACGGAGTCGCGGCAGTGACTAACTGATCAAACATAGGTCGGGGTTTCCAAGAGATGGGGAGAAGTATCCTCCTTCTTTCCGCCTTTAATATCGGTCGATATAACCCACGCAGGCCAGGGAAAATCTCCTCTTCTTCCTCTGTTATTGACCAAGAATCAAACGTGCACGTGCTACGTACAATCCTGCTCACAAGTAATCGAATGCTTTCTAATTTTAGCTTAGATTTTAGGTTAAGCTTTCATCGATCCTTCCTTTTTATAATTATATTATAATTTCGATATTAATTTCATTTTTCCAATGATGATCGAATGCCATGAGAAAATTCTTCGTATAATTTCTCGTGTGATAAAATGAAATTGTTAACGTTCGACAATATATTTATTTCAATAACACGATGCATTAAGTTTAATGTATGATATTCGATATATTTCTAACTCCATCCAACGAGTTATGGCAGGGAGTGTACCGCGTATAAAGGAACGAAATCGTGCACTGTCCGCGAGAATTGAATAGTTTGCGTTTATTATCGCGAGAACGAAGCCAAAAGTAATTCTTGATGCATTAGCTTCGAGGTGTTTCCTCGAGGTGTCACGACTCCGATCGGTACATTTAATCGCAATTAGTAGCGGATCGTTGCTCGGCCATAAGCGAATCGTTTACCACGGGATCGTGAGATAGTCACGAACGCCAGTTTTTTGGTTTTCAAGCCCTGCATTCCTCTCGAACCTCTCTACCTGATGAACACGCTCCTCTGATATCTAATGTCAATGTTTCCCCTTGGCTCGAGTACGATGTTGTTTTTATCTAGCGATACGCGGCTAGCTTTTCGAAACTTGATTCTATTTGTTTTGCAAGGAAGAACGGGCTGTTAAGAAGATACAATACAAATATCGTTCGATGTTTATCCACAATGTGGTATAACAATAAATTTGTTTCCATTCTCTTCGCGCGTTTTTCAACTATTCGTTTATTTCCAATTCTTCCATCTATTTCTTTAAATTGACCGATGCAATAACCATTTAATCGTCGCGATTAAATAAAAGTATTTTCGAAGCGATGTTTCAACCTTTTGGGATCGCGAATATTATATATAAAAAGGGGGGAGGAGGAGACGGGCGGAGAGAAGAAGAGAAGACGTGTTTCCGACCTGCTACCCTTCTCACCGACAAAAGAAAGGGGGTGGCGCAAAAAAAGCGCATCCCGAAATACCGGCGCTGTCTTCGTGGAATTTTTATTATTGGTTTGTACCTTTGTTACCACGATCTTCTCCCCAAAAAGAACGAAAAACAAAAGGGGGAAAGAGGCGAGAAAGAGGAGGATAAGGGTGGAGCGAACGTGTGATGCAACCGTGCTTCCAATACGTGCATATATCTGCGTATGTCTGTTTCCTATCTCCGCTTCCCCTCCCCCTTTTTTATCCGCTTTTCAAGCGTATTGGCAATCGATAATTTTAATAAAAGTTTGCGGTAAATCGAGTCAAAAGGATCGAACAGGAGCCTCTGTACACGGACCACGAATTAACGTAGTAACATGGACTCGTACACACCTATTGTTACGCGCGCGCGTGCGTGTGTGTACGTACGTGTTCGGCCAATTCGAGCCGGATAAAAATACTTTTTTGAAAAAAAAAAAAAAAAAGAAAAAAAGAAAAAAAATGGAAGGAAAACTCTCTTCGCCGATGGCAAGATTGATTTTTAGAGCGGTGCTTGCACAACGAAATCCCGTGGAGTTTTGCAACAAGTCCGTTTATACGAATTTGTCCAGTCTAATAAAGTATGTCTCGCACGCGACACATATGATTCCCCTCCTCCTCTTCCGCGACGAAACAGTGAAATATTCACCGTATAAATATGTATACGCGTCAGAATTTCAAAAATAGATCTGTTTTTTTCTTTTTTTTTGCTCTTCCAACCCGTTAAAAATATTATTCGTACTATTCTTTTTTCTCTTTCTTTTTCCCTGTGAAATTCGAATTACAATCGATTTTTTGTTCGTTTCAACGCGGAGGATGGAGGAGAACTTGAGCAGCATCGAAGGGTGTATACGTGTATCCCGCAGGAAAGACGATACACCATGAGAGGTCGGTTCGATAAATAAGAGATAAAATAATTTTCCAATTGTTATCGCGGCCGATTCAGAAACAATTTCTCGAAGTCGAGCGTGTAATGACGGCCTCCACAGCGCCACGGGACTCCGATTATTTCCCCAAGCCCAGGCGGCAGCAACAGGTACGCGCGATCGGTATTTGGGAAATAAATATCTCTCGACCGGAGTTTGAGACAGTTTACAATGAGTTATTAAAATCTCAAGTGCTCCGGGAATAATTCCAGGTGAAATCCCATCCCTTCCGTTTAAAAAACGATTCTTTGATTTCAACCTTCCTCGTCGAAATTAGTATATTCAAGAGAGCACTCGAGCCACCATTCGAACCGGATCGTTTGAATTTAATTTCATGTTCAGGAAGCCTGCCTCGACCGATCCTTTTTTTCCCCCTCCCTCTCCCTCTTTCTTTTAAACGAAATGAAATAGCAGGGAAACGTTCTCGATATTCATTAAACGAAAAATTGTAAAAAGAAGGACGAATGTAGTACGTCGTTAAATATTTGTTAACGTGCTCCTCTTAATTATAATATCGTTATCTTCCTTCTTTTTCCTTTTTTTCGAGGAAAGCTTTCGCAAAGCATTTTACAAAACTTTCCGCCCATCGTTTCGAAGACTTTGAACAACGTTTCCCTAACCCTCTTATCTAAGTAATCCCTAGAAGCTCCTCACCCCGTAGAGTTTAGATCAGGCGATCAAACTGTTCATCTAGCTTCTTAATTACTCCTTCCTTCCTTTTTTTTTTTCTTTCTCCTCATCTTTACGAAACTTCTTGTTAAAAACTTCCAACTCGAAATCGTTATCCCGTTTTAATGGAAATCCTCTCCTGCAATCATCAACATTTCAGTATATTTATTCCTCGTCTTACCGATAAAAGCTACCTCCTCTCTTCAACCGAGAATGTATTCCTCGTGTTCGAGCGAAGAATAAACGACAAAGATCCCCTCTCTCTCCGAGGGAAAAGGGAAGGATCCACGCGAAAGACATCCATCTCCGCTATTTATATATTTAGCCATCCGAGATTGTTTATGCAAACCCAGTAATACGATCGAAGCTTGTAAATAAGACGACGCGGTTCGCTCAGGTGCGCCTTCGGAGAGGATCGCGACGAGGGGTGTGGTGGAAAGTGGTGAAAAAGCACAGCGAGCTGGCGGGTTGGTATATTCTCCCGCGCCTTGTTGTCGCTTGGGACGATGGAAAAATCGTGTTACCGCGTGTACCGGGCGAGGAATTTACACGAGGTGGCAAATAAAATGAAATGTGTATTACACTTAAAAAGGTAAACATGTTTTACGCGTGCTCGCCCGCCTTGTTCAACTTTTGCGCTCCCTCTCGCTTTCCTCTACTTTATTCCACGGGAAACGGAAATATGGAAATGAATAAACAACGATATGCATACAATGGGATGGAAGAAAGGGCAAAAGCTTCGCGCCGTTTCGGTAAGGAGATATTATAGCGAGAAGAAAACAACATTATAAATTAAACGAGAATTTGAAATTTAAACGAGCTCCTCCGGCCATTTAAAATGCGCGCGCGCGAAAAAGAAACCGTGTTCCACGACGTTTCGTGGACGAAGCGGGTGGAAATGTGTGCCCCAGTTATTTTCAACGGGCGGCCGCGCCCCTGAGAAACCAGCTTACTCGAATAATACAATCGGCGGCTTTGTTGAATCGGAGCGCCGCGCGGTTGCACCACCTCGACAAGATTTAAATCCCGTATAACGGCGTGACATTAAATTCCGGCTGAATGCCGGGGGAATCGTGTGAAACCAATTCTCGAAACATTTTGCATCGCGTATTATTTAACTGGAATTCAACGTTTCCGCTTTATTTTGTATAAAAATTTAACGATACGTATATATATATACGTGCATGTATCGAGGAGTGGAAATTCTCAGTGGATCGAAATCATCGACGGGGAGAAAAGCAGGAAGGGTGTAATCTACGACCCAGGTTTTAAATTCTTCGTTTCTGTTACTTCGCTTTGCAATTCTTGTTCCGAACGAAGAACGAAATTGTAACGAGTTACGGTGATGATTTAAAGTACGAGTAGGAAGATTAAAACCGGACTTTCGATAATTTCGATAATTCCGCTTTGGAAATTTGTAAATATATTAAATAAAATATCTGGAAATGAGAAACGATTTTCAATCGGATATTAACAAGTTGTTTCGAAAAGCTTAAAAGTTATTCAGAAGGATAATGGTAATAATTTTTTCTTTTTTCTTTTATGAAAAGTTTCTCCTCTTAAAATCAAATTTAATTCATCATCGCACGATGTTTTTTTCTCTAGATAATATAACTTTGAAGGTACTTTGAGAAACATTGAAAAATCGTAGATCGTATTACCATTTTCACCGTAGAACAGATAATAATTTTAATTTTCTCTATTTTTAATTTCCTTGCCAACCCTCCCTCTCAAGATTCCTTGGATAATTACCATTTTATTCTAACCCATTACAACCTCCATTCTTTCTCTCCCCAGAAATAATAAAATAATTTTCCCTTTCCTGGCTAATCCAATTCGAAACCGTATCAAACTTCTTACATTCTTCCACTCTTCCATCATTATTTCCAATTCCAAACCTCTTCCAAACTCGTCCGAAAAAAGCATAAAATCAAAACCATCATGCTCGATGCGCGAAATAATCTAAATTAATTTCAATCTGCCCTGCCAGAAGAATCCTTGGGACGAAAATTCGCATTTCGTTTCAACTACTCCATTATTTCCGTCCCGGGGCTAACGGAGAGTTATAAATTCCGAAATATTTTCACCCCCTAGAGCTAGACTTCCACAAACTTCCAACTTCTTTCCTCGCGTTATTTCCGATCCAATTACAAAGCCGTTCGCACGGCTGTGAAGTTTACGAAGGACGTGGTCGGAAGCGATCGCGGGGCTGGCTCACGCGCTTGGCTCGAATTAGTCGTGGCCGTGGCCAACAAGTGGTTGCGTCTAGTTAACTTGGCGAGTCGTTCGCTCAGACACAGAGACAGTTCTGAAAGACACGCTGTCAGTGGGGCAGAGAGCGTGGAACAAGCGCCGGCCGGGATTTTAGAGTATCGATCTCGACCCGCTCTCGAATCTGCGACTCGAAACCGGCCGCGAAATGGAACGTGCGCCGCAACATAAATCCTCCTCTCAAACCGACTTTGCGAATCGTAATATCAATATCTGTTCACCTGTTGCGGTTCGGGCCTCGCGAAAACGATTATGCGGATAATTGTGATTCTCGCAATTCACCACGCCATTGTTTCTCCATCCATTCGAATATTATTCTTACCGCTCTGTCGAACTTGCGAATAAAATTTCCCTTTCCCAAAATTTGAGTACTAATATTCAGTATTAAAACGTTGAAACGTAGATACCTTGTGTGACAAACACAAGTTTAAAAACTTCAAGTTAAAATATTGACCCCCTATCTCTCGAAATCGAGGAGATTTCGGATCGAAGCCTATCCTCCAATTCCAAACGAATAACGGCGCGAAACGCATGGGGATTTCTGCGAAATGGAATACTGGAGCGGGTCGACGCGTAAATCTTCAACGTTTGCTGTTATTATAGGGGGAGGGGGACGTTTTGAAGCGAAAACGGGCGGTTTTCGGAGGGGGCGACAGCCGCGGGACACGGGTGAAAGGAATTTGAACAAACTCTAATTACCAAGCGCTATAATTTTCCGTTGAAAGTGGCGGAGCGAAAAATATGCTTCGTATTTCGCTTTGCCGCCTCGGTGGTGCTGCATTAACCCGCGCGGACGCATAATTCTCCGAAAACGTGGCGCGCACAAGTAGCGGGAGTGGAGAAAGGTCAGGAAGGAAGCAGATAATTTTGAATGAATTGAAGCGCCCGCAAGCCGAGCGGCGCGCGACCCGACACACGGCATGCATACACGCGGCATCACCCCCCACCCCGGCGAAAATTACCAACGCCCTTCGGAGCGCGTAGAACGAAAAATTTGGTCGGCATTTAATTGGAAGGGGGAGAGGATGGTTTCTCTCGGGATGGTTTTGCGAATGATGGTTCGACATCGAACGAGACTTTTCGTTGATCGATCGAGGGAATACGATCTATTTTGATCCCGCGCGTGTTCCCCAGGGGGATCCCCAAATCGACGAAAATACGATGCGTGAAAGTATCTGGGACGAAAGCGACGCGGGTGTCGAAAGTGTCAACAGTAATTAACATTCGTTCAGCCCGCAGCGTGGAATCGGATCACGTTCGGATCCGTGTATCAATAAACCGGCGGGAAGCAGGGAATAATACAGGATCGGGGCGACGCTGTGTCGGGCGCATCGGCCTGGAAACACGTCACATCGAGCCGTGTCAGGGAGATTCGAGAGGATGTCGTGTTCGAGGGAAAAAAAATTCATTTCCAAGATTCTTTGTCCCTTGGATGGCGGGTAACGCGAGTCGGTGTTCGGGACAGAGATGGATCGAGGGGGGTCGGGAGAGGCGAGGACGAGGATCGAGCGAAGCGGGGGAGGCAATTCCTTCTGTCCTTCGAGACAGAAGAATTACACGAGATTTTTTTAAATTATGCGAAATTTTCTCACAAAACCGTTCTCGCTCTCTTTAATCGTTACGATTATCTTAGTCATAATCACACTGTCTATCGTCACACGTCTTTTTTTTTCGTCGAGAAATCACCGTGCCTCGAATCAGCAAATTGCATTTCAATTGTAACCGAACAACTTGACAGCGACATCGAGTCGGTCAGACGAAAACGAACAACGTTCGAAGAAAAATGCACGAGCTCACTCTGCTTTATGCTATTCCACTTTTTTACTTTTTCCCCCCCTTCCTTTCCATTCCAAGAGAATGGAAGAAAATTTTATAATAAAATAGAAGCGACGGGTAGCTAGGATTTCCTTGGACGTGCAGCAAGAACGGAAAGAAGAATTGTTTGAGCGTACGAGCGGGGCACGGTTAAATATTTAGAGAATACTCAACATTGCGACTTCTCATAGCAGCTATCTACACGCAGTTTTTTGCGTTACGGATGATAAACCAGCGGAAAAAATCTAGATATTTTTTTCTTTTTCTTTCCCAATCAATTGATGGATCGAACGAGGGGATAAAGAAATTCATCGATATCGATCGATGAGAAACGATGATGAATGGATTATCGAGCAGAAAAAGAATATCTGGAATAAAAATTGGTAACGCGCCAACTGCTTTTGGAGGGAATAGGAAACGTTTATACAACGAGCGGGTCGTAATAATTTTTCTCCCGTTCGTTTCCTTTTTATGCCCCTCGTGTCCCCGTTGTGCCGCTTGCCAACTTTTCTTTGCACACGGGAGACAGAAAGAAATTCGCGATACTAATTCGCATGGTGGAATAACAACAAAGGCGGCTCGAGGTAAGGTTAAAACCGTATTCGCGTTTAAAATAAAAATACGGGGTGAAAATTATAATGGAAAAATGGACACGAACGATTGCCCGAGTTTCGTTTAATTGCGATTCTCGTTCGTTATTCTCTCTTCATGTTCTTTCTTTTTCTCCTTTTCTCTCCCACATTCCTCTTCCATTCGATTAATTGGGAGAAAAAAAACACACACGTACAGCGCAACTTTGCAATCCTTTGTCATTCGATCTTAACTAACCGCGTTTATTAATTCAATATGAAAATACTCGGCAATTAATGCGACGCGTCACTCAAGCAGCTTTCATCGAACGAATTTCAACTTCCGTTTCGCGTCAACCCTTCCCCCCTCTGTTGAAAACAGAGGCATTTAATGACCTGTAATCGCCGAAACGTGGACATAATTTAAAACGATATTATTTTTCCCCTCGAAATTCTGTCGGCCGGCGCAAACTCTGTCGTCAATGGGAAATTGATTAAATGTACCGATTTAATACGATTCGACGATGTAATTTAGCCGAAATTTAGTTGGGGGATATATATATATATATAGCAACACAGAGTCTCTTCATGTTTTTTGAAAATTTTAATTTCCATTTTTTTCCGATCCATACACTCTCTATTCATCCCCCTCTCCGAATAACGTTTCTTTCAACAGGCCGAGTTTATAAATTCGCTTTCCGTGTAAACTATCGGTAGGTACTATGAATTCGGCTTTATATCTTGTTCACAAATCTCCTTTTTATCCCGGAAATGGGTCAACGAGAGGCTTTTCTTTTATCACGTGGTCCATTTTATCCGCGCTGAATTAGTTAAAATAAAAAAAAAAAAAATCGAAACGGCAGGACAAGACTTCTCTTTTCGTGAAACGAAAGAAACGTTTCTTTGATTCCATTATTCCAATACTCAAAAGTTTCATTGTTACTCGCAGGGGTGTGACTTGACCCACGTGAAATCGATGCCAGAAGAAGAGCGATGAAAATAGTCAAGATGATCCACGATTAATAGGAATTGGGAAAATTCTTTGCGAGCTGTACGATAACAGTTCCGCTGTACTTTGTATAATTTTCATACACGACGTCTCCCATTTGAAAATGGAACGATCTCGAGCGAGGGAAGTAACTCGCGAAATGTCACGGCTCTCCGTGCCAAATCGAAGTCAAAACGACCCGATAATAAAATACGTATACGCGGTTTCTCACTAGCTGGCACCGGTGTTTACGCGTGCGTGGGCGATGCGAGGGTTTCCAGGCCGCGAGGATCACCGAAGATCATCTCGCGGCGAGGCCAAGAACGGGGGATCGTGTCGTTGGTTCCGGCGACCCATTACGCCCTCCCATAAAAAAAAGAACGGTTTGATAACGCCACGGATAATCCATCTACTCGGCTCTTTTATAGGGAAGAATGGGTTGATAATAGGAAATCGATTTACCGCGTTACAGAGACAACCTCGGGGCCACCCCTCGATTCGTTCCATCTTCCTCGTATCTCTCCCCCTCCCCCTCCGGAGTATTACAAACGACGGGAACAGGGTCGGATGGCAACCCAACTGGTTTTCCTCTTCTTCGTTTCTGTATGCGGACAATGGCGGGCCAGCTATTTCCACGGAGAATAATATTTTACGCCAAGTCACCCCAAAGGTCGGCCGATCTTCTTTCTTGTTTTTCCACGAGCACGCGTGTTTCTCTACAGTTATTATCCCGGTTGGTTACCGTCGTGTTTTATGCGTCAACTCGTCGAGTATTGCCACCGAGAGATTCGATGCGTGATAAATAATCGGATTGGACGGAGCGTTACGATTATTTTTAGGAGGCGACAATAGGACGCCTCGTCCTGGACTCGTGTGGAACGAGTACATATGCCAGTTGAAAGATACCATCAATTTTCGATTTCGTGGAGAAATAAAGTAATTCCTAGACTCGATTCCCTGCTCGACGATTAAATTAAACCATCGATCCTATGGAATTAATTGATTCCAATTGATAAACTGATTCTTCGTTCCAAGGGGAGGATTCCGCGCGGAACCTATCAATTTTCTCTTTGCATTTTCCCATTTCCTCGACTATGAACCGGAGGGGGGAGGGTTGGACGAATGGGAGAAGACGACGGATAAGTCGATGGGAAAAAATTACGTCGGATAGGTGACGGCCTGGTTCCTTTCATAAACCGTCCCAAGTGTCGTAAATTCGAGGCGAGAAACGGGGGAGGGGTGGAAGGGTTCATATCGCGCGGATTTATCTCAGTCGACGACGAGCCGCGTCCGCTTCTGCAATCAAAGAGGATAGAAGATAAAATGCTGAATCCTGAAAGCCGATTATCCTATCCTCCACGTGCGTATCCCGTTGCAATTTCCTCAGCAACGGACAACTCACGTGTTCGTTCATCAACGTTCGTCATTAATACCGCCATATATCCACGCATCATCCGTAATGACCAAGCTGGATCGTGGACAAAGGCACCCTCTCCCTGCGTCTATTCCGCGCGATATCGAAGTCAATTAATTTCTTAGGGTGCGCTCTTCATTTAGAAACCCCCGCCCCTCCCTCTCCTCTGCTTTATCGCGTGGAACACGGGTTAGCAGGCGAAAATGTGCCGTGTCACGCGTTGACGATCCACGTGAACGAGATACTGCAACGTCTCCGGTTAACGTGCTCCGCTTCGAGCCACGTTCTTCCAGCTCAAACCGTTTAACGGGGTAGGAAATTTCACGGGTCGAACATTTTCAAACGATTAGATAACGGAGGATGGGATCAAGCTTGATGCGCGATTACGCGAATATAAATCGAGTTGGAAGATGCAGAAGGAACGAATTTTCTTTGGCTCCCGTTAAAAGTAAATACAGGCGACGGTTTCTAAGGAAGCTCAGCGATAAAGGAATAATATAATTTTTCACGGAAGATTTGGAAACGGAGATTCAAAAATAAAATTCCGTCCTTGAAGCTACCTTCCTGCGTTTTCCGAAGACACGACGATGTAACCAAGCCAGAGACTGGTTATACGGTTAAACGGGCTTAAGGGATTAATCTTTAGCAGTCAATTTAGCACGTGGCAGAAGTTGGATAAAGTCCGGCGCGTCCGGGAACGCAAGCCTCGAGTTACCTACCTAAGCTAACAATAATTTAATCACATTCAATAGGAGCGCTACGACCGTTGTTCCCGGATTAGAATTCAAGTAGAGATTAATACTTGAGGGACATACTTGTACATAGGAGGCGAAACACTTCTCGAAATTACCATCTCGATGGAAGAGGTATCCGACAATAGACGTGGAATCGATTAAACAACGGGAAAATTTATATCCATTAACGAAATCCATCCGAAAACTTGAAGGAAACTGGGTCGAAGGCGCACCAATGGCCCAATGACCCGGTGCACCGATCGAGCAAAGAAATCTTTGCAAACTACCTTGAGGGCTGGTTAACCCTCAAGATCACCACCACCTAGCCGCCCTTTTCTCCTACGACCAGCGTAATTAGCCCCGGTGTTTGAAACCCGCCCAAGGCGTTCGTCGGAGCTTGCCCTTATCGTGAACTGGCACGCCAAGGCCTACGAAATCCCCTCCCCTCCCCTCAAATCGAGTTTCACCCGAGGACCGAGATTTTAAGGGATTGAAGAGAAAGGGGAGGAGGAGCTTGGTGGTCGGAAAAACCGCGACCACCAAAAGGGAGGAGGGAAAAAAAAGTAGGAAGGAGAGCGAGGAGAAGGAGGAGGTTAAAGTGATTGCGAAAAGGAGGTCACGGGGAAAATGGGCTACGTTGGGTTTAATAGAGTGAGCCATGATGGATGACTGATCGATATTACTTCTTCCTTTCCCTCCTTTCCGTTCCCTGTATCTATCTATACGCGAATATCTCCCCGACATTTGGCAAGTTGCGGCCAAACGTGCACCGTGGAGGGGGCGACGGACGGGGCCGCATGCCGGGCATTTTCCACGCTGGACGCGTACACGTGCACGCCGAGGAGGGGGAGGAGGAGGTTGGCCGCGGCTCCGTTATTACGGCAAGTCTTATGGACGGTAGACGTCGGCCAAGAATTCGTAATACCGGCGTCTCGTTCGTGTCCGTTTGGGGGATAAGCGCCATTTTCCCGGCCAACGATAATTGTCGCGGGGATGGAATTCCTTCGCGCAAGAAATCCCGGGTAACGAGTTATACAATTTCGTGGCGAGCCACGTGTATCAAACCCGATGATATTGCGGCACGCAAACAAAGAAATTCTGTCTCGCGAATGACAGATTCCTTTTTGTATTATTTCCACGGAGAAATAACTAGTAGTCGAATATTCCAGAGTTGTTGCATTGATACGTATTCGTAGGATAAAATTTTGGACTGGTGCAGTTGAAAAAGTGAACGGAGAGAACGAACGAAGGTGAACATCGCGCGGTGAAGAAAGATAATCCTCAACGAGAGGCGAAACCTCGCCGTCCCTAGGGTAGGGAAGAGGTACGCAGAACGAGAGTTGGAGAAAAATGGTGGCTAGTTTAGAGGAGTTGTTGTCGGGGCTAACGTGCGAGTATCGAAGTGGTCCAAGTGGGCGAAGTTGGGACGCTCGAAAGAGGTCCCCGCGCGACGACAGCGGCGGCGATATAAAGTTACACGAAATTACATCTGCATATTATTTCAATTTTGTAGATTGTTTAACTGCAGTAACGCCCCGGATACGAGTGCGGAACTCGAGGCAAAGTTTTCTTAGGATAATCTCTCCTAAGGTGAGGGCGCGGAGCGTGGCGCAGAGCACCCTCATCTCCAACCCCCTTCTTCCCTTCCCACCGCCAACTTGCCGCATCTCATTGACTGCGGAAGGAATTTGTTGGCCCACCCTTCGTCTCCTCTGTCTAAAATTAATTTAGTGGCTGCCATCGCTTGTGGGGAGAGAAACGGAGGGGGAGAAAGAGAAAAATACGGAAGAGAGGAGCTCAACGAGCCGCGAAGCGAATAAATAAGTCCCGGTCGACGGGCCGTATCGATGCGGCGCTGTTACGAAACGCTGAACGCGAAAAACTGCGCGAGAAAAATGTTTGCAGTTTTCCGCCGAACCTCTTCTGCGACGACCAATAAACAGCCGCGGTCGAAAAACAAACCGAACCCGGCCGTAAATCATCGGACGAGTTTGCATCGGATCGGTCGCGGTTTCGGGAGGGGGGAGAAGAGAAAGGAAAAAAAGAATTGGACGATTTGCGCGTCCTCCCGGAAATATATTATTCGCGTCGAGCGGTCTTACAGGGCAATAAAAGTAAGGACGAAGCTCTCTGGTAGAAACTCTCGTTGAATATTCGCTCGTTACACCCACGATCCTCGCGATGAAATATCCTATCTCTACTTCTTAATCGAAAAACTTTTTCAACCGTGGTGGATACGTGTGTACTCTTGCTTCTTCTTCTTTGTTTCTTTTTTTTTTCTTCCTCCTCCTCCTTCTCTCCCTCTTCTCCTCGAGAACGATTTCGTATCACGAGGGTGTATATTTTCGGGGTGTAAATCTTAAAGCCAGGTGATACACGCGCCACGCCTTCAAAGACATTATTTCGAGGCGAAACCGCGCGCCTAGGGGAGGGAAGAATGGCAAGCCGATATACATATACATATATATATATATATATATATATATATATATATATAGCACGATCTTCAATTTCAATTTGCAGGAACGTACAACACTTATCAGGGCGTGTCGGGTTTGACGTTTGACGGAATAGAAGTACATTCGAGATTAATTCTCGCGCCTCTCGGCATTTTGATCGGTGGGAAGGGAGGGGAGAGAGAGCAAAATAACTTGGAACGCCTCTTCCTTCCCTCGTGGCATCCGTGGCCGAGCCTTGGCCTTTCAAGGAGGAACGAAGGAGTGTGTCTGAGGGTGGTTGAGAGGACGGGGGGAGGGGAGGGAAAAACGAGGTGGAAAGAAGAAAAAGAGAGGCGGGAGGGTGGGCAGTGTGTCGTTTGTATCAATTTACCCGAGCTACCCTCACGCCCACCGACTCGCTTCAGATTTAATCTAATGCCGCGTCGAGAAGGGTAATTCATTAAACAAAGATCCCAACCTACCAGAGGCTCGCCCCCGGGGACCGCCGCCCGAGATTCGCGCGATTCCACGAAAAATAAATAATTAAATTCACCGAATTCCGCCCGAGATCACGCGTTCCCGTGGAAACGAAAAAAGAAAAAAAAAATCCAAACCGATTCGCGTTGGATAAATTTAATTCCAGCCAAGTTTCGACGTCTTCGACGAGTCGAGTCTCGGCGGACTCCTCGTTTCAATGGTTGCTAATATGATTGTTCGGCGTTTTAAAAAATTTGTAATCTTCGAGAGAGAGAGCTCGGATGAATGGGGAATCTAAATAAATAAAGAAGCTGCTCCAGCTTCCAACAAAGCGGACCCTTAATTTTGAGTAATCCATGATATCTCATGTTTTTCTCTCTTTTTCTCTCTCCATGGATGGTATGCAGGTCTCTCTTCAATTAAAACTTGTTGCAAGGAATCGAGTTGTTTACTTAGGATTAAGATGCTTCAAAAGAAATTATTCCATTGTTGTAACGGAGGAACGATTTCAACAACGATGCCTGCTTCCTTTGTTAAGTAATCCCTTTGTAAGCTACGTTTCTATTTTAATCGAATTATATGTAACTTTTCCACGCTCCGTCTTCGAGAGATATATTTTTAAACTGGGTCGACGCTGAAAAAACATTTTGCTCGTCTCGATAGAATTGTTATACGCAATTTCTTTACGCAATTTTCGCAAGTTTATCTCTTCTTCCTTCTTCTTCTTTTTTTTTTAATCAGATCGATACCGCAGAACGAATATCGGCTTGATTAATTCGAGGAAAACGATATTATGAATAACCCCTGATATTTATAACATCCACGATGGTTTTTATTGCGTATAGTACGATACTGATAATATCGATGCTTCGAGGATTATCCCGTATAGGTTTCCGGGTATTATCCGGCGGTTTCCGTCCGATTCGCTTTTCCTCCATTTTTTCAGACACATTGCGATATATCGGATGGTGCGGGACGGACGAGTGGTAGCAATGAAAAAAAAAAAAAAAGAAAAAAGGATTTCGATATCCCTAGCTGGATAGGCAGAAAGAAGATATTTTTCCATCGTTGAATTTCTTTCAAAGCTTTTCGGTCACGATCGAGGAAAGAAGGGAGGGGGAAAAAAAAAACGAAAGATACGAGAGAGTTTGGCCGGAAGATGAGAGCGGGCCAAGTTCGGTGAAAAAGGCTTTTCGAAAATTGGAAACGCGCACGTGAGATGGAAGAGCTCTAGAGGAGCAATCTTAAATCGCGAATCACCAACTCGAATCGGTTGAAATTAGAAAACTTTAATTAGCCACGTTTCTGGTGGATCCATAATCCGCGATGATGAATCAAAATATATTCCTTGCGGGAACAAAATATTCCTTTGGAACGGCTCGTTAAATTTCTCCAATGTGTTTCTCTACTTGAAAAACTTGTCCAATAGATCACGATAAACTTCCTACAATTCCCTCCGAGTATTCGGTACGAGTCCGCGAGAGAACGAGCAAGGGAAGAAGAATAAAATTGTACAGAATATAAACCGACGTGGAATCTAGAAAATCGTATCGTTTAGCTTTACAGACTCGTTTCGACCGATTGCAATTTTTCCAAAATTCTTTTTACACCTCGTTTAACAAACCTCTAACTGGTCGAGTAAATTATTTGGTCCAAGAACGATCGAATACTTTTTGTCGACATATCTATAAATATACGCGAGTACATTTCGTGAGGAAAATTCTCTTAAATTCGACAGAGCAATGCGTCGTTCGATGAGCGAATTCGAGAGCGAAAATTTCAATATCGAAAAGCGTAAAACCCGGCAACCATATAAATTTCTATGGAATATTCGGGAGCATTCGGCGAAACGGTTAACAGGGTGAAACGTTAAAACGAAGCCATTATCGTTAAATAATTTAACGGTTCGGGAAACCGGGTAGCCGCGCCACCGTAACCCGAATTCTCGCATAAATTTCGCGACCGCGTAATTTCCGGTGACTAGCGGGTATCACCTTCTATAAAAATGGCCGAGCTCCAGAGAGAAAGAGAAAGAGAGTTCGATCGCGTTCGATATCGCGCCTCTATCGTCTCGAATCCTCGCGACGGCCGAGGGAAAGATAATATTAAGATTGGTCTTAATACCGTATTTGCTTTAATTTTAATTTCAGCCGCCCGCCAGACAGCCTCTCCAACCTAGCTATGAGGTTGGAGAGAAAGGAAGAGCGAGCTAGCCAACGGAGCCCGGCGAGGGCACCGGGCAATTATGATAATATCTTGATCCGATAATGGGACACGGTCTTATTCTTTACGAATCGTCGCGGGGTGGCCGATGAGGGGGCGAGGGGTGTAGCAGCGGCGCCGATTTCACGCTCGAGAACTCCGGGAATGGAGCTGGCAAAGAGGAATTAAGATCTCGCGGAGGTCTCCTCTCCACGTTTCCACAGTGGCGGAGAGAGGAAGAGAGAGATTCGAATAAGAACGGATCGTGGCCGAACGTGGCGAGAAAGATGGCGAGAGACGAAACGTGGAGGGCGGAGTGAAACGGAAACGAAGGGGAGAGATAGGGGGAAATAGGGGCGACGCGAAGCGAGAGAAGGAGAGAAGGAGGAAAAGATGTGGGGGAACGAAAGTGCCGGAGGGGAGTAGAGCAGGGGATATTATACTTGCTCTGTCGTCGGCTCTTTGTTTATATTCCCAGGACAGGGAACGGGGACGGGCCGTTTGACATGTCGCCGCTTGCAAAGATGTTAAGGGACAAAAGGGGTAAAACCTTAGGCCGTCCACCCCTCGTCTCCCGGCTGCTAGCAGCTAAGGAACTTAGGCCTCCACATCTCGGACGGAACGGTTTCTCGCGGCCATTGAAAACGCCATGAAACGCACAAGCTGCCGCTCGTATGCGCTCCTAAGTGCCATATCATTATGCCAGCGGCATAATGAAACCCTCGCGAAGTGTCGGTGGGATAAGTAGCTTCCTACGTTTCACGGAACGGACCTACCGCTTTTTCGGTTCGGCCTTGAAGCAGGAACCGGCGGGGTTCCTTTTTCGAGAAAGAAATACGGAAACGACCAGCGGTGTTGTACCAGAAAACGATTTAACCGGCAGCTGAGGAATCTCACGAGACGCGACCGACTGATTCGTCCTTCCACGCTCGGTGATTTAACCGTTTCTTGCTCGAATATTCAGTCTGCAACCACGTATTCAATTTATTAATACGCATTCTATAATCGCGTTGCGTAAAAAGAGTTTGCAAATCGGTGTAACAAAGGGTTACAAAATAAAACAAAGTCTTCGAGCTGTAACATCGCGTGTACACGAATCTTCCACTGCTTGGATATCTCATCGCTAAGCGATCCTATATAACCGATAGAGAACGGCTCGTGCGTATAATTAAAGTGACCGGTGCCGCGTGACACAGCCGCCCCGTAATTTACCCTCGATCTTCGGATATTACACGATCCGAGTAATCTGGCACCGCGGATCCCATAACTAGAAATAACTCTCGACGTGCGCCGATCTCCTTCGCCCCCATCCACCCTCTCCCGCCAAGGAATATCTCCCGTCGAATAACTTCGAACAACGTGTCCCCTCCTTGACACTTCATTACCTTGAAATAATTAATTCCTATCTGGTAACGAGGTACCGGTGTCGTTAAAGTCCGTGACACTCGTAATACGCCCGGTTAATGATATCCATATCGCGCCCGGGTAGCTCGTGTGCGCGTATCATAAGCTGACGTGAGATGTACAGCTTTAAATATTTCACTCCACCGAACTCTCTCCGTGTACCGAAACACAAACCGGGCTTCCTGTTAAAAAAATTCTCTCTCCCCCTTTTTTCACCCGTTTCGCTCCACTCTTTCTCTTCTTCTTCTTCTTTTTTCCTTTTCCCCCGCTTCCTCCCCTGATAAATTCGCAAAACTACGCTGACGTTCGAGCTGTCAAGCTTTCTCGAGACTCGATCTATATCTCGCTCGTTTATCGAATTCTCATTTCTGGATCGTTTCGCCGAGGTAATCTCGGCGAATTGTTAATTTATGCATGACTTTTTCCACGGTGTCAGCTACAGCTCTTTCGCCTGATTATCGGGACGGAGTTCCGTTCACCCGAAATCTAGGAATTTACGATTGAACTAAGAGAAGAGAAGTTTAATCGCGAGATCGCGATTGTCGACGATGTCGCGGCAACAAGTTAATCCGGCACCGATATCTAAGCATCCATCGACGCGCTGGCAAATTCCGTTTCTTCTGACCCGATTCCATCCGGTAATAAGTAATCCCCCTCGAGCGGTGAAGAGGGGGAGGTGAAGACTTGTCGAGGTTTAATGGAATTCTTTTCACGCCTTACCCATTTTAATCCCGGTTTTTCAGATTGGTAAATCCGCGGGAAACAGGGGGGGTAAATCTGAATGCGCGCCATTTCCAACGTTGTTATTAACGCGATTCACGCGGTCCAAATGAGACTGTCCGTTTAGGAAAATTCGAGCAAATTGCGACTCTCCGGCTAGTCGAACGCTTATTACAGGGGACGGGTGAAAATCTCGGGAGAAAAAGGAAAATAGGAGAGGGGAGGAGGCCCCCTTTCCGACTAAACTACCAGTAATTAAAACGTCGAGATTTCTCTTCTCGCCGTTTATTTGATATTCGCTCGAACCGAGCCTGCATCCGTCACCCATTCGTTGCACCCACTGCAAAATCGTTGCGTGTCATATATATGGATATAACGGTTGCTATAGCGGGTCAAATTCTGTAAACCGCGCGACAATTCGTCCTTATGCAACTCTCTCGAGAACAGAACCGTTTCCCCATACATTCACATCCGCGATATTCGTTTCAGGGATTGATGCGATGCTTAAAAACAGTGATCAATTTTGTAACCCAATCTTCGTTGTCGAAGATTTTTCTCGGCAAGATCCTTCTTCGTTTTCGTTCTATTATTCCACATTGAATAAGAATTATACGGTAATTCGTTACATTTCGAACGATTTTCACCGCGCGAAAATAGAAAATCCTTGAGTTTTAATTAAAACGAAATGTCTCGTAACTAACGTTAATTTCTAACAACGTGTTCGAATACATTTCCCCTGGTTCGCATCGGTACGCTCCAGATTGGAAGGATGGAACGACGAAAGGGGGGAAAAAAAGGAAGAAAGGCGGATCGAAGGCGAGACGGGGAAAAAACGAGACAGCGCAGCGGTTCATTGGAAAGGGAAGGGGGAAACCGCGAGTACGCGAGCCCGTTTCGTTCCGCAGCTGTTGCCAGAGGCCTTGTGTGTTACGACTGCACAGTTTGTTCGTTCGCCGCCGCCGCCACCCACCGCCATCGCCATCGCTGCCACTATCGCGCGGAAGGGGTGAGGAGGGTGGCTCTAATGAAAAGAGTTTATTAGGGCGCGCGCGCCAGAGGACGAGAAGGGTGGATTTGCATCCCTTATGCGTAATTTCGCTTCGATATTAGATTAGTCGGCCCCGCGTTATCCGCGCCTCGGAATTACGACGTACCTCTCCTCTGATTAGGGGTTAGGCCGAATCCTCTTTCCCCCTCCCGTCCCCAACCGTCGTCGCCCCTCTCGCCGTCTTTTTTACCTCACGGACGGAATAAAAGCTGCCGATGGCCCATTGTCTCTGAAATTAGCCGACTCCGTGGATGCCGCGCACACCAACCTCCACCGAGAAAAATCGATCGCCGCCGCTGTTTCCTGTTGTCGTCCCGCGCTTTTGTCGGGACTTTGCCCGCACCAGAATCGGTGAAACGCCTCGACGAGAGGAGCCAGACGAGTTCATCCGAGTATATCTATAAACCATAGGCTTCCTCCAACGACTCCTTCCTCCCCGGATGAAAGCGGAGGAATTTCCACGGATAATTCGACACTTCTCCCCCTCCCCTTCGAGTATCGCGCCTCTTTGAAACTCGTTCGTTCCGTATTCCATTAGATCCTGTCTGCAAAAGGTGAAACCGTGACCTCGCGACAAGGGAGAGACGAAAGAGCGGAGGAAGATGAAGGGAGGAATGGCCTCCTCGGATTCCGTTCAACTTTATCAGCCCTGTTCACGGGGGGAGGGACAGCGCCGTTTGGATTTAAAACGAGACGAGATATTTTTAGAATCGCTAGACCGTTTCCTTGGCCAAAGTGTTCCCATCGATCCCCCGTTTATAGCGCCGTTTATACGTGGACGCGCGCATTTCCCCATTCTAGCGAGTCGTATAAACGATCCACGATATCGTCGTCGTCGAGAAAGGTTTTTGGAAACCGTTATGATTGCGCGACGACGTCCGATTTTCGTATAATGGACGCGGACACGCCCCGACATCGACGGGCCAGCCACGAGAAACACCGAAAGAATTCCATCAAACGCGTCTCAGGGGGGTTTCTCTTAGCGAAACGGCGTTACATCCGCTTTGGTATCGAGACCGAAATTGTTGCACGTTTCCGCCGACCGATTCCTTCCAATAAAGCTACACCGTCTCGTTCACCAGCGCCGTATTTCGAGATGTATCTACGGCGTACGTGCTTCGGGATCGTAAACAATCTTTCATCGCGCGCTTCCCCTTGTTTCGATCCGTTTAAATGTTTGCTCACGCGATCCGTCGAGCTGCAATAAGCAAATACGAGAGAAAGAGAGAGAATGAAAGGAGAGAAGGGGGAGGTATCGCGAAACAGGCGGTGAAGGTTGGATGAAAGGGGATGAAGGAAGGGAAAAATTGAAGGGAAATTCGTTTCGATATTTACCGGTTACCGGGACGGTTATCCGGATAGCGGAAAAAATCCTGGCGCGCAATCCGCTCCAGGTAAATAATAATGAAAGGGTATCGATTGGCCGGTCCGCGAGCCTGTGGATACATAGAATTACGGATCGAGGAGAGTTTTGAACGTTTTCGAATGATCGTGCACAAGTTTCGATTCTCGCCGATTGGTGGAGAGAGAAGAATGGATGGAAGAAATTTTGTACGAAAATTAAATCCATCTATATTCCAATGTCGATAAGTTAAGTTGTGGATTATTAAAATTTCGAGATCGAAATAAGGGTTGTAAGAGTCGAGTCGTTCAAAGAAAGAATCAACGTAATTTATAAATCTTTCACCCTCCTGTCGACGACCTTCGATATATATATATATGCACGTGTGAACATCCCCAAACGTAAAAATTTGTTTAAGACATAGGAAAAGACAAACTATCTATCTACTACTACATGTCGTGGATGCGAAAGATAAACGCATAAGAGCGCAAGATTGTTTAAAGAGGGTAACGTACACAAGAAGCTCCTTAAGTGGTTTCAACGCGTGGTAGTTCGAAGTAGTTTCGAACGTGTAACCTCTTCATCTCGCTTATACGCATATACCAATTCTCGACACAAAATTCCTAAATCGTGCTTATCTATATAATAATGTCCATAGAAATCCGTCGTAAAGTAACTGGCCATTTTGCCATAAAGGATAGTAAAGAATTCTATCGACGATTTCTGAACAATATAGTCGAGGATCTATCGCGTATCGATAATCGTTATCAGAGCTTGAAGAATTCCCCCAGAAACGTTTCCATTTACCGGAATCTTCAAACCCAATAACGTACAAAAGATCTTTGGCGAATTCTTACCTGTTCGTTCGAAGCAGCAGCGCCGTCTCACCACCACCCGTCCTCGTTCTATGCTGTTCGACGTAGTTGATCCTCATTGTCGTGTAGGCCACGATCAATTGAAAGAGCTCACAGCGGTGAATGTCCACCGATATCAAGTTTCCGGTTAAATGTCGCTCAGGTTGTACCGGTGCAGCTTGAAAGAGGGATTCGTCGCGCTGAAACCAGATCATGCACGCTCGTATAGTTGCATTCGACGCGCGTTCTACGCGACAAATTAACAATCTAGTATTGCTGACGAAAAAAAAAAAAGGAAAAAAAGGTTGTACGAAACCGCGCGGTTTACAATCGAAAAGAATTTTATCACGGATCCGATTCACAGGTTTTCTTTTTTTTCTTTTTTTTTTTTACCACACTTTGTTCGATTCTCCTCACAGAGGATCGAAATACATTTGATATTCGACGAGTCTCTCCCCCGGTTTCCTCGAAATGGAGATAAATTTTTATGTTGTCTTTGGAATCAGCTCGTTTATAACAGCTCGTTTGCCAATCTTTCGATTAATGCCGTCAATTTATCGTGAAAGGAGAGGAGAAAGATGAAATTCGAAACGAAAGTCCGGTCCCGGCGAGAAATCGGTTTGAATCGAACGAATGGCGGTGGAGCCGGGGGCAGACGTTTGGAATTCGGAGTAGAGACACGCGGTTCTAACAAAAAGGGGATCCATTCCCCTTGAATCGATCCGACTTGCATCAATCGGATCGGGTGCACGAGTAAAAAATTGCACGCACGCGAATCGATCTTTCCCCTCGAGGTTTTGTTCTTCGTCGCAGGTGGACGATTTAACGAGCCGGTACGGCCATGGACGAACGACGATGCTTCACGAAATAGCGCGATAAATTTAATATCGACCACGCTCTTTTTCCCTTCTCAAAAATCATAACTATGCCGATGGAGAAAGATCGAATATTTTCACCAAAGTGGAGAAAAAGAAAAAAAAATAACTCGAAATTAACCTAAATTTCTTATCCGTTTATCCTCGATTTGAAAGTCGTACGAAAGAAAGTCGATCCAAGAAATATACGATTAATATGCCGATTAATTTCCAGTACACTTGGCAAAAATTTTACCGTGCATTGGGCGACGTGGGCGAAATTTAAAAGTTAAATTAACCGGGAGAAAGGTTAAAGTTGTTTCTGCGAAGAAAGCCGAGAGTTCACGCAATGCCGATGGTCAATCTTCTTAAACAGGACAACTACTGCGGGAAGCGGTTGTCTCATTTGCCGCATCCGGGTAGTTCGTTTCGCCCGTGGAAAATTCCGCGTCGAAATGCGGTTGTTTGAAAGTGTTGCGCCTTCTGCAGCGCGAAAACCTTCTTTTATTCGCGAAAACTTTCCGCCCGTGTATATCTCTCGCTCGCGCGCATACCATATATATATATATAATATATATATATATACGTAACACGTCGCGATGCACAGTAAAATTTTACCACGTCCCCTTCCTGTTTTTCCCCTCCCCCCTCACTCTTCTCGCACGGACGTAAAAACAATTGCGGTTGGATGTAGCCACGGTATGATAACCATTAATTCTCCCACACCCCCCTATACCCCTGTGTGTAAACTCGAAAGAAACACAGACGAGCGTACATTTTCCTTCGTTTCGGGTTCAACGAGAGTCGGCGAAATTGCGTTTTGGGGAAACTTTTTTCGGAGACTTTGGGTTGACGGGAGATGGAGAAAAGCCAGATCGTCGTAGAGATCATATAACCCGAATACCGATACTTTCTCAACGTCTCGCGGAGTTTTCAATCTTCTTTTCCGCCCCTCAACCCTTTACTTAACTCGACGTCTACGATCTTTCGATAAATTGTAAATACCACCGAGCGTTTCAATATTGAAACACAGCCGCGGACTGATTGCCAATTACTTTCTTTTTCCCTTCCAATTTCTGTCTCTCTCTTATTTTCGCTCTTATTTCTCATTGTCCGTTTGCTCGTCCGTATTTGGAAGGGAACAAGAGAGCAAGAGAGTAAGAATAATTGCTTACAAATGTATCTCGATTTTTTGTATGTAAACTGAGGATATATATCATCTATTTAAAACATCGAGAATCGAGTATACGTTTATTACATTTTTTTCTATTAAAAAACACTTTCGATATCAGGGACGAAGGGATAGAATTTCGAATATAAGAGCTTTTATGTAGCATGAAATTCACGAAAACAGGATTTCGATACACGGTATCGGCCATCTTGTTCTCATATCCGGATTTGAAAATTAGAACGTTTTCCCACACTGCGTGAAATGGAAGGTAGCGCGGCCAGGTGTTCGCGATACCTACACGATATTCGTTTTATATTCGCTTTTTCCTTCGTATCGCGACCACCCCGACAACAAACTTGTTTGACAAAGAGCAATGAACGAAGGTGTGGGCGTTTCGCGTTGGCCGTAGATTTTTTCGACGCGGCATAGGGTTGAAATACAGCTGGCAGCCGGGAAAAATCCAATGTAAATCAAATCGTCGTAAAGCACGCCGTGTTCTCCGACACATTATAGAGAGAGACGGGTCGACAACGTTCCTCGTGTAGGATATTTTTGAACGTCATAGATCGACGCCGCTATATGGTCTGTTAAAAGCGAGAATCGAAGAGCATCGGGGGCCCCGATGCCTCTCGATACGAAACGGCAAATGTTTTTCGGACTTCTCCGCTCGTATTTCGTAAAAACTATGCGACCAAATCGATGTTCCCTGTACTTTTAACTGTACATTCGTTATTTTAACGAACATGAGAAACACGAGCAAGTTTTTATACGCTTTAAGGATCGTCAAATCAACGACATCGGGAAAGGGATATATGTTTTTCTTTTTTTTTTTTTTGCCAACTGTTGTGCCGTTGCACGATCGATCCGTGTCCTCGTCTCGAATCTGACGGTTCTGCGGAATCGTGAAAGTTCGGTGTACGAGATCGAAACGAAACTTCATGTTTCGAATGATATCTAGATGTCTAATTTTGGCCGTATTATACGTAATATCGTAATTTAACGGGGGTTTCAGTGGCGTAATTAACGAGCAGTTAGATATTAATGAAGTTAAAGGATAGAATTTATGCGTCTTCGAATTTGTCGCGATTCTAAAAATTATGGCAATCGTGCGATCTAATATCTCGTTTAAAATCTCATAAATTTACGATCTAAGTTTGTGTTGAACAAGAAGCGGCTGTTCGAAACTTTCTTTACGATCGCTAATGATTCTGCGAAATCACCAAAGATTTCAGGCTCTCGAAAACTGAAAACTTTCACTCTAAATACATCGAATGATCTCATAATTTCAACTATGGTTAACATCAATCCTTAAATTTAAAGACGGGCTATAAAAATTCTCGACACTTCTCTGCCTTTGTTTTCCCACGTCGCGTTCTATTACACGCATTATCAGAATTTATCTTCGATTTATTCTGATTATAAAACAGGATTTTTAATCGTACTATCCCGTACGCGACGAACGAAAAATCTTGTTGGCGAAAAATGCTCGAGGGACGCTAAATGTAACGAAAAGCTCGTAGCTTTTAATAACATCGGCACGAGTATCGGTCAGTTTTGTTTGAGAACGAAAAAGCCTTTTCACAGAAGAATTCGATGCGAGTATTTATGGGTCTCTTGTCCACGCCACTCGAGAAAGCCGCTAGGAATCATCGAGAAGAGAGGCAGCAAAGCTCTCTTTGACCCTTTGCTCGTTTTAACCCCTGGGCAATTAATCCCTTTTGCTCGATTAAACTCTTATTCTAGCTTTAATTAAAACTTCTTTTTCGCCATCGTTCTTGGCCTGAGCCGGTTACTTCGTCCAGAAGATCGCGTCACCACCGCGATTCGATCCTTCTTTACATGGAAACTGAATCTGCCGCTAATTGATTTTCGAATCGGAAGAAGGAGGAAAGTTTCGCGAGAGTCTGGTTGGAGATAGACGAAAGAGGACAGTCTCGATTTATCGGCTCCTCCACTAGTAGGCGAAAGAGAGAGAGAGAGAGAAAGAGAGAGATATGTTTGAACAAGTTCGAAAAGAGTAAATGGTAAAACAGAGTGTAAATAAAGTAAACAAAAGGCAAAGGAAGGAAGAGAGAGCAAGTTATCGCAAACAAGTGTTTCTGATCCTTTCTTACACCAAAGAGAGCACCTGCCCCAAAGAGAAACATGATACGTGCGAGTTGCTCTCTCTTTCTCTCTCTCTCTTTCTCACCGACAAAGATCTATTTCTGGCAAACCGTTAGAGTTTAGGACAACCAACGGTTGACTTTGTCCCGGCTGTTTTTCGCTCGAAAGGAAACTTCCTTAAACCTACTGCGAGCCTTTCGTCGAAGTTATAACGATTTCACGATCCTTCTATCTCTAACAATTTTAATTACGATCGTCCCCATGGGGCGTGATCCCGATTTCCAGGCTAAGAAGTAATATTAATTATATCTCAAGAGATTCTCGATATCCAGCCCAGTTTTCGCTGATTTTTATCAATCGAATTGCGTAATACAGCTGAAGAAATCATCCGTCTGAGGATCTTCGTTAATTATCGTCTTATAATAAAGTGTCTCTGTCAGGATTAAATAATATAGTCCTGAACGAACGAAGAGAAGAAACGAGCAGACGCGATGCTTATTTATGACCGATAATTCCTTGTAACAGGTGATACCTTCCAAGATCTCTTTCGTCTTGGTATGCGTCAATTAAGTCGGTGATCAATCATTCCCGTAAGAAACTCTCCCGTCGAATACACCGGTGAAACGAACCGTGTGGGAGTATCAATGACTCGCCGCTCGAGATTTCTAATCGAATCGCGCGTGACTCTTAACGCGGTCTAATCTTCGTTCCTTTCGAGACCGCTTATCTCGTGCACGAGAAACGAATTGGATGTGCGCACGTAGATTCCCCGAAATTCAATTCATCGCGACATGAAACATAATACAAATCATCCGGGATCACCATCGATCAAGTCGAAAGTCTCTCGACGGGTGGACAAGAATGAATCAGCGAGGCTTATTCAAAGCGTATCGAACTCGATCCTGCGGAGTCGGTTCGTCGTGTTACACACAAATCGAACATCTCGATATAGTCCACGAAGATCGCTGAGGCGCACATATAAATACGTACCCACGCTCGTATCGACAGGAGACTAGACCCCCTCCCCTTTCCCTTTCCAGCCTCCTAACCGCGTAGAAAGAGAAACAGAAAAGCACGACGGACGACCGATCGTTTAAAAATTGATCGAAACTTTTTATGAGCAGTCCTTGGACAAGGGGATTGGGTGGTGCTCTGAATATCACGTGAATCGCGATAGAAAAATGAGAACGACAAGGGGAGACGAGAGACCGGTTCGTGGTTCTTCGTGTATGTTTGCCGTACAAACCACGATGTATCTTCTCTTTTTCTAACGATATATCAAAGTTATTACGAACATGTGCTGTTGCAATATTAATATCACTTGAGAATTTTATACGAGAAAATTAATTTTATGTAACTAAAATTAATTTTATGTAACTAAAAATAAATATTCATAGACCATTATTTGAAAAGTTACGCCATCTACGACACAATTCAATATGGACGACGGTTATGCTTGTCATTTTCCTATCCTTTCTCTTCACCCCCTTCCTTTGTCTAATTGGTATAATGAATCGCTTACTAACTAAGCAGAAAGTAATACGAAAAGAAAATAACAATAAAAATAATATCAGTAATAAAAATAATAATAAAGAAATAGTTGAATTAATCAAAATATCATCGGTAAGAAATAAATTACGATTCAGTTCTAGATGCGTGACGCGATCTTATGAAAACCTGCGCAAAAGAATGCGCAATTACACAACACCATATTGCTTTTCGAAATATTCGTTGACGAAACGAACGAAAATTCTTACAAGGCCAAACAAAAACTTTTCGATTCGGAGAAGCAAGGACTGCGAAGAAATGTAAACAAAATAAAGAAACTATTTGGAACGACCAAAATACGTAGAACGTAGTAGTTTATCTCGTATGAGTCATATTTGTAACTACGCAGTACCATGCTAACGAGTCGAAAATGACGCCATTTTATAATAATATATTCTTACCTTTCCGTTCGTAATCCGGGATGATTGTTCGAGCTAGGAGTAAGATTTCATCTTGTAGGATGAGGGTAGCAATAGATATCGTGGTGTAAGGTGTCCCGTTCCAGAGAAGATCATACGCACATGCAAATTCGAACGCAAAACACTTTAAAACCGCACAAACGACGCGAAGATAGAAACAGGTTGCGTGCACCATCCATCTTTTTTTACGCGTTACACTATTGCGTACGTATTGCGTGCGTAGCTACGAACCTTTCCGACGTTTGTTGAACAGAAACACACGCGATTTTCACTTAAGTTAGAAAAAGACACACAAGAACAGTACGAGGGAGCGTATCCCGTCCTTCTTCCACCACGGTCGGCCGGCGAGAGGCGCGTGCTCGTTGAATGCCGGTCCTCGATGTGTTAGTGCTGCCGCCAGTGGTGGGGGAAGGAACGATTGGTGGACGCTGCGTCGAGTTAGATGCTGTGGAGATCTCAACCGTCAGTTGCGCGGTGGTCGCCGTACCGAATGTTACGGTTTAAAGTGTTTTGTATTTCCGGTTGTCTGTTCTCTTGCTCTTTTCATTTACAAAACTCGCGTAGGATTACCTTGTCGGGCAATATATCGGGATTTCAGTGAGAAGAGATCGTAATCTCGAAGAGTGTCGATTATCCTTGGCTCGGAGACATGGGACATTTGGTGGAAAAGTTACGAAGCTTCCGGCATTTTGGCGGAACGCGAGCATAGTGTCGTCGAGCAAAGGCATGAACATCGTTGCAGGAAGTGACGTTGATTCGCCGGTGAGTCAGCACTGTGGACAATTACGATTTTGATAAAGGGGGATGGAAAAGGAAGTTTACGGGATACGGAAACTGAAATTACCGAGCATTTCGACGCGTGCGTAATTATCCGGAGATTTACTCTGTCGGTGTTACATCGTCAAGGACTTTTCCAGTCAAGCCAGTCGAGTGTCTCGCGAGTCGAAATGCGTAGTAGCGTTTGCAGCAGGTTATGAAGGGTACTCGCGCGCGCGCTGGATTGAACGATTCGCCGACCGAGTGAAGTGTGATTCTTTAAAGTGTAAACTACTTGTATAAGCACTCAGTGAAATGCGATAACGCTCTCGTGCTCCCTCGAATCGTTCATAAACGAGCTATTCACATGACGGGTCGACTGGCAGTGAACTTCGTTCCCTTCAATTCCCATTAACGAAATTCACGAATTGTTGAAAACGATCGGACGTGTTCGAGCTGAAGTGAGTCGAGTATCGATTGTCGAAAGAGGGGGCACACACATGCCAGTCACTCGGAGTAAATATTGGAGGGCGTACACAAGTGACGACAACGTGCGTTAATAACGAAACGTCTGGGAGTCGTGGAGCGGCGTGTAATGACCGGAAGTAGACAGAGGAGCGGAAACAAGGGAAGGCAACGAGTTCGCTAAAGATGCGTGGGCTCGCCGGTCCGGAAGGGCTCGGAAGATCGGCGTTTCTGTCATTGGCCTACTACTACTATCTTCTGATCCCGGTATACCACGTGCTCGCCGTGACCAGCGAACTACCGCCGAGACTCGATTTACCGGAGCATTGTTCGTGGGACTCGCGGCAGGATGGCGCTCTCACTTGCATCCACCGCTACACCGGGAACGATTCCCTCAGGACGAATTTTTCACAGGCGACCAGCGAATACGTGACCTCGATCAACGTTGTATGCGAGGATTCGGAATCGTTGGAAAACGGAATCCTGAACGTGGACGGGTTCGTACAGTTATGGAGATTGCGATCGTTAAGGTTGACCGGATGCAAGCTGGTCCATTGGCCGGCAAAAGTTCTAAGCGGTTTGCGGGATCTTCGTAATCTAACGATCAGAAGTTTGAACGGGCGGAAAAGCAAATACAGCTTGGAATTGGAGAGCGGGGCGTTCGACTCTGTGCCACAGATCGAGAAGATCGATTTATCGTGGAACAACATCTGGCAGATACCGGAACACTTGTTTTGCCCTTTGTCGAATCTTCTTACGTTGAACATCTCGTGGAACATGTTGAAGGACATCACCGAGCTCGGATTCAGGGATATCGCGGAGAAACATCCGAGACGTCAACAGGAATCGACCACTTCGCCTTTCCCCTGCTCTCTCGACGTGCAATCGTTGGACGTGTCGAGTAATCAAATTTTAGTGCTGCCCGCCTACGGATTTTCTTCCCTGAAGAGACTTCGCGTGTTGAACTTGTCGAGCAACGCGGTCTCCATGGTAGCAGACGAAGCGCTTCACGGACTCAGGTCTCTGGAGACATTCGACCTGTCTGGGAACAGAATTGTCGCGTTGCCGACGGAAATGTTTCGGGACGCGGCCAAGTCGTTGAAAGAATTGCGTCTCCAGAACAATTCCATCAGCGTGTTGTCCCCCGGCCTGGTCGCGGACATGAATCAGCTGGTCGCCCTGGACTTGTCGAGGAACGCGTTGACCAGCTCCTGGCTGAACTCGGCCACGTTCTCCGGTTTGATTCGACTCGTCCTACTGAATCTATCCCATAATCGCATCACTCGACTGGACCCGGCCTTATTCAAAGACCTTTACACCCTTCAGATATTGAATTTGCAATACAACGAGATCGAAACGATACCGGCCGATACTTTCGCCCCCATGAGTAATTTGCACACGCTAGATTTAGCGTATAATCGATTAACCTATCTGGACGCCTATTCCTTGAACGGGCTGTTCGCACTTTCTCTTCTGTCGCTCGATTCTAATCAGCTCGAAGGTATCCATCCGGATGCCTTTCGCAATTGTTCCAGTATGCAAGATCTGAATCTTTCCGGAAACAGTTTGGACGGTATACCTGTCGCCCTCAAGGACATGAGGATGCTGCGTACGCTGGATCTCGGTGAAAATCAAATCAGAAGCCTGAACAGGCCCGGGTTCCGCGGTATGTCCAGCCTCTACGGATTACGGATGATCGGGAACGAGATCACCAACGTCACCGTGGAGGATTTCGCCGAGCTGCCAGCACTGCAGATATTGAACCTGGCGCGGAACAAAATCGAAACGGTCGAGGACGGTGTGTTCACCGCGAACCCCGCGTTGCAGGCGATCCGTTTGGATTCGAATTTGTTGCAGGATATGTCCGGGATGTTCGCGAGCGCGCCGGGTCTCCTTTGGCTGAACATGTCCGACAACATGATCGTGCAGTTCGATTACGGTTACCTGCCGGAGAAATTACAGTGGATGGATCTGCATAAAAATCTTATTATGGATCTCGGGATCGCGCCACAGGCAATGAGATTGCAGACGCTCGACGTGTCGTTCAACCGGTTAACGAGGATACATTCGAGGTCGATACCGGACTCCATCGAGCTCCTGTTCGTCAACGACAACATGATACAGACGGTCGAGCCGCAAACGTTCGCCGACAAGAAGAACCTGACCAGGGTGGATCTTTACGCGAATCAGATCGTCAAGATGAACCTGTCCGCGTTCCAATTGACCCCGGTCCCCAACTATCGACAATTGCCGGAATTCTACATCGGTGGGAACCCGTTCATATGCGACTGTACCACGGAATGGTTGCAAAGAATCAACTCGTTGTCGTTGAGGCAACACCCTCGGGTGATGGATTTGGAGTCGGTGTATTGCAGGCTCCCGTACGATCGTCACAAGTCGTTCATACCGTTGCTCGAGGCGAAACCGTCCCAGTTCCTGTGCACGTACAAGGCCCACTGTTTCGCGCTCTGCCATTGCTGCGACTTCGACGCCTGCGACTGCGAGATGACCTGCCCGACCAACTGTACCTGCTATCACGATCAATCCTGGTCGGCGAACGTGGTCGATTGCTCCAATTCCGGATACAAAACCCTTCCCGGCCGACTACCGATGGACGCCACCGAGGTCTACCTCGATGGAAACAATTTCGGCGAGTTGAATTCCCACTCGTTCATCGGGCGGAAGAACTTGCAGATCCTGTACGCGAACGATAGCAACATCATCGCTATACGCAATCACACTTTCAGCGGTCTGAAGCGGTTGCTGGTCCTCCATCTGGAGAACAACAAGATAAGCGTGCTCAACGGTGTGGAATTGATGCCTCTGGAGAACCTGAAGGAACTCTACCTACAGAACAATCTACTGACGTACATAGATAACGGCACGTTCCTTCCGCTACGTCAGCTGGAAGTGTTACGATTGGAAAACAATCGACTCGGCACTTTCGCCGTTTGGCAACTCGGCCAGAACCCATATCTCGTCGACATCGGGTTGTCGAGCAATCCGTGGAACTGCGAGTGCTCGTTCTTGGACCGGGTTCGGGAGTGGATGTCCCGTAACAGGGCCAAGATAAGCGACTGGAGGAGCGTCACCTGTTCCCTCGGCATGCCTATTACTCTTCCGGCCAACGGATCGGTCGTAAATTGCGCGGCGTTAACGGGCACGACCTCGGTCATCGAGAGCCGGCCGCTCGAGGCTTACCTCCCGCTACTGCTCGCCACAGCTGTCCTCATTTTTGCCATGGTCGCGCTCGTGTGCGGCGCGTTCAGGCACCGTCGAACCCTGAGGACATGGGCGGCGAGCAGATGCGGGCTCAGGGCGTGTTACAAGACGGCGGCGTTCGAGGATCAAGAGAAACCGTTCGACGCCTACATCTCTTACTCGGCCGTGGACGAGTCGTTCGTCTCCACGATACTGGTGCCCGGCCTCGAGACGTCCTACAGGCTGTGCTTGCATTACCGGGATTTGGGCGCCGGTAGCAACGTGGCGGATGCAGTCGCGGAGGCGGCGGATTCCTCGAGGCGCACCATCCTCGTGTTGTCCAAGAACTTTCTGCACGGAGAGTGGGCCAGGTTCGAGTTTAAAGCGGCCCTCAGGGACGCTCTGAAAGGGAAGGGCCGCTCGGTGATCCTGCTCCTGGTAGGCGGTGTGTGTCCACGAGATCTCGACGCCGATCTCAAAAAGAGGATCTCGTCGCACACCGTGCTGGTGTGGGGGGACAAGTTGTTTTGGCAGAAGCTAAGGTTCGCCATGCCAGACGTGTCCCCTGTTCCTGTTTTGGAGAGACCTCTGCCATTGCCGCCGCCGCCACCGCCCCCGGCGCAGCATCAATGGACGTAGAACAGCCATTATTTAGGTAAGACCCATTATTTAATCTTCTTACGCGTTTTTTGCTCCCCGAGAGAGCTGTCTCGGGTGTCTTTTTTGTTTTCCCCCGTGCTCGTGCTCGAAAGAGTACGACGGACATTCGAGTCGAGACCGATAACAATGCTCGAAACCTCGAGCGCGGAACGGAATCGACGTGAACCGGGCTTAAAATCGAGCCGAGATCAATGATTTCTCTCCGCTTTAAAGATAAACGTTTTCTTCTTCTTCTTTCTTCCTTCTTTCCCTCGCTGTTTCACAAAAGAACGGCGTTTACTCTCCGCATCGATCGTTTACCGGCTATACCTACCGAGCAAAGTATGCCGATTCCGTTTCCAGTTCACTTCAAATCTAAGCCACTCTCTTCCTCCTCTTCTTCCTTCATCGTCTCGGAAGAAAAGATCCCGCTGCTCGCCGGCTTAGTCACTCGACAGATTTTTATTATATACAGTCGTTCTCTCCGATCCTTCCAGTTTCCTCCCAATCGTACATCCCACTCGTCCATTTATTTTAATCTTGCGCTCGAACCGACGAATTCGTTCGTAAAATATAAAACGAACACGTGCATACGTGCTCCCTCCCTCATGACCAACGCTTTACAATCGCATTCGTAAGTGACAAACTAACGAGACTGGAACCGTGTCATTGAACACGAGTTCTCTCGTTCTACGAGTTCAATTTAACGTGGACACATTTCGCACATTGCACATTGTTGAATCGCGCCATTGCGAACGAGGGTCATCCTCTTTGAGGGCGGATACTGGCGGGAGCATATGGACGAAAATGGATCGATGGAAAAGTTGTACGGTATTACGACGTGAAATTTGTCGTTTGTAGTTGGGCCAGTTGTCGTCGGGTTCAATTAGAAGAAAAACTCTATTGATCGAATTTACCCTACGTGTTGCAACGGGGTCCGCAACAATTCTCACCCACTTGCCAATTAAGTTGCCTTTATCGGATGGCTCCCTGCCAATGCGTGAAGGAACATTGTCGAAATTGCATCGTCCGCACGTTTTCGCGCGCAGGCATTGCCTTTAATCGATTATCATTGACCTTCTCCGTTTCTTTGTTCGATACACCCCTTGCATCCTTACTCAATCTGTATATCCGCTTAACGCAACCCTGCCATTTATTCCTCTCGACGTATGGCCAATTCCTCTTCTTATCAAACCAAGATATACAACTTTTCAAACTCGTAATCAATTATAACGCAATAAAATCCACGTATTCTCGTACATTTTCACGTTCAACAATGCAGCGTTCCCACCACTTTTCGTTCGCTTCACACTTCATTCACGCTTCTCTTAACGAAAATCTCTCTCCCGAAATAAGTTGTTATCGGGGTAGAAACGCGAACATTTGTTCGATATCACAGTCGCCCACGCCTATTCCACGAGGAAATTAGGAAGGTCGATTGATCGGTCGATCCCCCGGCGACAACGGCACCCTCGCACCCTCTCGGTCCCTTTTATTCGTGTCAGGTGGCCGTTCGCCTCCACGAGAACGAACTCGGCTTTAACTTTTCGTGACACGCTTCAGTTTCAGCTGGCCGGCTCAGGCTACACACGGCCGGTCGGTCATCGGCCATGCGGGGGGATATCCGTGGAGGCGGAAGGGTCCCTTTTTATCCGGTCGTGTTCACGCCTGTGCGCCATTAACGGCTGATCCGTTGATAAGCCGCATCGATACAGCTTTTCCGAAATTACCCACGATCCGCTCGCCTTAAAGGATTACGCAAGAAGCGTATTTAGCCGATGCGTGACCACCGCTTTCCATTCCCCCCCTGCTCGATATTTTCGAGATTTGCGGGGAAAAAAGAGGAACGGAAACAATGGAAGAATTCGTTGTATCGAATGTGAAAACGTTTCTAAATTCTAAATTCGCCTCTCTGAGAATTCGCGTATCGAGACGTGGACGTGGTCCTATCCTCGTGTCCCGAATATTTGGAAGACAGGTCCGATGACAGGGGAGAGAAAAGGGGAAAAGTGGGAAGGATCCTTGGTACTGGTGTTGGTCGGTCGAGTGGAGGAGTGAGAGGGAAACGCTTTGTAAGATCGGATCGAAAAGGCGGACGAGAACTGAGAAGCTAGGGTTTCGTCAACCTCTCGTCAGCCATAAGGGGCGGGTGGAGAAAGAGGAAACTCGCGCCGCTCTTTTTACCGTGATTTATTGCACGCCATACGCGTAGCGGGGGTTTTTGTTGTCAGTTTCGATTTCGGCTATGATGTACGAGTCGGGGAAAAAATGGGTTTCCATCGATTGGCCTGTCGCAAGCTACTTCATCGCGCACGCGCCGACTCGCGCGTACACTTTCAAATGTAGCGCGTAATTTAGTCCCATAATTCCCTTGTATTTATGTGTTTTCCAGCTTTACTGGGCAACAGGGAGGTAGGGCAGACGGGGAAAGAGAGAGAGAAGGGGGAGCAAAATGTAGGAAGGAGAAAAGGGAGAAAAGGAAGGAACGGAAGGCGCATAAAGCGCGCGGATAAAAAAATTGGCGATCGCCGGTGAAAAATGCTTTTTCGAAATACGTGCCCCGCCTCCTAATTGCGCGGAGGGACGATCGACCGGCCTTTCTCGTTCGCGTAGCAAAACTCTCGGCCGGGGAGCAACAAAAATCCGTCTGTAATCCCCGAGACGGACGCGCGGGAACGTCGAGCCGTGAAGGAAAAGAGAGCGGAGAACACGGAGGCTGTCTCGAGGTGTCCATTGGAACAGGTAGAAATCTACGATCGCGTGTACCTGTTCGTCGCCCTTTACATTTGTACCTGACAACGGTTGGACCGAATCTGGAAGACAAATGGGATTACCTCGCCGACCTTACCCGTTTCCTCTCCCTTACCCGAACGAACGTTTAGAAATTAAAAAGAGAATTCGTGCCGGTGGTTCCTTCGTTTTTCTTTTCTTTCCTTTCCTTTTTTTCCCCTTAGTCACCCTTTCACGTATCGGTGGGTGGGCCGAATTCGATACGGATTCTCGAGAACGATTCGGGAGGGATGATTCGGTTCTCATATTTCGTCACGAGATAAACGAACGAACCGTGACGATCCTTTTGCATCTTGTGAATAATCAAGAATTCAAGAATTCCACTTTTCTCGGAGGGGGAGGGTTAACTCTACTACCACCAATTTAAGAAGAGGAGGAATCAAGGAAGGGAAGTCGAAGCCGAGACGACTGTGAACGCAATAAACGAGCAAGTTGAGAAGAAAGAAAGAAAACGATTGTTTCTCTTTTAATTAATTTCCCGGTCGGATCTTTGGTCCCTCCTTTCGACTACACTAGCCTCTCTCTTTCTCCTCCCACCTTATTACCATTCTCTCTTCTCCCTTTTTCTCCAAGAGCACGTTTTACGCTCGATTATTTATTTAGCCGGCGACCGCTCAGCGGTTGCCGCGCTACGGAATTAATTGAAAGAAACCGCGCACGCCCGCGCCCCCATAGTCGTTAGAATTTTCTACGCACATTACGCAAATTGCACGATAAACTTTACGATGTACGCGGTGTACTACGGCCAAGAACTCGCACTACTAGCTTTAATTACACGCGCACCGGAAGACCGTCGCCGTCGTCGTCGTTACCTTACGAAACGTACCTTGGCTGAAGCCTGGCTGAAGAGTGAAGAAAAAAAGAAAAGAAAGTGTCCTTTTTGGAAAGCGGAAATGGAAGAGGAGAGCGAGAGAAAGGAGCGAGAAAAGGCGGAAGGGAAGCTGATCGGTGTACGAACTCGCTGTATGGATCACGCTCAAGCCCCTCATAAATTTCTATAAATCTATTAACTCTCCTGAAACATTTACATAACAAAAACGTGGATATATAACACGTCGATGAAAATTCGATGCTCGTATTTTCGATCGTAAAATATATATCAGGAGAAAAGCTGATATCATGGATCCGAGATTAAGAAAAAAAAGGAAAGGACACATTCGCGAGGATCTTTGGCGCACGAAACGAGTCTCTTATTCCCAGTAGCCGTCGTTTCCGTTAGAGTTCACGTGGGCAGGGAGGGGAGGAGGAGAGCGGCGGGTTTGACGCGTCCGCGTATCGACAACCGTGCTATTACGGTTCTCAGATCGGCGCGTCATTGTCAGTATTGGCATTATCAGCTATCCTCCAGCGAAATGCACCTCCATCCGAACCATGTGGCAGCTCTCATTGTCGGCTCGATGTTTTACGAGGGCACCGGGTCAACGAAGTTCATAAGGGTGGCGCAGGTTTTACTTTTATCCTTCCCTCTCGTCGCCCCCCGTTGTGCTCTCCTCTTCGCTATTCGAATCCCTTCGAAAGCACCTCTTCCCGCGGTCATAAATGTAACTCGAGATATAACTCGGCGAATGAAACGAATAAGCCGTCTCTATATATATATATATATCTCTTCTTCGTCCTTCAGGTTTTCCTCCTCTCTTTTCCCTCTTCACACGGGCGTGAACCACTACGCGAGTCGCTTTTCACCAGGGAGGAGGAGGAGGAGGAGGATTGGGGAAACACGTACAGATATCCGTTTCCTTTTCGACGACGGCCGCTTCGCGCCACCCTCGCGTTGCGCCGCAAAATGAATCGCGCCACTCGAATGAATGAGCGAATAACGAGGAGTGCGATTTCGACTCTGGCGGATAGTTAAACGGAGGGACGATGGGATTCGCTGAATGGGCGACAGTGGAGCCGAGAGAATGATCATTATGAAATTTGCGGAAGGTAAAAATTGGGAAACAAAAGTTTCCAATTAAACGAGAATTAAATGCAATTCCCGCGAATTTACTCGGATCTCTTCTTTGGACACGTTTTCGAAAATATTTCCCGACCGAAAATCTGTTATTCCCCGATATAAATATAACGTGGGATAGGAAAATTCATTCTTGGTGCGATAAATCCGTTCAAAATTGGCCGAGCGTTCGCGAAAACGTTGGAGGAATTTTTATTAAAAAATAAAACGTGGAAATCGCGCGAACGTCGATATTCGTCCTATCCTCGTGCTCATTATCGGACACTCTTTCGCGACGCGTTTCTCATTAACGAGAAAGTCAATGTTCCGGTCAACCATCATCCTGTATTCTCTTGGAAAATATCGAAAAAAAACCTGGATCAACGCGCCAATTTCCGTGGAGACAATTAATACAACGCGTAACGGAACGACGACGTTGTTTCACGACGATAACAATTTTCTTTCTCTAAGAAATTTCTCTAATCTTATCAGACGTGGTTATCTTGCACGGGGCACCACCTGTACCCTCGAGTTTTGATATTTGAAGAAGGAGAATTTTTATGGCGCTTTTAGACCCTCCCCTCCCCTCCCCCATCCATACGAATCCTGATACTTTTTTTCCTCTTCGGGTTCCACGCAAGAGATGCTCTCGTCTCATCGTCTCTTAGTAAAGTCGTTAACAGACTTATCTCGTGGCGTGTTTGGTCAATTTGGAAAGCATCTCTTCGCTTTAGCACCCGACGATTTCCATCCCCGGCTCTCCTGTATACACCGGCTAACTTCGTCATCAGAGCGCTCCTTGCATCTTACTTAAGAGCTACTTCCACTTTTAATACGCGCTTCGCGCTGCTTTTTTATCTTATCGAACTTCTTTCTCCGCTCTGCGCCTTCTTTTTTTTTTCCTCTTCTTTTTTTCCTTCGTTTTTTTCATTTTCCAGCTCCATCCTTTCCGCGGTTCGTCTTTGTGTAGAGACTCTTAAGCTTAGGAACGAAATTAACGCGGAAGAATACAAGGAGCGTGCTTTCGAAAAACTCGCATGGTTTTCTTTTGGTTATTCTATTATTCGATTAAATTCGAGAGCAGAAGTGTTCGTCGCATCGTGTTCTATATTTTTTACGAAAAAGTTTTATGGGATGTACGTTTCTTCGAGATTTTAATAAAAATATTAATATTTCCTTAAATACATAACGAAGTAGAATTTATTATATAAAGCTTTTATCATTTTTGTACAAATATATTTCGAAAACTGCAATAAATTAATGCGATAATTTGTTAATAAAATTGTGTAGGAAAAAAAATAAAGTTAATAACAAAAGATTGCAATTCGTAAACAATACTTGAAATAAATAATAAAATAATTAATAATTAGAAATAATACATAATTTATTCTCGTAAAATATTTTTCTAACAAATATATTTCGAAAAACTCGTAAAGGAATAACTTTCGATTATTATTTATTAGCTAATCAACAAACGAACTAACAAAATTTTAACAAATCAACAAGAATAACAAAATTAATAAAATTAAAATTTTATTAACAAACGCAATAAATTAATGCGATAATTTGTTAATAAAATTGTATAGGAAAAAAAATAAAGTTAATAACAAAAGATTATAAATTAATAACAAAATTAATAAAATTAAAATTTTATTAACAAACGCAATAAATTAATGCGATAATTTGTTAATAAAATTGTATAGGAAAAAAAATAAAGTTAATAACAAAAGATTACAAATTAATAACAAAATTAATAAAATTAAAATTTTATTAACAAACGCAATAAATTAATGCGATAATTTGTTAATAAAATTGTATAGGAAAAAAAATAAAGTTAATAACAAAAGATTATAAATTAATAACAAAATTAATAAAATTAAAATTTTATTAACAAACTCTGCAATAAATTAATGCGATAATTTGTTAATAAAATTGTATAGGAAAAAAAAATAAAGTTAATAACAAAAGATTATAAATTAATAACAAAATTAATAAAATTAAAATTTTATTAACAAACTCTGCAATAAATTAATGCGATAATTTGTTAATAAAATTGTATAGGAAAAAAAATAAAGTTAATAACAAAAGATTATAAATTAATAACAAAATTAATAAAATTAAAATTTTATTAACAAACTCTGCAATAAATTAATGCGATAATTTGTTAATAAAATTGTATAGGAAAAAAAAAATAAAATTAATAACAAAAGATTATAAATTAATAACAAAATTAATAAAATTAAAATTTTATTAACAAACTCTGCAATAAATTAATGCGATAATTTGTTAATAAAATTGTATAGGAAAAAAAAATAAAGTTAATAACAAAAGATTATAAATTAATAACAAAATTAATAAAATTAAAATTTTATTAACAAACGCTGCAATAAATTAATGCGATAATTTGTTAATAAAATTGTATAGGAAAAAAAAAAAGTTAATAACAAAAAATTACAATTCGTAAACAATATTTGAAATAAATAATAAAATAATTAATAATTAGAAATAATACATAATTTATTCCCGTAAAATTTTTTTCTAACAAATATATTTCGAAAAACTCGTAAAAGAATAACTTTCGATTATTATTTATTAGCTAATCAACAAACGAACTAACAAAATTTTAACAAATCGACGAGAATAACAAAATTAATAAAATTAAAATTTTATTAACAAACTCTGCAATAAATTAATGCGATAATTTGTTAATAAAATTGTATAGGAAAAAAAAATAAAGTTAATAACAAAAGATTATAAACAATTCGTGAACAATATTTGAAATAAATAATAAAATAATTAATAATTATAAATAATTAAATAATTACAAATAATAGAAATAGAATATATCGAATTAATAATAGAAATTATCACACATGCGCACGTGTATACAACGCCGCGACGCGACGCGCCGTCCTATTCAGTCGACCGCCGACTCGAGACTGTCGACATTCCTTCTCCTTCTCCTCGCACGCTCGACGTCGTTATATTACGGCGAATAAAATTATAATTATAATATCGAAAACGCGTAAAAATATTAAGAATATCTCAAGAAAATTATCAAGCGTAAACGATACGCTTTATTACTTTCTATCTCCGATATTCAACGTATCTCTTCCCACACGGTTTCTAAAAATCGCTTCCCATTCATCGAAGATTCGATCACGGTCTTTTTAATCATCGAAGCGAACATCGCGCGGAAATTACAACGACGTTCATTCCCGTGCCGCGGGGGAAAAAAATATTACATTAGACCTTTTATTCGGCGAAATTTTTCACGGTCCGCTCTTGTCCACGTTATATTTTTATCACGGTGTAATACGGCCCGCATATACACAACTTCTCAGTAAAATATGGTTACGTTGATTACTTTTTTTCCCCCCTCTTTCTCTCTCTCGCCATTCATCCTTACAAACCACCCCCCGACAATCCCCATTTTACTGCGTATTCCCCCTCGTTTCTTCTCCGGTTAATACCAAGAATCGGATATGACTCACCAGAAGGGACTACAAATTTTCACCGGATTCACGGTGGCGTGTAAATCTTATATACTTTCCGCGTATATGCGATTCCAGTTCCCTGATTTCGACAACACCTCTTCATTTGCAAATTATGTAGCGAAGAAAATCAGCTACCAATATTAATTATATCCTCGAATTCACTTCCATCACATTTCGATCGTTCCCTTCCTTTTTCCGGCAAATTACTTTCCAAATTTGCCCCCGTTCGAATTTCGAAAAAAGAGAGGGTCGCGAAATGAAACATCCACCCGCGCTACACTCGCCGTGCGAAACGTAGCGGCAGATTTATTTGGAAAAAAAGAAAAAGGAAACGAAAGAAAGCGCGAAGGGGAAGCGGAGCGGGGAATGGGGAGCGCGGCCGGCGGAAATAACATACTGACACTTAACGCGGCCACCGGTGCAAACTTTCAGATGTTATGAGTGTAAACTCGAGGCGCGATATCGGCCGACCCGCAGCCAGATATCCGCTTTTATTTATGAAACGAAAACATTCCCGCGGAATAATTTTCCACGCCCCGCCATTCCGAATTAGCCGCGTCCGGCTACGTTTTCAACCGGATACGGAAAGTTATCGCCTCCCTCCCCCTCTTCCTGCACACGTACGCCTCGTCGATCCGAACTTACGCTGCTAATATTACCCTTCCCTTCCACGGTTACCCTTGGTTATTACGATCCTCTTTCCGGCGAGTTGCTCGCTTAACGAATTCGTCGCGAATATGCTGATGTAATTTCCATTGAAATTCGTGTCGGATGCCCCGAAACGGGGTTAACTCTTTGCCTCGAAATGACAACGTCTCATCGTGGCTTTTCCACAGACGTTCGGGATAGTCGTTCGATGGTAGGGCAAAAGCTGCGTCGCAATTACTTAGCCCGAATTTCATATCGCGCGGAACTATTAACTGTTTTTCTTTTTCTTTTTCTTTTTTTTCCACTTTGACTAATGCGTTTGCCACAAACGAAGTTGTCCGCGAACGAAGCGAAGCTTTGAATATACAATTTTCCAAGTTAAGTGCATTATAGTTGATTGTTGCTGTTGCACAGTCTCTTATAATTATTTCAATTTCCTCTGTTTGTATAGTTTAGTTCAGCTTGCGTACGATTTAGTATAATTAATCTCTCTCTTTCTCTCTCTCTCTCTTTCTGTTTCCATTGTTGTTATTCGAGGAAACGAGAGAGGGAAAAAGTATGGAATAATACATTCGATCGTACATTTTTTCCATACTTTTTAATTACGTCCTCTCGTAAAAACTTTCCTAAATATTTGTGTATCTTTAATCATTTCATTTCCATATATAGGATTCAGAGTGAAATAGCGTTTCTTAATCCAGCGTCTCCGGATTAAATTTTGAAGAGGGAGAGGGTTAAAGCCTCGGTGAAGATTACCTCGCGGTTGCAATTCGAGTCCACGTCCTCGAGCGTATCCCTCGATCCGACTCGACGGACCGAGCTAATCGTTAGGAGACTAGCAATGGTCGGATGTTTCGGGCTGTTAAAAGAAAATTGATTCCCTTTGATTACGAAAGTTAAACAACGAACCGGCATGTTGCTCGAAACTGTCCTTTCCACATTGGTGGAAATTCATCAGGGATCCCGCAAATTCGAGAAATATCCAATAACGATTGCTCTTCGCGAAAATTTGCACGATTAATTCGTTTCATTTTAATATGAAAACGTACAAACAAATAATGGTATTCGATTCCGGGAGACGAATAAAACGAGAAATCTCCCGGGGAAAATTGATGAATACGAGATAGAGAAAAGAAAAAAAGGAACGATCCGATCCGTATCCGTCCACTTTGGAAATTAGGCCAGTACACTCGCCGATAGTAGGACGAATCCCGAAACGCGATCAATTTATCAGCGAGGAACGTGACCGGACTTAAGCATACGGCCGATCCGACGATAGTTCGGGGATGGTAACCGGATCCATGACCGGTCGAGGTGTTGGGAGATTATGCGCGTGTTCCCCGGGAATATTTTCCGCGGCCGGCACAAAGCCACCCCGATTGAAAACGCCAGCGAAGGGAGGAGGAGCAGCACGAGGAGCAAAGGAGAGGGACGGAGCCAATTATGCGCGTTGCCAGGGTCGAATTCGTTACGGTGTTACATTGTAGCCCGACACAAACCGGAACTCGATGAATGCGTTTAATGGGGGAAATTTTCGGACAGACCGGTGTGATGGCAGCTTTTGTGCCAGGTTTTCGAGTTTTCCAGACCCTGCCTCTTCCAATCCGCCCCTCCTCTCCCGCTCGATGATTTCTGCGCTTCATACACGTACCCTTGCTCGTTAATTACTTGCTCGTTTTTCCCCACCCGCGATTTTTCCTTTGTGCTCGGTCGTTAAATGTTCGCGCGCGAGATTGACGGACGCGTCGGACAATTGGGGGAGGGAGTCTATCTACATCGGTATCCTTTATAGCGTCTATTCGAGATCGATTTCGATCTACGTTTCTCGAAGAGACCGCGCGAATTAACCTAACAACCGCCATCCTTTCCTCGGAATGAAGAACAACCCTTCTTTCCATGAACTCGAACCGGAAATAAAACCAGTGGAAAGAAAGGGAGCAAAGAAGGAGGGTCTCCGACTTAAGGCTTAAATCTCGGGATTAAAAAAAGAAAGAAAAGAAAGAGATGGCACCTGTTCGAGCTTTTCCAGCGGGAGGGAAGCGAGGGGTGGCGCGGTATCGACGTTGGACGTCGTGAATTATTTACGAGGTACCGCGGTACCCGACCGTTTAATTCATACGGAAGGAACGATAATATCGTAGGGGGAGGGATGGGATCCGAGGAGAGGAGTGCCTAGAGAACGCATCGTCGAGCACGCCGGCCTGTATTGTTACGCTCCGCGACGAGTTTGAAAAGGACAATTTTTCTGCCCGCTTTGCAATTCGCAGGGAATCCGGAATGGAACGGAAGACGGATGCCACGAAGCGTGGTGGCGGATTCCTTTCAAACAAACTTTTCGAGACGATTCGAGAGAGAGAGAGAGAGAAAGGGTGAGACGGGCAGCCACCGTTTCGACGGCATTCGTTCCTCCTCCTCCTTCTTGTTGGCCGTTCCCTTGTTATTTCAATTGGGCCGACGCTCCGCCTGTCATCGAAGTGTCAGTCAGTCGTTTCTCGTTTCTAAAAAAGAAGAGAGCGAAACGCCACGCCAGAATTTTTCCGCCTCTCTGTCCATTCGGGGGATGATAACCGTGAGAGAGGGTCGGTTTAGCCTTTCTCTCTTCCTTGCGCGCCTCCCTGTCGAGTCCCTTTCGAGTCCTTTTCGCTTTTCTTCCATCGAAGAATCCGCAAAACGGGCCGCGTATTCTGCCTATCATAACATCCTCGTTTTCACGGGTATAACAGTGTATAACGAGACGCGCGACAAGAATATCGAATACGATAGGACAGGTTCGTGAACTTTCTCCCTTTGAGGGGCACAATTTTGTTCTTTTTTTTTTTTTTAGTTTCCAGGGAAAACCTCTCGAACGTGACGAAAGAAGCGCGATGCGGGTTTATTTTCTATTCTCTTCTCGTCGAAACGCGAGCTCTGCAGCGTAGGGGATGATATTCCTGGCGTTGATAAGATAATCGAGGATGGGGAGGAAAGTTTGATAAGTTTATTTTATCGAGCAGCTGGAAGAGAGGGTAAAAATTTCGTGGAAATTTATTTTAATAAATTAGAAAAATATTCCCGTTTTGAAATAATTCTTCGATCGATTTCCGGAATTTAAAAATATTTTTCCGGATAGAAAATTAAAAAAGTAACGAGATATGTCTTGAACGTATGATACGATTAATTTTTCGAACGATCGGTTGAACTCGCGTGATTTATTCCCACCGGTTCGTATTCGAAACACATAGGTGGACATTTCCGATTAAAATTAAAATTTTTTACCCACGAATTTTATCGCCGTCAATTGTACCGCGCCTCGGTCGTTCGGTATTTCCGCTCCGGTTCCCCCGTAATTTTTGCAATCCACCGCGCATACGGCCGCGGAATTACGAGAATTTCAACCGGCGGGATTCTATTAAACGGTTGCAATCGGAATTTCATCACGTAAAGGTAAACAAGAACTTGCCGCCCGCCACCACCAACGCGTTTTCTTACGATGTTAAACGTTAAATACGTTAACGTGTTCAACAATAGCGAGTGCGTGTGTGTGTGTGTGTGTAATCATTAGCCGGATACAAAAGCTTTACCCGGCCAGCTTTGTTCCACGCGGCTCCGCTGTGTTACGTGCGTTTAACGTGTCGGGGCGGGGGAGGTGTACAATCGACCGATCAGAATAGTTGCGTTAAATTAAAACGAATTGTTGCCACGCTCGCGTATAAAACAAGAAATACCTACCTGCCCCGTTTCTAAAAATAAAAAGGAAGAAAGAAACGGGGGATAAAAGCGGTAAAAAATTCAATGTTATTCCGTTGCCAAAATATGAAAATACCTCGACTCGTAACTGCGATAATTCGGATACGCGAACAGAAACTTTTCCAAACTCTTCCACCCTTATCGATATCCCCGGTTGTATCCCGCACAACGAGACCTCGAACGAGGGAAACGTCAACGTTCCGATAATTTGCGGCTACGTGTAATCAAATAAGGAAAGGTGGAAGGAAAGGTGAGATCGGAACGGACGCGAATTAACGGAGGAGAAAAAGGGGTCCCCGTGGGACGAGGCGGCCTCCTCCCTCTGCCCTCCCCTGCCCACCGAACAAGAAACGCCCGAAGGCGGAGGTGAAAAATCCGAGAACGAGACATTCACGGCCGTCATTAAAGACTTTGAGGCCGCGAACGAAATTACGCGTGGATCCCCCGTATGATCCCCCGCTTTTATTAAATCTACCGTGTAATTTTCGTTCCAGTTCCACGGGCCCCGCGTGCGTGTCTCTGTTCCATTACACCGTGTTCTCTCCCCTCCTACTCCTCCTCCTACTCCTTTTCCGTTTAATAATCCGTTGCGACTCGAGGTGCAGAGGAATCTTCGCGGCGACAGTGGATCCGTTGTTCGTTCGAAACGTTGGCGTGGTAGCTCGTGAAAAAGAACGACACCCGTCCCTTCCTCCGTCTCTGCGCCGTTAATTTATTCAGCAAACACCGGCCATGCACGCACACACGCGCGCGCGAAGGGAGAGAGAGAGAGTTGGATCGCGCGAGGAGGAAGAGCCGGGTGTAATTCAATGAAAAAGGGGCTGAATCAACGCCGCGAGAAATCGATAATTTACGGCCGTGATTCGTCACGCCTTCGTGTTAATTGTTTTTACCGGAGCGAATGGGTTGTCCGTGGGACGGATCATTAAGAGGATCTCTCTGGGATGGATTCGTCGAATAGAAGATGTACACTTCGATCGTGATCGAGAGAGTGGTCACGAAATTAGAGGATAGAGTGAGATTGAAATAAAATTGTTGGGCTAGGGGGAGGGGGACGATTCTTCTTCTCGTTCCTCTTTGGCCACGCTAGGCGAAAACGAAGAGAAAATAAGGCGCGACGATTGAAATCGATGGTTTCGATAGATAGATCCACCGGAATTGCTAAGTACAAATTTAAAAAAGACTCGATTGGCTGCCGCCACGGAGCGGAATGAATGCAGGAGGGTGAAAACTTTCGATTGATTTTTCGAGGCTGCCGCTCGAACGATTCCGAAATTCCCTCCGTCGTCTCTTTTCCTTAATCGTGGAATACCTCAAGGGTGGAAAACGCGAAATGAAAACGAGATCCAGGGAAGTCTATCTCTGAATTTCTCTCTTCCTTCCTACTTCACGGTTCTTTGTTCACGCGAGTTTAGAACGAACGAAACGTAAAATAACTATTCGACGATAGATTTTGATTAGTAAACGTGATACGTATCTTCCGATCGAAAATCCGTCTTGGACAGTTATTTTTTTTATTTGAAATTGCAGAAAAGAATTAAATAACAATTTAAGAAAGAGAGAATAATTGATCTTATATCGCGAGAATTTTAAATTTATCCAATTATTAATATCAATTTTCGATTGATAAACGCGTTCCAAGATTTTTAAACGGGAGTCTAAATATGTTCGTCCCAATCAATTCCCTCTGTACCTCGTTATTGCGCGCCTTTTGTTGGATAATTCGTCGGAAATACGATTATTTCGCGTATATAAATCAGCGCAAATATTGAACGAATCACGAAAACGCTCGTTACATCGAAGTTATCGACGTAACGTTCTCAAAATTGGAGAATCGGATTAATCGGGGCGAATTAAACATCTTCCCGAATTTCTTTCGATTCTTTCGCCGATCCACTGGCCGATCGACTATTACTCTGATTGCTGTTCAACCATCCGTGAAACAAGGGAAATTCGTTTAAACGAATCTTAATGGAGGAAAGATCATTGCTATTAGCTTATCTTCAATCCAATAATCGATCTATCTAAACGACGACCGAAATTCGGAAGATGATTTTTCTTCCAGACGATCCATCAATAACCTCTTCGTTTCTCTCGAAGACTATCCAAAAAAAATTATCGTTTTCTTTAATCCGAGCATTCTTCCTCTTCTTCTCTCTCTTTCTCTCTCTCGCCTGTAAACTTGCTCGATAAAAAATAATTACCCTTTCCTGCCTTAATAAATTCGTCCCTCGAGATATTATACTGGAACACGCTACCAACATTTATATTCATCCGCTTCCTTCGCCTTCCTTCTCAAGATGTTTCTTTTCCTATCCCTAACACGCTTCCCTTATTTATCGACATCATTTCATGCATTGTTAATTCCACACGCGTACGCACACACGCGCGCGCGTATCTCGTATCAGCGCGTCAATTATCGTCTTACATGACGACTCCTTTTTCCTCGATGATCGCATCCTCGAGTACAGCGTAACAGGATCTTCAGGGGGTTGTTCGTTCTCCCCGTGAAAACGACGGAGGAACAATGGCAATTTTTCCCAGTTTCTTCGGCGGATGGAACGACTAGAAGCTAGACAAGTTGGTGGACAAAGAGAAGCAATTTCACGAGCGGCTGTCGCCTGTGTGTGTTCCGCAGGAAACTCGAGCGAACCTTTTCCACGCTCCTTTTCTCTCGTCTCCCCGCCAAAGTTTACTTGTTGCGTGGATTTTATTCGCGACAAATCACCCCGCGGTCCTCCTCCCTCCGTGGAACGATAATTAACGAACGCGTGCATTAATTAACGCGACAACCGACGCGGAACCGGTCGCGCCTGTCCGAGGGGAGGATTTCATCGTAGAAATATCTCGATTATTCGTTTTACTTTAGAAAATTTTATACCTTTTATTCCTTCGTTCGGTGTGTATTGTCGAGAGAATTGGTGAGGATAATCGAAGGAAAAAATTGGAGCCAACCTCAACGCGATGGTCGAGGGTGTGTACACCGGGTAGCGAATGCATCCCCCAGGTGTTTGGTATGCATGGCGGGACGAGAAGATTTCACTGCGCGTGGAAAGAATACAGGCTCTTTTAAGATTTGTAAAGCGAGTGGCTCGTGTCGGAGTTGTTGTCGTCCTTAAGAAAATCGGATTTAAAGTTTGTCGTTCTTCTATCTATCGTCGTTCCAACAAATTACAACGAAAAGTTCCGATGCAATAAAATTTAAGCTCCTTCGATCCATCGGATATTTCGTATCAACGTGTAACCATTTAAATAACCATAAATGGCGTAAATCTATCGGTATCCAAAGAATTTCGTATTGGTTCGGAAAACACAGGCTCGAAGGATCGATAGAATCATCGGTTTTTAACACGAATCCAATCGATACATTAATTAACCGTGAAGAAGCGTGGCCAGAACGAAAGTGACGCGAGGCGTCCGGCCGTGATTCATCGGCTCGAACGGCAAGATAAAAACGTTCTCCATTAGCGCGTATCCCGGTGGAGGTAAATACGCGGAGGCCGAGGATTTATCGCTTTCATAAAATTCCCCTGGCCTGGGTCAAGAGTTAATTTCCCGGAGCATTGACAAAAACGCAACTCGAACTCCCGAGGCCACGGTTTTTCGACTCAGGATTGTGGTCGTGGAGGAAACGCGGAAACGGAAAGTGGTCTTCGAAATATAAGAGAGAGAGAGAGAAATAGGAGAGAAGCTTTTTCCCGCCCTTATCGCGGCCACGGACAGTTTTTGAGTTGAGTGCTGGTGAACTTGAGATCCTTTGAGAGATCCGAGAGATTCGTTCGACGGAGATAAGTCAGGATTAGAGCGGTACTCTGCACTTATAATTTATTCGAATACGTGATTTATTAAGTTGGAAATATGCACGGTTATCTTGGAACAAGAGTTTGGAGTTATCGTTAGGGTTGAGCTGAGGTACGTTCTTCTGCCTTTTATCTGCCCTCGTTTATCAAATTGTTGCGAGATCGTGAGTGATAAAAGGATAAAACGATATCGGGCTCCCACTTTATGAAGAATTTTAAGTATTTAATAAAACGATAAAAGATAAAAAGAGAGTGAGAGAGAGAGAGAGAGAAGGAAAAAACGAGAAATATGCATTCGATAATATCCCCCTTTTCTTTACGCCACGCTCTCTTTCATAAAACTTTCGATACGAGATTTTAATTTCGCGCCGTTTTACTTTTATACTGTCTTCGCATCCTTGAAATCCCTCGTATCCGCGTTCCTTCGAAATTCAATAACGAAGCCTCGTCTCTTCCTCCCCCTTGTGGCCTCTCCAATAAATAATTTCCGCGAGCCAGGGGGATCGGGAGTCAGTGTCACTCGGCTCCGAAAAGTCTGGCGGCGTGTCGCTTACGATAAATATTTGCCTCAGCATCCATCCAACCCTCTCCTCCCCCAGATTAATTCCCGAACGAGGAGGTGGCGTGGATTTTCGTGGGATGACGTTGCAACGGGTGGTCGCGGATCGATCGTCGTGGTCGTCGACCCGTTCCTGTTTACCCTATGAAAACTCGCGAAAGAACGGAGAGCGATTCGAAGAGAATTTGAGGGAATCGAGGAAAAGGAGGCTCGATGATTCGCGCGGGACACCGGTCGTCGTGGGGCAGATGCTCACTGTGCAGTCCTCACGCCCCGACACAATGGGTCGGCAGAATGCGAGACGAGAATAATGGTGGCCGGGTTTTAAACCTATGAACCGATTCAATACGCCCGGCCCCACCTTCGTCCCTTCCCTCCACCTTCCGCCAGTGTATTCTTTGTCGCGCCACACTTTTACCTCCACATTTATCTCGCCGCGCATCCGTCTCTTGTCTCGCCGCTCGACGGCGTATCAGTGTCCGTCTTTCTTTATCCGCGCATCTATCTCCCCTCCTTCTACGCTGTCTTATTGTGCCGCTCTTTTCTCCGAACTCTTCTCGAGCGTGGAAACAAAATCTTGGATCGATTTTACGCGTTCGATTGCGAGGAAAGTTGAGAAGAAGGGATAACGGGAAGGTATATTCCTCGAGATGGTTATATTATGAAAGATCATTTATATTCTCCGAGTTGGAAGTTGCTGGAAATCGATTTTTGTTAAGCAACGAATCCCTCCGTTCTTTGGACGGATAAGGTGGAGGGAAGCGATCTCTTAGATCACTCTCGGGAGACACACGCTGGAATCCTTACACTGCCCGTCGGAAGGAGGAAGAAATAGGGTGTGACAGAGAGGGGGGACGCCATTGTGCTAATCCCGGGTTACGTCTGCCGGTCTACAATTGTGTCAAGTTTACGGTCGAGCGCGATTCCATTCGGCCGGCGTATCCAACGTACGTAGATCGCTACGCTGTATCCGCAAGCGCGAGTTGAACAGAGATGGAGGAGAGGTGAATGGCGGGGGGTGGATAACGCGGTCGGTTCCCTATCAAAGAAGGAATTACAGGGGAACTAGTTTTCTATTATGAGCTCTCTTCCCAGACGGCTTCCTTACGTAAGGTTGGGCAAGGAGGATGATTCCATTATAAGTTCTAAACTTGCCTTTCCAGAAGAAGAAGAAGAAGAAGCTTCTTTATCTCCTGTTTCGCTTTTGTCGAACATCTCGAATTTCAATTATTTTTTCCCGTTCGATTTGGATAATAGTAGTAATTTTCTGGAAACTCAAAAATAGAAAAATCTCCTCTCAGATTTTGATTTTTACCTTCTTTAGAAGGAATTTCGCGCTCTTTCTCCGCTTGGTTAAGTCGGGGAGAGGAGACGACGTTTCAACGTTTCCTCTTTCTCCTTCGTTTTCGGTCGCGTTGAAAGCACGCGATCTTAATCGAATATTCGGGAAGAAAGAGGAAGAGAGAGAATTGAAGACAGCGTCTGAAACTTGGTGAAAGTCGACGTTTATGCGTTGGAAGGTTTCGATGAGTAATGGAGGGGCCTGGTTAATCATTTCACGCAACCGACGATTATCTGCCGGGCGGATAGATAAGCGCGCTTAAGATTGATCGAGCACGACCCGTCGTCAGGACGACCCACGAAGAAAGAAATCAATTAAATCCTTTATATCAGCCCCCTCCTTTCCCTTTCGAACGGATCATAATATCATCCATACCGACGTAAAAACTCAACGACGATTTATCTTCCCGGACGAGAGAGAAAGAGGGATAATATCTCCTTAATATTTCCGCCGATTAACGGACAAGCGTGCATTTAGATGGTTACACGAAGGGAACGTAAACGAAAACGAGCATCTGGAATGGAACGAGCGATTACAAAGTCGTTGAACAAAAATCCTCCCCCTTTAATTACTTCAATTATCCGCGTTGCACCGCAACCCGTTAATATTCCTCGCGCGATCCTCTCCCTCGTGGAAAATCTGTCGCGTGGCCTCTTTTTCCAAAACGAGAAACGAGAAAAAATGAAAAGGAAAGAAAAAACCTTGCCTCTTCCTGGACAGTTGCTTTCCTAGGTAACGAAGGCCAGCCAGCTCGACGTATCTCGACCGCTTCCTGCACGGGGAAACACCATGAATTTTAACGCGGATGATAATATCGCGTGGAGGGGGAGGGGGCGCGAAGTTACGGCCGGGGACCCGTGTCAACGGGCGAGAAACCGTAACGCGACGAGGCGTGCGACGAACCCGTGTGGACGGCGCGTTACTCCGCGAGAGGAACGTCGGAATTTCGGGACGAAATTACACCGGGGTGATTTAAAAGCGCGTATCGCGGCACGTGCACCATGTATATAGCGAGAGAGAGAGAGAGAGAGATCCATCGTCGGTTATGGATCGTCGGCCGAATCTAGCCAACAAATATTCCGAGTATCTCTTTTCCTGCGAGAGAACGCGGCCAGACGAGACGTGACCGAGATAACGAAACGAGCCCGCCCTCCTCTCTATTCCCAACCCGTTACTTGCTCGTGCAACGAGACTCGTGGCCGTTTTCAACGAGATCCCGAAAAGAGCGAAACTTTTGCTTGTACGTATACATATATATATATATATATATTTTTCCACGCGGAGGATCGAGGGTGGAGGGCGGCGTTATCCCCGTTTCGAGTATATCTTCTTTTATACGATGGGTGTACGTACGTACGATGGTACGGATCTGGGATACGCGTGTCGTGTCGAGGAGAAGAAGAAATATTTATTAGACGGTCCGCGCATTGAATTCCTTAGGAGGCTGGTTTTGTCCTCCGAAGACGGGAAGAGGCGGGGTTTAACCAACCGTGAACGATAGTGGATTTTTACGATTATTTATCGTTATTACCGGATACACGTGTGCTCATCCCGGGATTCGATGGAATTCCCGATCGTAAAATCGTGAGCGTGGAATCGTGGCCGCCGTATGAATTGATAGACGCATCGGTGCCTTTGGACGCCTCTTCCTCCGTCTTCTTCGACCGGTTTCAGTGTTCCTCCATTCCCTTCCGCCCGCTTTTCCGGGGGGGTTTTATCTCGAGGAAAGGCGGGAACACGCTCGTGTCGTAGATAGGGAGGAATGGAGATTCGGTGTTTGGTTTCTCTGTCTCTGGTTTTTGGTATAACGCGGTATACTTTCTCGATCGTAAAAGTGGAATCGTCGAAAATCGGGGTACGAGCGATTATTCTTACAAAAAATTGAAAAAACTCCGATTTTTCGGAGAATTTTTCGGAGAATTCACTTTCTCGATTCTCGACTTACGTGAATAATTATTTATCTACGCGACGAAATCGCGGGAAGATCGGATCGATCGCGACCTAATTCGCGGGAAAAAGTCGGGAATAGTTTCGACCTCGTAACGTTAATCCGGCGTGAAAAGGGTAGAAACGCGAGGAAAAAAGAGGAAGGGGGGAGGAATTGATGGTGAAATTTGGAAATTTCAAGGCAGCTCGACGCTGCAGCGCGGCCAGGCAGCATTTATCTGGCTAACCGCCGCGTGCCTGTCGCTCGGAATTGCGATCCGTGTCCCATTGTACTTAAATAGTTCGAAATGTCGACGGTCGATTTAATTTCGGGTTACGGCAAACTATTTCCATTTGCAGAATTTATATCCGCCGTTTTGAGCTGGAACGGCCGCCTCCCCTCCCCGTAATTGCGAATCGCGAAAAAATACAACCACCGCGTCGAATCGCCACCGGGCATAATTCCTGGCGAATCGTACGTGGCCCGTTACCGCTAATAAGAGGCCACTATATTATTTCTCGTTTACCCCCTCCCCCTCCCCGCGCTTTAATTAATCGCAATTACGTTTGATTAAATATCCTGTCGCGGGACAGCCGATAATTGTAACAACGCCGACCGAGCCACGTTCGTTGTACCGTTGTATCCTCCCCTATCCGCTAGTTCGTTAGACTCGGCCGGTAATATTTTTCGCCAGTTTTCCACCGTGTATAATTCGATCAACAATTACTCGCTAATGAAACGCGTTCCACCGTGACCGGAGAATAAACCGAGGGGACCCGGACCCTGGGGCGCGAAATAATAGAAAAATCGCGTCGCCGCCGGAAACGTCACAATAATGCTTGTCAATCGATCGGTCGAGATAATGCAGCCACCGCGTTTCGTCCACCGCGCCTGCACAATCCTCCATCGTTCTTTTATTTTTCCTTTTATTCCAAAATTTCGAATTCTCCCCAAATTCGCTCCCTCGATAATTCGATCCATAAGGGTTCGATACGCTGCCTTCGCCCACGTATGTTATCGTTTATTTAATAAATCGTTATTGAATAAATTCGAGCCGCCACTTTAAAGAGAGAAAAAAATGGAACGAACGAAAGGAAGAGAAGAAAGTTCGGGAGTCTAATATCAACGAGACGTAATACGACACGTGCGAATTAGGCGCCGAGTTCGAGGAGAAATGTAAAAAATGTGGCCACGTGGCCGTAATCCCGCTCCCGTACACGTGGCCGCCAATTCAAATTGGAAAATGATGATCATCGGGGAAAGTTTCTTAACTCGACCGCCATCTGGCCTGGTGTCCAACGCACCCACGAACAAAAGGGGGTGAAAATTGGCGAAATTCTCTTGGAAAGTTGGGGCGAGAAATTGGCAGCTGGAAAATAAACTGGTTGTTGGAAAAATATTTCGAAGGACGGACGAGGAAGGAGTGTAGGAGGTGAAGTAGAGAGGCCTACTAAGATGGAGCAGCAGGTGCTTCAAGAGCGAGCACACTGCACACACAGCTGCTTTTGGCCGGCAATTTCTTTCGCCGGCCCAGAAAATGATTGGTCGCGCCTTGCATCGGTTATGCGCTTTTTACCAAGGCGACCCCTTCCCCTCGCGCGGAAGCCAATAATTTAAAGGCTGCCTCCCGTGGCCCGGAGGGGGATTTCTCGGAAGGAATTCTCGAGCGGCGGGAGGAGTACTCGTTCCTCGTTCGAAAAGTTACGCGGAATTCGCGTGGAAAGTCGGGGAACTGGGATAAAAGTGCCACGCGGAGCTGTTCTCGGGGGGGAGGATACCCCCTGTCCCGCAACTTGCGAAAGGAATTTGCGAGGAAAAGTGGAACGGAAAGCAAGATAACGTTACCCTCGCCTCTTTCCGTTTCTTTCGTTCCGCGACGCGTCCTCTCGAGCGTAATTAAGTAAGAAGGGTCGTCCCTAAGGAATGTGTACCCCGAACAAAACGCGATTCGACACGGAGAGCGAAGCTGTTTCGAGCCGGAACAAGGAGGGGAAGGCTTCGTCATCGTGAGCCATGGTATAACGACGCGATTAATTTTTTTTACGGCCTCGAGCCCGATTAAACGGAGGGTGCAACAAAGTAATAAAGCCTCTCTTCTGTATACACATACGTCTATCGAATAAAGCGAGAAACTCTGTCGTTCGTGCAACGCGAATCGGTAAAAATTGGGCGGGTAAAAAGGAGGGGAGGGGAAAAAAGTTAATTCCGTTGGTTCCGCGGGTCGGACTTGAAAGCAACCGGTCAAAAACGTTTTCGAACGAACGGGGGGAGAGGGGGGAAGGGGAAAAGAAGGGAAGGGAGAGAAAGGGAGGATCGTTCGCACGGTAAAAGTTACGCGGGATAAATTCGACCGATTTGGTGGGGGCCAATAAAAAGAGCCCGATAAAACATCTGCGCGGGGAGGCAGAGGAGAAGCAGGGTGTTAGCTCGATAAATTTCCAACCCCTCCCCCATTGCCCTCGATATATCCTTTTCGTACATCGAACTTGCACATTTATACCGGATAATCGAGTCTCCTCCTCTTCTATCTACGTATTCCCTGGAAATTGTACGAGGAAAAATTCTCCGAAACGTTCGAAATCTTCTTTTCTCTTCTTCGGAACGGAAACCTGCTGTAAATCGCCTGTAAAGGATTTTCATCGGCGTTGCCCGCCTCTCTCGATTGAAATGAAGTCCTGGATACTGTAATTGCGATCGGATAAACAATATCGATCCTCTTCCGAATCTTCCTCGCTTTCCTTACTTGCCTCTCTCTCTCTTTCTCTCCGTTTCCTCCATTCTTCTGCTTCCATCCCTCCTCCGAGCTCGTTTCATCCCTCTCGCGACGTGGCCGAACGGAATCCGATCGTAAAGGTCAAAACGACTGTCTCTGATTGATTTACCCACGGTCAATACACGATGAGGAATTGTTTGAGAGAGCAGCGGCCATCCAATTCTCGTATCGTAACGAAGAGAGACAAGGAGAGAGAGAGAGAGGAACGATACTTATTCGCTGCCGCTATATCCGTTCTATATCCTCGGAATAACCCCTCCAATCGTTCCACTAGGAACGCGATTTTCTCCTCTGCCCCGTCCTCGATTCGAGCCATTCGTTGCCGCTGCACCGAGAAACGCGATCCAACTTGCCTCGTTTCCGCGCAGGTGTTCTTATTATCCTCCTCTTTTCTCGTTTTTAACTATTTATGCAACCGCGAACGCGATATAATGCAGTTTACGATCTCTATCCCGCTTCTCTTTCTTATTAAAGAACGGTGTTGGAGAATTAGAGCATCGATCCTTTTCTCGTTTACACCTCGTTCGAGGTGGAGGTGGTTTACGAAAACAATATTGCGTGGAATATCTTCGTCGTGGAGCTTTCAATAAGAGTGAACGGTGGTGGATTCGAGCCACTTTCTCAAAACTCGGCTAACCCGTTTTCGTCGTTTAGAGGTGCGGCTGCTCAAACGCTCCTCACCCTGTTCGCGGTGCAACACCCTCGAATATAAACGAAGCGATAAAATATTATCAGAGGGAGGGGGCAGAGGGATTCCGTGGATCGCGGCCAGAAAGGGACAAACCAAACCAAACCAGGCTTCTCCTCTGTCATTTTTGTTCGTTTGTTATCTGTCGATTCGCTCGCCACCCCTGGTGGTGGCGCCCGCTATCAGCCGCCTGCGTCCAGCGCTATTATTGCTGTACCGCGAATTCGTTGTTGTTTTTTTTCTTCTCTCTCTCCCTCCCTCCTCCCTCCATATAGCTACTCTCCCTCCCCAGATTCAGACACGCTAGATTTTTCGCGGTCGCGAGATTTATTCGAAGAGTCGCGCGAAAGCTTTGACGCGTCTGCGTATGATGGACGGGAATTTCCGTTCGGCGGCCGAACGATACCGGTGAAAAATTGCTCGAGGAACGCGGAGGCTGTAATCCCCGCGATTTTTTTATTCCGCTCCCTTTTGTTCCTCGCACCTACGCGTCCGCGTGAATCCGCGTGTATGTACAACGTGTATATTTTTTTTCAGAGAGTCGAGCTATACCGAGCGAAAACGCGCTTGGTGATTGCAAAAGTTATTCATCCAATTCCTAATCTTAGAGAGCGTGTGATATTAATGAATCGAATGTGGAATCGAAGTGTGGAAAGGGTGGGTAAATATTTATGAGCAAGGGGGTTCCGAGTTTCACGCGAAATCGACCGCGATAAATACAATTCCCTCGTTACCAGGTACGAAAGTTTCGTTGAACCTTCTACTTGGACCCAATTAACCGAGCTAATGGAGCTTCGAATCGCGAATTTCACCTTCACCACCTCCCCCTCTTGGCAGCGAGAATATCTTTTCGATCGAATCGTCGTGGATGGAATCGTGCATCCCCCGCTATGCGGATGAGGGATGGATGAACGTGTTTTCGAGGGAAGAAGTTTGGACGAGGCAGCCCTTTCCGCGGGGCTGACTCTCTCCGAGACAGTAATTATTTGGCCGTGCCCGATGAAGGGAAACGGTGGAAACTTTTCTTACTGCCATGCATTCGGAGGAAAAGTTAGGGGCGGATAATACCGGCAGCTTGAAAAGTATGGCGGTAGAAGGGTGCACGGTTGTCGACGGGCGCACGAACACGCGTTTCGTGGCGTATACGTGCACGCGGGCACATGGAAAGGTGGAGGAGGATCGGTTGAGTGCACTTTCCAAGTAGTTGGCGAAATGCGACTAGGGAGAAGGTGGCTGCGATAACGGAAATCGTGACATACGCCATTTTCCCTCCGCTCGTCTCCGATCGGGCGTCGTTCTACTTATCGAATCCGAACCAATCGACTGCAGTTTCACCCTTACGCTCTGTGTACGTGGATGGAACGTGAAGGGAGGGAGGAGGATCGTGGCCGTTCGATTCTTCGCCCATTCGGGATAATATTGGTCCAGGATCCGTGCGAGCTCGGTTTAATTAAAATCCGTTATTTTGGACGGCGAATTAACGTCGATTATCCTCGATCGTGTTTGCACTTGGACAGGTGGAAGTATGAAGTTCATTTGTACTTATTTATGATTATTATACGAAGAAGATATGCCAGTTTTCACGTATCAGAGTTCACGTCTGCGAGTTGTTCGGAGTATAAAATTTTTCCTAATTCTTAATACGAATGTAATAATAGAAATGGATTTTGCGCAATATTAATGGGAGAAAGATCATGGATGCTATTTATGGGGGATGTTTTTTCCGAAGATAAATACAACAATTTATCTTTGGAAAGTTAGGATCGATGGTTGGAAACTAGGCTCCCCTCTATTTCTTTCGCCTCGTTTGAGAATTTTCCAACTTTCGGGATATATTCCTCATGCGTGGCAAATACGGCATCGCCCTCCACGAGTGGCGAGGATCAAATCCAGAAGGATCTATAAGCGACAAAAAGCGAGCCCCTCCCCCTTTCACCCTCGCTCCAACTTTCCGATTACTTCGTAAGCCTCAATCCAAGTTGGCCCATCGCGAATTACGTCGTTTCTTTTTAAAATCTTTTTCCCCGATCGCCGACGAGATGGGCGCCACTGCGATTGATCCACGTCGAGTTTCACGATCGAGTTCTTCCTTCCTTCTCACGCGAGAAGGAAAAATACCGTTTCTCTCAATCGCAACTCTTACGCAAAATCGCATTGAAGATCGTAATCGTGTTCATTCTATAAAGAGAATTATCGAGCAGAGTTGTAGAATCAAAAATACACGAGCGGGTGAAAATAAGAGGGACGTCGAGGAGGAGAGACAAGGAGAGGCCGGTGGAAGCGGAGAGACGCTTCAAAGGGATAAAGAGGAAAGTTAGAGTGGCAAAGAGAGAAAAAGGAAAGGATGTGGAGAAGGACGTGAAGAAGGTGAGATTATGGCGTCAAAGGAAGAAAAGAACAACGAAGAAGAGAGATTCACGGCCTGCATGGGGTAGCGTAAACGACACGAGAGGAGGAAAAAATAGCTCCCGAAAGAGGGGTAGAAAGAGAGAGAGAGACGCGTCAGGTGAGGCGGAAAATCCGGTAGCAGTTTTCAGGGATAGATCCAAGGTTTCCAGATCCGAGGTTTCGACGAGGGTCGAGGAAGAGGGTAGGTGGCGAACGAGTACAAAGCCGTGCGCCAGGAGCTGCGAATGGGGAGGGGTGAGAAAGGTAAAGAGTGCTCGAAAAAATTTATCGAGCGCAGCACTTAACTCCCGCCGCGTTTTAAAACAGTCCGACGGCGCCGTTTCAAAACACTTTCCCTCCAAGTCGTGCCGGTCCCGTGGCAAACGAAAGGGGTGGAAAGGACGAACGGGCAAACATACTTATCGCTCGTTCGACAATCGAACCATTTCCTTCGGGAAAAGGCTCGTCCCGTGATTTCCCGTGTTTCCATCGGCCCCGTTTAATCATAATCGGACCGAGGGAATGAAGTCGAATCGAAGGATAATACCTCTGGAGATGTACTCTATTCTCTTAGACGGCGAAGCGTTTCGTTTAATTTTAACCGATCGATCGGCACGCTTCGTTCTGTCGAGATTCGAGATGATATACATCTTTTGTTGTCGTGAGAAATTATTAAACGAGAAGATAATACTACGATAAGATAATTCTATTCGATTTTTGGAAAAAGATATTACGATTATATATATCTGTAATTACAAAAATTATTTACTTCAAATTATTTGCATTTTTATCAGAGAAGAAAGGATAAATTATATTCATTGTTTCGAGGAAAGAAAATTACCAAACTATCGGAATTATCTATAATCTGAAAAAATTCTGAAAAATTTACCGCCCTTTTTTCATTGTAAAACTGCAAATCATACCATAATCATTCATACCAACTGGTAATTTCTTATTTTTCATACCTTATCCATCTTAAAAATCCAAATTAACAAATTGCAAAACATCGTTCATCGCTTTACAAATATTCGTATGATTCAAAACCGATCCGATATAACGGAACGATTATTCCCTCTGCCGGCTTTCGAGTTACTGAAAATTGCAAGAACGAAAGGGACGAGACACGGCAAGCAGTGGGAAATATTTTGTAGATTATTTCCAGGTTAATATGTAATTTCTCGATGTTCCACGGAAAGAGAGACCTTTTACTTTTACCTCGACGCTCGTGAAACGCGGAACAGCTTGTCCATCCATTCCGCTTCCGGCGACGAGCTCACACACACGAGGCGACCTGTTCGCTCCGTTCAAGAGTCGAAGTTGCGTTGGCGGATTTAGATAAATTTCCTCTTCCATACAAACGGATAAACGCCACAAGGATCGCGGATACGGGGATCGACGCTATTTCTGAACGCTTTAATAAACCCTCGAAGAAGTTTAAAACTTTAAGTAGACGATTTAATAAGCTGCCCTCGCAATTACTATACGTATTTTACATCTACTCCGTTCCTTCGAGTTTTCGAACGCCTTCTGTTTCTATTAAAACGATGTAAATTACGAATTCTACTACCACTTGACTCAAACTTCTTACGTTTATTCTTGCTCAGTCATCGTCGATAATATATCTTGCCACGTATTCCTAAAGTAAAGTATTTCAAAGTTGCAAGGATTTTCATGGAGTCGAGATCGAGGCAAGGATACGAGAATCACAAAAAGAAAAAAAAGAAAGCAGAGGTCGACGCGATCCCGTGTCGCGGATAAACTATCCGGCCGTGAAAAAATATAAAAGAAGAGATAGATCCATCCATCCATCCATCCATCGCGCTTTCGAGACCGCCGCACCTATGTACGTCACCTACGTCGGCCCAGGCGATAAATCCCGTGGCTCGTTCGCGCCGAGGAAAGGGCTCTTACGTTGCGTCGGGATAGCTCAATTCGTATCAGGATCACGCGGTGAACGAGGAATCGAGGGGAGAGGAGAGCGTGTCGCGCGATGTCAATTTTTCCACCGGGGAAAAACGGAAAATTTGTGGGAATACCGAGCGCTCTACCCCACTCTCTTTCTTCCCCGTTATTTCTCCTGCGACTCTACACGCGCGCTTGTGTAAAATCGTGCGTTGGATTCGAAAAAGAGTTCGTTCTTGGATTAACAGATCCTCTCGCTGCGCGTATTTTCCTCCGCGAAAGAACGATGCCGGTGGACAAGCGTTCAAAGTTATGTACGAAGGAAATTGGACGATCAGATTCGAGAGGCAGATATCCGGTGGAGCATATCCGATGCAACTCTATCTCGAGAGAGAGAGAGACTGGATCAAGGGTGTAATGCAGTCTGGACTTAGCCAGGGCATAATTCAACGTGTACAAGCCCTGCGTGGATCTAATCCAGTTTATCATAGGCTAACTCGGGCCCGCTTAAGCGGGGGAGGGGAGGGCCGTAACTCCAGTTTCACCCCCTTCCTCTTAGTAGTTTCGAGTGACTACTTTAACCCCCGTTGACAATCTCCTTCTCCAAAAACGGGGAGAGGATTCGCAACGTTCGACGAATCGAATATTCTTCGAGATTCGATTAAAAAGGTATTCTCGTTAACGAAGAGGTCCACTACGTATCGAAGAGCGGAAAATTATTCCCTGTGTATATCATTTGATGAAACGTTCCACGAAAAGGAAATATCGAGCATATATATATATATATTTCTTTCTGTATCTTTTATTGCGTTTCATCGAAACTTTCTAGGCCACGCGAAAGGCAATTATACGCAGAGCCTCGTTGTTCAACGAAGCGTTTCGATCCTACGAGAGGTGATTCTACGATTGACTATTAGAGATATATTTTGAATCGTTTGAGCGTAATGCGAAAAGTATAGCATGATCGCGTCCAAGAAATATGCGAAATTTATACTCGTCCCACTGTTAAGAAAAGACACGTGGCAGGTATCGGCAACGATCGTATTTTTCTCTCTCTCTCTTTCTCTTTCTCTTTCGCTTTCCTGGTTGTCGAAATTGGAGTGCAAAGGTCCGTGCAGATGGCCGTTCGCGATAAGAAAAATTTTGCACGAATTTACCGATATTGGCCGATCGTTATCGACGCTCCACCGTTTCCTGTCCAAATGGGAAAAATCGTGTTCCCTTTTTTTTTTTATTTCTTTTTTTCCCTTCTTTTTCCCGCAATAGAAAAAGAGAAAGAGAGAAAAGTTTCGATATTTCAGCAGCTTAGATAAAAATGTCTCGGTATTTTTACATCCTTTCCTGTTTCTCTTCTTCCATCCTTGATCGAATATTGAAATATGGAACGGGGGATTTTTAAAAAATTGGCACAAACTTTCCGGAATTTTGACACGATCGCGTTAATTACACGCGACAAGAGCCGGATTGTAACCCGGGAATATTGCGAAATTCGCATTAGCAGATAACACACAGGAACTTATTACTATTACCAAAGGGAATAGGAACTTACGGCGGAACTATTCTCCCAATTACCGGCGTTACCAACATTAGAAGAAACTGGCGGCGGCCATCATGGTTGCTCCAGTTTCAATATCCGTTTGTATCGAATCGAGTCGAAACACACGCTAATTACGCTTAATCTATCACGGCAATTTTCTCACCTCAAATGCTACAGAAAATTTCGAAAAATTGAATAAATATTCGAACGTTCGATTATATTCCTCGCGTGGACGATACGGGGCCCCGTATTTCCCGGCATCTTCGTGGACAGAAAAAATTGGAGAGGATAGGGGGGGAAAGCGGAGGAGGGAAAAAGTTGGACGTGCGGAAGAGAAATGAAAATGAAAAGGGAGTGCGGGGGCGTAGCGGATAACCGAACGACAAATCGAAACGGTGCATTCGTTAGCATGAAAAGTGGTCTTACATTGTGCTCGTCGGAATGGAGAGAGCGCGGCCGGGGATCGTCGCAAATGGCCGAATCGAAAACGAAGGACGGATGGAACGAGAGGTTGCACGGGTCGTCGTTCCTATGCGTCATTTCACTTGGCTCCCGATCCCAAGCCCAAAATTTCCATGCCTCGCATTCTGTTTTGCTTGTTTCATCCTCCCTCCTCCTCCTTTTTCCCCCTTTTCACCCTTTTCGCGCAATTACAAATAGAAATTCCTCCTCCCGCGCGTATTAAACGGAGGACGATTCGGTGCAACGACCATCGATTCCGAATAATTCCACGTCCCGTTTTTGTTTCGCTCCGAAGAGAAAAATCTTCTCTGTCGCTCGTTACGATCGCGATCCTCCCCGTTCCCGCGGATATTCGATATTCTTTTTCCTTTTTCAGGCCTCGCCGCTCGTCCGGTCGAAAGGAAATCGAGCCGCGTCTGGCCAAACGTGCTCTCTGCTCTCTACTCTCTCTCCAACGAACGAATAACCGCGTAACCGGTCGATTCTTCCCCGTTTATATCTCGACGCTTTTCCAACATTTATCCCGAACGAGGCGATCCCTCCAATGGCGAGGGATTAAGCAACGGAATAAAGTACGCGGGTCTAAATAACGCGAGATGGTATCAACTCGAGCGTCCTTCTTCCCACCGCTATCCACAATTCGAAATTCGATCGGTGGAAAATAAAACAAGATGGGACTCCGTGGAAACTGGAACATCGGCTAACGTCGTTTAATCGTCCTTTCCCCCCCTCTTGTTCGTGCTCGAAAGTAGCATCGTGTCGAGTTCGAGGAAGGAAGGGATTGACGCATCGTGGCGAAGCGTTAAGGAGCGTTTTCTCACCCGCCCTCGGCCATTTTTCCACCCGTGGCTCGTTATCGAGCAGCGCGGGTGGCCCGCCTTTCGATCGGATAGATTCGATTCGGCATTGAGGGGGGAAAAAGCGGCGGGGGTGGTGGGTGGCCATTGCGGCGTCGTCATTCCGTCGTGTCATTCCGCTTCAGAAGCCGCGCAGCGCGTGCAACGAGCCGAAATTCGAATGACGCGTTTCCCGATCGTTCCCTCCCCGCCCCCGTCCGATCGGCCGAAACTAGATTTTTGCTCGCCTCTGTGTCGTTCGGCCACCGTCCGCGGCTGATTCTTTTAGGCCGGCCAAAAACCGCGCCAGTTCACAGCCTATCCCCGGCGATTTACCCTCGTTTCCTCGGCGATCGATCGGTCGATCGTCACCAATTTCGACGCGAGTCTTGTCAATGGAAAATGGAATTTTTCTTTTTTTCTTTTTTTTTTTTCGCGACAGAAGAACTCGATTAGAGACACTGGAATTTTTATTCGGGTTTCTAATTCTTTTTTTTCTTTTTTTGCGTGTGTGTGGCTGCATCGGTTAGTCAATCGAATCTCGTAATTCTGTCGTTACAGAATTTCTTTCTTCTCTCCCTTTTGTGAATTAAAGGGGATGAATTCGATTTCTTGTTTATTCTTGTTTTCGCAAAAAAAGTTGAAAGGAAAACGTCGAATTAAATTTCTCTTATTTTTTTTTTCTTTTCGAGATCGCAGAGCGAGAGCGTCGTAAAGGAGGAAAAATCGATCGATAGATGGTCGCCGGATCTTTTCTCGAATCTTCCCCTCCGCCTCGATTGCTCTAACTAATTGAACCAGTCCTTCCCTAGAGCTCTCCTCCCCCACCAGTCTAATATCGTCAAATGGGCTATCTCCCAGTTTCTATCTCCAGATCCCGATTCGAAGGTCTTACCATTATACCGAACTACCTAAACTATCTACCCTTTCCCTTCATCCGCTCCATCTACCTCCAAACTACCCCCTCGCACGGGCAAAAAAACGTCCAATTCAAACTCCTTACCACCGCTTTGAAAAAAGAGGGGCAGGAGAGGGGAGAGAAAAAAGAGAGCGGTAGGAGGAAAGAAAACCACCCCTCTTGTGATCCTCCCAATTGCCGCATCGAAATTGTTCCCAATAGCAGAGCATCGGTATCCGGATCGTTTTCTTAACGGGCCTCTCCTTTACGAGGATCCCCGTGTTCCCTGTTCGAAAGTTTGCCAAGCTTGTTCCAGCTTGCCGCGGACACTCACTCCTCCTCCTCTCTCTCTCAAAGAGAAACCTTTCCAAAAAAAAAAAAAAACAAGAGAAAGGGGAAGAAGAATTTACACATTGCCCTCTCGAATATCGATGTTTCTCGCGTGAGAGTAACCCGTAACCAGGTAGCGTCATCGTGATGAGAGAGGTTAGAGAGAAAAAGAGAGAAAAAAGGAAGGAAGGAAGGAAGAAAAGCGGGGAGATACATAGGGGGAAGTTTCTGCAGACTTTCGACTTGGCAACGGGACCGACGAGGAACCTTCAATTTTAATGAACCGAGCGGCAAGTACGGATAGAAAGAGGAAGGGGGAATAGAAAGTTTCGAAAGCTCTCCTTTTCCATCCCTTCGTGTCGGTACGTGTCCCACGCTCCTTGGAATCCTTCCCGCACCGGGGAAATTTCACCCTGGCTACTGCTCGAACATTTGGAGGACGAGGGTTTGGCGCGCGCTCCAAAGAGAAAGGGTCCAAAGAAGGCGAATAACGCATCGGTAAAGATATCGAGACGTTCTTATTATTATAGCGGGTGGATCGCGCGACAACATCCCCCTGGATCGAACACACGAGCACGAATCGCGCGCTCGGTTTCCGCTCGGTGTGCGAGGGAAATGGCGTGGAATGTTAATAGACACGGTATAACAATGGGGGATTTCAATTTCACAGCGCGTTAACGACGATCGCGGCGCGAGCTAATGGTTGTTAATACCGAGGGGAGGGGGTGGGGCAGCGCGATGTCTTAATTGCCGGTCATTGGTGCAATAAAAGTAATACAAATCGGAATGCAATTGGAATGTCGTTATTATACGGAATATTAATTAACGGGCCGCGCGGCGCATTATTAGAGGCGCGAACACTCATCGAACACGGTCTCTCCGCACCCTTTCAAGCGCGAATAAATCCTATCCCCGACCATTCCCATCCACTTTTCGATTTTTCCTTTATTTTATTATTTCCTTTTTTCTTTCTTTCTCTCTCTCTCTCTCTCTTTCTTTCCCGCGCGTACCCTCTCTTTAGTAGTTAGTAGAAGCTTCTTCGCCGATTTTTTTCGTCTTCTTTCTTTCCTCTTCTAAGCTTCTCCCCTTTTCTTTCTTCTTTTTTCTTCTTTTCGTTCTTCCGTACGCGCGATTATCCACATAGAGTAGCTTCATGGGAGCGGCCTCGGCGGCTATCGGCTTTAATTAACACGCTCGCGTTATATTCACCCTGTCGTGAACGGTTGAGACAAAGGACAGTGGCTCTTTGTTCATCTCGTCGGTGGAAGCTCTTTCACACGGTCGAGAGCCATGGGGCAGGGCGTGTCCACTCGTGCGGCCTCTCCCTTCAGAACCAGTTCCACTTGTTTGTAAACACGAAAGGACTTCTATTTCTATAGGGAGAGGAATTCCAAGATCGTTTCAGCCACGGTTTCGTTATTTCTCTGCACACAGAGAGAGAGAGAGAGAGAGAGAGAGAGAGAAAGAGAGAAAGAGGAGTGAGAAGCGTCGGGGCACTCGTTGACAGAGTGTACAACAGAGTCCACGTTTCAACTCGGCTTGATATCTTAATCTACTTTTAATTCAGCAGACCGGACCGATTACGAACACGCCACGAGTGTAATTAATGTTTCCCCGTGCTGTTTATTTAGCTACCTTCGCTGTATATATATCACGATCCTTTTACCTCGCTCCTGTTAACAGAACGTTGTTGATTAACGAGAAGATAGATATGGTCCGATACGCGGTGCCTTCTTCCTTTTTTTCCCCTTGACTCTATCGTTTTTTTCTTCCTCCTCCTCCTCTTCCTCCCCCCTCCTTCCTCCCCTTTCGTCCACCTATGCTCGTTACATATACTGCCGCGAGTAGAGCGTAGATCGGTCAGAAGGGAATCTCGAAAGTGAATCGACCTTCCTCCTTCCCCGATTAATAATTCAAGATTTATCTTTCTCCCTTGTATCCACAGAAACGAATCGATGAATCGAGAAAGAAAGAAAGAAAGGAAGGAAGGAAGAAAAAGAAAGAAAGGAGAAGAAAGGAAGGGAGAAAAAGATTAATGCGATCGTTGGAGTGTTTCCTCCACTTCCGTCCCCCCTCTCCCCCCACTCGATGTTCGAAATCCTTGTCCTCGGAGCGAGCGCGTGCAAGTGGTTGGAAAACACGGAGCGTTTCGATCAAAAATAGATTTCCCGCTGGAAGGTTTATCATCGGCCCGGTATTGTGCTCTCGAGCCCCTCTTCCTCCCCCTCCTCGCTCCCCTCTCGAGACTTCTTGAAGTTGGGGCGGAGGCGGACCTTCCCCTTCCGGGAGAAGGTCCGCCCGCGAGAAACACAAAGACTGTCCATTTGCCATCTGATAATAATTGGAAAAGTTATCGCCGAGATGAAGTTCTTCACTACAGCGACTAACATCTCTCTCCGCAGACCGTTCCCCGTAATGTAAAATGGGGAAACTTTCGCATCGGGGAATAACTTCCGCCGCTTTTGAATGATATTACTTTCTTTTCCGCGGCAAACATCCCCCTTCTCCTCCTTCTCCCTTCTTCCTTGGCCTGAATTTCGAGCCTCCAGGAAGCGAAAAACCAACCGGCAGGATAGACGAAAGAGTTGGAAAGGAGATTAATTCGATCGTGTAAATTGCTTCGCCCGCGGCGCGCGACCACTCCCCTCCCCTCCTCCCCTCCCCTCCCCCTTCCTCTCCGCCTTTTCGTCGCGTTATTAATATCGGTTCGTTAACGAGGAGGAGTAGCATCACGCGAGGATCCCTTTTATCGATACGAAAAATGATCACTTGTGTGTGTGTGTGTGTGTGTGTGTGTGCGGCCACGAGGATCACCGATGTGCCCGTGAGAGCCCGGGGAGATAGATATCGTCCCCGCGATCGGAAAAAGGATATTACGGTTTAAACGTGATCACCAAGGTATTAAGACGATTTTATCTCGGATAACCTGGATAGAAATTGAAACAGCCATGTGAAAAATTCAAGTGTATACCGGTTTATAGAGAGGTATATACTTGCTCGAGGTTTCGATGATGTACGAATTGGGAATACACTTGAGCCGTAAGTGCGCTGGAAAATGTGCTGGAATAGAAGGTAAATTATGTTGCTATGCATCAGAGGAAAAGTCATTGGAGTTTGGAACTTTATAATATAAAACGAGGAGGAGGAGAGAAACTAAGAATTTTATCATCAAGATTCAAAAAATAAATACGATTTAACCAATGATATATTGAAGATTTTATAAGTTGAAAATTGAAAAAAATTCCTTTGGTAATGGTTTGCAAAATCTAGCGTGATAAAGTGTAAAGATTTTCTGATAATTTTTCAAAATTATGCCTCGAGAATAAAAAATGTCATGTACCGAGTTTCGCTCGTCAAACGCAGATTCCAAACGTCTCGTTATCCAGTTCTCCTTCAAACTACTTTCCACCATCGACGACGTACACGAGACCCAGTCGCGGAAGTTTGACGACGAAAACGAAAAATCAGCGATCGGATGGGAACTCGGGGCGTGCATTCATCCGATGTTTCCTACGCAGAATCAAATTTTGCATCGATCGCGTTTATCTCGTCCACGCACAATTTCGATTAAGCGTATACACATGTTGTTGCAAATGCTAATGAACTGGATCGTGGTGAAACGTCTGGTTTTAAAGTGGCTTTATTATAATATATCCGACCGTTTCGTTGATAATTAATCGTTGCGCGTGAAATTTTGTTACTCGTCGTTACTCGTTTATTAATTATTAATGTTCCCTTTAATATCGAAGAACGTATCTGAAGTCGTGGACGAAATAAAGGGAGTAAGAGGGAGAGAAAATCGATCGGATTGGAAAATTGTGAAAAGGAAAAAGGAAACAAAAATCCAACTATAAAAACTCAAGACAATGGAAATTTCGAAATACGTAGATTAAGAAAAAAGATTCATAGATAATCGTAGAAAAAAAAAGAAGAGTAGTGTAAAGAAAGGTCGGAATGGAAACGACTTTTCGAATTCACAGAGTGTCCTGGGATTCAACGGGACATGTGCTCGAAATCTGAAAATTCGAACGGCAACGTATCGAGCTATGTTATCGATCTGGAAATGTATATACGCATTATACATACGCGTGGCATCGTGATCGTATCGTATACATCACCATAAAATCCGTTATACGATTCACTGTCGTGATAACTATCAAAAATCGTACATCGATATATATACATATAAAAACTGGTGTCGTGCATCACTTTAGCAAAAAAAAAAAAAAAAAGAAATGTCCAACGATAGCCTGTAATATCCAATAGCTGTAACATTTGAAACGAAACGAAACGATGTATTAGGAACGACTGGATCGCAATTGATAAATGATCGTCGTGAATTCGAAAATTCTGGACTGACAAATCGGAACGAAACTCGAGATGAATAATAATAACGAACATTATCCTGTTATTTGTACTGTCGCACTTCTGTGTTTCCATTCCATTGAAAAAAATGAATAGAACGAGCACAAAGCCCCGCCGACTCCTTCCTCCTTTTCAAAATCATCGAATCATACCTATTCGCGTATATTAATCGTCGTGGTTATGTCTAATTGTTAACATATAATAGATAATCGTGGCCACTTGGTTCCGCGAACATTCACAATTACCTACAAATCGGCGCCATCGACCGAAATTGCGTATCATCTATTGTGGAAACGCGCTATTCCAACTACGATCAAATAATCGACGAACAACCATACCATTTTCGCATCGTTTCGCCCATATATTCCTCCAACTCGACTTCTTCTTCGATTCGATATCCTCGTCGTTCTTTTATATATATATATATTTTTTTTCATCCCTTTAAATCGATTCCGCGTCACTTGCTCGTGCGGGTGTAATTGCACTCGCGCCCATTCCTAACGAAAATCCCAACTGATCCCCGTTTATTGGAATAATTTTACAAACGGTCGCTTCTTCTGTTCCACGCGGCGGGCGCGGGAAACAAAAGGGATGGTCGGGCCATTATTAATTTTCCGACCTAGGTTCAATTAAATCGGCGTCTCTGTCGAGCCGGGAACGGGATCGAGAGCTGACTTTCTCTCCCCATCGTCGTTCTCTTCCGTTCTTCTTCCTTTTCTCCTTTTTTCGCTCATTCCTCGTCTTCCTTTTTTATTTCGATACTTTGCGATAGTTCCGTCGTCGAGAGTTTATCCTCGATGAAATTGTTGATAATAATGACGGGGCGCCTCGATAAGATCTGGTGACAAAGTATCTTGCAAGTCGTTTTGTACTTGATAAATTGAATCGAACGATTTTCTGGAATTCGAAACATATTTTCTCGTTTCGATCGACGGACGGATCTGATGAACGGAGAATCGACGAGTTCGTTCTATTTATTATACCTGAAAGATTTTTAAGTAATTTTGAACAAGAGTTAATCAAAGTTCCATTGTACGAACTTCAGAAATTGCGTATTTATTCGATCGATATTCGGATATTCGACGTTGCGGAAAAATTCTTCTCGAGTTGGAGAGCGTAGCGTGCCATTTGCAATTTTCATTATTTACAGCACAGGTTTGAAAAGGCTGTCGCGTGAATTGAAATGGTCGGGGGACTGGTCACTTAATCCCTCCATTCAGAGGCCGGCTCGAACGCGTAACGGTTGAAATCGAAACTGCTGCAAAGCTTCAAGTATACGGATTCGCAGAACGGTCTGTTTACTTTTCTCGCTAATAACAGAAGGATTTAATCAATAATCCGATAAACCTGTTAAATTCAGAGTCTTCGATTCGTCAGTGATTTTGCAAAAACACAAAATTAATCCTTTTCACGCGATTCATTTTATTCCTTCCCATTGATGACCAGTCCAAGTGAATGACGATTCAATTTTCCCCGATATTTTATTTTATAATGGCTCGCCAAAAGATACGCGAACAAAGGAAAGGAAATTTATCTAATTCGAAAATTTTAGTTACAATTTTTGCGTACATTCAATTATATTAGGAGGAGAGATTTTTTTTCTCGATGAAAAAACGAAATCCAAATATTTTTTTTTTTATATATTTTCGATACAATTTTCCCCGTGAAATTTTTTTACGACGAAAAATATATCGAAATTACCGTTTATAATTTACAATTTAAAATGTTAATATTGCACGATCGATCGATTTAAATTTAAAATTGCTCCTCCCCAACGCAAAATTTCGCACCATTTACAAACTCGCATCCTGAAACTTATTAACGTGCTAATTTCTTTAATGGAATGATATTTTGTTAAAAAAAAAGAGAAAAAAAATACTGCTTCGCTTCGTGTAATTCACCTGTACGGTGCCATAAAGTTTCGTTAAAAAAAATTGTTCATTGCCGTTTCACCGGGAGGAAAATAGAAGAAACAACTTGAAATACTTTTACGAGTCGCAGAAAATTGTAACGACAAAACTTTATAGACAGTTAGAACGCGAGTTCGACGCGAATGTGAAAAATGAAATTCGACCGACGCGCGGGTTCTTTTTCGAAGGGTGGGAGGGGGATGGGTACACGTCTGTTCCACCCTCGGCTCGGTCCAAGAAACAATCGAGTGCATACACAGGCCGTGGATACACGTACAAATTGTCGTGTCTCCCGGTGACCACCGGTGTTCCCGGTTTTATTTCCTGAAAATACGCTCGCCGGGGAATTTGTCCCGGCGTGGAGAGCGTCGTCGACGTCCACGTGATTTATAGGCGGTGTAACCAGGCGTTTCCCTTCTTCTTTCTGTTTCAGATGTGAACTGTTGCCAGAAGTATTATCGATTCGCATTACGTATGAAGTAATTGGAAATCGCAGTGGGCAAGGTGAGCAATCATTTCCACGTCTCTCAAATGTACTTTCTTTTTCTCAAACCTCTCCATTTTACTTTCGCTAACGAATCGAATTTCGATTTTTGCGATTCTCGGCTTGAGAAGAATTCGAGCGACTTTTTCAATGAAATTTAATGAGAGATAATTTACAAATTTTCTCAATTTTCAATATTCTATCCGTATCTTGGAATAAATTTCTTCTCAAATCTATCTCTACATTAATTTCGAAAGTTTGATTCATCTTCGTTCAATGAACGTTCGTTGCTTTGGATAATTAAATTAAGCTGAGATGGAAAAAAGGATTAATCAATTGGAAGAGAAACATCTCTAAAAATAAAAATAGCATACTTTCATTCGCATTAAAGTTACGTTATATTCGTGAAAGCTCGGAATATCCTTTGTGTCTATAAACTGTAGATTGTACGTATCATTTCCTGTATTTATCTCGGTTTTATACAAAAAAAAAAAAAAAATAAAAAACCTGCACCGCTTTTTCACAGAGGATCTCTCTCAACCGCTACCGGAAACGGTGCAGGAGCAACGCGAAAGTCACCGTTATTTCAAATTGCGCTGTAGCAACAATCGTTCAGAGATACAGTTTCTTCTCAAGCCTTAACGGTAACGGTGGCGTGGGGCAAAAGTAAAGGAGAGAAGCGTATAATGGAGAACCGTGCACGCCGATGCGCCTTCTAATCGACCGTTCTCCATTTTTCTGTTCCAGGTTTCCCGACTGTCGCGACGTTTCTCTCTACTTATTATCAAGAAGTATTTCTTACTACTCGCAATTGTACTCCGTAACGTACGGTGTTCCGCACCTAAAAAGTAAACGGTTTATTCGTATTTTTGAGACTCGTGATAGCTTCGTAGTGTGCAAATGTAAATTAGGGCGAACGAAATAAAGATTTAAAAAAAAAGAAAAAAAAAAAAAAACAAGGCGAAAATGAAACTACAAGAAAAAGAGAAAAACAAAGGCAAGGAACGGAAATAAAAGAAAACAATGAAAACGAATTAAAATACGGGATACAAGAAAAAGAAAAAAAATCAAGAGCAAGAAATGTAAAACAGTAGAAAAAGAATTGATAAAACGAAGGCAAATAGGAAGACGAGGAGGGGCAAAGGAAGGAGCGTGACGAAAACACAAAAAACACATGCATAAATACATTCACATATACACTGTTCATACGTACTCTTTATTAAATCGTAATTGCAACGAAGTTTTTTCTCTTTCTATTCGAATTCGACTAGTTTACTTATTCCAATGATTGATTATTAAGAATGCGAGAGATTATATATATATAAATATAAATATAAATATAAATATAAATATGAATATAAATATATAAATATAAGCATGTGAAATACGAGGGGGGTGTATCCTCCAATTTTCGATGAGCGTTCTCTTGTTTCTCGTCGAAGAAAGGTGAGATTTAATGTAAATAGCAAAGAGTTTTGTATATTTGTAAAATAGATAGGGCATTTTATTATAAACAATAAAGTTATTTATATATATTTTAATCACAACACGGAGAACTCTTCCTTCTTACCTTCATCAATATCATTGGAATACCAGCAACGGGAGATCGATCTTCTCCAAATGGTTTAATCAGATCGACCATCAGCCGTACACGTGGCGTATCTGCGGAGGGAACCGCGATCTAAAATTCTATCAACCGGGTATGTATTATATACGAGACCCATCGAGGAGGATCGTTAACGAAAGCATTTAATATCATTAGCGTTCGAATCGGTTTCTTCCACGATGCAATTCGTTTCCCTTCCCCAACCCTTATCCACCCTTTCTTCTTTTTATCCTTCCTTCCCTTTAAAAACGACGTCGAAACGACGCGAGCCGTGAATCTATCCGCGCTTTCGAAGAGGCATTTGGAAAAAATTCAAATTTCGTTTCGAAATTCTCCTCAAGATTTTTTCGAAAATAACGATTAAAACATGAATTCTTGGAAATTTATAAGGTCCAAGAGTCAGTTTAATCCGCCCCAACCCGAAATTCTAGATAATCAACGGAATATTTCCATCGTAACGAGAGGATAGAACCACGTCTCGACTATTCGTTTCAAATTTCCAGAGGGCAGATTTATTAATTGCCAGAGTGGGACAGATCCACGTTAACTCGATTGAGAAATATCGGGCAACAATATGCATATTAGCAACCAACTAAATCGAGTCACGCGAGCGTCAACTCTTCCGTATCCAAGGATATTTTTCCAAGCTCGCCGTTTCTCCAGAGGGGAAGATAGAAACAATTACAATAAAAGAAAAAAGAATACGATCGACGAGGGATTCGTAATCGGGAATTGTACAGCCACGAAGCGACGGAATAAAAACCGTTTATTCGTCAAATTCATTTTACGTTGCTGTTGTTCTTACGTTACATCAGTTTCCATAATTATTCGAGTGTAAAGAGGGCTCATAGTTTATTATGAAAACTCTATCGGTCTCCCTTCGGTTTACAGAGTTTCTTCGAGCTTTCACAACATTTATTTATCCTGTTTCAGCTTGAAGTACCCGTAACAAAAAAAAAAAAAAAGAAGTAAGTTTTTAGATACGTAGGAGAACGTTTTATTCCTCGATATTTTCAACGGAGAGCAAAAACATCGTTCACGATTATTAGGTTAGGAATTTTTATTCGAAAGAAAAATAACAGAATACGTTTATCACTCATACGTGGAATACACGCTTTTTTATTTACAGATCGCAGAGAAATCTTTTTGACCGATGCCACGAGAAAGGAAGAAAATTCCCCCTACGTTATTGTACACAGAAACACACGAAGAAACACATTCAACGCGATCTCTTTATTACACGCAAAAATCCTTTATCATAGGTGAACACGTTGCGACTTCCGGTTCCACGAGCAAACAATGGTCGGCCAACAGCGGCCAGAGATATAGGTTAACAGATCTTCTCGCGACAGTTGAATCAAGCTCTATCCCTGATATCTGGCGCAAATATAAAGGCGAGTTCTTAGTGGGAAGCAATTACACGAGAGCGCATCCGCGAATCCCTGCCTCTTCCACTTTTCTAATTATTCCGTGGACTCGTGGGCCACGAGAGAACACGAGTCGAGAAGTGCATCGCCGACTCGTGATAACCTTGTTACGCTTAATTCTTCGCCACCGACGATGACCCTTCTCAAACATTCTGACGATCGAGTTACTCTACGTGCTAGAATCCATTCCTGTGATTAAAAGGGACGTTTTGAGAAACGGCGGATGAAAAATTTAGGAGACGAAGGGGGGAGTTTAGCGAAACACTTTATAGGAAATCGATGAAATCCTGTCTTTTGTCTTCGTTCTGATTCTTAATTTATTATCAATTCAATATTGGATGTAGAGATTTAGTCGTCGAGATTGCTTATTTTTAAGTTTTAATCGGAGAATTTATTGCGATAGGCAATGATTCAGTTGTAAAATTATAAGCAGTTTGAGTTTATGTTGGATGATGCAGAAGACAGGCAATCAATTAATTCTGTGGCCTCTAGCTTTCAAAGATTCACGAATATATTCACTTTATATAAATTTATTTCGTCAATATTTATCGAATTTAAGGGAAATAATTTGATCCTCGAAGAATCGACGGATAAATTATACAAAAATTTCAATCGGAGAATTCTTAATAATTAACTTATAAATTATCCCTGAAACAACTTTGCCACGTTCGTGTAATCAAACACCGATCCTAGCGCCGATCCATCGAAAAATGGCAAAAGCTCGAAATCCCCTGGCTCGAAGTGAGCAAGTCCCGTCTCGTATCGAGAACTTTTTCCCTGGAAATTCGAAAATGGTCGGCGCGAAAGGGAGAATAATTCGTCCCCTTTCTGGGCCGCGTCGGCTCTCGTTTTCCGTCAGCTCCACTTTTGGTTGCCATTTGTGTCGCGCGATGGAGTGCGCTGCTTCTGACAGCACTTCACATCCCCGACGCTTGCTTTGTCCCGACAATGAGCCACGGCCCCGATATATGTGAATGAATCCTTGCCAACCCCTCCGGCTGTAAGCGCGGATCACCCTCCGCGACCATCAGATCGCAGCCCGAATTCCCCTCTCCTTCTCTCTCTCTCTCGTTTCCTTCGATCGAGTCAAAGGTCCTCGAGGGTATGGCCATCGTCGTTTCGAAAGCGAACGTTTGCCTTTTGGACGGTGCTTTGATGCGTGCTCGTGGATATATATATATATATATATATACATCTTCTTCTAAGGTAATTAACGTGACGAGATTATCGATCGAATTCGAGCGAATCGATACGAATTATTAATTTTGGCAATTTTGAAGGTTTTAGGGATTTTACAAGGGGATCGGTACGTTCTTTTTCGGGCCGCTTTTCGATCGGATCACGAATTTTGCGTGGCGAGACATCGAACGGTGGCAAGTCCAGGAGCGATCCTTTCATCGGGGGATAGTTACGAAATAGCACTCGAGAATCTGCGGTGGGCGCTTCCTCTTCCGTTACAACTTGAAACTTGCCGGCGAGTCCATCGTCGATGTTAATATCGAAGAAAATACTCGAGTAACCGCGCCACTTCTCCTATAATTCGCGTATCGGTGGCCGAATCGCTACGATCCCCACTTATATTATCCAAATATCTCGGATATATCCGTATTAACGGCCCAGAGCCGATATCTCCATTATCCGAATAACGTTGTTACGCGCGCGAAATGGCCCAAGTTTACACATCGGTTACACAGCTCGCCGATATGTATATGCATTTTAATTGCGCGTAATCCTTTTTTTAATCGTTACGATGAATTTGGAAATTTAAATGCATCGGTTAACCGTGCAACGCAGTTTATTATTTTATCCAGTTCGCGTACGGCGATAATATTTCTTCGAGCTTAACGATACAACAAATTAATGGAGTACAATTTTTCCATATTTCATGCGTACAACAATTCTCTTATTCTCTTATATACTCGATAAAAGATAATAGAAGACGAGGAATAGCGGATTATCGTCTTACGAGAAGAATAATAAGACGCTGCCATCTTGAGTTGAACGGGAATTGTGAAATAGATTCGGAAAAATTGAAATAATCGATTACTCATTTCTCGGCAAGCCCAATCGATCGGTCCGTGGCGATGAAGGAAAAGGAGTCGGCGACTCGTTTATTCCGAGTTCGAGCTCTCCTCTCTTGGCGCATTTCCATGTAATATAAGGGAACGCGTCCCACGGCAAAATTTATACGGTTATTTGTCCCATAGGTAGGTGTACGAGTCGTGGCGAATGGACCGCGCGAAAGCTCTATGTATCTTCCCTCCCCTTTGTGTTCCCTCCACTTCGCCTCCCCTTCGTCGTCAAGGTCTGGCCACACAGCCTATTCGTACATCCACCCCTCCTCCCATTGCTCGATAACAAGCTGGCCATTCTTTCTTATTTTCCACACGCGAATGTTGATTTATCTCGCTCGTCGAGCTAGACGCGAAAGATGATGTACTTTCGGTTGTATAGGGATCAAGTGTAGGGGTCGATGATCGCTAATGACGTGTTACTTCGTGTTACTTGGATGATGGAAGGCAAATATCGATCGAACTAGGAGGGCTGTTCGTGACAAATAGAAAATTTAAAGGGAAAATTTAGATTCTTCCCAGGATCACTGGATGATATTTCGAAATATTGGTAGAACGAATATTTATTCTGTCCTTGTACGTAATGGAAGATGGATTTTTTTATATAGGAATGTAAATTTTTCGTAATTTTAATTCTCTGGCAATTCGAGCGGCGAGTGATTTATATCATATTTATAGATATAGATTTCGTTATCTCCAATTAATAAAGAACGAGGTATCGATTTGTGAATAAGTTTCCAAGATCTTTATTATTTTACGTTCGTTATGTATGCGCAAAATCATCTCGAGTCATCTCTAGTTCGCCCGATTGAAAGAGTCGTCGAAGAGGGTTAACTCTTTTTTTTATGAAAATATCATCCTCATCTGTATCACATACATTTTCATAGAAAAGATAATATTATTCTATGTGATGTTATACATTCAAGTCTACCAATAATATATCGGAGATCTAGATAGAAATTGAGTATATCGATCGATCGAGTTTCAATAATTTTTCTCGATCAAATGCACCCTCGTAATAATAACAACGACGCAAAATTCACGTATCACACCGTGAAATCACACCGTGATAACGGTCCCAAGCAAACGAATTATCGATACGAAAACTCAACGTAACGCGTTTAAATTCCGGTCGCGTTCAAAACAATTCGCCCGCCCCCTCCCTCCCTCCCTCCCTCCCCCTCGAAGTTTGCCCCGAAATTTCCGATCCGATTCGCGAGTTTGCGTTTCGAACCGCGGCAGGACGGGGCTCGCTGGTCGCAAAAGTGCCGGTTGAAAATCGACGCGTCACAACACGCGGCCCTCGGTGTGGAACGTGGTGGTCGTTTGCGTGGTTGCTTTTTCCTTTTTTCTTTTTTTCTTTTTTTTTTTTCCATCCAGCGTGCACGCTCGCGTGCGTGCGCGCCGCGACAAGTTAACGAGCGCGATATTCGCTCGAGTCTCGACACCGCCACCGCCGCCGCCACCACCGCGGCCAATGGCCAATGGCTTCGATTCACCACGCGAGACCGGCTTGTCTGCCCTCGCGTGACACTCGAACAGGCTGTCGCCTGTGGAAACCAGCCCTCCGCCTCCCACAGGAAAAAGTTTAGATCCGTAACCGACCTTATTTGCCGGCCGAGTAGCTGCCTTCTGTTCTCTCTCTCTCTCTGTTAATTAAGGTAATTGCGCCCTGTTCGAACGACGGCTGTTTCATATCGGCGGCTATTTTTCAACTATCGATCGGCAGGCCTCCTTTCGTCTCCTCGTTTTTGTTTTCGTTTTTCTCATTAACAAACGATCGGGGGAAAATTCGAGCGATATTATCGGGATATTTTGGGAGGGGAGGCCTAGCAGGGGAATGGAAATTTTAATCGAGGGGGTTGGACATTGATTCGAAACGAAGCTGTCGCCACGCTCTTCGAACTGTTGCGAATTTTTAACGAAGGTGATAACTAGCTCGTGCGTCGCCCGGGTGAACGAACACGCTCGGGTGGGAAGAGAGAGGAAAAAGAGGAGGGGGAAAAAAAGGAAGAAGGTAGCCACGCTCGGGGAATGTTCAGAATTTGTAAATGGAAGCGTGTTTAAGTGTTATCCGTGGAATTTCGCTCGTTCAACTTTCACTGGGGCCAGACGAAAAGTAAAAAAAAAAAAAAAGAAGGAAAGAAAAAAGAATCGGGGAAGTTTGAACGACGTCAACGCCCCCCGCCAACAGCCACACACACACTCGTGCACGCACAAATCGAACAGTTTCTTTTCTCCGTGGCCTCTGGGCGAAAATTCACCGTCGAAACTTCACCGGAGTGATATTTAATCCGCGACTCGGTGTCGATCGACAGATGGATGGAGAATTTTTAACGAATTTATTTATTTGTTTCCACGTACGGATACGTACACTTTCGAAATTTCTTCCGAAGAGCAAAGAGAAAGAATAAGAAGAAGAGGAGGAGGAGGAGGAGATCGATTCCAAGAGTTGAAATTCCTTATACGAAGGATATTTTACGACGAGCAAAAATGATGGCAACGTGATCGGCCATTTTCGATCGCGAGGAGGCCGATCAACGACACGTCTATCCGACAAACCGACTCGTTATCATCCGGCAGCCCATTACGATCGGCGTGATCGCGGCGTTCCTCGGCGTCGAAGGGGCCCGTTTTTCGTGCGGCTCACGATCGTTTCGCGGAAAGGTGGGCGCAGAAAAAGGTGAGCGCGAGCAACACGCAAGGCGAGGAGGGCCCCGTCGCGTGTGGAGAAGAGGGGCCGTGCTGAAAAATGTCGAAAATAATTGAGTCGAGCGGCCTCGCTGTTCCGAGTTGTTTGTTACAGCTCGGCATGCTCGACCGCGCCGCCATAAAAGCGTTCCGCGTCGAAGAAAAAGCGGCGAGCCGCGTTTTGCCGCCACCGGATCAACAGCGGGATCAGACCGGAATTCCTAAAGTTTGTTATTCCGTTTCGGCAAGAAAAATACCTGCTATCAGAAAGTTGCTCGAAAATTCTCGTTTCTCCTTCGTTGCTTGTTTCTTTCGCGTCTGTGGGGTAAAATTAGAACGAAGAGTCGAGACTCTTGTCAGAATCTCTCATTATATGAGCACACTTGTATTATTTAATCGGTGTGAAGATTACGGTAAATTAGGTGTGAATGAAGCGTGTGTTGGATTATCGATCATTCGTAGTACAGCAGCGAAAGAACGTTAGTCTTTTTAGAAAAAATAAATAGCTTCGATCGCTATCGTGGAGTAAAAACTTTTTCTAGATCGCAATAGTAACGATGTTATTTCGAAAGAATTTGTAACACACGCTTTCCTCGTTCGCTTCGTATAAATTCTTTCTTTCCTCGTTTTTCAGTTTTTTTCCTTTTCCTCTTTCTCGCATACTTTTCCAACACACGTTTGGAATTTTAAAAAATTTCGACCTCCCGAACCGCAACTGTCGAACAATCTCGATCGAAATACAAACCTCTCTCCCTCTCTCGATCCCAATAATAGACACGTCTGTGTGTGCGTGTGTGTGTGTGTGTCTGTGTAAAGCATACGGGAAATGATACGATGATGCGAATTTCTGGCAAATAACGAGGTTCATTAGCGTCAAAATTTATGACGTATTTACCGATAACGAACCCATCCGAAGCAACCGGAAACAATCCGAAATCGGCGAATTCCTCGCGTGAGATACATAATAGAGGGGAGGAGGAGGAGGGAGCACCGCGATGAGAATTTCCACGAGATGGTGGAACGATTTTCAGAACTTTGGCCGGGTTATCAGGGCGGGAGGAGTGAGTTCGTGTAAAAACCGGCTACGTGTCTCGAAATAAACATTCCCCGCGAGCGTGTCTTCCGCATCAGGGGGAGGGGAGAGAGGTATGAGGCTTTAAACGCGGCGCGGAATTTCCTTCCACCGTTCCTTCTTCTCTCAATTCCTCTTCTTTTTCTTCCTTTCCCCTTCCCTTTTTCTCTTTTCTCGAATTTCTCGCCGACTGCGCCACGAGTCGAGAGTCTCGCCTATTCACTCGCCCTGTGCGCTCGAATTTCAGCGCGTCTCCCCCTCTCTCCAACCTGGTTTCTGTATCCGTTATCTGTGACGTTCTCGTCGCTCAAAGTTGTTCGTAAAAAGAAAATGAAGAGGGATGAAGAAGAAGAGAGAGAAAGATTCTCTTCTCTTCTTAGAGACGAGTGAAACAAGGGGGGAGAGTGGAAAGAAGAGGGTGGCGAAAAGGCGGTCGCAGCGCGGAGGTAATATTCGTCTATTCGTTAAGAAAGTCGAAAGTCCGTGACTGTTGGTGGGCGAAAAATGCTCGCTGATATTAAGGGAAGCGACGATGGGAGCGCGGAAAGTTTGTCAATTTGTCGGGGAGCGGAAGTGGCGGCGGCCCTCGCGCAGGCCCCACAAGTGCTCTTAAAGCCGTTCCACATTTTCACGGTATTATGTCTGTGCGGCTTCCTACCTTGGCGGTATGAGAGCGTGCTTACGTAGTCGCGGCCAAGTATGCGGCCAATGTCTTGCTCTTGGAATACTTGGGATCTCTGGTTGGCAATTTCCAGTTATCTCGGGCGTTTTCCTCGCGCTGCCACTCCATGATTCCTTCCGTGTTTCCTCGCGTTATCAACCGCGAAACTGTTGTTCGACTCCGTATCGTTACGATGAAATCGTATCCGTGTCGTGGCTTTTTCGAATTTTAGTTTGGCCTTATTTTTCCCCAATTTTAATTTTCGAAGATTAAAAGATTATTTAAGGTGACCGTGTGCAAATGGAAACTGCATCTTGTGACGAACTCCCGTTACGTCTCGTTTCATTCGAAACGCGAGGGACGATGGTTGAGTATAAAAATTCTCGCTATCGTGTATTCGATATCGCCGCTGCAGGGAAGTCACTTTCGCAGATACGGCGCGATATCTTCGCGGGCGTACAGGGAAATCCTCCGCGGAATACACCGACTCCCGTTTTCACGTTGAAAATGTCTCCGTTCGAAACGTTCTTCTTCTTGTCTTCTTTCCGACGTGCAAAAATCGTCGATCCCCGCGATACGGATTCACCTTTATCGCCTCGAATTCGGAACGTTTGTTAAATGCGTTAAGGACAGGAGATGGATCGAAAGAAACTTTTCCTCTTAGAGGGAGGCGCATTCTATTCTAACACACAAGATGAATCCTAATATATTTCATTTCCAAAATTTTCAAATCAACCGTTTCGACGTGTGCAATCGAACGGTGCAATCCAAAGTCGCGAGCAGTAGTTGATATCTATTTAATTCTCCATTAGCTCGTATCCAAACCGCCGCCCAATTCGGCGCAATCTCGACTCGGAGGTCCGACCGACAATTCAAAGTTAAGCGAACGTCAATTACAGCTAAACTCGCGCCGCCACACTCCATTCCATACCACGCTCGATTTATCTCGGCGCAAAACCTAATCCATCCACGATCCTACGCGGCTCAATTCCCAGTTTAATTCGACCGAATATTCGTAAGCTAAAAATCTAAAATCTCCCCCCGAACGAATCTATCAAACGTCGCGCCGAGGGAAAAGGAACAACTGGTGCAACCGTTGGACGAGCATCCAATGCTCCTCGAGCCGATTCTGAAAGCGTTTCTCCTACATCTACATCCTGCCGGCTGGAGAAAAATGTTTGGGATGAGAAACACCTGATACGAGCGGGAAACCTAGCTTGCGTCTCTTCCCTGTATCTTCTCGCTTTCTTTTCACCGGATTCGGTCTCTCCTCTTTTTCTCTCTCCTCTTTCATAAAGGAAGCCAATTGTTATGCGCGCACGTTGAAGACGTTCCACACGCGATTCAACCGTTATCGGTTCGACTCTCGTTACCCTCTTCCTCCTTTCCAGCGAATCGATAAAATTTAATTCGTCCGCGACCTATGCTCCCGCCTCGGGCGCCACGCTTTGTTGCGAACGGCCTCGTTAACCGTTCCGCGGATTTCGCAAGGAGAACAGGGCAGAAACTGGGTCTCCGCGCGATAATGGCGGACTGGATGAACCATTGTTCGCGGAAGAATCGATCGTTTTGACGGGAAACGGATCTAACTCGTCGAAACGAAATTCACAATGGTTCGTCTCGATGGGTGTGTGGTATAAATTAGGGAAATTGTTGTTAATTCTTCCATTTCTCTTTTGAAATAATATATATATATATATCGCTCTTTTTTTTCTTTTTTCGGAAGATAACGTTTCAAGCGTTTCGACTTCGTCAACGATCTTTTGGATCTTGTTCCAAAATTTTGTTTTGCTTTTTCACGAATTTGAATTAAGAAGGCCGCCGAAACTAAAATAAATTTTCCCGAAAATTCAGTCGTCAAAATTTTATTGTGATCGATATCGAGGACAGACAAATAACGAGACGTCGAGAGCGACAATATAGCAAGATTGAAAAGATTTTTTGACGAGGAAGTCGGGCGACTGATGGATATCGGACGCAAAGGGTGAGGGGGGAACGGTATATCAGGAATCTCGGGCAGCGGAGAAGATCGGCGATATCGACGGATTTGGATTTATGCGGCGGTTATCGAGAAAACGTCAGGTTTCGAGGCGACAGAAGACAGAAAACGTAGGTTGATTCGCGGTAATGATAAAAACGTGGCGCGCGATAACGAATTATATTTGCCCGGTTTCGAATTCTCCTTGTTGCGCTCGAATATTTCTGCGATCGCCTGAGTCGCGCAACTGACACCGTATAAATTGAAACGGGCGGTGCAGGAGGTGGAGGAGGAGGAGGATGTTTCGAGGCTCCCGGCGGCACATTATATAAAGTGCAATTAAATTTTATCGATACTGTGAATTATGTTGTAATCGTTTTCCGATAGCCGACCGTCAGCCCGATGCCCGCAACGGCTGGATTTTCTCTCTCTCTCTCTCTCTAATATCGCTCTAATCTGCCGGTGATCTCGATATAATGATCGGTAATAATTAAACGCGCGTTAGAAATTCGTTACGAGAGCACCGTTTCGGATACGTCGGATTTCTTGTCCGTGAAAACTTGCCGCTTCATCGAATCGTTGCCACATCGTTTTCATTTTCATGCTGATGATGAGCGTTTCGACGTTCGTCTGTTTGGCGAAATAACTGTTAGCAATATGCCGTTGAACCGGTTATATTGAAAACGCGTGAAAGTAAATTTGAAAGATTTGAGATGTTCCTTTGTTCACGACTCCACAGCAATCCAGAGAGCAAGATAGGATTCAATTATTAAACCTAAGCGACGAAAATTATCGGCCGTTATTCTGGGACGATCAGTATCGCGAGAGTATCTATCGACGTTGAGAAAAATCTCAAGAAGATAATTGCAAGATCCGTATTCAACGCATCGAACCGTACAATTATCTTTGAGAGAGAGAAAAAAAGAGAAACTATTTTTCTCGCATTGCACCGCAATTAAGCCGACGATAACAATCGACCATAGACTCGAAACCTGCGATTATTCGCTACACGATGTCGCAACGTTTAGGCGTGGTCCTCCATAAGAACCCACCTCGTCTGCGGTGGATCTGAACTGGTTTCGCGATCGTGATTGCACACACACACACGCGCACACACATATTCTCTCTGTTCGAACAATATTCTTATGCAATGGAGGAGAATCGTGCGCGACGTCGTTTAATACAGCTCCTCGACAAGGGGGCAGAGAGCGCGGAAAATGGAGGCACGTTGCCCGATCCATCTTCCGCGTTCAAGTTTATCTCGAGAATTTCATTTCACGGGTTACGTGGCGGTTGTTCCGCCGCCGCGTAAGGACAGACACCGCCTCTTCTTCTCGTTACACCGCCGCTCCGTGTAATTCCGTCTCCGAAATTCGAAATTCGAGGCAACCAGGAGGGAATCCCCCACGGGGGGTTGGGAAAATGGCGAAGAAATTAGGGATCGAGGTCGGGTTTTTTTCCTTTTTTTCTTTTTTTTCTTTCTTTTCTTCACCCTCGTCCGCGTTCTCCGGTTTCACAGGGGGTCGGTGGAAAACTTGGGAACGTCGAGAAAGTTTCTGGTTGCTCGTCGAGCCTCGAATTCCTCGTGTCTCCCCTCCCTCCCCCCTTGAAACGCTGACTGAAGAGCCTCCAACGGGAAGCGTGGGGCATCGTTAGGCGAGTTACGAATTAACGCTCCGCGAGCCAACGACGAATTTTCCAGGCTACGTGAGCTCTTTATAGCGCGTACACAGGGAGCGTTACGTTTAATTTTGTTGCACGTATCCCATAGTGAACAGGGAGATGGTTGCTGCAAAGTTTATCGATATATCGACGATCGATACGCGAGGACCGAAGATTTTCATTCGTTTCAGTTTAGATCATTGCGAATTTTGTATTCTTTTTTTTCCTTTTTTTTTTTTTTATTCCTCCATGGTGGATTAGAGCATAGAATGGAGTATGCAGCGCGTATATCCTGCGCGAAATCCTCGATGTATTATGTAGAGCGGTATTTTTTGTCACGTTGTATTTGCCATTGTAAATCAACGCATCGCCATATGTCGCAGTTTGCGTACGATTGGCCTCCGCAAATAAATTCTCTCTACCGTAACAGGCCAGATTTGCGGGTCTGTGTTAACTGAGCGCTTATCCTCTGTTTTTACCCTTAAAATCGTCCACCATTTTATTGTCATATGCGATACATATGGCCTTTTTTAAAGAGAGAGAGAGGAAAAAAAAATGAAAAATGAAAACGAAAAAAAGGAATAAATTGCTGTTCGAAGTAAAATTAATGTCGGCTCAGGTAAATTTCAATCGTGCGCGTCACATTCGATAATCGTGTGAAATATCACTTTCAATCACGCGTTTGAAATCTGTTTAAGAAGCTTCGCGCGAAATATCATATTTTCAAAAATTTTCAGGAAAATACGGGTTAAAAAAATCCATCGATATAAAAAATAATCCCGTATTTCCCTCAATTCTAGATTTCCCTTTTCAATAAGATATCTAACCGTAAAAAGATTCGCCATTCTTTCCATTATTCTTCAACCACATCTCGAATCACTCCCAATACCATAGAAATATCATTAATATTTAACAATAGACCAAAAATCTCTTCTAAAAATATTTCCCTTTTCCAAGACTCCATAAATCTTACCCCTAAAAAATTCACCACTTTTCCCATCAACCGCGCCTCCGGAATTACTCCCAAGACCGTACAGAACTATCTCTCTTTTATCCAACTATTGATCAAAAAAACCTTTTTCATCCTCTCCTCGCAAACATTTCCCTTTCTCCCTCGAAAAATCCCTCGAAAAGGAAGACCCATCCACCACCCACTCCAAAACCACTTAACCTTAATAACAACCTTCGTTCCAAAAAATATAAACCATAAATATATGTACAATCTTCCAATCAAGCCAATCCTCAAATCTCACCCCATCCCCTCTCCGCCTCCGAATTTCATTATCACCCACGTCCACCAACTCGTCCAAGAAACAGGTGACAATCGAAGATCGAGGGTTTTCGAGAGCCGTGACAAATAGGCGGCGAATCGAATACCGCCACGTCAGGAGAAGTCTCACCCCCTCACCCCCTTCCCTCCCCCGGGTAGAATTTAATGCGGCACGTGTTCGTAACGATCCGAAATGTCCGCCACGTCCCGGCACGGAATTTAATACAGTAACGTACGCGTAATTTAGATCTGGCCCGGCCGTCGGGGGAGGAGGGGGAGGGGGTTAACGGCGACGTTACACCGCAACGCGCGCGCGGGTGGAATTTCGCGGCCGAATTATACACACGCACGGGGCAGACGAGCATTAACGTCGAGCGTCCATTTTGTTTCGCGGATTCACTTGGCGGGATCGAAAAATAGGCCGCGGGTGCAAATCTTTCACCGTGGAAATTATGCCGTTACGCGAGAGATGCCACGGATTCCTGCAACGTGACAGCCCGGTCACCGTGATTCGCCGCGATGTTTGTGCGTGGAAAAACTTTATCTATTCGTATAATGATTATATGAGAGAGAGAGAGGAAGTATTTAAGCTTTGAGAAAATGAGAGGTATTTTATTACGGATGAATGTTTTTCGATTCAATACAATCTGCATATATATATCAATCATTGATTCTCATTCTTCGAAAGAATTAAAAATCTCTGTTATAAGGTATGAAAGCGGAGGGATTAAATCGAAGTCGGAATAATGGTTTCGGAAGGGTTGCAGCCGGTAAATAATCAATTTGACAAACGATATTTTGAAGCGTATAGAGAATTCATAGCCGTTGTTATTAAACTTACCCCCGCATATGTAGAATTTAATACATATGCGCAAGTTAATCGTACGTCGTACCCATATTCGCTAACGAACTGTGCTTTAAATATTCATGCAAACACCTATAACAAACGCGCATGCAAAGGTTGTGCAATTGGAACAATTGAAACCGAAAATTCGAAATAATCATTACGAGAGAACTTTACGATTTTCCCCGTCCTATCCCCGAGGCTTATCGTTACTCGAAGCCGAGGAAGCTAATCTAAGCTGTACATTTAAAATGGCTGGTGATTTGAGAGGAAGTAAGATCGAAAGAGAAATCGATTAAAAAATCCCGAGCGAGCGGCCGAAACTTTATGTTGCCTCCTGTCTTATAAATTAAACCCACCGATATCCACCGATGCCTAATGGGACCCATGAGGGATCTCTTGACGAGACACCGTGTGTAAATCGTTTGAGGAGGCGATACTTGTTTTTACTGCGTGTCCCACAGGCTCGCCGTTTCCTCTTCCTTCCATCGAAATCGTAACTATTACTTAGGGATCCACTTAGGAATGGGAGAGTGATTGGAAAGGCGTGGTTAGACTACGATCCCGGATCGAATTATCCGAGAGAGCTAATATCGCGGTGCCATGAACCGAGCAAGAGCGTCACGATCTGGTTCATCGTGGACGGCTGTTACGCGCCATCCATTGGAGATTTATAATCCCGTTAACAGCCGGCCCTCGTACAACAACGATTCTTCATATCGAAGTTAAACCTGAAGGATTGTGCAATTTTTCAAACTCATAAGCGAACGATGAGCTCGGTTTATTCGAAGATGTGGAGGAAGGATTCCTTAAAGTGATTCCTTGCTTATAATAATTTCAAAGTCGGTCGTGGTGTTGAGGCCAATTTTCCTGGGGAAGAAGAACGAGGCGAGAATGACGGGGATTCGACGTCGAGGATGACGTAAAGTCGGACTTGTTTGTGGATCGTTCTTCCGCCGTTTGATTTGTCCATCTATGTGCAACCGGCCACCACCGTTTCCACGCCTCGTTCGATTTACGACTTGCCCCATATCTCTTCCATCGACTGCGCCTTCGGACACCGAGCCATAGATCGTGTCCAACCTATAAAACTTGACCAGAGTTCGAATTAATAACGAGTCGAAAGTCAAGCTTTGAACTATCGTATCTATATTGATAATAATTGTGAAAATATAAAATCCTCGAGAATATTTTCTACTCGTGATACGTCCAATCAAACCTTGCCCTCTGCAATATTGAAACCAAAAATTGCGAGAAAATCTTCGCTATATAATTTATTATGTAATTCGTTCCAACGAGCAACAACCATTGCAAGAACAAACCCTTTGGAAAGTAGACGGGCAAGCCGGTTCTTCGTTAAAAGTTTTCCCAGGAATTTAATTTAGCGTTTAGCCGGGTGCTTTACGTTGAAACACGACAGAGGCGAGCCCCTCCACCCTCAATTTCTCTCGCGATAATTGTCAGAGATCGTGGCTCCGGACCTATGAACAGTGAACTGATTGTACATCAACGTGATGCCAAGCCAAGAGGCAAACGTTCGTATATATATATATATATATATATATATATATATATATATACACACACACATACACACACACACACACACACAAATATATATATGTACAAGAGAGGGACAGTGGTTCGTGAAACTCGGCAGATGCACGGGGGATTGACCAGGAACATAATTGACATGGTCAAACGGTGTGTTCTCCCCAGACACGTGAAATGTGATAGAAGACGCGCCTCCGTCCACGATGTATACGATGACGAATTTCGGGTGTGCGCGTTGCGATTCCGCCTGATTCAGACTGGCGACATCCGTGCTCGACAACGTCGTTACTCGTGATGAAAGGAACCGCAGCGATGCCTGCGGATCCTCGCCACTTATGACGTGCACACGAGAATTCCTATGGAAGAATTTGAGAACAGTGGGTGTTATCAGGATTGGATGGTAAACGCAAGATTAATTCAACCGTAGAGCTCGATGTAAAAAAGGATATGTCGAATTTATGTTTGAAATTATGATACTTTTTGACTCGCTAATATTATGCACATCGAGGCAAAGAATTGGTGTGGAAGAACAGTGGATATTATTGAGATTGCGTGGGATTAATTCAACTCGATATAAAAAGGGATACGTCGAATTTATGCGATACTTTTGGATGTGGTGTGTAGGAGGTGTGTTAATATTGTGAACATCGAGGCAAAGAATTCCTGTGGAAGAATTGGAGAACGGTGGATATTATTAAGATTACGTGGGATTAATTCAACTCGATATAAAAAGGGATACGTCGAATTTATGCGATACTTTTGGATGTGGTGTGTAGGAGGTGTGTTAATATTGTGAACATCGAGGCAAAGAATTGGTGTGGAAGAACGGTGGATATTATTAAGATTGCGTGGGATTAATTCAACTCGATATAAAAAGGGGTGCATCGAATTTATACTTGATACTTTTGGATGTGGTATGCTAATATTGTGAACATCGAGGCAAAGAAATATCTATGGAAGAATTGGAGAATAGTGGGTATTATTAAAATTGCATAGGATTAATTTAACTTACTTTCAGAACTCGTGGACTTCGATATAAATGGGGTGTTTCAAATTTATATAATAATACTTTTGGACTTTGGAATATTAAAGTAGATATGCTATATTCGTGTTGCGCACACAGACGCATTTTGTGCAAATAATTTCTCTGCAACTGGAGAATAAGGGATGTTATTAAGATTGCATGGAATTAATTTAACTCCTCGAAAATTGCACGATACTTTTTCGTATTGTATTTGCTATAATAAAAATTATATTTTTTTTTTTATTAGAAAAAAATAGATACCTAGGTTTTCTAAATATACGGTACTTTTTTACATATTTTTTACGGTTACACGATTTTTTTTAGTACATTTCGTTCATAGTTACGCAATTTTACAGATTTTATTTATATTTGCGCATAGTTTTGTTCGCATGTAAACATACTTCAAACAATTTTAAACAAATATTTTTTTTTCTATTTTCCTGAACGCATTAACTTTTCTTTCATACATTTATTAAATAAATGTTTTGCCGAGTGCGTTTCTATATATTCTTTTAAATTGCTTTTTGTATAGGTTTTAGTTTAACACGATTTTTTTACGCGATATATCACAATCCATCGTGTAAAAAAAAAAAAAAAAAGAAACGCGACCCTTTGTCAAAAACTTTTGTTATCGAAATAGCGTACGAGTTCTTGCATTCAATTTGCGTTCTAACGATAATTATCCGGCAACGATCATGATTACAAATTGAATTAACAATAACGTAAAACCAATTTCAACTTTATCCTTCCGATTCCTCTAATCCCATTACAATAATTCAATCCGCGATTCCGAGATTACAATTATTCTTAAATCAAACTTTCACAATTCAATCGTTGGACTCTCCATCCATTCATCCATCCATCCTCGATCCAACGATCGGTCCGCCTCTTCCTCGAACTGGGGGCCAGCAAATCGATCGATCGAAATTATCGAAACACAGTCCAAGCTTCGATTCACGGGCGTCGCATATTAGCGATGCGAGAAGGGGGGCAAGAGAGACGGCGAAGTTGGATGGCGCCCCCAGTAGTACATAAAACGTTTTCCATTCCATCGGGAACGGTCGATTTAACCCTCGGCCCGGATCCAGAGTTTGCGATCTGGACGTGACAGATCAGGCAAAGTTTGAGAAACCGCACCAACGCGAGAATCGAACTTTACACCGTGTCCGCCGCGGCATAACGTCGGTGTGTCCGCGTGTGCATACCTAACCCTCGATGGGAATTCGACTCCATTGGGGGTACGACCGACAACCGTGCTTCGCGAAAAGTTTGACGAGCAAATGGAGACGTTGCATCCAATTTTCTTAACCGATTATTTTTATACCCTCGTATCTTTTCTCCAAAGAATCTTGCTCCAAGATTCTTGAATTCTCTTTGGAAATGAAGGAATGGATTCTAATGCGAGGATTCTTCGCGAGACATATTTCTGAGGAGAGATTAAGATTTGGATATGAATTCTTCTCGGAATCTTCGAATCTTGGATTGTTGAATTCGTTCTCGAGATCTCGAATGCCTTCCGATTTAATCGAATCATGAATTTTAAGTTTCTTTTTTTAAATTAGATATATGCTCTTACGTTCAAATATTCTCCAGGCTTTCTATTCTCGTAACAGCGTATCCCAGCGATACAAATATTTCGCCAATACTCGGATTCCTTGAAGAGTGTTCGTTTCGTGAAGAAAGAAGTAGCATCTCTGATTCGATTCCACAAAAAAATACGGTCCGTCTTACGGCTATAATTAACCATAATATCCCGTTTTGTTATACGTCGGTCATCGATCATGAGGGAACGGCAAACCCATCCATTAATCTTCCCCCAAAGGATTTACCCTTGGCAACAAAACCAACTGACCTCGCTCAATAATGACACAAAATCGTTTCTTCTTCTGCGATACGTATGCGTGTCATCCCAAGAATCGGGATCGCGTTTATGAAAATTGAATCAACCGGTTATTTTCGTCGAGAATCGTCCGTACGGAATCGATCGAATTCGGAATCGGGTTCGTGAAAACGTAACTAACTGTTCTGTTCCAGCGCTCGGATTTCTTCGACGCGGATTTATCGAACGAGATCGATTCTCGAAGAATTCTAATTGCAAGTGAAATTTTAATACCGGTATATAAGCGGGCCACGTACAATCAGGATGAATAATTGAGAACAGAGATGAAACGACTGGAAACGTACATACAAATTTCCCTTACGACTCGACATTCTCACTTGTAATTAAACTTAGAATACGTAAATATCAATTAACGCCTAGCACGAGGTAGAAAATTTTGCTTCGATTCGCAAAAATAAACATTATACAGAGAATTTTCAAGCTTGGAAAAATTACGAGATCCAAGAATTTAAGAATATCTCTCCATCCCGCTCTTTCCAACTTGGACAAACAAAGGAATCCTTTAAGATATCGAGGATCAACGTGTCCTTATTGATTTTACTTTACTGCAATATCTTGTTGACGGAGGCGATATTTCAATACTTAGCCGGTGTGTAATCGGCTTATCGAATTAACCGAGCACACCTTCCGGCCTTCCACTGATCCTGAAAAAAAAAAAAAGAAAGAAAGAAGAAAAGAAGAGAGAAAGAAAGAAACAGCAGCTATTTATCAATATCGTTTCGATACTACTGCGAATCGGATTCCATCGCATCGTCCATGGAATCGTGTCCCTCTGTTCAAAGACCTGCTGAATCTCCGGATTCTCACTGTTGGGGCCAAAAAGAGAGGGGCAAAAAACACGTCGCTTCTGAAGAGGCGAAGTGTAATCAGACGGATCCTCCATACTCCCTCCAATAGAAATCTCGTAGCTCGCGAATGTAACTCCTCCTCCCTCCGTCATTCGAACTAGAATGGAGCTGCGCTTAAAAAAGAAAAGGAAAAAAAAAGAAGAAGGGAGAGAGGAGAGTTCTGGGAAAAAGGAAGACAAAAGAGGCGGAAGAGGGAGGAAGGAGGGGAGCAGACGTGGAAAAGTAGGTTTGTTTTCAATCCGATTTCAATCGGGCTCGATGTGTAATCGCGAAGAAAGGGATCTCTTCCCTTCCCACTTGGACAGGAAGTTGTTTTGAGCAGGCATTGCATCGAACGAATCATGTTGCGTAACGAAGGCGAGGCTTCGCTCTAATAAAGAAACCGCAAGAGTTGGTCCCGCAAGCAGCCCTTGAATTTCTCTTCTGGTCGTAATTAAAAATATTCGCGGACTCGTCTCGAAAGGATTCCTTTTTCGAGGGTCAAAGAGCACAATCTCCTTCCGCCCTCTTTCCATCCTTCGTTATTCCATGATTATATTTTAACGATAAGAGTAAGAGTCGAAATTAAAAATATGGCAGCGCTCGAAGGAATTTACTGTGTGTGAAACATATTGCATCCTTCGATGATAAAGCCGTAGAAGAATCAATGTTTCGATCTCAATTTCTCAATTGGATCAAGGAAAGAAGACGGAAGAATAATTAAAGATACCTCTCTTTCTCCTTTTCCTACATTTCATATTCGTTTGTAATAAGAACGAGAGAGATTTTGCGTGGAAATGACGTCACATCGCGATGCATTTTCGGTGTGGAACACGGAAGCGGAGGGTCTCCAAGCCGGTTTCTATTGGTCGAAGGAAGGAATGGTCGAGGGAGGGGGAAGATGAGTCGATTCGAAAAGGCAGAAGAAGGGTGGCCGTAACGAGAAGGAGGTCGGTCCGCTAGCTAGTTTCATATCGATCTAGGTGTCGTTATCAAGCGAATAGGTAGGGAGAAGTTATATAGTTATTGGCCCCTGTACAGTTATTGGCCTCCCCCTGACTACTGCCATTCAGGGGCCAATTTCGTGGTTCATTTTCATCTAGGCGACTTTAATAATAATGAAGGCAAAGACCTTACCTCTATCTTACTTTTTACTCTCTTTTCCCTTTTCTCTTCCTCCTCCTCCACTTCTTCTTCTTCTTCTTCTTCTTCTCGTTTCTCTGCTCTCTACACGTCGTTATCTTCTTCTGCCAAGTGAACCGGTCAAACGATTATTACCTTCCACGAATTATAGTCCAACTACTTTCCTAGCTTAACTTCATCTTTTCTCATATTTTGCTATATTTATAGCAAATGCTTCCTCACTTCTTGATTATATTTGATAAGAATACAACGTTGGTATAGGAATACGATAAAAAGGAAAAAGAAAAAAAGGTCTTAATAATCGATAAGGGGTTAAAAAAATATTAGTGTCGCTTAATTAACGTTTTTAATTAATTTCAGTTTAATTGGTAATTTTATCATGCATCGATTTTTAAAAGAATATTGATATTGTCCGGTGTGTTTACTTCACTTTCTAATTTTAAACAGTTTTGTACGGCAAAAAACTCGGGCTTCTCGCCAACAAGAAGTGGCTTTAATTTTCCCAGTGCTTTCCTCTTACTTTTGCGATATTTCCACTCTCGTAAATTGTTTTTCGTCCGGCAGGCTTCCTCCCCTCGGAATTCCCGGTGCGCCTTATAAAACCGAGGCTGGCCGTGTTTTCTTCTTAACGAAGAACGCAACCTTCCCCGCTTCTTTGCGGATCGAAGTTAGCACATTTCGCAAAATGTAACAAGCTTTCCATTATTCCTTTGTACCTTCTTCGAATTTATTCGAAACAAATTCACAGAACATCATTAAGATATATGATATTTGACTCAAATTGAAGAGTTTTCGAGGGGAAGGGAAAATCATCTGGAGCTGGGCAAAAAATAGCGAAAAAAGGAAATGGTAAAAAGGGATGAAGTGGCGTTATCGAGTGGCGATTCGATAAAATATCGCGAACACGGTTCCTTTCTCGAAGAAGAACAAAAAAATTCTCTTTGACCATGAAAACAATCAGAAAATGGAGCTTTGGAGTTTCTTATAAACAACGAGCCGAGTACAGCTTCCTCGAAAGAGAAATCGAAACCGCATCTTTCCAAACTATCGGTTTTTTAAGAAAAATCGATTGTATCGAGAAACAAGCTTCGATTAATTTATGAAAGAGGTACACGCGAATCAATCTGGTTGAAAAAATTTGGCAAAACAGGGTCTAGGTCGGGAATGTAGAATCGAGCATCCTTGAACGTTCGAGCGAACCACTCTGCACTCTGTCCGCTCTTTTCTCCCTTCTCTTTTCTCTAGATTTAGTCGCAAATAAAAAAAAAATGAAAAAGAACGAGATAGACTCGAGGCGAAGTGTAGATTCGAGAGATATTAAAATCACTCGCTTTGAAACGAAAAAAACGTGGCGTAAAAGTTGAAATTTTTCGGAGGAAACGTCTCGATCTCGATCATTTTTATTCTCGAACTCGCAGCGCTTTGACGCTCCCTTTGATCGCTCGTGCGCGCATATAACGGAGGGGGAAAGTTTCGAAAAATTTCTCGTTAATTCCTAAAATGAAAGTTCTCGTAAAAAAAAAAAAAAAGAAGAAGAAGAAAGAAAGAAAGAAAACGTAATATTCGTGCGGATGATATATACGCGCACGTGTCACGGCCACGCATCGCGCCCATTAACGGATTAACGTAACGCTTCGGATGCAATAACAAAGATTTAACGCGGGAGGCATTCCGCGAGACGATCAAAAACTCGATTTTATCGAGTTCCTGGCGAAATTACACTCCCCTTAACGGGGCCGATAACTCGTTCGAGAATGGACGGCAACATTCTTGGCACGATCTTGGACATTTAACCCGGTCCTGAATTATTTAGCTGAAAATTAGAGGCCCTTCCACGCTCGTCATGCCTTCTTAATTTCCACTTTTACCTTCGACCCTCTCTCGTTTACTCCGAGAAGGAAGGGGTTGTGGCTCGAAAATTCTCTCAAATTCTTTTCTCGCTTAATATTCGAAAGCCGAGCGGAGGGCGAGGAGGCGAAAGGAATCGCGCGCGATGAGCCCTGTTAAAAAGCCGATATAACCGGCCGAGAGGTCGGCCGAGAGTTTTTCGTCGCGTCGAGGCACGCGCTCGCCGCAAAATTAACCCTTTTTGCCCGGTCTGCCTTAAACCCCCCGAGGGAACAATACGGCGAGGGCAAAGCGCAACCAGTCCGTAACATCGTCCCGATAATAAACAATAATTAAAAACAATCCCCTCGGGGATCTTTGGATATTTGCATTCGAGGGGATGATTCTCCCCCCCTCCTTCGATATATCTCCGCTTTCACCAAGCCCCCAAGTTGTTGCTGTCGTGGAACAGAATCCGCTTCAACGGACGCTAAAACGTTTCGTTTCGTTCTTTCCGTTTCATCCATTCCTTTCTTTTCTTTCGCCGTTTATAGTATTTGGGTATGTATATATATATGAAATTGTGTGCGTGGCCACGTTTGCTCGCCGCGAGGGTGAAAAGGGAAATCTTTATCTGGATCCAGCCAGCCGTGCGCGCCGCGTGTTTTCTGCGCTTTGCGGCGGGTTCGTTGCTCTTACGCCACGCGGAGGAGAACGATCTTGCTTCTTTGACATCCGTTTCGTCTGCCACCGTGACGACCAATTCGAACAAAAATTGTGTAAAATTTATCCCGCTTATCATCCACTTTATCTTACGACGCAATGATACGAAGTGACGAGTGAAGCAATTTCTCATATGAAAAAAAAAACGCGAGAAGGGATTAAAAATTTGGCCGTCAAAATTATCTCGAGAGATGCACGGAACCGTGCCATTGAAGCCGCTTTTTGAATTATCCCGATATCTCGATCGGTTGTTGAGATACGAGCGTTCGAAGCGTGTCCATAGCGTTTAAGACGGCGTAATATTTACGAATTGGCTCGTGGCCCACTGACCTATATATTTTCCTGGAAACGCGTACATTACGCTCTTCCAGAAATCGTCTCGAGTTTGGGATAGGTCAGTGAGGCGAGGTGCGAGCAAGGAAGACAAGGACGGAAATAGTAAACGATGGAAAATTACCCTTTTCTTTGCACGACGATAACTCGGGAATAGGAAGTCGTATCGAGATAAATCGAAAAGGGTTTTAAAGGGCAAGGTTCCGCGCTTCCGACGGTCGTTCGCTCGTCCACCGGAAGTGATTGTTCTCGAAGTTATAGCGGTTTAAAGTTTTCCTAATTTTAATAGGATTTATCGCGTTTAAAGCGTGTACGATTGAAAATATTAACTTTTGTTCGCAGGATGATATCTCGGGAACCGGGGATTGGATCTGGATAAATGAAAAGGCGTTTTAAAGGACAAGGATTCCGTTCTTTTAACGATCTTTTATCCATCGATGGGGAGTCGTTATCTTGAGAGTTATAGCGGTTTAAAGTTTTCCTATTTTTTCGCGGGATTCTGAATCGAGTTTTAAGATAAATATGTTTATTTCTGAAAGAATATTGCTTGCAACGATCTCACTAATAATGAATATTGGAAAACTTTAAGTCGATTCCAAAAATTTTTCGATTGAAATAAACATAGCCGAACATCCTGTATCCATATCGTTTTATATAAAAACGCGTAGTGTGAAAAATATGTGTTTGCAATGAAAATTCACAGTCTAGTGGTTCATTGGCAGTCTGGGACCTTTGTTTAACCAGAGACAACAGGGGTGGTATCTGGAAAAATGGAAGAGAGTTTCATGGAAAATTCCTTGCATTTGGAATCCGTAGACTGTGAAAATTTTGATTCGCGTAGAGCGCATCGGAAGAGTGGATGGTTTCTTTAGCGTATCTTTGGGGAGGAAAACGAAAAAAAAGAGAGAGGAAAAGGAACCATTGAAAGAAGCAGACGCAATTTGTGTTAGAATATTTTAGACATAATGTTCAATTACGAGGTAACGAGCGTCCCGTGTACTTTACCCTCGTACTTATCGTTTTTGCCCGCCTCGTTTCAACCCCTTCGTTGCCCGCGAACATCGCCAGGGGCGCGTTTTATCGACAGCTATTCCTATGTGTGTCCTCGAGCTTTCCTACGATACGATTCCCCAAGATTCACAATCTTTATCAGAAATTATCTCTCCGGGGGTGGGCATGCAGCGGATCGTAATTTTTGTTCTCCTTTAACGATCCTCCCGTGTAATATAAAATATGTAATCCCCAACGAAACATGAAATATTCCCTCGCAAAAGTGAACGATGAAAACGGTACGAAAGAGGATAATACGAGAAAAATATACCAAGCCGAGCATCGCAAGTTTTAGATTCCATTATAACGAAACACGCCGTAAAAAATATTTTAAAGATATTGCTTACAAAAGTAAAAAAAAAAAAAGAAAAAAGGGAGAAAGGAAAAGAAATAAAGAAACGTGAACGTATAAGCAGAAGCGACACTAGAAGGGGAATAGAGTTCTTGCCGTAACTCGTCGCTGTATAATTCGTTGAAATTCGATGGAAAATTGTTTCGATCCAGCTAACTTTTCCCGAAAAGTTTCCCGGATGATGGCAAAGATAAAAGAGGGGACGAAGAAGGCGGGGGGCGCAATAACAAAGTTGGCGAAGTTTAATTGAATTTTCACGGCATATTATTGGACGTGGCGCGTAATAACACGCGTCCCTGTTATTAGGGCGAATTAAAAGAGCGTCTCCTATTCTCCCAAAATCGATAATTCTCCTCACTTTGTCCCTCGATATTTCCCCCTCCCCTCTTCCTCTTGACAAATTTTCTTGCGTTTACAGATCAAACGATAAACACCGTTTATTCCTCGAATTACACGTATGTATACAAACCTCGCATCTTGGGTTGAAATAATGTTCCTGTTCGATGAATACTTCGAGGAAGTAAGGCATCTTGAATAAATAAAACGTCGCTGGGACTGTTACTAGGGAAGCACGATACGATATTAATTAAGATCTATAAGGCGATGAGCAATAACGAGGGAATTTCGGAGGGAATCTCTGAGTGATTCGTACATATATATATATTCGGAGAAAATATTAATCATTTGGCAACGATTACGCGCGGCCTCCACTACTCTCGTAATTCTGAAGCCAAGATTCACCGATGGTGGAACAATTTGCCCGGGGACAATATGGAGTTACGGGAGGGGGAGCTTAGCGTGGCTCGAACAAAATGAATTATCGCCCCGTGTCTCGCGTGCTCGGGACAATTACGACAGTATTGCAGTTGAATATTGCAGTCGAAATCTTCTTTCCGCGTTCTAATTGCACCCTTATCGATCTCCCCAAGGAAAGGGAAACGCAGAGTGGAGCCATTTCTCGCGAATTTACCGCTTCGCGACACACCTTTTCCTTTTTTCCAACGAGGCAGAATAAAGTAGAGCTAACGTTCTTTACGACGCCCTTAATAATATTAAGGGAGATCGAGTGGAGCGAGAAAGATGTGTAACGATCTCACGACTTGGAAAAATTTAAAATGAATAAGAATCGCTCTATCTACCACGTTACTTACGTTGCTTCTTTATTACCGAAGAATAAAAGCGGAATACCGAGGAAGAATGTTCTCTAATAGATTTTCTTTTTTCACGAAGATACTTTTCGATCACACACGGTGGGCGGTCTACTTTCGTTAAAAATCATTCATAGTGTCGACTATCTGATCATCGTGCAAGCAATGACCAGGTGGTTGGATCGCCGGATGTAATATATCATTCCCTTAACAGCTTCTCCTCCTCGGTGATGTGTGCTCCTTGGGAAGGTGTAGGTATCGCGATGAAATTGAGACTTTGAAAAATTTTCACATTCGTTGCGCTACAAGATGGAAAGGGATTTCCAGGGGGAATTACGGGCAAGGATCGTGGTGGTGATGGTGGTGGTGGGATTCAGCGGTAATAAAAGACAACACGAGGAGGAGGAGGAGGAGGAGGAAATAATTCTGGAAATAAGAAATGCAACGATAAAGGGAGAATATTAACAGTTGAGAGAACAAGCTCGAGGGAAATTGTTGAATAAAGAAAGCAAGCTCGAGGAGACGAAAAAAGGAAAAAAAAGTCGCGTATTTGCCAACAACGAAAGGAAAACGATGTAAAGAGAATTTGAAAGGGAATAAAAGAAAGGGAGGGGAGAAGAGAGAGAAAGTAAAGTTGAAAAAGAATACTTTGACAATCGATAATTATTCGCAAAGAGGGTGGGCGCGGAATATCAAAAATTGGAAGGGTGGAGGACATTTGCAATTCGATTTAAACGGACGAATTCGGGGGAAGGTCGGTTTTTCGTGCAACAGTCGCGATTATTAAAATATTTTTGTTTCTCTCTTCTTTTTTTTCCCCTTTGTTTTTTCCTCCCCCCATTTTCGGCGATATACGAACGAAAACGCAAAACACGGAGCGGAACGCCGCGTGTCGACCATATTTAATTGGCCGTGCACTTCGATGCCGCGCCGATATATTTTCCGTTCCGCTCGGTTAGAAACTGCGGTCTGCGCGCATCAACGTCCCCGCCCCGACCGCAATTTTATCGCGCTCCGCGAAACTGTCGGCCGGCCCTTCGCGAAAAAATTCACTCATCTGCCCCCTAACTATTTTGGAAACCGATCGGATAAATTAAAACTCGAGGGGAGGGAAAGAAAAAGTAACGAAAAAATAATTTCGCCGACCATTGCGATTCCCGATTCTCGACCATATATCGAAAATAAGCCGTAACATTTTCGATTCTCAAACATTCTCAAACGAAATTTGCGACTAGGAAGTTTTCAGAACGAAGATAGGAAGGAAGAAAGATGTCCTCGGTTTATACTTTCCAAGAATGAGCGAATTGCCTCGATAGAATACTCGGAGGGAGAAAGAAAGAAGGGAGAAGGAGAGAGAGAGAGAGAGAGAGGGGATGGAATGGGCGTAATTAGGCCGGTAATGGTGATCAAATTACGATGTTAATTCGCGGCTCTTACGTACGCGAGTTAATAACCCGTGCATTCTACTGTTCATTGAAACGATAATACCTGCACGGTTGGTGTTACGCGGCTAATGACTACCGGCCCTGTCCTTAGAGAGATCATTATCAAAACGTGCGACCGAATAATTATCGAGATTCGGCCGAGCCGCTTTCGTTAATCTGCTCCCTTCACAATTTTTCTTCGCAAGTTTTCTCCCAAACATCAAACTTTTATCTAATCTCTATTTTCTCGAGTATTTTCTGGACTCCGTGTGCTCGTTATTAAAAATTTGACAAGTCGCATGTATCACGCGTCGCATTTTACAAATGCTTTCCTCCTTCTCCTCCTTGCCTCCTGGATTTCCTAAACTAAATTTCGACGGGCACGATTCATCTTTTTGAAGAATCATCACACACACCTTTTCTCTTCATTCGGACGTCGAGTCGTCGTAAGATACGCAGTCGTCTCTTCTTTCGAGATAAAATCCCAAGGAATGTGTAAAGCGATGAAAAGTGCTCTTATTACTTTTAAAATGACTAAAGTATCATTTCTCCTCGAACGAGATCCTCGCACATCTACCACTTTTTACCAAATGTCCCGATTTGCCGCGCGATAATTAACCGTTCCTCCGTTAAAGAAACGGAGCGATAAAAAAACAAAGAGGATCGTGATGGAGGAACACGTATTCGGTATAAATTTTTTGGACCGCGATATCCCCGGGAGAAGAGTTGGAACGTTTCAATCCGGGCCGGTTGTTATTAAGACGGTCCCTGAACGCTCGAATTTTTCCGCAAAATGAAGCCGCGGAATTGGGACAGGCTGTGTGTATTCCGCGCACGTACGAATACCTTATCGTTGATTGCGCCGATCCCCGACCGCCGTATCATCGTGGAAAATTGTATTTAAAGGCGGTGGTTTCTTTTTTCATTCCTTCCCCTCCTTCTTTCTTTCTTTCTTTTTTCCCGAAAACGAAGAAGAAAGAGAGAGAAACTTTATATCCCGGAGGAAAGAGACGATCGAAGTTTTGAAAAAGTTCTTTTGCCGAGCGAGAGAAGGGGTGGTTTCATGCGAGAGATATAAAAGTGCGGCCGCGTAAGAAAACACCCATCCTCGTTATCCTTCCTTCTCTCCTCCAGATTCACGGCTAATTAACCAACTTTTTCGGCCGAATGTTTGGAACGGGATTTATTTATTCGAGGGATAAAACGGAAATGGTCATCCACGGAGGGGTGGGAAAGAAGGGAAAAAGGAGGAGGAAGAGAAGACGAGGGGAGAGATGTAACGGGTTCGTTTCCAACTTCCTACGCACGTTATTAAATAAATTATTCGTGGACAGCGGTAAGTGTTTATCAACGTTACGGGGTTGCGCGTCTACTAATGAACCGCGAAACTTATGCGCATATTAATCACGCGTTTCGCATGGAAGTTTTCGTTTCGCCGTGTAACGCGTCGCGGTTGACAAGACGACTTGGACCGCGTCGAGGAACGGGTTCGTTAGAAGTTGACGCGGGTTTCAGGACGAGTCGCGTGTAAAATCGCGAAGGAAATTTGTGAATGGTATCGTCTGGAAAATTGTTGTTTCAAACTTTTATTTTATTCGAGGAAGGAAGACAGTTTAATCGGTGCCTTCCATTATTTCCTCCTCCTGTTCATTTATAGTTTAAGAATAAAAAAAATGATATTCGTTTAAAAATATATGTACATATATTTTCAAGATATAACGAGGACATTATTACGCAAGTAACGATCCTATTAATATTCTGATATAATAATTTCTCTTAAGTTAAAATTACCGAAAGGAGAGAGAGAGAGAAACAAGTAAGGAGTAAATTTCCCCGTGGATCCAAAAATAACTCGGCACACCATGGTTCTCGGGGGTTGAAATTCAATAACGCGAGCCATACAGGGTGGCGCAAACTTGTTGATGTCGTTAATTTCCATCGTGTTAGGGATTAGTGTTGCTTCTCTCATAATCTATGCACTCGTGAGAGAAGAGGGGGAGGGGTGGTTAAGAGAAATGAGACGTGAAAGAAGAGGTTGGTTGGAAGGCTGAGGAGATAACGCTCAAATCGATGTCCCGACAATGTTGTTTTAGACGTGTTCAAAGGAAGACACATACACGCGCGTCTCGTGAATGTTATGTCAGCTTCTGGCCGCCTGTCGGCCCGGCAAACTGTATAATAATGGTAAGCAAACACACGGGTGCAGCGGGTGGCGGCCACCACTCCTATAGATTCATGAAAAATGCATTTCACGGAGCCGGATGCCGGTGGACGCGACACCTCGTCGATCACTCTAATCGGCTCGCGAGGAAACGTGAAATTGTTTCGCCCTAGAACGTATCCAATTCGAATTCTTCTTCTTCTTCTTCTTCTTCTTCTTCTGAGAAATTGCGCGCGTTAGCGTTCTTCTTCGCTCTTTTTCATTCGTTTTCGATGGAATTTCTTTCGTTTAGATCGAGTTCACACGAGTTTTTCCACCTCGAACAGGCCAAGAAATATTTTTATAGATAGGTTATTCTTAAATGACGTATTCGTATTTTTCTTTTTCTTTTTTTTTTTGAAAGGGAAAAGGTTCGGGATGAGTTAAGGCGCGATAATATTTGTACAGTATTTCGTGTTAAAATAAAAAATTAAGGTACGAGTCAACATAGTTCACGTGGTATGGATTTTCAAATTATGGATCACCCGCGAATACACGCATGATTTTATTTGCTCTAAAAAAATAACAGATGACTCTTTATTAGTTTTCGATAATTTGACGTTATTTTTGTATAAATATTTATATAAATACTTTTTATTATTAAAAATTCGGGGAGAAAGAAGGGAGGGGAGACGAAATCAGAGAACGACGATCGAAGCCGCGAGTTCAACCTCGTTGATTAATCGATCGCCGATTTTTTAGTTTCGTTTCCTCCTTCGTCCGTTACAATTGCGCCCACTCTCGAAAACTCGCTTCCCATAACTAACGTGTTAAATGCTCCGTAACTTTTCGAAGCGGGCCGTCTATTTATCGAGTCGAGTGTATAAACCGAATCGAACCGGGCAGATTCGATTCCATAGAGGGGTGAAATAAAATCTGAGACGAGATATTTCTGGTTTGGAATTACCAGACTGGACGAAATAGTGGGGGGAGGCGAAGGTGGGGGGGTATATGCGCGCGGGGAGCAACATTCGGATCGTGTATCTCGATATTCGTGGACGCGCATCGGTTCGTTCATTTGCTATCTCTGTGTCCACGCAGCGGCTCTCTCCATTAGCGCGTATAAATTCGCGGTCGCTCATGATTGCGTAATAAACGCGCAAGAGGATGTATATAGAAGAAAAAAGAAAAAAAAAAACGACGTATCAATATTTATCGGCCTGCCAGCAGAACCGGAATCCCCATATATCCTGGCGATGAAGTTGCGAAACGACTCGAATCGAGCACGGCCACGGATTTCGAACAAGGCATTCGAAAACGAACACGCGTGGCACGTGGATCATCCCGTGTAATGGCGGTTATTAGTTAACGAGCAGCTGATGGAATTCTTTTGTGAACTTTGGATCCGATGGAATATTAATATTTCGCTCGAATATTTCGAAATATATTCGGGGAGGGAGGGAGGGAAAAAAAAAGGAAAAAATATCGATCGATCGATACGTTTGCTTTATCGAACCCCTCTGTTTCTCGTCCAACGAATAACACAGAAAATGGGCGATGGCTTGTTCGGTGATTACTATCGGCGAGGACAGAAAGGGGGGAAAAAAAGGAAAATGGAAGGAAAATTATAAAACGTTTGTTATTTTTCCGTGATAATTTATTTGCAATTATATTTGTATACAAATATTATACATTTTTCTACGGTTGTTTCTTTTTAATTCTTTTGAAATCCACGGTTTGTAATGATAAATTAACAATTTGAGAATTGTTTACTCGTTGAGGGCCGAACGTTCGCTTCATCTACTGCTTTTCCTTTTTTTCTTTTTTTTTTTTTAAGTCAAACTGGGTGGCTTATTTCCTCGGCGATTCCCTCGCATTTATGGCGATTTATCGGCAACAAATTTCTGGGCATCGTTCACCCTCGCCGTTTTCTTGAAACTATGACGTGGAGAGGCGCAAACGACCGAGATTTGTCCACGGCCGGGTGCGCGAAACAAATTGCCCGATAATCAGCAGTCGCAAATTGTGTTCTATAAGCTTAACTTGCTCAATCTCTTTTCCTCCGTGAAAAAGTTAATCGGCCAGGAATCGTTAAGGCAAGCTGAAAAACCTGTTAAAACTTTTTCCAAAAACTTCCTGTCTCCACCCTTTCCCTTAGATACTGGCCACCCCATTCAACCCTTCACGCGATACAATTTCCAAGTACAATACGATATTTCTACGCGATAATTTATCCATAAATTAAGATAAATTCGACGCGATAGTATTTTTATTCAAGTTTCAACTCGAGCCACCTCCCAATTTCAAAAGCAAACTTTTTTAATCCCTTCCTCCTCCTCCTCCTTCGTTCAAAATTAAACACGTGAGATATATAAAAGAAAAAGGGAAAAACATAACGAAATTATTGTTGTAAATATTTCAATAACGCTTGCACACGTGTCTTTATCACCATTATGTTAACTCGTTCGCATTAAATATAATCTCTCTCTCTCTACGAGTAAAAAAGGGCGAAGGGGAGGGGTTGCCAACAGTTTTTCCAGCATCGAATTATCCGTCAGCCGAGTTCTCATTAAGCCCTTTACCGGAAGAAGAGAGAGTGCAACGGGCACTCAACGTGGCTGGTGCAGCGTGGATTGGATTTTATGAAGATTTATCGGTATCCGGCAACGTCGCGGCAACGAAAGCTTCAAGACAGAAAACAGCGCGAGCCGAGGAAAAAGATACTGACTCGTCGTCGAGAGGAGAAGTTGGCGCGGCGTGGATGACAGTTTTGCGGATGCTGGACGAAAAGGAGAAACTTTGAAACATCCGTTTGCCGGATGACAAGTTGGATCGATGGCCATGGTCGAGAATCTGGATCACGTTGGGTTAAACGTGAATCGAACCAGGACCGCCCAAGAAGGATGTGTTGGATGTCGTTTTAAACTCGAGCCAGTTTCCGTGGAGATGGGATCTATACACACACGTATACACACACACACACATACGGTAGGGGGAGAGGATGGGTCTATCTATTCTACATTGTTAGGTTTAGATTAAGTATTAGGTAAATTCAGGCGTGATTCGTGTTTGGGATGGGCTTTGATACTGAAATTTAGAACTGGGTTTAAACATAATTGAATTCTAGATCGGTGTAAATTGCAAGAGGATATATCCAGATTTTTCGTTAATTTTCAGTAATGATTAAATAATTTTCGATCGCAAAAATCTTCTTTAGAATTAAAATATTTTCCTAAAAACTTGCGACGGTAAAAATTTCAGTTTTAATATCAATTGGAGCAGCGCTTCGTTTAAAAATTTTGAAAAGAAACTTTTCTCTCGTACGAAGTCAGAATAATATTCAAGGTGTTCTGGTGTATCTTTTTAAAGGCATATAATAAAAAAAGAAAAAAAGAAGCCAGGTGCCACGTAGCGACCCTATCGTTTCTTCGAGGTAAATGTACGCGGCTCGCCTCCTTCCTTCCTTCCTGCTCTTTCTTCCGTTCTTGAAAGGAACGAAAACAGAGTTTAAAGGGGGATCGTGGCACGAGTCGCTCTTAGGAAGAGCTTACGCGACTTCGATGTAAACTGGCGTTTCGAACGGCGGCTTAAGTCGAGGATCGACTCGGCCGAGCCCTTATTTTAAACACAGAGTGGCTTTGCGGGGGTTGAATACAATGGCTCGGCGAGCCGGCCTCGTGAATCGGAATTTATGAAGATTTATCGATAAACGCAGCCGAGGAATCTAAAGCGCGTGAGAGTGGAAACCCGAAAGCGGAGTGCGTACATCCTCGCCGAAAATTGGTAAACTTTTAAGCCGAATTTTTCACCAAATTTCCTCCACCGAAGTACGACTCTTTTAAATTAACGCGCCGTAATTTGATCGTCCAATCACGAGAGTTCGAGAGTTCGTGGAAAGAAATTATGGGTTAATATTTCTTTCGAGAGGTTGGTGCAACCCCTATATAAGGACTGTCCCCCATTCGCTTAAATTACCCGGAGACACGATCTTGTTTTGATCGCTGCGTCATCAATTTAATTCTCGACAGCAGTCGCGTACACCCTTAACCACTTATTAAGAACACAGGATCCGCTTAATGTCATATTTCGTGGCAGATGACACTTAATGTCGAATAAAGCAGGCATACGTCCCCCCATTATAAATTAGAAGGTAGAAATTTAACCAAACTTCTCCAGCTTCGTGAATGGAAAGATAACGATATCTAACATGATTTATCTCAATAATCTCTTTTCCCAACGTTCAAATAATTGTCCCATCCCTCGTCGTTATCCGTGATACCTACCCTCGCAGAATATGATCACGTAATTATTTTAAAATGAATCAATTTCAGAAATTATCGAAGATAATAAGATATCGTGCGAAAGATGCTTCGCTATCGTTGAGAATCATCGTGGGTTTTGAAAATTTCCACAAAAAAAAAATCATTCCCTCGCCATAGAAGCCGCAAGAGATAAAACTGTTGGACAATCGAATCGAGCAGATAATTAAGAATTAAGAATTGGAGGGCGTCGGTGGCCGCGCGAATTTCGCAAACACCGGCCAATTAATTAGCAGCCACTGAATTAAGCCAATTGATCGAGGGTCTGGCGGCGAGAGTGGCCGGTTCCGTGAATTGAAATTGATTAGGAGGGGCGTTTCTTCTTTTCGTCTTCGTAGAGATCCCTCTTCGTGATTCTTTCGGGCAAGAAGAGGTTCGTTACGTTATGACGGGCGAGCGACGAAGGAACTCCATTAGATCCGGAAAAACTGGAGCTCACGGACAGGTTGGCTCCAGTTGTTCGAGTGACTTCGAGGCACTCGGACGTGTTGCCCCGGCAACATCGATATCGGAGTTGTCGGTTTGTTTTTTGCGGAAATGTAAGGAACATTGTTGTGTACTTGGATCCCCTTGCAAGTTTTTCGGCAACGATGGCCGAGGTAAAGGGATTGTGCGGTCACGTTACACTGCAAATACTTGTATGTAATACACGACAAATATATGGATTATGACCGATTATCAGGTAAGAGGATTAAATATTTTTTATACGTATTTTTATAGATAAATTAATTTTTTTATATTTTCATAGATATTTTATGTATAGATTTATTCATAGAATTACAATATATATTTTTGTGTTTCTAATTTTTATATGCATAATTTTACATACATTTCATGCTTTTTCGTATATCTTATATACGTTTTATATGTATTTTTGCATATTTTTTATAGTTTCTGAATAAATGGCAACTTGGAAACGTAAAAAGTGAATATAAAACGAGTAATAAGTACGTTTTCACATGTTACAAATATATTTTATATATATTTCTGTATTTTTATTTCGTATATTCATAATTTTACAGATATTCTCTTTATAGTTTCTGGATTAATGGCAATTTGAAAGTATACTTAAACATAAAAGTATAGTAAGTATAAAATTTATAATTTAGAAAATAATTAAATATCTTTTAAACTAATGGTTTTTTACTATAAGTAATCTTATATATTTTTACAGAGGACGTCATGATACACCCATTGGTTTATTAAAAAGTATATGATGCTATTTAAAACAATAAAATTTGATTAAGTTTTTTACATCCATCTACGAAAAAGTTGAGGACAGCAGAATACAGCCCTTTCGAAACCAATCAACTTTTATCCGAAGCATTTTTTAACATTATGAAGACTAGTATTATAAGTACATACAAGTGCAAATATAAATTAATTGTTAATTAAAAAATATGTATTATTAATTGTAAATTATATTTAATAAACGTTATTTTTCAATAAATAAATAAATGAGTTTTTTATTTAAAAGCATTTATTCCTAAGCCTCCCAATCCTTTAGATTTAAGATAAATTAAGTATAAATTTATTAAGTATAAAAAAAATAAAAATATTTTTATTATATTATATTATATTACAAATACAAGTTCAAATGTAACTAAAACAATTGTTAATTAAAAAATATGTATCATTAATTGTAAATTATATTTAATAAATATTATTTTTCAAATAAATGAGTTTTTTATTTAAAAAACATTTATTCCTAAACCTACATTCCTTCCAGTCCTTTAGAATTAAGTAAAATGTTAAAAAATGATTCTTAAAAATATCAAAAATTCGCAAGGTAAGTATATAAAAGGTAAGTACAAGGTAAGTATAAGTTTGAATTGCCAGGCGCTTAAAATTTCGGTTTGTATATAAACATTGGTCTGTTTGTTTATATTTTCAATGTTTATTTACATTCTGGGTCTGTTTATTTACATTTTCAATGTTTATTTACATTCTGGGTCTGTTTATTTACATTTTCAATGTTTATTTACGTTCTGGGTCTATTTATTTACATTTTCAATGTTTATTTACGTTCTCGGTTTGTTTATTTACATTTTCCAATGTTTATTTACAATTTTCAACGTTTATTTACATTCTGGGTTTGTTTATTTACATTTTTCAATGTTTATTTACATTTTTCAATGTTTATTTACATTTTTCAATGTTTATTTACATTCTGGGTTTGTTTATTTACATTTTTCAACGTTTATTTACATTTTTCAATGTTTATTTACATTTTTCAATGTTTATTTACATTCTAGGTTTGTTTATTTACATTTTCCAATGTTTATTTACATTTTTCAATGTTTATTTACATTTTTCAATGTTTATTTACATTTTTCAATGTTTATTTACATTCTGGGTTTGTTTATTTACATTTTTCAATGTTTATTTACATTTTTCAATGTTTATTTACATTCTGGGTTTGTTTATTTACATTTTTCAATGTTTATTTACATTTTTCAATGTTTATTTACATTCTGGGTTTGTTTATTTACATTTTCCAATGTTTATTTACATTTTTCAATGTTTATTTACATTTTTCAATGTTTATTTACATTCTGGGTTTGTTTATTTACATTTTCAATGTTTATTTACAAAAATTTTCGAAATTTTCGAAAATTTAAGGCCTGGGAGTTGAAATTTCGGTTTGTTTACAAACATTGGTTTGTTTATTTACATTTTTCAATGTTTATTTACATTCTGGGTTTGTTTATTTACATTTTCAATGTTTATTTACAAAAATTTTCGAAATTTTCGAAAATTTAAGGCCTGGGAGTTGAAATTTCGGTTTGTTTACAAACATTGGTTTGTTTATTTACATTTTTCAATGTTTATTTACATTCTCGGTTTGTTTATTTACATTTTCAATGTTTATTTACAAAAATTTTCGAAATTTTCGAAAATTTAAGGCCTGGGAGTTGAAATTTCGGTTTGTTTACAAACATTTGTTTGTTTATTTACATTTTTCAATGTTTATTTACATTCTGGGTTTGTTTATTTACATTTTCAATGTTTATTTACAAAAATTTTCGAAATTTTCGAAAATTTAAGGCCTGGGAGTTGAAATTTCGGTTTGTTTACAAACATTGGTTTGTTTATTTACATTTTTCAATGTTTATTTACATTCTCGGTTTGTTTATTTACATTTTCAATGTTTATTTACAAAAATTTTCGAAATTTTCGAAAATTTAAGGCCTGGGAGTTGAAATTTCGGTTTGTTTACAAACATTGGTTTGTTTATTTACATTTTTCAATGTTTATTTACATTCTGGGTTTGTTTATTTACATTTTCAATGTTTATTTACAAAAATTTTCGAAATTTTCGAAAATTTAAGGCCTGGCAGTTGAAATTTCGGTTTGTTTACAAACATTGGTTTGTTTATTTACATTTTTCAATGTTTATTTACATTCTCGGTTTGTTTATTTACATTTTCAATGTTTATTTACAAAAATTTTCGAAATTTTCGAAAATTTAAGGCCTGGGAGTTGAAATTTCGGTTTGTTTACAAACATTGGTTTGTTTATTTACATTTTTCAATGTTTATTTACATTCTGGGTTTGTTTATTTACATTTTCAATGTTTATTTACAAAAATTTTCGAAATTTTCGAAAATTTAAGGCCTGGGAGTTGAAATTTCGGTTTGTTTACAAACATTGGTTTGTTTATTTACATTTTTCAATGTTTATTTACATTCTCGGTTTGTTTATTTACATTTTCAATGTTTATTTACAAAAATTTTCGAAATTTTCGAAAATTTAAGGCCTGGGAGTTGAAATTTCGGTTTGTTTACAAACATTGGTTTGTTTATTTACATTTTTCAATGTTTATTTACGTTTCCAATGTTTATTTACATTCTAGGTCTGTTTATTTACATTTTCAATGTTTATTTACAAAAATTTTCGAAATTTTCGAAAATCATTTGTAAAATACTTACCTTTACTTACCTTTTGTTACTTACCTTTTTACAGCTACTTAATTAATTGTTTTTCAACAGTTTTCTTAATTCTAAAGGTTTAAGGAATATAGGAATAAAGGTTTAAGGAATACAGGAATATACAGGAATAAGGAATATGGATAATAGGAGCATAGGATCAAAGGAATATGGATAATAGGAGTATAGGAACGTAGGAAAATTCGGGATGGTAAAATATGGATAATAGGAATATGGGATCACAGGAATATTCAGGATGGAGAAATGTGGATAATAGGAGTATAAGAACATAGGAAAATTGGATGGAGAAATATGGATAATAGGAATATGGGATCACAGAAATATTCAGGATGGAGAAATATGGAAAATAGGAATATGGGATCACAGGAATATTCAGGATGGAGAAATGTGGATAATAGGAGTATAAGAACATAGGAAAATTGGATGGAGAAATATGGATAATAGGAATATGGGATCACAGAAATATTCAGGATGGAGAAATATGGAAAATAGGAATATGGGATCACAGGAATATTCAGGATGGAGAAATGTGGATAATAGGAGTATAAGAACATAGAAATATTCAGGATAGAGAAATATGGATATAGGAATATGGATTACAAGAATATCAGGATGGAGAAATATGGATAATAGGAATATAGGAACATAGAAATATTCAGGATAGAGAAATATGAATAATAGGAGTATAGGATCAAAGGAATATTCAGGATGGAGAAATATGGATAATAGGAATATAGGAACACAGGAATATTCAGAATTAAGGAATATGGATAATAGAAATGTAGGAATATATAGGAACTTATAGGATTGATGGATACGAATGATAGGAAAATTGGAACACAGGAATATATAGGATAAAGGAATATAAATAATAGAAGTAAATATTTTATATACTTACTTTTTTGGAATTACTATTTTCTGCGATATGAAATATTTTCCAATTTTGTTTTTCTAGAAATACTACTTATTGTTCACTTACTTCCCTTTTTTTATAGTGGCACTAAAAATTTATTGGATTTATAAAATATTAGAAATATTTATCATTTAGATATTTACCATATAATTATTTCAATATTTTCTCATTTTGGCGCAGATTAATTAATTTTTCTTTCATTTAAGTTGATAATTAAACTTTTGATAATTTTTAGAAATGAAATCAATTCCTTGGAATCTCCGGAAATTACGGGAATGAAGTCAAAATACTGAAAATTTCCAAATAATCGAATTAATGAATATTAATCATATATTTATCGATTATATACTTTTTTACCATTTTTCCTAATGTTACCATTGTTTTAGAGATTTAAAATACTTTTTCCATAGCTTACACAAATCTGTATTTATTTCTTTCATCCTTTTCTTCTGTCACGAATAAAGATTTTTAGTCATTTTAATAATTTTTAAGTAATTCAATAATATATTTCAGTACTGTATTATTTAGAATTTTATTTGCTTTTAGTAATAATGAATAATAATAAAGTAATAATAAAGTAATTATTAAAATAATACAATATTAAAATAATATTAAAAAATCTTTAAAATAAAAGTTAAATGGTTTCGAGAGGGGCTATTTACTTTTTTACATATATAAGAAGCATTTATAAAAGTGAATATTGTTTTCTTAAATAGAAATATACATTTTTTAATACTCCAGTCGAGATATCTTATCATTCTCTATAAAAAAAAATTAAGGCGTACATAACAAGAAAGTTATAAAAAACAGTATAAAAAATAATTAAATTTAATTAAATATCTTTTAAACTAATGATTTTTTACTATAAATGGCCTTATACATTTTTATAGAAAATATTAAGATGCATAGATTGGTGCCTTAAAAAATGTATGATGCTATTTAAAAAATAAAATTGAAGTTGATAAGCTTTTAATCAGCTTACTTATTAAAACATTGAAGAGGCCAGAATGTAACCCTTTCGAAACTGTTCAACTTTTATTCGAAGAATTTTTACGAAGAATAAACGAGATTTAAGAAAAAAGATATAGAAATTCCCTGAAAAAAGAAAAATTTTTGTCGAAAAATGCGATTTCGTATTAGGAGAACACGATACGATAGAAAGGAGGTCGATAGAAAAATGTTTATATTCTCATTCCAAGAATCCAAACGAGTCTAATATCGTCGTGGTTAGACGATAAATGCTTCGATTGGCAATAAAATTAGTTACCAATAAATCTCAAATTTCTTCTTCTCGATCTCCCTAAAAATCTGAAACATAAAGAAAAATATCATTATCAATATTATACATTCACAATCAATCCCAATAAGATTCACTTCCCCCTCTCCCCAAAAAGAACTGTCAACGAAACTTACCTCAGAGCTCGGCGACGAGGGAAAGAGCATCGCAGATGCAGCGATGCAGGCGGAAAATCTGGAACGACAGCGGTTGATTGAAATTTATCAAAGCGGGACCTCGAACGGGATCCCGGGGTAAAACGTAAAGTCTTTAAGAGGCTCTGGCCGAGGGTAACGCCCACCGATGCACATTTCATTAGAGGGATAGTATCGGCAGGGCGTGCACGACACGTCAGGAAAGGGACAGATTCGAGGAAGACGGCGGGACGGAGGATTGCGATGGAAGGGAAACGGTCGCACGATTTCCTGGGGCGAGAGAGGTTACCCAACTCTCGAGGACACGGGGTGACATTGTTCCAAAATGCCGCTTGGCCCTCCGTTGCAGCTGCCGCTCGTATTCTGGCATCGCTTCACGCGATCTCCTCGTTTTCTTCCCCACCGCTCGCCGCTCTCACCGGGTGGGGAGGGGAGAGGGGAGGGGAGAGATCCTCGTCTCTTTTTTTCCTTGAACTCTCCGTCGATCGACCATCGACCACGGCCCCCAGGGAGAGAGGGAGGACTCGCTCGAAAAAGCGAGTATCCCGGAAGAAAGGGACTCGAGAGAGTATTTTCCGTGCGTATTCGCAAAGCTTTAAAACGTTAAACTGCGAATCAATCTCTCTCCCTCTTCTGCCAACGTTCCAAAGGGATCTCTCGGTGAGGAAAGAAGTATCAACAACCAGCATCTTTCTGTTCTGAGCTTCGTTCAACGGTTAACCAGCAACAAGGATCCTCGGCCCGGGTTCGAAAGGACAATCCTGACGTGGAAGTTCGCGACGGAGAAGGAAAATCGGCGTTGATTACTTACGAGAAAGGGAATTCTTTCCTGTCCCCGATCCCTCCTCACTCTCAGTCCAGTTTTTCGGGGGGGGGGAACTTCGCAGCCCGGCTCTTTATTAAATCCGCAATACGACAGTGGCGAAAGTTCCCTTCTTCCTTCCTTTTTCTTTCGCTCTCTCTCTCTCTCTCTCTCTCTCTCTTTCCCTCACCCACCCCTTCAGTGTCGCGGAACGAGAAGGGTGGCGGGAGGGAACACCACCTTTTCGCCACCTTGACGATTGCGGAGGGAGAATCGAGTTACAAAGAAAATTAATTAGACGTCGAGCCGACTCGTGTACAGAAGAAGAAAGGGGTGGTTGAAGGGTGGTGGTGGTTGGCAACTCGTCGCCACTCTCTCTCTCCACGATCGCGAGCCGGGATTTCTTTCCGCGTCCACCGGTTTATTGAATTTCCGGCGTAATAGCGGCCGGGAAATCCGTTTTTCACAGGCCGTCCCCCGGAATTTATTGCTCGATTAGCGATAACTCTCGTGGCAATAAAGAGCCTCGTGTGTCGCGATTAATGCCGTGATTTCGAACTGGAGTTCAAACTGCCGTTTTCGACGGATCGAGGCCTTCGAACGTTTGGTTTATCCCATTGGATCGTGGGAAAAAATATATATATATATAATTTTTTATTTATTTATTCTTCTCATTTTTTTTTCATCTCTAATTTCTCTCGAATTTCGCGACGCGTTTTTTCGAAAAGTGGAATGTAAAGCGTGCACGGATGAAGTACGTTTAATGTCCGCGATATCGATTTTTCCGGCTTTTACCGGTTCGAGCTTTCAAATTTGGGGGGAAGGGATGGTTTCTCGTGATTTCACTCGTAAGGGAACTCATATTTGTTTCCCTCTGCGGGGAAATTATTAAAGCGTATTTTCTACCCCTTTTTTATTTTCTACCCCGTATCGTGATTAAAAATCGCGAAAATTTTGAAACAATTTTTATATAACGTTCTATAAATATTCCACGTTTCCAAAAAGTTTCACAATGGATAAATAAATTTTGCATAAAAGTAATTTATATATTAACGGGTCGGGGGAAATGGTAGGAGGAAAAAAAAAAAAAAAGAATTCCGGTAGAAAACTCGGACGATCGACGACCGACGACGTGTCAAAACAACCGGACCGATAAACGTTCCACATTTTACACATGGGATCAGCCTTGTTTTCGACTGTTCGAAAATATTTAAAGAATCTGTCGTATCTCTTTGTCGCGCGATCAACGACAGATGAAACGGGTTAAAGCCGCGCGATCCACAAGCTTCTATCCATACCGTATTTTGTTTAATAAAAACGGGCCCATTGCCGAATGCTTTGATGGGCGATTGCGTTCCGTTCTCGATATTATAAAAATTAAAAATTGCCGTTCGATTTCATAAAGAAGGGAAATAAAAAAAGAAAAAAAACTGGTCATCCTCGAAATGACGAACGGCCAGCCAGAAAATACGATAATAATTGCGCGCGTTCCTTCAACGCGTTCATTCACGCTACATTATTTCATTTTCGATCTAGATTATAAAATGCTTTATTGTCAAACCGTCGATAAATCGTAGGACAACGAACAACAATTCGCGTTTTATTTAACACAATCAACCCATTCCCAGAATAAAACCATCGTTTTTTTTTAACTGTCCTATCGATCAATCGTCCCGCAAACACACCGATCCCTTTGTTAACGAGTTCCTCGGTTGTATTCCTCGAACGGGGGTGGAATGAATTATCCTCGATTGTAGCAGGAGAATTCCCTTTTCTTTCAATCGTAAGCGAGATAATAATACGCACTCTGTGATTTTTCACTTTGAAACTTGATAAGAAATCTTGGCAAGAAAGAAAAAGAAATGGTGAATCAAATCTTTGATTTTCTTTTAGAAAATTTAGCACTAGTTCTAAAAAATTACTGTCTTAGGGATATTTTTAGAAATATTAGCGAAATGTGTCCACAATTTGTAGGAAAGAATTATATAAATTAATCTCACATATTATTAAAGAAGGGACGTTTTATAATGGATAATGTGTGGTATGTAGATTTTAAATACATCGAATCAGTTTCGAAAGAAATCATAGAATGTAGAAGAATAAAAAAAAAAAAACAAACGCGGAAGAGATACGCGTCTGTGGAATTTTCTCGTTTTCTCTTTCTTCTAAGAAAGCCACAGCAGGGTCTTGTGAAATATTCCTCGACTCAGGATATCTGTCGCCGTTCTGGTAATTAAGTGGGTCGGTCGAAACAACGTCGAAGAATTGGCCGACACATGGGTTGGTCGGCCATCTTCAAGGGTAGGAAATGGATTTCTCTCGAGAACCGAAAGGTTGTCCATCCTTATATACAGGGTGTTAATACATTCATGGAACATTTGGAACATTTCGATATTACAAATTAAAATATAAATTGATATTCGAAAATTTTCGATTCACCTTTATTCATGATAAATTTAATCGAAAATCAGGTTTCTATTCAAATTCTTCAATTATATACTCATATTTTTCTTTCTCAAAACTTGTTCTTTACCCTTTATTATTCGAATAATTGTTAAGAACTCTGCAATATAATAAACGAACCTGAAATTTTTACACAGCAAATTTCTCTTCAAAAAAAAAAAAGAATTAACACCCTGTATAAGAGCACCCTTATTAGTAGAAAAGAAAAACGCGATAAGTCAGTCACCGGTCGAAAATTGATCGCTGGCTCAGCAGCTGGTGGTAATTAGCGGCGGAGCATTGTCCCCGGGCTAATAGATATTCGTCGGTCGTTTTGTTCGGGGGATACGTGGTCGTTAGCCGGTTCCTCGTGTCCTGGCTCGATAAATCGTTTCCATCGCGGGGGCACAAAAATGTGTACGCGAGAACGTGTGTCGTTTTCTTGCCCGTGAACATGTCCTTCGGCTACGGGGTGGATAGAGGAACGCGAAGGAAACGTTGGAAAAACGTTGGATACGGATGGAAGGGAGAATTAATTGGCGCGCGAGATACGGATCCGTGGACACGTCTGGTTCTCTCACTATTTTGGAGAACACGTTCCTTTCTAGGGATAACATATATATATATATATAAAAAAGAAAAACATCGTTAGTCACGGGTGTTTCGAAGGGCGCAGCTGCTCATCGTTGGGACCGAAAGATGGCCAACGATTGTGGGGAAGAGAAAAGTTACGTTTCGTTGGATCCAAGGTTTGTGAAGAAATTATCTTTGACTACGGTGCGAATACACGATACCCTATCTTTTTTCTTTCGAACAGGTGTATGGAGTTTTTGGGGGAGGGGGAAAGGGAAAGCCATCGATATTTATGGGAGTTGAAGAGGAACGTTTAGATTGTGAAACGTTGGCTTATCTTTGCGATAATTAAATGTGTCGTGACAACAGAATGTATAAAACGTATTTAAAATAATACTTTTTCGATGTTTTCGAAAAGGATATTCGCGCGGGATGGAATGATTTTTCCTTGAGACAATTTTTAATTTTAATTTTTAGGATAAATAGTATGATGCGCACGTGCAAATCTCCAAATTTATGTGCTTTCTCCTCGCATACGATGTGCGATATTTGCACAGAGATACTGTAAATTGATACAGTATCTCCGCGATACATGGAGACTCTAAATCAAAGCTCCAAGTAGCGGCACCGATTGATGCAGCGACGCCAAGAGTCGCGTGCAGGCATTTCACATTTTTCAATAGGGGGCCGAATCAAAGGTAAAATATATTTCGTATATCCTCCCCCTCTCCCCTCACGACCGAGATTTACGACCCTTATCTCCCTAAATTCCTGTCGATTCTCTCGTCGAGACGGTCCAACATGTAAATTTTAACGCCCCACCGATTTTACGATCCCCCTATATCATATCACACCCGAACTAACGTATCCGAACCGACATACGGACACAATTTTCCAATCAAGCTTATTAAACACTCTCCGTCAACGTAGCATAAAATCACTACAACTCGATATTCCCAATTTTAAATCGTCTTCGACATTATCGATCGATCGATCGATCACTTGGAAAACTTTTCTTAACATTCCATCTACAACTTTCGACCAGTTCCACTTAACCGAACTTAAATCACTGACCGATCAAACGCTTAACGTTCTAACGTAAAGAGATCCAGAATATACGAAGAGATCTGGCCCCCCCGAAAAGTTAAAAATTTCACGCGTAAGATCCGCGCCAAGTTTGGGGGAAGGAGGAGGGTGGAAGGAAGAAGGAGGAGGGGGGAGGAGCGCGTCCGAGGTAATGATGAGAAAGCGGGGAAAGTTTCGATGGGCCGTTGCATAATTTTCGCCGTTTTCGCAGTGGCGCGTAGTTAAGTTGCAAAGAAAATTAATTAGGCGCCGGAGCGGCGTGCGATGCTCGGTGTTGTAGCCGGTATACGCGTAGCGCAATCTGAACCCTCTCCCCGCGGACATCACGCCGAGGGTCGAAAGCGTTGCTTATTATTAGCCGGTAGTTCCGTATAATAATAATAATAATAATAATAATAATAATCGTTGATTCTCTGGAGGGTGGCGCGGTTGTGGAGGGTGACTGAATTTTCGAATAAAGAGCAACAGGGGTCGTAGTTTTCCTCCGCTTGTGGGGTGCCTTTTTTTCTTCTTTCTTTTTTTTTTTTTTTTAATCCCTGAAAAGTACGATTTTTCTTTTAACGAGGGTATTTATCGAGGGAGGGGAAAGAAAAAAGTCTTTTGACTGCTAGTATTCCGTAATATTTATGGTAGGCGTATTATTATACACCTGGCTTTCTTTTTTCAAAAGATGTAAAAGATATAATTAATTCGAAACAAAGTGTAAAATTTTACGTTCGACTAATAAAAGTATTTTATTTTGTAAGCGCGAGAAGGGAAAATGTTGTTGTGGGAAAGATGAAGAAAAAAAATATATTTCGAAATAAATTATAAACGAAATTTGCAAAAAATAATAACGTCGCACGTAGCTGCGAGTGAAATGTGTAATTAAAGAATCATGCAACTACGAATTGTATAAAAAAGTAAGCTGTAAAAAGAGATCCAAGTGGATTTTATTAGCGCTTAAAGAGAAATCTACCTACCATTGTCCTCATCAAAAAACTTATACCTAGCCATAAAGAATTTTTTTTTGTTTTTCAACTTCTTCGAGTTGAAAACCTTCAGAACCTTCTCCTTTCTCGGAATCGGATTCAATTTATTTTTCCCAACATGTTATCCGTCAAAAAATATCATCTTCACCGAAATTCCTCCACGGGTATCTAATAATCACCATTCAAATTAACCAATTAAATAATCAATAATCCCATATACCAAATAACGGAGGAGCGTTATTATAAGGTCACGGAAGCGCGCTTTCGAAAGGGTGGCCGTGATTTATCGCGTGTGGCGGAAGCTCTCGTCATTCTTCCCCGCGAGATGAAACACCAAACTCCTCGCGAGCGCGGGGAACACCCTGTACATACAAAGCACGATATTCAGCGGTGGAACACGTCTATCCGGAATCTTGAAGGGCTTCAATAATATCTGCGAGCTACTTCCAAAGTCTCGGCAAAGTTCTAGCAGTTTACGATACATGCTTCGAGGCAACGTTACCTACCTTCTCGATCCACTTACGTCCACCTTCTCCCCTCGTCTCTCTCTCCCTCTTACTCTCTCTCTCTCTCTCTCTTCCTCTCCGTTATTTCTCGAGCCTCCTCGATCTTGGAAAGTCTGCGGTCGCCGCCTCGTCCATAAATTATCTCTCACCAAAGCGCGTACAATGGCGGCTGAAAGTTTTGCGGTTGATCGAGGGGAGAGGGAGCTGGGAGGAGAAGAGGGGTGGCGCCACCCCTTCGATCGTCGCGATTAGCCTCGATCTTCGATGCGAGGCGATAACGGTGGGGGTTAGATAGCGGTTGACTTCTTGGCCATTGAGATTTTTCGAGAAGGAAGGGGGGAGAGGGGAGAGGAGGAGAAGGATGTGCTGCGTGACACGATCGGGAACACGATAAGGGGTTTGATTTTATATATGTAAGAACTTTATTGGCTCTGAACTTTATTGGTTCGCGATGAAAAATGCAAATCCGTTAATTTTTCTTTTTTATTAATTAATTAATTAATTTCGCTTTAAGAATTATACTTTATCGTTCAACAGTTTGGAGAAACAATGAGAAATTTTAAATAAAATAAACAGAATTAAGTTATTTTCTTTAAAAGAAGAAGGAAAAAGATAATAATCGTTCGACTTTCGAAATAACATTTTTCACGTGCTCTGTCACGGTGACCGTGGGATTTTATCATTCCGCGATTTCCCTCAACTTATCCTACCCTCTCTTTATCCCATAGTCTTTTCTCGCTTCGACTAATGCGCTTACACGCAACGTGTTCAGAATCTCGAATACATATATATATATATTCTCCGCATTTTTCCGCATAGAAGAAACTACACGAAGCTTAAAAAAAAAAAGAAGAAGAAAATAACGTGGGCGAACCGAAAGAGAAAAAAAAAGTGGAGAGAAAAGCTGAAAGGAAAAATATAAGCGTTCGAAAAAACGAAAGGGAAGAAGCCGTGGAGAGCGAGGGAGAGGGGAACTCGGTCAATCTGTTCGAAGGCGTGTAACGCGGAGGCGGTAAACGGGTCGTTTCACGCGTGATTTCCGCGAGCCGGTTATTAAAAGTTGGACAAGAGCGTGCACGGCGCGGAAACTGCTTTTTGCAGCCCGCGTCGAGTGGCTTTTTAGAAAGTTGACGGCGAAACTGCAGGCGACGGGGCAGGCGAGAAGCGTATCGCGGGAAGCGGACGATCGAGTGGGGGTGGATCCGCAAATTATTAACGAGGGGCCAGCGGAGCAAAGTTTCGCAACTGGGTGACGCGTTCACCCAACGCTCGATGGGAAATTTGACGCGAGTCGCGATGAATGCCCTCGTTATACTCGTCGCGACGCTGCCTATAATTCTCGCGACACGCGTTCGAACGTGCCACGTTCTACGAATGGATGATACGTGGAAAACCGGATTTCCCGTGGAAAAATAATTATTCTTGAAACGGGAGAAGAGGCCGCGTCTGAAAAACGAGGTATAGTGGAAATTGGAAAGAGGTCTTCGTAAAACGTGAATCGGAATTTTGAATTCGATTCGACGAGGAAAGTGATTAATTAAGCGTATATAGACGTCTTTAAATGTTTTTATTCTTTAAATGTTGCAGAACTTTCGACGAAAGCGGAGGACCATTTTGTAGACCGAAAAAATTCGTGATATTTTTGATAAAAGAATTAATTATCGAGGATACGTTAAATATTCTCTCGATATCGTAGAATATTTTTGCCGGTGGAATTTTGATAATTATTTTCCATCATAAAATTACACGGGGACGCTTTGAATATCGCGGAACGCTTCTTTGGGCCGGAAGTGGCCACTTCGTGGCCCGAGAGAAAAATGATTATCGAGGACATATTTTACATATTCCACTCTCTATTTCGATAACGGAACAAAAGATTGGCCAACTTCTTTGCCACGTTGTTCTATTTCAATTTCGTATGTAAAATGCATGACACGTCAGTGATGTCATTCGAAAAGGTTAACGCATGTCGAATGAATAAATCCTTCACACCTCTCCCGGGAATAACCGAGCTAGATATTGAAAATTCTAATTCCACAAGCGACTCGCGCGAGAAATTTTCAATTTTACCAATTCATTCGCCAATCCCTTCACCGATCATCATCAACATCACCCGCGATCTTTACACGTTTTCGCATTCGACTCGATTTTTTTATCGATTTTATCGATTCGTTCGGACATATATATATATATATCGAAATTACCCAATTATCGACCGATCTTCAGATGATTGAAACTTGAGAAATTTGGAAAGGGGATGGGGCATTTTACGATCCGTGAGTCCTAGTGTCCATTCGAACGCTTTAAAAAAAAAAAAAAAGCGGAATTTGCGGCGGCCCGATTTTACGATCCATTCGGGGATTTATTCCATCGAACGATAGTGGAACGTGTCGTTCGAACGGGGAGAAACCGTGTCGTTCGATACGACCGAGAAAGGTGTTTGGTAAATGTTTCCCAAAATGTTTCGTTCATCGTGTGTGGTATCGTTTTCCAAAGAAACTCCCGATTCTTCTTCCTTTTTTTTTCTTCCCCCTTTCCCTATTTTTTCCCTCGAATTCGGTGGAAAGAAATATTCCAATCCCGATGAATCCCTTCCGGGTTCCCAAAATTGAAAAATCGATGTTTCGCGGGGGAAAAGAGAAAAAAAAGAAAGGAAAAAAACAAATTGAAGGGAAAAGATTTCACAGGCGCATCTCGCGCATCGGGCGTGTTCGAAACGTGTTCGAAACGTGTTCGTACAATACAAGCCGGCCGAATCGGGGCTTTTATTTACTCTTCACGGAATTCATTCGTCACCCGCCAAACGTGTAAAAACACAAAAATCGGAATCGCTTTTCGTAACCTCGTTCGACGTGGCTATTAATTCGTTTGAAATCACGGCCGGATACACCGGGCCGAATATACGACAACCGGCGCCGATTTTCTCTCGAAAATTCAAATTTTCGGCAAATCACGGCCTCGGCTCCAGGAGCCAATTTAAACGAGCCTCCTCCTCCTTTTTCTCCTCGTGGTATCTTAGACTACGTCCTAGACTACGTCCTCGAGTATTCTATTTCTTCCTCCATTAGATATTTAAAGAACGACACTGGGAGGAAGTGAGGAGATCATAGGTGAGGAAAGAGGGGGAAATGAAGGCGAGCGGAAGAAACTGAAAGGAAACTTCTTTCAAAAGTGAATAAACAGGGGGTAGGTGGGGGCGGTAGCTGGGAGAAATTTTGTAATTAACCTGAATGAAGGAGGAAGGAAGAGGAAGGAGGCGGCGCGGCTCGGTTGAAAAATATATTAGTATCGAGGATGGTCTGGATGGTCTGGTTGGGTGGGTCCAGTGGATCGGTGCTCATAGATTTAAGAGAGAAAATTAAAAACTCGTTAACAAGAGGAAAATTACGAAACTCATTAGCGGGAAGAGAGGGAACAGCGGCACGGTCGTGTATATATAAGGTTAAAAGGGTAAAGAGGAAAGTTTCGAAACGATTTTTTCCAGTCGATATCGAAGAGATATACGCGTCTCTTTGTGCGCCGAGAGCATTAGGGAGGTGGAGGTGGATGGAGGACGGGGGGAGAGAGAGAGAAGAAAACAAATATCGAGCAACAAAACGTGGGGAGAAGCGGAACCCCTCTCTGCCCACGCAGGTGTCCCCCTCCTCCCCCTGTGTGTCTGACTGCGTTGGCTTACGGCCACGAATGCCAATGTTTCAGCCGAAAACACGATTTAGGGTGGAATAATCCGTTCGGTAAAGGTCTCCGCCTATCTTCGTCCGTTCTCTTTCTCTTCTTTTTCTCTCCTTTCTGTCTCTCTCTGTTTCATTTTCTTCGCAACGATTCCAGTTGTTCACGGCCGTTGTTGCCACGTGTACACCGCGTGTGCGAGATCGAATTTAATTTAATTTAAAAAACGGCTCCCACTTGATTTATAAATAGATTTATAAATAGAGCAACGCGATTGTTGGAAGCGAGCATGGGATGATTTACCGGGAAATCAAGCGAATCTGCGCCCGAGGATCGATAATCGATTTTCTGCGATTTCTTCTTTTTTATCGCGACGATTAAAAACGAAAGTGAAACTAACTTTCTTTCCAATAATTGTTTCCCCTATCCCCGTTTCCTTGTTCCGATTAATCAAAGGTGGCACGCCCCGTCTTATTCCCTCGAAACACAGATCACAAAGTTTAACATACAGCTGGAAGAGCGAGAAGAGAAGAGTTTCCAAGATGATCCTTCTCGTAATACATTCTCGTACACCAGCCTCGGGGCGACAAACACGGAAAAGGGGACGTCGTGGAATTAACTCTGTACTCACTCTATTTACTCAAAAATGTCGGGCAACGTCGAACAGACGACTTCGAGGTAATCGGTGGAAGGGGGGGACGTCGTCTCGCGACGTCACGAAGAAATTTAATTAACGGCGGGGGCCCCCTTCGTTGGTCGGTGAGCCGTTAATTCGGATTCGCGAGTGGATTAACACGTTCGAGGACAAAAGATCGGGGAGGAATATCGTAACGAGATTCTTAGGATTCCGTCCGAGGAAGCGTCTCGCGGACAAGGGCGGCGGAATCTTTGGCAGGGTGGTGCGGAGGGGAGTGGAAAGTTCCTTAAGCGCATTTGTACTTTTCGCTCGGAACTTTTGATGTGCGCCCCGGGGTGCTCTCGGCCGCGTGGAGGGCTGACTGAGGGTCGAGCGGAGCCACGCGCCGGTTTCGACTACGATCGTTCTTTTTTCTTTTCTTTTCTTTCCTTTTTTTTTTTTTCTTCTTTCTTAAGGACGTTTCTTCTCTCTCCCCTTTAAGAGGTCCAGTCTCGCGAGACGAGATTTTCCAACCCTCGTAAGTGGCTCGAAGAGGAAGGGCCTTGCAAGTTTGATCGGCCTGAATTTTTCGAATTTTATCATCGAGGGAAGATGTTTTCGCTAGGAAGGATCGCTAGGAGGAAGATTTATAAACGCCGTAAACTTTTCATTAAACGTCGCGAAATATATTATTTTCCAGTTGAATAAAAAAATATATATATATGCGTAACTGTAATGCAAATCCGTAAGGGGAGATTGAAGTGGATTGAAGTGAATTTTTAATTTGAGAAAATATTGGACGGAATGAAATTTTAATAGAAAAATCTGTACTCCTGTGAAAAAACACCCTGTTAATTTTCATTTCTGGGAATGGATTGAATTACTTTATTTATAATCCCTCTTGTCATATAACAATTCAATATTAAAAACGATTAATATCTGACAAACTATTACATAACTTCTGTTCCTAACAACATATCTTATTCACACATTGGTCTCATTCGAAAAGAAACTTTGGCTAAAATTCTGATATACGATCCAACCTAATTAAAAAAAAAAAAAAATTGAACAAAATTCCAATATAAATAATACTCAATAATAATAATCTCGTTAATCTCTTATATCTATCTAACGATCGAACTGAAAAAGGAAAATCATCCACAATATCGAGTCGACAAAGAATCACTCCTCCAAGAATAAGCTCAACTTGAAAAAAATAAATCTCAATACTACTCGTCCGCAAAGGGTTATACATATTCGATACCCATATTCCACCTACTTCGATCAAAAATAAATAAATCTATAAATTCCTCCATGAATAAAACTTTCCTTTCGACAAAGCAAAGCAAAATACTCCGTTTTACTCCACCGATCTCGTCCGATCTTCTCATCCTCGAACGCTCCTCCTCGCAACCTTCGTCCTCGTATCGAAGAGTCGCAGAAACTCGCCGTGGATGGATTTACGAGGCGACGTAACCGGCGCCCCGCGGGAACTCGGCGCATCCTGTCCTCGCGAGTGGAACGACGGCTGCGAGAGAGGAAATGAGAATGTCGCGAGAGAGAAGGGGGGCACGTCCACCCCTCGGTTGCGGTTCTTCGGGGACCTGGCTCAAGACCTGGCTGCCGTTAACCCTTTGCGGCTCGATCCCGCTCCGGTTATTGCGTAACTATTTTCGACAATGTCCTCGGCCGCGGTTCTTCGGGGACTTTGGGACCCACGTAATGGCCACGCTTTGCGGTCCAATTTGCCGCCTCGGTTGCGGAACCACGCGATCGACCTTTATTTCTCGGTTACCATTTCTTCTTCCTCTTTCCTTTCTTTCTTTTCTTTTTTCCACGAGAATTGGGATTATGACGAGGGTCGGGGATTATGAACGGTTGCCGACTCCGTTCGATCGCTCGATCAACGTTGAGCCGGTTTGCTCGAGGTTTGGATAAAGGTGTTCGTATTTCTAACCAATCCTTTTGCATCCTTTCGCTTTCGTTTTAATTCAATTTATTCGGTACACTTGATTCGTTCGTCTCGAGAAGTTTCGGAGTTGATTAGCTCGGCGAATCGAAACTTATAAACGTACCGTAAATTTTCATTATGATGTCAAGAGAAAATTCGAGCAACCAACGATATTACCCTGTCGAATTTGAATTTTCCTCGCTAACCCAGCGCGTAAAATGGATGATTCGAAACAAGACTCGACGGGCATCCAAGGAACATCGTCGACGAAAACCTAGCTAACCAAATCCATCCATAAAAACCGGCGGATTACCGACGTAATCCACTTTCGAGTTACGGCGCGACTATTAAAGGGTTAACTTTAAGGCCCTCGTCGCCCAAGTTTCTCAAGAGCTTCTTCCAGGCTCCATTGCGGTATAGGTTTTCGGGTGTATCGATACGATAAAAGAGGATGGCTAATTTCGTCGCGAATGGAGGCCGGAATTACCGTGCATCGTCGCCAACCACTGTATTAATATCGAGGCGAGTACACGGCGAGGGGAGATATTTGCAATTCAACCGAGCCTTGCCGAGCTCGAAAACGTAATCTCTGTCTTTGGAGTTGCCTCGAACGGCCACTTGCTCGCTCTTCTTCCATCGTTGCATTTCAAATTATTCATCGAAATGGACTGGAGAAACGCGATAAACACTTCTACCTAGCTAATTATCCTCGACGAGTACCGTGGATTGGAATGGATCGCTCGTTAAAAGTCCCTTACGGGATGTTGGATTAGAATTAGACGACCGTATTCGATCTAGGGCGTGAAAATTGACGTTCCTCTCGTCGAGGAACCGTTTCATTCTATTCTACTTAGGTATCTTGCCAGGTGGATATTTTGAAGATCAACAATCTCGTTCGAAAGAGGTCGAAAATTTTAACTCGGAAAGAGTTCGGAAAGAAGATGAAAAATATGCACAAATCAACTCCCAATTGAGGCAACCGACTCGAAACCAACGCGTCAAGTTCTCGAGATCATCCTGATGGAAAAGGAGCTCGGGGAATCCGGGGATGAAACGAACGCGTCGGTACGTGAAATATTAAACAGCGTTTCCCCGATGGGCAAAGGGCGGGGGTGGCGGCGTGCTATGCGTTATTATTAGCGAAATTAGACGTGTATTATTCATTCTTACCGGACGCGTACAATTATACGGGGAACGCGACGCCCTCCTATCTACCGGTCGCCTCATATCTCGCCTTCTTTTTTAAATGAGAATTTCCGCCAACAAACAACCGTATGCGCCGCGTTAAGCTACATTAATTATACGAGAGCACAGATACCAGAGCGCGAGAACGGCCGCTCTCCCCTATCCTTCTCCAAGGATAAACAGTGGAGGAGAGATCGCGAAAATAATTTTCGCATTACGTTGCGAACGGCAATCTATATCGCGCCAGCCTATTAAATAAACGCGAAATTATAAACGTGCTTTACCTTATCGGTTGCAATAACGGTTTGCTTTCGTTGTTTCGCTGGTTAAAAATTCGCGAAACTACGCGCATCCAAATGAGGATTCGATCGGTCAAGCTCGATGGGTAATAAATATCTCTTTTTCGTTGTGGACGAGGATTTTTCGAATCCCAAAAAAAAATGATAACAAGTTAAAATAGCAAAATAGTCGTTTCTAGTCCGTGATTAAACGCGATCGAAATTTCATCCGGTGCACAATTGGACCAGTTGTAATTTCGATCATTACCGTTCAAGAGCTGCGAAATGACTCGCGATCGTTCGAGAGGTTCGTTCCATTTCCCTAAATAACTCAATCAGCTGTTCGTCAGGTATATCTCCCGTACACGCAGAGAGAGAGAGAGAGAGAGAGAGATCGTCAAGTTTCCACGATCGATTTTGAGGTTTCCTCTGCTCGAGACAACGCGTTCGGGGAGACTTACGCGTTCGAAAGTTCCCCATCGTGTCCCCCTTCCCATCGACGATTTCGAGTACATCAAATAGAGAGAATCGAATGTGGAAACTACGATTTCTGCGGATTCTTTTATTTACCCGGGGAGTAACTTCGCCGCAGCCGTTTGTTCCTACCTCCGGTGAAATGGAGATTGACGTTATGGGATCCTGGGATTTGAGTTTCACCGACTGTCATCGGTTTCCTTTCAACCAGACGTTGTACGAGGGTCGTATACCCGGTCGGATACGATGTTTTAGCCTCTCTTTCCGCCGAGAAATAACACGCTTGGCGAATTTGCGAATATCGCCGCCCCCCCGATCATCTCCCATTTTCCAATGTGTTATTGTTGAAAAAAAACAAGAGAGAGGGGGGAAAGGGAGGAAAGGAAAGAAGAGAAAAGAAGTGGGGAGATTACGTTGGAAAAATTGGTTTCTCGTTTTAAACTTGTACAGCAATTTGTCAGGGACGGCGTTCCTGGAGGAAAATGACTTTCGAATGAAATTATCCTCGCGTTTCATTCGCTCCATGAAGTCGTTTAATCTTTATTTCAACCTCTTCCCCCCGCCGCCCACGCTTCCAACGCTTCCCTCCCGACAGAACACCCGTTAAGTACCATTTCACCTGTTAAAGCGGCGAGCCCGGGATTTGACCCGATTCGAGGCAATTTGTCTTGTCCTTAGTCAATTTACGTTTTTATCGCGGACTTTGAAAACGCTCCCTATCAACTTTTCTCTCTCTGTCCGCCCACTCCCTCCCCCTACCCCCTTCTTTGTAATGTGTTTTACGAGTTTCAGAATCGCGGTTATCCACCGTGGCTACCACAGGTGTACACCACACCAGCCCTTTTCGTGGTATCCAATCTCTGTCTTCGGTTCTTTTTCTTTTTCCTTTACGCGCTCGAATTAATCGAGGATGGATCCTCGATCTCGTTCACATCGCGTCAAATCGTCGCATCGCGATTAAACGGGACACGAATACAAAACTAGAGACAATTATTTATTCCCCTTCGTCCAAATATTTCTAATCTCCTTTCCACGTTATGCGTGTATAAACATTGTATCTTCTAATGGAATAAAAGAGCGTTACTCTACGAAATTTTCGCTGAAAAATAATCGTGGCCACTCTCGCCAATAATACTTTCGCGAAAAAATTCTGCCCAATTAAAATTTCCCTTGGAATTTTTAACTTCCTAAATGAAAATAAATTCGAAAAAAAGTATCCGTTCATTCGAGAATTCAGAGAGGAAGAGCGTAGCGTACGTTAAATAAAACTGGACGACGATTTGGATTCAAAGTTATTCCCCTCTTCTTCCCTCCGATTCCGCGACACATATTTCGTGACTCGAAGCTCAAGGAGCATTTCACCCCTCCCCCTTCCTTCCAAAAGAATCCATCGTCAAAGTCAACGCGCCCACGTCGCCTATCACCCTTATCACCCGAAAATTTCAACTATTCCGCTCGTTTCCGTATTCCTCCGCCGCGGATAAGGCGGCTTAAGCCCGCAAATTCTGCCCGCGTCCCCACGAAACCCGAAACTTCCCACCCCTGAACGTTTCCCCGCTTCTTCGAATTCGAGTTGCTCCAACTGCAGAGTGGAGAAGAGAGAGAAGAAAGGAGAGAAAAAAAGTCGGAAAAAGAGGAGTTTGCGACGGTGACTGCATCGTCCGAGCAATCCTTCCTCCTCCTCGCCCCTTTTCCTCTCTCTTTCCTCTTCTTTCCGTGCCGGAGAAAGTGAATACACACTCACACACGTGTAACGGCAGGCACGTGTAGGAACGGCCGCGTATGAACACGCGCGAGAACGCCAGGCGAGTTCACTTAGCCGAGGAGCGCGCAGTGCGCGGAGTGCCGCACGTACGCGCTTCACGATGGCAAATGCATAATACATGATCGCGGCGCGCTGCAGGCGGTCATGTTTAAGGATGTGTACGGAATATAACGTCCGGGGGGTGCTTCCTTTTTCAGGAAAATGAGATTAGAGATTGGCGCGCGCGCGGCCGTGTGCACGCGCGATCCTGCGCGCAATTTTTCCGGGCAAGGACGACTATTCTCCTTCTATCTCGAGAGAGAGAGAGAGAGAGAGAGAGGTTTCAGAGTCTCCACGTATGCGAGCGGCGTAGATCTGTAGCCGAATCGACTCGGTCGTATCACGATGCCTTGAATAGAGACAATGAAGGATGGATGTTTTTTCCAACGAAAACGGGGGGGAAAGATTGGAGAGATTGATTTTGTGTTTGATCAGGAACATGGGTTTTTGATGGGGATTTAATGTTTGGAAATTTGTTGTATCGTTTATTAACGTGCAGATTTTCTTTTTGAGAAAATTTGGGTAGAATGAGTTTCTAGGATCGGTGTTGTAAGGCCAAATTTCAATTTTCCTTTTTTCCCCGTTGTTTGTTGCGGACCAGTTCTTATTTCTTCGGTCGCGATTTTCTTGAAGGATTTCAAGTTTTCGAAAAGTATCGTCGGCAGCCCAATTTTCTGTCCTTACCACGTTTTTTCCTATATTCGTTGCGCAACCAGTTTTCGTCGTAGCCTTCAAGGGATTTAAAGTTACCGGTATCCTTCATCCTCCGCGACCCAATTCGCTTTTTCTACTTCCCCATAGATGTTTCACGTCTATGGCATATCCTATTTTCACGTCGCTTCCCCGCGATTCAGCAATGTCGCTCGCAAATAGATTCCCTGCTCGTGTTTCTTCCTTGCCAATAGTATTTCCCCGGAGCATATTGCAACTGTGTTATTTAGAACCTTGGAATCATTTTTCTTTTCTTCGAATAAACCGATCGATTAAAATTTGAGAAAAAAGAAAACGCCAATTAATATCACGATCGGTTCTTTACCTAACCCTATAACGTGTTCAAACGTTCGATTAATAAATTCGTTATACTCATACGAAGTAATAAATAATGAAATTTCATAAAAAAGGAAAAAGTAACAAAAGAAGAAACAAAAAATTCTTTCACCAAAATCTATCCAGGGGATTGAGAAAATCACGCCGTTGAAGTCCTTTTTCGTTTTATCCCGATATCTCAATCGGTCGCTGAGATATAAGCGTTCGAAGCGTGTCCATAGCGTTTAAGACGGCGTAATATTTACGAATAGGCTCGTGGCCCACTGACCTATATATTTTCCTGGAAACGCGCACATTACGCTCTTCCAGGAATCGCGTCTGTCGCTTGTCGAGTTTGGGATAGGTCAGTGAGGCGAGGCGCGAGCGAGAGATCCGAATAAGAAAGAACTGGGAAGGAGATAATAAACGATTAAAAATTACCTTTCGCTTTACACGATAATAACTCGGCAACCGGAAGTCGTATCGAGATAAACGAAAAAGCGTTTTAAAGGAGAAGGTTCGACGATTCTAACGATCTTTCATTCGTTCACCGGAAGTAACTATCTTGGGAATTATAGCGACTCAAATCTTTCTAAATTTCAATAGGATTTCGATCAGTTTTAAGGTAATTGATTAAAAATTATTCTTTTCTTTGCACGATGATAACTCGGCAACCGGAAGTCGTATCGAGATAAACGAAAAAGCGTTTTAAAGGAGAAGGTTCGACGATTCTAACGATCTTTCATTCGTTCACCGGAAGTAACTATCTTTGGAATTATAGCGACTCAAATCTTTCTAAATTTCAATAGGATTTCGATCAGTTTTAAGGTAATTGATTAAAAATGATTCTTTTCTTTACACGACGATATCTCGAAAAACCGTTTTAAAGTGCAAGCTTCAATGCTTTTAATTATCGGCCACTTGCTATCCTCGAAGTTACAAAAACGGTAATCAAACTTATAATCCAAACCAACAAAATTTCGTTCCGAAACAAAGTGAATTTTTTCCGAAAAGAAGAAACCGCAAAGAGGGGAAAAAAGGGCGCGCCTTGCATCTTATCCTTTTAACAAGAATCGATAGAACAAGTTGGGAAAGTTCGCGTGTTCCCAGCGCGTTAGCTGCGTGCGGTTCGAAGTTTTAAACAGGATTGGTCGGCGTACAGGGGGCGTTTATTCCCTCTCCCCTCGTAGTTGGCCGAATTTATTCCATGCCTCGTACCTCCTCGTACGTTCTCCGGAATCTCGCGGATCGCTATATGTGTGTAGCATGGATGATAAGGACTGATAGATCGAAACGTTTCGCTCGATATACGCGGTGAATACTTGCGCGGCCGCCACTTTAATAGGATCCCTCCCCCCACCCACCTTTTCGAAAAGTTTCCGCGCCACGGCGAGAAGAATAATCGAGCCATATATTTAAACTCCGGCATAAAAGTCCGGGATGCAGGTCTCCCCCTGAGGAGGAAGAGGAGGATGCGAGGAGGAAGAGGAGGAAGGAAGGAATGACGAGAGCAGTTAGTATCGCTACATTTGCGGGGAAAGAATGAGAGATCGTAAAAGTCGCGAGGACGAGGCTCTAATATACCCTGGCACGTTGGTGCACCGTGGAGCCGGCCACGGGGTGACGGGATGCTCCTTTTTCCTCTTCAAATTTCAACCGTTCCGAGATTCGATAATTTTTGTCGTTAATGGAGCAAGACCTAGATTGTAAAATGCGAATTTTTATTGCGAGGAACGTGTGTTATATGCAACTTGGTTATCGCCGTTACGTAGTAGTTGAAAGAAATATACTTGTAATAAAATGTGAAAAATCTTGAAAATTTGATATCTAACGAGAAGATATATCGGCCATCGCAAATTACGTATCTTACATCATCATCGTCATTTAAGGTTAATCGGAATTCATTACGCAGAGAGTTTCATATACATCCATCGACTTCCCAACAGAGAAACAAGACATCCTGAAGACTCCACCGAATATCTTCCATCGAGAGATTATTAATATAATTAACCAGAGGCAAATAATGTAGCAACGTCCCATCCGATTTATATCGAATCTATCTCGACCCGTCTCCCCCATCAAATAATATTATCGTACATAATTAATCAAATCGAAACATTGTAGCAAATATATGCTTCATCCTCGCGGTTGATTTCCTACCCCTTTCACTTGACGGATGATAATTGTAAACGAGTCGGACGCGATATAGGGGCCTGTATCTTTGAACAAGCGTGATGGATCATAATGATCGGCAAAGTTGACGCGGCATCGGTTAAAGAAGAAGAAGAAGAGGAGGAGGAAGAAGAAGATACGTATTACCGACGAGACGGATGTCGGTGAAATAAATTTCGGGCCCGTGGGCCCGCGGTGTCGCACCTTCGACCAGGCTTTATCTCGAATAAAATTAACGCGCTGACGTTCGACCAGAGCCGGCGGAAGTTGTCGGATGTTATCATCGGCCCTGTACAAGACACCGCTGCAACCACGTCGTTCAACCTTCCTCCTTTTTTCCCATTCTCCACAGGGCGAATGTCGCCCTGTCGCGTCGCGTGATAAGCTTCGTCCACTTTATTCCCTCCTCTTTCTTCTTCTTACCCCGATAAGCCCGGTAGAGTTAAAGGGGTCGGCGTTGATTCAAAGTTGCGGTTCGTGCAGTTGCGGCTCCGACGATTTGATGGATCGTTTAGTCCCGGTTTAATTGGGGTTAATACGTATCGTGTATCTTATTAATCGCTTCGTATTTCGCGTTCTTTCAATACGAATAATTTCGGATAATTATTTATTTATCTCGACGATTTATTTTTCTCTTTTTTTTTTTTTTTTTAGAAGAAAACTAGTTGAATTGGACGTTAAATTAAAAATTCTAAATTTGAATTAGATTAACTTAGGTTGATAATTTTTTTTAATAAACGACTGTCGAGTGAAACTTTCACAATTTAATGCGACGTATTTTAAAATTAAAAATCACCGGGGCGCGATACAGGGTAAATATTTACCCTGTTCTATCTCCTTTCTTCTATTTTTTTTAATTTAAAAAATATCCGAAAAACATCGGGGGAAAAATATCGTGGAATTAATTAATTCAAAGATATCGGTGAATCTGTTCGAGGAATCTCAATTTACGAGCCCGTTCATTGATAAACCAATTTCGAAGAAGAGGCGTGTATATAAAGATCGGGCAACAAAGGACGCTGGACGACACGATGGTTCACGTCGTATAGAACTTTATTCAAGTATTCACGAGGTTGAATTTCAAAGTCGTTCTCGCCGGCGGGATCGGGCCAAAGATGTGGAGTATCGGGTTCGAGAAAAATTTATTCCACAATCCTGGACTGGTTTGCAGGCCCGCCGATGCGAGATTCTCGGCCTGTTCGTCCATTTTTCTTTTTCTTTCTTTTTTTTTTTTTTTCCCCCTTTTTTTTCGACCGACGCGCGCTGTTCACGCCGACCCTTTGATATTTTAATTTCCGCCACCGCGTTCGAGTCGTCGAGTTCGGTTCGACGCGCCCGATTTTTCGTCTCGAAGAAAATTGCGAAACGAGCCACGATTTCGTACGTAAATTAGGAAATCTTTCTAAGGAGTCGAGGGATTCTTTTCTAAGGAGAAAAGAAAAAAGAAAAGAAAAAAAGGAAACTGAAAACGAACGATCGTTTTCCAAATTGGTTCGCTGGGACTATCTTTTTTTTCTTTTTCCTTTATTTTTTATTTCACGGTGAAGGGAGGAATTCGTGCGTTTACAGACGTAGAAAATTCAAACTCGTCGATGAAATATTCCGTTTTGAGAGCTTGAACAATCACTGTCGAGTTGGCGGAACTTTTTTTTTTCCAATTCGAAAAATTGTAAACTCTTTCGTCCTGTTGTCAACTGCGCGCTGCAAAATGATAGTGTTTCTGCGGCGAACTTGGAAGCTTCGATGAAAAGATATCGTATTATTACAAATTAGATTTAATTTCACGGAAGAAGGTTAAGAAACTTAATACTAGATCAAGTGAATGGGAAAAACACTGGAAACAGATATTCCAGACAACAAAATCTTCTCTCTAGGAAAATTGTAAATTGAGATTAATCCTTTTCCATTTGATCACGTGGACGTAATATAACGTAACGTAGAATACGCCATTTCACGTCACGAACGACGAAAAATATATAGCAACGTATAGCGGAGTTATGACGTGCCAATAAGTTAAGGAACACATGTTCATGGCCACCAGTTGCGTTTCCACATATCCACGATTATTTTTCGCCAGGGAGGGAAGCAACGGTGCAAACCGAGATAAAAGAGAAGGAATTAGAGAACGTGGCTCGAAGATGTTATCGCCATTTCTCCGACGTTTAATTTCAGGTTGGAACGTTCGTGGTGTTACGCGTTAACGGAACGACTCTCCTTCGGTTTCATTTGGGGAATAGCCACGGAGAGAATGAGAGAGAGAGAGAGAGAGAGAGAGACGTGTCCCTTTTCGAGACGCACCTTCCCCGCTGTATCGTTCTCGCGTAGTTAAATTCAAACCCTTCTCTCGATTCGCGCTTCCCTCGTCGCCGATGAGACGGCAATTTTCCAATTCATTTGCCAGACTTCGTAAGCTTGATTACGCTCAACGGCTCGGCAACGTTTCAATTCTCGATTCTCCCCCCTCCCCATAAACGAGAGGAGTATTCATCGAAGATTCGTATTGCTTTCGTACCTTCTTCTCGATTTCCGCTTCGATCGCGTCCCATCCTGCTAATTTCATCCTCTGAAACAACGTTTAGTTTTCGTGCCCTTTTTTTAATCCATCGCGAAGAAGGAAAGAATTGTTCATTTTTCGCGTTCAGATAGCGGACAAAATTATTAGAATCGTTGGCAAACGCGACGCTTCTCTCGCTCGCTTCCATTTCAATTCGAAAATATAATATTCCCTTTACGGGGTGTACGTGTGTACGTCCTCTCGTTCCTAAATCGGCAAAGCAAGAATCCTTGTGTAAGCTCCGGCTAGGAAATTACCATACGCTGGAAATGTCACTGCAATTACGCGTATTACTCCGCATTCATTATCGAACGGAAGGATTGATCGGGATCGGGGGCGCGCATTTAATTTGCATATCCCCTCCCTTCTCGAAAAGCATCGACGATCCCACGATACCGAAAGAACGGGATGGATCAACGTTTACCAAGCTTGGCCGCCAACAAAGCGACATTCAATCCCCGAAAACCACTTATCAACGACATCCCTGTGTCCACTCGGCCAACAGATTCCACCGTATACGAAAAAACAATTTTATCCCCGGTTTTATGTTCAACCCCTTGGCCGGCTGTTCCCCATGCAGCTTGCGTCCCTGTTTCACCGCTATCTGGCTTAATTAAAACGCCGTTCCCGCTGCTCTCATTCGGCCCGGCAAGAGAACAATAGAGCCATATATTCTTTTAATAAAATCAACCTTTCGGTCCTTTGGCGGAGAGGGTCGCCCCGATAAAACGAGTTCCAAACAGGCAACGCCACTCGAACAACGCCTTCCTTCCTCTCCCTCTCCTCCCTCTCGCTCGACCCTGCGAACGATATCGTAGCAGACTCGTGTCTCGATACGATTCTCGCGTGGAGAACCCGGCCCGGCTCCCCGATGTCGTTTTAATCTCGACTCGGCTTCGATATATGCGGCATGCATTATTCAAACGACCGGTAACGACGAAGCGTATATGGGTCCCGCCACTACGTCCAACTCTAACAATCCGTTGCCGCCGCTTTTCGCTTCGATCGTTTTCTTCGTAGATCGTTATTGAAGGAACCAGCATACTTTGGAGTGAGAGCGATTTCTGATGAAAATTGTACAATTCGGAGTCTCGTTGCAAGGAGTATTAGTTCCAAAATTGTCGAGAATCGTCATTCCGCGCGCGGTGGAAAGTTATTTCTCAAAGATTTCTTTCTTAACCCTTTCGTTATTATAATCGTATTATAATCGCTCTGCCTTTCTCTAGAAATAGGTGTTTTCAGTATTTTACAATTCGGTCCAGTCTCGTTGCAAGGAATATTAGTTGGAAAATTGTCGAGAATCGAAATTACACATTGGTCTGCGTAAGATGGCGAGTATTGGACGAATTATGGAATTATTTTGCGTCGAGTATATCTTTTGGAAATGTAGCAGATTACTCGAGAATAAAAAAGAAAAAGAAATCGATCTTTCTCGAGTGCTGCGCACATTTTTGCCGTGGCGGAGAAATCGCCCGTAGCGAAAGGGTTAAACTAGATTCGGACGGACGGCCCACTTCCCTTTGAGGGACGGATATTTAGAAACTTTAGAGAGGATCCTTCTCCACGATATTGTAAGGAACGATGTCCTGTCGTCGAGAGAATGGGACAGGAACAATAATTTTGCTCCGTGCTATCTCCAGATAGATATCGAAATCTTCGATCTCGTCGAGCATCGACGGCCACGAAACGGCGACTGGACGAGTTAAGACCTTCTAACTTTTGATAAGAGTTTCGTGACGATAGAGAGGAAGAAAGAGAGAGAAAATGGAGATTTAGTTCGTCAGTTTTCTCGTGTTTACGCGGTCGAGGAGATAAGAAGTGGGATCGAATACGAACAGGCAAGGGAATACACGATTCGTCGATTAAGAAATCGGAACATTTTCGAATAGATGGATGGATTGAATACCAATACCACAGCCGTATTATCGTGGTCGAATTATTCTGAAAATCACGATTATTATTTATAAGCTAATCGTTTCGAGCCAAACCAGCGAAAAATTTCTACGAGACACGACGCGACTTGAAACATGACTTTCCTTCTACTAAACTAAATTCAAAGTACAGAATGTAGAGCCCATATTTAAATCTTTAACATCCATCCATAAGACCAATCCTCTTCCTGCTATGCATCGAAATTCGGTGGAGCCGGTTGCAATCAGAACTCAGAACCAGGATGTCCCGATCTCGGTCGTCGAAAGGATCCTCGAACCGCCCACGCGATCCGTCGAGGTCCGTCTTGTGTTATGCTAATAACGTCGACGAGGGGGACAGCATCTGACGACGATACCGTCTCTCTCGACGACCCCCGGGATAAGATGAGCCGTAATTAAGGTGTCCTCCTCGGCCATCGAGCGGATTTCTTCTTGCCCGCTTTGCTAACCACCGTTACACCACGTCCGTTCGACGATGGAGGAAGGGGGAGGCGACGAACAACGGCGCAAGATCAAGGCGAGTAAAGTTCTTCTTGCTCGAGGGTTTATCCACACTCGAGGGATATCTTAATCGACGTTCGGTTCGGTTCGGTTCGGTTCGGTTGGGCACGGGCTGCACCGTGGAATCCGCCTCCAGGCGGATGGAAAGATGGAACTCCCGGAATGCGTTCCCCGGCTTAATTAAAGACTTAATCGGGGTAATTATCGTTATGCGTTTTCGCCGTGGAATGGCGGAGGAGAAGGGAGACAAGAAACAGCGAGAGAGGAAGGGGAGAATGAGAAAGTCCGGGGACAATCTTGGACGGATCGATTTGGCAAGTTGGCTGTTACGATAAATATTACGCGAATTTGCAATCTCGAAACGTTATAATCCTCGTTGATGTTTCTTCTATTCGACTCGTGAGAAACTTTGAGAAATATTTATAACGTTTCTATCGGGGAAATTATTTCTCTTGCGATAATGTAAATGGAGAATGCTTGGAAAATTAAGACGATACTTTCTCAAAAAATTTCTTCAAATTCCGCAAGGAATTCCCACAAGATTCCCAAAAAGACGGAGGGGAGCTACGACGAGGTGCAATATCGGTCGCGATACCAGCCAAATATGCGCACGAACTTATTCCTATAGCTTATATCGCGGTCGAAAGAATACGGTGGAACGATTCTCCTCCACGAGACGAGAGTTGGACGAGATCGGTGGAAGAAGGATCCATCCCTCGGGACGGATGGAGCAATTCGAATTCGCCGTTCCAGCGAAAATTTCGACTCCCCTCCTCGTGAGACGACGATGGGAGCGGAGGATGGATCGGTCGAGTAGTTTTTCACTCGGCGAATGAAGCGCAAACGACGTGGAGGATAATGATTAGCCCGTGGTGGTGGGATTCCGCGGTTAAATGCACGTACGGCTTTGATTGATGAACGGTTAGGTTGCGGAGGAAGATGGACAAGTTCCTGCTCGAATATCGATGGATGGGATGGAAATTATGGGCCGTTGCCCATTTTTTCGTCGGTTTAATCTCAATCTTCGCCAACAAGTTATGACCGGATCAATAAATACTATTTCTCGATGTGACAATTACGTTCAATTCTCGGCGAAAATTTGTATAATTTCTTCTACACTCGTTAATCCACGGGGAGGGATTAGAAATTTTTCATCCTCTATTTTCCACCTCGATGCGAAAAGTTCGGTCGGTTAACCGAATGGTCGAATGTACATCCGTAGAGAAAACACGACTTCAAAAGGGTTAAACGGGGGGAGTAAATAAACATGGAAAAACACGGGAGGCGGGGCGACGGTCGAAACGATGGGGTTCTCGCCAAGACACGGGGCCGCCATCGATTGCATAATATCGGCGTCTCCAGGGTAAATAGAATGTCGGGCCAACGGGCATCCCCCTTCTTGTCTGCTGGCAAAGGGCGGCGGCAACCCTCGTCCGCAACGACGCAAACCGCGAATTTATTTCGGACGTCCACGGATCGATTCCTTCGCGTCCAAGTGTCGGGGAATCGATAACGACGACACGACGACGACGTGAAATCGCGATAATTGACGGAGATCCGTTTCACTTTCCGAGAAAACTTGCGACGAATCGTTGCCTCGACACGTTCTCTATCTTCCCTGTCTTTCGATTTTACGGCCAACGAATTTATCGTTGCCGAGATGTTCCACTGTTCTCCGGTGGCGGATGGTTGAGGGAGAGAGACGAAATTCCACGAGACTTTTCGAGAGATAATGAAAAATAAGAGGAGGCAAGCACTCGTTGCTATACCTGTTCGATTATGTGCGTGTGGATGTAGAATGGATAAGAGAAAGTGAAGAGCAAAGACGAATGCAAATTCGATTTAACCACTTGGCTCGCGTATATTGCGTCCATGCTATACAAAGTGGACGTTTATCGATTTCGCTGTTTATTTAGAGATTAAAATCGCGTATACAAAAGAAAAATTGATACAATTTTTTCGACAGGATAACTTTGAATTTAGTTTCATGGTAGTTCGAGCATTGGTTAAAAATTGTATGTTTTTTTTTTTTCCTTTTCAAGTTCTATCTGCAGAGAAAGAGCGATACGCGGTGATAATCCGGTGTTTCGATAGTGGAGGGTATTACGTTTCTTCTTCTACGGCCACTTTCGGTAATCGGTTTTGCATTAAGGACGAGAGTGAATCGGCGATTCGCTCGAGGCTCGACTGCGGCGCGGTAATGAGAACGCGCGGCAAAATGGCAAAATCAATTTCGACTTAGGGGGTCCGCTCGAATTTCCCCCTTTATTTCTTGATGGCTGATCAAAGCGTCCCTCCTTCGACCATTATACGCATGCAAATTCCAGACTTCTTCGCTCTTGACTCGACGCAGCGTGCCACAGCTCAACGATCTCAGAATCGCGTAAATTGTCCCACATTCCTCCTTCATAAAATTATATTTTCCAACGCGAAAAGATACGCGAATATCTTACTATTCGAATAATTTTTATATAAAGAAAATAATTCATGTACTTTGGTGCACCACCAACCAACAAGCTGATCGATGAACCCCGAATAACAACAATCGAGAAAACTTCCAGCCAAATGAACCCGCGGAAAGAACCCGCCAAGTTAGAGAACGAAGACGGGGAAGGGTGCTCGTTCCAAAGCGATTCATTTAATAACCATTTAACCGATAACAGGGTGGAAGTAGCGGTGGCGAGCAGAGTGATAAATATAACAGCGGTTGGATGGAGAGCTCCCTTCCCCGTCTCAAGTTGGACGCGGATATATACGCAGGCATAAAACATTAAACACCGCGCGCGCGACCCCTCTCTTCGAACAAGGGAACAACCCTCCCTCCCCTTTTCCCCTATATATCGTTCCACGCATCCTTTCACGTCCTCTGCTCTTTCGAAACGAAGAATGAAACGAGGAAAGAGGATCCACGCAGCTATCCTATCACCCTCGACCCGACAAACCCCTCGATTTCTTCTCCCTCCCTTAATTCCCTTAATTCCTCGAGAATCGAATTCAAAGGGGCGAGAATCATGACTGGCCCCTCCTTGGCCCCCCATGGGCGACGCGCGTGCGATTGATCAGGCTCGTGCAGTAAAGCGCGAGACGCGTGCACTTCCGCATGCACGGAAGCGGCGGCGGCACGCAAGCGCGTGCCGCGTCCGATATCGCGGATCGATAACGTTATCGAGCAGGCCGCGATTCCTGGCGGCGGTGGCCGTCGATTGACGAGGAGATGCCCCCGTCGTTCGATAATCGTTTTATTCTTATTCGTAATTCGAGCGTCATTGTCGGGTATCGTCATTGTTATCCCGGCCCCCATTATTTTCGGGAGGGAAAATTGAAACGGGAGGGCTCGCGCGTTCGTTCGATCGATCGATGGAGGGAGGGGAGGAGGGCGTTTTAAATAATTCTCCACGCTTACCGTTCTCCCGCTCCATTCACCACGTTCCTGGCGAAATTTAAGGTAGCCGGTTTCCGGCCAAGATTCCTTTCGAGTGAATCCCTCATATACGTGACCGCGAGATTAACAAAGGACCTTTTCCAACCTTTCACTTTTGGGTTTGGGAAAGGTTGCGGGTTCGAGTTGCGACGCTCGAATACCTCCTTTCTTCCTTGAAATTAATATTTACTCGAAAGTTTCTTGGTAAAAAGGAGAACTTGGGGAAACGTTTGTGCTCGAAAATGCTATTTGAACGTGTACCTCGACATTGTGTTACGCGATGCGGAAGAACGAGGGCCGGAAGAGGCCAGGTGGATCGATGTAACCAATCATGATTTTTGTCTCGATCGTGAGAGAAAGAGAAATACGAAGAGATTGAAAGGAGGCGGTAGACATTTTTATTCAACGTTATATTTGACTATGATAGAAATATGTAGGGTATAAAAGTAGGATATGTTGCCGATGTGTAATCTGTGGCCTAGATAGCTTCGAGTTTCGCTCGTACCACGCACGCCGATTTATTTTTGTTTGATTATTTGGAATTGGAATTTCGGGGTATGTGTAAATATCGATTCCGTTCGATTGTTCGAAACGGTTAATTTTATTCGAAATATTTGAAACTCGTTGTTTCCTTCAGTTACTCGATACTTTTAAATTGTAATCGCGAAATAAAAAAAAAAGAAAAAACGAAGCCTGTTTGTTTGCTTCGAGAATGACGAAGATTTCTACAAAGACGGGAATCGACGTTCGAGATCTTGCAAAAATCCCAATATCCACAATAAATCGAGCTATCCCATCCTCGAGTTCAACTTCTCCGCATCCTCTCGAGAAAAAGACAATCTTGCAGAAATCTTGCAGATCTTCGAACGAGAGATTCTCGAGACTCTAGATAGAAAAAACAAGAAAAAAAAGGTGCGTGAGGAGCAAAATGTGTCAAGTCGTCGAGAGCGAACGATCCCCTTCCTTTCTCGCCTGTTTTTCGTTTGTCACGCGACCCTTTTTTGGGGGGTGGATGGATATTATTAATCGTAACGGATCTTGAGTGAAGAAGTCCAAGAAGGATGAAGGGGGAGGGGGAAAAGAAGGAAAAAAGATGGTGGTGAAAAGATCGGTCGATTTCACACACGGCGTGAACGTATTGCTTTCTCGTCGACGATTAACAAACGCCGCCTCGAATCGATAGTCGGCTATTTTTCAACTACGATGTCGAAGAAAACCGCCATTTCAATGCGTCACACGAGGAATTGATCGCCGTCGAGTTTACAGATTTACAGGTTTTTTTGAACAAATTTCGCGTTTGAAAATTGGATCGTTGATCGCGTTCTCTCTCCTTTTTTTTTAATCAACAACGCGATACGTGTTTCGCAGCGTGTGTTTTAATACAAAATATTCTTGAAATCCGTAGAGATCGAAATTGGTGGAAACTGGAATAAACAATCGAAGCAGGGAGATATGAAAATATCCCGCATAAAAGGTTAGAAATTGCAGGAGCAAGAAAATTGACACATTGTTCAATTCCAAAGAGAAGAGCGAACTTAAAAAAGAAATCTACGGAATATTTTTATTCCGCTTTTAATCTTAAAATATTAAACGCGCACACCTTTTCAGTCACGAGTAATAGTTATAAATAAAAAAAAAAAAAGAGGACTCGTGGAGATTTCCTTCTCCCTGTCTCCTAAGTATCTTTTTTTCTTAAAAGATCTCGGGATTTGGAGGAAAGGAGACAATGATGGAGTGGGAAGACATTGAAACTAGGAGAATTGCTTCATCCGTCAGAGGGGCGAATCCGTGGATGGCGTTAAACAGAAAATTCCACGAAGGCGCGAGGGTGAGGTGGGGTAAGGAGGTCTGTGCATATTTCAAAGGGTGAACGGGGGGTTGCAAGACGCGTAAGCCTTTGATTTCTCTAATCTAATGGGAAATCTGGCCCAAAGGGTCGTCGTGTGTTTACACGTGACGGGGGAACGAGGGTTCTCAAATTAAGCGCGGCTTCGAATCTCCTTAATCTCGATACCCGGATGATGGCGGAATTAACGGGACGATCGAGCGACTGAGTAAGATTCGCGACTAATCGGTATCCACCTATTCCGTATCCGTCCACGAGAACGAATCTTGATCGTGATCGATGGACCTTCGTTTAAAAATTACTTTGACGCCTCGGCTAATTGAATTGAAACGCCGAGCGAGAGAACGTATTTGGAAATACGAGTATATTCTTCGTGTCTCGTTGAGAGATAAAAATGATACTCTTTCCGATCATTTTTTCTCTGGAAGATTATTTAGAAACTTCAAAGTGTTCGTTTCTCTAAATCCTGAGCATAGAAATTTTTATTTCTATTATACATCGATTGACATATCGATTGTGCGATAATCGTTTCAATGTGAAAAATTACGGAGCAATTTTACTTTATACGAACGCGAGTAAAATAATAATGGAATCATTGGAACAGAAGAGAGAATATACGATACGCGCACGGTGGCGGTGTACGCAATCTTGTTTCGCTTTTTCCGCCCGGATCAGCTGTCCGAATCCGTGAAGGTTGGACGTGACAGGAGCGGGAACGTCGATCGTCCAGGATAATGGGTCACTTTGATTGGCAGTCGACACGGCAAAAGCCCGCAAGAAATGTTGGATTGAACGGACAATGGGACGGGAGGAGGCGCGGTAAGACTTGTAATTAGACACGAGGAGTCACGGTGGAGATCCGTTAATGACGATCGGAACGCGTGGCCGTTCGCTTTATGTATGACGCGTGCGGCGCACACAAGGCCGTTAATTAACCATGTCGATTGTAACATAAGCGTTACGTCATGTATATTCCGTTCGATTTCGAAACGGAACGAATCGAATTTGAAAGAAGAGGAGAAGATAAAAACTGTGGACCGAGGAGATGAAAATTCGAAGCGACGAAAAAATCCGTCATTCTCTTACTCTCCTTTCCGTTCTATCCCTAATTTTCTACCAATATTTTCGCGCAAAAGTTGGCGAAAAGATGTTTGATCAGTCGAGGGAGGGGAAAAACGAGTAACCAAGGGGAAGATTGATGCAAGCACGCAGAAAGGGTAAATACATCCTATTTCCATGAGATGTAGCCCTGTGTTTTTCGTCCTTCGTTTTCGTCGAAGACTCGTCCATGTAAAATACATGATGTACCGAGCCGGCGAGCTGGAAGAAGAAGAAGAAGAAGAAAAAAAAGGAAGGAAGGAAAACTGGAGGGGGGAAGGACGATTGGAGGAGGTCGCGAGAGAAGGGTGGAAGATTTAAAACACTCGAGGACGAGACCGCGAACGATTTTCATGGGAGAATAATTACAACGCCGTTCGTCTTTTGCCCCGGTGATAAAAGTCTCGTCGATAGCGTATCAATGAGAGAGGTCTCGTTCCCATTTTTTCTTTTTTCTTCTTAGGGGGGAATATTTCTTTTCTTGAATTCGTCTGCTTTCTTGACTCGACGATTAATGGTACGTCGTTTGTAAAGGAAAGTAAAAAAAGAAAAAAAGGGAAAATGTTCGGGAGAAAAAGGTTCCATACATTCCAATTTCGTTGGGACAATTATTCGATATTCTATCAAGACGTGGCTGATATTAAAATAATAGCGGAAATGGGAAATTGTGAAGAAGTAAAACATTCTAACCGCGGTAATAATTTTCTTCTTCGTCACAGACGAAGAATTTCCATTGATAGAGTTTCTCTAACCAACAAAGAAAGGAAGAAGAATCTTTTCGATCCTTTAAAAGAAAACGAAAAAACATTTATACATACATATCGACAATTGCTTGTCGATAAAAAGTAATTCGCCACGAGATGCGCAAAGGGGTTAATGCGCCTGATTCCCGTGCAACGATTCTCCAGATACTTTTTTCCAAGAGCCAATGCACGTTTCGTTCGTACATTCGAATTTCGTACAAACATCCGCAGTCTCTGTTCATCCAAAGATAAATGCAACGAATTCTCAAACCGATCTTCAACAAACAAATAAAACGATATTTTTCTGAGAGAGAGAGAGGAGAACATCCCCTCGAGCAATTACAACGTCAATCTTTTTCTCCTTCGAATAGAGGCCACGCTCTCCATTTCCAAAATTAATCGTCCTCGACCTTCCTTCTTGTCAACCTGGCCTTCTTTTATGATGAATAACTCGCCGTGGAAAAAGAAATAGAAAAGAAAAAAAAAAAGGAAAATTGGGTCCCCGTTCGAGGAGGAGCAACGTTACCAATTTCCCGGCGCATTAACGCCGAATTAACCTCGCCCCCTGGACCCTTGCTCACGTCCTTTCCCGCGAGTCACGACGTCGCGACGAGCTTATCGGGCATCGCGAGACGACGGCGACGTCGAGGGACGGGACTCGTGTACCAGACCACGGGGGTCGAGGACCTTCTATCGATAAGACTGATTGATAACGCGGCTACGAGCGGGCGCCCCGTGGATCCGCTCCTTTCCTCGTTGCCCCCGTGGATTCTGGAACGGAAGAGGAAACGAGAGTTTGATTTCGTTGGGAGGGAAGGATGGATGTCGGTTCAAGGTGCGTGGATTGAATCCTGGAGATTTGAGAAGATTTCTTGCCGTTGATGCTAATGTTGAAAATTGAGTAAATTTGATTCTCTTGAGAAGGGGATGGATGGATGGAAGGGGGGCTGGATATCGATTGATGTTTTTTCGAAGAAATATTCGGACAACAATTGAGATGATTCTTTCAACCCGCGAAAAGTTTTATCGTTATTCTTAATTGGTTTTTGGGGGAAAAGTTTGATTTCCTCGAGAAATGGGATGGATATCTTTTCAAAGTAAAATATTCGCTCGGCAAAATTTGGGTTAATTACTTCAGAAATTCGTGACGTTACAATTAATATCTAATTATATCGCGCATTTCTACTTTGGAAATCATAACATTTCTCCTCGCGAGGAATCGAATGACATTGATAATTGAAATAACCGAGCAACGAAGCAAATTATAATTTAATTATTTTATGTTCTCCCGAAAATTATACAATTTTCGTATGTAAAAACACGATCCAAAACCATTAATGTAAATTCGAAAATTAATCGTATATACCCGGTTTATTGTGATAAACCAAAAGGATTCACGGTTAATAGAATTATTTATACACGAACCATGTAATGGAAGAACCGTTAAATTTGCATGTTGTGTGTCTTGAGGATTCGATATCGGTTTTAATTATTCTTGATTTTAATGAGATGAGCGGGGATGAGCGTCGCGTTTTAACGAGCGAGCATTATCAGACGAAAGTTAATATAGGAGGGGATAATTATCGCGATATTTTCCAAACGAATTTTCCCAATTCCAGCCTATATAGTTATAACCTTTTGGAAAATCCGTGCTCGCCCCGTAACTTCGTAACGTTTAACGAGAGGCGAAAACTAGAGGGTCGCGTTACATCCACCAACCCCTTATGTAACGTTTTGATGAGTGGAATAGCTGGCAAAGTTAACAATGAGAATATTTGTTGCGCAACTTCCCTGTCTTCGCTCCCCTCCCCCTCCCCATCTTCTCGCTCAAACATCGCACAGCTTAGGAACTCGAACTTTGCGGGTCTCTTCCGAGGAGAGAGAGAGAGAGAGAGAAGTTGAAACCCATTTTCCAAGATCCAAATTTAATTTTCAAAACCGTGCTCGTCACGCCTCGACGATTCCACGGTTAACACGCGCTTTGGATCACGTTGCTTTTCTCTTAAATTTCGGCTTCGTGATTCGTAATCGACGCCTTGTCTTTGCGAATGCTGAACTTTTTGAAACAAAGTTAAACTTGTTTGCTCGGTAAAGATATTCGCCGTTTTCTTCCGATGATCCTTTGGATAAAATTTATCGACCATACTCTTTTTCCACGCCTTTTCCCCAAACATCGAAAGTGTGCATCGATCGGACGAATTTGATCAAATAAAATTTGGGAAGAAATAATAAGTGCTCGTAAGAAGAGAATCTATTTTCGAGCTAATTTTTTTTACAAATATACCATGAACACGTATTTTCTTCTATACGAATCGATATTTCGACGGTATTCGATAGTTTCTTCTTGCGACGATTCCGAGATGCGAACAGAGAAGATGAAAACTCGAACAGAATCCGTTAGACAATTAGACAATCGATTCGATCGGAATAGATGGTTAATTCATCATACGCATAATGGAATCATTCACGGTTTGCCAATTTTATCGGCGGGGAAATCCGGCGAATTCCACTTTTCCAATTTCAATCTTCCCACCCGTAAAAGAGAAATATTTCAATTATCTCCAAATCCACGCTCGCGCGGATTCCACTAAAACACGCTTTCCCTTCCTCCAATACTACTCTTAACAGAATCTGCTCTCGAATCCCCACACCGAATTCCAAAACATCCTCGATGCCCGGCCGAGACGTCTCGCGGCCGAGTCAAGCGTGTTCGGGCGGTGGTGCATTAGGGATGGAGGAAAGTGGGAAGAGACGGACACTCGAGATGACTGTGAAGGCGTGAAATCGGCGTGGCAGCGCTCGTATCGGGGCGTAGGCGATGCGTGGCGAGAAACGGCGGCCATGTCTCGCCGAATTAGAAAGTGGAGCGCGAATACGCGTGAAAACATCGTCTCGATCCGCGATTAACGATCCTCGGTGTCCACTATCTTCTCCGAATTATTCTCCACCGAGTTTCTCTTTCTTCCTTTTTCTTCTTCTCGACCGAACGAACGAAAAGTCGAAAGTTGTATACACGAAAAGATGAGGAATCAGACTTTCGACGATCTAACCGGCGTTAATCGAACGCCGACTCGACGTAATATCGTTGCTTCCTCCGTATTTCTGGATGGAGTAAGAAATAGGACGAGATTGAAAAATAAAAAGGGTATGAGTTTTCTCATAGAACATCATGGATTTTGTAGAATTTTATATAAATTGATCCTTTTTCAAAAGTTCACGAAACACCCCTGGATCTTAGAACACGAGCGAATTTATAGAATTTTTGAGGTCGGTGTTCGTTTTTCTGTCGAGATATCAAGATGCCGAACGCAAAAAATCCCAAGAATCTTTTTATCTCGAAACTAAGACTTGTTTCGACTTGTATCCGAAATATCCGGAACATTGGCAAACACGGGTTACAGTAAATTCTTTCTTCGTCCAGCGGATCTTTCCTTCCTCCAAGTTCCTTCGTGTATTCGTCGAGAATTTTCAAGATATCACTGGCAACGAATTATTCGGGCAATTGGCATTTAACCGATTCCCTAATAGAAAGGTTTTCAATGGAAAACGAAACGAGGCGAGACGAGACAAGACGGAAGCCGCGACGATCGACTCTCTTCTCTCCGCAGGTGAATCCTCCTCTCCGTAGGTGACGTCCCCGGAGGTGTAGGCGGGGGTACAAAGGGCGGACCGGGGGCAAAAACTGTGAAGCGTTCTGTAGAATTTTCAATAAGGCGGGGTCGGAAGAAGAAGATTAATGCAACGCCGCCGGGGGACCTTAGGAGACGACAGCGACATGACTGTCAAAAGAACATCCCCAGGGGCGAGGTCCATTCGCTCCTTCGAGTCCGCAATCCCCGTCCTGGACCCCATTTCCTTCCCCCTCCTCCTCTTCCACTTCTTTTTCTTCTTCTTCGTCTGCTTCTCCTTTTATTTTTTCCCCTCCCCTTCTTTTCATCCTTTTCATATTTCTTCCTATTCCGTCTCGCCCGTCTCCTTTTTCTTCGTCCTTGTGTCCTTGATCCTCTCCTATATAATTGCTCCTTCGATCTCCCTTTCGATCCTTCCCCGTTAGACGACGAGAAGGGAATCCCTCTTCGATCGTTTCGCTTGTTGACGATTAGTACTTTTCATTATTATTCCCTTCTCGAGTTTATTCCACCAAGATTACAGGATTAAAAAAAGATTTCGTCGGTCGATAACGATTTGTTACTCTATCGTGCTAGATGAGATTGGATACGTTTCTTTCTTTCCTCTTTTTCTTTTATTTTCAGGTTAAGAGAACCGAGGGATTAAGAAACCGATGGACTGTTTCCAAACCAAAAGTCTCGAGTCATCTTCCTCGTAGACAGCGAGTAGGTGTCTGGAAAGTTGGCGCCCTACGGATTACACGGGAGTAGATTGCGATGGAAGTCTCTCTCTTTCTATCTCTCTTTTAAGGACAGATCGTCCAGCAGAGGAAGACAAAGCTTATGTACTTTTATAAATCTACCTCCGTAATTTTTCACCTTTCTCCATCCCTCCACGTTTATCCGATGTCTTCCCAATTAGACCTCCCTTATCTCTTCCCTCGATATTTACTCCTTTCTCTCGTCACTTCCATCTAAATTTCATCCCCCTTTTAGTCGCCACGTTTCGTGTCTTTCGCGTGTCTCGTCGAGAAAAACGACACATCTCTCCAACAATCTTTGGCAAGCGAGTTCTCGATTTTGAGAGGAAAGAGAATTAGAATCTACGAAACAAAAAATTAAACTAACTTTATGTAGGATCTCTCTTCTTCCTCATTTTCCCCGAAGAAAAGAAAAATAGATATTTCCCCCTCCCCCTTCGATTTTATACTCGCTCCGCTCAAGCTTGCGCGAGGATACACTTCCTGTGCATTGAAAATTAAACAACCCTTTCCATTCTCCTCCCCGGCGAACAGAAGAATTATCTTATCCTCGTCCCCGTTACCACGTCCCCTCCTCGACAATAATCCTTTCCTCCTCCTCCTTCTCTTTATTCCGTTTTAGTCCGAGAAGAAGAAGAAGAAGAAGAAGAGAAAGAAGCGCGCACGCGGGTGCAGGTGCAGCCGCCTCGGGGCACCGAAGCGAAACGAGGAGAAAATGGGCACTGCCCGCCACCAGGGCATGGCTCGAAGCGATCGAGATCACAAACGTGATCCCTCCCCGACAAACCGCGACGCATGCACACAGTTCGATCAATCACACGCGTGAACGGATGCACGCGGTTGTTGGAATCGAGCGCGGTTTAACTCGCCCTTCGTTAAGGGCGAAAGTTTCACAATCGGTGGCTTTCACGAAGACGGTCGGCTCGATTTAATTGGAGAAAACATCAGATGGAGATTTTCTCGTCGCGTGTGACGAACGAGAGTTAAACACGAGCGATTCGACGTAACGTAACGAAACGCTTAACGCCATTATCTTTGAAGGATAGAACGATGAATCTTCGGGATGGGTAGTCGGGTATTGTAACGAAGGTCTTTTGAGTCGATTTTTATTATTTTTTATTTTTTTTTTTGAGTTGGCAAAGGGTTAAGTAGAGCGACTAAATCGATTAACCTGATCGACGGGGAGGCGGGGGTATGGCGAGGTCCGGGTGAATATTTTAATGTACACGTAGTAAATGGAGTCACGGGGGCCAATCAGGATCTTCCGCGGAGAAATCTTTTAATGAATTCTTAATGGAGTTCGTTGCAAGTTTAAAAAACTTGTTTATCGAATCCCGGGGACTGATCAATTATTCAATCTCCTCTACTAAGAATATTCGATTACCACGAGAATATTTAAAAATATCCCAAATCTTTCCAAATTTTTGAAATTTTTAAAATAATTCAAAATCTAATTAACTGATATTTTTAAAAATATATATATATATAAATTACTGCCTCGCAACCCTTCTTCCCCTATCTAATCGATTAATCTTTCCCGCAAGGGGGAGAACACGCAAAGGATGAAATCTCTCTGAAAGAAAAAAAGAAGAAGATAATAATAGGAAAGTAAAAACGCTCCTGGAAGAGCAAAGAATCTTCTCTTCTCAGATGAAAATAAACTACCAAAAGAAAAGAGATGAACAGTCGAGAATTGCGGCATATCGAAGCACAATTCATTCCATTGTTATTACTCGACGAACAATTATCCAATTCGACAAACAAAATTATGAAACAAAATTGCAACGACTTGCTAAAAAAAAAAAAAAAAAAAAATTAGAAAAATCGAACGAATCGTTGTAACACTTGGAATCACTCAAACCAGAATGATTCCCCTGCCCGAAATCGTGATTTTCCAATCGCTTTTCTCCTAGACACGACGACAATCACGGATATTATCCGTATTCATATCCCGTGTCTGCGGTTGAAATTCCGCGTTAAATAGCTTCGACTTGGGGCCCGTGTCCATCCCCCCGCGCCAACCACTTCCGGATTTCCACGCCGTTGAACGGTTTCGCAACTACGCGACGTCACGGGTGGAGGAATTATGGGACGAGCTCGCCGACCGAACGGAAATATTTTAATATAGCCACGGGGATACGTTTTAATATACATGGGGCTATGTTGGGGAGCGTCCCAGCTTTTCTCGTCTCGACGAAAGGGTTGGATTTTTTATGGCCTGCATCGAGCTGGATTGCCGCCTCGATTTATCGAGCTATCGCAAGGGATGCGGAGATTCTAGAAAGGGAAATCGAGTTTGCGCCAGCAGTTGGAAAAGTTAAAAGCGGTTTAAATAAAAGCGTCTCGTGGAGAACTATCTTCTCTATTTTCGATGGAGAGGATCGAGGGTAAGTTCCTTCCTTGCGACATCGTTCTTGAGAAAAATGCAAACGTAAGACTCTCGATACGTCGTTAAAGGGATTCGACGAGAAAGGAAAAAAAAAATAAAAAAAGAAATTAAAGGGAGGATGTAAAAATAATGTTCCTCGTGAAAATTATCTTGGTCGGCTGATCAAGGTGAGATCTATATAAATTGAGAGGCACAGATTGTATCATTTATCAGGAATAGCTGGAATACCTTCAACGCTTTCGAAAATGTATACGGAGAAGCCCGAGGGAAGATAAGGGGGGTAAAAAATAAGCACTAGCGGGGGTAGTACATAATATGCCATGCAAGTTAGGTAAACGACGTCATAATATCTGCGCTGTTTCGAAGAGAAACGTTTAAAAGAGAGCGGTGTTCGGGGGATCGTAAACAGATAACCCATCGTGACGTAAATGTAATCGTAAAAAAAAAATGATAATAACACTCCAATAGATTTTCGAATACATTTTCGAAAGGGGTTATTAATTATCGGGATAAGATTTTTGAAAACGGAGTAAATCGAAGCGTCGATTAAATTATTTGTAAGCGAGTCTTCGACTCGATTAATTCCTCTTTAATTTTTTGACCGCGCACGTTAAATCGACCCTCCTTTCCATCGCGCTTCGCGTGTTTTCCGATAATCGAACGAAACGGCGGCTAATTTAACGCGTAGCGCGCACCGATCGCACAAGTTATATTATTTAATCCAATCTGCGTGTCAATTTGCACGTCAATGTCCACGTGAAAGGGATCGAAGGCGGGTGTGCAAGAGGATTCGACGAGAAAGAGGTTCCAACTTGTATCTCTTTAGAAGAAAGAAGGGAGAGGGGGGAACAACAAAGAAGAATAAAGTTAAAAATAAAAGAAGGGGGAAAGAAGATAAAAAAGGACGATCGGTTTTTCAAGTATAAATCTGCCGTCGCGAAAGAAAAACGATATTTTTAATCGGTCGCTGAAAATAATTCGCATCGATGATGAGATTATTTACGAGTGTTTGACACATTTGCGCCAATTTTATTTCATCAGTTTGTTATAATTCGATAGGTTTGGATTTACGGTCAACTGTCTCGTAAATCGATGGATTTATTTATCGTTGCTCGTGTTGTTTTCGACCCACGAGTTAGTTGTTTCGCAGCTGTTTATTTAACAGCGATGTTACGGAGCGATGAAAAGGAGCGATTTTTCTTTCATCGATCCCGTGGCGCATTTTTAAATATCGCGCCAGTAGGGAATACGCGCCGTAGAAAAACGAGGAAAAAGGGGAAGAGATCGATGAACGAGAAACAGAATTCTACCTTAACGATAGAGAAAGTTTTCGTACGTTGGCACAGATGGCGCGAATAGTTCAAACGGAACTCGGCGTGGATCGTGGATCTTCTCGAAGCGGGAAAATTCGTATTTTAAAACGGCAAGTATATATGTATATATGTATATCATTTTGTAATAAACGAATAGAATACGTTCTAAAATCGTTAAAATTGAAATCGTAGAATACAAATCGCGCGATTTTCTACTCGTCTAACGGAGGAGGACAGGTACATTTCCCCTCTTTCTCCGCGGCATAACGAGTCGCGCATTCGTTCAACAAAATCTTAAACGGATGCGAGACGGCAATTTGCGAAACGTCCATCATTTTATTATACTCGTCATCTTGACGTTTCAATTCTTCCAAATACATCTTCTTCCCTTCCTCGATTTCTTTACGCCGCGTCTCGTCTTTCAACTTCCACTGCTCCTCCAATTCCTTCTTGTAGCACAATACCCTCTCCCTCTCTTCCTTCTTCGCGTTGGCGGTCAACTTGGCTTCCATTTCTATCTCCTTTTCCAACATCTCCTTCTCCAACAAACGATCTTCCTCCTCCTTCTTCTCCATTTCGCGTTTCATCCTCAACTGTTTCTCGCGGCCCTCCAACACGTCCTGCATGAGCTTCTGCCTAACCTCCTTGAACTTCTTCACCGCCTTATCGCGTCTTGCTGCGGCCTCGTTCAGCGACTGTTGCACCAGCCGGTCGATCTCTATGTTCCTCTTCTCCTCCTGTTTCTTCAAAGTTTCCAAATATTCCAAATGAGCCAACAACTCGCTGCGGAAAGCCGCGGTGGTCTCCACGATGGCGGCCTCCTCCCTGGCCAACTCCTCGGCGGTGATAAGCGCTCTCAACCGGTCCATCTCTTTCTCGTGGCGATCCTCCTCCGCCAACCTCGTCTTGGCCAGCCGAATCTGTTCCAGCAATTCCTTCTTCAACTCTTCCTTCTTCTGGCGATCTCTCTCCATCTTGTCCAGCTCCTCCTTGCGAATCACCTCCCGTAAACGTGCCGTGTGCTCCACATCTTCCTGCCATATCCGCTTCTTCTGCTCCTCCATAGCCGATTTCCCTGCCATCTGTTTCATCAAAACGTGAGTGTCGTTCTCTTGGAGGAGGCAACGCCTCTTCGTTTCCTCTACATCCCTCTGCATCTTCGCCTGCACCTCTTTCAGCATCATCTGGTGCCAGAAATCATCCAATTCTTTCTCGGCCTGCCTCTTAACTTCGTTCTCCGCCATTTGGGCGAGATTGATTTGTTTCGCTTCGATTATAGCCTTCTTCGACAATTCCTCCCGGAGTAACGCGCTCCCCATCACGTATTGCTGCATCCTCTTCTGGGCCAGCAGGGCCAACCGTTGCTCCTCCTCTTCCTTGTGTATCTCTTCTATCGTGCGCCGCATATCGTCCATTCTTGCGTCGTCACCGTGCTGAGCCTGGTCTATCACCTCGTGGATCAACCCCATCTCTTCCTTCAACAGTATCTCTCGCAATTTTTCCCGACGTACGTTCACCATGTCCTCGTGAGACATCAACCCTGAGGAAATTATCACTCGTTGACCAATCCGATTCTAATCGATTGAAAACGAATCTATCGAGATAATGCGTTTCTTTTTTTTTTCATTTTCTTATCGATCGTTTTATTTAAAAGTTTTATTGAAATTGGGAAAATAATTTGAGAAATGTGCGATATCGATCTTAGAATTTAGTTAGAATTCAATTTTCAAACTTCGCCAAAAAACTACACTCCATTTCGAGTGATCTTCGCCAACTTTGTTTATCCACTTTTCTCTTTCCTTAAAAAAAAAAAAAAGAAAAAAAAATTCGATTCCCAAATTTCCTACACGAAACTACACGGCAACTTGAAATCAAACTTGCCACTACTTGATTCTACACACGCACCTCTTACTTCACCGCGTGTCCTGACGATCAACACCCCATATATTCCTCGCTAGTACCTTGCTGAACGTGCTGCCTGATACCCTTCCTCCTGATCCTCCAGTTCGAGTGTTTCTCGAACTCCATGATCTTCGTCACGTGCTCAGAGTCCCTCCTCCTCTCCTCCTCGAAGTTCTCGTACGATTCGGGGATAGGGACCTTCTTGCAACCGGTCCTCTCCTGCAATCTGTATCCCCACCACACGTTCGGGCTCCCGATGGCAACCGCGTTGCGTTTCCTCGGCTTGAGGGGGCCGCATTGCACCTCCTCCAACTTGAAGAAACTCATGATTTCCCTCCTTCGCGGCTCAGGATTTGCAGAGAGGGTTAGAAATTTCGTTTCGCCTTCGATCTGTTATCACGGATCCTCTCTCGACCCGACGGATGGACGATCGACGGAATACGGGAACGGCGGTGTTTACGGCGTTACTACGACGACCGCCTCCTATTGAATTAATATTTGAGCCGAAGGGAGGGAGGGGAGGTGGTGGAGGGGGCGGGGGTTGATTTGCAACTGCGGTCTGGTTACGGTTCGGTTAGGCCGGGTACACTTGGATCTTGCTCAATGCCCTGGAACGTGACTGATGCGCACGAACACGCTCCAAGGCGGCGAATAGGTGTTCGAAAGGGCCGTCTCTGGCGCGGTAATTGGATCATTACTGGGAATTAATGGGCTATCAATGGGGCTGGTCGTTTTTCTCGCGTGCCTGCCAAATGTTTCGTGTTCCCCCGTGCCTGTGATTCCACTTCTCTTCCCCTTTCTTCTTCCATTCCGTCTTTACTTTACGATGGCGAGTTTTTCTTTTTTTTTTTCCCCTAAAAATATACATCCAGATATAGATCGTTATACGGGATTAACTTAATCGGGAGGATCTTTATTTCTCTCGTACGGAGTATCGTAACGTTGAGAATGTTTGTGTTTACAAATTAAACCTGTCTTCTCTGCAATCGTCTTCAACACGATATTTCTTTCTTTTCTCCATTTTTTCTCTTTTCGTTCCAACGTTGGGACGCCAAAGTTAAATTCGTTTTTAATTCTTGCATCGGCAGAAAAGCAAGGGGATGAAAAACTCGACGGTCGAGGAAATTTTGAAGCGTGCAGCACTCGCTCGACGATCCTCGAGCACGTTTGCACGGTGAAAATCAATTATCCGGGGAAATCGTGGAATAGGAGGCGGGGGCAACGATGTTTCGCGAGGGAGCGGGGCGGATGGAACTCGATGGCAAAGTGCTAACATTGCACCCCGTCAGAAGTTCAGGACTTCGGCGGCAGGTTCGTCTTTCAAGTTCATCGAGTTTACGAGACTCCGTGTACCGAGTTCGATTACACGCCCCCAGCCATGACTGTAACGCAATATCTATATCGAAGTAATCAAGCTCACAATATCCCCGATTTAGGCAGGAAATTTCGTCGGCAGACGGGGAAGGGAGGGAGGGGAGGATGGTTGCACGCGTCGATTCGAGAATTACACGCTCCTCGCCTCGTTCCAACTCGTGTCGCAGCCGTGCGAATGATTTTCCACGCGTATTTGCACTTCCTGTGGAAATTTCGCTCAGATTTCTAAAGAAACGATTGTTGAACGATTGTCGAAAAGAGGGATTGTCTTGGACGACGAGCGAATTGGAATTCGACTATTCGTTCAATCAAATCAATTCGATTCGTTCGGACAGATTGATTCGGTATTCGATTCGAATTTCTAAACTTGGTTTCCGTAAGAAACCATTTTTTACAATTTGGAAGTCGTAAAAAAAAAAAAAAGAAAAAAAACGATAGAGCAGACACATTGGTAACGGTCGATCGAGTAAAGAAGATAAAAATAAAATTACGCGTTAATACGTCAACGGATCGATCGATATCGTGCAATTTCTCAATCGAGAAATTTATGTATTAATCCTGTAATTGAAATTAAATTCAATTAGAATTTCAATGGTTGTCCATATATAATTTAAATCATTTCGTAATAAACGATCCTTGTTTGTTTCGAAAATGGAAAAAAAGAAAAAATCTTTTTTCCAATTTACTTGAAATAACTTCACAAAATGTCCATAAAATATTTTCATATTAAATTATACATTCCATTATTATTATTATACATTTCCAAATATAACGAAATAATAACGAACAAATTCGCAAATTTGATTCGCAAATTTTTTTTAGAATTACAATAAAGCAACAAAAATTCAGCTAAAAAAGGAAGAAATAATAATAATAATAATAATAATAATAATAATTTAAACTTCGCCAGGTATATACGGTATATATTTTTCTCGGCCACCTTGTAATTACGGATAACGGATTCGTTATTCAATTATCAAAATTAGTTCGTACCGATATCCGATGGATGGAGTCTCGTTTCTGCCGATTTCTCGAAAGTGAGTACGATAACGGGAGTGCTAATCACGGGGCCGGAAACCGTTGCTCACAATACTAACCTGGCGTAGGGGATACCATGATCAACGAGGTGGTTCCCCCAGGCATGAGGCCACAAGCTGAAGCCTGTAAGTACTCCTAACATGAGTATTTGTGCGTTAAATTTTTGATAGTGTGGGGTTCTTGCGTTAAACGCAAACCCCATGCATAATCTTCCAACGAAATCCGCTCTAGAATTCTTTTAGTCGAAAAAAAAACTCCCCCCCTCCCCCCCAAAAACGGATATAACAACATTCTACTTTAAAATTTCATCGAATTTTTTGTACACTTACGAGGAAAAGTTTCGGTCAAAAAAAAAATCTCAAAAAGCATCTTTCACGATTCGAAATTATACCGATCATCGATCATTTCTTTCCTACTATTTTTTTTTTTCTCTCTCCATAAAATCTACTTCCTTAAAAATCGGATCGTTTATAATAATTAATAATAATAATAATAATATTAATATTAATAATAATAAGAAAAAAAAAAAGAAATACTGGCGAGTAAAATTGCGCAATATAAAAAACCACCAATGCATTCCCGATTATTAATTTCCCAGTTGGCAGCGCGACTGGATCACAAGTGAAAAGAGCCATAGACCCAGTTCATCTCCTTTCATCCTCCTTTCGCCAACAACCACCGCCAATCATCTCCACGAAAACCTCGTCGTGTTCAGAATCATCCTCGAAAACCTCCTCCATCCGCCGTCATCGAATCTCACTCCCTTTCACTCCCGAGATCGAGCGAAAAACACGCGACCCACTTCTCCTCCAACACGCCTTCGACGAGGCCTTCTTTAAACTCTCCGCAACCGACGACGGCGGCTTGCCACAGGCTTGGATTGAAAAGCCGCGGTTTCCGGCGTACGTACGTGTCTCTACGGGGGGGCGGGGGGCGCGGAGGCAGGCGTTGAAAGGGTACGAGGCGCGGTTCACCGGATGGAAGAGGCCGGATGAGAAGTTTTCGCCCGAGGAAGAAAAGGAGACGAGTGGCGCGCTTCACGCGTCGTCCAACTCACCTAGTTTCGACGCGGTGACAGGCCAGGAATCCTCTCTTGAGACATTGACATTTCTTATTGCGCACAGCTTAACGTAACCCCCCAAGTGTCCCTCGGACAACGGTGGAGAACCGCTCGAGGGTCGAGCGAACAAGAGCGGATCCTAGAGCAGATCAGACAATGCTCCGCGATACGCGGCGTTCCGCTCGCTCCGCCCGTTTATGCGGATCGAATCGAGCCGATTCCGCGTCACATCGTTCGCCATCGAAACGGTGGCTAAGCGACTAACGATTGCGAGCATTCCAAGGGCCGTTATAATCGCCCGGGGGAAAATGTTCGGCACGAATGAAACACGAACGGGTTGTTCACAAACGTTGGTGTCGTAACAACTCTCTGCCTTTAATCAAGACAAATATAAGCGGCATTGCTTAAGAATCGATCAACGATCGATTCATCGATTAGTCTTTTACAGATTTATACGTACAATATTGCGCACATGGTGTTGCGGTGTAACGTTGACATCGCGCACGCGTTATATCTTATAACTTATACAGAAATTTTTCACATCGTCAACTCGGCGAAGTATACAGTGAGACGGTTCTTTCTTTTCCTTTACGCTTTCACGTAGATTATTTCTGTTTTATTTCTCGAAGTATCTCATCCACGAGAGAGAGAGAGAGAGAGAAGCTTAAAACGATACGTATACGTATCTCTGTGTGTGTGTGTATGTGTGTGCATGCGTGTGTATCTGTATGTGTATGTATGTGCGCTTGACGCGATTCGATTCCTCGAAGTCGGTTTTAATCGGATGGCAGATTCCTCGAATTCCGTTCCCCTTAATTGATAATAATCGATAATCGGTCACCGATCGAATTCGTGATTCGAGGGCGATGAAATCAGGCTCGAACGGAGTCGTCATCCTCCGTAGCGGATGTTCTCTCGCGGGCTACGTGGATTATTTCGGTGTATCCCTCCAATGGAAAAGTATTTGCGGCTTAACGGTTTAACGGTTTGAGCGTTGAATCGATCAGATCGAGCGTATAGATATAATAATAGATCGGGCGTTCGTTGTTGTCGGGGTTGAGATGTGGATTTGTTCGGCAATTGTACGCGTTAATGCGCGAAGATTGGTTTGATTCCTCGTCGGACATTTTTTCTTTTTTTTTTTTTTTTCTTTGTTCTCGTTGCGAAAATGCACGCTCTGGTTTTTTCCCGTTAATGCTAAAATATAATAACATAATCGATAATCGATTAATTGAAGATAAGAAGTGATGGAAGGTAGCTAATGATCGAGAAATCTCGAGGAAGCATAATACAATGTAGGGAAAGGAAGATTTGGGATAAATGCGCGTGATTATGAAAGCGTGTCGAGGCGAGTAAAAAAAAAAAAAAAAGAAGAAGAAGGAAGAAAGAATAATTGTATACGAGAGAAAGAGAGAGTATGTTAAACGTACAGTGAAACGATTTCTACGATATGGTACAGACTAAACAGTGTAATGTACGTGATGGAACGTAGTAGCAAAAGGCACGAATCTTTCTTATCATGAATCGACGTATCTCTAAGACGGCTACGATCCTCTCGTTCGATACGATCTCCTTCGGAATAAATACGAAAGAGAAGCGGAGATAAGAATATCGAGGATCGTAGCGACGTGTATGTGTGGATGTGTATATGCATATATATGTGTGTGTAAATGAATCGACGTGCGTTAATCGTGACACGATTCTCGGATCGATCATCTTTCTCGACTCCTCTACCTCATTTTAAACGTATCCTCACGCTTCGGACGATGTCTGAAAAATAAATACGATCTCTTCGTCCAAGGGTCGATTCGTAAGAATCGACGAAACCGACGAAAATCTCGAATCGCTCGAAAACGTCACGTCGATACACTTAATAATCGATCCGCTTCGCCAATCCTCCTCCTCCACCTCCTCCTCCTCCCATTCTCAATTATATCGCGTTTCAATTATATTCCCGTGATAATAGGACCAATCAACCAGAAAACCGACGGATCGAACCAGGACGAATCAAACGTCGATCGTCCGATATTATTATATACGGGAGGAAATGGTTATTCGCGGACAGATTTCCCTAACTAATAATAATCGTAAGATGGCGCTCGAACGCTCGTATACGTGCTGCTGGTGGCTCGATCGAACCTCGATACGATTACATTAATCGAAAAAACACGATAAACGAGCCTCGAGAATCTGGTATCTGGAATTTTTATGCCCTTCAAAAGAGTGAAAAAAAATACATATACATATACATATATATATATGTATGTATAACGAACGATCCTCTTTAATTTTCGAAGAAGACGAAAAAATTCCAGCTACCGTTCCAGCTTTCGTACTTTCTTTCGCGTCGTCTAAGCGAGAATAATAACAGAATGACGATGATGATCGATCGACTCGTATGGTGATATTGTAACGCTTTTTTTTTCTTTTTTTCTTTTTTTTCATTTTTTATCGATCGAAGGCCAAGAATGATTCCACGGGAGGACGCTAAGGCGTGGTCGTGGATCCGGTGGTCGCGGTTGGAATTGCCGTGGGCGCTGGACCGGAAGCGGGCATCGTCGGTGGGGCGTAAGGGCTTCCGCAGAGTTGATCCGCGATCCGTCCACCCTCGCGTAGTCCGCTGAGAAATGCGCCGTGCACGGTAGCCGGGTAATTTCGTATGGTGTGCTCTCCTGAAAGCACAGATCGGTCCGCGACCGCGTTAAAGAGGCGAACGGGAGAAGAGAATAAATAAAGAGAAAAAAAAATAAAAGGAAAAACGAGGGACGAGGTTACCCCGTTTCGAGCGAAAGACACCCCTCCTCTTTTCCCTCGTCTTTCTTCTCTCCTCGGGTCGGTTCTTTGAAGATGGCGACCTTGGTCGATTTCAGGGGACCGAGATATAAGCGAGAATATAAATGGAAAGGCAATTTTGTTTTGACAAGGTTTGTTAAAAGGAGGTCGAGAGGTTGGTGAAAGAGTCGAGAACGAGATGCTTTAGAAAATGTACTGTATATATGATTTTTCTGTGTTTCTGGAATAAGCTTTCCTACGCTTTTATGAACGCTATAAGGTAATTTTTGCGGCCAAATTTAGATTCAGCATTATTGAAAATTTATCTGGATTGTTAGGAAGAAAGGATATATATATAAAAGATTTGAGCGAATTGCATCTTAATCGCATCGATAAACATCGAAAATCGCAGCACGTGCTGTTTCATTTTTTTTGTTCGCGATAGAATTCTCTAAACAACTTGTCCCAAATCTATCACGAAACCGTGAAATCCAATTTCAAAAGGGTACTATTGAGGATGAAAGGGATTGGTGAGAAAAGCACAGCCCCGGCCTCCTTCAAAAAGATACGATTCACGTCGGGAATTGCGCTCTCTTTATCAGCCGGCAGACTCCAAAGTCCACTTCGTCCGCTTCTCCAAAGGGGGCGAGAAAGGGGCAGCCGGTGAAAATATCGCGGAGGCTAAATATTTACCTGCGAAGAAAACCCTGGGTTGCGGTGGTGGTGCGCCAGGGGTGGCAGGGGGCGCGACAGGGGCGGCCAAAAGATCGTAATCGCTACCGGAACTGCCGACCGCGACGAAGCTGTACGAGCCTCTCGCCCATGGATCCGCTCGCCATCTCGTCACTACACTCTCGCGCGGCTGTGGAACCACTTGATTTCCAAAGATACCCTTGAAAAAAACACGACGACAATGTATTATTCGCGAACAATATACGGATCATGCAGATCAGAACGACGACTCTTTTCTAAACATATGTTCTTTCGACGTCAGTCGATCGATCCGATCAGATCAACGAACGTTCGTTCCCTTCGTTTTTCCATAAATTCGATAAAAACGGAGAAGAAAAAAAGAAAAAAAAAAAAAAGAAAAAGGAGCGATCGATTTAATAAAAATTTACCTTCAAGACGGCTATGCAACGTCCAACGATCACGTCGTCGCTGACATTCTCCATGACACAGGCAGCCTCTCCAGCGACCAGGGCCAACAACACAGGCGCCTTGTAAAGGTTCCAGAAGAGGAAGAGCTCACCACGCGACGCGGTCGTGCTGCCCACGTGGCCGAACAAATTGGCGGTCGGATCCCAGAAGATCCGTTCGAAGCACAGCACCACCTGACGTGACGGATTCCCGGGAATTACTTCCTTGGCCTAGCGGCCCTCGTCCACCGATTATTCTCGACCGAGGTGCGCCATTCGAACGAGCCGACCCCGTTCGGACGAGTTTTCGGTGGACGAGGAGAGTTTCCAGTTTTGGACGATGGGCGAGGGGATGATGGAGAAAGTTTCTACGAGATATTAGAATCTTGGACGACGCGAAAAGTGGATTTTAAGAATTCTAATTCCGGGAAAAGCTCGAACAAGGTTCAAACTCCGGCCGGATTTTCAATTAAATAGGATATAATTTTCTGTTCTACAACGCGAAACGTTGGGGAGATTGCAGTGGATGCTCGTAAGCTTGTTTGGAGAAAATATTATATACCCGTTGGTTCCGGCAAATCCTGCGGTTTAAGGGTTGCTCACGTAAACGTTTATCTCCGTTCCCTCGTCCCCATGAATCATTCTCTTTACAGAGTGCTCGCCATCGTTTAAGAGAATTACAAAATTCAGGGCTTGTATTCTCGACGGAATACACCCCTCCCCCTCCCGAATTTCAACCCAATTGACTTCGTGTCGCGCTCGAAAAAAGGCAACATGAAATCCTCCACATCTCATCATTCTCTATATTAACGCCCACATTCGTACGACCGTCGTATAACCGTCTTCAACACTGGTTGGAGTTATATAAAGATTCTCAAAAAACTTATCAAATTTCGAATCGAAAGAAACGTTCGATATACGCGTTTCCCGGATCTCCTTCGTATCAAGTCAACGACCTCGTTAAAAGTTCGACAACCAGCGACGAGAAATGCTAGAAGTCTGCCTATATAAATCGTTACACGCGGTATCCACTGAATAAAACTCGAAGAAACGAAAATGAAATCGAATCGAGAAAACCCACGAAATATACCCCGTATCATACCCCGTCACAGCGCATCGAACGAAGTGTGACGCGTCATACGGCAGCCAACCGGTTAAACCCACGTCCAATTTAACCGAAACTCGAAACGACGCCCTCTGCTCCCCGCGAGCACCCCCCAAGCCCTTTAAACCGCAAGATCCCGGGCCCATTCTCTCCCACGGCATCCAAACATCGATTCCGTCGAAATTACCGGCGAACCGAAATCGTGGCGAATTTATTCGTGGCCGGGCTTTATCGGGTGGATCCGTTTCGCCTGGCGATGAGCCTTTAATTTTTCGTGGAGGAGGAGGATGGGGGGGCCGGCTCGTAAAGCGACCACGGGAGGCCCCGTAAAAGGAACGTGTCCCGGCGTAAGAAGCGACACGAGCCACGTCGCCGTTCCGCTCGCGACGAAAGAGCGCCGCCCGATCACAATATATCTCATTCCCGGGCCCCGACAACTTCGATCGTCGTCCTCGGCCGTGGGGGGCATAAATCAGTGGCTGGACGGACGAAGATGGGGGGAGGAGAGGGCTTACCTTATTTAAATTGCCGAAACCAAGCCTCTGAATAGCCTGCGACTTCCAGTCCGGAAGCGGAGGATTGAAGGCGACCGCGGACGGCGGCGCGGACGCCTTGAGCACCCCGAGGGGAAGGGTGACGAGCACCGCGTCCGCCTTGTACACCGTGTGATTTGTGTGGGGGCTGCGCGAGGGTGCGGCCCACACCTCCACCCCGTTCACCCCGTAGCGGACCGCCCTTGCCGCCGTGTTCAGCCGGATGTCCAGGCCCTCGGACAGAGCAACAGGTACGCACGAGTAGCCGTTGCGAACTGGAAAAAAGAAAAAAAAGAAGAAGAAGAAGATGAAGAGGAGGAGGAGGAGGAGGAGGGAGGATGGACCGGAGACGGGACGAGTACGAGGATGAGAGGTGGTTGATTAAGGCGGTGGTGACAAATGGGAAGGTAATGGAGGTTCGATGGGATCGGGATGATAGGTAGATGGGGCGGATGGTAATGTTCGGAGGACTTGTGATTGGGGTGATAATAGAGGGACATGATGGAGAGTGGTGTGTGCGTGTGCGTGTGCGTGTTTCCTCGTTTCTCCACGTGTTACGTTACTGTGTACTCGGCGTAATGGGCAATCGTGTATCATCGCGTGTATCATCGTGATGCTATATACGATTACGTTTCTTTCTCGCGTATACACATATTCGCCAAGTTTCAATTAATCTCAAATTCCTGTCGTCGAAGTGTGCGCTCCATTGTTTTGTCGTTTAAAGTGCCACGTTTTATAATATCGTCGAATTTATAGAAAGGATAACGAGCGAAAAGTGTTTTCCAAATTGCAGGCGAGAGTAGAATACCACGAAATCTCCAAATCTCGTCTCGGATTATCGGATACGCGGATCACGAAACGGTGCCAACATATTTTCCTGCGCCGCGTGTCGAATTCGCGGCGTGGATCTCGCGGCGTGAAAGGTGCGGGGTTGAAATTCCGCGGGACCGATGCCACCGGATGCGATAAAGGCTCCATTACCGGTTAATTGGATATTTCGCATTAGCCAAATCAGGACACCTGACGCGGTCCTAAATTCTCGTAAGCACATTCGAACCCTGTAACATCCGGCCGCGCATGTACTAATAATGATACACAGGCGTCTCCACTTAGGGGGGTTAATTATGTTGATGGCCGGCAGCGTGCTAACAACCTCTCCCTGTCTCTCTCTCTCTCTCTCTCTCTCTCTCTCTCACTCTCTCTCTCTCTCTCTCTCTCTCCCTGTCTCTCTCTCTCTCTCTCTCTCTCTCTCTCTCACTCCCTATAGGCGGATACACACATTCCGGAGAAATTTAAATTTACCGCGCCCCTCCACTGTTCGTCTTTCGATTATTATACGTTAATTCGAACAAAGTCGAATCAATCTCTCTTTCATCCCACCGGAGAGAGGGATCTGTTGGAGGAGAAATTTCGTCACACACTTTCCATTATTCCCCCTTTCTTTCTCTCTTTTCTTTCTCGTCGACGCGCAGGGCTCTTCTAGAAATTTATCGCCCCCTCGTCGTCGTTTCGTTAATTCGACCGATTTAAATTCGACTTAGGCTCCGTTCACGGGAAAGGGGAGGAGGAGGGAGAGGGAGAGAGACCTTCTTGATCGCGATACACACACGTATACGTATACGTAAAGGTACACGTGTACGAGAGAGTCGAAATGGAGGGGTGTCGCGCGGCGGAAGGACGCGATTATTTGCGACGACGAAGAAAAAAGCGCGCAGGCCGGATTCGTTATTACTTTAATTGGAATCCCATTCTGGCTGGTACGCCGGTGCCACGGGTAGAGGTACACCCGCTCGTGTCTGGCGTCGATTACAGAAACCCTTTCTAATAAGCGAGGGAATATTCAACAGTCGGTTGAAGGGAACGGTCCGGTGCTACCAAAATTATGGTAAGTCGATCCCTGGTTTACTCCGTGTTTCACTCCCGCCTCTCTTTCCGTTTCCATCTCGATGTTTCGTATGTCTCTCTCTCTCTCTCGTTGGAATTGGAAATTAATTCCTCGCAATGAGGCGGCCGGTTCCGAGTCGATGAAAATTATCCGCGAAGAGAACGATTCGGTTTTGGTGTTCGTTTTCGTTTATATTGTTTTCGTCTTTATATCTTGTTTTCGATACGATTCTTTTGCCTCCAAGATATTTAATTAAATTTGTAGCTACGATAACGATTAAAAGAAAACAAGAATGATATTTGGACTCTCTTGTTCTTTTTTTTTTTTCTTTTTTAACGGATAGTCAATTCGAAAGAACACAAAGATGAATATTGGGTGTCATATTTAAGAGATTATTATTCTATTAATTACTTGTGTGTACTTTATTACCGGTTGTGCAATTAATCAATTCGTCCCTCTCTTCTTTCGAAACATTTCGTTCCAAGATTATTCTTTTTCGATACGTAGCGATTCCTCAAAGATATTTTAATTATCGCCCGAACGATATAAAATAATATTCGATAACAGTAATACGAAATTATCGTCGCTCTCCCCTCCTCCCCGTCTTTTTTTCTTTTCCAACTGGGAAATTAATACGGAACGAATATAGCAAAACGAAAATCACGTTGGCTCAATCAAAGGGATATCGGCCGCGTTATTAATTACGAAATAACGAACTCGTTTACACCCAGACAGATAGATATCCGGTTGCACGCGAACCGGGTTCCACGGTTTTCTGAAATAACATCGAATCGAGAAGCTAGGTGTACCCCTATATTATTGTTTGTTGCCGTAACTCCGACTGCACGTTCGGATGTTTACTTTCGGGCGGAACAAGCGTTTTGCTCGTTGGTAACGCAGACCGCATTCTGTCTTCCATCAGAGAATCATCTCTGAAAAATCTGGCAAAAAAAAGAGCAAAAAAAAAGCAGAAAAACAAAAATCAGAGAAAAAAAACAAGCCGGAACTCCCCCATTCAATCCCGGTCCCATTGCCGTTTTTCCGGCTCCCGTTCGTGAACAAACTCGCTGAATTTTTCAACAGGCCGCGAACAGACTCCGCTACCGGCCAATGAAAAATTTGCCGAGCCGTCATTTCCGTCTCTCTCTCTCTCTCCCCCTCCACCCCTTTTAAAAATCCTGTCCCCGCTGAAAAACCGTGATTTCGATCCCCGCGAAGGAGACGAGGCGCGCTTCCCTCCCATTGGTTCGAGTTTACAAGGAAACACACTTTAATTGAAATTTAAATAGGAGCCGGGAGAAGAAGAGAGCATCATCGAACAAAGAGGGCCGGGCGAAGCGTTAAATACCGGGGTTTCAATTATTCATCGGATAGTTGATAACAATGACTACGGTTTGGAAGACGGAGAACAAAAGGGTGGGACGCGTGGGCCATCTTCAAAACTTTTGGAAGGAATGGCGAGTGCGATGAATGCAAGGCTGGTACGAAAGTGAGACAATGAGAAATTAGAGGGAAGAATACGTTCTTTCTCTTCTTCTGCTTCCTTATTTTTCCATATCTATTCCGTTTCATAAAATAGCAGTAGATATAGAGAGAAGAAATCGTATTTTCGTATCTACTTTTTATCTCGTCGTTTATAAAATGTTATACTCTTCCCTAAAATCACTTTGGGGAAAATAGTACCGATTTCAATTTAAAAAAATACCTAACGGAGGAATAATACATTTTTGAAAAAATTAGAACGAAAGCAAAAGAACAGACTGTCTAGTGTCTCGAGTCCTCGTGACCACGTGCAAAAGAATTTTCGCAACTTGCTGGCAAAGTCGAAGAAATACTTTCCCCTTGGCAAATTGTAACGAAGATTCATCGTCAAAGGGAGACGCGGAGTTGGCCAGGGCGGACGGATGGAAGGAAGGAAGGACCGGCAACTTCCGGTGAACGGTGTGTTCACCGAGAGACCATCCGAGGAACGCAAATATTTAACGAAGAATTTATCAGCGGTGTCTGAGTCCGTGGCCACCGTGACGATTCACCGAGACGAAGAAGACCTCTCTATCTCTCCTCTCTCTCTCTCTCTCTCTCTCTCTCTCTCCACTTTTACAAGCGTTGCCACCCTCTCTCCGGCGTCTTGTCTTCCGTTTGATCTTTGCTCGCAGTATTTTTTGACGGCGAGTCGAACAATTTGTATGCCGCGCTGCTTTTCAATTTACATTTAAATTGGTTGCTTATGGCGTTCTGTCGTCTCGACAGGAGTCGAAGTGCAGCCGGGAGCGCAACACGGCGAGGGTACGCGCCTCGGGAGCGGAGGGACAAAGAGAGGGGGTGGGACAGAGAGAGGATGTATCGCGTAACTCCGCGTGTAAGGGGGACGACGGACAGAGAGGAGGGAGGAGGAGGGAGGGAGGAGGAAGCAGGTGGAGAAGGGACGTCCTCTTGGTCGAACAGTCAAATACTGAAACGGCCTCGAGAGGAGAAACGCCGAGTACCGCGCTGAGCAGCCGAGTTCATCGCACCGTGGCGACGAACAGCTCCGCGTTTTTGCGCGCGCCACGTGAACGCGTGTGCACAGTGGAGACGTATCAAGCTCGTGGGGAAACGCGTCGCCAAGGAAAACGTTTTCGAGAGATGGGAGATCGTGGTGTTCGAGTCGAAATCGAGCGATCGGCGTTGCTCCATTTTCCAGAATCCTCGAGGATTGTTTCTTGCTTCGTCCGTACATACAGATTTTTTTCTACTTTTTTCCTCGGTTCGGCGTGTCTTTTTCACGAGACATGCCAAGGTAGCCGAGTTCGTTATTCTTCGTATAACGACTTCGTTGTTCCGTGAAACTTCGACTTAATTATCGTTATTAATTATAAAAGCCTCGATAAGCTCTTCTATTGCTTTAACGAGTAGGGCGAGGGATAATTAAACCAACCAACGACCAACACGAAATTACTCTAACAAATCCGAGGATAAGATCTGAAACAACGGGAAGGGAAAGCTATGCTAATGGCGTGATAATGAAGCGATTTCCTCGTAAAATATTCGGTAACCTAACCCAGGAACCAAGTTATCCATGAATTTTTACGCAACCGATACGCCGTAAAAATTTCGACCGCGGTGAAAAGGGACGATTTTCTTGTTTGGCCACCCGTGTCGCGTGGCAACATTTCCAAGTATCACACACACATGTTGACACGTGTCGAGAGAGTCTCATTGGACGTGTAAACATTGATTTTCGGAAATCGGCGGGGGGCAACCGCCCCCGCGGGATCCTCCAAGATGAACTTCCACCCTTGCCAATTTGCGTCTTCGTCGAACTCCTTCGCTTCCAACGCGAACAAATATTTAATAAATAAATAACCAGGTTGGTCCAACTATACGGATATCGTGCCGGTATGGAAAAGAAGATTGATCGACACTTTGGGGAGATCGTTCTTCGATCCTATTACCGCGATATCGAATCGTTCGAAGGATCCTTGAGATAGAAAACGAAAAACTTCCTTTTCGTTAGATTTGCTCTAACGCATCGGAATCGCGAAAAGGACAAAGTTAACTGTCGTTAGATTATAAAAAGAAATTCAGATTTCGATGGTCTAAACCGGTTTTTCCTTCTCCACGGGAGAAGGAAGCGAGCATCCTAATCCGGAAGCATTTCTAAAAACAGACCTGTTGAAGCAGCGCGATGGGAAATGGGAAAAGCCAGGTGAATCGCACAGCTTGGTTGCGTTCCATTGTTGGAAGATTAAATATTCCCGTGTTTGCCACGCGACACAGGGAGAGAGGGTTGTTGGTGAATACCGGTGGAAATTAGTATACACGGGCGTGGCGCAGGGCGTCGCGCAATTCCGCCAGGAGCTACTCGTTAACGCTCGCGTACAGTGGTTAACAAGGACGGCTCCGTTCTCGAACCCGCCTCGCAATCGAGAATGAACTCCGATTCGCTTTAACGCTCGCGCAAACAAACACCGCCTTATTTCCCGGCCACGCGGCACGGATTAAACGATTTAATGCTCCGTGTTGACGGATAAACAAGGGAAACGTGGATAAATTAACGATTTACCAGCGATCCCGGGGCGGAGAGCGAGAATAGGAACGGGGGCTCCGTCTCTGTCGATTATTCACCCTCTCTAAAATAAAGGGATTGTTTTTAACTTTTAAAACCAATTGTGGATCATCCCCACGCGAACAAACACGCGCGTCGAGTTGTTATCGTGTAGAATTACTGCGATGTACGCATTGCGATAACCAGGACCGAGCATTTTTATGCATTTGCACGAGGGAATTTAAATATAAAACGATACGCGGAGAAGGCAGAAAAATTTCAATTTGCATAAACATCCGCAATAACTAAAAAAAAAACGTCGGGATAAACACTCTCGCCTCGAAACACCTTCGCTTTACGAAATTGTATCACGCTCCTCGCGAGAAAGAAAGAAAAAAAGGAAAAAAGGAAATTCAATATCAGAGTAGTTACGTCTCTTTAAAACCGGAGGAGACCGGTGTTTCCACCATCGCGATGACCCAATATGCGGGACAATAAACGCCGGGAAGCTTTTCACCCGGAAATGAAAACCGAACAGAGTCGAAACGATTCTAAAACGTCCCGTGAAACGATCCTTCAAGCAGCGGAAGAAGACGGTACCGACTTGTCTCACGAGGACAAAAGAGAAACACGAGCGACCCCCTCCCCCCTTTTCGAAATGAATCGCAAGGACGGAGCGAGGATGAAGAACCCCGCGAAAAATAAACGTTATCTCGCTTCGGTGTTCTCGTTTTCTGCCGCGCCGGGGTTTATCTTACGTTTGTCCCTTCGACAGCGTCCGTGAATTTAGCATCGGCAGCGTTCCGTATAATTTGTTCAGATTGCGATAAAGTTAATTGGAGGCTGGCGGGGAATTTATGATCGGCCTGGCCCCCTCTCCTCCCCGGCGAACCACCGGCCAAAGATACGGCGGAATCCGAGATTCCTAGATCGCGCTAGTAAGTAACGCTCCGCGGAGAGGAGAGATCGATATCGGTGGCCGCGATTTATTACGATTGTCACGCATTCTGTGCAAATGAGCTTGTGTGTATCCCGATGCGCTTCATATATCCTGCCGCCAATCCAGCTTTCCTCCAGTTGATCGAGGGAAAATTCCGCGGCGAGAGGATCCGCCATTTTTCGCCCGAGCGTGAATTAATAAACGAGGGATCGCGGTTGAAGAGCGAGATTGCGCCTGTGTCTGGTGTCGGTTGTGTAATTAGTAGACACGATCGAAAGTGGAGAGAGAGAGAGTTCCTTGGATAACCGTCATTCGAAGACATCCACGAGACGACATCTGTGGACGAATGGACGAACTGTTCCAGTGCTGGCCGGTAAAACAGGAGATCGATCGAACGGAGAGGGGGAGGGGAGGCGCGAAATACGAAATAAGATTCGTATATGGATTATCGTCATTATAAATGGTTAGAGTATGATCGTAATTATTGCGATTATACTGTCCGTGTTACGATTTAAACCGAGCGAATGTCATAAAAGCGAGTCATATTCCAATTCCACGACTATTATTAATCTGAAAATTGCAACGATGCATTAACTCGCCGTTAATTAACCGCGTAAACACGCATTCCTATCCTATCGAACGAGTATCCCCCATTGAACAAGCGAAGCGCTATCCAAAATTTCCAGCCACGATTCCCTACACCCGTAAGTGGCTCGTGTAATCGTTTTAACAATACTGAAAGCTAATCGTAATACGTGCCGCGGCGGGAAATAAACGGGAGGCATCCGGTCGTCGATGGAACCGCGAAATTAACGAATATCGTGCCTCTCCTCCCAAATTTTCCAAAAACCATAATATTAAGCTTCGCGTTGAAATCGATTCCGACTGGAAAGAGCGAGTAAGAGGGGGGGAGAGAGAAGAGAGATAAAGGTAGCCGCAAACGAGATTGCTCGCAACTTCGATCTGCCCGCCAATAATTAAACCGCGTCGAACGAACGAGCTTAGCCTTTCGGATTCATTCTGTATTGCATGGAATTAGCCGGTCGTTCGTTGGAGAGCAAATCGAGAGAGTCGATTACGCGCGCAAAACCGAGGAGAGATCTCAGAGGCAAAGGAGGGGCAAGAGAGAGAGGGAAGGAAGGAAGGAAGGAAGAAAGGAAGGCAAAAGGGGTCCGGCGAGCAGCAAGAAGATATTTGAATACGACTATATACCGAGAGTAAATCGTATCGTCCGCAAACGAGCAGCGTGCTACACAAGAAATGCATTTGCCGGATGTCGGCGGTGGGGAGCGCGGACCTCTCCCCACCGGACCGGGGGACTCCAGGGCGCACGCCGAAAGGGGGTACGGTTAGCGATGGGCATTCGCAAGGCCCTTCGAACAATTTTGTTCCGAGAACATTAATAAGGATATTAAAGATTTAAAAGAATATTCGAAAAATTTGAAATTTGAAAGGGGGGATCGCGACCAATTATTTCTAAATGGATGCAATTTTATAGGATTCTAAGTAATATAAGTGAGATCGAATTATTATTATGTTTCAAGATTATAATAAACGATAGACGCATAATCCAATCAATTTGTCTCAAATACAAATGCATAAATAATTCCTTCGAGATATCGAAGGAAATTATCGTCCAAGTTCCAAGAGGCGAGATGTTGTTGAGTCCATCGCTACGAGCATCGACGAGATCACGGTAAGGCCCACGGAAAGTCCCCGTTCTCTCCCCTCTGAGGGTACCAGGGAGAGAGCAAAGGGGCGCTATCGAGGCGAGCTATCTCCCACCACCCGTACCAGTTGCGCCATAATATATAGGCCGTATCTCAGGCCCGCAAATTGCCTTTTTAAACACAACAAGACAGCCGTGCCCCCTTTCAATTTACGCAGGGCCCTTTTTCGCGTGCGCGCACCATTCCGTTTCCCTTCGGTCCTCCCTCTCTTTCTCGCTCTCTCCACGCTCCTCTCATCAACGTTTCCGCCTCTTCCCTTCTGCCCCTTCTCCGCTCTATCCTCATCACCCTCCTTCCATCACACCCTCGTCTTGCTCCTTTTCGCATCCATCCACCTTCGCTTGCCTTCGACCTTCTCTCCTCTATTACATCCGCGCGGAATACACGCTCGGGATGATTGTTCGAGAAAAAACACGGCTACGTATTTACAAGTGTAATTACAAGCCCTCGCTACCAGTGATTAACCCACTGCTTTTCGTAGATGGGAAAATAAAAGTTTTTGCGAGTTTCGTAAGAGTGGCACACGGGAGAGGGGAACACGTCTGAGAATATCCGAAGAATATCTTATGAAGGATACCTTATTAAGATTGTTTCGCCGTAAGTAATAATGGAATGTATAGTTGTTTGCGTGGTATCGACGAGGTTAAACGAGAATAATTTTTGGAAACGACAGTTGTGAATTTTCTCCATTCCATCCGTTTTCAATTCCATTTCGTCGTCCCTGCGTGCGTGGCAAACTCGTGGCAGCCTCGGGGCCAGGAAAACGATCGTCCTTTCGGCCGAGAAATTGCTTTCCCGTGAAACGATTATGAATCGACCGCGGTAAAGAGTGTTCCACCGGGATGGATATGGCTAACACAAAGAAAGGTTCGGTTAGTGGTGGTCTGTGAATTTGCGATTTTTTCCGCGGGTTAATTTGACCCGAGATACCCGGGCTTCGGATACAAATTATAGTATTTCCGTTTCTTCGAACGGTATACAAGGGTTCTCGATATTGTTCTCTGTTACTTCGAGATATCCTTGAATTATAAAAAAAAAAATAAATAAATAAATTATCACGAGAGAAACATCCACGACACGTCACGGATATATCGGAATTTTCGTGCGCGCGATCGAAATCGTTTCGCAATTCGCGTTCCCTATTCGCTCGCCGTGAGTCATAAACCGGGTCAGCCGGCTCTAAGACACGACAATGATAATGATAGGTGTCTCAACCTGCTTGATAATGGGAAAGCGCGCGTTCCTTTTTTTTTTTCGAGATGCGATTCGGCGATATGCAAATCTCTTAATAATCGCGAGTTCTATCGGTTTCTGGTGCACCGACTGCTAGAACGCCTGTGCTGTGTGCACATAATCGTTAGCGAGACTTTGAATTTTTGAATTAGAACGAAGATTGGGAACACCTGTGTATTTCGTTTTTTATCATAATATTAATAAAGGGGAAAATATATTTACGAGAAAGGAATATGGAACGAAAATTACTTAGAAACGACGGAAACAAAGCTAAAAGAAATTGGATGATCGACGAGCGATAAAGAGGTGAAAAGGAGACGACCATAACCAGGATAAGGAAAAATAAGATATTACGAAGGATTCCTGTATGGAATTTTGTTGCCCTCTATTTACCGCCTTCAGCGGTAAGTAAAACCCAACAAAGTGAAAAAAAGTCGGGGAATAAACGGCGAAAGAAAGATCTCGACTGTGAAAACAAACAACAAAACTTACAAGGGAAATACAAGGGAAAAAAAGAAGGAGAAAAGAAAGAAAGAATGACGGTCGAAGGAAAAATATGAAAAAAGAAAGAGGGAGAGGGAAGAAAGGAAAAAGAATAGTCTAAAGAGGAAGATAGGATTGGCGAGTTTTTAATCGGCGTAATAAGACGTCAAGGACACGGTCTACGCACCGGAAGAAAAATTCGTTCGCCTGGCCAGCAGTTAAGCGATCGCGCGCGCGCCTGCTTCGATCGACAAGATTGTCGATTTATGTTTACATACTCGTTTTACGTGAGATCTCGATAATTAGAGTGCTTACCTATACCTGCACGCGAACGGTAGTGGCTCGCCAATGTATATACATCGAGGTATACACACTGTTTTTCAAAGTGTACGTCGATACCTATATCCGTGTACGTGCGAGAGAGAGCGTGGAACCACCTCGAAACCGGGACGACGGCTATGGGATGATGCCATGGGAGGATTTAAAAAATGGAAGAACGTTGCGGCCAACGTTTTAAACGAGGTCCGATTAATCCCTCCGGGGGGAAAGAACGCGGCTTGAAATTGGCGTATAGTCTTCAGAGCGTTATCTTCGATCGTAAAGCATCGTCATCTTACGGCTTCGATACACTTCCAACGGTTGCTTATTCATCCTGTTCACGAGTCAATATAATCCGTCAGAATCTACGCAGTTTCGTTCGATCGCCTATGTATCCATCGCTGATGTATTCAGAGATGTCCGAGAATCCAAAAATAATACAAGTTGGAAAGTTTTTTCGGGATCGGGTCGGGATATCGAAGATATTTCGTGAATTTCGTGAGATTTTTGCCAAGAAATTCAAATAATGTTTTGAGACGAAGTTCGAATACGACCGTCGATTCAAAGTGTTTAGAAACAACTAAGTGTGTGTATTTCCATCGAGAAGCCGATTACCGTCGAACCGAGCCGACTCTACCCGAACTATTTCCGATTCGACGCGAATATAATTTCTAACTCGAGCGACCCGACGCGAGCCGATCGCACCCGAACAATTTCCGAACCGACCCGAGTATAAATTTCCTCGCGTTTCGTTAATTTCTGTCGTTTCGTACTTTTTTCTTTTGTATCTTTTCTTCTCTCTTCTCTCTGAAGAATTTCCAAGATTACTTTATTACATTCTTAAAGGATTTCGATGCTGTTTCGATATCGAGTGACTGGATCTTGAATCACACGGATAAGAGGTAATCTAAATATTAATGGGGCGAGAAAGGATGGGACAGTCACCCAGCGCGTGTCGAAGAGAGAGAAAAAGAGAGAGTATGCGAGTGATTTACAGTGTGGCATCGTGTCCTCGTGAACCGTATCGCGTATTTGCCGTGGTAATAACTCGGCCTGGTTTAAGCGCATTTTGATGGTTCGCATTATATACGATTCGAACGGCGATGGATGGCAAAATACGTTTCTCCACCGATATATAGGATTCGCTTCGAAGAATGGAGGACGCCGTTTCCCCTCTCTTTTCCGGTAGGCAACGCAGCGGGCGTCGAGAAAAGAATGTGTGTTATACGAGAAGGTGTAAAGGATCGCCTTCTTGCTCCTCGTTTAACCCTCCGTCGAAAAATATTGGTTCGTCCCTGATTATACGATCTTTTTGACGCGTTCGGCGTTCGCAGCGGGTCTTCCACGCCTCTGCGTTATATTAACAAATAACTTACATTCCTTCTCATTCCTGCTTTCCTTCAAAATTAAACGACGAAAGAGAGGAAGGGACGATTCGTTTTTTCGAACAAAAAATAGTATCGAAAAACCTCGTCAATAGGGAATAGAGAAATTCTCGCTCGCTATTCTCTTCATCTCGATCCAAGTGACAAACGTTTGAAACTGGAATCGCGAACAAGTTTGCAAATAATTCGAGGCGGGTAGCGTTAAATAACCAATCGATCAGGAATCGAAAAGAGAGTGACTTCGCCTCGTGGCACACGCGTTCCCCAATTAACCGTCAAACGGACGGTCACGTCACTCGAATCGGAGCCACCCTTTGGCCCCCGGAAAAAACGTGTGTGAATAACGGGCCGTTCTCTCTCCATACGGTGGCCATTAAACACGCGAAAGAGGGCGAGCAACGAAACATTTTCGAAACAAAACCCTCCTCCTCGAAGAAATAGGATAGTCACGCAGCGTAACGAGCCGCGAGCAAGATGAGACTTCGCCGCGCGCGATCGAACAGGATCACCGCGCTCGCTCTATCGGGAGCGGTGTTTGATCGCGGACCGGTAATTGAGTGGAAATTATTTTTCGACCGGCTCCGGCGGGATCATTACCGGGCTGAAGGGAGACCGAATCGAGGGCGGTCCTTGCGAGGCCCCCAACTTTCCGGGTGGCAACTTTTTCTGCTTTGATGATCACTGTCAGTGAGCAAAAGGCCGCTTACGGGCCCCTCGCGCGCTCTCACCTCGCGCGTCGCTCCATCAATCTCTCGTAAGCCAGCGTGCCGTTTTTACCGGTTGAAATTTATTACGCCGTGGCCCACGCTCTTTCCACCGACGATGCACAGACGCGCTACCTCTGTGTGTCTTCTCATCGATAGAAGAGAGTGAGAGAGTTCATTCCTCGCGGGAGGTGTCCCTTGCGAGTTAGTTTGATGAAAACGGTGAATAAAGGGTCGAATATCGCTTAGAGATTAGATGGTTTGCCGAGTTCGTAACGCGGGATCGAAGATTCCGAAGTTTCCTTTCCGAAAAAAACTTGAGAAATTTGGGGAAAAAATAGATTGATCACAAATTAATCGTCGATATTTTAATTCTCGGATCGCGTTTCGTTAATAAGAGATCGCGATCGCACAGAATCGAAGAATCTCTATGAAAATTAAAGCCTCAAAAGAGTTTCATCGCTTTCGAATCAACAAGAAGTCCCGTCCCAGTTGAAATGTCGTCACGAAAAAAAAGAAAAAAAGAAAAAGAAAAAAATATACGTAACAGTGCCTCGAAAAAAGAGAGAAAGAAAGAAAGAAGAATTGTCGCGGGATCGCGTGGGCGGTGGAATTTCCGAAAGGTAGCATCGATGATGACGTGGACGGATCACGAAACGGGACAGGATGCGAGGATACACGAGGGAGATGCGTATCGGCCCTACGTAAATACGGAGAAGGGCCGATAAGATCGGGGGAGGAGGAGGAGGGGAGAGAAGAGGAGAGGGAGGAGAGAGGGAGACGATCGTTATGGGATCGGAAATTTATAGGGACTCGTTGGTTGGCCCCGATGAATTCGCGGGATTATCGAGGCCCGATTGAGATCTTTTGGTGGTAATGCGCGGTTTTAAACCGTCGCAAATGATCGTGGTTGGCCGGTAATGGCGCGTTGTTCCGTCCGATTTTTCGACGAAACGTGCACTTTCCCGAATCGACGTTGCGGCCAGATACCACCCCGATCGATCCACGTGTTTGTCCAGCGCATTGAATCGAATAACACGCCGGGTTGGGAACAATTGAAACACAGTGGATCGTTGTTCTCCGCGTGTAAAAGGTGGAAAGAGGGAAAGAGAGAGAAAGAGATGATTCGTTTCGTTCGAATCGTTCGCAAAGGCGATACGCGATAACGCGAGAGCGTGATTACGTCTCTCTCTTCCTCTCTCCCTATCCCTATCTCTCGTTGATAATAGCGTGTGGCTACGGCGCGCGAGAGGCGGTTTCGTTTCCACTCTCTATCACTGTATTTTCGCGAGGAATTAACGTCCGTTTGCCCCATGAATCCGGACGGACTCGTTTCAGACTCGCGATTCCGAGACGGTAACCATCCCAAGCTTTCGAGGAGGGTTATTGATATTAGGATACAACAAACTGTGCTCTCACGTTTTACGTCTCCAGGCTATTCCGACTTTATAAATCTTCAACCCACACGCGCCACGTTCCAAGAATTTCCTCCGAGATTAAGCGAACGATAGTTTACAACCCTTTACAACCGCGCGATATTCCGCTCTTTTTCCTCGACTCGAGGAAAACTACTCTCTCCTCTCCGAATTTCAAGCGTATTCTCGTTGTAATTTCAACTAACAAAACGTAGAGACTATCTATCTATCTGTATATATATATATATATATAAAAGGAGCTCGATCTTGGATTGACGCGCACCGGTGTATCTGTCACCGGCAGCATGTTCGAGTATCGACCGTTACAAGCAGTCGTGGAATTTCTCCTAGGCCCGGATCGGGCGCGCGGTTCTGCATTACGTGCACGCGACATAGCTGCACGAGGCAGCGTGTGCTCGCGAATTACGAGCGGCCTGGAACGAGCGACAACGACGACGACGTTTCTTTAATAAACCGTTAGGGCCACGGTATTACACGCTCGTTGCTGGAGACTGAGGGCTCGCGCGCGCGTAACGGCCGACCGGATAAAAAGGGGGTTACACTATACGTTAATATATCAGGTTATCTTCGATCGGGCTTTATAACGATACGGTGAGCACGGTGGTACCACACTCTTAACAAGCGGCACGGCATTTTTCTGGCAGTTAATGGCGACTTTCTCCTGTTCATTGTGGCCACGATCGGTATCTCGTTCGAGAATTAATTAGTGTCAGCCGTTTAAAAAAAAATTAAGAAAAAAGGAAAAAGAAAAAGAAAGGGAAAAGAGCCGCGAGCGATTCTCACGAAATAAGCAAATCCGCGCGAGAACCGTCTCCTCTCGATCCCTGTTTCTCACTTCGATACTTGGCGGTGGCTCGTGCATGGATCCCTGTTCCCCGTTCTCTCGTTCTTTAGAAAGTGGAGAATCGAAAATCGATCTTTCGATTCTAAAAATTACCCCTCCTTTGCCCCCGAATCGTTGAACTTTCCATTTGACAACGAAATCGATCGAACGACTGGATTAACCGTGATTAACGATTCCTTGGACGTCCTCTTCGAGTCGAGGAGGAATCTCGGGATCTTGGAAAGCTCCGACGATTGATCTCGAATAGCTTCGTGGACGGAGTCGAGAATTGGATTGTCGAGAATCGGCAATCTTCTCGAGAGGAATTCGGGCGGATGGACAATGGAGAAAATTCCAAGCAAAAATTTAGATTTCTTTTATCGTTTCATCATCGAATGATCCTCCCCTTCGATTTTCGATCCGAGCGTATCGAGTGTATAGGCAAAGCGGATGTTCCATCAATCCCGAAATCACGCGAAACTTCCATTATTTCAACGATTTCTTCCATAAACGCGTAGTTTGGTCCCTTAATTGAATCTTTCTGTGGCGCTTCCGCGTAAAACAAACTCCTTTACGCGGAGTATATATATCCTAGCCTCGAACATCGTCAATAACTTGGAATTGGCCATGTTCTCTCGCGTAATGGATCCTCTTTATATACCATAGAATCTCCTAGAGAGAAGCAGCCGAGAGTAAGGAGCGTACGTAACGAACAGCGAGGGAGTTCTGGGACGTTTCTCGACGCGATTGGAATAAAAAAGAGAAGAAAAAAACCGGAAAATAAAGATAAAAGAAAAAAAGAAAAAGAAAGAGAGGACACGCGTTGTAAGTTCACGTAATACGTTGGATCGAAAGCCACGAAGCCAGACCAGAAGGCCAAGGGGCGAGAAGCAGAGGTAAAGTAGAGACGATGGTCGAGAACTTGGAAGATGGCTCTCACGTAACCGCACTTAGAGAGCCACCGAGGCGGTCCGCCGTCAATAATTCCCACATGTAATGAGGCGGCCTGTTGTTCGCGGGCGGACAATAACGCCCATAATTCACTGTCCACGCTCGCCAGAAACTTATCCAACGTTTTCCGTGGAATCGGTCGGCCTGGCCGCTCCTGGGCGCCCACGAGTCCGCCCCGATAAGCCACCGGCCTGCGCCTCCACTTTAATCAAATTATTCGCTACCATAAGCTCTCGTTCGAGAGGCGGTGGGGAATTAATCGATGGTGATTGGACGAGTTTTGGGAAGAAGTTTTCGAGATTGGTTTATATGGTTTATATTATATCGAGAAAAAGGGGTAATTTTAATCCTAAAAATGAAAAATCGCTTAAGGATCGGTTAAGAAATTACGAAATAGTGCGAGAAATAGATCTGGATCGATGATGCTCTTGGAAGATCGTATTGCTCGAGGAAGCAATTTAGAAACGAAAGGGGGAGGATGTTTTAAATTTCAAGGAGACGATTGGAAGAAAATCCCGCAGCGACTTCTGAATCCGACTTTGTCTTTTCTAGGTTTGGTAACCGGTCCGAGTTTCCCATTCCAAAGTTGGGAATAACGTGATTCGTTAAGTCCTCGACAGACTTGACATCGCGATGCGGTTTGGCCGTAATGACGCGACCGGACTGACCACTTCTCGACTTCGCCGAGTCGACTTCGTGCGAGCTCGTATGCCCGGAAACGTTTGCCCTGCTGTGATTGCTCCTCCTGTAGAATGAGTTTACGGTAGATCCTCGCAAAACGACCGACATTCCGCCCGATCCCTATCGGTTTAACCTCGTTTACCAGTCGATTTAACGATCAATTTCACCGGCCAACTGTTCTCGACAATCCAGTCCTACCGAAACCTCCGCTGAACACTTTTCCGGATTCCGGGATTGGAAATAAAAATAATGGAAACGATACAGGGGCTGTCATTGTCGGGCTGCAACCTCGACGGAATCATACGTGTTCCACGCCCGTATCCAGTGATGTATCCAACAACATCGACGGATCGTTCATCTCGAAACCGTTGTGCGACCGTTTTATTTTATTTTTATTTACTTTATTTTTTTTTTTTTTAGTTGCAAATCGATTCGATCGATCGCCACATCTTCATCCACAGCTTCCAAAATCGATCGATCGCCACTACCACCACTGCTGCTCATGGCCCGAAGGCTGAACTACTCGATTGTTCCGAGACGAATTTCCGTTGCGCAGAGATCGCGCGTTCCACGATCAAACAACGAAGGCAACCGAACGAGGGGGCTAGGCCCTTAATCATCGCTAGCAGCGCGGGGTTCGACGTGGCGTGAGTAAATCAGGATCCACGGTTGAAGCGGTGGTCTGAAAGGTGGACGTGGAAAGGAGGAGGAGAGGATCTCCTCGAAGAGCCACGAACTTGCGAGCCGTAGCCGCGGGCGCGAAATTCCAGGACCGTGGGCACGAACGGACCCACGAAGAGGAGGAGGAGGAGGAGAAGGAGGAGGAAGAAGAGAAGAAGAAGATGAAGAGAGAGAGAGAGATGGCGGCTTAGACGTGTAATGGCCGTTCGTTCGGCTCGGTAGGCGAATTCGATCGCTCGCGCGCTAAGCACGCGCTGAGGCCTGGAATAGGGCCCCGATAATGGAAGAAGAGGACGCGACGAAACGAGGATCCTGAGATGTGGACCTGTTAAAAATACAAATAACGTAAAGAAATTACTTTTGTCCCGCTACGCGGCTCAAGATTTACGGCGGGGCAACAAGCCTGCATTGGCGTAGGACTCGGAGACATAAATCAAGGAGAACTTATGAGAGGCCATTCATTAATATTAATAAGCCGTATGTATCTGTCGGAGGTGTAACGATACGATAGTTGCCCGATCGATACCTAGAGAGATTTTTCATTCCTTCGTTGATGAGGGACGAGTGATACGAAACGAAGAACCGATTCGAAGAAGAATGGGAAAAGATGGAAACAGGGGAAAATGGTTTAATAAGTTATTGTGACCGTAAGTAGCGATCACAGAGATTGCAAGAAGATCAAGGACGAACGAATAGATAGAGGAGCATCGTATTGACGATCCTTGTCCTCGTTGAACGAATGGAAATAGAACAGAAATCGAATGGAGGAGTGAAGACATCGTTTGAAGAACGACTCGAAAAAGCGATCGAAAAAAGAAAAAGAAATACCAACGCTTCGACGATGATCATCGTCGTAATTAACTACGTCGGTGATGAACTGCGTCGAGTGACCAAAGATTCGAGGAGGACGTTTTGGAGAACGGTTCAAGGATGAGCCTTGAAAAAAAGGCAAAAAGAGGGGGAGGGGAAAAGGAAAAACGTATGAACGATTCAATGGTCATCGAGGCGGCCGTAATCGTTCTCGTTAATAAATAACGGGTGGTAAACTGGTGTAGAATTGGCTATTATTTAGATACACACAGGTGTATGCGACATATTTGGCAGGGCGATAATTACACCGGTGGCCGGACAAAGCGACTCGCTATCAAACAAGACGGATTTTGATTAATTCATTTACTTATCCCCGTGCATTGTAGCACGGGTGATGTATTACAACGAGAGGAGAGATGCTGATGCGGACCATGCGAACGGTTGCTCTCGCGCTTTTAACAACGTCGCCACGGCTATACATATTCATACCAGCCGCGTTCCACCTCTCTTTTTCCGTTGGTGCGCGCGACCGTGGCCGCGATAATAAATGTTTCATCGGCTGGCGGGAATAAAAAATGGAGCCGATTCGCTTTGGGCCGGGTTCCGTGCCTATTGTTTATTAAAATTGCGGTGTCAGGGTGAGCGCTAATGGCTCGCGGATCAATGAAACGTCCGGCCGATCGATCATCGACCTCCGGTCCGTCCGAGAGCTCCGCTCGAAGGATGCAAAAATGCTTTCGTCCAACGTTTTTTTGGAAATCATTTTCATCGCATCCATTCGATCAAAAGTTAAACTTCTTTCGAGGGATGGAAAAAAATAAAAAAAAGGAAGAATGAAAGAATCGATAGAGAATTTACAACGCGTCCACTGGGAAGGGAAAAATAGTCGAAGATTCCCCGATTCCCCAATCCTTCCCTTCTGAACGAATCATCGTGTGTGACGATACACGAGGGGGAGAGGGGGTTCCTTTAAAGCCAGGTCCCCGTGCAGGATGAAAAGGATTGATGCGAGGGAGGGAGGGAGGGGAGAGAAGGGAGGCGCGATAAAAAGGGAGCACGGAGGCATAGCCGGTAGCAGAGACAAATGATGTCTAATAGAAGGGCCACGGGGGAATTTGACGTGCCGGTTGATGCCTATCAGTCAGACGTTTAATTAATAACAACACACGCCTCGGCTGACATCTCCTGCCGATGCGCGTAATAGTTTACGCCCACCCCGATCGAGAGGGCAGGGGGAGTCTTCGTCGGGGATCAACCAGAGTCCCCCCCCCTCCCTCCCTCCCCCTCCGGTGCTGATTCATTTCGATTAATCACGAGGTCCGTCCGCTCGCCGTTGGAAAACTTCACGCGTGACCCGTTCAACGCCATCGGCAAGCCCTAGGCCACCTTTGAAGCGTTTTTTTTATTCATCCACGTAGGAAGGGGGGAGGGGACGACAGGTAGCAGCAGCCTTTGAGGGTTGTTGCTCTTTGAATAACGCGCGCCGAGGATCCCCCTTTGCATCCCGATCCGATATAGGGATAGAATCGTTACGTGTCTCTTTCCCCTTTTTCCTCTCCCTCTCTCCCCATCCCGAATTCAATGCGACCTTTCATGAAAAAGGGGGGACGGAGGACAATATTAAGAGGCACCCGTAATTACCCGTATAATAATATTTCCATTCGTGGAAAAATGGAAATTTACAACTTCGGTTGCGTGTGATCCACGTGAAGTTTTTCTTGATAAATAGGAGTAATTTCGCGATTGGCAGAGATTTGAGAATATCTACTTTTTTCGAAGATATTTCGTTTTATCGGTGGATCGAGGAGATTGAATTTTGTTTCCTTTTTTTTTTTCTTCAATATATTTCCTTTCATCGCCGATCAGATTCGATCCGATCCGATCCTCGAGATACGGACAATTATGGAGCCTCGAACGTGTGGTCCGTTAGATCATCCGTACGTCGGGTGAACGAAAAGAGGAGGGGAGGGGACGGGAGCCGTACGTACAACGCTCCCGCTAATGGAAAATATTGTAATCAACCACGAATCCACGTCCATTCCGTACTATAGACCCGTTAATTTATTCCCGATCGCGCTCGAGGAGCCGATCTATAGATCACAGAACGAGGAAATTCCAAGATTAAGAGGCGCCGCTCGGTATACTCGGGTTAGGCACAGAGCTCGCTTAGGGCAGCCAACGAGTTCGAGAAACAAACGTGGAGATTACATCATAGATTAAGCCACGCTATAAATTCTGGGTCCGGGAGACGACGCGAGCGATAATGAGCTTCGAACGATACATCAGCGCCGTCCCCCCAAAACGCAAAATTAATGTAGTTCATCGTTTGTTCCGTCGTTGGGCATAAATCCTTCAATAGGTCGCGTACGCTCGATCGAGAGCGTGAAAGGATGGAGGGAGGGGGAAGAAAAGAGAAAGAGAAAGAAAGAGAGAGAGACGAAGAGATTCGGGGAGAAAGATCGATGGAGGCAAGAAGAGAAACGCGAGGAAGGATATCGCGTTTACGTGGGCGAGACGAGGACGAAGCCTCCTCCTGGCAGAAGGAGGATGAAAATCGAGATGAAGGAGAGGAAGACGTTCTCCATTGAAAAAAGAGAGAGAGAGAGAGAGAGAGAGAGAAAGGAAAAAAATACAGAACCCCCCGCCGTAGTAACGTGTGGCACCTCGAGCGAAGAGTTCATCGTGGAACGGTAATGATTAAGCGGCTGATTAATTTCAGATTAGCAGCCATGAGACTGTACACGCGAACGATCATAATGGAGTGTCCGCCGCGATTACAACTCGCTCTATTACGTTGATTAATCGGATACAACTCATATACATATGTATGACATCCAGGCGTGTGCTGCCTCGCTCCATTCATTCCGTATTCTCCTCTTCGTACGTACGTACGTACGTACGTAGATACGTCGAGGATCGACCATTCGAACGAGCCTTCCTCCTTCGTACCACGTCTCGAGGATCGAATAATATTTTTCAACGCGTTTCCAGATGTAAGGGATACAAATTGCGCGAAAATTATCGGTCGATATCGTCTCTCGCCGATTTCTCTCCTCTTCCGCGCGCCAAATACACGAATTTCTTTTTTGTAAGTCGATGCATTTCTTTTTCGGTTGAACGAAATGAAAATGTGGTAACTGTGAATACGAATCGACGATCGAGGAATTTGGATTTAGATCGTGGCAAAGGGGTGAAGCGAGGCGAGATTATCTCGAGAAGAAAAAGAAAAAGAAAAAGGAAGAAACGTCACGGTTCTCCACGGGAGGAGGCCGTCGAGAATCGCGACGACCGATCGTAAATTCGTCGAATCGGTGGAGGAGGTGGAACGGCGCGCTCCTGTCGCGTTTCACGTTTATATGTAAATTCAACCGCTCGCTACCCGAGTTAATGATAATATGGGATTGCAGCGTTGCGTTGGATAACCGAGTAAAATGTTGCGAACGTTGGATTCAAGGCTCTCCAATTGCCGAAATTATTGGCAATCTCAGCGCCGCGCCGGATTCGTTAGTCCATTCGAGGCTGGTAAATAAGTCGGGGACTCGTGGCGATCGGCTCGTAACCACGCGTTGGAAAATTGTTCCTTCAATTAGACTTGTTTCTCTTTCTCCTCCTTTTTTTTCTTTCTTCCTCGCGAAAATAATTATTACCCTTTAAAAATTTTGCCCCGAGTTTTATTAACCATTCGTGCATTTATACCTGGCTCTCCGATTATAATATATACGGTCATAATAATTTGCCGTTACGAGATGTCGTTACCTTAGTTAAACTTGGTATTGAATATATAATGGACAAACAAAGTCGTCCATCTTTTTATTGAAAACCATCGTACCAAAGAAGAATTATTATCGTGTAAATACAACGTGTTATTTATCCCTAGAGATCTATTATTACACGTTTACCGTATAGGTAAATTTATAATTAGTTTAATAATAATTGCGCGTACGAGCAGAAGGATGTTGTCCATTAATAACGGAATTGGATTAACGTTGAATTGAAACCGGACGAAAGTATAAACCGGAATACGCTCATCGTTTCGAAACGGCCGTTCTCCACGCTCGCTTTTCCATTGCTTCCTGCGCCCATCATCGATGGATTAAACGTCACGATTCCATGATCGGTCAATTAACAATCGGGCTAGCTTCGAGGAAACCCGTTGTCCATCGACGTTTAACGATTCCTCTCCCAACGAGGAGGGGGCTAGTTGTGGCGAGAGGGTGAAAGGAAAGGAAAGAATCACGGGACCTTGTACCGCCCCGAGCAATGCGCATTCGATCCTCCCGAAACCTCTAATTATTGACCGAGACTACTGCGTATCGAGCGCAACGCGGCCGTTTCTAAACCCCCGTTACTTTACATTGCCGAGCATTTCCAATTTCTTTCCTTTCCTTTTTACCCTCGTCGTGTGCACGATCTAACGATCGCCCGTAATTAAGCCTTTTGCATAAGGAAAATTACGGAAGTGCGTGATAGCAAACGATCTCGACCGGTGGAGGATACGCTGCATTACGAACACTCTCTATGATTCACCGTATTTCTGCAATCCGATTTATTCTTCTCGAATGAAATTTTTCTATGCGTAATAGTTTGGAACGTAAAACTATTAGAGGGAATAGAGGATATATATTTTTTATCGTTATTATAAGCTCACACTCTTTGTTTCTTTAAGGAGGGAAAAAGCGAATGACGCATCTCGACGACATACATTGACGAAAAAAGGGACGAGATGGAGAAATACGAGTGACACCTCGATAAATAGCTGAATAAACCCGCGGAGGAAGCACGCGTCTCACGAACGACGCGATAAACGATCGCGAAAGGTTGATGGAGGGTTTGAACTTTGCTCTCCTCCTAACTATCCGTAATTAAAACGGTGAGGCGGATAGGCGCAGCGGACACCGTGAAACATCGTCGTTAAACGATCGCGGAGTCCGTAAATCCTATGGAACCGGACGGTTGTTCTTCTTGCGAGCGGGGGCCCCCGTTACCGCGTGGGTCGGGCCGAGGCAAAGTAAGAATGCTCCCTATCGAAAAGGGGAGAATATGGATGGAATGGAAGTGCAAGAAAACGAGGGAGGGAGGAGGAGGAGGAGGAGGACGCGTGAAAGGCCAAAGAGGACGGAAAGAAAGGGGCGGAGGCACGCACCGGTTGCATCGACGCATCCGTGTGCACATGTACGCGAAGGGAAGGACGACGATGGTGGTGGCGAGGCGAGGGCACACACCAGCACGATGAGGACGATGCTGGTTACTTGGTCGCTGGCGATATCACGGTGGTTGTTGCGAGCGTGCGAGTGTGGAGGATGGTGTTGGCGATATCGGTGATGGTGCAGCGTGAAGGCAATAGCGACGACGCTGGCGGTGCCCGTGGTGGACGGGCACGGTCAGCTTATAGCGGGCATATACAGCGGGTAGGTATATAGTAGTCGTTTCCGAGCGTCTGGCCGCCGGTATCCGACCGGAGGGCTCCGAGTAATGTGGACTCGAGCCATATTAGGACGGGTGCACCGTGCCGTTTCCTGCCAGGATCCGATGTTATCCGATGCATATTGAGAATCCGGCGACTGCCAATGTGGAGCGATCGAGTCAATATGATCCCACGTTAAACCCTATTCGGTCTTGGCGGCCTGCGCCCGCCCCTACATCCTTGGCAAATGTATTCCTTTGTAGTCGGGGAGAACGAGAAAGCGCGCGCGCGCGTAAGTCCTGAAACCTGGCCCTAATTCCCCGATAACATTCATAAAATCGCTTTATCACCCGTATTGTCTTCCATTTTTCTCTTTCTTTCGCGGGCTAAACAGGGGATAAATCGTACAAAGGGATTGCGCGAGGGAGTGATCGCTGCTATACAGGAATAAATCGTGCGGATCGATGCCTCGTTAACTCGTCGAGGCGACTCGTTGAATTTCGATTTCGTTCAACTAACTTTCCAGAACGATGGATCAAAGAAGCGATTGCTCTACTTTCGATATTCCTTCCCTTCCCTCCTCTTCCTCCCTTTTCAATCTAAAAACGTCTAAAAAAAAATCCTAATTGGATAGATGAACGGGCGCGCGCGATGAGAAAAAATTCTTAAGAGATGATTCTCGCGAAAGATTTTTCGCTTTACTCCCGAAATAAAGGGAAGAAAGGGGAAGGGGATGGAAATTATCGGAGCAGAACGCGGCCACGTTTCTGTCAACAATCATTTCGATCCCGTCGATCCGTTCGCGGCCGGGCTGCGAGTCAATTTACATTACACACACCCGATTCCATCTATCGATCTTACAATGTCTTCGAACCCGAAGTCCCATTCGTCAGCGCTGTCCGCGCGCTGATTATTCCCCGTACGTTTCTCCCTCCTCCTTTTCCTTTTTTTCCCTCTTCTTTTCTTTTCTCCACCTCCCCAAAGCGGCCACTCGTGTGTATATATATATATATATATATACATACTACGAGCGTGTGCGCGCACGCTGCATCGTAAGTAGCCTGGTTCCCCGGCGATCCGATTGCTGTCGCGTGTCTCGATAATAAAGGCTAACGCGTGTCGTAATCGGGCCGATACGGGCGTGAAACGCGGCTGCGTGGATCTACGCGGTGGCCGCTACGCCTTGCTTAACGCAGATCGGAAAAATTCCGAATGACCGTTGTTGGACACATCGCTCGAAACGCAATAAGCGCGAGCCGACACTCTTTCGCGAGAGGTGTCTCTCGATACGAGAATTTAAATAAATTGTAGGCGGAGCAAAGAGTAAGGTCGAGTAAGGAGATGTACGAAGTTCGAAACAAGGTTCTCGCTCCTTTTCATTTTTGAAACTTTTCTTCTTGGAGCGTGATTTCGTTCTACGAATTAATGTTATTTTTCTTTTTTTTTCGATGGTTGAATTTAGTAGACGAAATATGAAAATATCTCTTCATCGATTGTGGATGGATTCTTTTTTACAAATTTAAAAAGAGTGCGATAACATGGGTGTTTTCTGAATCTAGCATCGATTATTCTTCGTTTAAGAATATTCCTGGGATTTTCCCTCTAATATTTCCGTCTAAAATCTACTATATATATATACATACAAGGTTTAAAAATAGATTCGCATTGAAAATTAGATAAAATAGGAGAAGCCGATTTCGGAATAGCCAACCAAGGAAATAAAAGAAAGAGAAAAGAAAAGAAGATGAGCCGAGTAAGGATTTGTGAGAGGACTTGTGTTTCCGTTTAAAAGACGGGAGATGCAACGAGTCGAAAGAAGAGGGGAGGAGCTGTCAAAGCCTCCCCCACATGACGAGACCGATATACCGTGTCGGGAAGTCGACATATTTTAAAGAGGAGAGCCACGCTTGCTAATAAGATCGCGTTTTACGACACCTCGTTAGAGATGGAAAGATTTACAGGATAGTTCGGTATATATCCCTGACGAGTGAGGGTGGTGATGGTGGTGGATGACTCCTCTCGTCTCGTTTTTTCCTCTTCTTTTCTTTTTCCTCGTCCAACGGCACGATACAGGAGTATGAAGTTTTATGAGAAAGAATGGCGAGCAAAAGAAGCAGAGAAAAAGAGAGAAAGAGAGAGAAAGTCGGACCAATATAGGAGAGCCACCGTACGAAAGGCTTTGTTCCTTCGACAATGAGCCGTGTGTCCTTCGGATATTAGACTCGTATATGCGCACCGTCTTTCGCATGATGGAGCCGCGATATCGCCGACAAAACTTCGATGATCGATAGAATGCTGTCGGACGGGTTGTACGGGGACGAGAAATTTTTGAAAAAAAAAAAAAAGTTGTTTTTAAGGTAAGAAAAAAAAAGTTCGCGAGACACGATTGTGAATAAGCTTTCGATAAAAACTTGCAAAATACGATTCTCGAAATCTCGAGAGATGCGTCACGAGATATTTTCGAAATTTTCAAGGTTTGCTCTTCTCTTACCGCATAATCACAGTATCTTTATTTCGATGATAAAATCTTGATCGATAGAACGAAAGAGGAATGGGAAACTTTCGAAACTTGCACGGTTTCTCTCCACTAACTACAAGATTAGTATTAGATAAAAGCGATAGAGAAATTTGAGGAATCCTGATATTTATGCGCGACTTTAGAATACTTTCTCCGAATCCGATATTTTTACACATAATTCTCGCACGCCTTTTCTTTTTTTTTTTTTACACGGCTTTCGAAAAGTTTCCTTGTTTCCTGACCGAGGCAAGATTCCTGCGCAGAAATATACGCCCGTTCCCCCGTGGTTTCCACGAATCAACCTCGTGTTGGCGAATGTATATTTCTTTTTTTTCTTCTCCTTTTTTCCCTTTCTTCTCCTTCTCCTTCCTCTTTTTTTTTTCTTTAAATTTAAAAAGAAAGAAAATGGCCCTTCGCGTTGATGGAGCCAGATACATTATCGCGAGGAGGAGAGACAGCAGCAGGACTACAAAGTAAAGATAACAGGGGAGAAAAAGGAGAATGGGGAAAAAAGGGGGGCAAGGAACGAGCGAAGAGAACGAGGAGAGAAGAGAGAGAGAGAGTCGAGAGGGAGAAAGGAAAAAGGGGCCAAGGAGGGAGCAAGAAGAAGAAGAAGGAGGGCGAAGGCGAAGGTAAGCGAAAAGAGAGAAATAAAGGGAGGGGAGGAGGGGGCAGGATCGGGAGTCGCACGGAAAGCTTCGGTTTGGCGTGCCTGGCGTGCTACGACGGAATTAGCGAGATGGTCGAACCGAGGCATCGGCATAAAAAGAGGCTGACTATGCAGAAGACACTTCATCCTGTAGCGGCGCGCTCGTCCACAGCCCGACTTTCGGCCCCGGCCTGACAGACAGACTGCAATAGATAATATCTGGGAGAGACCGTTCGCCTTCTCTCCGCTCCGTGTATGTACGCTACTTCGTCGAGGTGCACACGTCCACGCCCGTGGCACGCACACGCGCACGCACACATCCGCGCGACGGACGATTCCTGCACACGGGGTCGAGGCAGAGTGTGTTCGTTTCGTTCGAGTCCGTGGAACCGTTGGATTGGTCCGTGTGCGAGAGAAGCAAGCTAACGGCGTGCACTTATCGAGTTAGTTTTTTGTGTCAGCCGGTTATTAGATTATGATTAAACGATTCGAAGAGAAGAGGAGGAAAGGCGAGGGAGGAGAGAGTCGATGTTGGGCTAACACATAGGCGCGAACACAGTGTGGGCAGAACAAACGGGCATCGAAAAGGAGGAGCTAATTAAAATACAAATACCTTAACTGGCTCTAACCAAGGATTAGTTGCAGAGCTTGGGACGGCGCCTGGAGACGTCTTCCTCGTTAATGTCGAATCATCGGAAATCAAGCTGACGCTTGACATTTCTTTCTCTCTCCCTCTTCCTTCTTCGCGATGATCCTCCTCCCCCGTCTCGTTCCGTTAAATCGCGAATCGAATCGATACCCCGCGTTCCATTCTATATACGCGATAATCGGATTTCGAACGATTCGCGTGGCCGCGACGAAATCTATTCAACGTTAAGCGTCCGACGAGGCCCTCTCCTCTTCTCCGACTGATTAATTTTAATCTCTTTTTTCTTTTTCATCCTTCTTTCCCCTTCCTTCGATCAGTTTTGCGATAGTCTTTTTGGGAGGGGAGGGGGAGCCGCTCGTTTAGCAGCTCTTTCACGGAGCGAGGAATGATTCATGCAGAGTGGTTAAATTTCAACGCGAACGAATCCCGGACGAAGTTCGATGGTAAATCACTTCGAGCAAAAGGGAAGGAGCTTTTTTCGCGTTTTCGATCTCGAAATCGAGACATCGAAACGAATACTCACCCGACGAAACCCACTCCTCCTCCTCGCGGGAATCCCCCCGCCTACTCGATTACGTACCTGAAAAAAGCAAAAGAAAAAGGAACGCTCGATCAATTTTCGTCGAATTTTCTCCCTTAGCTCAACCTTGGCGAAGAAGTTAACCGTTAATCGTTCGGCCGATCGTGCTGTTCCCAACCTCCTCCTCCTCCTCCTCCTCCTCCTCTTCCTCCTCTTTCTCTTCGTCGATACGTCCCCCACCCTGACGACTTATAAATTTACACCAGCGGCGTCACGGGGAGGCCGTGCGGTGTGGCAAAAAAGCGCGACGAGGGCAGAAGGAACGGCGCTACTTAAAACGGCGGGATCGTCGCCTTAACGAACCGTTGTCGAACACGCAGAGATAGCTTCATAGTTCCGTGGAACCGTTTTTGCCGTTGCGAGCGTTGTTGCGAGGGGAGGGTCGAGTTACGAGGGAAAAGAAAAATGTCGGGAACGAAGCGGGCGGATAAAAAGCCCAGGACGGCGGATCCGCCGTGTGCGCGCCGCGGTCGTTTCATCGATGTTTGTACTTATCGTGGCCGATCGTTGTCCCGCCGCTGGAAGCCGGGAGGCCTCCTCTCCTCCCCTCCCCTCCTTCTCGAATTGATTTGTTGGACGGTCCACGGCCGAGCCGAGGCAAAAACTCGCCTCGGGCCGAGACGTGGCCGCGGAAAATCCTCCGCTAACTAACTTCGAGCGGGAGGCTGCGGCGACAAGCCGCTTTCACTTCGGATGCCGCATGGATGCCGGCGGGATCAACCTGGGAGACGTTTTACTCCGGCGTTTTACTCGAGTTAGATGGGGGAGGGGAAGGGAAAAGGAGGAGGGGGATCTGTCGAGGAGGGAGAGAGGGGACGGTTCAATCGTTCGGAGCGATGGTCGTTCTCTTTGTCTCGGGAGGTTTCAAGTTGGAGGCGAAAGCTCGTTACAAATTTTAGAGGTAATTTTAAAGAGAGATAGCTTTGAGAAATTTAATTATCAGAGGAGAAGGAATCGAATATTTGAATATATTTAAGCTTGAAAATTAGAATTAGAATTTATAACGCGTATCCTTTCTGTAAAAAGTAAAAAGATTTTAACGGTGAAACTTATCGTGAGAGAAAGGGGAAATTGATTTAGACGTATCGCGCGATAGTGGAAAAATGAAGGGACGGGCGAGAATGGAATAGAGAAGACTTTTACCGGGACCGTTGGTTAAACGGGGAGAAAGGTTTGGCCCTTCTTCGCTCAATCTGTTTGACTGATTACGGGCGAGACTCGTTTAGGAGGTGCTAAAGCTTTAACCACACAGAGGAGCGAGATGACGTCGAACGGGGTGTCGAAATATATACATGGATAGAACAAACGGGCCCGAAATATTTAACGAGACTTGATAAATTCTTCTCTAATTAGTCGGCCAATCTCCGTAATGATCGGCCATTGAAAACTCGATCGACGAACTCGACGCGAAAATCGTCTTCTCCTTCATACATACTTTAAACGTGAAAACGCCAAACTTCAAAAACTACTAAAAGAAAAGAAGAAACATCACCCGCGATACGATACGAAACGCACAATGAATCTCTATAAAAATTTGCATTCGTACACTAAAAAAGAAAAAAAGGAGTATGCGCCTAAAAATAAATGGATAACGATGGACGGTATGTGGTAACGAGCATGGAAATGGAATGAAATGGAACTATTGAATAGGAACGATTGAAAACGGGTCGATCGCCGCGCCCCAGTTCGAAACGGGCGGAACGAATCGGACAAATAACGTAATAAGCGCGTGGCAAGAAGCGACGAACCGCGAGAAGCATGAAAGTATCGCCGGATGGATGCTCGTCCGCGTGGAATTTCCAGCGTATGATCATCATCGGTATCTCTCGGTAGGATAAGCGAAGAAGGTTACCACGGACAAAAAGAACACCGAACAGGGGGATACGAAGAGGCGAGAGGAAGGGGGAAGAGAGAGAGAGAGAGAGCGAGAGGCTCCAAAAAGAGTCGGGTCAGAGGATGAAGAACAACGGGGAGAAAGAGGCAGAGGAGGATGGAGTGGGAGGAAGAGGTGGAGACGGAAAGGCGACGGAAGGAAACTCGTTTCGCGAAAAGAGACAAAGGAGGGAAGGCGAGACAAGGAAGCTGAAGAAGTGGACGAAAGGAGGAGAGGGAGGAGGAATGAGGAGAGAGGTGGAGGAACCGCGAAAACGAAGTACACGGGCAAACAGGCATCGCAGAAAAGTGTACTGGATTTAACGAAACGGTGAACACGAGCGACGAAGCGGCGCTCTCTCTCTCTCTCTCTCTCTCTGCTTGGCAGTTTCGAGAAAGGAATCGAGAGAAAGAAAGAGAGACACGGTCGTTCTTGCGGCCGCGCGCGAGAGCGCGTATGGCATGGCCGTATTTCAATTGCGGGAGAAAGCGAGACGGTGGACGAGATGATGAAAGATGGAGGGAGAGCAAGAGAGAGAGAGAGAGAAAGGAGAGAGCCGAAAATCGAATACCGGTGAAGGCGAGTGTAAGACAAGACATTCTACTCGCGGTGGTGATAGTGGAAATACGCGTAGAAGCGAGGCATGAAGGAATCGACGATACGAGATTCGAAACGAGAGGAAGGAGAATGAGAGAGAAAGAGAGCGGAGGGGGAAGAAAAGGAGAGAAAATCGGAGGAAAAGAGGAGAGAAAGGAACGACGGAGGAAAGGTGACGGGCAAGAAAGGGTGGAGGAGAGGAAGAGAGGAGAGGCCTTCAATGATGTTCATCCGCGTGTAGTGAATATCCGGCTCTCTCCGTTCGTGTGCCGGGAGTATAGAGACGCGCGCGCGATCCTGCGAGTTTCAGGCTTTGGCCGAGGTTGCATATACAAGGGGGAACACGGCCGCCACGCTGCGGTGTGCGTCCGCGCGCACGTGTAGGTGTGTGCATACGTACATACGTATAGGTGGGGTGTACGAGAGGGATCGAGGGCCGTGGAGAGCTCGCGGAGGAGAGTGTGTTGGGTGTCGGGTCGTAGACCACAGCAGAGTCAGCTCTCCGAGCGCCCAACCGGTCGGGCAACTTTTTAACGAGCTGCGGTTCTCTTCTCCGCGAAGAGAAGGAAAGCCGAGACCCTGGCCTGAACCAGAGTTGAGCCATCCTCTCTCGCTTCGAAATGCATGCATGCATGCATGCATGTGCGCCATGTGATACCGAACGTGAACGGGCGAGAGACGAGAAAAGGAAGCGACGAGAGGGAGGGGGGAGAGAGAGAGAGAACAGCGCGAACGGAAGAGAGGAGAAGGAACGGAGAGAAAGGGGGAGGCAGCTCGAAAGAAGGAGCCACGATACCGCGGAGAAGAAGAGTGGAGAGCGAGAGAGAGAAAGAGAGAGAAAGAGAGAGAAGGTAGGTGGAGAGACTCGTTCTTTGGCTCCGCCATGGGCATGCGGTTATAGGGTTAAACGGCCCAAACTCCGTTTCGAAGCAGCCCTTCTCCAACGGAGTCTCTCGTGGAATCGAACCGCGCGCGATTACCTCGCCTATTTACGGCGCTGCGCCGCCGACTCTCTTTCTTCCTCTCTTTTTCTCCTCTCCTCATGATCGAACTGTCGGCGTAACATAGGGCTTAACACCGTCGGAGAATACCTGCACGAGGCATCCAGTCGTTTCAACCGCTCGACCGTGAGCGGCCTGTGTCCAGCCTTGCCTGCGTGCGCCAACGCACGATACCTCTTGTGTTGTTCCCTCTTCCCAACCCGCCACGGATTTTCCCCTTTTTCCTCCTATCCTCCTGCGATACGGATCGATTCTTACGCGATTTCATTCTCGTTTCACTGGGAAAATCATCGAGAAAATCGAGACTTCGCAGGACTGTGGGGGACTATCGTTCGATTCGAAACACGCGCGCCCATTTCCATCGATCGCCCGGTGTATTCCTAGTATTTTTAACGGCGTATCGTACAGGTTTCAAAGGAAAGGAGGAAAATGGGCGGGGATCGAGGTCTCGAATAATCGAGCAACGTGTTCCTCGTTAATCCTGCGAGATTCGCCGCGCTCCGCGAGTATTACCGCGTGAAGTATTAGACGCAATATGTGTACGAGCCGCAATTTCCCCCTTCTCTTTCCCTCCCTGAAGTATATCACCAGCATCGAACCGGGTAAGCGGTGTCGCTGTATCACTGTTATTACGACTCGCTCCGGAAACCGCACTCCGAGAAACTGTATCCGCAATTTTTACGCCCGTTCCTCGAACGTTTCTATTTACAATCCACCGGATTTACAAACCGGGTCGTATACCGCTTCTTCCCATTTCCTTTCCCAATCGTTTCCCTCGGTTGCGTCCAAACACGCATCCATCTCGAATTATTACAATTCAATTCCCTGCTATTATCTTACGTGTTACGGGTGAAATATAACGTGGAAAATGGTATGCACAAAAGCAATTATTATTAATTTCCCTACAAATTTCCCTGCTTCGTACGACACACCCTTCGCTCTTCCGCGCGTGATGTCGCGGTTACGAAGCAAAAAGACGTACTTATATTCCACGGTGGTTCAGGATCGTCTGCTACGTTCGAATTTCGCACAATCAAAGCACAAGGCAAAGACCAGAAGGGAAACCGTTCCGATCGTAAACCGTTCGAGTATCTCGAGGGGGCAGAGCTAGAAAAATCGGACACGACCGGCTTCGGGTTCCCCCAGCACGGGGATCGCAAAATCTCGAATCGAAGAGGCGATGCTCGGTGGAGCACACGGAGCACAGCCATTGTGCCCTCCCCTGTTTCCCGAGACTTTATTGAATCAGCGTAAATCGACGGTGGTTGGGAAAGGGGGCCTTCGCCTCCTCGTCCGCGTAATGTCGGCATTACTCTTTCGCGGGGTTCCGTACGGTTCGGAATTTAAAGACAAGCGAAGCGAAGCCGAGTCGAGGCCGGATCCGAGGAAGTGGAGAAGAGAAGCCCCCCTCCCCGTTTCCTTGCTCGGAGGCCACCTCGAAGCTTATACAGCCCCGGGCAAGAATGGTAGCCGTGGTTGAATCTGGCCGTGGCATCTCTCCCCCGATGGGGGAGGAGGGGGAGTCGCGAAATCCTCGTGCCCTCGCGGAACCCCGTTCATTAACAAAGCCTTGCCCTTATAGGATATATTCCGTCTATTTACGACAGTCACGAGCGAAACAGTCGGGATCGTTAGTCTTTCTCTCTTTCTCTCCATTCTTTCTCCCCTCTCCTCACCGGTAAATTTTTCACTTTTACCTTTAATTCGATTCGATCGGAGGATATGAATCACGGAGGAACCTCGGTCGAATATCTAACGTCAGATATCCTTCCTTCCAGGGAATTCGAGCTATTCTCTAAAATTTACTTCGATTCGTATCGTGTCGCGGATTTCGAATTTATCCTCAATTATTTCTTCCCCTTCCTCGAGCGTATCGATAATCAACGATACATGTATAATCCGTGGAAAATTTAAGGCGAAATTTTCGAACGAGACGAGACGAGTTAGAAAGAGAGAAGGGGGCGGGGAATGAAGAAGTTTGCGGAGGAGCGGAAGGCGGGGAATATTCGGCGGTGGCAACACGAAACCCTGCAGTAAACACGTGGATCGGCTGCTCGTTAAGCAGCCATGGATCGCCGATTCATTTATCGGATGGAAATTATCCCGGCAGCAATTTTTCGTGGTTCGTCTTCGCGAAAGCGGAGGGTAACGTGGGCCGGGCACACCGGAATAATTATAATTATCCGGCTGTTTGCCAGGGGATCCTTTCCGCGGCCCGGTCATAATAGCCACGGTTAATTTCTCGAAATGCTTGCTCGCGCACGGCCATCGTTCGTGACAGGGTACCGATCGAGGCTACGAGAGCCGTGAACATCGGGGTCGGGATAGTTCTCGCGTCGTTCCGACGTCGCAGCCTGTAATTACCCTCCCTCTCTCTCCCTCTTTGTCTCTCTGGACGTCGTTAACGCCACGGAATTTCCGGTTCTTCCGTTCCACCGCCCGAGTCAATGTTGTCAAAAACTGGAAAACGATCGAGGGATCGTTACGCTCTCCCCCCGCCTTGCCACGCCTCCTCCCTTCCTCCCTCCTTCCTCTCCCCTTTTTCCCTTTCGTAGAAACACACACGCCTCTTATTATTATCCTCACCAACCGCGATAATCCGCGCTATCCAAGGTGGCCGCACGCGAACCCTTCCTCCTTTTCCACTGTCCTCCCTCCGAGCCGAGATAAGTTATCAATGATAAGGTCGCGCGCGAAGCACCATGGCCGAGGAGGGGAGGACGAAGGATGCGAGAAGGGAGGGAAACGGAGAGAGGCGGTGTGGCGGCTGCCGGTGGTTCGCTGGGAGCGTATAGCTGGTGGGTTGTGAGGAGAGAGGAGAAGAAAGAGATCGGATCTTAGGGTCGTTGGAGCCGGTCTGCCTTCTCCTCTTCTTTTATTACGTATTTCAATCGAGTGTAGGTCAATTGACGATAATCACGAGCGGAGTTTATACCCAAGGCCGGTCGATTGGAGGGTGGAAATGTAACGAGCCCGAGGAGACGAGTTGCAGGAGGGGGAAGTAGGGAGGGAAGATGGCGGAGGGCAGAGGGTTGTAATGAGAGGGTAGCGGAGCGCCGATAAATCCAGCGGGTCCCAGCATTTGTAAATTACAACCTGCCAATACTGATCCTCGGTAAATAAATGAGCCTGCCCCCACGCATGCATAGCGCTCGAAACCGTGATCGCAGGTCCCTGAGCAATACCGTGGATACGTCGGCGGTGGCCGCTTGAATCGCGTTAAACCAACACGAACCATGCCTTCCCTCCACCGAATTCTCCTCTGTGGAAATATCCGTTCCCGCTAAATTTTTCTCAACCCCTCGGTGAGAATCTCTTCGATTGTTCCAACCTCGTTGCGACGAATGGAACGAGATTCAATCTCTGTTGCCTATTTTTTCCAAACTTAAACTCAAAATTTTCGATTACCAAATTGATAGAGACACTTTACTTAGCTTCGCTAAAAAAAAAAAAATAGCATTTAAAATAGATCACTTAGACGGTGATAAAATAATAATTCTAAACGATCAACGTTAAACAAATTTTCGAAATGGATTTGAATCGAAAAGATGAGTAATGAGAAATTATGAAATTTGGAACGAGATTCACTCTCCCTTCCCTCTCCCTCCCTCGAGAACGATCCTAAAACGGAGGGGCGGACTCGAGCCCGCCGGAACGGTTAGCGCGAGTATTTAACTGAATATCGAACTCATTTGTATCACTTAACGCGTGGTGGCGCGTTCTGTATGAAGAATTTATTGCCGCGAATTAATCTAGCAGCACAATAGCGCGTAACGATATCTGGCCGCGTATCTGATCGGCCTGGGCCCTGAGCGGCGTGGCGAAATAAAACTATAAATTTATTAATCATGCTGTCCGCCGCCCGTCTCTTTCCTCCTCGCCGGGGATAATTACGCGAGCGGGGCCCCTCTCCCCCTCCCCGGACGTAACGTAACGTCTGCCTGTTCGAAAGCGGACTTTCCTCCTCGCGAAAAAGAAAGGAGGGAAGAAAGAAAGGGAGAAAGAGGAAAAGAAAAACAAAGGAGGAGGAAAAAAATTAGCTCGAGCCGGGATATTCCAGTTTTCTTTCCGCCAGAGTTTCTCCGCTGCTCGTGTCCAAGTAATTAAGGGATCCCCGGTCGGGGAGGGGATCATCGTGTATTTTTACTCGTTAAAGACTTTCATGGCGCCAATTCGTACGTAAAGGAAAGAACGTTTAATGTCGGATTAAACGTCGCTTCGGATATTCGGTTTTGTTGGTGATTATTTTTTAGTGAGGAGAAGGAGAGGGGAGAGAGGGAACAACGATAAGTTCGCGGAGCAATTTTAGGGAGACAAATTTTATCGTGTGCGTGAAAACGAGATGAGAGTGCGAGAGTTCGATCGCAAAGACGAATTGAGAGGGGATAATTGAATTCACGAAGATCTCTTAAATTGGAGTAAAAAGAGAGGAAGGGTGTGTTTGGATAAGGCAACTATTCTTTACGTGATCAATTTTTATGTTTGGAAATTAGAAACGAGGTTATTTTATATAAGAAACGATGAATTTTTTAATACAATAAAAAATCAACATTCGTTCGAATTAAACATCCAAAAACTCTCTCAAAAATCTTTTGTATTTCTTCGCATCATCCGAATCGAATATCTTATACAGCCGCTATTGATTCTAAACGATTCAATCAATAAACGTAAATGCTTTTCAAGCGTAACAATGTAACAAAAGAAGAAGAAGAAGAAGAAGAAAAAGAAGAAGAAAAGAAAAACATGAAAGGAAAACGAAATCCTCCCGTGTTTATGCGCTCGCGCATTCAAACTTCGAAGCTCGAATTACGTATCACGGCTTAACGACAGGGTTGAGAAAAATTGGCCAGTTTTCGTTCGACAGAATCTTAGTTTCGTCAATTTTCGGAGGTGGGAAACGACGGCCGCCGAGCAGTCTTTGAACCCGAGATTATCTTCGACTGTTCCTTTGCTCCTCTTCCTTCCGTCCTATCCTCTTCCAGGATAGACGATTAGATCCACGAAAACGGAAGAATGCATTCCAATAAAGAAATCTCCCTCTTATTCTCGATCAATCGTTAATCCGGTTCCCCACCCAACCGATCTGTCTCTTCTCTTAACTTTTTTGCAACGATAACTTTCCAACTTCTCAGATAATAAAAATCTAGAAAAATCTATCTATCCGTGATATTGGAATCTAATAGAGAAAATTGATCGAGAATCGGGCAAAGAGGCGAACAGGTGCGGAGAAGATGCAAAAACGGATTAAAGCGTGGAATATTAGGCACGAAAGCACGAGCGAACAATGAGACTGTTGTTTCGCTTCACGCTTGAAAGTTAAGATTGTTCGATAAAACGGATAATGCTGGAAGTAGCGTTCTTTAACGACCACGTTAAAGAACGTGAATCTCTGAAAGGGAAACTTCCATCTGCCAGATATCGTTTCATCGTTTCATGTTTGCTTTCATCCTCGATCGAGGTGCCAATGGATCGAGAGAATGGTGATCGATCGAACATTCGAGAAGCAAGAGGGGGGCGACTGTTTTCTTTGGCGGAAGAGGAGGAAAAACGGAAAACGCCTTCGTTAAACAATTCGTTGGACGAAGGGTTTTTCGAAACCTTGCCGCGATAAACACGTTATTTTTCTTCTTTTTCTCTCCAACGCGGGAGAACTGAGTTAACTCGTTTCTCTTAACTCGGTGGTGCTCCAAGGTGCTTATTAAAACCACTCAACGTGTCAAAGTTTCACGCGTTATTAAACGATCCGTTGAATTATCACAGGAAATTCGATGAGAATGAGAAGAAGAAGAAGAAGAGGAGGAAAAAGAGAAAAAAAAGAGAGCGTGAAAAACGAAGGAACCTAATACAGCTTAACCATCTTCGACGAGTTATCTACTAGCCGGGAAACTAGCCGCCATTAGGAGCAATTAGAACGTTTCGAGCGCGAAAAATTTACGCGTACGGTTTTCAGGATCGGGGATGACGACTCACGGACGGAGAAGACGAGAAATACGTTAATTTTTCACGATGATCAGCGACAACAGAAGACACGTTTCACGTTCATCAACGGCAATCCTTGAGCATCGCCTCGCAGCCTTGAATTGTCCACGGCCGCGCGTCCGTCCGCTTCCTACGGAATTTCGACTCGTTACGGACCACCCCGGCAAACTTTCTCGAGTTAAAACGCTCGTTAGCCGAACGAACTAAAGTTTTCTGCGGTCGTCACGTTCCACGCTCCGTGTTCGCGGACGAGCGACCGAGTCGATTCGAGGGAACTCGGTTGAACGAAATTTGTTTGGCAGGGAACAAGCGGGGAGCGCACGAACCGGGGGACATGTACAAGTGACCGCGGACACTTTTCTCCACGCGATGGCACGCAGTCATACGACGATTCGACGACGAAATCAGGCCCGTGAATTCCGGATTACCTTGGCGGGCCGCTCCTCCGTATCCGACTACGCGTCCCCTCCCCCTCCCCCCGGAGGAAGGCCCGTCGAGTTATCGTAATCGTTAACGAGACTCCTGTCAGCGGAGGTAAGATAGCCGGGGGTCTCTTAACCATTAACCTTCCGCTAACAAAGGCATTGCCACGTTCTTCGCTCCCGGCACACCGACCCGCTCCCTTCCTTATTTATATGCATAACTCAGAAAAGGTGTAATGAAAATTTCACGGTCAACTCGATTATAGACGATCGTCGGCCTCACCCCTCCCACCTCTCTCTCTCTCTCTCTCTGCTCGACTCGCGCGCGTGTGACTCTTACATATCCTTTTCCATCCTTCGCCTCTATCTCGCCCTCTCCCTCTCTCTCGATCTCGAAGTTTACCTCGTCCTCCTTCAACTTTAGACCCAACTTCGATTCCTCCTCTGGTCCTCTCTCTCTCTCCCTCTCTCTCGACAATCGTGAGTTCTAATCCCCGTGAGTCAACCCCTCCTCCTTCTCCTTCTCCCTCTCCTCGTGGCGGCCTCACACGCCTCGCTCTCGGCCGTGCACCTCTTAACATTGGAAAACGACTTCTCGGGATCGCGCCTCTGTCGGCGATAAATTTTCCACGCCGATTACCTTATACCCAGTCGATTATCCCCTTGAACACGGACGATGATAAACTTTATGGTAACGACGGATGACGGGGCCGATAGACGAATGCGAAAGATAGGAAAAAGGCGTGGAAACGATTCGCGTTTTACGAAAGGTGTGTGTATATACGTGTGTGTGTATATGGCGTACCAGTTTAGACCGTTGTTACGGATATATACGCGGAATATTTAAACGAGCGGGTGAATACCGTTTCATCTTCGTAGGAATTTATATTTTATTCGCGCGGTACCGTTATCACGCGGCCCGCGATTCGATTTTAATCGAACGTTGCTTCCTTATCCGATTGACGTTGTTGATCGTTTTTTCACGGCCCTATTGAATGTAAAACCGGACGAGGTTTGAAACCAACGCTCGTCGTTGGCCAACTCGCGCGAACCCCGTTGAGTTGATAAGCATCCGATCCGTTTTTACCCTGGAAAATAACACGAGCGAAATCTGTTTCGAATCTTAACCACCGTCGTAAACTCGAATACCGTTGGATTCCTTTAACGCGACGATTCTTTCCACTTTCGACGCTGTTCCGTCTTTTACTCGTTTCTTTTACGTATGAATGCAAATCGTACATTGAATACAGAATAGCCAATTGAATCTCGTACCCTCTTGATTAGAAGAAGAGATCGTTGTACTCCAATTCTTAATGCGATACAATCGAGATGAAGAAACGATCGTCTTTTACGATGAGTATTCTTCGGTGAATTTTTCTTTACTTCTCTCTCTCTCTCTCTCTCTCTTTCTCTTGTACACCTTGCGAGTGAGTCGATTAACCTCTCGGATTCGAACGTTGGAAATAAACGCGAAGAGAAGAGAAACTCCGAGAGAAATTGAAGGGTTGCAGATCGGTTCGAGGGCGGAGGGGGGTTGGCTCCCTTTATGGACTGTTCCGCCGCGTAAAACGTAACTTACGCCGAGCAGTATATACTCCAAGGGCTTGTGGAAGCCGAGAAACGGTAGCGCGCGAGCATTAAAATACACGGTGAACTCGTGTGCCATAACAGCGAGCCGAAAGGGTACAGCTAGGGTAATTGAGTCAACGTGGCTTGTAATGGGACGTTCGACGTGTTTGTCCCAACCAACACTGTTCTGTGTTCTCCTCCCAGTTCCTAGCTCGCTTTGCCGGCGAATTTTTACCATCGAATCCTATAACGCATCCTTTTATTCGTACTTTTATTCGCGATAACTCTCATAATTGAGATTCTTCCGCGATGATGTTTTCACGTCGCTTATGCGGTATCCGTGTTAAATATAATCTACACCAACCAACTTCGAAGAAACAATCGTTCGAATAATCGAGATTACTTCGAGCTCTCTCGAGTTCCATTTTCCTTGCTACGTAACGAGGAAACGATCGAGAGTGGCGACTCTCCTACCCTTCCTTTCTCACGCGGTCTAAATTAAAATTATTCCACGGATGAATCTGGCTCGCAAGCTATCGCTTACGACCCATTGTTGGCCGTGCGGCGAAGCAATAAAGCGGCGAGGTGAAATGGACGCGAGGAGATAGAGGCGCGACTTGTACCGGGTTCGCGATAAGAATGTAGGACGAAACACTAGCAGGTGATCGTGTTATTCGAGATTTCGTGATTCCGTGCCGGCCGTGACGGAACAATAAACAAACGGCCGAGAGTTTCGTTCCGGGAGGAGAAAAATCGCGCGGAGTGGTGAAAGTGCGCTCGAGGATCTCTCGATCGTCGTCGATCCTCTCCACGAGTCCGTCTTCCCGGACGACCGCGTTTTCTCGCATGATTTTGAAACGTGCGCGGATAATCTCCTCGCCAGAGAGATTCCAGCTAGCTTAATTACAGGATGCCAAGTTCCATCCAAGTTTTGCGCGGCGCACGATAATTATGTGCACGAGTACGGTAGGTGGAAAGAATGAATTTTCATCGAGACCTGGTTGCGGACAGAACGGACTCTCGATAGACGGACGGCGAACAAACTTTCATCGAAACGGATTCGCGAACGGTGTAATTATTTTTTTCTTTCCCCCACTCTTTCTCTCTCTCTTTTTTCTCCTTCATCGTGTCTTCGCGTGGCTCGACGCGAGGAGACCACCGCCAAAGTGGTTCCATTTGCGGAGTCATTTCGCCCGGGACGCCTAATCACAATCCTCGTGAAAGAAACATTCCTCCTCGTGGAGGAAGAAGATACGAGGAGGGAGAAGAGGAAGGAAAAAAAAAAGAAGAAGCGCGCACGCCGTTCGAATTCATCCCTATTGGATTCTCTTTAAAGGTGACACCAAGAATTCTTTTCTCTCCATTTCTCGCGAAATCTCACACGCGACATCGATCGAATCTGTAGTACAGATAGATCCACGATAAGGGCAAACTCGACGAACTCCGTCCGCTTCGAGGACGCGGGGTCGACGATGCACGATCACTTGCTTGACAAAACGACACATCGCGATACGCCGTGTGAAGAAGAATGATATGCCGCTAATCGAATTATAATATACGTTCGTTAAAAATATTTAACTCGAACCCGAGTCGTGTAATTTTCGAGTCGTTTCGAAAGAAAGAAAAAAAAAAAGAATCCTGGCCGGAAAAAAATATCAGTCAGTTTTTTTGCATATATTGCGTATTCCCGCTCACGATTAAACTGATTTAAATACAGACGTCTGAAAATTATAGGTAAGCGTAAGGAGTAGCGATCTCGTTTCAAAATCACCAGTTGTTGAACGCGTTAAAAACGAAGGTAAAAATCGGTTGATCGGTTATCAAGCCGGACAACTTGATTTCCAAACGCATTTCTCCTCGTCGAATACGAGAGTGAAAAATTTTTACGTTTTTTTTTCTTCTTTCTTTTCTTCGACGAGTATAGACAACCTCGTATAATACCTCTTACACGCGACAGTGTGCGAGAGTCGACCATCGACGACTTGTATTCCGGATTAATAAATTATAGAAGAAAGTGGGGCTGGTAATGAATAATCTACGAGCATCGACGAAGTCTATCGAATGCCTGTAAACGAACGATAGGAATCTGCTTCTCTGAGTTTCGTGCGTCACGAAATTGTAAACCACGATATTCTTCCCTTGCCCCGATCTATTTCCCTTGATTAACAGTCGAAACAGCATTTGATCCTTCGAATTTGGTCCAATTAGCGTTTCAAGAGAGAGAGAAAGAGACAGACAGAAAAACGAGGAAATTCTGACGATTGTCCCCTTCCCCCGCCCGTGATCCATTCGAGCACCGATCGCGTGATTCGTCGGGGAAGCGTGAAAACGGCCGTGTCTCCGCTCCGTTCAATGAGCGTAAGTCATTCTTTCTGGATCATCGCGTGCGCCTCGTGATATCTCGAAGCGCGATGTACAGGGTGGGCTTGCGGTACACGTGTTCGTCTCGTAGAAGGCATCCTACGAGCCTCTCCCTTAATCTCCCCTCCTCATCCCCCGCGATCGAATTCGATCGATCGTCGAAAGAATCCGTAAAAGATCCGTTCCGCGTCGCGGGATGAAGCGAAAGCTCGAAAGCTCGAAAAGATCAAAGATTGAGCAGATTCGAGATATTATTTCGTCGATTTAACATCCGCGAGGGAATCGATCGATCCTCTGGTCGATTTTCTGTGGCTGCGAGAGAGAGAGAGAGAGAGATAAAGAGAGAGAGAGGATTTCGTAACTGGAACTTGACTGCCCTTAAACGCGTCGAAAAATCGAGGAGAATATCTCCTTCTCTCGGGAGGGGAACGGAGAAGAAGGCAAGAAGGGAAGGAAAGTATACCGAGTCGTGTCTCGAGGAGGGAGAAAGAGAGGAAGAGAGAGAGAGAGAGAAAAGGCAGAAGCAGCAGCTCGCCTCTCCTTCCCTCCTGAACCCATGAATTACGCGCGGCCACCTTGGCCGACTCGATAAGTGGACACCTTGTCAGGACTCGACTGGTATCCTATTTTTAAGGATGCTGTCAGGCAGGCCAGTTCGGTAACACCCTGTATATATCGGGCCGAGGTTCGGTAGTTGATTAGATTTAAAAGAATGCCCCGTCACCTGCACCGTTGAAAGGAGACTAGGCCCACGGGCGGACGATGGTGGGGCGTACGGTACGGGTCCGTGAGCGGAGGGGGGACGAGGGGTAGGCGGCGAGGGGGAGAGAGGAGTGGGAGAGACGTGGGGATCGTGAGCAACGAGGGGCCCGAGCATGAGGCCCCAGCGATCACTGACCGCTTTCGCCGATCCCAGCCGCCAGCTAGCCACCTTTCAGCGGCGCAGCCATCGAAGGGGCATCCTCCTTCTTAAGGCTCATTCACATCGCTTCGCTAATCAAACCCGACAACCGAGGGGAGGGGAGGGGAGGGGAAAAGCGGACGGCGTGGATGGCTGCTCTCCTCTTCTCTCCCTGTTTCCAGGAGAAATCATCATGGGAATCCTTTCTTTAAAATGTCAAAGATTGCGCAAGATTGCCATCGATCACTCGAAATTATCCATTAATTTTTCCCATAATATATATATATATCTTTTTTGGAAGTTTTGGAGGTTTTGCAGGTTTTGGAAGAATCTTTTTCGCGGAAATATCGTCGCGAGGTAATACGTCCTCTTGAGTTTGGTCTCTCTTTTTTTTTATTTTTGTAATCGATACGGTCTCCTTTGAGAACGCAGGTAGAATCTCTCGAGTGTTTACGCTGAAAGGAGGGACTTTTTCCTAGAAGTGAGCACAGAGACTCCCTGTGTAAATGAGAAGCGATTAAGAGAAGGAGGCCGATTCGTCGCACTTTCGCCGTGATATCGCGATTAATTCGCGAAACACCGGATACCTGGTGACTGAATAAAACGTGGCCCATCGACGCGATACTACGCCGGCGTGGAAAGGTGAAATATTATACCGATTTAAGGCTACGGCCTTGGTAAAGATCTTATAATAAGAATCAATGAAACCGACCACGAGGATTCGCTTCCACCACCGCTTTACGATTTATTTCCCTATCCGACGTGATACTTAATGAGCGCAACCCGTCGTTATCTTCTTAAACAAAGTAATTAATTCTTTAAATCCTTCTCAAATTATCGATTCCGAGATTGACAAAGAATCGTGATTTTTTTGTCCATCAACAGTTCGATCGAACCGATAAATGATATAACGCTTATTCGAATCGTTTCGAATCGTTTGTAATATCTCGAAAGGAATCGGTATCGATAACGACTCTCTCGTTTCTCGATACGTATGCGTTGAACTTTCATCCAGAATTTCAACCAGTGTTCGACAAATTTCGTTCCTTACAAAATTTTCACAAAATTTTCTTTACTCGATTCTCTATTCGCGTAATTTCCCTCTGCTTTTATCGCGATATACACGCGCAATTGCCTCGCTATTAAGAATCCTTCGAATCGATCAATTTGCAAAATCGCAAAATTGTACGAAAATCACGAGAAATATCGCGCCCATCGCTTAACTTTCGTTAATTACCGAACGGTTCCCGTTTTCACCGAACGAAACTCTTTTCTCAAAGAGTACAGTTTCTTATACCCCCGTTGGAACGGGATTTTTTTAAGATCTCCTTTTCTATCAGTTATTCGAAGACAAAAAGAAAAAAGAAGAAGAGGAAGGTAAAGAAGGTACACGCGAAGGAAGTGGAACGAATCGAGGCCGATCACCGGCATTCATTTTACTAATGATACTTTTATTGGTCCGATGAAAATGATGTATCCTCCTATTTGAATTTCGATGAGTAAATCAACCGGTGGAACGTATTCGAGTGGCTGCCAAATGCTTGGGTCCCCTACGTTTGGCCCAGGTAAAGGTAACAAATCACTTTTCAACGACGGGAGATGGAAGCTACCGAGCACTGTTTCCTGAAAGGAGGCGGATCACTCCTTTTCCCTTTCTCTTTCTCTCTCTCTCTCTCTCTCTCTTTCTCTCTCCTCCTCCTCTCTCTCTCGTCCAGGGGAAGGGAACCACTTGACGTGTCCCTAACACACGATTCCTGACACAATGCGTCCGATCGTTTTACACTGAATGGGAGCCGGGAATGCGCGAATCCCAAACAGACCATAAAGCTAATAATGACGAGGCGGAAAACGGGCCGTGAAAGGAAAGTATTTCACTCTACGCTACTTTTACACAAAAAAAGGAAAAAAAAAAAAAAAGAGCCACGCGTATCCCTCATTCAGCGACGATGACGACGACGACGACACGCGCTCCGTTCATCGTCACCGCCGATTTCGATTTCGAAACCATCGATCCATCTCGAAACACTTTCCTCTGGAAAGAGATTTCCGAAAAACTGGAAAAAACGCGAGAAACGAGTGTTTCCCCGAGGAGAAAGAGCCGCGTAATTTTCGAGGAATCGTTCCCAGACGATCGTTCTCCTCATCCTCGTTTGCCTCATCGGTAGCCAACCGGCAGACGGAGGGAGAATTTTCAATTCCGCGAAAATTCCGCACAAAAGGACAATGTATGTATGTCTCCTCTCCCTCTCCCTCCCCCGCGCTCCCCTCGTGTAACACGCGTCGGATACGCGTCGCCAACAGCCACTCGCGCGGATTATAAATCGGCGAAACCACGGATGAAAGAGTTGCAAGGAGTGGAAAGATAAAAGAGGAGGCGGAAAAGGGATGGAGGGGAGGGGAACGGCTAGTTGCAAAACGGCTAGCCGGTGTACTCTCTCGCGACAACTGGAATGCGAATGGGAACGGGATTCGCACAAAGGCATTGAGCGCGAACATTCTTTTTCGAGGTTTCATTCCCCGTGACAGAATCGTAGAAACGATGTGAGAACAGATGACGGTGAGGCGAGGCGTTTCACGGACGAATCGAACTCGGCAATACGGCCGAGTGGAACGGGCACGAGTGGAGGGGCAAAAGGGCCGAGGGAAGAAGAGAGGCGAGAGAGAGAGAGAGAGAGAGAGAGAGGCGGAGGAGAAGAGGAAGGAACGCGAGGAGGCGAGGAGCGGGGAAGAGAGGAGAGAGGCAGAGGCGAAACGAGCGAGATCGAGCTAACTGAAACTACCAGGGGTGGGACGAGGAGGCCGATCGACGCGGTGGATGGAGGCTGCAGATGCTGGAGAGGAGCCACTGTAAGGGCCCGGAGAGTGTACCTGTCTTGTTTTTATAGGCTTGCCAGAACGTCGGGCCCCGGCTACGGACTACGGGCGACGAAGACGACGAAGACGACGAGGACGAGGACGAGGACGAGGACGAGGACGACGACCACGACAACGACGACCACGACCACGACCACGACCACGACCCACGACCACGACCACGACCACGAACCACGAACCACGACCACGACGGCTACGACCACGACGGCGACGAGGAGAGAAGGTGTAAAGGTGGGGGAAGGAAGGGCGGGCGGGGAGGGGTAGAGAGGCGAGGAGAAAGGTGGGAAGGGTGGGCGGAGGGGCGAGGGTAGCGGTGGCAGTTCGGGCCTTACAACTTGCCAACCAGTCCTCGGAGAACCGTGGGTCTTACCGGAGCCGTATATACACACGCGTGTCGACGGTCACAACGTCACTTTTCGTCCGTTTCGAGGATTTTTATCCTCCTCTCGGGAGTAATAACGCGTTACGCGTAACGAGAGTTAAGTGTATCGATACGACTTGGGAGAGGTCGGTGAACCTGGGCGAACACGCACACCCCGTTGTTCAAAACGTGTTCAAACGAGGATAGGACACGAGAGAGGAATGAAATCTCCAGGATTATAAATCGCCTTGCTTATATACGGGCGCGCGCGCGCGCGCATACTCGTACGTGCATCGGAGAAAAGATCGTAGAATATTCGCGAAAGGTGTATATATATATATATAAACGCCGTACATTTATATATATATATATCTTTCGATCGATCTAAAAAAGGAGGGAAGGGGGAAAAAAGGAGAAAAGAAAAAAAGAAATCTCTTCGTATCGCGAGGAGAGAGAAAGAGAGAAAGAAAGAAGAGAGAGAGAGAGGGGGAGGGAGAGAGAGAGAGAGAAAGAGAGAGAAGAGAGGATAAGAAGGAGAGAGGAGATGGGCGATGTGAGGTAGAGAGATCGGCGGGTCTGATTGGACTTAAATGGATCGCGGCCGGTTTCGCGACAGATAGAGGAGCTGGAGCCGTGGGAGCCGTGTTCGCGTGAGATTTGATGGAAGATTGAGAGAGAGAGAGAGGAGAAACGGGCGGAAAGATGCGGGGAAGTCCTGCGTTCTTCGCCATAATTCTAGGCACGATATTCGGTGTCCTCGGCGCGTCCCTAAGCAAGGCGCTCCGGTACAAAGCGCCGGACGAGTGCAAGTGGGTCGCGACCGGCGACACCGAGGACGACGTCTCGCTCGTGTGCCGTCTGAGGACTATTAACAGCGAGTTGGAGAACACCAACTTCAGCGTGATACAACCGCAGCACACGGTCCGTCTAAGGTTGGAGTGCAGCGACGCGTTGTTCTACCAGAGCTCGTTGAGCGCGGGCAGTTTCAGGCCGTTGGTCGAGTTGCGCGAGCTCGTGATCGAGTACTGCAAGATCGGCAATCTGTCGGACGACGCGTTCAAAGGGTTGAAGGAGTTGAGGAATTTGACGGTGAGGACGCACAACACCGATTGGTCCGCGATGGCGTTGGACGTGTCGGGGGGCGCGTTCACCGACGAGTTGAAGCAATTGGAGAAATTGGATCTGGGGGAGAACAACATGTGGAGTATACCGGAGGGCGCCCTCTGCCCCCTCGTCAATCTGGAGATATTGAATTTGACGAGGAATCGGTTACGGGACGTGACGAGTTTTCGTTTCACAGGCGCATCGAGATGCCTGCCCAAGCTGAAGGAGCTCGATCTGAGCAACAACAGCATCGAATCGTTGCCGAGCGCGGCGTTCTCCGGTTTGACAAGGCTGCACAGCCTCGACCTGCGGTGCAACGCCATCAGCTTCATGGCGGATCGGGCGTTCGAGGGCCTCTCCTCGTTGGCCATCTTGAGGCTTGCGGACAATCGGCTCGCGAGCCTCCCGCCCGAGTTGTTCAGCGACGCGAGGAACATCCAGGAGATCCATCTTCGGAACAACACGTTGAACGTGTTGCCCCCGGGTTTGTTCACCGAGCTCACCCAACTGTTGGTCCTCGACCTCTCCCACAACGAGTTGACCGCCGAATGGGTGAACGCGGCCACCTTCGTCGGTTTGGTACGCTTGGTGGTGCTCGACCTGTCCAACAATCGCATCGCCCGACTCGACCCGGCCGTGTTCCGCGACCTCTACAGCCTTCAAATACTCCGGCTGCAGGAGAATCTGTTGGAAAGCCTGCCCGAGAACACGTTCTCGGCCCTCTACAATCTTCACACGTTGCTGCTCAGCTACAACTTGCTAACCGTCATCGACGCGACCACGCTGAGCGGCCTCTACGTGCTCAATCTGCTCTCGTTGGACAACAACAGGCTGCACACGATAAACCCGGCCGCCCTCAGGAACGCCTCTTCCCTCCAAGAGTTCCACCTGAACCGTAACCAGCTCGAGTCGGTCCCGGACGCGCTCAAAGCCACACCCCTTCTCCGTACCCTCGACCTCGGCGAGAATCTCATCTCGGAGATACCGAGCGGCACGTTCGACCACGTGTCCCAACTTTACGGGCTTCGATTAACCGAGAATCATATCGGCAATCTGAGCAAAGGTGTCTTCGATCGTATCAAGGAGTTGAAGATATTGAATCTCGCGATGAATCGGATACAATACATCGAGCCCGGCACGTTCGACGAGAACGCCAACCTCCAAGCGATCCGTCTCGACGGCAATCAATTGACGGACATCGCGGGCCTTTTCACCAATCTATCCAACCTCGTGTGGCTGAACGTGAGCGACAACAAGCTGAGATGGTTCGACTACGCGATGATACCGACCGGACTGCAATGGCTCGACATACACTCCAACGAGATACGGGAGCTGGGCAATTACTTCGAGATCGAGAGCCAGTTGAATTTGAGCATATTCGACGCGAGCGAGAACAAGCTGACCGAGATTACGGGGAACGCGATACCGATGAGCGTGGAGAGGCTCTACTTGAACGACAACCAGATCTCCAAGGTGCAGAGTTACTCGTTCTTCAAGAAGCCCAACTTGACCACGGTCGAGCTGAAAGGGAATCAGATACGAAACTTGGAGCCGTACGCGTTGAGGATCAGCGCCGTCCCACCCGACAAACCTCTCCCGGAGTTCTACATCGGGGACAACCAGTACCTGTGCGACTGCACCATGGAATGGTTGCAACGGGTCAACAGGCAGAATCAGACGAGGGTGCAACCGCGCGTCATGGATTTGGAGAGCATCTATTGCAAGCTCCTCTACGACCGGGAGCACGCGTTCGTCCCTCTGGTCGAGGCGTCCCATTCCCAGTTCTTGTGCAAATACGACACCCATTGCTTCGCCCTGTGCCACTGTTGCGACTTCGACGCCTGCGACTGCGAGATGACCTGCCCCTCCAATTGCACGTGTTACCACGATCAATCGTGGTCGGCGAACGTGGTCGACTGCTCCAACGGGGGCCACGCCAACAAACTGCCCGACCAGATACCGATGGACGCGACCCGCCTCTACCTGGACGGGAACGACCTGCGCCTCGTCTCCAGCCACGCTTTCATCGGCCGGAAGAAGCTCAAAGTGTTGTTCCTCAACGCGTCCAACATCGAGATCGTGCAGAATCGATCGTTCAACGGGCTCAGGGACCTGGAGGATCTCCACCTCCAGGACAACAAGATTCGAGAGTTGAAGGGGCACGAGTTCGAGGGATTGGACGCGTTGAGACTGCTCTACTTGCACAGGAATCGGATCTCCTCCATCGGCAACGACACGTTCTCCACCCTACGGTCGTTGCGCATCCTTCGGTTGGAGGGGAATCGGTTGACAGTGTTGGCCGTGTGGACGCTTCCCGACTCGATCGAGATCAGTTTGTCGGGGAACCCGTGGTCCTGCGAGTGCGACTACCTTCGAAGTTACCGGGAGTGGATCCGCGAGCCGAGCGTGCGAGTGACGGACGCGTCCGCGTTGCGCTGCGTGTACAACGTGACGGAGTTCGAGGCGTTCGGCGACCAGGTGTTCGCGGACAACGAGTTCGGCTTCCGACTCGTGGCCGACGGGAGGAACGAGGAGGAGAGGCGCGAGAAGCACGGCAACGAGAGCACGGCCTCGTGCACGGGCGCCGCGAGCGTCGAGAACGACGCGCATCGAAACCTCACCAAGACCATCATCGAGAAACAAGTGTTGCAGGACTACCTCCCCCTCCTCGTCACAACCCTGGTCGCCTCCTCGTTAGTCGTGCTCCTGTGCCTGCTCGGCTTCGTGTTCCGCCAAGAGCTCCGCGTGTGGTTCCACTCGAGATTCGGGGTGAGGATATTCTACAGGAGCCACGAGGTGGACCGCGACGACAGGGACAAACTGTTCGACGCGTTCATCAGCTACAGTTCCAAGGACGAGGCGTTCGTCGCCGAGGAACTGGCGCCCGTCCTCGAGATGGGCAACCCCTCCTACAAGCTGTGCCTCCACTACCGCGACTTCCCCGTCGGCAGCTTCATAGCCGACACCATTGTCCAGGCGGTGGAGTCCTCGAGGAGGACGATAATGGTGCTGTCGGAGAACTTCATCAAGTCGGAGTGGTGCCGGTTCGACTTCAAATCGGCCCATCACCAGGTGCTGCGCGATCGGAGACGGAGGTTGATCCTCGTCCTGGTCGGCGACGTTCATCAGCGGGACCTCGACCCGGACATCAGGCTCTATCTCAAGACCAACACCTACTTGCAATGGGGCGACAAACTGTTCTGGGAGAAGCTGCGGTTCGCGCTGCCGGACGTGCCCAACAATCAGAGGACCACGCAGAGGACGAGGCAACCGCCGCCTGTCCGACGCCAGCACAACAACAGGACGTCCAACGGATCGCGAACCGTCTCCGTGCACATATGAACCACCTTCACCACGCGCTTTCGTTCTTGGTGTCTTCGTTCCCAGCTGTTTCTATCTGTGCGCGTGTGTACGTGTGTGAGTGTATACATATATATATAAATGCGTGCTGCACACCGCGCTTTTCTTCCGGTGTGGGATTGTGGGATTGTGGGCGTAGCCGTGAATTTCAAAGCGGTGGTGCGCCAAGACTTCGGCACTGCCGAGGGAAAGGGTACAGTGCGTCTCCTTTATACAATAGGTGCAATAAGGTGGGATATATACGAGTGTAAATACTACCGGAGCGGATTCTTCCGATGTATAAAATGTTTTCCACGCAGAAGAGATTTCTGTGTTTTTTCTCGTGCGAAGGATATAAAAAGAAAGGGGAAAAAAAGAAAAAAAAACAACGAAAAGTGTGAACTCGTGTCGAGAATGAAGAGAGGGAGAAAAAAAAGACAATTCCACGAAGAGAGAAACAGTGTGTGCTTTTGTAAATAGAGAAGAGAATATACGAGAAATGGATAGAGAGAGAGAGAGAGAGAGAGTAAGAGAGAGTGATTATATAATATTTAAGGTGCTTCCCTCGTGGTTATACTATGGTGTCTGTACATTGCAGCGAGTCAGTGAGTTTCGCTAGATAGCTTAAAAAATCGTTGTAAATACGTCTTCTGCGTCTCTATCGGCAACATAATTGGTTGATCAAGCTGACGGTTAATTTAAAAAAGAGAAAAGAGTTAATGGGTGCGTGAAAAGATCTCGTCGGACGAGAGATTTATTCTCTTGGAATCACCGGTGTGCGATATCTTCTTTGGTGGTATATATATATATATATATGTATATATATAATATATACGTATGTATACACGGAGCCACGCTCGCGGGTGCCATGTGAATTTACCTTTAACCAACAGCCTAAGCGCCATATCGTGTACGAAAGGATGTACGAAATTTTGCGACGGAAATCCACGCAAAAGAAAGTTCGCGGAAGTTCGGTTCGAACGATGGTGGAAAAATAATAGAATAATCGATCGAGTTTCCAATTTCGAAAAGCGATTCACGCGCGGTGAGCCTCGTCCACGAGAGACACGGAGAATAAACCAGATTCCTTTCTCCTTTGATCGTGCGCGCTAAATCCAATGTGTATTTAATTTGTATCTATAAAACCGGCCGACTTTAAATATCTCCCTCTAAGGCTAAGCGACGATCGTTCTTTTATCATTATCAATCACTTCCTTTCCTTTGTAAAGTATTAAGATGCGTGCAACTTCTATATCTTATTTATTTCGCTCGGAAAAACGTTGAACGGAGGCATCGCGTGGATGTTCAGAGACACGCGCGGGGCACGGTTTTCCGTCGCATGCGAGGCCTCTGCTTGAATTCGACGGTCTACTATCTTCGTTTTTATTTCCCTTATTATTTCTTCTTCTTCTTCTTCTTCTTATTCTTATTCTTTTTCGCGATTCCCGATTAGCTCGAAGAGCCAACAGGGATATCGAACTCGTAGGAGACAAATTTTTAGTTTCTCTTAATCGAGGAGAGGTGAGACGGTCGGATTCGAAAGAGAGTGAGAGAGAGAGAGAGAGAGAGAGAGAGAGAGAGAGAGAGAAAGAGAGAAAGGTGCGCGTCACGCAACGAAATCGAAAACGATCGCTATAAATAAATTCGTAAACACGATGTACAAACAATGTGAGATCAATCTCCTCTTTAGCTTTCCTCGCAAGCGATTTTCATACGTTTTCATACCCATCTCATACTCCTCCCTTTCGCAAATTATACCCCGACGAGGACGACGTGAAAGATAATGTTAGAATAATAAAAAAAAAACCTGTGACTGAACAATAAAATGCTCTATTTTTATGTTTTTAAAATTATCCGTCTTTTTTTGTTGTTCTCCACATTTCCTTTTGTACAGCACAACCGATTATCTCGATATAACGAGTAGCATTTTGTTCGCGCGTTACATTAGACGGAATTAAGAATATTCGCGCGCTCGAGGCGCAAAAAACTTGATCAAAAACTTTCTGTCCCGGAAAAGGATTTCGCTACGCGAAACAATACTTTATGCTAATCGAGTCACGTCTGTTTACATTGTCATCACGTTTCGTTACCGTTACATCAACGGAATAAGTAATGACCGCCTCGTTGTAATAGAAATCGGACAGTTCGGTAAAAAGAGCGCGCGGAGCCTGGCCTTTGATCGTCCTCCGCTATTACAAATGCGGGGCGGGAAGCGAATAGAGAGAAGACGCCGAGTTTTTTTTTCTTCCAAATGGCGCAATCGAAAATGCTAAAAGATGCGACGACACAAGGAAAACGCGATTGAGAAGGGAATAAAGGGAAAATACCGACACGTGAAATTCATCTTGGTTAACTCGGTTGAGCTTCCCTTCGGTCCGCTTCACTGTTTTAGAATCTTACACGATCTCCGTTCGATCCGGTGGTCAGGAAATTTAGTTTGCATACGCTTCCCAGCCCCAACAATTTACATAAAGTGGCAACTTCGTGGCGCACCCTCGATCGATCGTAATCAAATTACTCGCGCCCCTGGGAACTTTCCTTTTCCACAGTTTGCCAATGGTGTGTCTCGTATCGACGAATCAACGGCGATGGGATTATTGGATTGAATTTTTCAAAAAATTCGAGCGAAAGGATTTGGAATATTGATACGCGTAAAGTGTATGGTAAATACGGAATAAAACGGCGGATCGAATGGAATTCGAAATTTTTAATTCGAGATAATTCGAGAGATCGAAGAACGGAATCGACGGATAGGCGAAATGCCAGGGATTCGATATGTCGAGGCGAAGCGGTTCGAGCGGTAATTTGCATCGATACGCGATCGTGCCGGTTAGTAGCGCTATCGGTTGCCCATGATTACGCGTAATCTGCGTGTAATCAAGGCGCGAGAATCGGGCACGGGATGCGCAACAGATATGACGCAAACCTGCTACCCAAGTTACGAAAATACGCCGAGTATGCGTCCACGAGTTCGCGCAATCGCGCATTACGCGAATTAATGGAAAAGGCGAAGCGAGACAACGCGCACAACTCCGGTTTGCGGTTTTTACCGCCTCCTTAGGAATTCTCATTACGTTGATAATGTTGATAATTGCCGGGTTGGGACGGAGGAAATTCCGTCGTTTCCATCGAGATTGACTGGCGTGAAAGTTTCGCTAGTTCCCCTTGCAACTTTGTCCTGACGGGATTAGATCGCGTTTGGGATGCGAAATCGATAAAATCGATATTGAAACGAAGAAACGTTAGATTGTCCAGACAATTGGTACTACATCCAAGTAATATCGAAGTGATTTTGAAAATATCACATCACAAGATCGTCTCTATCTACCTTGGATTCTTGGTACGTTTTATAGCAAAATTTTATAGGAAGAAAGAAAAAAAGATGATAATAATTCGTGAAAAACTGAGGTAAGGAGTGAGCCTGCAACGCATTATTCACACGAATCTAGCTCGCGTTTATTATCCCTTTTATAAATAATCCAAAGATTAATAGTAAGAAAATAGTAGTAAAAGTTTCGAACACGACGCTCGAATAACATTACTCGCGATTAAAATCCATTCCGCGAAACCCCGTTGTCCAGAACAGGCAAGACCCTCCACGCGAATGTAACGTCATGGACATACGTACGCGCGTATATACGACGTATATGCTGGACAATTACCGAAATATGAATTGCAAATTTCCAAGTATAAATTCGATCGTTCCACGCATCCTCCTCTCCTAGAATCGTTCCAATCTATTAAAACCCGATTCAATTACTTCTCTTATCACCACGGATTATTAAGTGTTTACGGTACGTAAATCCAGCCCGCGAAATATATTTATACATATACATCTTCGCCGCCTGTTTTTCCTTTATCGAAACTCGTTGTGCTGATATCGCCACGCGTCTCGACTCGATCCTGTTCCGCTACTTTTCTAATTAACAACCCCCTTAAACAACGTATCGCGAGTGAAAGCGCGTACCTCGTATCTCCACACGCTGAAAGCCTCGGATATAATTCCACGGGGCGTGGAAAAATTCGCGCAACCTGTTGCGGCTACCGCGCGCCGAACAATCCGAGGAAGAATTATGCGAGAAGCTCGTTTAAAGTCGATCGAGAACGACGGCCGATCGTGTTCGATCGATCGCTGAAAGATCGGGAGATTTAAGAGCAAGATTAAGATGGAGGGTGAGCGATATTTGACATCTCGTTTAAGCGTTGAAGAAAAGAGAACGTGATTTTTTTCAGTCGATTCCTCGAATACCGCCAATTTTATTTCACATTTGGGACGAATTCTTTTTTTTTTCTTTTTTGGAGAGATACGCGCGCGCTTTGTATTTTTGGAATTTGATTGATTACTTTCGCAAGAGACGTCCATTTCGAATATTAGATTCGGAGGGAGGGGGAGGGGAAGAGAGATTCGAGTTTATGAGTCGAGATCGCGGAAACATTCGGCTTTCTATCGGATCCAATCCCGGTCTTTTGGCCGGGATCGGTCTTGTTTCCACGAGAGAAAGTTTTCTACGATATACTCGGGAACCGTGGACCAAAGCTATTTGGAATATTGGATTTGTTTTTCGGGAATGAAAGAGTTAGATTCGCCCCTCCCCCTCCGACTGATAGTTACGATAGACGGCGTATACAACGGGATGTGCATCTAGGAGGGAATCGAATAACTTTTCGAAGCAAATGCAAAGCGTATAGCGACACGAAAATTTGATCAAAAAATAGATTCTACGTATAATATAACAATGCACAGCCCGTATCATTCGTACATCTCTTATCTTTTTTTACAAATTAAAGAAATTGTTGGAAACGACGATCTTTGTCCCCTGAAAATCAACTGCTTCGAGTCAATAAAACACTCGTGTTACGATCCATCTTTTTAAACAAACAAGTAAAAATTTCCTCATGGGACATCCTGTGAGCTTACAAGCCTCGAGCATACCTCGCAAAGGAAACCGATTAGACGACAAAAAGACGAAGACGAGAAAGAGAAAGAGAGAGGGAGAGGGAGAAGGAGCAGAGACGAACGCGATAGTCGTAAAGGCTGTGCAGCCGGGTGCGTTAGAAGTGTGTGCCGTCGGGGAAAAAACTAACAAACGCAACACGGACGAAGGGATGCGAAACGAGAGAACGAGCGCGGATATCCACGGTTCGGCCTAAGGAATAACCACCGCGAAGGAATAAACCATAATGGCGGGGCATAAAGCTGAAAGATCGTGGCGTAGAAAACAATGAATTAGGGACGATAAAATACAGCGGGGGTAGGAGGAGGAGGAGGAGGAGGAGGAGGAGGCGGCGAAGGGTAAAAGGGTTTGGGGAGAGAGAAGGGGGAGGGGGATGGTAGCCGCTTATTCCTCGAATATTTCTTTGGCTCGTTTCGTTTAGCAGCTCGCTAACTCGCTCGCTGGGAGCAGCGAGTTAAGCAGCCGGGGGAATGCAGCTCGCATGCCTGCGCCACCAACCTTCTTCCTCCCTCCTCCACTCGTGTCCCGGGGCCAACCTACTACTAGAGTGGTGCCCCCCGATGCTTTATGCGGTATAACGGAATTTCTGTTTGCACTATCCGCGCGGCGCACGCGAGAGAGAAGGGACCTCGTTGCTCCTCCGCCGTGGCCGACCGAGGCCATGTTAGGAAGAGTGGAGCGGCCGATTGTGATTCGTGGCTCAGATTAAGACCAATGAGCGGAAGGCATCGTTAGTAGTCGAAATCGCTCCCTCCCCCTCTCCGGATCCATCGATGCATCCGAGAGATAGCCGAGAGATCGCCCCCTTTTGCCGTGGCAAATCGAGGATTCGTGCGCTCTTTTGTGAAACGGAGCCACCGATTTAGAGCTCCCGGCCCGGGACACGCGTTCTTATTCTCTCTTCTCCTCGCGTCTCTCCTCGTGAACGAGATTTTTAACGCGTGCGACATGCAAGAGGAGACCTCGATTCCCTCGCTTTTTGTTCCAGCGAAACTTTGAAAGAAAGTTCCAAGATCCTTCTGAAGAAAAAGAGGACGTTTCCGATGAAAGAGGAGCAATTGGAACAATAAAAGGGATTCGAGGATCGAAGCGGGAGAGAAACGGAACGGGGAGGGATGGTACATCATCGGGCACGATTGCGTTTCCCGCGACTTTTAGTTTAGTTTATCGAGAATTTAGTGTTCGGCTCGCATTGTCTCGCATTCGAGCGAGGATGCATATTTCACACGTGTGCGAACGTCGTGCGCGATCCCCGCCCGCGAGCACACGCTGTAACATCATAATAACTCGCGGAAATCATTTTCAGTTCCCGTTCGTGAGGGGAGCATCGGAACGAGCGGAAAGCGTCGTGGCCTACGTTGATCCGCGACGCGATATTAATTACGACTCATATCTCATAACCAGTCTTCCTATCCTAACCAGACTTCGAGACTTTGAGAGAAACTCGAAAGGAGGATAGAGAGAGAAAGAGAGAGGAACGAAAACGGAAGATGTAACGATGGAATTTTTTTCGAGTAACGAGAGAGTAAGGGGGAAAAGGAAAGAAAAGGGGGAGAAATCGAGAAAAAAGACGAGGTCCGGTGTTTGAACAGTATTAAGGGAAAGGCGGGAAAGATAGAAAGTTGCGCAAAGTTCATCGAGAACAAAGAAGGTTATTCCGAGAAAACGGTCCGCCACGGAGCGGATCTCGACGACGACGGCGACGGCGACGATCTCTTCCCTCCTCGCGATGCGCTCGAAAGGATGAATGATCGAGGAGAAGAGGCGAAAGGATCGTCGTATTAGCGCGGGGAACGATCGATCGTTTCGCATAAGACGACTCGTTTACGGGCAGTACATATAGTACCGACTAAATCGACTTTTAACGAACCGAGATAAATGTTCGATAATTCGATTTATTAAGGAAGCATCTCGGTACTGGAGCCGAGCAAACATTATTATACACGGTGATCGAAGGAGGTGGGACTCCCTTCGTCCGTCCACGTATCGACTGACTGACGCACAACCGGAAGAAAGCCACGTTCCACGGTCTCCTGATCGATTACAAAGCACTTTTGCGGAACATTGAATCGGATCCAGCCTCCAACCGGGTTCGAAAGGTCGAAAATACAAGTTGCGGGGGACCGGTGACTTTAATCAACTCTTTCCAACTCTCCGTCTCTCTCTCTCCCCCTCTCTTTCTCTCTTCACGGGTGGAGAACGATGTCGCGGGGCGTGTCGAGGTTCTTCGACGATCTTACCGAAAGATGTTCTTCTTCTTTCCTCCTCCGTCCTCCGTCTTTGTTCCACCGTTGGAAGGGTCCCGGAGACTTCTTCGCTTCGTAATAATACCACGGGACCCCGTTGACACGGCTCGTCCCAGGGTTAAATCCGATGCGACCACATCGAGGGTTGAACATTTCTTTCTCCTCGCCTCGTATCCTCGCCCGTATCCGATCGTTAACCACGCTTATCAACGAATACGACCGATAACGAGCCTGTTGCGTCCGCATATTAAATCGATCGGGACTGGAATCGCCAGCCCGCGATTTAAACTTTATTATCGTCGATTAATTCAATGCGTTAGTTAGACCCGAAACGAGGACGAGCTTTTATTGCGCGATATTGTTTTATCGACGGTTTCCTCTTCTCCGCGAGGAAAAACGACGAGGAAGGGACGATCCCCCGAACGAGTGAAATTCGATGGAACGGAGAAATTCTCACGATGTTTGGTAAGAGGAGGTAAAAAAAGGAAAAAATGTAAATCCAAGGAGAAAGATCGGACCGTTAAGAAGAAGAAGGAGGGGGGAAAAAAATAACACGGGAATAGAAAAGGTTGCCGAGGAAATCGAATTAATTGCTTCAATTAGAATAAATCAACGAACCTAATGAAATAAGCGATACTTCACGTTGGATGATGGGGCTGTTTAGAACGTTCGAGCCTCGTAAAAAGCCTCATAAAACAGCCCAGGTTTTTCGGTCCGCCGAGGAGTGGTCGCCGAATTTATGATCGGTAATATATCTGTCCCTTAACTTCCATAAATTGCCCCGCGCGGGAAACGGAGAAACTTAAATTGGGCCGCAAAGGGGTTAAAACGCGTCTCGAGAAATTCGACGGAAGAGAAGGCCCTTCGACGTTCGCGAGCGAATTCAGGGCGACACACGTAGAGAACGCGTAGACACGCGATCGAGGAAGGAAACATCTGCCGGCGAACGCGCGCAGCTGCGAGTAATCGAAATTCTCTCCGAGGCAACCCCTCCGTTCTTCTTCGTGGCCGGTCGAAAAAAAATTTATGGAAATGTCTCTTCGTCGACGACGTGATTCATAGAAAATCCATCGCCGATTCCCGACACGAAGCGCACCGCGAGCTAGCCGCGGTAATTTCCCCCTCGCGGGAAACCGAGAATTAAGCTATACAACGATCGAGATAAATAGAACTCGGCCCGATGATTTAATAAGCGCGTTTACGCTGAGTTTGAGTTTATTACAGGCGTTCCCTGCTATTTCTACTCCTTACGTAGTACGTGCTTCGTAAAGGGGCAACAACGTCCACTATTTTTTCGTTCAGAAGGAAAAAGAAAATCGCGGGCAAGAACGCAGAGAAAACGGAAGAGGATCGGTGATAAGCGAGGGGTCGTTAACAGTACATAATCGACCCTCCTCGCTGTTGATTAAATTGTTACAATTATTACGGATAACGTTACGAATCTAATGGCATTCTTCCTCCGTTACGCGGATTATCCTCCCCTCCCCTCCTCATCCCGATCGTCCCGCAAAAATTACAACTCATTACCGCTACTTATGCGTCGTATATTTTAGACGAGCGTCCCCACGTATCTCCGCGCCACGAAGAATTTTCAATTAGCAATTAAGCGTTCGAGCCTTCTCCAACTATCGCCGCCGCATTCCCGACGCTCCACCGAAAACACCCCGAGAGATTCAGGACCCGACATCGTTTTCGAACCGATCCTTTATCTATTTACTTATCGTTCCACCGATCTTCCCTCCCCTCCTCTCCTCTCCCCTCCCCTCGACCCGTCTCCTCGCTCCCCTCCCCACCTTTACCACCATATATGTCATCGAGCTAGAACGTCGAATACCGATCGAGCCGATCCCGCGGAGTTCGGTAGCCGATCCACACGGCCAAGCGGTTCGACAGAGGAACACTCTGCTTCACGAGTAGGTAGGTATTCGTCTTGGTTGCATGCTGCTCGCATGCCACGCTCCCCCCCCGACCCCCTCGCTCCTCAGCGGCGGGGAGGCGTGGTGGGGACGGTTAGCGCCCGTCCACCTTTCCTTCCAACGGGCTATGACAAGAAACGTGCTCTCCGTCTTCCGTTGCCCTCGAGTTTTCATCCTCCTTCTTCTTCTTCTTCTTCTTCTTCCACCACGGTAGCAGCGATGGTGGTGGTGGTTGTGGCGCGGAAACCCGACCAACGGAGAGCCTCCTCCTCGAGTCCTCGAATCGAGTCCGGCTATCGTCCTTTAGGGCCGGTTTACAGGCGCATAAGCCGCGATAGTAATTAAACGAGCCCGCTTAAGGCTAATGCACGTGGACACAAGCGACGCCATCCTTTCCACGATTCCGACGATTTTTTCTTTCCCTCTCTCTCTCTTTTTCCTTTCTTTTTAATTAACGGCCGCTGCTAACTTCTTCCAATGGCCACGTCGTTACGCGTGAGACGTAATTAATTTAACGATTCGCCGATTGAGAGAGAGAGAGATTTTTGACTCGAGCACGTTTGAAATGCATTGTACGAGGAGGAGGAGGGAGGGGGGACGTATAACGATGGAACAAGAAACGTTTCGCGAGATCGAAATACTTGGCGTAATTAATTTGAAACGATACGATGTATCGTCGTATCATCGTGGGATATAATATGTTTTGAAATGTGGCGTAGGTTGGATATCGCAAGCTGCAAGAAACAATTCGCGAAATCGAACGGGCGCGAGTACAATGGACGGGGGAGGAGGAAGGGAGGGGGGATCGTAGCCGAGCAACGGTGAATAATACAGCGGGATAGCGGTGCATATTTCAAAGGCGCGCAGGAGGAACTTCTTAATAACACGAAGAAACGAATCAATCCGGCTCAGCGACGATACGTGCATAATGCAATTCCCTGACTTGCGTTTCTTTCTTACGAGGAAGGTGGAAGCAACGCGGGGGTAGAAGCGAGGGGGTAGTAGCTCGAAGGAACGTCGATATCGTAAAGGAATAATTCAGCGCGGCGCCGTGTTTCTCCTCCCTCTCTCTCTCTCTCTCTCTCGCTCCTTCTCTGTGTATATCCCAACTTTTCTTATCCCCTGAATATCCTTGTGTCTCCGAGCTAATACCATTTATCCCGGTAATATCGAGAAAAAGAGTGCTCTTAGCCGGAGCACGCTCTCGCGGACCGTTCCTCGAGGACAGCTTCCTCTGTAGCGGAGCGTAGCCGGCCGGGAAAAACCCCATCTCACCGAGTTCCGTTCGCGGAAGAAGTCGGCGATCGGTCGACTTCTAATGGAAGAAGAAGAGAAAGAGGAGGAGGAGGAGGAGGATTCGAAAGGAGTACAGAAGGAAGATGACCGCGATGATCGCGAAAGAAACGGAAACGCGAGAGAGATCGTCTTGGAGAAGAGAATTTTTTTTTTGCATCGTCTCTCAAAGTTTCAAACGTATATTTTCTATTTAAAAGAAAATGGTTTCTTCGAATTTGGAAACGCAAGATTTGATTACGTTCTGGTTAGACGAAATCGTGTTAATAAGTGGAAGAGAGGGTATGATCGGGATGAAAGATCATCAAGGGAGGATTAGTTAGGGAGATGGAGAAAGAAGGAGAGGGGGAGAAGAGAGAAAGAGAGAGAGACTGTGTACGCGAAGAGGAGGGCCGTGTATCCGGTATTCGAGGCGAAGGTGTTGCGTGCAACTTAACAAGCTAACGACGCCGTGCGAGCGCGATTTTCTTTCCTATCAACCTCAATCTACTTCTTCTTGCGTTTCTCTCGGCCGCTTCCCACCCTCGCCCACCATGTGCCCTCTTCCCTCTCCTTCTTTTTCCTCTCCCTCCCTCGCTATCCATCGTCTCATCTCCCTCCGTGATCGTGCTTCTCACCCTTCTTCCTTCCTTTACGTAATTCCCTTTACTTTCTCTCGTTCCCACTTCTTCCACTAGGGTGAAAAAAATCCACCTGTATACCATCCTCCTCCAACTCTTGCGCTAGATCTCAACTCGAATCCGCTAATAAGTCGCATCCATTCTTCTCCATTCCCTACATTATCGCGGAATTACGGTCTCTAACGAGGATACGATCGCTGTTGATCCCGATCTGGATATCAGAAACGAGGATACGGAGTCGAAAATTGATTACCATGACGACGATGATCAAGTGATACCGTTGCCCGTCCATTTCGAATAATCATCCGACTTTCAAAGATTTTTTAAAAACTTTTAACGCGGTATCCTCGGGACGAGGTTGTTTAAAATTATTTTCTCGGCGGCGATGCGTGTTCCGTCGTCTCATCGGCACACAAGTCCCGGGAAAACCGCTTCCGCTTGTCGTTCCGCCATTTTTTACACGCGAACCCCGTGTACACGTGTACGTAATTGCAATTCTAAACGTCCCCTTCATCCTCCGCAGGTCTTCCGCTAGATCGAGCAGGCGGCCGGCAATTCTGAATTATTTACCAACCCGATCCTCGCGATCCTCTTTGTACGGCCACCGGTTTGACCAAACGCGTGATACGAAAAAACGAGACGGATAAGGAACGGAGGAGAAACGGGAACCCCGAGAGTGTCGCGTAACATTTTTACCGAGCGAGCACGACCCATCCCCTCCCCTTGTAACGAGGAGGAGAAGGGAGGGGGCCGAAAACGAACGATTGGAAACGTTCATATCCACGATCATATACATCTCTGCACGAAGAGAAAGAATCGAGATGCGTATCTCGCGATGTATGAGCAATCGTAGACGTGTTACGAGAATTAATCCGCGCAACTATGCTTAAAGAAACGCGTTATTATGCGAGTGTCAACGAGCTATCGGCCTGTCCTTCCCCTCTCCGCGAAGAAACTCAAGAGAATCAAGGCCTCTCCACGGAGAACTCTCGCGTTACGTTATATACGAATCCAGTGATTCGCAATTTCTCAGAAGATGGAAGGAGGAAGGCCTTAAGGGAGCGCTCCTCCAACGGTCCTCCACTCGCGAGTAACACGAGAGGAAACGGAGTTGGAGGAGGAAGCTGAGAGGCGTGAGAGGCGTGAGAGACCACCATCCTCGGACGGAGGCGCGAGGTCTGCAATTAGAGCTGGAGGGTAAGGTAAGCGTATCTAATAGGGAACCTGGTTGGAACCGCCTAAATCAATCGGAAGCGTTATCCGGGAATACACTTAGCGCGCGAACAAAAAAATCTCGGGGCGGTAATTCAAGCGGAGATAGCGAGGAGAGAAAGGGAGGGAGAGAAATAGAGGGAAGGAAGGAGGGAGGGAGAGAGAGAGAGAGAGCTCGATGAACGGCACGGGTCTAACAACGCAACGTGCAAACAAATCCAGCAACCTGTCTTCCTGGATTTCAACGCGATAACGTGGCAGCTTGATGGGAGAGTCGAGGCGAACAGCTGCTTACATACGGTTCGACCGACACGGTATTACGATTCGGGAGAAATTGACGACCACGGGAAAGTTTCGATGTTGAATTAAACGACGGGAATTGTACCCGTGTGTTTCGTGACGGATTTAAACGAGAAAAAAAAAATACTCTCGATGCAAAATAAAGTAACGAAGAGTTGGTGGGAATGTATTATGATACGATACGATAGAATTCTACTTATGATGAATCCGCGTACAATGGAAGTCCGATCTTTCCAGCCATTTTTTTCTTTTTAATTTTTCATCATCGTGTAATCGGATTTCAAGTTCAAGAATAAGCGGATTCGAGCGTTTTACAAATTATTGCATCGTACGTACTCGTGCATTGCGAGGATGGATCGCTCCATTTTATTATAATTCGAGTCGTACAAAGAAATATACAACGGTACGATCGTTCTCAAAAAGAAGGTGAGGAGCAAGCCGCTTACGGGGCAAAAGTGAGCACCACTGGGCGCGAACTCGGGGAGAATATGGGCGCCCGATGGTGGGAATACACGTGCACAACGATGCTGCACGAAAATTCATATCCAACGTGGCAGGCGAGCAGCGTATAAAGGCGAGCCACGACCGTCGAAATATATTTGCGCATACATTTTTTCCTTCGCGGTTATACAATCCAAAAAGAGCTGAACGAAAAAAAAAAAGAAAGAAAAAAAAACAAAGAAAAAACGAAGAAGAGGAAAAGAGACACGTACACCGTCACCACCCCCTCCTCCTCCTTGCCGCGGCCATTTGGGGGAGACGAGAGGGGGAAAAAAAAGATCATCCGAGAGAGAGAGACTCGAAATAAACGTACGATCCTTCAAATACATTATCGAGCGAATTCTTGTTTATGGCATCTTAAAAGGTAGAACGCCCGAGAGGATATCATTTACCCTCTCGCGGATACCGTTCCTCTCCCTCTGACGATTACGAAACGCGGCAGAAAGAAGGAGAAATTTGTTCTCGATCGTCGAAAAGAATCGAGAACCGCGCATCGTGAATAATAAGCGCGGTTATTTTATATATATATGTATATACGAGCAACACAAATAAACCGAGTTCACGATATTTCACGGCCGAGGTAAGAATCGAAAGGACCAAGGTCCAAAGGATGCAACAACAGGGCGTTAAGCCGACGCGTAACTTTAAGGAGGACTCGTGACTAGATCCGCATCTTTAGAGCTCTTAATACGCGTGACGGGGCCCGCCGTTTTTGCCACACAATGCCACTGTCCACCGATGATCCCGTTATAAGTTACGGGGAACGATCTCGTTCGAGAGAGAGAAAGAGAGAGAGAGAGAGAAGAGAGAGGAGAGAGAGAGAGCTTCTCCATGGGAAAGCGACCAACGGCTTACTCCACTTCCGTTTGCAAACGATCCCGCTCTCCCGGAGCGGGAGAAACAGAAAGAGAGAACGGCTCTCCGATTCACCGATCCACAGTAATCGTCGGCGGGGACGATAATTAATACGTCGGGCCCACGCGGTAACCATCTATTTATATTCGAGGGGGCATTAACGTCTCGGTTGATGGACGGACGCGTGCGCCGCCATTGACTATTGCCATCGTAATTGTGAGTTACTGTTAATCCTTTAACCTTTCTCTACTTTCCCCACCGCGAAGGATAACCTGTCGTCGATCCGAGATTCATGAGCGATGACGCTCGCCGTGGCTGTCGGCCAGACGGTATTGTTGAGGAAGAAACATTGCCGTGATGTGAGTAGACCGTTTGGTCGCTCGAACGATTATCCAAGATTATGAGAGATAATATTATTATCTTCCGAACGTTATTTTTTTTTTTTTTTTACTTTAATTCAAGTAACTAACGCAATTAATTGCAAATACAAGAAAATATACGTACATAGAGACTCTTAACTCCCGTGCAACGATCGTTTCTAAATCTTTTTTTTTTTTCCAATGCTTCGAAATCGAATATTTCATTCTCACGGCGAGGCGAAATATTTCGAATATCTTTTTAAAAAACTAGGCAAGACGTTAAAAGTCTCGCGCGAGGGTCAAAGGTGAAGGACACGTGGCCAGGGAACGATCCTCGCGTTTCCTTTCACCAAAGACGAACGCACGCCGTATACTTATCATTTCTTTCGAAAATTACACGGAGGAGCGGTCACGGCGCGGAAACGGCGCACGAATCCGCGCGCGTTTAACAGCCTGTTAAGCATCTCCTCCGTTCCTTGTCGCGCTCTCCCTCCGATGGAGAGAGAGAGAGAGAGAAAGAGAAAGAGAACATGACCCTCTCTGGCATTTTACGCCCGAGAGTCTAAATGGACCGTTCACGAAATGTCGCCCGGTGCAAATCGTACCGTAATCACGGATCCGTCCGTTCGAAATTCCAAAGGGGAGTCGCCGAGGAGAAGGAGCGAAAGAGGGAAAGGTGGAAGAAAGAGCGGGGAGAGGAATGTCCCACGCGCGTCCTATTCACTTCATATCGGTGTTCATCCGGCGTTTCAACGGCGTGACACCGTGCCCGGCATGACGTCGAGAACGCGGCGCGTTTAAAAGAGGGACGAGGAGAGGGATTCCCCTTGTTCGCCACTGCGGCGGGGTGGTGCGCGCAGAAAACACGCGAAAACGAAGCCACCGGCGACTCTCAAGATCGACGGCCTTTCAGAACCACCAGAACGGCTCTCGCTTATTCCACCGATAATAATCGTTATTAGGCGACCACGCAAGCTATCCACCAAGCCAGAATCGTCGACTTCCATCCTGTGCACTCCGTCCCACTTTTCTCTTTCCCTCGGCTGCCCGCGTCGCGTAGTAGTACGTGCCACCTTTCAACGGTTGAATTTCATTTGCCTCGACATCTTACACACACACGCACACACACACACACACATATATACATACATACACACGAACGCATACGAACGTCGTTCCCTGGAAAATGTCAGTTACAACTGCACGTATCTCCCCGATGCAGCCGTGTTACCGACAATGGCCAAGTGTCGAAGGCACCACGATGCGCGAGGTACGAGGTTGGCGATCGAGCACACTACCACACATAGCCGCGCATACACACCGCTTTGGATCCTGCGGATTTACCGAGAGAACAGGGGGGAGAGAGGGGAGAGATGGGGAAGGGGGTTGAGAGGGAAGCAAAGGACGCGAGGGGCCTTCATAACTTATCGGGCACGTCGGTGGGGAGTTTGCTATGCACGCTTTCTTGAGATAACCTTTCAGGCCGACAATTATTGGTAATATCGATACCGCACGCCCGTCGGCCGAACTCACCTTTCCGTGCCTCGAACTCACGATCCGCTCCGAGAGAGGCTCGGGCTCTCCTTGTTGTAAATTACCCTCCTTCCCTTCGCTCCTTTCTCCTTCTCGCCTCCTCGCCCCTCTAGCCTCCCCATCTCATCCGTCCTCTCTCTCTCTTTCTCTTCTTCTCGTCCTCTTTTCTTCTCTCTGCCCCCGATCACCGCTTCCCTCCGTCGTCGCGTTGTTTACAATGCATCGAGCGAGCCTAATGAATTTCCATTCGAATAAAAGCGTACACGATGATAATTATGATTTACGGCCGGACCAGCCGCCAGCTCGTTCGCTCGCGAGCGCGCGTGAGAGGATTCCGATAATGTCGAGGCAGCGAAACGAGAGCTGGAGCAGCCAGTTCCATCCGCCGATTAACAGCCGGATTTCGGACGTGTAAGCAACTGTTGCGCGCCTCGATTTCGCGCGCAATCCTCGCTACATTTTCATTCGTCCTTTATCGGATATGTCGGATTGATTCGCGGAAAAATATATGGATATATTTCCACATTTTCTTTACTCTAGAAAGAAACAAGCAAAACTCTTTGATTGTCTTTCCATTCGTGTACGAATGATTGATTTCTCGATCTTAGAGACTCGTTCACAGAAAATGCATGAAAATAATTACGCGAGTATTTCGGGATATTATATTTTTAAGGACGAGTGGAAAATAGAGAGGGAATAATAACCGTTCGTTTCACGATCGTCGCGAGGAATGGGGCAAAAAAAGGAGGGGAAGGGGAGGAGCAAAGGAGCAAAAGAAATCGGGGGCATTTAAAGAAACGTCTGTTGTATCGCGTACAAATCGTCGAACCGGAAAATTATTATCATAATGACAGAGAGATCTATCTACGATCGAACAGCAATAAGGAAATGCGAATCGGAATGTCTCGATCGATACCTCCCCTTCTTCTTTTTCTCCTCCTCCTTCTTCTTCTTCTTCTTCTTCTTCTTCTTCCGCCCGCTCCGCGATTACTCGCTCGCGTGCAAATAGAAGATTGATCCCGATATAGTGTGTACGTAAGTACTTATTTCAATCTATCCACGGTGTGATATCGATATCCGCGCGTAAACTAGAAATCCAGAGAACGATCCAGAGCTGTTTGCATGGCGGAAAATCGAAAAATCAATTAACCCAGGAAGAGAAGGAGGAAGGGGAGAGAAGAAGACACGAGATCTCGTTGCAAATTGATCTCGTGAACAGAACGACGCTTTTTTTTTTCCAACACCAGAGGAAAAGGGAAAATAATTTAGCCGATCGTTAAAATCTTTTTATAACGATATGGGACATCGTTTGTTATTACGTGGCTTACTATTATCGATATTATGAACGAACGGGGGGAAGGAGGCACATTTCAAAAAAAAAAAGGAGAGTTCGACAACAAATTGCGCCGTTCATGAACGAAAATTATTCCAGTGATGGTGGATCGAACGAAATCTAACACTTTTGTGTCGAACTCGTCACGATCGAGGAAAGTGGACGTCTTGTAACCCACGGCGCGCGGAACTTGAAAAGAGGTCCAATTATCTTGCACGCAACGCGTGTATAGATCGAGAACACAATTTTCTACCGACGAGAAAAAAAGAAAGCAGCGCGGAGAAAGAAGAAAGGTACGGAGAAGAAGAGAGAGAAAAAAAGGATTAAACGATTTGAACGATCCAATCGATCGATTACCAGATGGATAGATTTTACCGTTGAGCGTTTCTATCCTTGACTTTTCGAAATTTCTAAATTCGATAAAAATTGTATCAATAAAAAAGAAAAGAAAAGAAAAGAAAAAAATAGCTGGATTAAATTTCCCCATGATACGTCAGATTCGTAAACCGGTATTGCTAAGAATATAATCTACGGCGATTATCATTACACAAAGCTTTATCATTCGTTCCATCTATTTCGTTCCATTCCGTTAAAACAAGTTTCTTATTATAATCCTCTTTAGCGTTCATTTCCAATTCGCCTTTACGATCGAGCAGCAGTTCATGCTCCACCGAATTATCGCTAAATCGTACTCGATAGTTACGATAATCAAGGTGTGGAGTAACGTTAAGCGGGTCAGGAAAAATCAAATATCTTTCGAAGACATCTACATACCACTCGACACCAGCCGATACCAAACTCGAGCACGAACGAACTTCTTCTTCGCGATGAACAGAAGAATCGTAACGAAAATAGAGACGAGGATGATGAGCGGGCTCGATACGTGGAAAACCATCGCGTTCGTTCAATCACGTGGGTCAGCTTCTTCTTCCCTTAATCCGTACCCTCGCACAACACACTCGTGCAACGCTTATGAATTATCTATTACGCGGTATCATCGTGTCCACGAACGGCGTTATCCGTACTTTTCATGGTACGGTTCGGGCAGAGTCGCGAAATTGTAGTCACGAGTCCGTGCCCTGGGCTCGGATCGCGGAAATCACAGGTCACGAGGCTGGTCGGCTCCGCTCATTCACGCAGCAACCGACTTCTTTCCGCCGCCGTTTTATCGTTCGCCTCGCCACCGACTCGATCTCGTTACGTGGGCGTGGCGAAACGCGAGCTATTTGCTCTTCTGCGTTTCAACGTTCCGGGATCTGGATGCCGCCGATCGATCTCACCGGGAACAATGGTGACACGATCAGTAATTAGACACGCGTGTATAAGACGATTTGCCATTTCGACCAGTCTATATATATATATATATATATATATATATGGCAGCGAGGCTTTCCATTACTATTGTTCTTGATTATCTCGCTCAAAAGTTCCATACTCTTTCTCTCTCGATAACGTGAATGAAAATCTTTTATTCGTAAATATATCATTGATTCTCATTACCGCTATGTGTGTACGAATGTATGTTACTCGGAGCGCGAGATAAGTATATATTAATCGGCCATTACCACCACCGTTCGATCAATATCCATGCTCCTGCTGCATTTGCCAACCGGTTAATTGGATAATCGGATAGCCGATAAGACCGATGTACTCGATACCACCAAAGACGCCTCGTGATCCCTGACTTTTCGCTTAATTACACGACATTCTCCTTTACGAGAGGGGGCGGGGGATACGAGGCGAGGCGAGAAGCGAATTCGAATTTTCCAACTTGAGATTCTTCCCAACTTGAAAGCGAAGTCGCATGCACGGGGTCCCGGAGAACGGGAGAAGCCGAGGGAGCGAAATATCACGGCGCCCGAAGAGGAGCCGTTCCACAGTCACAAAATTGTAGTCACGAGCGCCGTGCCAAAGGGTAGATTACGAAAATGACCGGTCTTGCGTCAATCCTCTCGTTTACACGCCGCAAGTTATATACGCCGTGTTAAAAGCGTGCGCCAAGCCACGCTCGCTACAATTCCTTGTTCCCGTAATAAATCAATCCACCCGGGCCCGGCAAATATTTATTTTCTTAATTCAATTACCAGATACTTATCCGACACGTTCATACGGGTTATCCGTTGATTTATAACGCTTTCTACTGACGCATTACCATATCGATACATCGTGATAAGTGTATCGGGGAAACGGGTGGGGGATACACCCGCCGATATTCGCCCCTCCCGCCAGAACACCGCTTCGAAGATCGCGTATAAGCGTATCGATTCGTGCACCGTCTGTCAGTCAAAGGAGCGAGATCTCAAATCGCTTAGAAAATATTCGCTCCCATAAATAATCGAAATCATCTTATAAGCAATTGCCTCGTTCGTATTACATACATAGGAACAAACGTGTAGTAGCTACATCATTTTTTCATATTTTATTTTTGTCCCTTAATAAAGTTTTCATGTTTAGAACGGTAAATCTAGTTTTCGATTCGAGGACAATTATCTCGCTCGAAAAACAAAAGACATTCGTAACGCGAGATACACTGTGGTATTATCACCGCCGAAGGGTGGATTACGAAAATCGTTCGATCGAATCGAGAGAGAGAGAAAGAGAGAGAGGAAGAGAGAGATCACGTGATACGTGGAGGCAAACCGGGAAACCGGTGTCCGAGCAATTTGTTGTCACCGCGATAAATCAAGCTGACCAAGCGGATAAATATTTGCGGTTCGACGCGTTATAGTTGTTGTTGCGCTCAATTTGAAGATCCTTATCTACCGGCCGAATAGGTGGTGCAACGTTTTCGCTCCTTCTTCCCCGCCCCTTCCCCCCTCTAATCGATTCGTGAACCGGATGCACCGGCATTTTTAACAACCACCCGTGTCGCTGGGGAGATGGTATAAATAAACGAGCTTACCACCACGTTTAAGAAACCACCTTTTGTCGCGCTCGACGCGTATCTCGTTGGTGGTCGCGCCTCTGGAACGTGTTAAGAGGAACGGAGGATTTCTCGGGAAACGCCAAGTAATTAAATCAAAGTCTTGGCTGGAGGCCACGCTGCAACGGTGCGTCCTCCTTTGTAACGCGACCAACGCGTTGTGTCGCGGGCGAAACGTCGCTGCCCGTCACGTGGGTGTACGGGGATATCATCCCATTGTCCAGCCCTCGCGAGCTCGATCAATCATCCGAGGGACGCGAGCTCGGTCCACGAATTCGAATTCGAGTAATATTTCAATGGATGGATAAACAGGCAACGATCGTTACTTCCTTACAGGACGATGGATGCGCGCAATACGACGCATTCAGACATTCAGTCTCAATTACTTTCGAGCGAGAGAGGTTTTTCCACAACCCCAATGGATCGTATATACGTTCGATGTCTCGGGGAGGAAGAGGAGGAAAGATACGAAGAGAACAACGTTACATCGAAATGCCAGATCAGGAGAGTATCTCCCCCTCGACGAGAAGATTCTCGAGCGAGCGTCTTGTCGTCTCTCCTCCCTCGCAGCATCGGCGCCATATTTTCTCCCGTATTCTCGCCAACCGGGTTATAAACAAAGTTAACTCCGCGCCGCTTGTCTACAAAAGACAATCCTCGCGACCTAAGCCTCGTTCTAATGCCCCGAGCGATGTCTCGAGACTCGGGGACCTCTGAATACCATTAACCAGCCGTACTTGAAGCGGGGAACACGGAGGAAAGAAGATGAGGCAAGAAGATACAGGGGAGAGAGACGAGGCGAGACATACGCGCATGGTAGGTCTCCACTCTTGAGCAGAGTGGAGTCTATGCCTCCGAAGACGAGGCATACCGTACGATCTATCTTCGATCCCTTTGCTCGAGGGTAGGGAGAGGGGTAATCCGCGAGGGAACTGGAAATTATATGGTAATGAAGTGCTCCTGAGCGCGTCGTAACGCGCGGCGGGCCGGCAAGCAGAAGGACAATACGATTTTACTCGCCGGAGAATTTAATAGGCCGATGCAGGCGACGACGACGACGAGTTGCTGGCAGCGTGTACGGGCGCGTGCACGGGCACAGGGGGAGGGGGAGGCAAACCACGCAACAAACCACCATCGAAACGCACGCACACACACACACACACGCACACTCTCCATTCGGCTGAGTGCAGTTCGTGGTATTCGATATCGACATAATCGGCGAGCCGAGCCGAGCAGCACGGGCAAATCCACGGCTATCTCGGCTTTTCCTTTCACGAGGATAACAGATTCCGCGTGGCAGGCCGCGAATCACGCGGCAAAAGCTTGGCCGCTTCATCCCGCGCTTCCCTTCCACTGTACACCAACCCTCCCCGCCGCTCGACCACTCGATCTCGCTCCTCCTCCTCCTCTCCTCTCCTTCGCTCGACCCTCGCGCGCTCTCTTCCTCTTCCTCCTCTTCTCTCGCGATCCTTCGTCTGTCGAGAGAGAGAGAGAGAGGAACAGGAGTTCGCGGCGCGTTTCTCAATTCCGCGAGAGCCTCGCCTTCGGCTCTCGTACACGCGCCATCCATTTCGATGGGGCGAGCGAGCCGCCAAGATTTTTCGAGGCGAACGGGGAACGTATTGCGAGTCGGGGACGGGAGATTTGTACGCGGATCGCCGGTGTCGCAGTAAATCCTCCGGGGGATTCGACGGGGAAATTCGTTCCCCCGTGGGGAACGTTCTCGTCGAGCTGCGCAGCTCGATTCGTCGATCTCGGAGTCTGCGGCGAAACATCGAGCCGTTTCCGATCCGACACGCGCGAGGAATCACGATATCCAACCGTCGGGCTGATATTTTTCCGAGTACAGTTTCGCGAAACGAAAGAGGGAGGGAGGAGGTGCACTCGATTAACACCAGAACGGGAGGAGGGGGCGGATACGGGAGAGTGGGATAGGTTATCTGTAGATGGAAAGGGGAAGACAGAGAGAGGACGGAAGGGAGGCCGCACGCGGGTCTCCAAAGTATAAATTATCGTACGGCGTGAAAAATCGCCGGTAATCTCGTATGACGCGCGTTTTATTTGGCGGTATTAGCGTCTAGGTAATTTCCGACGTATGTATGTATACGCGTGGCTGATAAATGCTACGGCGATACACACGCATAAATCTCGCGGCGTTCGGCGGGGACGGTAGATAGGCGAATGGCTAAAAATATCGTGGTACTTGACGGGGCCCCTTCGATCGGTTAGAGAGGATGCTGTCGTGTTTCACCTAAAAGTGGCCTCCGCAGGTAGGCACGAAATATACGCGGGCCAAAACGAATTTATAGTGCGCCGGTTAATATGCGTGGTCCCCTTGACCCGCATGTTCTTCTTACCCCATAAATCGTAGCTGGAAACGGCCACGGAATACTAAAACACTTCGATCCTCTCCGTCGCCTTGAGACGAGAGAGGTACGACGGCGTGTACAACGGCAAACAGGCAAACAACGAAGAAACGCGGAGATCCTCGAGGAGGAGGAGGAGGAGGAGAAGGAGAAGAAGAGGAGAACATAACCGTTCCGCGAGCCATCCCCATCGAGTCCAAGAGATATCCCGTGGCACACCTACGCTCTCGTTCCTTGGCAACAATGGCCTTCGAGAGAGGCTTGGAGGGAAACGAGGATCAACGCGAGTGGATATCGTTGTAAGCCTCGGCCCTCTTTTTCTCGCCATCCAGCCTCCCGCGCTCTAAATCGGAGAGCAGAACGGATCGAGGGAGGTATATTCGGTTCGACCGCTAAAAGGGTTGACCGCTTAAAGCGAAAACGGCCGATACTCGCTCGCTTCCAGCGTAATCTCCTTATCCTCGCTCAGACCGCGCCCCCTTCCACCCCCTTCCGCAATTTTTCTTTCTCCTCGTTACACTCTCTCTCTCTCTCTCTTTCTCTCTCCTCCTCCCCTCCCTTTATTTATTCTTTTTCTACCTTACCACAGTCCTCTGAAAATACCTTTCTATCCGGTTAAGAGGAATTGGCGGATACCACGTGCAACTTGGCGGGAAGATTTCTTTAGACGGTGAAACTTTATGGTTCCGGGAACGGTGCGGTTAAAATTAATCGGCGAGTCGAGTATCGATGATACTTGACGATGGTGCAGCTACGCCGCCGACTCGATACGCGGTTTGTCGTTTTCTGGGTAGCGTTTTACGATTTTGCAATTTCACCGATGAAAATCTCCTCCGATTCGTGACGCGCCAACCTCGTCACACCGGCGTACCACGAAACTCGTAAAACACAATGCGCGAGGACGTAATATATTCGCGCGCGAAAATCCTTCGCATGTATAACAATTACGTTGGAGCCGCGCGCGGAACGCGCGAGGGCCAAGCCGAGTTAAGGCAGACAGAGAGAGAGAGAGAGAGAGGAGGGAAGAGAGAGGGGGGAGAGAGAGAGAGAAAGGGAGGGAGGGAGAGAGGGAGAGAGAAGGAGGCTCGCGTCGAGTGGCGAGGTAAGTGAAATTTATTACAAGACGCGTCGTAATAAATCCCGCCTATCTCGCGACTCCGCCGCGAACACTTCTTTAATTAAAAGCAGGAAGCTGTACTATAACGGGGTGCTAATTAATCGAAAGATTGTTTTATCTTATCGACGCGGGTATAGGAGGCGGGTTTCCCTGTCCGATGCCGAATTCTAATAAAAACACGGCGAACCGGCCGCCGCCTCGCCTCCCCTCCGCGACGCGTCCCCCCTGCGAGGGACGAGGACGGGCGCGCGAGAGGAAGAAGGAAGAGGGCGGCCGTTCGGGCAATCCATTACCCGAACTGGTCGACCGTTGGTTGCCTGGACGTCGGCCACGTCGGCCTTCGAATCCGTGAAATCCTCCGGCGAGGGAGCCGCGACGCGAATAAATTCGCGGACGAGCCGCCTCGCGCGACAAATTCGTCCAAGCCGACAGCGGAGCGCGAGGGATCGATCCCTTATCTCTCCGACCACCAGTTCCCCACCCCACTCTCCATATCTCTCCACCGGCCCGTTTCCTTATCGTCCATCGATTATCTCGCCCTCCCCCTTTGACGGAGAACCGCCTCATATTTCCCGCCACCCGATTCGCTCGCCAGGACGAGCAAAAGCGCGCCGAAAACCGAGCGCCACGCAACAACAACAACAACAACAACAACCATCGAACGATGAACGTGAGGAGAGTAAACGCGGAGCGAATAAAAGAGGACGGAGAAAAAGTTGCGGCAATCCATTAGTTGCAGCCGGGCTTAAACCCATCCCTTTCTCTCTTTCTCCGCCTAGACGTCGAAGCAGGGAGGGGGAGGAAGGAGAGGAGGGGAATTGGCGGGAGGAAAACCGCGACTGCACCCACGAAACTCGCGGTCAAAGCACGAGCACGAGAGGTTGGGCTCAAGACGCGTTTTTCTCTCTTTTGCCATTTCTATTTCCCTTTTCCCACAGTTGGTCCGGTGGAGACCGGATACACAGGTCGTAACTATGGGGGGAGGAGGGGGAGGGGGGCCAAAGAGTCTGCGGGGCCACGCACGAAAAGGGAGACGGTAAAGTTTGAGAGTCCATTAAAGGGATAGGGTAAATTCGGGTTGGTCGACCATTTTACGAATTTTTTACTTTGAAGTTACAGTCGAGCTCCTTTTTTGATAATACACGGCACATAATATTACACGTGGCGTCTGTCCACGTGTGCGTGGCTATCTTGAAATATTTGATCAAAGTTTCCATATTCATGGATACGGAGCGGGTAAAGGTCAGGATCGGCCGGCGGCTAAAAAACTTTCGACGAGGAGGAAAGAAGGAAGGAAGGAGGGGAGGAAAGAAAGAAAGAAAAAAAAAGAAAAAAATTACCGTGGGGTAATTTACAGGTAATACAGGGATGTTCGTTACGTTGAAAAAAGAAAAATTGATGCGAATCATCGAGAGAACGGATCGACTTTCTCGGCGATAAAACGCATCGTTTCGAGGGGACCGCGAACAAGCGTGTGCGCGCGAGCAAATAATAGGCCGGCCTGATAAAAACTCGGCCCATAAAGATAGCTCATTACCGCGTTACGCGTCGAGGAACGGCAGCGAGGACTCTATCTTCGGGATTACTTTACGGGCCGGATATTCCAGAAATCTAAATGAATGCGTAAATTCAGCCGGGGCACCCGTGGTAATTGATCGAGTCGCTAAAAACGTTCCCGTGGAGGGACGGCCGATAATCGCCGGGCCCAAACGAGAATTTTATACGCCACCAATCACGCTTTACGCGTGCGTTAAGTCCTACCGGAACGGGTTACAATCGGCCGGCGACAAACTGTCCATTCGAATCTTGTAAATTTCAAATTTCTCCTCTATTAAAAAGAAATTATTTTGTCTCCTGGAATTCTAACCATGCCAATACGTATATATACATATTCGAAATACGTATGTATATATATATATATTCGAAACTCCGCTTATTCCAACTGCGCCGTCCTTCGACAAAGCGACCGACGATCGCGTTCCCATCCCCAACATTTGCGATTCCCATTTTCGCGAGTTAGAGCGGATCGAGTCGAGGGGGATCGTAAGCGTCGTGGACGGCAGCGATTATTGCCGGGTGCGAAAGAAAACGATTTCGTCCCATCGAGCTCTCCCTTCACGAGACAGATTCACCGAGAAGGGAAGGTAGTGCGTAACCGTGTAAATCTCGGTCGTGTCGGTGTGAAAATAACGGATGGATACCGCAGCGGGGGATACCTCAGCTTATAAACAGGGCTCATAATCGCGATATATCGGTATAAGAGATCGAGGGACCGGCCACGCCACGCTCCTTCGGAAGATCGCTTTATTCATTCGGATTCCTCGGAATATCCCGGCTTCGTACGCGCGCGCCTCGTACCACGTTTTTCCTCGAAACCATTCTTGCGTAGAATACTCGCGAGACACGTCTGCAGGTACGCGTAGTCCACGCGTTGCGTACCAATACTAACAGGCGAGAAGAAGAATCAACGAGACGAAGAAAGAGAGGCGAAGACGAGGATAGAGGGAGAGGCAGAGAGAGAGAAAGAGAGAGACTGAGAAAGAAGGAGGGAGGGAGGGAGGGAGAGAAAGTCGCGCCGGTCTGATGAAGTGGTTCAATAAAACGTATCAATAAAAACGATTCATAGTCGTGGACGGAGGGCAGGGCACGCACGCGAGTAGCTGCGAGAGAGGGAGGGGGAAAGGGGACCTCTGGACTCCTCCGCTGGCTCGGAAGAAGAAACGTAACCGTAAGAAGAGGAAAGTTGGGCAATCCATTACACGGGGGATGGCCGAGAGAGAGAGAGAGAGAGAGAGAGAGAGAGAGAGAGAGAGAGAGAGAGAGAGGAGAGTCTGGCAGAGTGCGGCCAGCGTCGAATCCGTGAGCGTCCGCTCTCTCAACTTGCGTCAAGGCTAAATCCGCAGGGGCGGCCCCTTTGTGCCGATGTCCGCGCTTCTGCATACATTCTCGCCCGATAAATATACCCTTTGGCAGTATAATCCAGCTCCACGCGGATTCCTCCAGCACCGGTAGCTTCTGAGAACCTGCCCGGAGCTTTGAGCGAATCCAAGGGGGAAAGAGAGAAATGGCAGCGGCGAGGAGGAGGAGGAGGAAGGGAGAAAAGAAAAGGGAGGCGGTTGTACACAACCGAGCGCACGCTCCTTCTCTCGTCTCGTTCAACGATACACACACCGGTGTATGCTTCCTCCCTCGGCGTTTCACCCTTTCCCCCATATACGCTCTCCTTCCTTTCTTTATTCGCCTCTTTCTTCTTCTTCTTCTTCTTCCTCCTCTTCCTCTTCTCCTTCTTCTCTTCTTCTTCTTCTTCTTCTTTCTCGCTCTCGAAACAGGCTGCGTTACGCGCACGCATCAACACGCGAGCCAGGAAATTGTTTCTATCCTCTTTCTCCTCCCGTCCCTTTCGCTCGCGTTAAAACCGAGCCCCCACGGGCACCGCTTACAGATTGGGTACAAATAATCCGCGGAATGGCACACAACCCTACCTGTCCGCCCCCAATTCCTGCCTCTCGCCCAAGCACCCACCGGACACGTAGCGATTTTCTCGATTGCCGGATAGCCAGCCCAGCCAAGCACCCAAAATCATGGGTACCGTGTAACCGGGTATACCGGACAACAACTCGAAATTCGCCTCCCCCGGGACCCCCGAATATACGCGCTCGAGAGAGTGCAGGTGATTTCTTTCGGATACCGATTCCTTTCGAGATCTCCAACAACGTTTCGACGGGCCGATCTCGTGAGATAAAACGATACCCTACTCGTCCGCGCTGAAGGAAATTTTCTGAATACCTAGCCGGCCTTGAGGTGCAGACAGGAGGGGGAGAGGAGGAAGGGGAAAAATCGACACGGCCGAAATTTCTCGGGGTATCGTGGCTGCGTTTAGCTTTCCCCGTCTTTCTCGAAGGAATCTCTTATCGGTTCCGCGAGATCGTGAAAGAGGTGGATCGAGGCACACATCGGTAGTAACTTAAACGTATATCGAATCGCGAGTAACTTTCGTTTGGTCGAAGGGGCATTCGACGAATCCTGGCCAATCCTCCCCAATTATCGAGAGAGAGAGAAAGAGAGAGTCTCTCGTCGCGCGTCTCGTCTCCAATTGACGGTAAATTTTCAGCGGGGGCCACGTTTACGAGATTTCGTTATTAAATAGTTCCACAGCTCGTTGTTTTTACCCCGTGGAATTGCTGGTGGACGAGGGAACGGTTTTTATCCGGCACGCGGCTAATCGAATATCCATTTCCGTTATTAATGGCATTCCGGTTAACTGGCATGGTCGCGGCGAGGTCAATAAAGATATACAATAGAGGGCCGAAACAACAATTTATAGAGCCATAAAGTTTGTCTCTACATGCGTTCCCTCGGTTATATCACGGCAACTTAAGGGCCCTAGCATTTGCTTTAACGGTCATTCGGCCTCGGAGCCGCTTGGATATTGGAAAAAAGTTGCCGATCCCCTGCTAGAATTCCGCTTCGTTTTTGCGCGTCGAACCGCGCGCGGACCCGGGGTGGACAATGCGCGCGAGCAGCATCTCGCAAGATTAATGGCGACGCGTCTACACCTACGAGCCACGTATATCGTATCGTTTCGCTCTATGGCCATTCGACGAAAAGAAAATCGTCGGATTTACGGGAGGCGAAGGAGGGGGGCAGGGGATTGTAACCGAAATTGGGGCAACCGAGTAGCTCGAGACGAAATCAAGGGGTCCGGGTGTTACACCCAATTATCGTCGAGAGCCGATCGATTCCGCAGACCGAGTGGAATCGAGAGGCTCGTTGCGAAAACGACCCTATTACTCGACTCCAATCCCTATCTTCCGTCCACGATTAGATCAAATAATTCCCACGTGAATTTTTTAAGAGGGAAATTTAAATCTATCTCGAGGAAAACTTAATTGGAATATTTCTTTTTTCGTTTTTTTTTTAAGAAAAAGAACTACTTTTGCATTTGGATTATACGTAATAAAGGGAGAATCTATCGATCCAATTGTCCCATAAACAAAATACGTATAATCGTTGGATATTATCCGGAATGTTGAACAACGTAGATAGAAGCAATAAGATTCGAGCGTGGGAGAGGGAAGCAAAAAGATTCCTTCGGCCGAATCTTACGCTACGATGAGTAAGTGCACGCCACGCACGAACGGTGGTTTCCCGTACAGCGTGTCGCGCGCGCGCGTATGCGCGTGTATGCACACGTATGCATACGAGTCCTTCTTATCGAGGGAAGGAAGGAAGGAAGGAACGAAGGCGAGTCTCTCTCTCTCTCTCTCGTTAAATCCAAACAGGCGAAATTCGACGTACCGCGCAATATAATATAGTATTGTAAAGCAATATCTCGTGAAAGGAAGCGATGGTGGTGGTGATGGTGGTGGTGGCGGCAGAGCAAACAGGTTTTTCGAGCGAAGCCCCAAACGACGACGACGACGACGACGACGACGACGTATGCTTTGCTGCGCGGGGTGCAATAAAAATTTTTTAATAAAAAGCCTCACCTGCACCGCGGCCGATTTGTTAGCTTCTTTGTGGGATCCCTTCGTGTCCGTCGAACAGAGATCGAGAGAGATTGCCAGAGAAGGGAGAAAGAAGGGAGAAACGGCGGGAAGAATGAAAGGGAGAGAGGTGATGCGAGGCGGAGGAAGGATGGAGAAGGAGGGAGCGATCGGTTCAGGGAAGAATGAACAGTGGGGGAGAGGGAGAGAGAGAGAGAGAGAGAGAGAGAGAAAACGGCGCCATTATGACGTGCGATTGGACTTTGCTGCTTGTTTGGTAGGAACGTATCACGTGTCAATACTTTTCCTTTTCGTTCTGTATGTAAATTCGAGCCCCATGGGGGCGCAAGGGCAGCATCAATCAATGGCAGACGGCAGCTGATTAAAAATTGCGCAACACCATGAATTATTAATGCGACAATAAACGTGCAAATTCCGGTACACCACCCTGCGTGCTGTGTGTCGCGCTTTCCTCTAACCTTGTGGTCCTTCCTTTATACGCGGATAGGAATTTCACGTATGAAGAATTTATAACGACGATCATCCAGAGAGAACCTGAGAGAACCAAAGAGAGAGAGAGAGAGAGAAAGAGAGAGAGAGAGAGAGAGAGAGAGAGAGAGAGAGAGAGAAAGAGAGAGTCGATCTACGAAGAGATCACGTTCTTTTTGATTCGTTGTCTCGAATCAGGTTAAGAACAAAGATGTTACGACGCGACCTATAACCAGACACCCGAGAATCGTGTTTTCACGCTTCGTCATGCGTCGATTGTACGCTAGTTGGGCAACGTTTTATCCAGCCAGCTGGATAGGATAAAGAAAAATCATAAAATCGAGGGAAAAGATGAGGAAGGGGCGAAAAAAAGAAAAAAAAGAAGAGCCGAGCCGAAGAAATACGCGTTACACGGCACGAAACGGTGATCGGTACATCAACGATGCTTCGTATAAATCGGAGAAGGACACGAAGGCGAGGTGTATCTCCTCGCGGCGGTTTCGCTCTGTCGCGCGTTCACCGTACGCGTACGCGCTTCCTGGAGGAGCTCGTTGACACCGATGAAAAAGAAAAAAAAGAAAGATACAGAAGAAGAAGAAGAAGTAGAAGAAGAAGAAGAAAGAAAAAAAAATCGGAATATTTCGTAAAACGAAGAGCAAGGAACGCGGCCGCGTCGTCGTATTTTACACGACGAGGTCTGGTGCGCGGAACCTCCCACACAGGTAGTTATCTCGGTGACTTAATACCAGGTAATGTGCTCTCCAGTTACATCTCAGCCGATCTTGCTGCCTCTCCCTCTCCCTCTCCCTCTCTCCCTTTCTCCCTCTCTCTTTCTTCCTCTCCGCTATCCACCCGGTTTTTCTCTCTCGGTTCAACATCCACCGTGATGCCCTCCTCTCGAAAGGACCGGACCCGGAGGAGAGCGATCGGTGGTCCGGTACCTAGCGCGAGAAGCGGCCGGAGAAGGAGGGTGCAGGGTGAATGGTCTGGCTAGAGAGGGAGGGGGAGAAAATTGAAGAACAAGAAGGTGGGAGAGGGGAAGAGAAAAGAAAAGAGGGAGGAAAGAGAAAAGAAAAAGAAGAGGTGTTGAAGTTACTCGATCCCCGTTCCCGTAAACCTACGCGACGCGACGCGACAAAGCGATCAGGGTAGTCTTCGTGCCGCGTTGGATAGTTTATTATCGACAAGCCGGACTATTCGCTGTGCGCACACATTTTCATTGTGGGAACGAGGCGACGGGATCCCCGGGTAATAAGAATCCGTTCGTACGAGCTGGGTGTCGACCGGCGAGGCGCTGGACGTTAAACGGGCACGACGCGCGGAATCGTGGTGGAGCGAGAGGCTCGTGAAGAGGGAGAGTAGAAAAGTGAGAGTTTCGCTTTTGCTTTTAACCCATGTTCGATAGACGGGAAGATTGTATTTTATATATATATATATATGAGTTTTCTGTTCGAAAAATGTAAAAAAGGAGGAAAAAATTTTCGAGGATCCGAGGATCGTTGCGCTTTTCGTTTTACGATTATTTTCATCGCCTATTTTTTTCGCGCCGCGTAGGTAGTTCGTTTGCAGGACGAGAAGCTAGCGATAACAAAGCAATCACGATGATTTAGACGATTTAACGCGTTGATTGTGTTGCGAGGGAATCTCGTCGGATAGCTTCCACGAGGAGGCACTCGTTAAAGTCTCGTTTGTCTATCTCGAAGGGATTAAAACCGGCAAGAGAAAGGCTGTTAGGGTGTTTATGGAGTGGTATAAAGGATCTTGGCGTTTAAAATGGCTAGATCGCGATGGATATGTTTTAACGTTTGAAAATCTAGAAGGAGTGTTAATAAAACGGCCATTTCCGAGGAGGTATTGTTAAGATTAAACCTAGCGCATTTGAAAAACATATCGTACGGCGAAATCTCTCCAAGATTCTTCCTCTGCTCGCCGAATATTCTCTCTCTCTCTCGCGCGAGTATTTCTGACTAAGCGAAAGGTATTGATTCGAATCGATCTCTCGAAGGGCCGGAGAGGAGATATTTTTAGGCAAAGGATCTTAGGGAGGGAAAGGTAGCTCGGTGTCTCGGAAGCGAAGAAAATTGAAGAGAAAGAGAGAGAGAGAAAAGAGGGAAGCGAGAGGAGGAGGCGTTGAAGTTACTCGATCTCCATTCTCGTAAACCTAGACGACGTGACAAAGCGATCGGGACTCGTTCCCCAAGGACGGTTTATCAGCGACGGTCTAAAACTGCTCGGCTCGGTTCGCGTTTTCGTTCCCTCGGAAGAGGGACTGGTGGCCTGAGGTTGTTTCAAGCTCGTAAGGAACGAGCCGTACGAGAGCGAATAAACGATACCTGCATTGCGAGAGTAATCTCGACTAACGGCGCAATTAATCTGACGATTTTCTACCTGTAAATTGTCCCATCGGAACAAAAATGAAAGGAGCGAGACTGGAGGAGGAGGAGGTCGTAAACGCTACGCGGATAACAAGTATCGCGACGACGCCTCTCTATTTCATTTCCCTTCCTCTTTTTTCTCTTTTTCCATTAAACCATTCGTAATCGATCTTTTTCCTTTTCATAAAAAATATCGCGTATAATCCAATATACGATCATCTGGAATATTCGTTTCTTCTTTTCTCTCCTTCTTTGGATTCCTTCTAATCGCTTCCCTCGATAATGAAACTTTCGTGAGTTACTCTAGTATCTCTGGTCGGAATGATCAGATCGATTATCGAAAGCTGGCGCGCGAAAAACGGCGACGTTAAAGGCAAAGGATATCTCGAGTGAAAAATCTAGACTGGCGGAGTAAAACTGTAAACGAAACCGAGGTCGGCTCCGGTCTGTTTAATCGAGGACAGTTCACAGTATTGTTCGTGTTCAGAGGATTGGTCGTGAGAGCGGATCGCACCTAATAAGAATGGGATCGTACGAGGCAGGAAGCGAGATCGTCTGGGGCACGGATATTGCGGATTTTTGTCTCGAACGAAAACGCGTTTCGTCGCGAATCGTACGGTCGCCTGTTAACCAATCGACAGAGTTACACTTGGAACAAGGTGGCTCGTGGCTCGTGGCTCGGATGGCATTAACCGGTGGATATTTATCGTTACGTAAAGGCGTAACAGGCGACGAGAAGAAAATCCAAACGCTTCTCGCGGAATCTGGGAGGAGAGGAGGAATGTGTTTCCAAGTTTCACGGTCGTTTTCGAGAAACTGTTAAATAAAACATGAACACAAGGCGGATCGAATCTCTTCGCTCGCCATTTCCAAGTAAATACAAATAGCCCGCGGAACGGTGTGCGCCGTTAGACGTTGAAAACTGTTGCGTTTCACGGTGTGTGAAGTTGATGGTATTCAGAAGTGTAGAGAGACGGTGCAAGGATTAACGAACAGCGAATTTGTCGTTTGAAAATAATAATAATAATAGTAATTCCACCGTCGAATTTTGGCCAACTCGCGTATTAATCGATATATTAAAAGCGCGCCCGCCCTTTCGTAGCTGGCTTCCGGTTTAATATCCACGTTCAGAGCCTATGGTACTCGGTATTCATCATCGAGATAAACATCGGTTTTTCAGCGGATAATGTTTCACGTGGGGATATACCACGACCGATCGTTAATTATCAGCAACGATGCAACGTCCCAAAACTTTTCTATCGCCGCTTTAATGACCGTCGTTAGACCGTCGGCTGGCTAAGTTTTACGAGCAGCATAGGATGGCAGATTGAAAGCGGCTGGTCAACCAGGTGCTGCCTTGCCTCCAAGGCGACACCGATCCAGTGCCATCTGCTAAATCACTCCCTCCTCCTCTTGCTGCGAGGGGGCTTGCTCCAAATTTTAAATTGGAAAATTGTTTCAAACCGATTCCCTCTTCAAAATCTTCCCTATTATGTATTTTACTCCTACGCGAAAGGGGGAAAAAGAAAAAAAAAACCCTCTCGAAAATTGTGCGTCACTCGAGCGTAGTATCTCACTTTCACTAAGTGTAAGATGATCGAGCAACCCATGTATAATTTCGACAATTTCGAGGAGAAAGAAAAAAAAAGATACTGACGTATAAACACGTAATTTTAAGACGCGTTCGAAGAGATAGCGAGGCGTCCAAAAGCGAGATACGCGAAAACAGACATCATCGCGGGATCACCCGTTAAGTGAAAAAGATAAATATCCCGCGAAAACTCTTGGAAAGGATACTAGTTTTTAGCCGGTGCAAAATGCACCGCGAAGGATGCTGAAAGGGCGCGTAATCGTTGTATGGCGTGTGGCCGGACATTAACATATAATGGTCACCGTCATTCTTCTCTCCGTCACGTAACCGGGCCCCGTTTAATCATTCTCGGTCACCCCGTCACGTAATCCCCTTTTGAAACGATTGTCAGCCAAGATTACCGAGCATTAATTTGAAAAATGTAGCGGCGTCGTTGTCGTGCTCCTCATCTCCCTCCTCCTCTCCGCTCCTTCCCCAACCCCCCTCCGGTGGTGGAGGAGAGCGAGGCGTAAGCTTATTAACACGTCCCGTGCACCGTGTACCATGCCGGTGATACATGCCAAACCTTTCACTCCGGAGCAACCAGAGCCGGGAAGTTAGATTGTATCGCGCAAAGTTTCACCGAGTTTATGCAACGCCTGCAAATTTAACCCTTAAATGCGTAATGTTGTCGTTTGACAATTTGGCTACATCTCCTTTTCAACATATATATATGTGTGTGTGTGTGTGTACCATAAACGAAAGAAATAAATCTTGTTTTGAATTAAACAAGCAAATAAAGAAAGTAAGAACATAAATAGAATGATCCGGGAAATTCATTTACAATTAGTAAATAAATAAATACGTTGAATAAATATCATTGAGAGTTATGATACATTCTCCTCCTTTTCGAAAGTGTTATAAAGATAACGCGGAACGTGTTAACTGGAAACGCCAAGTATGCTCGTTGGCCGATTACGCGGACGATTAAAGCGAACTTTGCACGGGGAATTTACACCAGCTAATTACGTATACCGATATCGTACAATTCGACTCTTGACCTCCCCTGACGGTTCGAATTATCCGAATAATTCAAACCTCCTCAACCCCCCTCATCATATACGCGAGTTTCGATATTTTACATATATATATATAATAAGCGTAAATAACCTCGTCTCGCTAATTTTCTAATTAACATCGAGTGGAAAACGAGAGTCTGATTAAAAAAAAAAGCTAACAAAAAAGAGGAATGTGGAAAATACAATGATCTAGGAGGAGGAATGGTTCACCGACGTTTCTCCAACTCCAGCCAAACACGGAAAGCAGCCGAATGTGTCTGGTTTCGCGCCCTGGGATGGGGAATATCGTCGCCCGATACGGAGAAGCACGGCGGTGGGTCCTCGAGACGCGCGACATTACATACATTCCATCGGAAATTGTTCATTGCGACGGACGGTGTTCCAAGTGACAGGCTTTCAAGATCAACCGACACCCTCCCGATCCCGATAGGTGAACCGTAACAAGATTTCCACCGTTGTAGTTCCACCGTTCCATTCATCAACATTCCCCGAGAAACAAGATCTTACGAAATGGTTGCGCAGCTGGCAGCGATAATCTCGCCTACACCGGGGTAATCAACCGGGATGGATGATCGATGAGCTCTGGCCACGGCTAATTGAGAAGGAAATTCGGCACGAAATAACCGATCAACTGTGTGTATGTGTGTGTGTGTGCGTGTGCGATACCCGTGTCTGGTATCTGGTACACGGTTGTACCAGAGGATCCATGAATCCACGCGCCCTGTGGATTACGGCGCCATGTAAGAGCGAGGCATAACCGGCGACAACAGATTGACAAGACGGGTTGTAACGAAGCGCGAGTGGAAATAATTCGTCCCGTTGACAACTTCACGACCGACCCCCGGGTTACACGTGCCCCCCGTCTGGCGAGTTAACGCCGTCGAACGTGGTGAAAATCTATTCCCGACTCGTAAGGATATTTAAATGCGTCATCTCGCCTGTCTCGGCCCCGCGCATACCTTTGTTATCGGCGTGGAACGCATCCACCGGCTTCCACGCGTAAATCAGACATCGTTGACAGTTGGAAGGGAAGTCGATTAACCCACGTGTGCCGTGAAAACCGAGATATTTAATCGTCCCGCGCCACTTAACGCCTTTTACCTTCCAAGTTACGGACCCCTTACGCGTTGAAACGGAGCATTTTCGCGATGAGTAAAAAGGTGCGATAAATAAAGGATCGATGAATACGTATCCTAGTACACGAGTTTCTCGTTACCAAAGGTATTCGTGGAACGTTTCAATTACGCGGCGAACGTATTTTCTCTATACGCACATTTATCTCGATCTTCCAAATCTCCGGGGATCAACCAGAAGATCCATCTCTCGTTCATCTATATCTATTGCCCCCTCATCTAATTATGACACGCTCCGCGTCTTCGATCTACCTTATCGCTTATCGTCCTACGAGACATCCTACTCGCATCCGATCCATTTTCCCAATAAATTAATCCGAAAGAAAAACGAAGGATAAAGAAGGGAAAAATAACTTGGAAAAATTAACATCGAACGGTGGATCGAAGGGAGGAGGAACAGTAGGATCGAGTGAAAAAAAGGGGGATGGAGGCAGGAAGAGGTATCGACGCTCCTCGAGAGAGGAGGAGGAGAAGGAGGAGGACTTAATCCGGGACGCGTGTCGGCCAACCATTTGTTCATGGGTGGAAAGGAAAGGAGCCGGTGCTAAGAAATCGCCTCGTTGACACTTCACGGGCGATAGGTGACGTTAAGAAGAGAAATCACGCGGATCACGGAGCGGTGGCGTGGGAAGGGGGTGCAACGAGGGGGCCCCCCCCGAGATAGACTATATCGACAAGGTACCCTACCGCGTCGTCGACACGAGGAGCACTGTAAATGGTAAAGGCACAAACATCAAGAGCGAGGAGGCAACCGTGGCTTCGCATGCGTGTACCTGTGTGTAGAGCCGCGTGTGCACGGATAGGCCGAAAGTGGTCATGGGAAAGGTATCGGTGCGTTAAGGCCAAGACTGGATTCCGCGGGGCGAGGCCGGCTCGTTGGCGGGTAGGAGTGTACAAGGTCTTCGATACCTCGTAAATTACTCCGGGTCCCCCTCCCTCCCCCTCCGTCTCCTTCTCTCTCTCTCTCTGCCATCCACCTCGACTAACGTTAAAACTGCCTACGTTTTCGTCCTGTCCTGAGGAAACACCGGAGAGTCCACCTCTCCAGGCCGGGTCCACCGCGTTGCACGGGCAGAGGAGGAACACAGGCGACGCGTTTCGACATTCTATTTTACACTTTTTTCGGTGGAGCTTGTTTCGGCAAATGAGCCCAGGACCTCTTGCCCCCTTCTTCCCTCCCCCCTTCCGACCGTTAATTCTCAAGGCCTCGTAGGTAACATCTCGGCGACGAAATCGATCGGAGATCGAAAGCGAAAGCTCATTAAGCCGCGCGCCATTCCGACTCTCCATTCCTCTATATTCCTTCCCTCCCTGGGTATTCCTTTGGTTCGTAAATTTTTCAAACAGCCCAGCGGAACGTTGTGTTTCTGAAATACGGGGGAAATACGAAACGCCTGGCTCCAAGTTGGCCGTCGTAACGAACTCGGCCGATCCTTAACTCGGATCCACTGATTTCGATCTCGGGAGATCGGGAGATCGGGGAGGAGAATAAACTGGAGCCTAGATACTCCGGATTCCTCTCCCCGGTAAATATTCACAAGATCGTGACGATGCGGGGAGAACTTTTGCCGAGTAATCGTTACATTTTTCCCTCCGATATCTATCTGTTGATCGACGATTTATCTTTCGAGAGGTTAAGACTCGACGAGTATTTAAAAGTCACTTGGTGAGTGAGCTCAATTCAACTTTTCCGCTTGATAGCGTGAAGAAGAGCTTCGTAGCCACGTCGTACTTGGCAAAGTTCGATGCGTTTGAGAAAAATGGAAAAGAGAATGTTCTACGAAGAGAGAGAAAGAGAGAGAAGCAACGGCGGAGATATCGATGGAGGCGTTCATGAATGAAACCGTGTTCCCTATAACCCTTCCCATAAGGATGTCGAGAGGCGAGAGATCGGCGGGAGGGTGTTTGTGAAGTCAAGTTTACGACAATATAATTTTGGTAGCGACACGCGGACGGTGTGGAATGCGACGATCGGAGTCAACGAACGGTATAGAAGACTTCGATACGTCGTAAATGACCCATCCCCGGGGCCCCTTCGCGAGAGAGGCCGTATCCACCTCTCCATCTCGTGCATGCTACGCGCATAATATCGAACTGCCTACGTTTTCGCCTTACCAATCGCGAGGACTGACAACACCGAACACCGAAAACAGCGACGAGGCTCGATCGAGTCGACGGTCCCAAACAAAGCTCGATAACTCTCCATTATACGACCGATCCGAGGCCGATCGAACCGTGCATTGTCGCGACACCGACGATCATCCGCTCCGTGTGCGCGCATTCCTGAATTTTACTATCAAATGTTGCCACGGGCGTCGAGTCGAAAAAGAAGAAGAAAAAAAAAACATCGTCCACGGAAGAAATATATTCCCGTCGTGTTCCCGAAAAATAAAAATAAAAATAAAAAAAATGGAAGATGGAACCGTCCGCGCATTGGACGAAAATTCGTGGAGTATCTTTATATTCGGATGGAAGGGAAGGGGGGAGGGAGAAGGGGGAGAAAGAAAGAGAGAGAGAGGCATATTTGCATAAATCGACGAGCTAACGAGACGTGACACCGATCCGAGAGACGTTACCGGAGAAATAGAAGCGGAACCGTGGTCGGCGACATTCAAAGGCGAAAAAGTATCTCGAGGAATACTCTTAGGCCTAAACGGTTTTTCGGTCAGTGGCTATTAACCCTGTAGCCGGGATTCGTTTCGTGAAAGAATGGAGAAGGAAGCGATGGTCCGTAAACCGGAGCCGGAGGACCGCGAGAAGTTCGAGGCTCCGTCCAAGAACCGATTACATCGAGGATCCGCCGTTCAGGGCCCCAACTTTCGACCGAGGGATTCACCGGGGAGAGCCTATTGTTGTGCTTAATTTACCGTTAAATTGTTTACATCTCATTAATCGCCGGGAAGAACCTGCGGGCAGACCGTCATGATCATCGATGCACGTCAGTCATGGACCGTGGGCATCGCTTTAATTTCGAATTGACCACCATGGCCGCGCACCACCGTGGCCCCAATAAGAACCAGGGGGCGAGAGCATCCATCCTCCTCCTCCTCCTCCTTCTTCCTCGCGCGTCTCTTGTTTCATTCTGTGCGTTAAGGGGCCACGCTCACTCGCTCGAGTTCGCTCTCTCGCACGATGCACTCGACTGCGCGGCCAGTGCGCGGACGACAGTAGAGCAATATTGGAATTCGAGCCTGACTCGACCGGTTCGCTCGTTCACTGTCAGTCGAGTGTGCTTCGCGGTAGCGACACACGCGACCACGTTATTCCGATGCGTTACGGTTCACCGATACGCAACATTCACCAACGTCTGCTTGGGATATCTATTAAAGCAACGTTTACCGTTCGTTTACATACCGGGTACAATATTTCGTGTAAGATCGACGATAACCGGTTGAAACCGACGCCTCTGTCTCTCGTACTTGAAACCATACAGGCTTCCGGGTGTGAATCGTGTCAAGGAAGGAATTACAAGTAATGTCGTTAAGATAATTCCGAGAGAGCTAAGGCTCCACGATGAACCTGTCTTCCTCTCGTTGCGCGATACGCGGGTATGAGTACGCGCGGAATGGTAACACGGAATGTGTCGTACGTCACGAGGTTACGCTCACGAGCTTCCAACAGATTTAATTGCGATGGGCGAACGTAGCGATTCGAACGGGATATGGGATAGCCAATTATTTCCGGAAAGCCTTGGTTGGTTTAATGTAAATACTCGAGATAATGATTAGGGAAACGGTATGGTAGACCGTTAAGTCAAGTTTGTTCGAAGTTAGGAACAGAGAGAATCCCTCCAACAGTGTAAAATACGAAACCGCTTGATTATCTGTAGTCATATTTCTCGCCGCTTTCGTTTTTGTTAACGCATTAGTAGACTCGAGAACCGCGAACACGCTATATGATCATAGTATAATTTCACATAATGAGAACTCTGGTAACCGATCGGTTAAGGGGATATAGCGTACTATCTACACGGAATCTCGTACTATCGACTTTCAATAAGGTTGATAAAGTCAACCGCACGGACACCGAGTGCGAGAGACTATCCGACGCCTGTAAAGGAGATGCAACCCGCGAATAATTCACCCGTTATCTATACCATCTACTGGCTGGTTAAGCAATTTCTCGAGAACGTCGATATAATACCGTATATACGCGTTACGCCGTGCAGAGATACTCGACGAATCACGTACGAAATTAGAATGTTTTCGCGTGTTTAACGTATCTTAACGAGTAACCTGTACAATTGATAATAATTATGGTCAATTTAGCGGTTCAACAAATTCCAATTGCCCGCATGGTGAAAGTAAACAGCGACTAACAAGGCGAAACGCCTACTTGCAAGTGTTATTAAAAAGACTGACCTGTTAGATGACTGCCGGTAAATTCGAAGTCGTCATCTTGGTCCCAATGTTTGAGGCTTAGGTTCGATAGCGACGTCGCGTTGGCGAACTCCAAATTTGCAAAGTGCCAATCCAATATTTGACGGTCCTTCGAAGAAAGATATACGTCACTATGAACAATAAACAAAAAATTTATATACTGATAAGAATCTTAATCTACGATGCATCGTATGAGAAACTTACCTAGGAGGAGAGGCTTCCAATTCTTGTAACTTTGCTTCGATCTCTTTCTGTTGTTCGGAAAGTTGATCCCATTCCTAAGATAAAGAATTAAATAGCCTCTACTTGATAGAGAATATATGAATAAAGATAGGTACAAGTAATTGATAACTATACCTTGCACGCATTATGAAGATCGCGTAATTTCGAACGCAATACGAATTCTTGCGTTATATCACGTGTTTGTAATTTACTTTCGGTCATCTCTTTATATTGCTTATTTAATTCGACCAAACGATCCATGATTGCTATCATCTATGGTATAAGAGCTATTAGTATTTTCTAATAATTTTAGATAAAAATAATTAAGATACTCACCCTATGTTGATTGGTGATAAGTCGACCTTGGAGCGATAGTACGGAACGCAGATGTGCTACTTGACGCTGTTTCACACCTTGCTCTTGTAGACGTATCACCCATTCCAATGCCTGACCCAATGAAACCGGTCGTGTATTACCACCTTGTCCAGATCCAGCACTACCCACGTAATTAAAATCTAATTGATGTGAAAGATACGACGTTGCTTCCAATAAACGGTTAAACTCTCTCTCTACCATTTCATCTTTATCTTTTGGGACCTAATTGCGGAAAAGTATTGAAACTGCATACGTAATTTTTTAAACATTTAATTATTACAATGTAAAAATATATTTGTATTAACCGTTTGCCCATCGCTTTCGTATAAAGGACACTTTTGTCGAATTTTGTGAAGTTCCATATTAATCTGTTTACTAAGTGTTGTTACGGGATTCCCACCTAAACCCGTGACTACCATAGCTCCGAGATCGGCTATATATGAAGATTTACGAAATGTTGCAATTCGTCCACCAACGCGATCCTATAAAACATCAAAATTGGAAACATATGTAGAAAAAAATATATATCGTTTTAATATACATTATAATTTTAAATAATAATTACCCGTGCTTCGAGTACAATTACTTCTAAACCAAATTGTTGCATTTGTTGGGCTGCAGCTAAACCAGCAATACCTGCTCCAATTACGATTACTTTACCTAACTTCTTCGTAGGTAATGGCTAAAATAAAAAGTAAATAAATGGTTATAATAATATTTCACATATTATAAATAATATTTGTTTAATAAATTTAATTAAAAAATTGAATATATTATTACTTTAAGTCGTTTAAATACTCCGAAATTAATAAAACCATGTCTTTCTAAAAATGCATGAATTCGACGCGCCAATACAGTATCGCTATTATAAGGTGGTTCTATTGCTGGCAAAGCATTCTCAATTATCAATTGTTGTTTTGGATTTTCAAGCCATAATTGCAACTGAAATAAAAATATTAATAAGTTTGGATGGAAATTAATTTAATTTTTTTGTAAGGTTAAATCATCATACAAGTCTGTTTCGAATGTGAAGAAAAACTTTCTGAGTCTGTGGTGGACCGCCAGAAACATCTGGGAAACAAGCAGCTTCTGTAGAAGTTAATTTATCGAATGGAAGACGACTTTGAAATGCCGCCCCTTCCAAACCATTAAGTAATTCTTTTACTAAAAATGAAATACAAATTATAATTTTATAAAAAAATTATTATTAAAAAAAAAAAACACTTCATTAAAAAATATATTTACCATGAGGATCTTCATGATCGCTATCTTGATCGTCTTCTTCTTTTACTTCAATTCTTGGTGCTGAAGATGTGGGAACAGATTGTGATATACTTGTATCAGATTCTTTTTTTACTTCAGGAACAACTTTCTTTTCTGGCGTTACAAGACCAGGTTTAGATTTTTCCGATGTATCTGAAGCATTTTCATCCTCTAGTTGATTATATTTCTCTTCCATTTCTCTGTACTCCACCTTATATTTAATATATAAATATAAAAGAATAAAAAAATCAAGGAAACAATGTCTAATTATAAATTTTTTTGTAAGAAAATCTTGAAAATATCATATAGAAATCTATCTTAACATATAGGTTAAAAATTTCTATAAGCATTTATGACTTAAAAGTTACATAAAATATGTCTATTTTAATATGTCTACATAACATATTCGATTTTAATTACAAAAAGATAAACTTATGATTGATGATAAACTAAAATAAATAACAAATAATGACTCTAACCTAAACCTAACCTAATCCACTTATTTGCGACAAAATATCATTTAAGATAATTATATACGAATTGTCTCTTGTACAAGAAATTTGTATCATCCTATACCATTACATGTAAAAAATATTAGGGAGGGAAAAACAATATAAATGTATTATAGTTAATATATAAAACAATAAATTTATTAATTACATATATCGCACAATATCATACTGTAAGAACATATTTTTAAAAAAATAATACTAATTCTAATAAGACAGAATAAAAAAACATACCTTCGCTCTTTTTCTTCGACTCATATTGCTGCTATTTAATAATTTCCTTATCAAACGTAACCACTGCTGTGCGAAATCACACAGGTTTGTTTTGACTCTTCAAACCGGCGGCACATACAATTATGAAATCCAGAGACTACGGTAATATAGAATAGTATCGCCTATAGAAATCCAGTATGTCACTGACATCTATATTTAATAATGTTTACTACATAACGACTGATAAGAATTTAATAGCTAATTACGATTTAAAATTCCATTCAATTGTTTGTGATTCAATATTTCTCGTATATAATGTAGCAAAAAAATTACCATCGGATTCAAATAAAATTTTTTTATTATCTATTGAAAAAATTTTTTCGCCATCTATTGAAATATTTATATCCTATTGCTCAAATATTTAGATATATTACGTATAATTTAGAAAATCTTTTATTAGAAGTACTAATAAAATATTATTTCGAGAGCATTACAATTATAGCTATAACAATTTTATACTTTAAATAAATAATAATGATTTCATTCTATGATTTATTTTTTATATCGCATAACCTAAGTGTTTGATTTCCAATAATATTTTAATTAAATTTTTAACAATATAAAAAAATATATTTTTAACAATGGCAACCTATGTAAGACTATAAAAAAATTTGTTCATTTGTTTTTAAATAAAACCATTACGACATATATTTTAATTTCAGACATTGAATAGATTATCTGTTTTTTTTCAAACTATAAGAGGTCAAAATAGGTCTTTTTTTTATTGGGTTACTGTTGTATTCAACAGGTAATTTAAATTAAAATGTTATATAATTTTTTACATAAGATAGATAGTTTTTGAACAAATGAAACTTTATTTTTTTAAGAGTTGATGCTGACCGTATAAAAGAAATTGGTCCTGACCGTGCTTGTGCAGAATGGCTTTTAAGAAATGGAGCATTCGTTAGATGGAAAAATTTTTCTGAACAATTAACTGATTATAATGCATTACCATCTCATGGAAATTATTACATTGAAGCTATTGAAGCAAATAATGCTGGCATATGTGATGTTGGATTCCCACATTTTGGTCAATATTATAATATTTGATTTGAAAGTGAAAAAAATTAAATATATATAATTATAATTATTCATTTAATTATTAATTTAGAGGGATGCAAATATATAAAAGATTTAAAATTTGAAGAATGCAAATATATTAATAATAATGCTTTACCACATTTATCACTTCTTCAAGATTCATTAATTAATTTGGAAATTATAAGATGTAAAAGTATTGATGATAATGGTCTACGTGAATTGAAAATACTTAAGTATGTAGTATATATAAAAATATTAAAAAACATGTTATGTTAAAAAAGAATGTGATATTATTGATTTTTTGAATTTATTTCAGAAATTTGAAACAGTTAAAAATTAAAGGATTACCAGCTGTCACAAATGATATTATTTATAAAGAACTTACTGAAGCTTTACCCAATTGTAAAATCGACATTGAATAGAGATTTATATTTTAATATTAATTAATTTATTTTTCACAAATGTTTCAAAAATATATATGCATGATGATAAAGTGTGTGATATAAGAAATAAAATATAAATAAAATAAAAACTGATTTCTTCGATATAATCAATTATAATTCCTTATAATTCCTTATAATTCTTTATAATTTCTTATAATTTTGCAATAAAAACGCATTTGCAATAAAATATTTAAACGAAACTAAAAATTTGAAATACGCACATTAAAACGAATCCTAATAAATTTAATCGAATCATTCACGTTCCTTCTGGGATAACTTTTTAACTTTTAATTATTCAAATTAAAACTTCAGGAAACTAATTTGAAACTAATTTTATTCAAATATTTCTTCTTTTTTAGTAGTTATAAGCAACTTTCAAAAATTGTAACATTCACATCGAACCAGTACCTAACGGCGACTAGGACGAACTAATAAATAAAAATCCAAAATCAAACTTTTTTAATTTTTATATTATAAACTTTAATTTAGATTTTTCTGTCTTTGCATAATATTAAATGTGCATATATATAAAAATTTTTTTTTTTTCGTTATTTTATATAAAAAATAATTGAATCGGAAATAATATTATTTCCCGCCAATTTTTGATGACGCCATATTGGCTACCCTGTCTTGTTCAGTGTCAAAGTGATTCGAAGTTTGAAATAGTGTTCCAAACGTGTTTTACTTTAAAAAGTAATAGTTTTAATATTAAAAAGTGTTTTTCGTACTAATATTTCTATAAATTCTAACATTATGCCACAAGAAATGAATATTTTACGCTGTTCTTCATGTAAAACATATCAAGTAATTGATTTAATGCGTAGTTTCAAAATGCTGTTACAACGTATTATTACGTCTAATAACATAATTGATTTCTGTTAATAATAGGTCCATATAATAAAAAAAGCGAAAAAATGGGAGTGTAAAATATGTAACTTCAAGCAGACATTTAAACAGGTTAGTTAATTCTATTTCTAACGGAAAAATTCAATTTTCAATCTCCAATATAATATATATATTATGTCATGGTATATTTGTATAAAAAATGATAAAATAGTAGTAGATAATTATAATTTTTAGGTTTATTTTAAAGGCTCAGGAAAAGATTGTCGTGTTTTTGTTCAAAAATTAAATCTTATGAAGGAACATGAGGTTGAAAAAATTGCAAAATCTTTTAATGAATGCAATTATAATATTAATGATAATTACACGAATACTTATCCTGAGCAACCAAAATTGAAAGTTATTGAGAATAAGTGGGCAAAGTATTTGGATTCAACCGAAGAGATTGAATCTGATATTTTCAAAGCTTCAACTAGTAAAAATATTAAGTACAATGAAAATGATGATAAAATTTATTTTAATCATGATAATATAATAAAATCCTCGCAAAGTGAATCTATAAAATTAGATAGGGATCTTTCTGATGAAAATGATTGTACACAAAATTTTGTTAATGATAATGAAGAAGATTATGACAATTTTACATCAAAGGAAATAGATAATAGTAAGAATAATGATTTCCATAGCAAAAATATTACCAAAATTAAATGTAAAGAAACTATTTTTGATGATAATGAAGATTTTGACATTTCAATTGATTTCTAAATTGTATATATATATATATATTTTTTTTTTTTACTTTAAAATCTAAAAAAATTATTTTTATCATTTCTTATTTTTAAAAAAAATTGTTCATTATTTTTTTACATAAAAAAAATAAAATATTAGTTGGAATTTGGACACTATTTTTTCATTTATTTATTTCACATGATTTAAATACATTGCTTTAACTTCAAAATCTTGAAGATATTCTCAGAACACTAACTGAGAATCTAGTACATAACACAGACATATACTTGTATAAAAAAAAATAAAATGCTAATGGAGAAGATCTAATCATACTATACAATGATAATTATAATTAATTCTCATTAAAAAACAACAAATATAGTCAAAAACTTCTAAATTTATTGAAGCAAATATGTAAATGAATTTCATTTTTTTTTCTTTTTTTCTTTTCTTTTTTTTCTTTTTTTTTTTTTTTTTTTTTGTATATATTTATAGTAACATATACATCCATCAGCATTCAATTTTTTTTTCATTATAACAGAGACTGTGGTTAGGTGTAGCAATCACAAAAGTTTTCATATTGTTTCTAATAAGACAGGAAATTGCACAAAATAAACAATCCTAAAAGTATTTTTTTTTTTTTTTAATTATAACTCATACAGTCTTAACATTGTGTACTTTTTGATTATGTTTTGAATTATTATTTTTTTTTTTTTTTTTTCCTGTCCCTACTCAAACATCCTAGTAATGATGTGTGGCTAGAATGATTGTAAGATACTTTGTGGCAGTCGCAATTCATATTTTGCAATGTTATTTTGCAATGAAGGCAATAGGGAAAAAATGAAACGAATGAATGGCAGCTTCGATAGAACAAACGTTTTATAAACGTATATCGATATATAGAAAATTTTACAAGAGAAAGACAACAAATTTTTGGCAGGACGATTTTCCTATTGTGTTCCGTTCTTTCGTTGTGCGTTTCAGTTCGTTTCACCTCACAAACTCGAGTTTAATTTTCTCGTTGTGACGCGATGGACGAACTCTCGGATCCTTCTCTCCCCTTAGATAATTCTTTTCTTCTTTATAAACCTACTTGATATCGCTTATTCACTTCTCAAAGAAGTATCGTGTCGCTAATTCCGGACAATCGAAGATTTTAAAATTACTCTAAATCTCGTTAGGCAAGTATCGTTTCATTCGAGTTATTCGCTTTCTTGTATACAAAAAGACCTAAAGAGACGAGTAGTAGTAGTAGTAGTAATAATAGTAATAGTAGTAGTAGTAGTAAATAAATTATTATAAAAAATATCGGCTATTAAGTAAAAAAAAAGATCGTTTAGATCGTTTCCGATTGTTAATCATACGTGTACGTCATTTAATATAAGCGAAACACGTCCGATCAGTCGCAATTTAATTTTGTGAAAAATATAGCATTAGAAATATACACAGTGTACCAGCATTGCAGAAAAAAGTTTTTTCGAGACGGTATAGTCGATCTACCTATTTAGATCATTTATTTAGTTAGATAGTCGACATGTTTCTGCGATCCGATTCATTTTTAGATGATTTCTTTCTGCAACGCGAAACACATCGTTTTAAAGCGCGATTCTAATTTTAATGGAATCCGAACATTTTCAATTAAATATCACGTATCTTTCCTCGATTAAATATCACTAAATAAATTACATTATTAAATGCATCGCGAAATTAATATACATCTAAGGCAATGCTTTCACGCATCCTTCGACAATTTGTTCAAAAAGAAACAAACGAATCATGATAATCAGTACTGATGTCTGTGCCGACGATAATTCATCGTGTCTTGATGATGCCTGAAATTAGTTTGCCAGCTTCTGCTTCGTCTGTTCCAAACGCTGTTCGATAAAAAAAAGAAGAAAAATAGAAAAAATAATAAATTTTTGAGATAACTGGAATCCACAAATTAAGAATCCACAATTAAGAGATCAAAAGAGATTACTTACTTCTGCAACTTTTTCCGTCTCTTATTCGGCGGACTGCTAAGCTCGCTCTCGCGAATAATTTGTAACGTCGACGGTACGAACATATCCTCTGTGCGCAAAAGGGAATAGAACAAAATAAATAATAAATAAGGGCGTTTCGCGTCGCGTTATACATCAAACGTACCGAAGGTATTGGCGAATTTTCTTTTCGCGATAAATCTCTGGTGCTGCTGCTGCGGCAGTGCTTCCTTCGCGTTCCCAACCGTGCAATCCCTTGTCCCTTTGCACCCCTTTAAATGTTCCAATTGATCGTGAAGATAGGAACGTTCCAAAGACGTTAAAGACGAAACCCTGTTCCATTGTTCGAACGGATCTGAATAAAGAGAAATGGAATTTCGATAGCCAAGAAGCCAATTTCCCTTCATACCTTCCCCACCCGATCCACGTGTATATAAGTGAATAAGCACTCACCGATCCTCAGGTTATAATAAGTGACCAAACCGGTAGTGAACTCGCAGTAAAGGAAATTGTGTGTCGCGTTAATGGTGCGGATGCACGAGTACGTATTATTGTTGGCATTCATGCAGAAACAGAATGGGCCCGCACTCCACAACGGTGCTGTGCGCCAATGATCGTTATCGTGCTCGAAACAGTTCATCTTTTCGGTTAAACACTCCTTCTCCAGTTTGGCTTTCTTCCTCAGCTTCCTCTCCTTCTTCTTCAAGCGTTCCTCCTTCAACCTTCTCCTTTCCTCCCGAGCGATCTCTTTCTCGTCTTTTTTCGAGTAAGAATCTGGCTCACAGTAACACTTGTGACGTGCTTCCAAAGGACTGTTCAGCATTGGTGGTAACCGGCGATTATTATTCGCTATATCTATTATTTCTATAATAGTGGAACAGACAAGTTTGATCGCGTCAATATAGAGATATCGATAAATCTTACGGATCACTCACCTTGTCTGCTCCTCCTATCCGGGGACTCCAAAATGGTAACGTCGATTCTGGACGGTCCGAGATTGTTGGTCCTGTTCTTCTGAATCTTTGGAAACCTCTTGTTCGAAGAAATTGTAACCGGTACGGTCACAGACGTAGTGGTCGTGGTCACAGCCGTCGATGGGAACGTAGTTCTGGAACGTCCTTCGACACCGGTCGTCGTCCTGGTGAACGGCGGCGTCGTCGATTGCGACTCTGTCGTTTCTCTGTCGGGCGTCTCTGACCCTGTGGATGATATCGTTTGCGGATTCGTTCCCACCGTATTTTCCTTGGTAAAGTCATTCGTGACGTCTCCTATACCGGTGGCAGTCTCCCTGTGAATGGTGGTTTCCCTCGTCGTCGTCGTGGGAATCGTCGTGTACCTGGTTTGATGATGATACTGAGACCTGGACGTGCTTTGCGCGGTCACAGTCGTCTCGATCGTCTCGCTCACATTTACAATCGGCACCTCGTCGTGCACGCTATTCGTGAAAAGGGTATTGTTCCTTCGATGATGGTGGATCTTCCTTCGTCTCTGCACCTTATCGTCCTCCATTTCCGTCCTATTACCAACCACTACCGGCTCTTTTGTCTTTTGACGACGAGACGTTTTCTTTGGCTTAAAAGTCGACGATAACGAAGCGGTGGAAGTTGGCTCGCTCGTGGTGATCGTATCGGCGTCGCTACTTTCCGTGGCTGTAACGTTAAATATAGATTTATTCTCCGTGGACGCAATCCTTTCTTCCGTCGCTTGATCAACGTGTTTCACTGTCGTTGAACGAACGGTCGTTACGCCAGGATTAATCGTATTGGCGTGCTCGTGTTTTTTGTGATGTCGGTTCACGTGGTTTTTGGAAGGATGATGATGCGGTTTATGTGCCTCTTCCGTGCTTTTCAATCCATCCTCCGGATCTTTCATAACGTGAGGTCGCTTGGTCATCAAGTGACGACGAATATCCTGACGAAGAACAAAGAGCAGGTTATTCTTTATTGCTATATGATGCGCATGTCCTCGATATTTACTTTTAACGTCTCCAACTGCATCCTCATTTCTCTGATCTGCTGTTCGATCTCTCGCCTCGAGTTTCTCCATTCGTTCGGATCCTGGTACACGGTTTCGGAACAATTTACTCCTCCTTGCGGAAGGACTGAACATTTCGGTGGAAATCCGGCTCTTCTTGGTTCCGATTGGCGTTCTTGGGTCGCCTGAATAGAAATTATTCGTGCTCGGATAACAACATTTTCTTTTTTTTTTAATAAAATTAGAATTACCTTTAAATCGTCCAATTCCTCCTCGATGCTCTCCATTATCTTGGTCACGTGTTCAACGGTGTCCTTCTTCGTGACGCTCCTTCGTATCCTCCTGTGTCTTCTCACCACGTCCTCGACGTTCAACCGACCTTTCACCACTTTATCCAAGCTAGGATCGAAGTCGTCGATCGAGTATTCCGATTCATTCAAATTATCGAACTCGAGTTTCTCATCCTCCGATGTCTGGTTATCGAATCTATCCCTGAAAGCGCATCCATCACCGTGGAGAAAAAGAAAAACTAACTCTCGTCGAGTTATCTATCCGAGCATCGACGACTTTCTAAACTTCTTTTCGTACCTAAAGATCAAGTTTACGTATTCCTTTCTCACATCGTCCGCGAGACTGTCCAATTCCTGGAAGAAATCCTCGTCGTCCTCCTCGTCGATAGCTCGCCGATCCCGCTCACCGTCATTATATTCATCATCGTTCTCGTCTGTATCTTGGCCGGAATCTTCGCTCCCTGCTCCCGACACGTCTCGTTTGCCTGTGAATAAAATCGTAAACTATGATCTCCAGAACCTCCTTGTTAACCCTCTTGCCGATGAAAACGATTTTAGACAAGGGAAACAGGCCAATCGATAGTTTTATCCCGATTCGAAAAATGTAGAGAGCATTTTTCAAGTACTCCAAATCGTTTAAAAAAAAAAAAATAGAATAATAGAATAATTGTGGTAATAAATAAGATGCCAAGAAAAGTTAAATCACGAAGATACTAAAGAAATGGATAGATATTTGTCACGAATCAATATTAATAAATTAATACTCGCGATATTGCTAATATTTTCTGACAAATATATTTGGAAATATTAAACCTCGTGATTTACCTCGTCTAGCAAAGTATCTGGCTACATCCGCGTAAACATCGGTCGGTCTTCTATCCCTGCCAAAGCCGGGGTAACGATGCACGTAATCGTAATCGTTCGACTCCAATCTTGTATAAACGACACCGTTCGGCGTGAAACAGGCGCATTTCTTCGACATCCTCGGAGGAGGCGCCGCGTATTTGCACTTGTGCCTCCTCCACCTGTGCCCATCCCTCTCGCAACGCCATTTCTGTCCCGGGATACAATTCGTCTGGACTTCCGGCCTCGAACACTCGATGGCCAATCGTTCGTGCTTGGTGGAGAAGGTCGAGTGAACAGGATGGACCCTGTTGTCCAGATGCGGATCGGAATCTGCAAGATGAACATCATTTTTCTCCCCCCTTATAATTGCTTCATTAGAAGAATATTCGTTGCCTGAATCATAGTTAACTGATGATATTTACGCGGTTTTCTTACGCGGTAAGAATTCCGATATGATCCTGTTCCGCAAAGGAGAAGGAAGAAGAAGAAGAAACTACATAATAGAAGAAGAGGAGAGTTTATGAAGGAAACGAGCGCGCAATAAAATGGGATTAAAGTCGCGTAAATCCCGTATAGCGCATAACTTGATCGGATTCGATCCCGATTTCAATCCGATAATCCGGATGGGATGAATAAAAATTCATTCGAGTTAATCGCTTATTACCCTCTTGGGCCTGGGACAGGAAATTCCATCCATCCATGTTTTCTTTTCGCGAGATACGAAACTGATTAAAAGTTTACGCATCGAGAGAAAGATATCGATCTTAATCGCTCGAGTAATTGTCTCTCGTCGATGACTCGATAAAAAAGGTTGATCGATCGGGATATCGGGTGGCGAAAGACGCGAGAAAACAAGACGGAAGAAACAGCGAATTTTTTATCGCGAATTTATCGGATGGCTACTCCTCGGTTAAATCTCGTCGTCGTCGCCGTCAATACTCTGTGTAAATCCACGGCTCGAAGTAATTTATTCATTGAAAGATCGGATCATAATGCGAAATTGCAGCTCTCCAACCAGAGAGCAACTTTATTGCCGCGAAAAGGTCAGCGCAAAATGGTACGCCTCCCTCCAGGCTAAATTGCGTCCCGGATAAGGCTTTATAACGCGCAAGAATTATTATTCGATAATAATATCGAATGGAGAAAGAGGGGAAGAAAGAGAGATATTACTCGATTCGTCGATGATCGAGTCTTCGAAATCCTCGTCCTCCGATATATCTTGATCGCTTCCCGTGTCGTTCTCGAAGAATCGATGCTCCGATTCGTGCTCCGTATCCGGATCGGCCGTGTTGTCCTCCTCCTCTTCCGGCGTCGCGTTCGAATGCTGCTTAACCAACGCCGTTTGATTCTGTTTCCTCGCTTCCCTCGCTTTCGATTCCGCGATCGATTCCGGTGTTTCTCGACGCCCGGAAGATTCGATCAGGAATGTATCCGGCCACTTGAACTTCGATCTTCTCCCGTGTTTGCTGCAAAACACCGCAACGAACCTCTTGAAAAATTATTACAGATTTATCGCAAGACATCACATAAGGGAACGCTTCGAAATCGTGTTCGAGTCGCTCGAGTAGTTTCGTTTATTCGATTCGATGGTAATTTTCCTTTTATTGCGGAATTTAATCCTTAAATCGTGTATATACACGGGATGAAAAATTGGCAAATATACTCACTTCTGAAAAAGTTTCTTAAAGGAACGACCGTCCATCTGCGGGGGCGTCTCGACGCCGGCTATGTCCAGAAACGTCGGCGCCAAGTCGATGTTCAAAACTATGTCGTCTACTCTGCAACGTCATATAGATGCTTTATTGTAATCCAATATTGCAGCACAATTCTCCCTACCCTAAGGCGAGCTAGCAAAGCCTCCATTCCCTATATTTCGTCCTTTGCTATTCCCTACCTTTCATCTTTTTCGTTTTATCGTATTACAGATCTTCGATTTTTTTTTTTTTTGGTAATATTCAATTTTAAACACGTTCGTGAAACACGAGGGAAATGTACAAACTGCGATAACTTCATCCTCTTATCTTTATAATATATATATATTTTTTTATAGTCTTCTTCATCGAGTCACGCTATAAGATCGTTTAGAACCGGTGAACGGAAAGCAAATGTTTCTTTTTTTAACTAAAACTGCCTCTACAAAAGATTAATCTACAGTAATAATACTTGTTCTATCGAACGTAACGATATTCCACCCTCTAACATTTTGCGCGAGTATTGCAAATATATACAAGGTGTCTGTTAAATACAATATCGAACAATATTAACAATTTCTTTGTGATCATGTAATTTTCATCTCAGTAATATTTTCACCAAACAACTATTGTAGAACATTCCTTCCATAATTCTTTCCTTAAAAAGATACTTCACTGCATTCAGACGAACAGACACAGTCTCTGGAACAAACGCCTACGTTCCTTCGCCTAATTTTCGAATATTCTTTTTCGAGATTCTCTTTCGTCCCGATTGGTGGCCGATTATTAAATCCAGAAGGGGTTGCATTGCGGAAGCAAGGCTCGCGTCACGTCGCGATATTAATCTAAACGATGATGCTCGTAACAGAGCTCACGGCCGTGCCTCAATTTACACGCGAATAGCCGGTTGGATTCACGTTCGGACAAGGAGGAACGGTGAGCCGTCTCGTCAATTAGCGCGCTGTCTTTTCCTCGTCCCTCCCGTCGCGGAATTAGCCCGGATAATTTATCGTTTTCGAGGCCGTGTACCCGTAATTCCAGAAGGCGGCCAGGCCACTTAACGCCAGTGCTCTCTATTTATTGCGGGCGAGATCTCGTCCTCGACGCCGGATATTTAAGGGCGCATAAATACACGCGTTTAATGTAACAACGCGCGATCGGCACCGCTCATCGGCTGAAATTATCGAGCTTTCTGCTTTCCCTATTTGCGCCATCGATTTACGCGCGACCACTGCTTCGATTCCAACCGCCGTTGCTCGATTGTCGCACGCTGGAAAAGCTTCGGAATTCGCGAAGGAGGAGGGCGAAGGTTGAGCGAAGCTGACGAATCAATTTACCCAAACGTGGTCGCAACCTCTATCCGATCGCTATGATTTACAACTTCAACTGCCCCTCATCCTCGCGCGAGTCACGACCCGTGCTCGTTTAACTCGTCCTACTTACAACTGCCTACGAAGATGCGATTCCCGGCACGGCGAAAATAACGGAAATAAGACGGCGCGTGCTTACATGGTGCCGGGTTCGATGCCAGGCCCCCTTATCAAGAACGGCACTCTCACGTCGAACTCGAAAGGGAAACTCTTCCCTTTGATCAGGCCAAACTGGCCGAGATGGTAGCCGTGATCGGACGTGTAGATGATGTACGTGTTGTCCAACTCGCCCAGATCTTTCAACTCTTGGTAAATCTGTTAACAACAGAGCGGCCGTTGTTAAAAATAAACGGGCCAGATTCCGGTGGCAGAAAATTAACACGCCGACTCGCGGGAACGGTGTTGAAACGAGTATGAATCATCGTACGTACCCTGTCCACGGCATCGTCCACGCTTTGCAACGTCTGAAGCCTCTTGGTCATCAGGAGATCCGTGAACTGTTTGTGAATGGGTTGCATTTTCTGCGTGACCTGCAGTATCCATTGCTTGTCGGGATTCGGCGCGTAGTCGTAGGCCGGGGTGCTACGGAACAAGCGAGGGAAAAAAAAGAAAAGAGGAGAAAAAGAAAATCTCTGTTCGAGATTTTCGCTTCGCGAAAAGGAACCAACCACGTTTAAGCCAGTCGGATCGTTCTGTTTCTCGACGACTCTCCAGAAATCCCGGTTAGCCGATTAAGCGAGAGTCGAGTCGGTTTCTAGGTAACTAGGATCGAAATTCGTGATCGAGAAACTCTCACAAGCGAGGGCCAGGCCAGGCCGAAAATTGAATTAATCTCTCGCGGAGTAAGGGAACGTCCAGTGCAACGCCTAGACTCTCGAGACAGACACCGTATCCTCTCCTTTCTCTTTCCTCTCCTAGCCTCTCCACCAATTACACGAGACACGAAATTATGGGTAATTGGCCCTTCACCTTCCACCACGTCCTTCAGAAACGGCTCGTCCCCCTCGCTCGATCCTTGTCTCGCTTTGACGGATCTTCGTACGAGATGCAAGAAACAGGTTTATTACACACGGGCCGGTCTTCTTACGGGATTTCATAGAGAAGAACGCGGCGATCGAAGGAAGGGAATTCGAATTTAACTTCTCCGTCCAAGGCTACAGCGTTCGTTACATTTCAGATTGTCGTTGTTGCCGGCCGACCAAGTGGAAGGAAGGGTCCTCGATCGAATCGAAACAACCTCTTCCTCCAATTGCTTGGATTAATTCCCGCGAAACGAAATTGAGATCTCATCGAGGGGAGAGGGGTGAAGGAAGAGAGGGAGGCGTGCATGTCGACGGCATGCATGGAAAACGAGCGTTTCGCGTGCTGCGCGATAGCTGTTGCTCTGCCTCACCACGCGAAATTCCGAGGAATCCCGTTTCGCTTCCGGCAAGAGGCGAGCAGATTTTCCCCTAGAAACGAGGAGAGAGAGAAAGAGAGAGAGCATTGCCTAACACGATCATCGCGATACCGCGAGTGCGCTCGTTGAATTAACGATGCAACAAGAAACGCGTCGGCCGCCGCGATAAATCCAACCAGGAGCACGCCCCCCTTTTCCGAACGAAATCCACGAGGAAACGTGGAGAAAAGGGAAGGAAACCGCTTTCTCCGAAACAACGAACGTACGATTCTTTAGAGATTCTTTCGGAAGAATCTAACAGCGCGGTTTTCGTATTTCATTTTTAAATTTCGCGTTATTATTAATTTCAGCCTTTTCGTTGCTTCGAAAAGCTTGCCCGCTTTATGCGAATTTGAAATAAAGCTCGCAATCTGACGGCCGCTCCCGAACGAAGAATATCGTCGTCCGTCCTGCTGCAGAAACCCTTCCAACCCCCTCTCCTCCCTCCCTCCCTCCACGGCCCACGTTCGTGTATATTTCGTCTGGACTCCTTAATTGCGGCCTATTCTGCGTGCACCACGGCTCGCCACGGCCACTTAACTTCCCCGCGAGACACTCGACGATTATATTTGCACCCAGACACGTGCACCCCTCCCGCCTCTCGCTCCCCCGAAAAATCGGCGCGCGCGTTTGTCTCCATCCCGAGCATCCCTCGCCGCTCCTCGGAAAAGCCGGCGTTCTCGTGGAACGCTAATCGACCCCCTCCTCCTCGAGAGTAATTAGGGGACAATAGATTTCTTCGTCGCCGAAAGTCGAAAAATCGATTGCTCGATTTTGCACGACAATTGGACTCTGTGAGCTGATGGTTTTTTTGCATGCTTTGGAATTTTTTGAATCTTTGAATTTTTCTTTTATTTTCTTTTTTTTCTACGAAAAAGTTACATTCGTTTTAAAAAGGGATAGGATAGGAGGATAATGGGGAATATCGATCTGGTGTCTCGTAACATTTCGTTGGAGGTATCGTCGCTTTCACTGAACCATTGAATAGCTGCAACGTTTCGTTGTTTTGCATATTATTACAATGGAAGTTGGACGATCATTACGAACGTATCAGATTCATCGTCGCGTGTTTCAGAATCGATATTCGATACCTTCCTTTCTTCGAAACGATATTCGAGAATATCGATCCCAAATATTTATTTCAACGTCCACTGTTCGATCGCCGAATTACGAATTGCTGTTCGTTATTGTAGAAATAACTATCATCCCCGACTAACAATTCCATAAAATACCTCTCCTCCTCCTTCTCCTCTTCTTCCTCCTTTGCGAAAAATAACACGGAAGGACTCGAAGCAAGGAAAAGAGAGGAAAGGAAATAAGTACGCGTAATGGCTGGCCAAGATTTCGACTTTCTCTTTTATTCGTCGGAACGACGGCAGGCAAGAAGAAGGAGAACCACGCGTCGATTCACAAAGGGTCGATTGTCGTGTTGCGAATGCACTGGGGCTGGGCTGACTCGTACAAATAACCGGGCTGTTCTCGTTCGACCAGCCATCGCTTCGATCGACGTATATTTCACGTCGTGTGCGCTATTAACGATCTAAGACGCCATCCGATCGAAACCTATCCGTCTCTGTCCGCTCGATTCTTCCGTTTTCTCCTTCACCCCTCCCTCTCGACTCGACTCGACGCGACGCGACGCGGTCGAATAACCTCTTCCCGTGTCTTTCCGACTCGCGATCGAGCCGATACGCGAACGTGCAGAGTGTCGTCTCGCGTTTACTCACGCCTCGTTAATCAGTTCCGTCGACTCTCGACAATCGCCACATCTATTCCGGCTACCTTAACTCCCTCTAAAAATCGCCGCCGCGACGATTAGAATGGATCGATCGACGTTGGAATTTCTCCAGGAAACGATAATAAAATTGAAAGTTATTTCCCAAAAAATTAAAATCGATTTGCGTATTCCAATTTACGCGGCAAATTTGTTTAGAATAAATCTCATCGATCTCATCGTGTTCATCGTGTATCGCGAGCAAATTAATCGATCGCGATTTTCCAAATGGACAAGAGGGGCACGAGGGGGAGAAGGATATATCCCCCCTACGTAATATTTAAACCCGATTTACGATGGTAAATTTCTTTTCTCCCCTCCCTCCCCGAGGAATACGGTAAGATCATCTCTTAACCGTAATTGCTACATAAATTTCTCCCTCTAATTACTCCAACGATAAATCCCGATTATCTGATCACCGGTGATATTAACGGCGCGTTTCGCCTGGAATTAAAAGGGAGGCCGCGGGCGGAACACAGTCGTTGTCCCGCGACTTGATACAAGCCAAATCCCTGATAAACTCGGCCTGGCCACGTAGTTGGTTTAAAAGGGCGTTGTCGAAATATTAAGCGCGCGATAAAGCTTCTCTCTCCACGCGGTGTGAAACAACCACGCTCCCTGAAACAACAATGGGCCGATTAACGATTGCGCCTCGTCGAGATTTAGATGTAACCGTATTTAATCAGCCCGTTGAACGTGGACCGAGCACGTGGAAATACGTGGAAGACAAACCACCAGTTGATCCATTCCCGTTGATCCCCTCGTGCTCGATTTAAAAATCCTGTCGTTGGAATTTTTCTCCCTTTGATCGATCGACGGGATGATCTTCATCTTCATAAGCCTCTTAAAATTACCCGCTTGTCCTTGTTTCTTCTTTTCTCTCGTTTTTTTTTTTTTTTTTTTTGAATAGAATAGTTTTCACCACGAGTAAGCTTGTTAGTTGTCCATTTGGATTTGGATTGCATCAGGTTCAAGCAGCGCACGAAAAGTGGCCATGTCACGCCGCGTGTTTAGTTCGTTTTATCTTGACCTCGTTGGCAAGAGGAGAAGTTTCGAGGATTGATTCGCTCCAAATGGATAGATGGTCCGATTATGAACAGCTTTCTCCCTGGGTCATTGGCGTTCGTTTCCTTCGGTAACGGTTCACACACGTGCTCGCCAAGATGCGAAGATAAAACGCACGATACGCTTTATTTAATGAGCTGATCATTAAATTTCAATCCATTCGTTTCAATTCCCTCTCTCTCTCTTTCGATTTAATCAAATTCTTCCTTTTCCTCTTGTTCAAGAGAAGAGATTTCCTTGGATTACGTTCAAATGGTATAAAGAGAACGCTCCGTTTCCTTTTCTTCCTGGATCTTACGGATAAATTGCATTTCACCGTTTCCTCCCGTGGAACCGATGAAAAATCTAAATTCTCTCTCTTCGACTGGCAATCACCGGAATCGATAGCGGTTGTTCCTACGCGGTAAAACGGCCGTTTATCAGATGTTGCGTAAAGCAACCGATAAGAATGCCGCGACAACCTCGAAAATGTAAATCTCGATCTGATACGCGAAATGTCACCTGTCACGATCACGATCTCCGGACTCGTATCTCGATATCGTATCGTGCGCGATCGACGATCGTTCCGTGTCGTTCGATTCTCGGGAAATTGCATTGGGGAGGGGAGGGAATTGGGACAGCGGTATTGCGTAAATAAATAAACGAACGAGAATGTAAATAATAATAATAATAATAATAATACACCCACAGCGGCGAAAGGCGCGTTAAATAATCACCATCGCCACCTTCGATTCGGATTCGAGCCGGCGGAAAAGATTTACGATCGCGTTGCGCGAAAATATCGGGGGATAATAACTAACACGCGGAAGTGTGTTGCTCCATGCCACCGTGTACCGTGGAAATAAAGCAAAAAAAAAAAAGCAAAAAAGGAAAAGAAAGGAGAGGATTGAACGTACAATTTGGGTCACGAAACACGAGCGCGTGTTGGTTCGCTCGGAGGATAGAAAAAGAGAAGGAGGTTGGATCGGGAAATTACCAGGAGTCGTAAAACCGATTTCGTATTGCTCGTCGCTCCAATCCTTTCTCGATCGTGCGAAGGGGGAGAGAAGGGGAATGGGGGAGGAGAAAGAAAGAAAAAAATATTAATTCGACCGAATGAAACGACTCGGCCAACGGCTGCTTAAGGGCACAAACATCGAGTTAAAAGCGTCGTGAAAGCGCGTAATTGCGCGCGCTACGACGCACGCATTAATTTCACTTCCTCTTCCTCTCCTTCTCTCTTATTCTTTCTTTTTTTTCTCCCGCGATTGGCTTTTGAACGACAGCGACAAGAGAATGGCGTGATGCACGAGCGTGGAATTAAAACCGCGGTATTTACTGGATTAAACGAGCAACGATTTCGCCCCCGTAACTCCTATTAGTCGACACCTATGATGTCGCAATATCTGTTTCTAATTGTAATTTATATGTATCTCGGGAGAGAACAATATCATTCCGGGAAGTAGAATAGAATTCTCAGGATGACGCGAATTTCAATCTTTGCGTTTCAATCATTGCAGTCGCGCGTTTTTCAATGTGCATTTGTTCTCCTCGTTTTCAATCGAGAGCAAACTCGAAGTAGTATCGACAGTTGCGGTCGGGCGCGCGTTCTTCGTAGAAATGGTGGATTCACAGTGGATCCGTTCCCTGGCGAGCAGTCAACGTTCATCCTTGCTCTTTCTCCCTGGAGGTTAAGAAAGGAGGGCAACGAATATTGCAATTATTGAATAAAACACTCTTCGCGATCCGTAGACTCTCGCAATCTCGTAGAGAAAGCGAAAGGATGGATCGATGAATGGAAACGATACTTTATCTCGCCTTACCTCGATTATCCCATAGCGGTGTCGAAATAGAGGGAAGATCGTTTTAGTTCAGAATCGATCGAGTGGCAAAAATATACTGTCCAATAATGATGAATACGATCTTTATTCCCTCCCTCGTTCAAAAGATCATCCCTCTCGCGTCTCTCCCTCTCCCCTTCCTTCTCCTCCCTCTTCCGTCTTCGTCTGAATCGTATGCGAGTCGCAGGAGAGAGGGATGGGCGAGTGAAAAGGATAAGAAGAGTTTGAAAACTGGCAAAGGCGAGGAGCGAGACAAAGCAATGTGTTTTTTCACCGGTGGAGAACGGAGAGACAGGTGAATATAATACCTGCATCGTGGATGTACAATAACGGGCGTTGTCCAGAGGGGCGAGACGAGACTGCCAACAGGAGGGGGGGTGGGTTGCACGCGTTTTTAGTGCTTTTCATCGCGCGCACCCCCGTCTAGGGCACTCCATCACGCGACGATGACACCGTGGCTGCAGTTATCTATCCGGTTGTCTAGTCTAGAGTGCCTCGGTGTCTCTCGGTTTTTTCAGAGACCTCCATCTTTGGCTCCTCTCTCTCTCTCTTTTTATTTCTCTTTCTCTTCACAAGCCGTTAAATCGTCCACAGACTCGTTCACGAATTCGTTGTCCCTTGTCCCTCGTTTTCGTCCGTTTCTTCTTCGACGTTCCCACCAAAACGTCGGGAATATCGTCGCTCCCCCCCTCCTCTCCATCCCGTGCAGATTCTCGTTGGAACGACGTCTGAATAGCGGACAGAGGTTGAGAAAACTTGGACGCCGGACGTCGAATAGTTGGCAGAAACGCGTGCACAAACTCGGTTCGTTCGGAGAAACAGCTCTTATTGTCGGGAAACGCGCGGTGTATGGCGTTTAGACGTCTATGGTACGACTGCGTTCGTTGTTCGTTCATCACGAATGAAAATGAAACGCGTACAAAGGAATAATAACAAGGGGAGGGAAAAGTAAGCGCGAGTTTGTACATAGCGATTTAATCTCACGTGAACCTATAACGTTGGTCGATTCCCTCTTTACCCCTTTGGCAAATCTTCCAAATTTTTGTACAAGTGTCCCCAAGGATTTAGATGAGGATTTAGGGGAAACGGTATATTACGGTATGTCGAGTATGTTCGTTCCCCCTCGAGAGTTCAACACTACCATTCTAATAGTCCAACTCATCATCCCGTATAATCCGATAAGACAGATCGTTGAGAAGGTGGGATTGTTGAGATCTCTCTTTCTCTCTCTATGCAGAAAATTGCAAAACATCTTCCTACATTTTCCTCGGGCAAGCGTCGAAAGGATTATTGTTATCGTCCATCTCGACGCGGTAAAGTCTTGGAACGATACTTTGGGTGAAAGGGAAAAGGGAAGAAAATTCCGAGAAAACATCCGTGGAAAATAAGCGATAAAGGGAGTACACAAATAATAGTACAAGGGGAGATGAAATTTTTTCAATGAAAAATGAAATTCGTCGATTAATTTATTTTTTTTTTTTTTTCCAATAAATTCGAATTGCGAATTTCGTGTCAGTCGTAATGGATAGAAGGAAAAAGAAAGAGAAAATCACGTCGCGTTAATTGAAACGAGGGGGTTGGAAAGGCAGGGAGCCTTCGTAATTGGCAAATAAATTTCCCATTCTAACGAACTGACCCAGATTTACCAACGCGGTGCCATGACGAAGATAAACGGGCAAATGACGAAGTTTCTCTGTACTTACTGGTGAGTGGTGACGTTGAAGAAGAGGTGTGAGAATTGGGGTGCCGAATCCTCCGGGCCGTGGGGCGCCGGGAAGCTCGCGACCAGCATCACCGGCTTCCGTGCGAAATTGTGTTTACTTTGGCGTAGAAAAGTCACGCTGTCGTTCGCTATCAGGTCCGGGTAATAGTCCTTGCTGTACTCGAACCCGTGCTTTATCTTCTTCCCGTTCATGTTCACGCTGTAGTTGTAGTACCGTGAATTCATTATGAGACCTCCCCATTCCCGCCATCCGGGCGGTATGTACGATCCGTTGTACTTGTTCAGATACTTGCCGAAGTAACCTGGAACGTGTGTTCGTGATAAAGTGAATTGCACTCTACTGCGGAAAGCCGCGATAGGGAATCGATCCCTCGACATTCGACCATTCCAGCGATAGAATCGATGTTTCATCGATTCGATTAATTTTATAAGAGTTTATGCAAAATTCCTTGTAATCGGGAGCTATTCTTATTATTAAAGGACTGGTATCGCGTTAGGAATGATTTGTTCGATAATAATTTTTATCTTCAACGTACCGATCAATAAAAAAAAAAAGAAAAGTAACTCTCGAAACTTTTATTCTCAAACCTATTTGCATCCTAATACATTCGATGTAAACGATGTGAATGCCGTATGCGTCATGGAGATTTCTATGGATATTTTATGGTGAATGATGCATACCGTCGCGTCATGAATTTTTCCAAGAAATATGAAATGCGTTTCTACGTATCTGGCTTTTCTCTTGCATTCTCCCATTCAATAATAATTTTCGCGTTTTATAACTGTTTTTTATATTTATCAAAAGTCAATATCCGAGAGGGCCCCATACGATCTTTTTCTTTTTTCTCTTTTTTTTTTACGCGGCGCATTGAACGCGTTAAATCTATTCACACATTCTTTCAATTAGTGCGTTCTTTGTTTCCCTGTCACACGTGTACTTATAAGCCTGTATTCGGTTTGTCTCAATAGGATCGAGGGCGTTGGGCAAAAAAAGGCACCGAATCAGAGTGTTGCCGTCGTAGTGAGTAATGATCACGAGGCGTGGCAGGCTCGTTTCAACCGGGCTTAATAAAAGAAATATCTCTAGTAGACCCCGGCTATCGCAATAGTAATTAATGTGCTATGGACACGCTCGGTTCGTCGCAGGAACTGACTCATGTAACAGATCGATTACCCCGGCTCGCTTTTTGCTCTCGTTTTTCCATCCCCTCCTCCGAATACTCGAATTAACGATTAACTCTCTGCAGAATCCATCGCTCGCTCGATCGACGCATCGAATGCTCGTCTCGAGGAAACGTAACGTAACCCGCAATGACAAAAATTTCCACACCCTCCCAGGATTCAGGTTTCTCAACTTCGTGAATCGCGAGGAGAAATTTCCAAGGGAATTTCCCTCCCGCGATAAATCAAAAAGGCAATCCCATTTTCCGGGCCAACCCCTCGATGCACAGGCAAGGCGCATCGGTCTTCTCGGATTCATCTCGGGGGCAGCGTTTGAATTATTCATACGGGGCACCATCAAATAATTAATTCAAAAGTACCACGCCGTCCCTTTCGTTTGGTAGCCGCGGCAGCGTTTACATACCTGTACCCACCGTCGCTATCGAACAGCGTATAGGCCGAGGAGGGGGAAGGAGGGATGAAAGGGGGGCTTATTTATAACAGTTGCAGGAAGAAGGGAAGGGAGGGGAGGCCGATTTGGTTTGGACGGAACGGGGCAACTTTTTGCGTGGCGGGCGAGGACCACCTCGAGACCACGGGCCAATCGCATTACTCTCGTTTTGCGTTAACCGATGACGTCTCAATAAAGGGCCGCCTTTCTCGATACTAAATATAAAGGACGGTAAATCTCGTTGGATGGGTGGCTTGCGGCCTCGAGGGCGAAAATTCGTCCTTACCTTATCCCTTCCCCAACACGATTCGGGATATATATATATATATATCAGTGGATAACGGTCGCGAATCCTCTTTGAAATCTCGCAATTAGACTTGTGTCTCGCCTCTTTCCATTAACGCCGGGTTTTTTTTTTATGAAATTTTCGGTTTCTTTCCGAATGATAGAGTTTCTCAGAAATCGTCCCCTTTTCTCAAAGAAATTTGAATAGCTCGTCGTTTTTATCTAAAAAGGGGGGAAAGAGAGAGAAGACTTGGATAGCTACCACGCTCAAAAGAGGGAAAAGGAAGAACATTTCAATTTTAAATGTCAGGAATGGTTTTAAAAATGAGTCGACCGGCGATCACGCGAGCTGACGTTTCCTATGGTGTGTCGGAAAAGAGAAGAGAAAGAGAGAGAGAGAGAGAGAGAGAGAGAGAGAGAGAGAGAGAGAGAGAGAGAGAGAGAGAGAGAGAGAAGAGAAAGAGAGAGAGAGAGAGAGAAGGACGTTCGATTTCTTCTGCGACGGGATAATAGTGATGTGGATGTAGAGAAAAAAAAGTAGTTGCGGATTAATTAGCGACGTAGTTTGAAGAAATTCGCTCGATTCGTCCGCGAGCAGATATTATCTGGCTCACTTTTTTTTCCTTTCAAAGGGAGACACTAGTTTCTCACGGAACTGGTTTAAAGGAACGAAAAATTTGCATAAATGACCTGGTCGTCTTAACGTGGTGTTGGTGGGCCGTGTTTAAAATTACGCTTTAATTATTGATAATTCGAAATTCATTAGTTAGTACCGTGCCGTGAATACATTAAGAGCTTGTCTTTTCGGCAAACGAATTGATCACCGCGGACTGCTATCTTCGAACACGAAGCGCGAAACTTTCTTGCTTTAACGGCAGATATAATATGGGATGTAATCTATCATCGATAAGTAAAAAAAAAAAAAAAGATTTACGATCTTGAATTAAATACAGTGTATTTATATCGATTATTCTTCGCCTATATTTCCAAGCCTAGGAGAAGCTTACATCTCTAAGGTCGTTGCCTTCGCATGACACTGACTTAGACCCAACCTAAAAATACCTGGATACACTGGGGCAGTCGTAAATATCAATTAGATTGTTATCGTGCGATGCGCATGCAAGGAACGTTGATCACAATAATGATCGGCCAACTGGTAACCAAGTTTAATTGCCCCTTCGTCATTTCAATTAATCAATGTCCCGCCATACTCTGCTATTTCTTATTCCATCGCCTCTTTAAAAATGCGCATACCTCGAAAACCCGCAATTGCTTCTCCATCTTCGTATTCCCATCTCGATATTCATTTCCCTCTCTCTTTCTCCCTCTCTCTCTCTTTCTCAATATTTTTAAATCATCGCTAATCTTCGTATGAAACGAATACCGAATATCCAATTGGTGACCGCAATCCATGGCAAAGCCATCTTTCATTTGGACGTTTTGGCTCGCGATAAGTCAGAGCCTGCAAGGTTTGGCCGCAGCTTTCATTCCAGGAAAACGAGTGTTGTAACATCAGAAAATAAGATTCGATCCCCGTGGTTCGACGTGGTTTTCTGCATCGATAGAGATCCCCGTTTCGTCAATTTTTCGCCTGGCCCATATTCCCGCCTACAACACATATATTTATATGTATCCGTTGCATCGACCGCTTCACCATTCTCCGGATATTCGTTTTGTTTGAAAGAAAAGAGAGAGAGAGAAAGAAAGAAAGAAAGGAGAATGCGGAGCCACGACTGGCGCCAGGATATCACGGTTCCTCCGGCTCGTCCTTTTGTCCCGCTTTGTCGGACAGACCGATCGACCGGCTCGGCCGACTACGTACCGGCTTTTTACGATCGAACGCCATCGAGACTCGTCTCGACTATTATTTTTGCATTTTTACCCGCGCTTTCGTTGCAAGCATTGGTTCGGCAATTCGAGAAGCAACAGGTAACGTTGCGTCATCCCTCGAATTGGCCTACTTTCTTCTCTCTTTTTCTCGTAAGTTTGTATTTTTGGCGTAGATCTTAGTTTCGATCGTTTCTTACGTTAGAAAAAAATGGTTAAAGTAAACCCAAGATTATTGAGATTATCATGATATCAAGATCAATTACATTCGAATCAATTGATTAAATTTACTTCAATCAAAGGATATTTTAAATCAGCTTACAGCCTTTAATATTGCTGCAAGCAGTGTTCTTCGATATATCGCGTAATTTAGTATTAAAATTCGATTAAACTTTAAACTACTATAGCTTCGAACGTAAGGATATTCGGCCAATTGATGAAAGACTATTAAAAGCAGGCAAGTTTGCTCTTTAAAACGTATTTTTGTTTATCTCGATACGACTTCCGGTTCTCAAGATATCGACGTGTAAAGAAAAGACAATTTTTAAACATATACGTTAAACCCGATTAATCCTATTAAAATTAGGTAAATTTTAAACCGTTATAACTCCGAAGAAAATGAGTCCCGATCAACGAACGAACGATCGTTAGAAGCGTGGAATTTTACCCTTTAAAACGTCTTTTCGTTTATCTCGATACGACTTCCGGTTGCCGAGATATCGTCGTGTAAAGAAAATGGTAATTTTTAATCGTTTATTGTCTCCGTCCTTGTCCCTTACTCGGACTTCTCGTAGCGCTGACCTATCCCAAACTGCAGACAAGTGACAGTCGCGATTCCTGGAAAAGCGTGGTACGCGATTCTTGGAAGAACGTAGTACGCATTTCCAGGAAAATATAGAACACTGGGTTGCGGGCCCATTCATAATTTCTACATCCGTCTTTGAGCGGATTCTTCGAGCTCTTATATCTCGGCAACGGATTGAGATATCGCGATAATTCAAAAAGTGACTTCGATAGCATGGTTTTCTCTATTTTCTACGCAAATTTTGATAAAAAAATTTCAGTTTTTTTTCGTGATTTTTGCACGAAAAATTAAAGTTTCATTTGTAATTTTGCGTGATTTGTATCATAATACAAAGTATATAGCGACATTATTTGTTTCAAATAATATAACATTTTTTTTGTACATTAGTTGAACATTTTGCTTTTTAAAACATCAATTTCTAGCATATTTTTGCTCTGTTTGAAAACGTATTTGTAATATCGTAAAAAAAAAAAAAGAAACAAAGCTATTATTGATACAGAAAAAAACACCTTTACAATCAATTTCGAAAATTTTCATTTATCATGCAATGTTTCGTATATGAAACGTTCAACTACAAGTGTCTATATAATATATCTACTTACAAAATCTGATAGCAAACCAGGTATAAAGCTTCTTTCTCCAACTTGAAGCTTGGAGATTCCACGCTTGTCATTATTTCGAATTCCCGAAGTCGCGAAAGCTGATCCAAAGCTGATCCGCGCGCATACTCTACATATCCCCGATTAGCAAACGGCGGAATTAGACAAGGCTGAGCTGCACGCGACTTGTATTTGGGGGGGATCATCGCATCGCGATGAACCAAATCGTTAATGCTCCTTCTCGCGATTATTTCGGTCTGTTTCGTGCACCCCTAGTATTAACCCCCTTTTCGCGGCTTCGTTCGCGTGCCGTCCAATTTCTACGATTTTCGTAAACGTCGCCCGCCACGATTTAAGGGTACATCGCATGCATCGAGCCGGGTTCGATAACGAGGGAAGTCGACCCCGATTCGTTGCGGTCGAAAATCTCGCGATGATCCGAATAGAAACGGAGGAGGAGATGGATCGAGATGGGATGGACACGCGAGGCATTCGCTCGGATCATCCTCGAAAAACGATGAATCGCAAAATTCTAGGAAACGGTCGGTCGGGATGAAACCAGTCGGGATGCTTTCTTCGAACTGTTCGCTTTTCGATCTCGTTCTCCACTCTCTCGAGCAAATACAACTGTGTATATATATATCCACACTGTGACGTGTAGACGCATCGTTATTATTCGGCTTTTCTTCGAAGTCCGTTCTTTCGCTCGCGAAAGAAAAAAAGAAAAAGATTTGACAAAAGAGAGAAGTGTCTCGATGCTGGGGTACAATTTCCCCCCCTTTTCTCGATACATAACTTTACTTTTTCCTTCTTGGATTGTCTGGCTTAATAAGCGCCCCCCTCTTCGCAAGGCATTAATCATAAGGAACGCCCTCCGGACAACATTTATGGTAGCTACATTGGTCTCGCGTTGATACCGTCATTACGCAGTTATCATGATTATGCAAATAATAGGGACCGATTTGTCTTATTACAAACGGTACAAACGTCTCCACTCCATGTCGCGTCTTCTTCCTCGTTTATTCTCGATTGTTCATTTCTTAAACGAGACGAGACTAGAGAGATCCCTTCTCTTATTAGCAGTTCACAACTACTCTGTGTTGCAAGATCCGTTTAAAGGTTAACAAAGTAGATGGCTAATCGAGAGTAGGTAAACGTATTGTCCTTACTTCTCCCAAGTATTCCTGGACTTGTATAGCGATCTGAATGGTTACATCAGAATCACGTATATTTCTATCACAGATAGAGGGGACGTCTACAGAAGAGAATTCTCTACGGGTGTATAAAGTTTTTATTCATATTTCTTTATTCCCTCCCCAGCGTGTAAAACCGTGATGACTCTTCCTCCTGGTGGAATCCCAGAGGAGAGAGGAGAGGGTGAAGCGCGAAGAAGTTCACGTCCCGAAAAGACACCGTTGTGACCGTTGCGTGCGAGGCTTAAGGTGTCGTTCGTTTTCACCCAATCACGGACACCGTCGCACGTCTTTTGACGACGGCCCCAGAAAGGGTCGCAAAAGTCCAATGAATGCACCGATCCGCAGAGCTGCACCTGCATCGTGGGGGCCCTTTTGTGCGCCTCGCGATGTGTGCGACCCTCGTGTATCTTGCAGCTAGCTTGCGGGTTAGTCCAACTCGTCTTCGACCTCGCTTCCTCCCTCCTCTCTCTCTCTCTCTATCCATTTCCTTCTTCTCTCCCCTTCCCTTTCTTTCTTCTCACCCGCCCTCGTTTCCCTCCTCAACATCGCTCCTCTTTCCTTCGTCCTCCACGCGAGCACTCGAAAAACTGGCGGCGCCTCCTCTCCTCTCCTCTCCTCTCTCTCTCTCTCTCTCGAGCCGCGACGCAGCCACGAACAATGCTCTTCCACGCTGGTCTGCCGCGATTTAAATTTAGATAATCTCACCTGCGCGAATCCGTGGCAAAAGCTACGTGCTACGAGGCACGCGCGACCTTTTCACCGCCGAAACCGGCGAGGAGAGGAGCGAATTCCATCCCCAGAGGTTGACGCTCGCGTCATTTCAAACGCGTTCCACCCATGGAAACGCTGAATTCCAACTACCGACCGATGATTAGCGCGAAATTCTCCCTATTGTAAATCTCTCTCTTTATTGATACTTGTCTTTTACGGTTAACGCCGGTTAGTTAGCAGAGTTGGCCACGGCAAATGAATTCCTCGTACGATTACCAAAGTTAAACCGCGTGAAGCGTGGTTAGTACTTCAATGACCGGCGAGCGCGAGGAACTTCGTATGCTGTTAACATCTACTGGTTCAGAGGCCATTTATGGCCCAACTTGCTTAACGAATTCGAGGGAAATATTCTAATATTAGAAGTTAACCACATCGTCCCCTCCCCTCTATGTATCCGTGTCTCTTTAATATTCGGTACGTACCTCTCGACGCATCCCTCGTCCTTTTTCAACGCGTTACATCACGTGCACCACGTCCATGCAGATGGGATTCAATGCACGAGATACTCGGCCAAACTCGGGAAGAGTAACGACCGCGTCAGCAACGAACAACAACAACGGCAAACCTGGTTAAATCCCGATAATAACGCCGAGGAGGACTCATCAACGGTCCACTCGACTTTCGCGCGCTCCTATCTCTCTCTCCGCGTTGTTACGCGGTTGAATAGAGAGCCGCGTGTCATAGAGATATCGTCCTCCGTGCGAGGCCTTGTTCGCTCGCTCCCTCCTCAAAAATACCCCTTAGAATAGAAGAGAAGTTTATTAGCCGAGGTTTAAAATTTACCTTCCATTCCATGCTGAAACTCTTTTTCTCTTTCACGTATTACGAGAATATATTCACATCCATGGATATATTTCTTTTCTCTGGGGTATGATACAACGCGACGCACGGAATTCGCACAATTATTGGGAATCGCGCACGTATCTGGGCGAATTATGAGACGGGTTACGGCGGAGCGACTCGATGTATCGTTTACCGGCATCTCTTCGAGAGTCGACTCGGCTATACGCTCCCTCGTATCTCCCCTTTCGCGAGATTCACGGGAATAACCTATTCGATTCCCATATACGACATCCCGGAACTGGCCGAGCTACGGGGGGATTCGTATTATCATAGGATAGGCTTCGCGAGGATCGAGCAAGTGTTGACCCACGTCGATGAAAAAATACCAACAATCGTGTTGGTGCCGATAGAAGAACGCGTTCTTTAGTGAATCGAGGAATCAGGCAATGGAGAACAGGTAGCGTACGCGTGTCAATTTTTATTTTTTTTTTTTATTCGTATTTGTTATTTCGTTTGCTCAGTGCGCGATTTCCTATCGGGTGTAATAACGAGTTTGAATTGAACAGGATTGTAGAAGAAACGAGGGGCGTGACGAGAGGCTTTTCTTAAATCGACTTTTCGAATCGTCTCATGAATATGTGAACGTCATGAATATATATTATTACCGATCGAATCGTCTTAAGATACTATCGCATATTCCATTTTCATCGCATGGCGTTTCCATTTATTTTAAACTATCCGTTAAAAATTAGCATCATAAAATCACGTATTCGCGTCGTGTATTTTATATAAATATGTATACATATGGAATCGATATCGCGGGTTTTTTCAGCAGGACTCCGGAATTTCGAATTGTTCACGGTTTTTTTTAAACGCGACGCATAACGACGCACATATTTCTTGAATCGTTCGTTCGAACAAATCGTCCAGGGAAACAGTTCACGGTTCAGCGAGTTTTCAAACCTTTCGCTAGACCTTTCAAGAAACACGCGAGCAACGTGATAAAATGTAAGACTCGCTAATTGTCAAGAATGTTTTCACGACACACGGTCGCCCGGAAAAACACATCCCTCCGGCCAAAGAGAAATTCCTGGAAGCCGTAAAACGCGATACAACGATTCGTTCTAACCGAGAAAAACTTAATAACCATACCATTCGTCGAGAGCACCGATGAAACACTTTTAAAAAAAACGTCTCGTTCCCTGTATACGCACACCTATGTATACCTTGCGCATTCGATTCGCAGTTTCTTCACGTTGGAAAGCGCTCCATTGCACGTCAAACCTGAGAACCAGAGCTAGTCGCACACGGGTCGCGTGATATCCTTTCCGAGAATCCGTGACCGGGATCCAGGTGCGACGAACGGCTAATAAGTATAACACGTCGGTCGCGGCTTCGTGTTCGATTTGCATAAGGCAGATCTCAGGGAGAGGGCAGACGTAGAAAAATGAAGGGAACATCGTGATGCGGATGATCCATTAGTATCTATCTTGCCTTCTATTAAGATATCGAAACTTTTACACGTGTAATTCGTATCGACGAGGATAATAATTATATGATAGATTGGTTAGGAGAAGAGATTTTTTTTTTTTCTTTTTCATCGTTCTCATTCGAAGAATTCTCGAGTCCCATGATAACAATTTTATTCGATATTCGAATTTTGGAGCTTGGAATAATAAAGATTCGACCAATCTTTCGATCGAAGAGAAAAACAACAAGTTATATTACGTTAAGTTAAAGGATAGGAAGGATTTGAGGAGTGCATTTTCTTTCGTGTTCGTCGAAATTGTTGTGATTTTGTGGCGAGGATTCATTTTACGGAATTCGATATTTCAGTGAACAGGTTGAGCGTAAGGTGCGCCACCTCGAGGTGTGTTTCCCTCGCTCGTTCTCACTTTCAACACTTTCGAACCGAGTCGATTCGAGTCCTTTGGTTTATCCTACGCCTTGGATCTGCTCTATACCTGGCGCGTGTGTGGCCTTATCATTATACCCGGCGGCCGGCAAAGGGCATCGTAAAGTGAAAAAAACAGCGTGTAAAGACGCTGTCGAAACCTTCTCTCCCGTGTTTATTCGTGAAACAATCTTTCTAAAAAAAAAAAAAGAAAGAAAGAAAAAAAGACAAGATTTAATAGATTTTTATCGACCCATGGAACAACGTTTCTCTCTTTGAACCGTGGTCGTAATTTATCCTTCCGCGAGAATGTTTTCGAAATATTTCGAAACGTAACAAAACCTCGAAGAGTGCCACGTGCTGAACCATCCTCGAATTCGAAGAAGAATGTCGCACCGTGGTGGAGAAGATCGGAGTGTGCATGGAGTGCATTGAAGAGATCTCAGGGTCAACTTCGTCTCTTCGAAAGGAATGTCACGGTTTTTTTCACCTACGGTGGAGGGTGAAAGCCACGTTTGAGAGAAGTTCACTGCTCTTGCTGCGCAAGGACATCCAATAGCTCTCCTCCCATACAATAACCAAAGAAAAACCCAACAGAATCCTTCTTCAAATCAAACTGTACAATTTGTCATTGTACACAGTCTGCCATTGAGCCGCGATTGTTCGTAATATGTATTAATTACTAACGTATTCGTCGAAAAAGAATCTTGATCCACGTAGGAAAAATCGTGGATAAGCAATGCCGGAAAGAAGAATCGACCTGCACACCCAGGTTATCGTTCAATCACCGAGATCGATACGAATGCGGTTCACGGCACATTGTTTTTATATTCGCCGACACCGAGCACCCACGAGTCGAACAATCGAAGGCAATACCGTTGCCTTGGCTACGCCTCCCGCATTTCTACTTCCTATCGCGGCATAATGCAGCGCTCGTACGGAACACCTTTAATAAAGACGCGGAATCGATTGTCGGAGGGGAGGGACGAAGGTCGTGTCGCGTGGGTCTCGTGATCGCGAATCTCCTCCCTTCTCCTTCCCCTCCCCTTCCTTCTCTCTCTTTCTCCCGTTGAAATTCGACCTTCGAGGGAGGCTACGAGACTCGAAGAATCGAATAACACGACGAAACGAACCGGGAGAAACGCAACCGGTACCTCGGCCTCTCCTTTCCAACCTTAACCTTTATGCCTCATGCGAATATACTCGAGAGCAAAACTCTCGAACGTTATTAAAACAACTCTCGCATCTTCGGTGGAATATCTTCTTTATTATTTTTTCTTTCTTTTCACGTTTAACGCGAGTTCCGCAACTCGACATTCCAAAAGCTCGGAATTCTAAAAGATAGGAAAAATATCATCGGAATTCGAATCTTGATAAAAATCAATCGTTGAACCTCTTCTTTGATAGATCGAATAGATACACCGTGTATCACGCGCTGGTGCCAAGATGCACGCCGCAAATTTTCTCGTGGTCAACCGGGAGAAACGATCGAGGAGGGGCCTAGTTCTCGGACCTAATTAGCATCGGCAAATTCAGGCCTAGTTTCACGCCCGTCGGACAACGCGGGGGTCTCGAACGCGGCCTAAAGGTGAGGTCGGCCTAACGTATGCGCGCGTGACAAGATCCTCTCGCGAAGATAGCGAGGAAAATTTGTCGCCCGGCCCGCCAGCCTCGGTATTCTGGTCAGGGACACTCGGAACGCGCGCAACAGACGGCGATAACGAAACCAGTTCTCTTTCTCTCCGGTGGCGTGTTCTCTTCGGTGGCGGCGATCGGCACGCTCGTCGCGGCTCACGGTTCGTAATTATTCCTAGGGACCTATTGGCGAACCCACCCTGGAAGAGAGAAAGAGAGAGGAGTCTCTTTAGCCTCCTCCTCCTCCTTCGTTTCTCTTTTCTCGTTTCGTTCGTTTCGTCGCCGCGATTATGCGTGGAGGAAAATAAGAAGATTCTCTTTCGGTGAAAATAACAGGTTCTTAATTTTCGAAGAGAGAGAGAGAGTGAGAGAGGGGAAAGGAGAAAAACGCTGGACGAAGCCAGCACGAACAAACCGGATCGAGGGTTTGTTTAATGCCCGTGTAATTTGAACTCGTTTCATTGAAAATGGATAGCTGTGTCTATGGGAGGGTATCTCGTGCGGTGTGGATCTGACGCGAGTAAATTGATTAATTCTCCCGCTTTTTCTCCGTGCTACCGGAATGTAACAGAGTTAGCGATGTTTCTATCCGCACGAGAACAGTGTCTCCGTTGTGCGCATCGTTTCGCAAGCTTATCGAGATCTCGAGAGGATCCACCAGGAAGAAAATAATCGTCCGGATAATTAATAGAGGCGAGACTTGGTCTCGTTTTAACCGTGGACCACGGAAGCGGAGGCCTATGCGTGGCGGAATTTTTGGAAGGTCGCCAATCCCTTGGCGGATGTGGACGGTGCTTAAAAGACTGTGAAACCTGGCCGCTTTCAGGGTGCAACGTCCTACCTTCTCGAATATGGTCGTACGTGGAGAGAAGAAGCTGGCTCGTACGTGGAGAGGAAGGCAGGTACACGGAGGAAGGAACAAGAGGAAAATACGGAGGGAGGACGAGAGGAGTGATCGTGTCGGACGCTGTTTTCATCGTGGTTCAAAGGGAGGAAGAAGGTAGGAGCTGGAAGGATTCCTCCAACAGGAGCTTGTCTACCCGTCGAAGGGTCGAACTGTCACGATCGTGAGAAGATTTTTGTCTCCTCCTCGCCTTGTTTCTCCTCTCGTGATCCCTTTTTGTTACTCCCTTCTGGTCTTGGTGATCGACGATCACGAACACCAGATTCGTGGAAAGAATTCGAATACGAGTCTCGAACAATATCTTGCGAAATATATGCACGCGTCTGAAATACGACGTTCGGTCTAATTTACCGAGATCCTGTATACACGATCGTTTGAGAGAATTCTTTGTAGTTAACTGTTTTCCGTGGATTTAACCGCTCAACGGATATTTTTTTTTCTTTTTTCTTTTTGACAGAATACGAATGGAATTCAGCATTTCGTCTTCGTTCGAGTTCATGCGATTTAATTTTTTTAATCCTTTCTAAGAAAGGTATTTTTAGAAAGGTACGAGAGAGGTATACGACTCTCCGTAGGAGAGTAACGTCTGTCTCAGGTAATTTGCATGTCTCTCGAAATAGGCATGGCGGGAAGGAACCGTGGCGGCGTGGTGTTCGTGGAGCGAAACACGAACGAAAGGAATAAACGCACGGAACACATGGGACAGGTATACCGCGACGGTGATTGCTCCCAGCCTGCTGTCCCTTATCGCGAACCTTCCCTTCTGCTCGATAGTTAAATTGGTTATTAAATCGTGCATTAAGTCTATAAAACGGGTAACCACCGGTTGTAATTTCTTATATAATGAATCCGCGAAAGGCAAAGTGTCGTAAAGTAATCCCGGCCGTAATTGGAAGCTAAGTCCCCGAGATTCAGGAGATAAGTGTTCGGCAAAGTAGGCTAGAAAGATAAAACTTTAATCAGTTAGTGGGGCGGCGGGGCGAAAAGTCCTCTTTTCCCCTTGGAAATTACGAGTGTTCTTCCCCGTTTCAAAACACTTTCCTAAAAACTCGAGCGTATTATCTCGAGCCAACGTCTCCCTTCGAAATTATCTCTCGAACGCTCGCGTTTTCACGCGAGAAGCGAAGAATTATTATCCCAGACAAGGTATCTCGCTATTCCGCTTCAGGATTCTCCAAATTCTATCGACGAATCGAACAGCATTCCACTCGTAGGGGAATATCGATCGCGCGCGAAACGCCGTAGAAACGATCGGTGGTTCGCATTCCCTTCGGGCCCGAGCCCGAAATCCCCGGTCGTTGCCGCGAAATCGATTCATCTCGAGACACTCGAAAAGCGCGGCGGGATCGCTTTCAGCCCCGCAAAAAAAAAGGTGTCTGTAAACAGCTGCAGCTGATGATGAGAAGCCTCCAACACTCCCCTGAAACCTTACCGGCCGATCCGTGCCGGATAATTCTCCGACCGCCTTCGGTGAAATTCATCAAAAAAGAAAAGAGAAGGACCAAAAAGACCATGGACCGTAGGTGTCGATATAGTATTCGTACGCCACGATCCATCCTTGATCCATTTATGCCACGAATCGAACGCGAGATTGGCTCGGTTAACGTCGAGGATGCATTCGATTCATCCTCTAATCGCTCGTTTCCGATCATCGTCGGCCGTCCTTTCAAAAAGGGGGAAAAAAAAATCCCAGACGAGAACTCTAGCCCGCCCATCCCACCCTTTCCCCCCTCTCCTCGATACTTGTTGGCAAATTGTATCGAGCCTCCTCTCGATCCATCGGGGGATGCATCATCGCGACGATGCAGACGAGGGCCACGCACGTGCCCTGTGTAACCCAAGCGAACAATGCAAACAATCGATGCACCGTTCGCGATTCATCCGCATTCAAACCGTCCCGTTCTGGTTCCTGAATTATCGTTCCCCGATGATCGATCGAAGCCAACGATTCTCCTCTGATGCGGGGACATGATGCAACCGTTTTTGGCTGTGCCTCTGGAGCTTCCCTCTCTGATCACATTTCTCGCCCCTCCTCTCCTCTCTCAGCAACAGGCCAAAATTCGCCTGTGGATACACAAGGGGAAGAGCGGACAATTGCGGAGCGAAGGGCCAACAACAACGATCTCGAGAAATTGTACGGGAATCCATCGCCGTATTCGTATACGCGGAGGTTGAGTCGCCGAAAAATAATTATTCCCGTGCGGAGGAACGAAGATCGTAGTCGCGGTTGGCCCGTGATGAAACTCGACGCGTGTCAGAAACAGATTGCAAACATCTTCGTCGTGTCTCCTTTCTCTCTCTCTCTCTGTAGGAATTTTTACAATCGCCATTCGTCACTCGAATGTAACATTTTTATGCGTTTTTTTTCACGGGTTTACAAAAGACGCGAAGAGGTTCTCGACCTTATATTGGCGCCAATTGAAAAAAATCTCAACGTTATGGTCGTCGTGTTGCCTCGATGCGGTAATTGCTTGCGGTAATTGCTTATGCAACGAGGATTTATCGCGTCGAACGTACTTGACTCCAATTACGAGCGAGACGAGTTAGCGTATAAGTTGCGTTTCAATTGAAAGTAGCAAGATTCTCTATGGTTCCGAGGATATCTGACGGGTCAACCAACTCGCGACTTACCATTATTGTGCGTCAAGTCAAGATATTTCGATAACATTCGAGCGGGAAACGAGGATAAAACCTCGAGAAAGTTTTGGGACGCAATTTTAATAAGCAATTAAATTTCTCCGTGTTAAATCGGGTTTAAATATTTCAATAGTTTCAATGAAACTCGTATTCGAGACTCGTGTATCCAACATTAATTTCCAATTAAATTTTACTTCCAGTAGAGATAAACGAATAAGGAAAATAAGGATAGCACGATGCAATCGGATAATAGAACGTTCGATTATTTAAAACGTTCGGGTGAATGGAATTTATATATATATATAAATTCGAATCGTTTGAATTATTCACGAATAAATACTGTAAAAGATCGTATCGAGCCGAGAGATTCTTCGTTTCTAAAGAAACGAAGTACGTGGTCAAACTTCGGTCGCGTGACTCTTTTTTTTTTCCCCTCCCAGACCGATGTCTGGGTTGTCGGAGTGAGGGGAGCGTGAGGGGTTTCTGTCATCGAGAGGGGTGAAAAAAAAAAACAGGTTCATCGTGAGCTCACTCACCGGTACGATATCCAGCGTTGCTCAGGTAAGCGGCGAACGAGTGCGGCTCGTGATCTCGTTGCCACTGGGGGCTGCTGCAGTTGTCGTTGTTCGTAAAGACCTCGTGATTGTGAACGTAACGGCCGGTCAGCAACGAGCTCCTGCTTGGACAACACATAGGAGTGGTCACGTATGCGTGTCTTAGCTCGGCCCCCTCGTCCCTTATTCGCCTTAGGGTCCGTGGCATGAAGTTCAGCGAACCTGAGGGATTGGACCAACCGCAACACACGATCAGAGGAGAAGCTTCGAAAAAAGAACTGTGTTCGAGGCGGAAGGATCGAGAGATAGATAGGGAGGAGGATATCTTTCCTCGAGGTAGAGAGGAGGCTCGTGTTTTCGAGAATTTTTTCTTTTTTTTATTTTCAATTTCGCCTCTCGGTATATATATCTTTTATCGATTCTTTTAATTAGATCGTATCTCTCGATCGTTCGCGATGATTTAGAATCTTCGTGATACGGAATTATTAGGTATGCTCGAAATGAAAGATAATAATTAAAAACGATAAATGAAACGTTTATTCCTGATAACTGATATATATATATATATCTACTTGATTCAACGCGCAACCTAATAAATTCGTCCTTAGGTTAATTAAAAAATGATCTCTAAACTTTGAATTGAGAAAAATTGTTCGTAATCCGGAAGATCTGTTTTAAGAAAAGGAAACTAAAAAACGAGAGTGTGCGATAGAGGAAAGAAAGAAAGAGGATAGCGATAAGAAAATAAGAATGTGACCAACCGAGTTCGACATCCTGATCGTCCGTCAGAATCAGCACTATATTCGGCTTTCTTTCCCTGGGTTGCTGGTACGGGAGATAGGGTGAGTTCAACTGAGAATTGTAATTGTTGTTCCCATTGTTGTTGTTGTAATTAGACTTGTGAAGGGAGCCACGACGCTGACCACCGTAAACGTCGTCGACAGGGGCGTCAGCGTCCGTCCGCCTGGCATTGACACCCAACAATATCACCGCCAAAAACTGCAGTAACTTCCTCATGGTGGTTGGTCGTCGGTTGCACGCTCTTCCTCTCAATCCAGTGTCATATCATGGCGGTCTGTTGCTGTAACAAGCGGCGGGGCGTGTCTTACGTTAATGAACAGTTTTGCCTGTGACGTTGATTGGATGGAAAGTCGATAAGTCTTTTGTGCCCAACTCTAAGCCTTCCGCCATGGTGCACGACCACGACGAACCCTTTCATTCTTCCCTTGTCAATTAATATACTTTCCATTAAGTAACATGGACGTATAACAGGATCTCTTACCCGAGAAGTTTACAACTTCTCCTACGAGACCCAACTATCTATTCGAGCGCTTCTTCCTTTAAAATTAATTGTCCGCTCAGAACCACCCCATCACCCATTCCGTATATATATACCGCGCACGAGTATTATTAAAGGACGCGTAAAAGCCAGGGAAACGATTCTCCCATAGCCTCGAGCGGATCCATCGATTCCTATCGAATTTTAAATTCCTCCTCGAACGAACATGTTCGAACGCTCTCTGGTAATCTGGCGATCTGGTGAAAGGGCTCTCGAGGAACGAAGGCGCGACGAAAAACTCGGTGAAACGAGAATTAAGTCCGCCAGATAATCGCGCCACCCAGCAAGATCGCACGATCCCCTCCCCTTCGGGCTGGAATTCTTTCGGCCACCATCGAAATTTGGATTAATTAATTAATCGCGTAATAATTCAACGAAGCTCTGGTATATTCCGAAACAATTGCAACGAACCAAATCGATCGATCTCTCCCTCCCCTTCTCTCTTCCCTTGATGATGAAACACTGTTTCTTCTGCCGTACGTAACCGTCTCTATCGAATACTGAGAACGGAATGGACGTGATCCCCGTAACTAAAGAGCGGAGGAAGGCGAGCGGGTATAGAACGGGGCAAGTTCTCTGTTGCCACGAGCTCAGGAGCCGTGAAAGATGAAAGACGGTAAAAAAGAATGGACGCGACCTAACCGGGCGGCGTGCACGGCGCAGCCATAATCGGATAGTTGGGGTTTTATGGGCAACCCCTCGCATGCGTCGCCGCATTCTATGTACCAGACATCTCGCCAACGATCGGACATCTCGTAAATAGTCGTTAGCACCTGAATTATCCCGGTTGAGTCCTCGATGCAAAATGCTCGAAAATCGTCTCAGCCTCTTCTAATATTCTCTTCTCTTCCCTTCTCTCGACGACCAGCTAGAGTTTCGCTGGTTGGCCTCTTGCATCACTCGAGCAAGTGAGCAACGTGTATCTAATCCACGATGATAGATGTTATCGGGCGAACGCGAACGGCGTGGATGTTGAATTATCTCGTGGAAACATTGAACACCTGTGGTCGATAATAATTTCGTAATGGACAGTTCTTCCCTCGATATTTTATATATATATATATATATATATATATATGTATATACATCGTTGTCTGTGTCCAAGCCTTTTTAATATATCGAGTCACGAGTCGAGTTTTCTCCTCGAATATAATGCATCGACTTATGTACGAGCGGTGTACACAAGGTATATCCTGAGATCCGCTTTAAAAGTGGCCGCGATTCCGATCGAGGAAGAAGGGGGAGGATGGGGAAGGGCGACGTTTTAGGGCAGGAAGTGGAATATGTGGATGCGGATAACTGAACGCTCGAGGAAATTTACGATCCTGCTCGAACGGGTTCCCACGAATCCCCCTCCCGTAAGAAACGTCGAGGAGAGAGAGACTTTTTCGCGTGGTATTCGAGTCGCGATCATACCCTCTCTCGACCTATTTCCGGGAAAATACTGCCTTTTATTAAATTTCTCGATACGTGGCGGCGCCACGTTGCCACCACGCGGCTCGAATAACAGAAAGATCCCCCTCCCCTTCTTTCCTCCACGTTGATACCATGTACAACGAGAAACTTTCGCAATTGTCGCGAATCCCCTCCCCGATATTTCAACCTTTGATCCGCCAAAGATATTAACGCGATATTTCAAGCTAATATCTATAATTCAGGCCGGGGAACGGGTAACGTTGGACGCGAAGCGCGCATAGATCAGAGAAAGTAAGATTTCATCTTTATGCAGGTATCCGGCCGAGCAGTATCTCACGGCGAGCAACAGCTCTAAGCGCGAGGGTAACGATAAAATAGAGAGAAGGCCGCGAAAGCTTCCTAGATATAAATTTTACGCTTTCCATTCGCGTTTCTGTTGCATTTAAAAGAAAAAAAAAAGAAGAAGAGGAATTCCTCGGATGTAAACGCGCGCGACACGAGAAAGCAACAAGCTTACATTATTGGATAACTAATTAGCGAACAACAGTTCCTCTCCTGTTACAACGAAGGGAGACAGGGACGATGTCTCAATTCCCGGATTAATTACGGTTAATTGATAATTCTTCCGGTTGGATCTAGGCGGAATGAGAAAAGTAAGGAAGAATGTCTTCCAAGGAATAATTTCTCCTCCAAAAAAACCGATCTTCTTACAATTTATCACCTGGTAATTGGCCGGTAGATAGATTAATTTGCGAAAGTTGAAGGAAGACTGGCGCCAGTGCATGCCGAGATCCATTGTCCAGGGACCGATTTGCACCACGCTTTTCTTCCCCTTTGAGACTCCATCGACTCCATCTACGAAACGTGTTGTTCCGTCGTTCTCCGTTCCGGCAAAACACTGCGGGAGAAGTGCACTGAACTCCATATATTCTCGCGTAACCAGAGCCCTCGTTCGAGAGCTCCGAGGCTAAGAATAGTAAAACAATAATCCCTCCATTTGTTTCGCAACCGCAGCAGCAATTGAGTAACTGGATCGGCGCGCACGTAGACAGGCGTCGTGCAGTCGCAAAACCAGGAAGCTTTTCTGGCCAGGTAACGCGCTCTCCTATCCGTCCTTCCCGCCAACCACGGGAAACCGCGGTATCGATCGGAATCAATTAGCGTCATCCGATCCCCCTTTCGGCGACGTTTCGTCACTTAAACCAGACTCGATCGTAAATAACGCGCCACGTTCCCGCGCTGTGAAGTGATTCCGACGAATCGAGAATACTTGGATGTCGTCTCGTTTCGCATTCTATTTGCGTCTCGTGTACGCGCACACGTACAGGATTTATGGGACACCGATGCCGCATCGATGCTTTTTCCGACATTGGTGTGGAAGGATTAAAATTAAATCGGTTATTTTATAATTTTTCCTTTTTTTTTTCATTTCTTCGCCGGTATAAAAACGTAAGAAAAATTCGTTCCTTTTTTTGAGTATTAATAACTTTGTCTATAGCAAGGTTAGTAAAGGAACTCTTTCTTCGGTCACGTTCGATCAACAGGTTGTAAATCTGTTTCTCATTGGTAATTATTCAGTAGTATTTCACTATTAATGAACGTTCCCGAATGGATACCCACGATCCGATATTTTTCTTGAAGAAATACGGAATTCTTCCAAGAATCGCGATCGAATGAAAGATGGAGATAATAACCGGTTAAAATAATTTTAAGAGTTGAAGATTAAAGCTTTAATCCTTTCGTCTTAAAATATACAATACGAAATTTCGGCTATTTTGAGGATGAAAAATTTATTTAAAGAGCGTCTAAAAAAAAAAAAATAATAATAAAGAATCTGATTATAACATACTGGCTGATAATAAAAAGGGAACAAAAGTCTTCTCGTGCAATTCTTTGAAAAATTTCATTTCCACGATTACGCAATCGTACACGTTCGCGATCTTCCTTTCAACGGGATCGTTTCTCTCGCGCGCTGTAATTTACGTACGAGAGGTGGCGTGGGTGGGCGGAGGCTATCGACACATGTACGCGTTGCACACGGAGGAGGGGAGGTCGCAGGTAAAACGGATGTTACGTATTCGTAGCTCGCGTGTTAAACCTGCGACGCGGCACACGTTCCTCGAGTGTAGGTCGACGAATCCCCCCTGCTCTGTCTCTCTGTAGGTCGCGGCACACCACTTCTTCCGAAAGGGCCCGGGTGAATATTCATTCGCGCGGTGGTTCCCGCGTGGGAAGCGGGATTTACGGCCAACTAAACGATCGTGCCGTTGATCACGATAACGATCACCCCGGCCAGAGGTGAGGTATCTCTGTACACGTAGACGCACACCAGCTTGGCCGGGATGCGAGCGAAAATCACGTATCTGCCGGCGTACGTGGCGGTCTGCCATTCGAGGGGGGGAAAGGGACGCTGAAAGCGACCTCGTGCTCGTTGAATGAACGAAACCGGTGCTGGCCGATCAACAGCGATCGGAGAAATTGTGTTATCTTACGCGAGAGCTATCACAAGATTTTCCTCCTCCTCCTTCTCCTCCTCCGTTGTTTTTTTAAACGAGATACGAGAAATAAGATTTTGGGAAGGGGAGGGATGAAAGTCGAAGGAAAGTCGAAGGGTTAATTGAAAATCCGTCCGTGAATAGGCTCCGAGCGTGGAACGAAACGAAACCGTGGATGATGGGGATCGAAAACGGTGAAACGAGAATTTCTTTTTTTTTTTTTTTTGCGTTCAGAGTAATGGAGGAAGTGAGGAGGATCGAGACGAGGTGGAAGTGGAAATGCATAAAGAGTCAATTTCGACCGATGATCGGGACCGTGGATGAACGTTTGTAGATACAATATCGAGGTGTTGCACGTACGTACACGTGTTTGATACGTGCGCGATAATCGCGTCTGTTCACGGGCTTGTTATTTGCCTGACGAGCCGCGGCCAATTGCAAACCGCAGATGGTCTAATCCGCGTCTCGACGTTACGAGGGACGCCGTCCTTCTTCCAGCCTATCATCAGACCCGATGTCGATTGGGATCCTCCGACGACGACGACGGAGAAATGGCTTGTCTCGTCTATGTGTCAGAAGGGGAATCGTAATAACAGCGACTCGAACGATATTCAACGCGAAATAGGGAGAGAGATCGATTCCATCCTTCGTCCGAATTCTATCATTCTCAAACTTCAAGCTCAATGCGAATCGTCTCAAATCTTTCCTCCCTCCATTAGCGTTAAAATCGTTTATGAATCGTCTTGCTAAAAATGTAATTTTTTTAAAAAGAGAAAATTTTTTTTCTCGACAAAGGGAGAACAAAGTCTAGATAGGATGGAGCGTAAATCCTGATCGAGGTACCGTGCTCGATATGCGATCTTTGACGTCATTTCCTGGATAGAACAGTAGTAGTATCAGTATTAGTAGTAGTAGTAGAAACGAACGCGGACTGAATTCAGCGCAATCAGATAATGTGTCAGCGGCGTGCAGTCGCGCGTTTCGACTTTACGCAACACAGTGTCGATGTCCATCGACCCTGGGATCGGACGGTCGGTCGCATCTGCGCGTTCTCCGCCCGCGAAACTTCGAGCCCGGGCAAGATCACCACCAGACGACCCCCTCGTCGAGTCCGTGGATCGATCGATATATTTTTTTTAACGGGTACCCCTCGATCACGTACGTATCTGAAAGAATCGAAGGAATTAACCATTATCCTTCTCTCGTGTCCAACATCTTGCTCAACGGGATGTACGCTATTCCATTGAATTCCAATTTCTGTCCAATCTTTTTCCACTCGCAATAGTAGAAATACTGGTTTTCTACGTTTGAATACCTATCTGTTTCTGCGAGTGTATCAAACTCACGCGTAGCTGGCTCGTATTCGAGGTATTTTGCGTTGCGAAACTGGAAACGATGCAAGTTGTAAGGAAAACTGAAATCGACAGGAAGAGGAATCGACGGGAGGAGGAGAACACGTTTTACGGGAGGAGGAGGAGGAGGAGGAATATACACGTCCGAGATAGAATTGATAGATACAGCTCCCTCGGCGCTTAGAATGATTCCTTGGATCGTAAAACATTTTTATTCTTCGATGAAGGTAGTTAAAGATGACGTTAACACCGTCCTCGTTTTTTAATTCAATAATAAGCTGTCTTCTGTTCTCCTGGCGAGGATACCAACCACCTATGCTATGCTATGCTACGGACGCCTTCCCTATTTTTTCGTGAAAGAGAATTCAAATGTGTGTCACAAACACTTCGCAGTTTTTACACTTCTGGTGGATATGTTCTTCTGGTCGCCACATGTTCTTACGCTGCCAGCTAATTTTCGTGCGTGTTTCACGGAGGGAGGAAAAGATGAATCTCGTCGTAAAAAGTTAGGTAACAAGTTGGAAAATTAAAACAGGCTGTTTCTTCTATCGGATCGTAGTGCTCGGCAACATTTGTTCGATACGTCGCCTCGAATGAAATTACTATCATTTATACACGTCCACTCGTACCTGCGAATTATCATCGAAGCGGTTTAATAATCCAAAGAAACTTTATACGTCACGAAAGTCTCTCTCTTTCTCTCTCTCTCTCTCTACGAGAAAATTATAGTGCCACTTTTTAACGTTACACTGTCAACTATATTTTTACAACTACTCGATAACACACTTTTAACGTTAGAATCATCTTTTCCTCGTTTATATCCTTACTATCGCACACCAACCATAAATTCAAAGTGACGGCCATCACGTAAAGGCTTACATCCGCGAGAATTCTAGATACCAGCAACAGTCGTTCGACGAATTCGAACAGAGCGGAAACTTCCTGTCCCACATCTACGCGGCACGCACTGCACGCAGTTGTGATGGCCGTTTCCTGCATCCGCTTGGAAATCACGCGGATTCCTCGACTAATTAATTAAATTGTCTCATGCGAAATATAGAGAGAGAAAGGGAGAGAGAAAGAGGGATTCCTCGCTCTCTAGTTAAAGACTCGTTTATTTTTCGAAAAATCGCATTCAAATTCCGCGTCTCGTCCCTCGTAATTGTTTATTGCACGTTTTGTTTCGCGACGCTAGCTGGCTAGGCAACGATTATTCATCATTCGCCATGCGATGCACTCAGATCTTCGATCGTTTGCATTTATTAATATAATGATGGTGTTGGAACCGAGGGGAGGAGAGAGAAAGAGGGATGAATGGTTTTGATCGTGACTCGATGATCGTAATTTTATATCGGTTCCAAGAATTGATAGTTAGTAACGGTTTAGATCGTCTGGTTCGACGATCTTGAGCTATTTCTCAAAGGAAAGGAAAATTATAAGATATTAAGGTGACGAGGATTTTTTTGTAATTTTTTTTTTCTCAAATAAATTTCACGCTGTCAAAGTTGAAAAATACAGCGTGATTCGTTTGTACGTACATTTGCATTCGTTCACGTGTATCCAATTTATTTGCATACTCGATTTTGATCGTACGTCAAGCAACATTAATGTTCTACGTACGATTAAAAGAGTGATTATTATTTTTATTATATCGATTAGCAAAACGTACGTATAAAAATGTCGAGATTTATTTATTATTATATAAGTAAAATAAATTCGAATCGTGTAGCGTCGTATCTTATTATCTTATATATTTATTCGAAGCAGGGTAATAACGTTCGAATAAATAGAATTCTACTTTTAAAACGAACTTTCCAAAAGTGTTTTATATATATATATATATATAATAACGATTTCGTGTATATGTATGGGTCGAAAGAAGCGATGTGTACAGGCAGCGATGTCGAAAAAATAAATGGAGGGTGAACCGATAGGATGGGGGTGTTTGGGGAGCGTGAAAATGAGAAACAAGGAAGGTTTCTCGACGCCACCTCCAGTACCAGGCCAGTTATTGTTCTCGGGACGAAGAGGGCAGAGATTTCGAGGGAAAGATCTCTCCGGAGGGGGCATACACCCGCGGTCTCTCGAGCGCGACGAGAGATCGAGATGGTATCGCGAGAGCTACGCGAAGCACGAAGGACGCGAAGCGGAGTTTGAATGAAAGCTGCTCCGGAGCTGCTCGCGAAGGGAGCCGAGATAAAAAAAAACCGGCGGCAGCTTTCTACCGGCTAAACGTCGTGGCAAGATAAATCAGAAATTTCTTTCTTTTTTTTTTTTTCGGTGATGGAAGGAAACGGGCGAAAACGGGGAGGGATCCGTCGAGAGTATCCGTCAACTTTATCGCCGACTGTAATTTCCTGGAGTGCTCGTTCTCCATTCAACCGCCACTCCCTTCTTCTACCTTATTTACGCGAAAAAGAAAGAACTTAAGAAATTTTTCTTCCAATCTCTTTTTCTCTCTCTCTCTTTTTTTTTTAATTCTCGAATTTCTGTTCTGCTGTTAAGTTTCGTCGACGATCCAAGTTCCAAAGAAAAATTATCGGAGCGTTCGTTCGATCGCTCGAGGCGGTTGAGGGGGACATATTGGAGGTCTCATTCGGCGGAAGAAAGGAGAATGCGAAGAAAGGAGGGGGGAAAAAATAAAAGTGAAAAGGTCGCGGTTCGATGCAGTGGATAACGCACAATTAGCGACATGTAATTAACGAGGAGAGAAAAGGGGTGGTGGAAGTGTCGGCGGGGCTGCTTACTCGCATGCGTGCACGTAGTGGCACAAGGGGTGAAGCTCACCGGGGGTGAAACAGTGAATGACAAAGTTGACAGACGGCCGGAGCCAAGGCAGACGAGCCTTCCACCACAAGGGTGGAAGAAGGGGGCGAGATTCCTTGGAGAGGACGAGGACCGAGGCGGGCCGGGGAGAATGCTAGACTGCTTGGCGGCTGCTTTATCAACCCACGCATTCGAATTGCTGCGTTTTAACTTCTAACATCGCGGACAGAGTTTCGCTCTCCTATCTCCTTGCTCGCAAGAAAAATTCCTACGCGATAATGAATTTTCCTTTCCTTCTCCCAACTTCGAAGCTGAAGGAACTGTATACGGAGAAAAATTTTTTAATTTCAATTAAATCGAAGCGATAATTTTAACTTGGAAATTACAATTGATTGAAATTGTTATAACAAGGCGATGGAGAAGAAAGCGAGACAATCGTTTAGAAAGATAAGACGTTATCGATTGTTTCAGTTCCGAACACCGTGATTCGAAAGATATAAGATTGTAGATTGTACGGAGGAAGGCAGCGCGTGTGGCATAACAACGCGATAAATTTCTGAAATTTTTGTTGTCCCGTAATCGCAACATCGACGTATATATCCCCCGTGTTTTTTATTTTTCTCTCCCTCCCCTCTTCCTCGATACATTATCCAATATGGCATGATAACGTGCAGCGCACGTGCCTGTCACCGAGATAAATATTTCTCGCCACCGTGTCTCGCTTCTCCCCCCTACGATCTTCCCCTCACCTTCGTTCTTCCCTAATTAACATGCCGTGAAACAGCCATTTTTTTATCAACATTTTTTCCGCCAATCAATCCGCCCCGTTTAATTTCTATATACCTATGCGTGTCGTGAAGGTCTGCTCGCGTTCACCGAGCACCGAACAAGTGACTGACTGAACGTTACACTCGAGCGAAGAAAAAAAAAAGAAAAAAAAAGAAGAAAGAAAGAAAAGAGAAGAAAAAAAGGGTTGCACCCTCGGCGGTGCGCGTTGGCTGGCGAAGAAACGACGCGGAATAATTTAATAATTCGATCATTAATTGGAAATTTCTTCTCTTTCTTTCTGAACGAAGAAACGAGAGATTCGAATACCACCTCGCCTGGGAATAATTGAAAGATCGTCTGCGAACACGACGACGAGTTTGACTTTAATTGCTAATACCGTCGTCGTCTTCTCCTCCGGTCGGCCGTCAGACTATTATGCTATTATTAACGATGCAGTCAGGCGCCAGTCACACGTATCGAGGAAACTTACCTTAGAACCTCATCCGAGGTGGCGAGGTAGTTATTTTATTTTCGTCGCTTCGTGTCCCGTTTCTCTCCTCGAACGAGCAACAAACGCGCTGCCAAACGCGTTTACAACTTACGCAACCCGTCGTTTCTCTTCAACTCGTGCCGAAAAGAAAAAAGCTCGACCGCACCAACGGATGCAATCGGAGAGATTGCACAATCGGCACCTGGCCCTGCTCTACCCTGCTCTGCTCCCTGTTGCAACCGGCTCATCCTTGAACCGAGGTGGATTAATAGCTCGATTCTCTCTCGAGATCGTGGCAGGCTGTTGGCATCGAACGAAAAGGGTTAAAAAAAGAGAGAGGGAGAGAGGGAGAAAAGAGTATCGATGGATAAGAAAATGCGACTTATCTCGCGTTAATTCGATGCATCGATATTTCCTCAGTCGTGGACTTCATCTTCTTCGAAGGTGCACTTTAGTTAATGCAGTGGTCTGCGGTCGCAATCTCTCACGCCACATACGGGGACACATAAAACATGGAATATGGGATCCCCATATCGGGAAGAGAAACGTTTAACGTTTTCGCTCGTGATAGAGAGAAATAGGCGGATATAATAGTCTCGACTCAACTTCGAGTAATATTTCCAAGACCGGTCGATTTTTATTTTTCTTTTTTTTTTTTCTTCTCCCAGAAAATCAGACAGATTATGATATCGGTAATTATTAGAGGAAATTGAGACACTTGGAAATTCCTCCAGCGAATGATTGGCGAATTCTCGGTTGGATATCTCCACACGTAAATTACGTTTCGTGAATCGGCAAGTTGTCGCCATCGAGATATCCGGTATTAAATAATTCATATCGAAATCCGGGAGATTGATAAGCGGCAACAAACATTTCCGACCGAGTAATGATTTTAAATGATTTAACGATAAGTGAGGGAGTTTCGAACGAGCACTCAACACGAGTTTTCACAAATCGGAGAAAAAAAATATAAAAAAAATTCGTATAATAACAGGTTGCACGGTCAATCATAATATTTAGCCGGTTTCCAGTTTGGATCTGGTCCAAGCCAATTAAATTCATTAACTTGAAATTACATGCTCGAGATACGGCGAATAAGTCTACGTTTTTGCGTAGTTGCGCGACATTTTTCTTTTAAACAACCATCCAGTGACTAATTACGATCCGTGTTCCGACACGCTCGTTTTCTTATCATCGTTGAAACGTAAGTTAATCTGTCATAAGTCGAGGATTCCTTTCGTCGATATTCAGAAGCGAGTAATAAATGAGATCGCTTTTCGATCTCGTGTCGTCTCTCGTAATTATGATAGATTACAATTAAGACGAGATGTATCGAATCTCGATAAGATCATAATTTTGTTCCAATGGTTAATGGTTTCGTCGTAATAATTCGGAAAATTCGAAAAGTCAAACGTTTATCGAAAGTTATTTTTCAATTCTATTCGTTCTTTCAAAATTGTTCTTACGAACGAAAAGTAATGTTGATGAACTTTCTTTTTCCTTCTCGTAAAAATATATTAAACTCTTGTGCAATATCTGTGTACGTCGAGTTTTTGTTTATTGAAATATTTCGAAAATTTCTATTGGAATCCTCCCCGCTCGATTATTCTTCCATAGATCTTTAATCCTCGGATTAAAATATCCGACGACACTTGCCAAATATATCATAAATTGCGCAAAATAAATTTAAAAATACCTCATGCATAATCAAAAGGAGAGAGGGTCCCTTTGATCCAGAGAATCTAGCTTGGAATCTCTGCTTATCGGTTGCTTTCACATTTTCGGCCACATCGATTAACGATTTTACCATTCCGAATGAATAATTGGCCGTTTTAACAAAAACCAAATCTCATCAATATTAATAAGCGGTCCCTTTTTCTCCTTTCAACAAATCCTCGACACTCGACGAATATTAAGAATCGTCTCGATGGGATTCGAGGAGGTAGAAACAGATTTCAGGATTCTCGATTTTCGTCCGCCAAATCCACACTTATTAATTTCCATTTAGAAATTTCCATAGGGATTCCACCGGATTAAGCTCGTTGTTGCAAAGAAAAGAGAAGAATGGCAAAAGGGAAAACAGGTGTTCCGTTCCCAGACTGTATTTCAACGTCACCTCAGAAAGCGGAGCTTCAAGATACGGTGGAAACGATAAGATGGGAATAAGTGAGACGCGTCGTGAAGAGTCGTCGTATCCAGGAGAAGTTTCGATAAAGAAGCTGAAGGGGTGCGGCTCGATTTCGAAGTTGAACGTCGAAGCGGTGGCGTTAAGTCGCCGTAAAACCTGTGCAGACTGTTGTTTCTTCCGTAGGAAGAGAACAAAGAGAAGACAGGGAACCGAGAGGCGTTCGTCGGTTCATCGAAGATCGCACTGTTGTCTTATTTTCCGTGTATCGTCGTCGCCGCGATAGGCTCTCGGCGGCTAATGCCTCTAAATCTTTCCACCGTGAAATTACTTTGCGGTGGCTCTGTCATTATCCCTTCGAGACCCCTTCTATGGAGTGGCACACACGGTGAAACTGTTCGAGCACAACTTTCCTCGTGCGATATTAATCGATGTTCATACTTGTTAAACGGTAATAACGTTCATGGTGGACGATGCAAAATCGAACTGGCGTAATAGCGCGTAATTATTCCGGACCGGAGAGAGTTCTCTCCGCACGAGAATCGTCGATGAAATCGCATTTCCGTGTAATTAATGCTGAAATTGGCTCTCGCCGCGAAACGAATCTCGCTCCTCGCGTTACAACATTCTTGGCATTGATCGAATATTCCGGTCCGGATGCTTTATTACGCTTTATTACGGAGTTAAAACTCGGTGTCGCGCAAAACCGATCTAAAATTCTAAGCTCTCGAGAATTTGGACTCGTTTTTTCGAGACGCGAAAATAAATCTTTTGGAATTTGGTTCGATTCGTAGACGAGCTCATAACTATTATTCCGAATTTCGTTGATTCAAGAATTACACGGTTTACACGCGTGTGAACGTGACCGAAAAATCAAACGCGAAAAGAGAAAGAAAAGAAAGGTTCTCTACAAATACACACACATGCACATATACACACGCGCGCGCACAAACACACACGATTTCCTGATGGCGTCAAATATTTGCCGATACTCGATCGTCTCCCTATACTTTGCACCGATGTCGGCTAAAGCAAATCCCTCCCTCGACCAATCCAAAGGATCGTGACTCGAGAGAGCGTCAAGCTTGCAGAAAGCTCACAACCGGGTATCCCAGTTTTGCTTTCTCAAGGAAACGAGTTGACTGAGAGTTCGTCAGGAGGTGGGCGGAGAAGGGAAGAAAGGGAAGAAAAGGGAATTCAACCAGAGGCAATTTGTACGACGCGTCTCTACTACTAGCTTAGAACTTTTTTAATGTTTTCTCACTACTCTCCACGCTTTTGTCCCGTATCCGGTGATCTCGTTCTTCCACTCCACACGTGAATTACGCAGCTGTAACCGTGACCCGTATACGACGTATGCCGCGCTCGCGCTCCGACCGCTCTTTCCACTCTCCGAATTTCGTCGCAACTGAATCGAAACAAAAACATTACCGATATTTATATTCCTTCGACCGTGACTTTCGAAAACTATAATATTTACAATTCTATCGACCGCGTGGCCCCGCCCCTCTTTCGCACGGAGGAAAACACGAATCGTCGAACATATCATTCAGATATCTCTCTCTACTCGTGGAACGCGGTCGATTAACACATTGCGTACGTCACTCTCCTCGTTTTCGGAGCCCCCACATTTTTGAGCGCTCTAAAAAAACGTATACCGCGCACTTTTTAACTTGCATTTATAAAGTATTCTTAAATATTACTATATATTTCTTACACATATATTTATTAATTATTTATTAATTATTATTTTTTACGTTTTAATTTATTATTTACTTTAAAAATTGAATAATACTTCGGATTATTATATATTCGATTTTTTATATTATATATCAATAAATAATATTATATTATTGTAATATATATTATATAATTTTATAATATTTTATAATATAAATAATATAAATATATTATAAAATAATATAATATAAATAAATATATATAAATTTATATTATAATATTATTTATAATTATTATTTATAATTTCTCGCGTACTTATAAAATTATTTATAATATAATATTATATATTCTCCTTTGTTCAATAGTATTCGACATAATTATATTTGATTATATATTCGATTTTTTATATTATATATCAATAAATAATATTATATTATTGTAATATATATTATATAATTTTATAATATTTTATAATGTAAATAATATAAATATATTATAAAATAATATAATATAAATAAATATATATAAATTTATATTATAATATTATTTATAATTATTATTTATAATTTCTCGCGTACTTATAAAATTATTTATAATATAATATTATATATTCTCCTTTGTTCAATAGTATTCGACATAATTATATTTGATTTCGCTCCCTTTTCCATTCGATTGAGAATTTCTTCTTGTCTTTTCCCATTGTTATTCCTTCGAGTGTTTTTAATTCCTTGAATCGTCGATCGAGTCGAGATATTAATAAATTACATTATATTAAAACGATATCATTAAAACGAGATATCTCGTAAAGAGACTGCAAAGTTCGGTTTGCTATATAATACGATCGTACGCAATGTGTTAACAGGTTAATGCCTTTTCCAACCACGGTGGAGTGGAGTCGCGTATTTTTCGCGTAAACACTCGCGCAAGACTCGGGCTCTTAAGTCTCTTAAACGGGGAGAATAAGCTACTTATACCGAGCACCCGGATCGGTCACCCGTGAAGATAGAACGTCCACTGTACGAGTTCGGCGGGCTTGCCTGTTATCTCGAATACCTGCAGCGGCGAGGGCGCATTCACGGAAGCCAGAAGGAGAGGCGATCGTACGTAGGTCCGGGCAGAGCGTGGCAACGGCCGACCGGTCTATGAAGACGTACAGGCGCACGTTCTCTCTCTCTCTCTCTTTCTCTCTCTCGGCTGAGCACGAGGGCAGAGGGAATCGAACCGATGAGAAGATGGAGGATCGCGATGAATGGTGCGCGGCTTAATGATATTCACCGCGAACGTACCAAGATTGCGGATGAATGGACGACGACAGAGATCGTCGAAACGTTGGCAAGATCGGTGGCCGCAACGAACTTCGTTATGATAAATATAATAACGATCTCGTTCGAAATTAGGACGAGATGAAACGATAGTTCGTGTAAACGATGGTGTCTTTTCTTTCTCTCTTTCCCTCCTCTTTTCCTCTCTCTTTTCGAGATACTGGAAAAATCTTAGATATAATTGATATAAAATATATATAGAATCTTCGTTTAAAAGTTATATTCTGAGAAATATAGAGAATGTCGAAGGAATTGCTCGAATCGAGGAATTTTATTTTCGAAAAAATTTTCGAAAGAGAAAAGAAAAAGTTTATCTCGCTTATCTCGATCGATTCGTGGCAGCAACGAAACGGAATTAACAGTGGCCAAAGCTAATCTCTCTCCTCGAAACGTCGGTCATCACCAGACAGATGAAGTTGTCGGTAACACCCGTTGGAAGATGGCCAACGTTAACCGGAAGGCTAAAATCTCGTTCGCAGAAGCCCATTAAACGGAACGCCTTTGGATGAAGGGAAGGGAATAATTCAGCCATTCCCATCTATGTCGTCCCGATCTATCGTTTCCAACGCGGCACACGCGGGGGTAGGGCGGATAGAGCGATAAACTATGGAACACCAGTTGAGCTCATCAATCATCGCGGGCGGAAGAGAAGCGGTGTTTCGCGCTCTCTATCATCCGGCGGCGACGAATCGATAACAGGTCCGCGGGATGGAATGGAAACAACGACGTTAGCATTTTCAATTAGCCGACCGCGGAAGCTTCGTGTCAATTAAGACCGGTTTCGGATGCCGATGCCGGGGCGGCGACACGTTGAAATTGAACGCGTCGGAATCAATTACGCGAAATAATTCAACGATTCCCCTCAGGTGTTTGTTGGATACATTCGTCTTGGGCAGTGGTTAAGTTAATCGTAGACCGAGATGACGGAGGAGAGAGAGGAGCTACTCTCTCGATCGCGATCGACCGCGTGGTGGATATCGTTGGTCGGTTTCTCGCATTACTTGGAACCAGAATTGTTCCTACTATGCGTGTAAATTTATTTTCGAGTTATTCTTTGTAATGCAAACGAAGAATTAGTTCGTATTGTTCGAACGATAAAATAATAGGGAAAGTTGTAAAAATTCCCAATTGCTGAAAAAAAAGAATTTTAAAACAAATAAAATTCGTTTCGATTAATTTAATTGGAATTGTGTTGTTAACCGGAAAGATAGATAATTTAGAACGAGATGTTGCAAAAGGTATAGGAAAGATATAAGAAATATCGAATTTTATTCGAATCGAGGCATGAGCACGATGGTCGAATAAATTATTTAAATTGCACTGTTACATTAATAACGAAACCTAAGATATAATCGATCCGTATCTCTCATGCGTAATATTCAGTTCGAAAGCGTAAGCCAACCGAGCGGCAATTTGTACATACCGGTTCTCTAATCTTCCGAGGCGAAACATTCGAGAAAAATTCTCGAGAGAACGGAACGAGGGAATTTATCATCATATTCGAGGAATTCGAGATTCGAGAGCGCCTAAGCCCGATACGATCGCTTGGAAACTTTGCGCGAGAAGAAGCCCGCGTTAAATCGGATTCAACCGATTCGAAAATGAACGGAGGTTTGCTTCCGATCCGGGAGAGAGGGAAACCCGATTTCCCGCGTGTTCTAAGCACTGGTTATCTGGATGTAAATGCAGAGGATTGGCAAGGGCGTTTCTTGCGCGTGGACTTGAAACGGTGCGCTCCGGCCTAATCGAAAAGCTTTTACCTTTGAAGCGACGAGCGGTGCCGCTTTTATCCAACCGGACACGGCGCTCCGCTGATACGCGCGAATTGGAAACGTTTCACGGTGCAATGACCCTATCGTGACCACGTCGGCGTGGCCACGCATTACGAGCAATTCGTCGCTTCTCGCCTGTGTTACGAGTAACACTGTTGCGATCCACGCCAAATGGAATGCTATGACGAGCGGGGCGCGTGGATTGAATTAGGTAATACGTTTCGTGCGCATCGTGTTTGTCGCACGCTGAACTGGAACCGGACAGAGCCTCGTTCGGGATTCTTGGACAAAGATGCTTGGAACGTTTTTTTTTCGAATAAGAGTATAATTTAATTTTAAGAAGAATCGACCGGAGAGAGAAAAAGTTTGAAGATGTAGAGTCGCGTAATCACGATTGTCCGACATTATGAAAGATTTACGTAGATGAATTTGAGTGTTTCCCAAATAATACGTGTCGAAAAATAGATATCCTCGATCGATTGGAATAAGAATTTCACTCGACTCTTTCCAATTGCTCTCAATCTATTCTCTCTCCCGATTTGTACCAATAATGTATAACATAATAACCGTTCCTTTGTTACTCCTCTTTTACAAATTTTGTATCTATTGAAGGATAACAAAGAGAGAGGCTAATAAATAAAGATTGAGCAGATACAGATCGTGGGAAAAACGGTTCATCGAGAGGAGCGAGTGAATGCGAATGGAACGATAGCGTGGAATGCACCCGAGTTTCTTCGCTCGCCGTGCACAGCGGATTTCTTGTTCGTGCAAAGGGAGCTTCGTGACACAGTGGATTCCGTGGATTCGAAGCATTCGAGACATCGTCTCGTAACGTGCGTGTCGGTCTCGCATTCGTGGGAACGTTTCCATCCTCCTGAATTGGAGGATGGAATCGAATTATCACGGTCCTTGATCCCCTTTCGAAGAAACGAGCATAAACAATAGCGAAACTGGCGAACAGCCAATGACCGATCGGACCCGAGATCACGTTATATCATCTCGCCGTGAAATGCACGACGCCGCTCGCGCGTGTATGACAAAACGGAACAGATTTCACGGTTAGAATTCTCGGCGAGGAAAGCAATCTGAAACGCGTGAAACGCGGGAATCGTACAATCGAGCATAAAAAAAAACGGCGCGAAACGCAGAAATCCAATTAAGATTCCTCGCCACCACCCATTGCGACCTGCCTGGTTCGCGGCATTAATCAGCGCGTATCGCTTAACATTTGTCTAATAACCGCGTTCCAGCGTCGCTCGCTCGATTCTAACGCATAAATAAGCTTCGCGGCACATTTTACGACACATGCCGTGCACGACAACCGACTTCTCTCTCTCTCTCTCTCTCTCGGCGTGTGCCACACGGCCGTTCATCTTCTTTCTCTCGTGAGAAAGGAAGATAGAGAAAAAGAGAGAGCCGAAAAAAATGATGGCCGATCGTTCCTGACCGATCTCATACACAGTCATCCATTAAGTCGTTCATATGCCACGATAACGAGAGCAGAAGAGTTCGCTTTACTCCAATTACAGCCGGCTCACTAGCGAGTACGCGCCGCCGCTGCGACGCCTGGTATGGCAAATAATTGCCCTTTATCACTGCCCGGCTCGCTGTGCTGCCCGCGTTCGTAAATCATTTCTACGTCGAACGGTTCGCCAGGCCAATTAGAGATAATACGAGCCATTGTTTCCGCGTTTCGGCCGAGCAGAATGCGTGGGAAAAGCTACTTCGCCGTATTTCGGGATGCATGAAGATTTTAGACGCCGTGTCGGAATGTCGGAATGTCGGGGCGGTTTCGATTCGTCGAGTGTGACGCGTGTTCACCGAATCATCGCCGAGTAATGCATCGAATCCATGACTAACGTCGCGTGTATCCAACTTGCAACTCGAGGCGAGCAAAGGGAGGATCGCGCGTCACGGTCGAAATTCACGGTTGACGTTGATTTACACAAACTACGCTCGTATCATCGTGCGCGATCCCTCGAAAGCCTCGCAAGAAAACACGATGAACCTGTTACAGACAGTTCCGGGACTCCTCCGATTTAATTCCGTCGCTCGTACTCTATTCTTTCCCGAACGATTATCTCGTCATTGGCTCTCGAGCGTGTGAGATATCCTCTCAAATCCCCCTCTTCCCTTCCCTTATTTCCTAATCGCCTGGACGCAATATCCAGATGGACAAATCCGAAGCCCGCGTGACGGAATCGGGTACCACGGCAGTTTCTCAGGGACACGAGCGGGCGGGGATCGGATTCGATATCTCGTACGGCGTTTCGTTTCCTGCCCACCACCGCACAGCCACCAGTGGGGGAGCGGAATAAGCCAATTAGAACTATCGTGGCGGGACAATAAAACCGCGCGGTGAAAGAGTAATAACGGGCGATAAGCGGGCAAGAGAAAGTTAAGTGCGATTTAATGTAGTTGCCCGCGCGGAGGCTTGCCACCGCCATTGTTCCCCTCCCGCGCGGATTCGCCTCACCGGGATTATCGCGCCCTTTATCCCCAACACCCACGCACCCCACCTGTAACGGATCCTGCCCGCTAATTGCCGATCTCCCTTCTTTGGTTATCCCTTTCTTCCTTCGTCAGACGTGCAAGAGAACGTGGAAAGAAAACGGAGGCGACTCTTTCATCGAAAGTGGCGGAGGGAGATATAGCCGTTGCTTCGAGACCCGGGGCGTAAATCAAACGGGGCATTTTATGGGCCGTAACTGGATGGTGGCTGGTGGAAAACTTTCTGCCCGGTGGAATTCATTTTTATGGATCCCGGTTACGATCGCCCGCTCCTATATTGATTCCATTTCGCGCGGGGATGGCCGCGATCGATTGGGCGCGAAGAAATCAGGAAGGAGAAGGAGGAGGTATGAGGGAGATCGGACGTGGATAAATTCGTAATTAAAAAACTTCTGGCTCAGCCTTGACCAACCTCCGCCAAAACCTCTGTTTGCGCGATTTAACGACTCGTCACGACCTCGTCCCACATTCGAATTTCTTGAGGGAAAAACAACGGTAGCTATATCGTTAAAAACGCGCGATTACGTTCTGTGTTTTAAAATATGTATATGCTATAACGAGTTGTTGTCACGAGGCAATTAATAGAAGACATTCGCTAGGAGACACGTTCTTCTCGCGATTGTATTTAAATGGTTTATCGGTTCGGCGCGTGACCTTTGGCGAACAATGCGTGCAACTCCGCGCAAATTGCTACGCAGTATCGTCGACATTACGTTAGTTTCTCGTGACGTGACAAACAAGCTCGTTTTTCCCGTCACCTGGCGATCTCGTTTCGCCCGACTACTTCCTCGCAATCGAGACACACGGGTCCATTCCTATGGACCCGCCCTAATGCGATCGTTGCGGGTGTTTCTCGCCTCTCACCCTTTGCCACACCTACTTTCCTCTTTCCAGTTACCATTCCTTTTCCTCCTTCTTTCTTTCTCCTTCGTGTTACACTCTTGTACGCAAGTCACGTGGGAGTGATTGTACAGGAAGCAACTCTGCCATTCGCCGTCTCGGTGTTACTGGGTTATAACACACACATACACACACTCTCTCTCTCTCTCTCTCTCTCTCGTTGTTGCACTCAGAGGAGAAATCGAAAAAAAGACTTGCATTGGGATTAACAGCTGGGCTGATCGATACGCTCGCTCGTTGTCGCGTCTCCACGATCACTTTTTCTTCGAATCGATTAAAAAAAAAAAAAAAGGGAAAAGAAAATCACCGACACCCGATCGCACGTAGCAAATAACCGAACAAATCACGATCTCTCCCGCTCGACAATGCGATTACATCGAGGCGAGTGCTACGCGAGTCTAATTAACGAGACACGCGAGGACGAGTGAGACGAGGAAGGAGAGGGGGGTGGAATCGCCTTGAGTTCGTGAGCGAGCCTCCTCCTCGATTCCGTATTTGCATCGAGATAAGTTCGATTAAGCGGGACGTATAAATCGTATAGAGCGTGGGTGGCAGCGTCAGCTGACGACCCATTAACAAAACAAGACGACGGCGCGTGGAATCTAAAGTGAAATTACATCGAGTGAAACGATTGGCAATTAGTCGCATACATTATGCACCGGCCCAGCAGGTACGGTGTGCCCTGCTGGGTCGTGGGGATGATCGATCGGCCAGATGAAAACGATCTCGTCGCTCTTTTTCGACCAACGAGATTCCAATTCACCTCCCACCTCTCTCTCGCCTTTCGTATTACGCGCGTATTACCCCGACTCCCGATATGAGGATTAACTATGGTTTTTAGAAAAACTATTTTTTTCAGGCAGCCGGAGGGAGAAGTTGTCGGATTTTTATCTAGATCGATCTAGATTGGCGGCGACGATATATGTATCGCGATCATCCGGCAATCGACTCACGTCGCTTTTAGAAATGGCTCTCCTTTGAAGTCTCTTGAACCAGCGTCGAGATTATGGCCTTCGTTTCGCGTTATTTCGCGTGGCGTAGTTCCCCCAGAATTGCTCGAGTTAATTGATAAGAGCGTTTTATCGCTTTGGAACTACGGTCGCGCGATCGTTTTCATCGGTAACGAGAAATCGATGCAGATTCCGTCGCCGCTGTGGATAATGGAAATTATCTTTGGAAAGGAGACGATTACTACTACTACTACTACTATACACTTCTGTGTGCCGATTTCGCACAAGGCGTGTTATTTATGTCGCAATAAAGTGTATGTGAACGAAGGATTCTTTTGCATTTACGAAAAATGGAAAAGCGTACGTGGTATGCGCGCAAAAAATATTTCACTACGATGAATCATCGTACATACTTTTACTTATGTCCTACTTTCTTTAGAAATGATGATGATGATGAAAATGTAAAATTCGCAAGTATTCGCAGTATTCGAACAACGAAATCGCGTCGATTTTAATTTTTCGATTTTAATTTTCCCTTAAATCCTTCCTCGAGCTCTAAACTCTTAATGGAGTCCTCATCGTATTCGGATACTAGGAGGAATCATATACAAGGAGGTCATAAATTTCCACCGGCCTCGATGAACCACGCGTAATTCTAGAGGATCCGAAAATAGCACGATGCTAATAAATCATTGGACTTGTCCACTATCCTTCTTTCCCTTAATTAGGTGTTGATACGAGCCCGTGAAACCACTGATTTATCACAACTGCATTCCACTGCGTGCATACATGCATGCATGCATTTATACAACGAAATAGGCGTGTCCTCGCCTCTCACCGATCATCCTTTGCCGATCTCTTCCATTCTACGGAGAGGATAAAGAAAAATATCGAAATTCGTCCAACGGTCGTCCCTCAGGGGGACAAAAAATGCATAAAATTATCGGTGCACCGATTATCGAACAGCTCCAAATTCCCTCCCCTCCCTCTTTCCACTCTCTTCGTCCTCCTCTCGACTCCTTCAAAAGCAGTCTCACTCGTCACGTCACGGAATTGGCCCGATTCCTCGTTGACGTTTGTCAACCTCCTCCTCCCTCCTTCCCCTCCGTTATTCCGATAGAACAACCCCGTTCGAAGGAATATTTTTTTCGTCAGAATCGACGAACGCCTGTCGCTCGTTCCACGAAATATTCGACGAGCCCCGAGCGCGTCTACCCGGGGAAGAATCAATCGATCCGCTCGCTCGCCGACCGAAGGAATATTTATCCGGCTGTTGGTTCGCGGCGATTTACGAGCCCTGTACGAGCTACCTTGACGTCCAGAGCCATCAATTTGTCGACCCCTCAAGGTTCAGGCCGAGCGTACACGCCGTCGTACACTCTACTTCGGTACAGCATGGTCTTGGCCGCGACAGACGTTTGGATTAAAGCTTGGTTGCGAGGGGGGAGGGGGGAGGGGGAAGGCGGTTCGTGTAAAAAAGAACGCTGAATCACGATGTTACGGAGGGTGGAAGGGGGGGAGGAAAAAGAAAGACGCGCACTGGCAGCTCGGCTCGGAACACGTAGCCGTGAGTCAGGTAAAGTGATGTGGACTGATGCAAAACTGGTGTAAGCGACATGGCGGGGCCAGCAGAGGGGTCACGCAACGTCTTCAAGTAGCCCGGTTGACGTGAGAATGGCGTGTAATTTTCAAATGAGCCATTGAAAATACGTCTAAGCACGTGATTCAACGTTATGTACGCTATACGTACTCTTTTTCACCGTGAATTATTTTTTTTTTCCCCTCCGCAGCTTGGCCTGGTATGATTGATTTCCAACCGGCGGAACAGGAGGTTTTTTTCCGCCCTTCTACTTCCCCTCCCTCTGATCCCTGAATCTGTCGTAAACTTAGGGAATTCGCGCTTTATTACGTATAACGATCGTGATAGAAATGGAATTAACGGGTTCCGTATGCAAATTAACCGAGGGGTGGGAAAAAGTCGTTTGATATTGGAGCAAAGTGTAAATTAGCGTGCGGTGTGAATGAGCAATGTCTAGTTATGCAAAACAATCGTGATAAAACATGATTGTACAGTCGGTCAAAAAAGTATCTTTGTATCTTACACAAGAAGATTCGTCCAATTTTGATCGAAAACTTGTGTGTATATAGAACAGTTTATTTTTTCGTTGAAGAATATCTCTTTGAATATAATAGAAAATCTTGCTCTATCATTAAAAAATTATATTTTAGAAAAACGATAATATTCTACTATTAAAAAAAATTATTCCATATATGTCTCACTATGATCTGTATACTCCAAACATTTCATATAAAATAGAATGATTGAATGGATGTAAGAATATATAATAAACAAATAAAAGTATAAAAATTTCGAATAATTTTCGATTTCATTTTCTTTCGCTACTAAATACGAAATCACAGATTCTATTCGAACAAAAAGAGAGAACGGTCCAGCAAAAGAACACCGATCCTTAGTTTTTATCGCGACAGATAGTCTTCCCTCGGGAACATTCCCTCTTGCTTCTCGACGATTCCTCCGATCGTTTCATTTTCCCTCCCTTCCCGGATAGGTATCGATAACCGAGTCCATTGATAAATGGACAATCGATGCGTCCGTAACGGACCGCAGGGACAATTTCGGTAGCCGGGCAGCAGTCATAAACAGCTGACCACGTTTCGGCAACATATGGCCGTACAATATTCCCACCAATCTTGCCGGACATCGGTCGTCTCTCTATGATTTTCCTGGCAGCCCCGACCACTCTGCTCGAGCTCGAGCACAATGGCAGCAAAGGGGAAAATTAGCCACCGAGGCTGTTTTGCTGGAAGGAAAACGGGCAGAGGAAGCCGTGGCGCTTTTAAGACCGGACCCTCTTTTGTTGCCTGTAATTATGTTAATTCCTGGCAAACAAGCTTGTATATAATTCTGATGTTTATCGTGGATACCTTGATACGTTGCGTCCGCGTGGATTTATTGTCGGGAAGAGGGGAGATGGATAGATTTTTAGGAGGGTACGATGGATTTATGAGGGATTTCTATTTGAATATGGGAATTCAATTTTGATGTCGCAATAGGGAGTCTTTTGTTCGATGTACGGTTACGATAAAAGAAATTAGGATTTGGATATATAGATCGTATAGATTTTCGATTGAATTTTTTTTTCTTTTTTTACATAGCCAAGAAAAAGGAGCGAATTATATTCCGCGAAAAAACAATAGCGTATCTTTTAATATCTCTATAGTGATTTTAATGCTGTATATCTCAGCAAAAAAATCGTTTATAAATCAAATTACAGCACTATACATGTTAATGAAAAAAATAGAAATTTTTTTTCTCTCACAGGATAAATTTATAGAAAAAATTAGGGTTAATCTCTCTGTATTAATTAATTAATTAATTAAGCAAGGAAAACTTTATATAGATCGAGTGCACGTAGATCTCGTTGAAAAATATTGAAATTCATAGGATATGCTATCATTTCGTCGCGGAACCTTTTGTAGCACGAACCTTCAAATTAAAAGTAACACGCCCAGCTCCGAAATTCATCGTGAAAAACTCATTTTTCCTCGACAAATGAGTAAAACGATACTTCTCCGTGTCAATTTCTCGAGCTTGGTCAAGCCGAGCATATCCCCTTTCGCTTGTAAAATTATACAAGCGAAAGTATACAGTTCCCATTTATTCCCCATTTTCAGAATTCAAACCATCGAATTCAAACCATTTCTCCATCATTTATTCCCCCTTCTATCCCATAAAACTTATCAAACGAACGTCAACAAAGATCGGGACAGAGGATCGACCCCATCGGCTTTCTCTCCCCCTCTCCCATCCCCCTATTTCAATTAACCAGCCAGCAAAGTGATTATTTTTACGTTCGAAACCGCAACAATCGAACCCATTGATCGTCTCTCTCTCTCTCCAATTTCATCCCCGCTCCTTCCTTTCGTTTCCCCACCTCCTCGACAATGGATCTTAATTATACGTTCTGTTTACAAAGCGGAGCATTCTCCGATTAATCAACGAGTTACCACTCGACTTATCGCACGCAATACGCGTCCCCTTATCGCCGCTATTTATTCGTCGTATCGTCCGATACAGATACACAGCCGTGGTGCAACGCCGTTTAATCCGTTGCGGCGTGCATCGCGGTGTGCGAAATTACCTTATCGCCGCCGTCTCTCTCTCCCTTTCTCTCTCTCTCTTTAAGTTTATCATCCTTGTCGCGCGTTTTTACAAGCCGGCCAACGCTTTTGCAGATTTTGCAGAATTGGTACAATACGATGTGTGCGATTATATCGATCTTCAACATCATCGATTTCTATTGCGTTTCTATTTTTGGATTTTGCCGAGGCCGTAGGGTCGCGAGGAAATTTCTTGGGTTTTGTTGGAAACGTTGGATCGATATTTAATTTTTCTAAAAAAAAATTATTCAGTAATAAAATTACGGTAAAATTATATTCAAATTTCGTCTTAGAAAAAAATTTTTTATTCACGTTGAGACGTTGTTACAAGAATTAGAGATTATGTTTATACAATTTGATTTGAGAATACGCACTGTGGGGAATATATATATATATATATTTTTATCGGTGGTAGATTCCTGTTCTTAAGTAAACTTGGTCGACGCGTGACTCAAGGCTGTTCAAGGCTCCCCTGCCATTAATAAACAAGATAAGATTTCGTTTGCATGCTTATTCAATAAGGAAAGCGAATAATACGAATATTTAGGTAAAATCGAAAAATAGTGATGGTGAGTCCCCCCCTCTCCCATGCCGCGATGAATCGCCTCACGCTCGTTGATTAACTTGTCCCGATACCGGTCGATCTCGTTCGAAGATCGATCTTGTCGCTTGCGTCGTTGCGTGTCCGATCCCATGAATAATGAATTCGCGTGATCCATTCGCAAGATAAGGTCGTCCGGAAAAAATTGATAAAGCGAGCCGAACAAGTCTTAACCCAATCCCACAGCCCGCGAATAGAGAGAAAGGAAAATTTAATCCAATTTCCATTTCGATAAATGATTAGCAATCGACATTACTTTTAAGGAAATTCGAAAAATTGACACGAGAATTAATAAATAAAAATTTCACCAATGACAATCACGAATTTCCATTTTGTTCCTTATTAGAATCTTGTTCTATTCGTTGTGGAATAGCTTATCATAGATATATCGATATTTCAATATCGGGAAGGGGATAACAATATTTGGATTTCTACGCAACTTCGTTTCTATTCTTATACTTTCTTCAAAATCATTCTTATCGCGTATTATTCTTATAGGTGTATTAAAAAAAAAATGTGAAGCGTAAATGGTTATCAGGTTGAAAGAATGGTAAGATGATAAGACGGTTATCTGTGTGCTCGGTCTATTTGAAAATCGACGTAAGAACGGTCAATTTGTCGTACGATGACAACGATGATACGTTGAAGGAACATCGATGTACTGTTGGGCGGAGTTAATGACCGAACAGGCTAGGCGACGATGAAACGTTTATAGTGTAGCGACCATTAGCCTTAACACTTTTAAGCTTCACGGTCGCCTGTGCGGCTGTCCTCCATGGCACGAGAATTGGACGATTGCCCGGCGACAGTGTTCCCGTATCGCCCATGCCCGCGGTATTAACATTCAGCGCGGATTTAAATGACTTAAGCGTATATTTATCTTGGGCTAATGCACTTCCGCGAAAAACCTTCCTCCAACCTAGACAGAATTGATCGTAAACCGTTTTATACCCACCCCGCGTATCTTGCCCCTTCGTGGAATTCTTCTCTTCGAGTTCCTCGTACTTTTTTTTTTTTTTGCGCGTGCACGACTCCAGAACGCGAAGAATTATCCATCGATCGAAGAAATCGACATAATCGCGACTTTGAATTTTACAGAATTTTACCCAAATTCGCAGAAACGTTGCATTCGAGAAACCTTCGATAACGATACGATAAAATCCAGCCCCAAAAAGGAAGAGAATTATTAATCTTGATCATTAAATTTTTAGAATTTTTAGAATCCTATCCTATATTATTAGTTCAAGTTTCATTCCAATATACTTTACACACACACACACATATACAAGACGAGGTGAATCGATTGCGCGTGTCCAAAAAAAAAGGGATTCACTTGAGCCGAACAATTTTGATCGGGGCTGCGATTTTGTATGGCGCGTATGTTTCGTGCTAAGCAACCGAGCGTACGCGACACACCTGGCCGATACGGTGCACGCGATTACCGTTTAAATTATGCGATTCTCATTGGTAACCTTTTTTTCCCCTTTTTTCTTTCTTTCTTTCTTTCTTTCTTTTAACGCCGCGAATACCGATCGTCCAGTCGAGCGTGCTAAAGTCGAAACGCGGATTTTAAACGGGGCATGGGTGAATGCGATGGTTAAACACGTCACAGGGAGAGGGAAGATAAAACGGTGACACGCGAGAATGATAATCGTGCACCATCAGCAGTTGAGAGTTTAGCGGAGTGGATCCACGTGTACGCGTTAATAAGTTGCAAGAATATTTAATTACTTTGATAAATCGTGACACCGGCATTCGAACCGATCCGTGACTATCGACGTTCAAATGCAATTTATTAATCCTGGGTGGAATGTCTTTCACGTCTTGAACACTGAAACTTTTTCTTTTCGTATATTTATCCTAGCAACAAGTCGTTATATAGAGACGTTAATTTTTCTTGTACACTCTGAAATATATTCAGATGTGTGTCATGTTTGACGCAGAAATTATTCTCACGTCAGGCATAGAACGATAACCCTATTCCAGGGAAACGATCGCCTCTTACCTCTTAAAAGTGAGTTGGAAAATTTGGAAAGATGATTTCGTTTCGAACGAGGCGATAAAACTGGGAAGATAAAATACAAGCACCTCTCTTTTTCATCGCTCTTCGTCCATTTTTCCTGATCTTAATTACCCTGCGATCGAGCATCCTCACCAGATCCGTTTTCCGAGATCTCATTTTTCCCCCCGCCCCGTTTCTTTATCTCTTGGAAGGGTCGTATTAGGGGAAGATTACCTCGACGCGAAAAAGGGAAGATACGATTAGAGATATTATCGCGGACGGAACTGTAAAGCGATCCAAATCTAGCCGGGGGTAGACACACCACAAAAGACCGTGACTCACGCTTCCGTATATCCAACGCGCATCCTATTCTATTCTCAAGAGGGCGAGCCTTGCTTCGAAAGAAGAGAAATACGTTAGGCCACGAACATCGAACAGATGCAACGCACCATGCATTGGCCCACCAGATCCAGATCCATTACGCTCGATTAACTTATAAATCTTCTCGAAACGAAACCTGCCCACGCGATTCTAATGGTAATCTCGAGAGCATCGCGATCTCTGCTTTTCTCTGTTTTTAATCTTCGCGTCGATTCGTCTCTATTCCACGCTCCCGTGTTGGAAATTAATAATAAGAAAAAGAAGAAGAAGAAGAATGCTAAATCTATTAAATTTTATTAATCTATTTATCAAGCAAAAAAGAGAAACTTGGAATGATATTTGTGCAAGATATATCGTTTATCATCGATATATGCTGTTCGAAATAATAGCATAGGATGGAAATAATGGAGTTTCTAGGAGGATGTGAAAGTTAAAAGTGGCTACTACATATCACGCGTCATATGCGTATTCGAAAGTGTCATTTAGCGGGGAAATTCTGCCCACGTTTGAATGGCATCGTCGTTTCCCGGCACAGTCGTCGTCCCGGAATGGAATCTTGATTCGGTTTCGATACCAGCCAGGCTCGTACGTTAAATCGTGTCTCTCCCGAGCGGTTAATTAAATTCGAATAGACAATACGTCAAGAATACGGCTCTTATCGATATCACGGATTCCAGAGTCATGTCTCGTTAAATATACGAGCGATCAATAGCAATAAGAATACGAACTCTATCCATATTTATGGCCTTATGGCTCCAACAACCAGTGCACGTGGCAACGCCATAAAAGTGGGAGTGATTCATAGACGAAGGGAGCGGCCTTGATACGAAAATCTTCCACTTCTGCCTATATTATACATAATGGACACGAGTTATTAACCAAACAGATCGTCCGTATCCGTCAGACTGATTTCCTGGGCACAGAAGATGAATGAAATATCTAATTACGGGCCGCCTTTAGCCACGTTGAGAAGCGAGACGAAGGCGTGAAATAATGATGGCAAACGGGTCAAAATGGTCAGGGAAAAATGAATTACATGGCCGGTTACGGATTAGTCACACCGTGATGCCTGCCTCGGATCGTTCCACGGTCCTATTATTGTTCCACGTTCCCTGGACACTGTTCGGTATCCATTACTGTCCACGTGTAATAATAACCGTGACAAATAAACACGTGTCAACAATACGGGACAGAGAAAGATCTACGAAAGGTAGAAAGAAAAGCGGCTCGGCAGGGAAAAGGATTCGTCTCGTGCAATGCCGCGGACAATGGGACATAATTCTCAGGCCCTTGCAACGCGAACGAAACATCAAATTTCGAAATCGTAATCTTTCGCCTAAGATTTCGCTTCCTTTGTTGCCGATTCTTGCGAATTTAATTACGGATAACGCAATGTAGATCGTTTTGGAATTCTTTCTTCTCACGGTATTTATCAGATTTTCTTCGGTTTCACGCGACGTATAATATATTTGGTATGCTACCTGGATAAGGAGAATCGTGTCAGTTGGTGGATAGACGTGTGACGTTTGACAAGGCCCGGCAAGAAATCCTTTTGTTCGCGGGCCAAGAGAATCTATTATTCGAACTATTCCTCCAGGTAAACGAGAAATTTGCTACGGAAGACCTGGATAATCTTTTAGTAATCTTTTTCATCTATCAACCTGTGCTCTCGAGCGAGCACGAAGACGAAATAACTTTGTTCCCCGATCGAGATCACGTCCACGCACGAAATCGTGGCGGTAAATAACTCGAATTCGAGCAAGAAACACGTGCTCGCCGCGATGGTTTCGGCGAGCAGCAATCGAGGTTCGAGGTACGAGTTTGCAAGGGGTGTGAGGCGGCGAGTCGAGGAGCAGGTGCGAAAACGAGACGAGGTGAACGCGGCCGTAGGGGCGAGGTGTCGTCTACAATAGCTGAGAGAAAAATAAAATCGAAGGGAGACCCGATTTTATTCTTTCGTTGCCTAGTCCTCCAGTTTGCACCGCTGCCGATACACGTGACGCGAGAAGGGCAGATAACTTAATGTCACCGCTTCCCCTACGGAGAAACGGGGCAGATGCGCGATATTAGGGCAGACATTAACGCGCGCAGGGTGTTGGCGTTCCCAGACGAGGAACGCAACCCCCTTGGAAGCATGGAAGTTGGAAAGGCATTTGGATAGTCGCGGCTGCCACTCGAAGACCTTCGGTGGCGGGCACAAAAAGCCAAAGGGGGTGCTCGCCGGTTTCTCTCGGGTGCCAAAACGAAGGGACGTCGAGGCTCGAGTGGGCCTCAGGTACTTGAGAATTCTTACGTACCGAAATGGCCGCGCGAGACTTACGACCGCTGTCTCCTCTCCTCTCCTCTCCTTTTTCCGCTTGAATCGTCCGCTTGAAATGAATTTTTCGTCGTCGAAAAAACCGCGGCGAGAGGAGCCAAGGCTCCCCCTTGCCACGGGTCAACGATCTTACGTTATATACTTCGTCGCTTGGTCGCTGCGAATTTCGTATACTTGGCGTAATTAAGGAAGGGAGAAGCAAAAGTCCTCGGATGAGACCGAGGAAGAGGGACGTCGCGACCTTGCGATCGTCCGTCTTGGTCGGCGACTCGTCCAAGCAGAAAGATGGATCGCGATGGCGAATCCGATGGGAATACGTTGCGCGGAATACGGGCGGTGTGATTAATCGATGCGAACTGGCGACACGAGTTTCCTGCCGATTTGATATAACCGTGAATTATCGAACCTCGCTCCAACTGATCGATGAGTTCGGTGACCGGCCGATACTTCGACATTCTAATTGCGGGGTCGTTTAAAATCCTCTCGATCCTCGTTCAATCGTATCGTTACAAAACATACGTTTGACGTCTTGTTTTACGACCTCTTCTCGATAAATGATTTATCGACTTGTCCTCCAAGAGGGGGGTTCTAAATCTAGCGGCTACACGGGGAGGAATCGGATAATGGTTGCGACAAACCACGACCGATAATGTAATCATTCGCGCGAAACGCGACGACGAGCTCGTGGAAAACGAGCGTGGAAAAGAAAGACGCAACGCGGGCGAAAGACGTGTCGCGTTGGGATATTGGATATTTTGGAGTGGATGACGGCCACAATGGGTCACGATGGGCGGTCCACGGCTGAGTTACGAGCATGGGAACGATCAAATGGAATCTAACACCTACGGCGCCGTAATACGGTTTTAACCAGCCGCCGCCCGCCCGCAAATCTGCATAAAATATCGAATTTCGAATTGAAGCGCGGACGAACGGATTTATGGGGACCGAGAGCATTCGAGGTTTTAATCTTCATCCGGTGCGAATTCGGGGATTTCGAAGGGAGCGTTCCGCTTTAGCTGCTCGCAACAGAAGTAACCCGTGGTTTCCGAGAAAGTTATTATAACTCTGTTGGCCGAGTATATTTGATTAACGTTTTAGAATTCGGTGGAAGTGCGAGCGGCAGTTTAAAATGTACTATTAATATTCGGCCAGAAGGAGAATCGTTTATATTACGCATTTTCCATGGAAAATTCCAAATTTATGCGATTTTTCGAAGGATGAATCGCCGTTCCTCGAGTTAAGAAGAAAAAGAATTTTTTCCCCCTTTCTTCGACTCGCGTTTCGAGCATAAAACGATTTCACGATCGATGGTGAGAAAGAAGAAGAAAAAGAAGAGGAGGAGAGGTGAATGTCGAAATAGATTCGATATGGCTTTCAATCGGTAAACGACGATAAAGACATCCGCGATTGGCAAGCGGCTCGTTACGACAATATAACGATCCCGGGGCGATACGATGCAATCAACTCTCGAAGGATACCCTCGATATCTAAAGCGCGGTGGCTGAAGATGAGCAAACACGAGGCTGACGATCGGTTTACCGGACGACTTGGCCAAAGATCAAGATATCTGCTCGCCTATAAATAGATCTATCGGCTCAATAATGAGCCGGGAGCAGTCGGTTTATCGATATCCGATCGCGCAATATCGCGTCGCTCAAAATATCTGGCCGTGTAATAGAATCGATAAGAAACGAGCGTACGAACAAATAATACGGGCGGAGATTGAACGAGGCGACTCTCGATCAAACGTTCGCGTTGCCTCACTTTGATCAGCCTCGAGCCATTTTAATTATACATAACACTTTTTTTTATTCCGAGTGGAAAAAATGAGTGAGAATTAAACGTGCTACCGTTATGCTTGCTTCTTGAGCTAATTACTTAATCGATTAGATCGTCTATCTCTCGATAAACGCTTCGATTGTTGATAATGTAAGATAATGTAAAATGTAAGAAAAAAAAAAAGAAAAAAAGTGGATCGCATCGATCAGTTTCAGTTCAATTCTATTTAATATCTAATTCGAAGGAAAGTAACGACTAGTAAGAGAAGTGGAAATAGCTTTTCCGTCCGTTTAGAATTTATTGTTGAGACGATGCTCTCCGATAATTCTTTATCTTATGATTCTTTTGAAAGTCGCAGACTTTTCGATGGATGCAATTGACAAGTTGCCAAGAAAGAAAATGGGAAAACGTTGTCCTTGCCGCTTTGTCACTTAGATCCCTTAGGTCCATCCGACGACTTTCTTTTTCCTCGGAAGGGAAAGCACGGACTGCAACGTATGAAAAGTCGGGCCTCGAGAGCGCGTGCTTTACCATGGCTGAGTGCGTTTGCACGTACGTACAAGTGCCTATTTTTGCGGCCACTTAATGGGACGTGAGGGTGAAGTTTAGAGAAACTTAAGAGAGTTGCAAAACAGGAAATCACCTTTCACGAGGTAAATCCAGAAAGACATCTTCATCGCCCGATGAATCTTGGGATCGATCAAATTTCAAAATTTCCCTTTTTGCTCGCCATTGTGTCCTCTTGTATCGATCTACATTTCCAAGCTTGGAATTTTAATAATTTTCAAATGAAAATTATTAAACGAGAAACTGAACAATATCTGAACAAAATCTGATTTCACGCGAAGATTAATAGAATAAATGTATACTATATAATTGGAACACGTTACACAAAATTAACGTTCCCTGTTCTTACTACGCAATGGCATAAAAACCTCTATCAATTCATCTAAGATCGACCGTGTATATACGTACATGTATACCATATATACATATATATATAAGGCTATTAACTTTTACGCATGTTATTCAATACTTGCCGTCTAGTTACCTACCGACTATCCCCGTAAAAGTAGCGATCGTTCTATCTGAAACGAGGGTATAAACCTGCTTGCGCTTTGTCGTTAATATATACCTCGAACAACTTATAACACGATAAACATCGAACACGCGTACGATATCATGGATCATTAACAATCATTCCTCGAATAAATAGCGTTTAACCTTACTGGCCTTTCGCCACGTCACGTCGAGACGGAATTAGTAGGAAGTCCCTTTGGTAAATCCAATTTGATAAACGATGTAAGAAACGTTCACTCTCCACGATCTTTTCTCTCTTTAAGTTTTTAGGCAGTAGAGACGAAACTAGATACAAACTTTGATCGATCGTGGAATTGAGAAAGAGAGATCCACGAGTCGCCGTTTTTCCCCGATTAAATTTTGCGATAGATATTCGCGAAACTAAGATTCAAACGAAGAAACGTTCGGATAATTTATCGTTATCAGCTCGCAGCTCTTTCTATAATCCTCGTCGATTGTTTCGAGAAAAATTATCGTTGTCCGGATTAATAGATAATTGAAACTAAAATATCATGGAAACTTTCTGTATGTCGGATTTATTTTTCTCTCGAGTGGATATCGTTATTCGAATAAAGAAGAATCGGAGGAATCTTTGTTATCCAAGTTTGATGGGGAATATTAAAATGCTCGAGCGATTCCGATAAATTAAGAGGAGTACAGGATCGATTGTCTTATCTTTCTTTCTTGTTTCTCATCTCTTTCTCTTTCTCTTAGAATCGCGAAGAAAATCATTTCGAGGATTTAAAACACGATTCGAAACAAACGGATTTCTTGGGAGAAAGAAAAGAAATTTTATCGCCATAAGATCGATTCCTAGATAAACTTTTCATCATTTAATATCTGTTTGCCGATGTTATTTCTTCTTTTTGAATCTTGTTGAAGAATCATGAGAATCTTGTTAGCGTCACCAAACACTTCCACAAAACGAAACCAGTAACGAGTTTCTCCCTCAACGATTCGAAATTTGAAATTTATTTTTTCGAAGAATTCAGAAGAGATACGGAACTTTCTCGTGCGCTAATCGGATCGATCCTTGATGTTGGAACCGTGCGATTAATCTCTGCATGCGATTTAAACGCGAAATACGCCGCGTTTGGATAAGTGGCAAAAAGCACCAGGTAATGAAGCAAGCAGAGTGGTTTTCTCGATCGAATCGCTTCCGCGTTGCACGCTTATTTCAAATATTTGTCGCGGATCCGACGCTCGAGCGTATTTTGACGATCGTTTATTTTTTTTTTTCATTTTATTTTAAAACTTCTTCCGCGCGATTATCAATTAAATTTCATCCGGTTGATTCGGTGTGCAGCGTGTTTCCTCCGCGATTTTTTTCTCAAGGATTCTTCAGCGAACGATACTTCAACAAACCCATTGGATGGTAAATAAAATGGTTCTGGAAAAAGTAGCCACCCACGCGCGTTCTCTTTTCAGCGTCGCGTCAAAATAAACAATCCATCGGATCGATTGCGTACACCATCTTGCATCGTAAAACGCGTTACGCGATCGCAAGATAATTTATAATGGTATAAATTGTATAAATTGTAAAAATTATTTATAAACAGGAGCAAAGATAATGAAGCCTAGTCACTTAATTCTTCGTTATTATCGTTCTTTTACGAACAATTTGGATAATTTATGATCGAACAAAAAAATTCCGAGATATTTCTATTAAACTCTCTCTCCCATTATATTCCATGTATCGAAATATTGAAAAGATTTATCAAAAGCGAATAAAAATCTTGCTCGAAGAAGTTCAGGTATGGAATTTCCGTTTCGCCTACTGGAGAAGTAATCTCGAAAGAGTCGAACATCGATCGCACGTCATTGCTTAGCCAAGAGCGAAAAATTTGTCGAAAAGCAGAATCGATCGTTAAAGAACGAGCGTAAAAATCTCTGGCAAACTCATTAATCCTGGACACATCTTGAAACACCTCTGGTTTTCTAAATTATTCCCAATCCTCTTTCAAAACGTTTCACCCGGCTTCTTCGCGACCGAGTAATTAATCAATCGAAGCGAAAAGCAACGCTTAACTATTTTCAGCGGTTCCGCGGCCAGCGATTAATCAACCGACCGGCATTTCGAATGGAAATGCAACGCTTAATCACTTGGGACGGCATAACTCCGCTGAAACTACAGCATCTACAGTTGGCCAAACTATCTCAGGTAATAATCCAGAACGACGATTTCGCGTAGGTTCGGCGCGGATGAACTCGCGGTGGAAATCCTGGATCCTCGGTTACTCGACGACGCCCTCGATTCGAGCAACTGCAACAAATCACATCGATAACGAACGTCCATCCTCGCCCACACTGCGCTACCATCCCGCCTTTTAATGTCGCTCCACACAATTCGCGCGAATCTAAGTTGTATCGCGATTCGTTCCGAGCAGATGAATTTTTTTCGATGAAATTTTGAACGTCATGCAACTGTGAACGCCGTATCGAATATCGGGATTCGTTTTCAACTTGGAACGGGGGGACCTCTTTCGTTCCACTCTTTTGAGAGCATTGCGTGGAAAATTGATGATATTCGAATTGATGAAATTCTTCTAAGCCTTATTATTTAGAATTTGTTATCCTCTCGTTGAAAAACTTGTTAACGCGTTGACAACATTGATTTACACTTCGAGTGTAAAATTTTGTTATTAAGAAAATTATCGAAATCAAGTTGTGAATATAATAACAGTTTTAAATATAAATTGTATTTAAAAAGTGAAATATAATAGAAATAATAGTAAATAATTAAAGAAACAAAAAAATTAAAGGATCGAATGAAAATATGATCGATGGATAATATTTCATTTTAATCTTTTAAGAAGAAGTTTTCTCTCCTTGAAGTGAAATATTTTGAGACTTGAAACTTTCTTCTTTGCACAATGTCTAAGATTTATCTTAGAAAATATCAACAATGAAAAGATCACGTTTAAGATGTTTTAGGATTTTTATTTTCGCGTATGAAAGAGTTTTGCATAATAGGATTTACTGGAAAATAATTCAATATAAACTATGTGTCAGAAGTGAAACAATTATACCGATCGATGGATCGAATTACCGCAAACACGTTCATAACTCGCGATACGAATAGTTGATACGAAACAAGAAAAGAGGTGTGATCTATTACATATGGCCGTTCCTTTTACCAACGAAAATACAATGAATCGTTAATCAATCGAGATATCGGAACACAGGTGTCCACGTTTGTGAATCAATCTACGCTGTGCTGATTCTTACACAATCGTCCTTTAAAGTTTATTCGCTATACTTTCGTAACGAACACTTATCGATCGATCTGATTGAAAACTCAAAGATCGACGAGAAACTGCTAATGATGGCCGATCGATGTTGGTGTAAATTGACAGGTATCCGAGAATATATTTTTTCAAGTAGTTTCATTATCCTTGCGCGTGAATTCGTTTGAAGATGTCAGAGTTTAAAAGCGTCCCAATTTCTTCTTTTTCTTTTTGTTTAAAAATTGACTCAGGTGTGCAAAGACTTTGTCTCTCGAACTCTGTATATTTAGACTCGGATATTCAAAGCGTGGTGTGTTTGGGAATATATTTTCTAAGCTACTAGTCTTTCAACCCACGTCCATTCAATCTGATCGCTGATTCGAACCGATCGGATTTCTATCCAGTAACACGGTAATGTTGTTGTATTACAGTAACGTTTAACGAGCTGGCCGGTGCTGCAGAGATATTTTTTTAAGCGCAACACGCGACAAAGCTTTTGATAGTCAATTGATTTTAATCGTTTCCCGCTTCCCCGCGTCGTCCGTCCGATATTCCATCTATTAAATCTTTAATAATTCCATTATATCGTCAAACGTACAACCATTTCCACATACATACACTTCCATTAAATCGCTAACTCCGCGTAACGCAATTACCGTTTCGAAAACGAATTCACACGATTTCTATAATTTCCCAACGAATTGATTTACAATTTCTATTTTACCGCGCTACAGCCACAGCTTCCTAAATCTGAATATTTCAATGACTTGGCCCGTTCGGACACGAAGAAGCCCCGAACAGTCCAGACATAAAATTATTCCGAAACGCGTCGAATTCCTTTGGTCGGCGCGAAATAAAACGCGCGTCCCGCAAAATATTCGAAAGTCGATCCGCTCCAACTCTCCAACAGCCCAACTTATATCGGCCCTCGGAGACACATGCATTTATCGTTTCTTTTTTCTTTTTTTTCTTGTTTTTTTTTTTTTTCTTGTTTCTTTTCTTGCGATTCCTCGAAGTGGCTTCGAAGGATCGAGAGACAAGAACAAGCCTATACCACCGTGGCCTGATTCCACCGTGGGCCCCACGTGTGGGGCCACAGTTTCCGGTTTGAAGTGCCGCGAATTCGTTGGCCGGAAACCCCTCCGGTGAAACAAAGCGCGCCATAGTTTCGAAACTGCCCCGAGTGAGAAGATGGGGTGGTGAGGGATCGCGAAAACTGGAGACGGTTTACGTAACACCGAAGATTATATCCGTGCATGCAACAGAAAGAAACGAATCGATGACAGCCGTTTTTCCATTCCAATGTATCATTTCTGTCCTGAAATATTGTCGATGACGCATCCAGAATTAAAATATTAAGTAAAAATTGAATGCCGAGTTGGAATGGAACGAATCGCAAATTACAGCGTATTTTTCTATTCAGGAATTAGAGGAAACTATATATATATACAACATATGTACAACATCGATAATCGCTTTACGAATCATAAAGTACACTTTATCGTAATGAATCATTGCACAATCACCACACGGCGAATAAATCAATACCGGAATGTTATGGAAAAAATTTTCCATCATATTGTACAATCTTAAATTCCACGATAATTAACACTCCTCTTTCATAATTTTCCATAATTTTTTTCACCGATTCTGAAAACAGAATCGTTCACCAATCGAGCAACGATCCGTCAACACGCTCTAAAACTTTCCTTTTCCAATCTCCCTTTCCATCTTTCGTAAATAAAAAAAAGAACAGGATATAATTCTAGTCTACTACTCACTGACGTCTCGATCAAGCTGAATTCTCCTCGATTTCTCTTCCTCCGTGGAAGCGTCCGTCCGTTCCCAGGGCGACGTGCACGTCGCGTGGTTCACCGCGGATCCCAAGAGTTTCCAACCAGGAGCCGGTTTCGAGATGTATCGGCTGACGAGACGAGACGAGACGAGACGAGATGAGACGGAGTAGAGAAGGGAAGGAGAGAGGAAGAGGAGCGCACGTGGCGGGAAGGCAAAGCGCGGCCGCAAAAACGGCAGGCTACGACACGACCTCGCCGACGGTCGCAACGAGACTGAACTTCCAGCGAGAATACCGCCTCCAGTCTGGAAACAGCTGCTCTGCCAGCCAGCGCCAGAAAACTACTCGGTCGCTTGGCGGACAGGCAAGCCGCGCCAAGTATATCTTCTGCGAGTAGCGATCCGGACGTGGTAGGGGTACGCCGCTAGAAAAATCACGTTTCACCCTATTAGGACCACGCTGTTCCATGCTGTTCTTCACCTACCGTCCGTTCGATCGAGGATGAAAGAAAAAAATTGTCCCCGCTGTGGTATGTTAAGTAACCGTTCAATTGCAGCTCTCCGATTCTTTCTGTATCTCGAACGACGATTTTCTTTTTTCTTCAGTCGGAGGATGATTCACCACCGATGGTTCCAGTTTATATGATATTCGATACTCGCCGAGAGATTATAATTTTAATTTAATAAGTTGTTGTGATTGTAAATTTGGGTGAAGACATCTGGATGAAGACAATCTGGTTGATGGTTACGCCGATCTTCTGAAACCATTGTCATGAATTTTAATGGCATCTTAAGAAGATGTAAATATAAAAAAATGTGAGTAAAAATAGAGTATTACATACTCAGTTTTAAAGTTAGAATTAATTGAAAATTTCTACCAAATTGAAAGAGAATAAAAATGTAAGGATGAGTATAAGTACTTACATATAATACGTTTCCTCTATTCTTTCTCTAAATCAAAATTTTGGTCAAAAATTTCACATCAGATATCTTTTTACTTTTATATCTATCTTGATATATTTTGTCACGAATCAATCGACGAGGAGAATTAATCGTTTTTACTGAGAATTGAAAAAAAATTATAACGTTGAATGTAGATCATGATACACAATTGTTGAAGCGTAGTTCGTCATCGCTCCAACAATTGTTTTTAGATCCGTTTTTAATCTAGATTTTTACCTCCAATGATCTCTTTAACCCAATTAATCGACGCGTATTCTCGAATTATAATCGAATATTCCGTTCCGTTCTAAGTGCACTTATCATTTCCAAAACCATGGACGAGAAAGTTGGTTGAAAAGGAGCCCGAAAAATATCTGCTGATGGCAAGATAACATACCGCGCTTGTAACGCGCCTCCGTATAGTATAGGGATATTACCTGAAAAAACGAATATTCCCCTTCACTGACAGCTGCTCGTGTAAATATTTACATTTCGTATGAGGGCCGGGGTCGTTCACACGAGGCCTGCAACTTGCAAGTTGCGCAGCTCGTTCGAATGCAACGTATAGGATGCAAATTTAGAAACGGAGGAACACTTAGCTTCCCAAAATCGTTGCTCGATCGCCTCGTAAAATATCCAACGATCACAAGAAAAAAAAAATAGGGCACGGTTATAAAACGAAACCATTTTCCCGTGTCGCGATTCCGCCAGTCCTCGTTCGAAGATCATAAAGATCCTCGTTGAAACATGGATGAGAAACGATTCGAAAACAAGACTCGACGAACGATTCGATAAATCTTGCGCGTAAATGTATACGCGTTCGAGAAAGAGGAACCGTGTAACTGTACCACCAGCCTTTTATTGCCGCGGTATTAACGTATCTTCGCCTTTTTCAACCCGTCATTTACCTCACCGGTCGCTTTAAACCACCTGTACGCGTAGTTATTACCGTAGCGAGACCCGACTACCACGTTTATTCGCCCGAATCCGAGAGGAAAGGATTCGTTCGTGGAACGATCGATTACGCGACGAGGCTTGAACCGAAACCCTGATAACAGCAAATTCCCTCACGCATCGATACTCATCGATCAGCTTATCTACGCGCTTTTAAACACGATTCAGATACGATGCGATTTCTAGACTCGGTTAAGGGACACCTAGATCGATAGCAAATATTAACTTAGACGGTATCTTGGATTATACGTTTAACAATGTCTTTCCTTCCCGCTGATTCCCCCTGTTTATTTTCGATAATCTTTCTTCGCCAACTTTTTCTTTTTCCCTCTCTTGAAAGAGACATTATGACGGAGGGATTAACCTTGAATAATTATAACTCGATACGTCGAGTTATAATCAGAGCTCGGGAAGAGCGTTAAGATCCTTCACTGTGTCTGTCACCCGTTGCCACTTGACGTTGCCGTTGAAATAATCTCTCCTCTTTTTAGTCGCTAGTCTCGGCCATTCGTTCAACAAGTCCATCCATATGTCATCTCGCGAGAAACAAATCATAGCTGTTGTCGGGCCATCGAAAAGGCAAAGCCACTTGTTCGAGCGAGCCATCCTCTGGCATCCTCGCTTTGACCGAGTCGCATGCATAACTAAGTCCTCGCCGATCGGCTATTTATTTAGACACCGGCTCGAAACTCGATGGCGCCAGAATATTTGCGATATTGCAGAGACTGGCTCCGAGAGTGGGCGGTTCAGGTGAAATGTTTATGCGTTTCGCGAAAGCTGCATACTCGGGACTCTTCCTCTTCAGGTGGCCAACTCGATGCCTGCGAAAACGTTCCGTGAAAGGCCAATTTATATACGCGTGTGTTAGCGTTTCCTACTGCTCGGCTGCAATTTCGAGAATGGGTCCATGGAAGGCGGGAACATTGGTGATAAATTCGTTTACTTTCGCGTACAAAGGGTAGGAAAATAAAGTGCACGAGGGAAACTTGGAATTGTATTGTTCATTCGATAGCCATTCGAATCCCAACGATCACTCGAAAATAATCATTGGTGGAAATTGCGAGAATTTCAATGACTCCGGCGCACAAAGGATCCAAGATAAACTACGTTCTAGGAGAGTTTGTATTTCGTTCTCTAGTAAATTGCATTTTGCCTCGACCAAGCTAGGACGATCCTCTTCGAATTCATACTGGAACGATTCGTTATTTATTGAACGAGCAACAAGTTTCTAAAGAATGAAATGGTTCGTTTCATTTTCATACAGCATCGAAAGCAACTTATCATTCTTGCGATCCAGCGTTACAACGTCGAAACGTGAACATTGAACCGGTCGGTGATTTTCACTTGTCAAGCTCTCCGATTCGCTTTGCGAAAAACAAGAAACTACTGTGCACAACTCGTGCCTCGTAATTATTCCGTTCTATTCGAACGCATCGATTTGTCAGACAGCTGCTCACGCGAACTAGTTTTCGTCTAATCCGTCTATTCCTTTCCTACTAGCCCGAAGGCATAATTAAAGTCTCGTAGATCATGCGTAAACGTGCCCTGATTTGTACGTAATAATGATGCTTGGACGCGTTTATCGGGATAATTGTACTAACATCTTGAAAACGAGCGTTTCGATCGCGAAAGAAAAACGTATATGAAATATTGGCCGTAGCATTCGAATGGATTTATTAAAGTTATATAAGTGTCAAAGTTATTTCGTCACCGTCTTCTTGACATCTTATTTTAACGATGCGATTAACGTTTCGAGAACAGCTGTGCTAATTGATCAAAGGTTAAACTCGAAAAAGTTATTTTTTTTTAATAACTTCGTCGAATTATGAATACGGGAATGTCATTTTTCCACGTCATTGAGAAAAAGTATCCTCTCAAGAATATTTTACCGGCAGTTACAACAATGCTCTTCTCCGCCATCAGTCATGAATAAAACTGCGCATTCGCAGAAATTTCCTCGTAATTTTTCTATTCAGAATTCAGAATGGAACGGCGTTCATACATATATATTATACAACGGATTGTACCATTGTATTTATTATAAAAATGTTCTATCGACGTTCATCAAAACTTCTTTTTTCCATTTTCGAAAAGAAACATTCTTGCTTTTATCATTAACCACGAGGGTGCAAGAACCACGTTGGGCTGATAGTACGTTAAAAGGTAGCACGAGAGATAAGCACGAGGAAGGTTAGATACGGGAATGTGTGTCGAGTAGTCTGCGACACTTTCAAATCCGTAACAGAGGAGGCAGCCCGAGAAGGTTGCCGTGTGGGTCATACATAATGCAGGGACAAAGTAGAGATGAACGGGCATGTTAAATTCGCAATGCAAATTTCACGTGAAAACTTCCGATCGGTCGTCCCATAGCCTCGCAACGAATTCCTATTTTTCATCAATAATTTACCTCCTCTTACTCTTTCTTTCTTTCCTCTTTTCTTTCTCTCTTTTTCCATCTCATCGACGAGCGTGCGAACTTCCATCGAGGGTATCTGGCGTCTTCATCTTCCGGTTCGTTTCGTTTTCTTTCAATAAGAATAGAATACATTTCGAGAGAAGGTGAGAATGAATATCGCGATGAATATCGCGCGTTTATACTCGGAAACTCGTGATGCAGTGTCGAATACTGATGCCGCTTTTCATTCTTGATCCCGCCTGAACCGATACCAATATTTCTATGCACGATTCCTTTTCTTTATCTTCTCTCTCTCTCTTATTTTTCTATATTTATCAACTATTAACTATCAACAATACATCTAGATCTCTCTTGTCTCATCGTCGTCGAATCGATTCATCCATTCATCCTTACCCTAATCGAAACATCCCCCTTGCTCGGACCCAGGTAACGAGTAACACCGTTGGCTCACGTGCTCAACCCACGTTAGACGAATATCATTTACCAATAGATAGATCGGGTTACCGGCGGACCACCGGCGGATAGAGAGCAAGAGTTACTTTACGCTGAATTAGGTCACCTGTTCCTCCGGTCTCCTCCGCAGACAGGAAGTCGTTGAAGTTCGTCCATTACGCGATGGTACACCCTCTCTTGGTTCGTAACGCCTCGTCGCGGGCCATTTTTTAACGAGTTGCTTAACGAGTTGTGTAACAAGGAAAAGAAAAGGGAAATGCACGTAAGTAACTCGTTCCAAGTAATTCATTGGATTATTTATGCAAAGAGATGTCAGTGTGCGGATTGATTAAAACAAAAAGATTGCACGAAAGCGTAACGTAGAGAAAAAGAAGAGTCTCTCTATCCGCCTTGCTTCCTCCGAGTCGTTAGCGGACTGTCTCCTCAACGATTAGGTCATCTTCACCCTTGCGGCATTTTCATCCGCGACGACAAAGCCACGGCATATCCCGGATGCGATGATTATAGTTAAGAATCGCCGAGTCTTACCGGCCCCTTACTCTCGCCAATCTCTTCGTCCATCTCTTTCCTTCTTTCCCTCGTGTATCAGCCGTTTCTCTCTTTCCTGTCTTCGAGACAGGACAACCACGTGCGCCCTGTCAGGGCCCACGCGACACCCATTACGGGCAATCGGCCCTTCAAATGCGCTATAATCGGCCGGGGCGATTCTTCAATCTCGCCCTGGAATGCGTCTTCAGTAAGTGGTCACGCTTGCCGGAATTATAATATTATCTAGTTGGAGCGCAACCGGACAAGAAGAATCATCAAACTCGTTATGCAACAATGTATACATTCCCGCGATGCGATCATTGAAAATCTTTTTTTTACTTTTGAGGCGGATAAGGTTGAATAGATGATCGTGGCATTGATGCAAATTTATGTACACATTATGGATATAAGCATTGATTTTATATTTCTCTCTACATATATGATTACTTGTATATAAATTAAACTAGTATCAGTTCTCCAGAAACAGAATTATCTTTACAAAAGTGTTTTTTTTACTCATACTCGGATAGAATACATTTTTTTCGTACGGTATAAAATTACTTTCCTGTTTACACACTTATGAAATATTACAGTACTTACGGCTTACACTGTGTATATATCACACACGTTATTAATATATTACAAACGTTCAAAAGAATAATTTCATAAGAACGAGAAAATCTTGAGACCGCATTTGTCTCTATAATAAAAAATTCGATGACAAAAATTATTAAAAACTTACTTATTAATTACAGGTATAGTGATTAATTTTACTATCATATATCATTACAGAAATACAACAATAGATAATGTCATGTATATTCGAAGAAAAATTAATTTTATAGAAATATTAAGTAAATCCGGTATAATACCTTTCAAAGTTCGTGTCGTTTAATCTAATAATTTATAGAGGGAAAAAGAATATTAATTTTCCCCAGCACCATCGCACACAATTCATTACTAAATATAAGATTTTCAAAAATTTCATTTCATTATAAAATAAGTAATATAAGCATTCACCACTTGAACTAAATATTATTGTATACTATATATGTAATAAATAAATTCATTATATGTGTGTTGAACTTAATAAAGTTATCATCCTAATGAAGCTGAAATAAATATCGATTTCATAAATACAAAATATCAATTTTGTTATGAAATTTTTTTTTAAATATCATTGTATTTCTTTTTTTTATTTTTTTTTATTTTAAATTAAAAAAGAGAATACGTGTACCTGTTAATATTCTAAATTATACAAAATTTTCAATTTGGACGGGGAATCTCTTGGCACATAATGGTCCATAGCATAATGGCACTTTCCGAAACCACTTTGTTAAAAGTGGATAAAAATTAATTGTATTGATATTTTGTTTGTTAGAGTTGTTCTACTATATCATGATCGTTTTTGTAAGAATATTGTTTGAAGCTACTTTTCTGAGAATGCTTTGTTCTTTGTAATTCTTTAGCGAAATACATTATCGTTTTCTTAAGTCCTTCTGCTAAAGGAACTTTTGGTTCCCAATTTAAATATTTTTTAGCTCTAGTGATATCTGGTCTTCTTCGCTGTGGATCATCTTCGACCGCGGCAAGTTCAACTATTTTACTATTAGTACCAACTAGATCTTTTATTATAAGAGCGAATTCTGCAATCAATTAGAAATTATGTTTTTTTTTTCAAACCATTATATCAATTATTCTAAAAATATTTAATAACATCATATTTACCTTCTATTGTATGCTCCACAGGATTTCCAATATTTATTGGTTGAGTATAATTAGATGCCATTAAAGTAACTAATCCATCGACTAAATCAGATACATATTGAAATGATCTCGTTTGTTTTCCACTACCATAAATTGTAATCGAATCATTTTGTAATGCTTGTAGAATAAAGTTTGAAACTACACGACCATCATTCATATGCATTCTTGGCCCGAATGTATTAAAAATTCGAGCAACGCGTACTGAAACACCCTCTTGTCTCATGTATGCATAGCTTAATGTTTCAGCTACGCGTTTTCCCTCGTCGTAACAAGCTCTTGGCCCTACGAAAATTATATTATCAATTATTTTCGTTACAATTAAATAAAATTATAATCATTTCTATATACCTATAGGATTCACATGGCCCCAATAAGTTTCTGATTGAGGATGTTCATTAGGATCTCCATAAACTTCAGATGTACTAGCTATTAAAACTCTTGCTCCCACTCTTTTCGCAAGACCTGATATAATCAAATAATTATATTTATTAATATTATTATAATAAAATATGGCTTAATTATTTAAATGAACTGACTATTTAAGTGGATTTTTTTAACTTCAAGTAAATATACTATATACATACCTAAAATATTTATTGTACCTAATGTATTTGTTTTTATTGTTTTAACTGGATTAAGCATATAATGTGGCGGACTAGCTGGGCTAGCAAGATGATATATTTCGTCAACTTCTAAATAAAGAGGTCTAACAATGTCATGATGAACAAGCTCAAAATTCTCATGGCCAACCCAATGTTCAACATTACGTTTTCTTCCAGTAAAAAAATTATCTACGACTATCACTTCGTGGCCAGCAAGCATTAAACGATCAACCAAATGTGATCCAACAAAGCCAGCTCCACCTGTGACTAATATTCTTTTGCGGTTCTTATAATTAAGAAACTTGACTGTTGGAAAATCTTTTGATACTTTGTTTTCGATCTTAGCTTCAAGATGTTGTAATTTACCCTCTAACTCACGAATTCGTATTTTTGCTTCTTCAATATCTTTAATATCAGTATAACGTATATTTTCGTCAACTGCCTCTTGAACTTTTTCATTGACACTTTCAATTTCATTTACATCTCCTAGATGAGATTTATGATCTCGTGGGTGAATTCGGGTAAAAGATTGTTCATCTTCTGGATTTACTAATGTTTTATAAAATCCTAACACTGTCACATATGGAAAACATATGATATTATCAATGATATAATATAACGACTGATAAAAAAAAATTGACAAATTAATACGATTTTAAATATTTACCTAATATTATACAAATCACAGAAAAGGCAACCTGTTTCATCTTTCGTGGCGTGACAACCATGCTTTAACATTACACATGTCATTGAAGATATTTATGTTACTTTTCTAATCAACTTTGTATCACACATTAACATCATAATATTGTACGTAAAAGGAAATGTTCAACCAATATCATTTTCTGTTTTGTATAATTAAAAAAGATAACCTCTTACATCATCACTATTTGTTAATCTTATGAAATTATTAATATTTAATTGTTTCGTTCAATTATTGATAATATAAGTGCTGTTATCTGAGCTCTCTAACATAAATTTTTCACAAATTTTGATTTTTTTTTATTACTCGAATAAAATACAAGATAGATCTAGCATTTAACGAGACTTTGTGTTCCATAATCTAAAATACCGATCGCGCAAAAAATTAGAATGTTCAGTATGCCCTCTATAAATTACAGAAGTAAATAAGTTTCATCCTGTCTTATTGATTAAAAATCATAACAGAATATACCTATATATATATATATATATATATAGATTTTATTATATTTATTTATATTTTTATATGACAATATATTATACAATATATATATATTTATTTATGCTATATATATTATAATAATAAATATATATATATTTTATATAGACATAAATTTCACTTAAGAAAAAAAAATTCCATTTAAAAATTTTTATATATATTCTATTGTATAAATTAGATAAATTAATTATAAATTAAATAAATTAATAAATATAAATTAAATATATAAATAAATGTTTCTTCTTTTCTTTATTATTCATTTCTATATTCCTCATATATTCTATATTCCCCGCTTACTAAAATGATTTTTAAATTATAATATATATTTTTTCTTTTTTCATTTTATCTTAATTATTGATGAAATGCATTTTACCGATAAGTAAGATACCTATCAAAAAGTTTTCGACATCAACGCCATCTCGCGTTTGGATTCACGAAGCTCCGACTCGTTACTAGCATAACATGATATGCAAGGAGGTATGCGAAGTCAAAGAGAAGGAACGCAATATTGTGCGAGAAGGACAGAGAACATTTAAAAATACGCCACATGGAAAAATCATTAATTACTCGTTTTCTTCTTAAAATTTTGATACATTTAAGCTCTCATTTTAAAGCTAGAATTCCAGGCAACTTTCTCATATCAATTTTAATACGAAATTCCTCTTATTTATTTAATTATTAATGATTAATATGCAATACGTTCTAATACATTAAAGACGCCATATTGAAAATTCATTAATTATTCGTTTTCTATTGAAAATTTCTACACGTTTAAGCATGCATCTTGTAGCTAGAATTTCGGATAAGTTTCTTATACCAATTTTAATGCGAAATTCTTTTCCATTATTTAATTATTAACGATTAATGCGTCAAATGTTTTAATATATTTAACATATTAAAGACGCCATATTGAAAATTCACTAATTACTCGTTTTTTACTGAAATTTTCTGAACTTTTAAGCACGCATCTTGTAATCCGAATCTCAAACAAGCTTCTTCTATCAATTTTAATATAAAATTCTCGTTAATTATTTAATTATTAACGATTAATGCGTCATATGTAAATTAACGATATCGACATGCAACGCATTTTTCATTAATTCACATTATTATAAGATTTATTTCTAAATACGAATATATGTATTTTAAACGTTGTTTCCTCCTCTATATTCAAGTATAATTTTTGTTCATAATCTTCTTGTTATTTAAATAAATAAATTAATTGTTTATAATTCGGTTACCGACGGAATAGTTGCAATCGCAACATTCTTTATAATAATTACTAATAAATAATTAATAACGAAGAATTTTATATTAAAATTGATAGAAGAAGCTGGTCCGAAGCTCTAGCTGCAAGATGCATGTTTAAAAGTGCTGAAATTTTCAATAGAAAACGAATAATTAATGAATTTTCAATATGGCGTCTTTAATGTATTAGAACGTATTACGTATTAATCATTAATAATTAAATAAATAAGAGGAATTTCGCATTAAAATTGATATGAGAAAGTTGGCTGGAATTCTAGCTTTAAAATGAGAGCTTAAATGTATCGAAATTTTAAGTAGAAAACGAGTAATTAATGATTTTTCCATGTGGCGTATTTTTAAATGTTCTCTGTCCTTCTCGCACAATATTGCGTTCCTTCTCTTTGACTTCGCATACCTCCTTGCATATCATGTTATGCTAGTAACGAGTCTGAGCTTCATGAATCCAACCGCGAGATGGCGCCACCGGTACTAAATTCTTCTATTTATTATCTTTTCCTAATGTATCGACAAAATTTAGATACTACATCAATATTTTATAAGAAACGTTTTATATTTTTGTATTTATAAGGAATGAAACAATTTTATATTTAGAAATATTTACTTTTTTTTAAAAATTTTATACACGATAAGGTATATATAAGAATATATAGATGTAATAAAAATACACATATAAATATATAATATATAAATATACATATATAAATATTAAAAATGTATATGCATCTATAAGCAAATTTTTATTTTTTTTATTATTCGTTTTTATATTTCTTATATATTCCTACTTTAATAATTTTTATGTTTATTTAGTATATTTCTTTTATAAATTCCATTCTAATTGTCGACGAATTACATTTTACCGATAAATTAATTTTATAGCTATAATAAATAAAATCGAATTTAAATAATTTTTAGGATAAAAGTATTTGTATATTTCTAATGTATATTTATTATATATATATAATATCACTTTTATATATTTAATATTTTATATATATTTTTATTTTATTGTAATTCTATTTGGTATATTTATATGTTGAATATATATATATAAATTCTTTTTTATATATTCATGAATTTTATTTTCTTTACCTTTTATCAAAAAATTTCTTTTTTCTAACTTTTTCAACTAAAAAAAAATTTTTTTAATTCAAAATATTTGCATACATTCACTATTATTTAAATTTATCAAAAAAACAAACAAATATTTCTAAATATAAAATTGTTGCAATTCTTACGTTTCTAACAAAATATTAACATAGTATTTAAATTTTGTCGATACATTAGGAAAAGATAATAAATAGAAGAATTTAATACCGGTGGCGCCATCTCGCGGTTGGATTCATGAAGCTCAGACTCGTTACTAGCATAACATAATATGCAAGGAGGTATGCGAAGTCAAAGAGAAGGAACGCAATATTGTGCGAGAAGGACAGAGAACATTTAAAAATACGCCACATGGAAAAATCATTAATTACTCGTTTTCTACTTAAAATTTCGATACATTTAAGCTCTCATTTTAAAGCTAGAATTCCAGCCAACTTTCTCATATCAATTTTAATGCGAAATTCCTCTTATTTATTTAATTATTAATGATTAATACGTAATACGTTCTTATACATTAAAGACGCCATATTGAAAATTCATTAATTATTCGTTTTCTATTGAAAATTTCAGCACTTTTAAACATGCATCTTGCAGCTAGAGCTTCGGACCAGCTTCTTCTATCAATTTTAATATAAAATTCTTCGTTATTAATTATTTATTAGTAATTATTATAAAGAATGTTGCGATTGCAACTATTCCGTCGGTAACCGAATTATAAACAATTAATTTATTTATTTAAATAACAAGAAGATTATGAACAAAAATTATACTTGAATATAGAGGAGGAAACAACGTTTAAAATACATATATTCGTATTTAGAAATAAATCTTATAATAATGTGAATTAATGAAAAATGCGTTGCATGTCGATATCGTTAATTTACATATGACGCATTAATCGTTAATAATTAAATAATTAACGAGAATTTTATATTAAAATTGATAGAAGAAGCTTGTTTGAGATTCGGATTACAAGATGCGTGCTTAAAAGTTCAGAAAATTTCAGTAAAAAACGAGTAATTAGTGAATTTTCAATATGGCGTCTTTAATATGTTAAATATATTAAAACATTTGACGCATTAATCGTTAATAATTAAATAATGGAAAAGAATTTCGCATTAAAATTGGTATAAGAAACTTATCCGAAATTCTAGCTACAAGATGCATGCTTAAACGTGTAGAAATTTTCAATAGAAAACGAATAATTAATGAATTTTCAATATGGCGTCTTTAATGTATTAGAACGTATTGCATATTAATCATTAATAATTAAATAAATAAGAGGAATTTCGTATTAAAATTGATATGAGAAAGTTGCCTGGAATTCTAGCTTTAAAATGAGAGCTTAAATGTATCAAAATTTTAAGAAGAAAACGAGTAATTAATGATTTTTCCATGTGGCGTATTTTTAAATGTTCTCTGTCCTTCTCGCACAATATTGCGTTCCTTCTCTTTGACTTCGCATACCTCCTTGCATATCATGTTATGCTAGTAACGAGTCGGAGCTTCGTGAATCCAAACGCGAGATGGCGTTGATGTCGAAAACTTTTTGATAGGTATCTTACTTATCGGTAAAATGCATTTCATCAATAATTAAGATAAAATGAAAAAAGAAAAAATATATATTATAATTTAAAAATCATTTTAGTAAGCGGGGAATATAGAATATATGAGGAATATAGAGGTGAATAAAGAAAAAAAGATACATTAATTTATGTTTTTTTTTATTTTATTGTAATAATAATTTACATATAATCTATATATATTTATAGAAAATTTAAATAAATTTAAATTTATAGAAAATTTATATTTATAGAAAAAAAATTTACGTATGTATAAAATATATAATAAAATGTAATTATTTTATATGTATTACAATATAAAGAAATATATACATAGATGGGAATTGTTAATCGATAGTACAACAAAAAATATAAGGTAACTTTTCAAAAAAAAAAAAGGTAAAATAGAATATTTAAAAAACGGCGCTACATTCAATTTTTACTCTATTTCATTTTTAAAGAAATGTTTGACATTTAAGAGATGGCATTGATAATCAATTCTTATTTCATTTCTATCTTTGTCCATTATTTTCTGTTCTTTCTTTATGTATTTTATTTATGGCATTCTGAATATTGTGCTATTAATTCCTGAATTTTTATTCTATCTCTATTCTTTTCTTATTATTTATTCTCCTTGTCTATACTTGTTCTTGGCGCGTGACCATAGTTGAGGTAGAAGATATTAATTGAACATGCTTTTATTATTTTTCTCTCAAAACTGTTTTAATTTTTAATAAAAAATGTATATGTACATAAATATTATATTCTTAACTTTAGAATATATTTTTAGGACATCTCACAGAAAATAATATTCCTTGATATGTGAAACGAGTTTTAATGTGGATCTCAATCTGTTGCAGTAATAAAATTTAAATAAATGAATATCTGGCCTGGTCACAAAGCAAATAGGATGAAATTTTGAAATATTTTATGAAGATTTATTCTATCGAAGTTATTCTATCAAATTTATTCTTTTACAATTCATAATTTTGTTAAACATTTTAAATCATGCAATTAACTATTCAAACAGTAATTGTTATCGAATACGAGGCAACAGGGCTTTGTAATAAAATATTTATTCCATTTTTTATTTTATATTGAAATTTAGTTTCAATTTCAATCATTACTATTAATATTATATCTTACTTTAAACAGAATCCATAACATTGAGAATGACACATAAAATAGTAAAAGAATCCTAATACTTCTGCGACATGGGACAAAAAATGATTTTGAATATTAGATCTATTCTATATCTTATCTCCATTTATTGTCTATTTAGTCTGACGTATCATGGACCGATAACTTAACCTCAAAATTTTCTGTAGTCATTGACGCAGGCGCAGATGCTGTTTTTTGATTGATATATAAGGCTGTGGCAGTACAAAGGAAACATCTCAAGTAGTTTTTCTGGAGTCGCGGTGGCAGTGGTATTTGAAATATGGCAGAGGTCATTGATTGTAATTTTCCTGTTTGGGGTCTTTTACCTAAAAAAGAAACTGGTGTCACTCAATTTCTTACCAAATATCCTGAATATGATGGTCGAGGAGTCATCATTGCAATTTTTGATTCAGGGATTGATCCTGGAGCTCCTGGTATGCAGGTAAGTAAGCTTTTATATAGACACGCCTCGCAATTATTAAAATTAATTTTCTTTTACTTCTTTCTTTTTTCTTTTAATTTAATTATGTATCTTAATTTTTTGTGGTATTAATATATATTATTTAAAATCTTAATTTGCTAAGTAAGTTTGTTTCCGTTATAAATTTCTTTGTTTTCTTTGTGTACAAAGTGAAAGATTTCGAATAATTTTACGTTACTGATAGTAAATGGCAATTATTTAGATTTATTATTTTTTTTAATTTATCCTTATTTTTAATTATGTTCTGAAGATTTATTCTGAAGATTTTTTTTAAATTATGTATCTAATTTTTAATATATTAACAATAAACGAATGAATAATATTTATTATGGAATTACATATAATGAATTATTGTTGGAAAATGAAATGTCTTGATTATTTTTTAAAAGTTTAAAAATTTATATTTGACATTTTTTGTTGTATAAATATACTAATAATATAATATTTTGCAAAATAATTTTTGTTCAATAATATTTTAAATAAGAGAAAAATTAAATTTAAATAAAATATTAAATTTTACAATGAATATATATTTCATATAGGAAACTTCAGATGGAAAGCCAAAAATTATTGAAAGATATGACTGTAGTGGAGCTGGAGATGTAGATACCAGTAAAATTGTACAAGCACCAGATGGATATATAATTGGCATAACTGGCCGTAAATTAAAGGTATATTTCGATAGCTTTATATAAATATACCATTATATATAAATGTACATTAAGCATTATTAATTTTATTCATAATTATATGTATATAAATAAACATAAAAATTATTTCTCTTTTAGATTCCATCTAATTGGGTAAATCCCAGTGGACAATATCATATTGGAATAAAGAATCTATATTCACTATATCCAGGAAAACTAAGAGAAAGAGTATTAGTAGAAAGAAAAAAACGTTTATGGGATAATAATCATAAATCTGCACTTGCAGAAGCATCTAGACAATTACAAGTAAATAATTGATAATTGCATTTTGATTATATTGATATATATATTAAAAATAGGAAATCTTAATCTTTTGCACAAAGTATTTTTGCATATTTTATACACAAACTAATTTTATATATATTAAAATAACTAATATTTAAGAATAAGAATAAAAATAGGCTTTTAGACCATTTGATCCAAAGATAGGGTTGTTGTGGGTATGTTGAACCATGCAATAAAATGAGGCCAGTTTCACAATGTGTCACAGTGATCTGTATCTAATGCTATATTTATAATTGGCAGTTTGATCTATTGTAAAGCCATTGATTCATTATGTAATAGTATGCAATGTTTCTCTATAATAGTATGCTTAAATACAAGAGAATAAATTTAATTAAAATATAAGCAAATATTGTGTGAACATGTAATTTTTAATAAATAAAAAAGCAACTTGATTTTTATGTTATATAACTATTCTACATAGGAATTTGAAGCAAAGAATCCACAATTAACTACTTTAAAAGAAAGACTAGAAAAAGAGGAACTTGAAGCCAGAGTTGAAATATTAAATAATATTGAGAAAAAATATTCGGATGTAGGCCCTACTTATGACTGTGTTGTTTTTCACGATGGTGAAGTTTGGAGGTAAAAATATATGTAGGATATTTTTGGATTTTCATGTGTATTAAAATATTTTTTACAAACATTGATATTTAATTTAATCTTTTATATTTTTTTATTATAGAGCATGTATTGATACTTCTGAAGAAGGTAATTTGGAAGCTGGTGTCTTTCTAGGAGAATATACTATAACAAGGCAGTATGCACCACTTATACCTGAAGATCAATTAAATATTAGTATTAATATTCATGATGATGGAAATACATTAGAAATTGTTAGTTTATGCTGTAAGTATTAAATAAGATTCAATTCAAAATCTTTCTTCTTTTTTATAATTAATTTTATTATTGCAGCAAGTCATGGTACACATGTAGCTTCAATTGCGGCTGCATATTTTCCTGATAATCCTGAATTAAATGGTGTAGCTCCTGGTGCTCAAATTATTTCATTAAGTGTTGGAGATGGTCGTATTGGTACAATGGAAACAGGAACTGCAGTAGTACGTGCAATGATACATGTAATGAAATACAAAGAGAAAATACATGTAATAAATATGAGTTATGGAGAACATGCTCATTGGTCTAATACAGGAAGAATAGGAGAATTAATGAATGAAGTTATCGATAAATATGGCGTAACATGGGTAGCATCTGCTGGTAATCTTGGGCCTGCTTTATGTACTATTGGTTAGTTGATAAGAATTCAAAAATCTTAAATATATATTTAAGATTTTAAAACTTAATATTTAATATATTCTATTCGTTTTAACTCATATAGGCACACCACCAGATATTAGTTCTAATAGTGTAATTAGTGTTGGTGCTTACGTTTCTCCTGATATGATGGTAGCTGAATATTCTTTAAGAGAAAAAATGCCTGGTATGTCGTATACGTGGTCATCTCGTGGTCCAATGATCGATGGTGGAGCTGGAATTACTGTATGTGCTCCAGGAGGAGCTATAACTAGTGTTCCCAATTTTACTTTAAGAAAAAGTCAACTCATGAATGGTACAAGCATGGCAGCTCCTCATGTAACTGGAGCTATTGGTACATTGATTTCTTTTTTTTTTTTTATAAGGATTATATAAAATATTATAAATAAGAGAAATATATATTAATAATAATAATGTTTATATTGTAGCAATACTTATATCAGGGCTTGTTGCCAAAGGTTGTTCTTATTCTCCATATAGTATAAAAAGAGCACTTGAAAACACAGCTCATTATATACAAAATCTAGATCCTTTTGCACAAGGTTCAGGATTATTACAAGTCGAACGTGCATTCGATAATCTTATTACTTACTGTGATGTACCTGAAAGAGATGTAAGATTTACTATTAACTGTGGTCCAAATAATGCTAAAGGAATTCATATGAGAAGCAGCATTATTGATCGACCAAAAGATTATGCCATTACTGTTGAACCTGTATTTCTTAATAGCGAAAATACTGGTATAAATTTATATATTGTTATTCTGATATTATAATTTCATTATATAAGATATTACAAATATAATTCATTATAATATTTGAATTTTACAGATCCAACTCTCAAAATTGCTTTCAATTTGAAATTGACTTTGGTATGCGATGCATCTTGGGTACATTTTCCAACACATCTTGATTTAATGAATATGGTTCGCGCATTTGCGATCAAAGTCGATGGCTTCAATTTACCCGAAGGTGTTCATACAACTAGGTAAATATATCCAAATTAATATTTATAATCGTGTATATTTATTTTATTGTATAATATTAATCATCGTTTATAGTGTCCGCGCTTATGATGTAACAGATGTTGCAAAAGGTCCAGTGTTCCAAATACCAGTAACTGTAGTGCAACCACAAACACTGCCAAAAACTGCGATCCTTCCAGACTTAACTTATACAAATATTTTATTTAAACCGAATACAATTTATCGACATTTTATTCTCGTTCCTGAAGATGCAACATGGGCGGGTATGTATTTTCTGTAATATTTCATATTCATAATATTGGATATATGATTAATAATATGATCTAATTTAGTGATTAGATTAAAGAGCACAGAAAAAGATAAAACTGGAAGATTTGTGATTCATAGCGTTCAACTAAAACCTCGACTTTCCTGTAAGACTCTCGAAGTTAATAAATTGTTTACTGTTACTTCTCAATCAGAAATTGTTCATCCATTTGCTGTTCAGGTATTGTTAATTTCTTTTATATTCTAATAAATTAAATTCTTATTTAATTAAAAATCAAATTAAAATTTCATAGGGAGGATTAATCTTAGAACTAGTTATTGCAAAATATTGGGCAAATATAGGCGACATGTTAGTCGATTATGTCATAGAATTTCATGGTGTTCGTATGATAAGTGGGAATCTTACAATGCAATCTGGAGATGGTATAAATCGTCTAGAAGTTCGAAGTTCTCTTAGAAATGAAGAAGTAGTCCCTAGTATTTGTCTTAAATCATCCGTACAAATATTGAAGTGTGTATAATAAAAATATTGTATAAGATATACATATACATATATAAAAATAAATTAATTTAGTTCTATTTTCTTTGCTGATATAATAGGCCCACTGATTCAAGGATTGCACCTTTACGAGAACGAGATATTATTCCGCCTTCGCGACAAATTTATGAATTACAATTAACATATACGTTCCATTGTGCAAAGGCAACTGAAATAACTCCAAATGCAGCATTACTTAGTGATTTATTATATGAAAGTGAATATGAAAGTCAAATGTGGATGATATATGACACTAATAAACAACTTATTTGTTGTGGAGATGCATATCCATCAAAAGTAAGTGATTTTTATAAAATAATACATTAAAAAATAAATAATATTATTTTTTATTACAGTATTCTAATCAAAAAATAGAAAAAGGCGATTACACTTTGAAGATACATATACGTCACGAAAAAAAAGATTTACTTGATAGATTAACAGAAATGCCGTTTCTTTTGAGTCATAAACTAAGTAATCCAATTAATTTAGATGTTTATGCCAGTCAATCACAAGCTATTATTGGTGGCAAAAAAATGATAGCAGCTTCAGTTCCACCTGGTCATATTCTTCCTTTATATATTGCTCCTATATCTAATGAAAACAAGTAAGTATTTTATTTTAAAATAAATTTGTTTCTTTCATATTATTTATAATAAAGTTACAAATTTTATTATTTATACGTTGTTAAAAAAGATATATAATTATTTTAGAATTTATATGATATATGTTTCTTTCTAAGATTATTCTATATTCATTTTGCATATTTAATATCATGCATATTATTTTCTTATGCAAATAAAAAAGGTGCATGAATATTTTCATCACTATTTAAAATGTAAATGTTCAAAATATGTTAGATGAAATACTTATTAAAATTTGTTATTATCTTTTTCTCATATTTATCAATAAAAATATAAAATAATTTTATACAAATTATTTTATATTTTTTTAATTTTTATTCATATAAATCAATCATTTTAAAAATATTACTCAATTTTTTCCTTTTTTATCCCACATTGCAGCTCTGAAAACAAGTAAGTCTATAGTTTTTTTTTTTAAACATTTTTAAACATTTACATGCTTTTGATTAAAAAAAATTGGTTTATTGAAGCAGATAATTTTAATAGATGTATGTTTTATTTTATGCATTGCTTCATAGCATTTTAATTTAATTTTTTTTTTAATATTTATGTTAAATTATTTTTAAAAAATTTTATTTATCTGTCGCTTATAATTTAAACAAATATATAATTGCACTATTTTATTAATATAAAAAATCAACATTATTAATCTTATAAAGTTGGTTTTTTTTGGCTTATAAAAAGTTTTTTTTTCAATTATTTTTAATATAATTTTATATATTGTTTTATAATTATATATATTGTTTGAATTTTGCTTTATATGTATTTATTCTTTACACATAATGCTTCTTTAAATAGTTTCTTTAAATATAAAAATATTATGCATTTTTTTTCATCATAATTTATTAGTTTTTATACATTGTTTTTCTGTAGTGAGATATTTAAATAGTAATATTTATATAATTAAAAAGAAATTAATTTTTTGTTTTATTTTTAAAGAGTTTCCAGAGGTATTACCTTAGGAAGTGGTAGCTATTTACAGGGTACATTGACTTTTTGCAAAGATGATAATGGAAAAAAAGTGGATTGTCACACATTTAAATACATTTTGTCTGAACCAAACAAGAAATCTAGTAGTAGCAGTAGCAGCAGTAGTAGCAGTTCCTACAGTTCATCAAACAAAGAAAAGCCTACTAAATGGGATGAATATAATGAAGCACTTAGGGATTTCAAATGCAGTTGGCTTACAAAACTTGGTAATCAGATTTTTCATTTATCTTGTTAATTATGTATAATTATATATTATGTAAAGTCTATCATCATATAAATATTTTGTTTTTCTTTCCGGTTTCAATTCTACAAATAGCGCCTTCTACGAGTAAGTCATTAGAATGCGATAAAACATCAATTTTGAACTTTGTTTTAAAACCTTATATTGTTTATCGTTAAAACCCTTTAAATATCAATATCAATATTAATATCAATTTTTTTTATATTTTCATTTTTATATTTTCACTGTTTTATGTCAATGCACGACTATGTAATGCATAACAAATAAGTTATCTTAATATTTCTCTTCCTTTGTGATATTAAAAAAAATTAGTGGACAATATTTATTATATATTTACCAATATTATTTCAACACAAAAATAATTAAATACATAATTTCTTTTAAATATTTATGAAAAGCCTGGTCTATTGTTTGTAATAAAAATATATGTTCGTATTTTTGTAATTATGTTAAAGATTAATTGATTTTAAATTATTATTAATAGAACCTGGTGAATATGCAAATCTACTATATGGAGAATTGAAAAATCTCTTCTCGGATCATTTACCTGTTCACACTGCCATGCTGATTTCCTTGGACTCTCCTGAAGCTCGACGTCATGTACCTCATGATGATATTTCAGAAGAATCTGTTTCTCTGGCAAATCAAATAATAAGTGTCGCAGATGCTGTGATTACCAATATTGATCAAGATAAACTTTTAGCTTATTATGGCTTGAAAAGCGATCAACGTGATGATGCAACAAAGATTAGAGCAACTATGGAAAAACAAAAGTTTAGTTTGATAAAAGCATTAGTGAAAAAAGGATGTGCATTATCGCGATTATATGTACACAGTGCAAAGAAAGGAGAAGGAGATCGTCAATCCTATGAACATTTATTAGATAGTGTAACGCATCATTGGCAAGAAGTACAAAAATTTGCTGAACCAACTGATATCAAGGCAAGAAGTTTTATTATTATAATTGCATTATTTATTAAATAATATTACATATTTAATTAATATATATTTAGAAAATTAAAATATTTATTATTTTTTATTTATATAGGTCATTTCTCTTTCATTATGGCATGCCCATATTAATAATCATTATGGTCGCTATTTAAAGTTATTATTACGTTATTATGAAGAACATCCATTAAAAGAAGTTGATGAAAAATGTATAGAACTTGCAAATATCTTAGGATGGGAACATTTATCACGTCATATTAATACGAGTATACCGTCACGTTATCCTCCTTCATTCAGATCGTTTTGATCAATAGTAAATAATACATATTTGATTTTAAAACAAAATTGTGAAATATGATGAAATATAAATATATATATTATTTTTTTTTTTTTAGGTATGATAAGATTAATTTGATATTTTGACAAGAGAAACTATCAGACAGTTTCCAATGAATCTCCACAACAGAAATATTTCTGTGAGTCATTCAGGTGTACTATATACACTTAGCAAAATATAATTTTGTTCATATTAAAAAATATATATAGAGAGAAAATGTGACTCTAGAAGAATATTTTAATTTTTAACTATAAAAAATTAAATGTTCATATTTGCAACATATGATTTATTTCATGGAAATCATAACACGCTTAATCAATTTTAATGAATTACGAAGCAAAAATTATGGCAATAATATAAAATATGTAATAAATAAATCGAAGCACATTGCTAATATTTATGCATCAAGGACAATGTTAAAAAATATGACAATACATGTATGTGTACTTGCACAGAAAGATTATATTATCAAAAGTATCATTGTTTCTAATAGTGCATTTTTATGATGCTTAACGCATCAAAAGAAGAAAGAAGCGTCGAATATCATAGAAATTATTATCAATTTAGATATTAAAATTTTTGAACAATAATATGTTATTTGAGAATATTTATTTCAACTAACATAATATGTATCATTTAAAATCATTTAGATTTTTCCATTTTTACAATATATTAAATGTAAATAAATATATATTATATATATATATACATATATATATATACATATGTATACATACAGGTATTTTCTTTATATCCATAGAATAACTTTATCTTATTGAATTCTGTTATTTATAATTGTATACATGACTTGTGTGATTGTGAAATCTATATACAATATACTCAGTTTTTGTTGTCATTGTGTTATATATAACAGATATTTTTTTCACTTTATGCAATAAGTGTTAAGTATGAGCCGATGTATATAATGAAAGAGATAAAATAATTCAAACTCTATTTGAATTTTATAATGAATGTAAAATGTAAAAGATGATTCATATTTTTTCACATAATGTAACAAAAATATTATAAATTCAATAATTGGAAAATAATTAAATAACACGCATTGCGCATACCATTGGTGGAATGCCAATAATGTACGATTACAAGTCGAGATACAAATAATAAATGCACTAATGAAATTTATATTTAAGATATTGATTTTATAAAAAGAAATAGAATATCTTGTTTTCGGAATATATTGTAAACGTAATAAGATTTTAATTTTGTTTTATCAGTATGAAGGTGTGTACATAAATATATTGCATTATAACTTTTTAATTTGATTTGTGTGAATTCAAAAACAAATTCGTTATTCGACCAGCTTCATGGCTCTTAATAGACGGAACATGAAATCTTTTGTAAGTCAAGATAAGAAAAAATGCTTTCACATATAAAATTTACAAGTAATAAATGGCATATCAACTGAAGGTTCCATGAAAAGTTATGTCCTTATCGCTATTACTCAATTCTTACTTTTCTTCGTATACGAAGAACTATTTTAAAAATAGCGTAGTAGTACTTTGGTATAATCAAGAATTTTCACAAAGTCGATTTCCTCCAGGACAAACAAGTAAAAAAAAAATTTTTTTTCATATTTTAATTTCGAATGATATATAATTTTTTTTTCGAATAATTTTTTTCGAATGATATATAATTTTCTATTCTAGTTAGTGAAGCATGTACTCTGATTTGTCTTCTTGTTGCTCAACGAATATCTCAAACAGGATTATTAATATATAATATAGAAAAATCTCCTCAATTTATTGCTATCATAGCTGAAGCTATGATAGAAGGTAATAACATTCATGCATGGATTGTTAAGAAAGGTTTGGTTTCTCATCCGTATCTTAGTACAGAAGAAGCATTAAAACTTGGAGGCAGAAACTTAAATCTATTAAGAGAATGGGTACAAATTAAACATATATTCTATTGTTTTTTCTTTGATAATTTTGTGATTTAAAATGTTTTTATGTATTTGGTAACATAAGATATATTGACATATTAAAACATATCAATTATGTTATAGACATTTCAAGTATTTTATGAAAGGATTCAAAATGGTTTATATCAACATATAAATGATTTTTTACATAAATGGTATTTAGCACCAAGATCTAAGAATTTATTCATGCTTCTTATTACCTGTGGGCGTACAGTACTATTCATATTTCAAGAAAATATGGTAAGAACAGCTTTGTGAAATTTATAAAAATCTTGTTTCATAAAAGTTTTGTCTATAGGTAACTTTTTTTGACTCTCATAGTCATAGTACAATTGTAAATCCAAATCGGGGATTAGTTATTGCACAGGTAAGGATTTATAATTATATATAATAAGATTGATATTTAATAAATATTGCAATATTTTTAAATGATAGTAATGCATGTCATATTAATAGTAAAAAAAATAATGTAGACAACTATAGACAAGTTGGAACATTTATGCAATTGGTACACAGAAGATATATTAAATGAATGTTACAATACAGAAGCAAATCAATATGAGCTAGCATTTTTATATCCATTCAATTCACAATGCTGTGGCTGTAATCCTTTATGCAACTGTGGCAGTCATTGCAGAGAACAATAATCTAGTAAAATAATTCTTACTTTTCTACACACTTAAGTGTGCATATGTAAATATTTTAAAAGCTATACAAAAATACTAAAAAAAAAGTAAAATTTATATATAAAGTTTAAAAATTTATTTTATATAACAGTAAAAATTTATTTTACTGTTATATTTAAATAGTTTTGTTTGAAACTAAATATTATAATATAATGATTACGGTATTTTTTGTTTAATTACACATACTATGTAGATTAAGACTGACAGATTTATTTACATTATGTACAATTTTTTCCTAAAACTATTACAATCTTTTAGTGTTCGCGCAATGCATAAAATATTAAAAAAATAACGTAGTTTAAATCTGAAAATCGTATTTTCCTTAATATCATTTAAATGAATGTAATATACATTATGATTTTTTCTTTTTGCATTGCACAAACATACTTTTGACAACATTTTACTGGACTCTTCCTTTTATAATGAATGCATATATCAGAACCTTCATTTTAACTGTTTTAACATTCTTATAAAATATAATCCAAAATTTCTGGACGACATATTTTTTATATTGCTAATTCTCTACTTTGCACCTTTCAATGTTAGTATACCTAAACAGATATAATGTTCTGATTTCTTAATTGTTAACCATGAAGTTGCAGAGATATATATTTCTTTACATTATGTTTCTGTAATCTTTTTGCATTATATATAAATTAAAATGATTAGTAGTTTTGAAAATTTGTGTACTTCGCTAAGCTACAAAAGCATTAATCACACACATTGCATTGTGAAGTAGAAAGAAAACATAAAACTTAAAATGTTATTAATAACTACAACACTTTGTAGTATAAACAAAAAATTTGTTATGAGGATTCATCAATTGTTTGCTTTCTTAACAATTTGATATACATTTGATTTATGTAAATTTTGAAACCAATAAATATTTATATCCATTATTTTTATGATATTATAAAAAAATATATTCAATCTGCAATAATTGTAAATGAAACCCATAATTTAAACTTGTAAAAAATTCTTAATTTATTTTCCCTAACAGCTATTATATCTCAGAATTACAATATAAATATTATTCTTCACTAATAAAACAGAAACAAATCTTTTTCTGTCACCATTTAAATTGGTGATAGTAAAAAAGATAAGTATACCAGTGCCGAAATAACGTTTTGTTTAAAATACAGATTTTTCTCTCTGTGTTTTCTTTTTTTTTTTGTATGTATATTACAAGTGTTCTGTAGAGTGTCGTAAAATTTATTTAATAACAATTTTTAACAACGCAATTTCTAGAAATTACTATCTACAAAATGATATAAATGAATCTTTCTTATGATTTCTCCTTTTGAAGCCAAATTCGTGCAAAGGAACACAGTCAGCGATTTCTTCAGATTTTGCAAATACAGTCGATAATTGAGCATTTTTCACTGTTATTATTTTTTTGAACAAACTGATTATACATCATATTACTTTGTACAGACAGATGTATAATAATGGGATTCTTATGTAAAATTTTAATAGTTTTATAATTTTGGAATTAAATGATACAGAAATTCTAATTATTTATAAAATCAATTTGTTTTTTACGAATTATATATATATATGTATATATATTATGTATATATATATACATACATATATATATATATATAAATATATACACATAAATTTGTTTACATTATAGAGAAAGAAAGAGAGAATTATTATACATTAGATTGATCCTAACAATTATAATACTCCTGCTTCATCATCATATACTCTGTACACAAAGTAAAATGATGCTCTATCAGAAAAATATGATCAAGTTTCACTTGAAGAATATACGATTTTATAATTGAATAAATAAAGCTTTGTTTTATATGAAGTTAAAGATGTAACAAAAAGATGTTAGAGGGACTGACGAATTCGGGGCTGTGCCCATTCTACAAAATCATCTATCAGTACTGGCCAGGCTCCCTCTTCATCATAATTACTCATATCAGGGTTGATCATAAGTGCAAAATCTAATAATAAATTCCATGTATCTTTTGGAATTGACCTCTTATGATGTTCCTAAAAAATAGTGTTAACTACTTTGTATCATAATATTTACCTAACCAACATGGAAGCCTCCTTTTTAGGCTTAATCAATTATATTATGTAAGAAGTTCATATACATATAAATATATATATGAAATATATATAATATATATATTTATATATATATATATATATATATATATATATGTATTAGATATCCTACCTGTAAAAATTGGCACCATAAAGGCAGGAACTTAAATTTATCATCTAATACAATGTTCCAATAAGCAATAGCCATATCAAGATCTAAACCTTTTTGTCCTGGATTTTTTGCATAATTAAATGTAAACTGATAAAAGTCTTTAAATTTTTGAGGATCTCTCAATTCATTTTCTAAACTACTTAAACAAGCTTTTAATTTATCTATACTGTCAACACTAGAAAATAATTTTAAAAAACTATATTAAAATAATGTAAAAGAAAATTAAACATATTAAAACAAAGATAAAAAAATTTGATTTACCCTAGATCTGTCATTCCATTCATAAATTCATCTTTAGTAAATTCACATTGTGTTTCTGCTCTAAATTTCCATGCGATTATTAATACTAATTTGCTTTCAGGGCTTAAATCCAAATCATCCAAAAATTTCATTATTCCATCTGCTGTAATCTTATCAGGTTCGTTTGGATCTATTTCAATTATGAAATGAAATATTATGCAAATATTAGAGACATATTTTTAATATTATATATGCATTATTATTATATATGAAAAAAATGAATCAAAATTACCTTGATATCGACTAAACAATATTTCTAATTTCTTTTTATCTACTGTATTTTTTGGTTCTTTACAATATGCTTCAGGATTTTGAAAATAATTATCACTTGCCAAGTCTAGCTTCCAATCATTTTGTGCTAAACAATATATTGCAGTTTGTTCTCCAGTATGTGTAAATGTAATGAATTTCTTTACTTTATCTCTTTGTGAGAACTTTAACTTATGCTGCAACAAAAATTAGATACATTATTGTGCATGTATTCTGAAGATTAATATAAGAAAAATTTATAATCTGTTTCTACTATATAATATTAAATATTATGTTAAATAAACAATTCATTATCAAACTTCTATATATACATTATAATGTTATAAATTTTCTTTTTATTTGTAAGACCAAAATCAACATCGAAAAGAACTCATAAACAAAGATTTTATTACGAGTATTGTTACTACTTTGAGTAACATCTCAGTGAAGAATATTAACAAATTTGAAAATTTCTAAATAACAATGTATTCTATTGCAATAAAAAATTCATCCACTTTTTCACAAAGTCGTTAGTCACAAGATATGACACGAAATTGATTTGTATTTAGTGCAAAAGGGAACATTAACGTTGACTCATAATAGGTTATTTTAACATTTTTTAATACACTGTCGAGAACATAAAAAGCAAAATATACTTTTTTAGCAAAATTATTTTTAAAGATTGTTGGATTAACATAATCCGTAAATTTGTTAAAAGCTCACCATTTTAGCTAATTTTAGGCCCCCGAAAGCCAAAATATTATTTCCTTTGCACTACACTTGACATGAACATGCGCATGTTCTGTGAAGGTCCTGAGAAATGCAAATACACCAACAAGACTATAAGCAATGCCACCAGACGTTGCCAAAGGAAAGCAACTTTGAGAACAATATCGCGGGTTATTTAAAATATTTACATTTAATTTATTAAATACTACATTTTACGACATAATAAGATAAAAAAACATCGAAAATGTCACGTGATTCTGTTTTACGTCGGGTGGCATCGGTACGAAATCTTTCTTTTTTGTATTAGGTAGAAGTCAAGGATGAAGTCTTCATGAAATAACAACAAAACGCTATCGTAAATATTGGCCCACGCAAATGAATGTATACACGAAGTTACAAGGACATACGTCAAAAAGAGAATGAATAAACATTAATGAAAAAATAGCACTATTAATATTGATATTGTTTTTTAAATTGCTGTCTCCATGTGATTCTTTGATCTTATTGTGATTTTGACAATTCTTTTTACATATTTTATGTGAATGAATTATTTTTTTATGAAAATGTGTATATATAAAATAAAATGTACTTATTGAGTTTTTTATAATAATATTAATGATTTATTTATAGCGATTTTCAATTGCGAATATTTTAAAATATGTGAAAAAAGAATATCTTCTTTTTAGGTTATTGATCAATAATGTCAATAAAAATTCTACAATTATCATGTTTTTGGTAAGAAATATATTTGTTAATATTATAATTCTGAAAATAATTTATAAAATATTATTACTATAAAAAGATGTTAATATTTTCTGTAAAATAAAACTATTAAATATAAGATTGTGTGTTTCTTTTAATGATAAATATTTTCTTAACGTGTTAGCAGGAATTTGTTAAACAATTACAAAATAAGTTTATTAATTTGAAATTTAAATAAACATGAATGATCTATAACATGATGGGAGGAAGTATATTTGAAATACTTCCATTATACCATCAAAATGGAAGTGGTAGAGAAATTTGTCATTGGATAACACATATTAAATTGTCTAGAATTATAATGTTAACATCTGCTGTTTTATTCATTGTACCATTATTTACTCATTATTATTTATCAAAGGTATTGTTTTTGAATATAAATAAAAATATTATGTTATGATTGATTCAAAATCTTAAATTTTATATTTTTGTTTAGGTGGAATCTGATTCCCCAGATAAAGATATTTATCGTACATTCTCCACACTGGAGGCTTTTGAAGATTTTACTCCTATGAAGGCTTCTCAATTGAAGATGAGAATAGAAGAAATGTTGCGTATTAAAGTTTCTGTAAATAATGAACTTAGGGATCTGAGTGCAAAGAGGCAAAGACTTCAAGTTGAAGTTAGTAGTTTAACTCAAAAAATTGATGAATTAAAACAGGAATTATTGCATCAACAAACTGATCTTGATAGATTAAAGATCAGTGTTGAACAAGCACAAGTAGCTCAAAGAGAAGCAGTGGAAAGAAATACACCAGAATTAGCACCACCTAAACGTATATTAATGAATTCTGTTCCTGTAGTATTACCTAATATTGTACCACATTCATGTAGAATGTATAATTGTTTTGATCACAGTCGGTGTGCATTAACTAGTGGTTTTCCAGTGTATTTGTATGATCCTGATCAGTATTCTGTAGTAAATTCTGGATGGGATGTTGATGGATTTTTAAAAACTACTATAAAACAAACATTAGGTATATATAGATAAAATGTTATAATAATTATAACATAAATAATAATTTATAATTATAATGTGTATATATATATTAATATCCATATTTATTTTATTTTATTTTATTACAGGATATAATCCACATCTCACTACAAATGCAGCTGAAGCTTGTATATATATAGTACTCATAGGGGAAGCTCTCTCTATTCAACAAAAAGTAGACAAAAAATTTCGTAAACCTATAGATGTAAAAAAATTACATGCACTCCCATATTGGGGTGGAGATGGCAGAAATCATATTTTATTAAATTTAGCACGTAGAGATTTATCTGTAGAATCTGGTGATATTTTTAGTGGAATAGATACGGGAAGAGCTATAATAGTACAATCCACATTCTTTAGAAATCAATTTCGTGAAGGATTTGATTTAGTTGTCCCACCAATTTTAGGACCTCCAGGTGGTGATGTCTGGCAAGAATGTGCACAAATGTTGCCAGCAAGAAGAAAATATTTATTGTCTTTTCAAGGAGAAATGAGATCTCCAAAAATTACTACCATGACACATCAAATTGATGATGCAGATATAGATATAGAAAAGTTAACAATTGATGAAAATAATTTGGATGCTTTTATTATACAACATCTTAAAGATATGAGTACAGGATTAACTTTGGATAAATTTTTCATTCAATTTGAGTGTATACCAGCCTCTGAAGAGAAAAATATAGTAGAAATACTTGACTGGTCTTTGTGTGGAACAGATTCTTCAAGAAAAGCTATATTGAAAGAATCAACATTTGTTTTAATTTTAGCTCCTAGTAATACATCATTTGTAACCACTTCATCTATGCAGGCTAGGTTATATGAAGCATTACGGTCGGGTTCTATCCCAGTTTTTTTAGGTGGTGATCAAATTTTATTAAGTTACAGTGAAGTTATCAGTTGGAGACGAGCAGCTATCTTTTTACCAAAGGTATAAATATAATATTTTTAATATAATATTGTTTTTGATTATTAGACTTGTTTTGGTTTTCAGGCCAGGGTAACAGAAATGCATTTCCTATTACGTGCAGTTCTCGACACTGATCTTTTAAGTATGCGTAGACAAGGTAGATTAATATGGGAACGTTATTTAAGTACTGCTCAAGGTGCGGTAGATACTATTGTAGCTGTAATTAGAGATCGACTCGGTATACCACCTTTGCCAGCACCTCAAACTGCCAGTCCAAGTGTCTTTAATGAAAGCTTTGTGGTAAATATATATAAGTATATATAAATATATTTATATATAAATATATATAAATTTATATATATAAATATATATAAATAGCATAAAATGATTTGATATATTTTGTATCATGCATAATAATTAATAATAATAATTTTTTTTTTGTTAGCCTTTAAAATCTGATACTATTATCGCTGAACCAGAAGCAGAAGAAAGTTTAGGACCTCTGGAACCACCTTATCCATCTCCTGCATTTAAAAGAAATTATACTACAATGTTACTTCAAGGTCATGAAATCTGGAATGATTGGGTAGATCCATTTTATTTATATCCGCAATTACCTTTTGATACCGTCCTTCCTAGTGATGCAAAATTTCTTGGTAAATTAATTTTTAACATATAATAATATTCTAAAATAAAGATTTTATTTAAAATATTACTAATCACAGGTTCTGAAATGGGATTCAGACCGATTGGTAAAGGTGCTGGAGGTGCGGGTAAGGAATTTAGCGAAGCTCTAGGCGGAAATTATCCCAGAGAACAATTTACAATTGTGATGTTGACATATGAACGAGAACAAGTTCTTATAAATTCTTTGGCCCGATTGTATGGATTACCATATTTAAATAAAGTTCTAGTAGTATGGAATAGTCCAAAACCACCTATGGAAGATTTAAAATGGCCTGACATTGGAGTACCAATTCATGTAAGTTTTACTAGAATTCTTATAGTATATTATTCTTATGAATAAAATTAAATAAATTTTTTAATTTTATATAGGTAATCAAGGCTCCAAGGAACAGTTTAAATAATAGATTTCTACCATTTGATGCTATCGAAACGGAAGCTGTTCTTTCAGTAGACGATGATGCTCATTTACGACATGATGAAATTATGTTCGGATTCAGAGTATGGAGAGAACATCGAGATCGTGTTGTTGGATTTCCCGGTCGCTTTCATGCATGGGACCAGAATTATCACAATGCTTGGAACTACAATTCTAATTATTCATGCGAATTATCAATGGTTTTAACTGGTGCTGCATTTATTCATAAACACTATACATATCTATATACACATTGGTTACCACAAGCAATTCGGGACAAAGTTGACGAATATATGAATTGCGAAGATATTGCTATGAATTTTCTGATATCTCATCTTACTAGAAAACCACCTGTTAAAGTGATTATAATATACATATAATATATTTATTTTCGGAATGTTTTTAGTAATTAATTTTTCTTATATTTAGGTCACATCTCGATGGACTTTTAGATGTCCTGGTTGTCCTGTTTCTCTTTCGGAAGATGATACGCATTTTCAAGAAAGGCACAAATGCATCAATTTCTTCTCTCAGGTAAATCAGGTTTTATTATTTTCATATTCTAAGTTTTTTTTTTACAATTTTAAATATGAAATACGAAGTGAATTATAATAAATATTTTGTAAGAATTCTAATACTTTTAGGTTTTTGGATACATGCCTCTTTTAAATACTCAATATCGAGCTGACTCAATATTATTTAAAACGAGAATTCCACACGATAAACAAAAATGTTTTAAATTTATATAAAAGGAAAAGAAATGGAAATATTACTATACAAGTAAACATTACTTGATAGAATTTACATGATTTTGATAACATTTTAACTGAATTTCCTATGAAGTATATTAACATGTGAAACAAATATCGTAGAATTTTTATTGTCCTTACTTTTTTATTGTATCTTTTTTTTATCAATGTACATGATCGAGTAAAATGCACATTCGAAATTTATAGTGAAATTTAATGATGAAAGATTGTCGATTGTATACATATATTATAGAGAATATAAAATATAGTACGAACTCTTTTTACGTCGTTGTATACATAACATATATCGTACCGATTTTAACGATTTACGATGAAGCGTAATAAATTAATTTACAAAACTGAGTTTATTTTTACGATGCACCAGATAGAAAGATAAAAAATAAGTTATTGAATATATATTTATGTCGTATATATATTGATACATATATATATCATATACATATATATATATATATATATATCATATGTCAATAATTTTATGACATAAATGTGTACATATCTTATAAGATCAGATTAAAAATACATCGGTCTTATTTTATGTGAGGTATAACTAATATGAATATATTGTATTGCACTTTACGATTTGTACAATAATCTATTTGTATATAACAAAAATCTGTTTGCAAATTATATTTGTAAATAACTAAATGAACATAATTAAACATTAATGCGCGTTGTGACATTATTCGAACAAATATGGAAATGTATTCTAAATGAAACTGAGAAAAAGTGCCCCTTTTATTTTATTAAAAAATAGATGAAAATTATTTATATCAATCTATAATTATATTATTTTATTTCTTGTTCTATCGTCAATATTTATATTTCAATGATGTTTTTATTATTATAAATTATGCCATTTTAATGTGCCAAATTTCTAAAATTAAGTAAAATTTTTTATTTTAAGTTAGCTTTTTTCGGATTTAATTTTTTTTCTTGTAATACGCTTAACAAATAATGTTTATACATATCATTGTTTACAACACTTATTACAATTATTACAAAACATGATATATGCCAAAAATGTGAATTTGTAAATTCGATTTTACGTCGAATATTATGCAATTGATTGTAAACTCAACCTGAATTCAGGTCTGTGTAGAAAGAAAAAAATAAGAATATATATTATTTATGATTGTATATTAAAATCTATTTACTGTAAAATTGAATAGAAAACTTTGATTTTAGTTCTCGCATACGAAAGATATGTTTTGCTCCAGCTATCATTAATCTTGCTATCATTATCCTATTGTATATTACAAAAACAGACACGAAATTGGTTGGCGAAGTTTACCACTTTGAGATAATGATTACTGATGATAGCTGATTTTAATATTGCTCTTGATATCGATCGATATTTAATATGTGATCTATGTAATGTATCGAATATCGAAGATAACTTTTTTCTAATTTGTATATTTAGAATACTTAGAAATTTATTTTTATCCGATTAGTTTTTCGTTAAATTTTATGATAAAAAAAGAGCAAAAGAGCAAAACTCTTTAATACAGTGGCTATTATCATTATTAGTCAGCCGTGCTAGTAGTGTTAATACATTCTACGTCGGACGCTCGCCAATCAAATGCACGTCAAACAATTCCAAATTTCGCATTTTATCTATTTCATCATTCATTTAATAATTTAAATTCATCGAATCGAAACAAATTCATATATCACAAATCTTCATGTATTATTGGTATTCTCTCTTTGATATAATTTTTAATCGATTCTTCAAATTTTGATCGAAAAAAATTCATACTTTCCCGCGTCACAGCGGTGACCGTGATAGCATTCGATGGCGTTCGAATTCACCGCCAGAACGGCAAAAGTAACACCGTTGCGGCGGTGAACCCCATTGGCCTAGGGTGCGATCAATACCAAGTTTTCCATGACGTAAGTGCGGCCTGTGGTCCTTATTGGTTCGGACATACACCGCATCCCATTATTTATTAAGACCGCATGAATGGACGTTTTCTCAGCGATCGACTCCATGGAACTCCTGGAATTCGCTTTAACTATCATCGAGGGATAAAATCTGGAAGATGCACAACCCTCTAAAATACAGAGAAGTGGATGTGTTCGCGAGCGACAGGCATGTCCTTTCGAGACATGTTTCTGTCTCTCCACTTTGGTCTCTGCCACATGGAATGGAAGAAAGCCAAATTCCTTGCAGACCGGGTAGTTATTCCGAATGGACAAACACATAGGGGAGGGGGTGTGAGTGGTTCGCGCAACTGCGGTCGTACATAAGCACGAGCCACGAAGGAGGGTCGAGCTCCCTCCGCGGTCTCGGTGGTTTGACTCTGTTCCCGTTCCTTTTTTTTCTTTTCCCATGTACGACAGCGAATGGAACCGGGCTGGAGGGCCTGTCGGTGGATCGCGCGATTTCGACGCCAGAATCCTCACAGGAAGTCGATTCGCGGCCGGAAATTAGCCCCCTTCGCGGAGACCGGTTTTCTCGTTTCAGCCCGTTACGGAGAGGGTTGGCAAGAGGTGCAGGCGGTGCCGTGCGCGAGCCAAGTGGAGGGACGAAGAGAAAGGGGAGGGAGAAAAAGAGAAAGAGAGAGAGAGGGAGAAAGAAAGGAGCTAGATTGACGAGGGAAAGGGGAAAGAAGATAGGGAGAGATAGGGAGGGTAGAGGGAGAAAGATGTAGTGAATCGGTGGGAGAAAAGGTGAAAGGAAGACAGAGAGAGAGAGCAGCGGAGGAGGAGGAGAAAGAGCGAGAAGGAGAGACCGAACCGTCAGTGAGAGTAGTACCAATCGCGGAGCGTTGGCGGACATAAGCGCGCTAGGGGTGTGGAATAAGCTCATTCGTGTGTTGTTCTAGCGTCGAGCGTTGGCGAGAAGGGAACCGCTGAAACACGGAAGTGAGAGAATATCGTTCGCTTCGCCATACGCCGTAACCACCGTACTCGAAACGGTTATTAACGTGTACTCGCGTGTGTAATCAGTGCGAGGAAACGATAAACCGAGAGTCGAGCAGAGGGTAACCTGCGATAACACTCGTAAGTGATCCCGTTTTACATTTGACGAGGAACGGAACGAGGAGAAAGAGAGAACACGAGAATCCATATTTCCGTGGGAATAATATGTCTTTGGGGGATTTCGAGAATGAGGGAACAGCTGACGAGGTGAGCTGTTAATCGTTCGAACGCGGCTCGAAAACCTTCGTGAACAGCCGGTCAGCTGAGAAAACGTCTCTCGTGGGTGTGGAACAATCCGGTCTAGGGCGATTGATTGTGTGGGTGTCGCGGTCGCTGCAGAGACGTCGAAGAGCGCCATCATCGTCTCGGCCGCCACGTGAATCGCAAACATTGAGAAGAGAATACTTGTAGCGTTGAATATCGTCTGGAACGAAGGCATCGGCATACGTGGCATTCGATTTCCTCGAACGATCGGGATTACGCGTATACGCGTTCGTACGAATTAGCGCGTCTCGTGTCCCTTTTCTTTCGAAAAATTCGTCTATTCTCGACTATGCTTGTGAAATTTTTCGTCGATCGCGCTTCGACGTTTTAAAAGGGATCGATTATCACCGTGACTCGAGGCACACTGTTTTACATAGTTGACAAAGAGGAAGAGGAAGGAAGAAGGAAGGGTGTTTTTTCTGTGTACGATTCGAAAATGAAGAAGAAAGATCCCGAGGCCCAGTACAGGGATATCCAGTGACATCCGTTTCCGTATGCAACCGTATGAAATTCCGAAAATCGTTTCACAGAGGCCAGAAACATGACCACGTAGCCATTATTATCGCATCGTTCCCGATTGGTCGGGCGGCCGTCAACGCGACACTTGGCTCGTGCTGAAACGCGGACTGGCCCCTCTCTTTAAACGGCAGAAGCGTTCTACCTGCCGTTGTATAGAATCGCGTATTCCCCTGCAAAGTTCAAGAACCTGGGCTTCGTGTGTACGACAGAAACGAGTGCACCAACGGCACCCGTGACCCGTTTTCGTTTTCAATCGATGTACTCGTGAACTGGGCCGCCTCGTCCGCTCGAAAACCTCGATACCTCGCGAGGTGTTCGACCATCAAAACAGAGGAAACAGAGTAAACAAATCCGATCATACAGGCTATCCCGTACACGATACACAACGAGCAGATACGAAGAGGAATAGAGAGAGGGGAGAATCGGAGTATTAGTTTAGAGAGCACAGCGAGGAACGGAGGAGAGCAGTGCGCACATTCTAACCTCGCAGCCGCCATATCGAGGACGCGAGGAGGAAGCTCGTCGAAGGTCGCTTTCGAGGAACACCTGGGGACAATCCTCGTATCGTTCCATGCTGGCTTCGAGCGGAGAACTAGGACCGGGGACGGAAGAGAGAATGCGAGAACCTCCACACAGCCTGTGAAACATGATTTGTCATACAGATGCGGTCGCTGGTAATCGTACGACGAGAGACAACGACGACGAGGACACCGACGGAGACGAGGATCACGGATCTAGCCAACGTCGCGTCCATGCCTCGACGAATCTCGATGACGTTCGCATGAGAGGCAGCCTCGAGGCGGACGATAAGGCGCGCACGAACAAGAGGATCCGGTGTCGAGCAGTGGCTTCCTCTTGTCCAGTCGAACGTTGGGCGAACGTGGTGGTCGTCGTCGTGGACGGGCTTCCAACCTTCGTACCGATCGTCACGGATCGCCGCTCGTGCTGTGACGTGCAGCAACAACAATACCACCACCACCACCACCACCACCACCATCAACAACAACAACAACCACAACAACAACAACAACAACAAGAACAGACGCGTGAAGAGAAACGACAGAAGCAGAACGCAAAAGCGCGAGCACGACGTAATCTACGCTCGCCGAAGGCGTACCCGTGTTGTCGTGGCCAGCTGCGCCGATTACCAGGTGTCGGATGACTCCCCCCGTACGCTACAGCTTTCCCGTAGTCGTAGAAAGGACGCGATATCCCGTAGGAACGAGCGTTATCGCGCGGCGAGCGATCCTCGTCGCGGTACCTCATCGGCGGCGTCGTCGGTGCTGCGCCGGCCCGCGCGTCGCGCTAAATTCCTCGCGATTAGAGCTTCCCGTGCACGTTCCTATCTTACGTCCGTGATGGCGGCTGTACCTGATATGTCGCACCTCACCCCCGAGGAGAGGAGCACCATCGAGGAGGTTATAATAAGGCAGAAGCAGGAGGAGGAGAAGGAAAATGAGATTATGAGGTAGGTCGGTTTTTCCATCCAGATTTTTTTTTTTCCGATAATGATGCTGAAATTAGTGTTGATATCCTCGTGCGCTGTATTTATTTATTTCTTCCTTTTCTTTTTATTAACCTCGCTTTTTTCCTTTCTTTTATTAATTTCTTTTTTTTTTATTATCATTATAATTATGTGGAAAAAGTTTTTAAAGACACATAATCTTTGCATTTATTTTTGTATCCAATGAGATGAGATGAAAAAGAGACGATTCATCATCGATTCATTTTTGGTTTATTAAAGAGTAAGCAAGAGTAAGAGAATAGTGGTATGCAAAATACATTTTTTTTCAAACTCGCTTCGAAAATGAAAAACGTAAAATGATTTCTAAAGAACGTTCGCTTTTATCAATTTTATGCCTAGTTTGTAGTTTATTTTTTTTTTTTTGTTTACTTGCACACGCATATATCACCACGCATTCCTCGTAAAAAATCAGATGCCTTTGCATTGTCTCTCCAAATAATAAACAATAAAAGGAGCAAATTCAGGGGCGAAGAAATACCACCAATCGGCAAGTAGTATAAAGTCTGAATGGTCAGGCAGGCTAGGCAGAGCTACAAAAATGTGACCATGGACGGTCACGCGTCGTTGATCAGAATTACTGAACGAGCGAAACGATGTCCGATCGATCCAATACGTGTATTTCTTGACCAGAGTCCCCTCCGACGGCTTTCCGCCTATTTTCTCCACTTTACCTGCTCGTTAGTCCTTGACCGTTTTATATCCATCGCATCTTCCCTTATTCCATATTTAGATATTCATTCCGTTATCTCGAATTATGGGGATGATTATCCCATCGATTCTCATCTGTCACTACCTCGCTTCTCGTAATCTCAATTATTATTAAATAAAACAATTTATTTCGTTGCGATCTAAATCAAATTACTCGAGTGCAATGAAGTTTCGACTCGAAAATAAAAAGTTTCCTTTTTAATTTCGCGCTTCGTATAAACGCTCGAAATGCGTATCTGTTTTAAATCTCGACAAACTACCCGGCCTTAAACTTTTCCAACCAACGCCGAAAGGAATCAGCGAAAACTGACCCTTTTAACAGGCAACCTACTACTCCCCCTACACCTATTTGCAAGAGGCAGCCGGTGATGGATGCGCCAGCAGCCTCATTCGCATGTAATTACGGTGCCAGAGTCGCAGCGAAGCGACGCCGAGGAAAATGGACGGTGTTCTTCGAGGAAGGCGTTTTATTGATAGGTTGTCGCTGATGGAAAACGGGAACGTGAGAAAGCAGTCGAGCGGGGAATGGAGACAGACGTAGAGTATGAGAGAGAGAGAGAGAGAGAGAGAGAGGGAGAAGTGAGAAAGGGTGAGCCAGCGAGACAGAGGAAAGGAGACAAAGAACACGGGGGATAAAAGAGGAGTGAATCAAGAAAGAGATAGAGAGAGAGATAGAGCGAAAACGAGAACGAGAGCGAGAGCGAGAGCGAGAGAGCGAGAGAGAGAGAGAGAGAGAGAGAGAGAGAGAGAGAGAGAGAAGGGGATGGGCACCGAGAGAAAGGGAGAAGAAGAAGCGAGAGAGTAATGAGGAAAGCGTGCTTTGCCATACCGATGCGAGATCATGTAATGTGGACGACAAGTACGTGTAGGGACGCATGTAAAATGCAAGGCAGCGAGCCTTGACGTGGCTCGGTAACGAGCTGCTGTAGTTGCACAGGGTATGCATAGGGTATGCAGCCCGTAGATGGAGTGTGAAAGGGGTTGGATTGCCACGGTAAATTCTTGGATCCTGAAATATAGAAGGCTGGACCCACGCGCGAAAGAATGGCGCGTTTTAACGGCGGTAGCCCCGGGATTATCGCTACGTGGGTTACGTTCCTCGGCCCCTCCCCTCTCCCCACCTTTCCAGTATCTATCCCAGGCCTCTTTGACATCGCGATGATAATTTTAGTCCTCGGTACGGATCTCGTCGCTGCATCCGAAGGTAACACGCGCAAAAATAGACGCGTAACCTTTCTTCAGCCCCTTTTAGGCACGCTGCTTCGTGCGTGCCCACCGATATAATTTTCTGATGTAATCGACGCCGGAACGTTTTTCAACAAACTCCAATTCCTCGACCACCTTTCACATTAACATGTCGTGTAACAATTGTCGATATTTTTTTCTTTCTTTTTCTTTCTACCCCCTCCCTCTTTCATCCGTGGGTATTGTAAAACTCGGGTACAGTAGACGAGGCGTAAAGTTTGAGGCGTGAAAAAAAAAGAAAGAAAAAAAAAAATACGAAGCGGCGAGTCTAACGGACGGAAGTTTCGACGTGTCGAGCAAAGATCGGGGAGAGGGTGGGATTCTTTGTTCGAGGCGAGGCACGTAGCCGGGGACATCGTGTGAAAAGTCGCGTAGCGCGGATTTTGTGGGACGGAAAAGTCGCGCGTAAATCACGGTTGGTGTTCGTTAAGTAACCTACATTTCTGCGCCCGCTCCTCTCTCCCTTTGATCTGCTTCTTTTTCGTCGCGGAAGAATTTTTTTTCTTTTCTTTTCTTTTTTTTTTCCCCAGATAAATCGTGTCTCGAGGAAACGCGGTTGCAACGCGACGACGAGCCGTTTCAACTCGACCGATCGTCGTCGCGTGTTCGTGAGTCGCGCGCGATTATTGGTAAAGCAATTAGAGTAATGTGGGCGGGCGCACGTACACTGTGTGTCTCTATACCTATACGTATATATATATATGCTTTGTGACATGCAGCCACGACCTTTGACTCGATCGGCAAACTCAAGATTTAGGTTACCGCTCGTAGCCCGTAGCTTCCTACTGTTTCCATGCAAATTTCCGCTACGAAACTCCATCGACGTGTTTAATATAGGCGGATCTTCCTTCTCTGTGCAAGAAGCTAATGGTGAAAATGGATAACGATCAAAAGGAATTCGACAGAAATTTGTTCGGTTGCGTCTATTTCACGAGGATCCAAGTTCGAAACCGTTGGTGCCAACAACCCTCGCGATTCCCAACTTTTCTTCGTCCTCGTATACGCGATCCGGAGACTTTGTGGCGATGGTGGAGCACGTGCCAAGTATTCCTGTCTTTTATTTTCCTCCATCTCGTCTATCTTTCGCCCTAACCTACTTGGCTTGCAGATCTATCTCTTGCCCGGGCCTGCTCGTCATCTTCATCCCTTGTGATTAGAGTGGTTAACATTGTTTACGAGTACCGCTCTTCTCAAAGAAAATTCTCTCGTGATCGAGTCGCACGTTCGTTAAAATTAGTTATTTGGAAAGGAGGGAGGAGCGATACGAGATGGAAAATTACTACGTACAGATTGAGCGTATCAGAATTTCTCGACGACGAAAACGTACTAAACTGGGTGTAGATGGAATAAATCGATGACATCGGTCACATTCCATTTCAGTTCAATCACCTTGCCGATAAATCGACTCTCCGGTATTAAAGTCTGACCATTCCCTCCTAACTGTAAGTACTCACAATATTCCCATAATTTCCCCCATTAATCGAACGAATTATCATTTTGCTTCTTCCTTTCATTCGCGAATAATTCCACCACTTCTTGAAATCTTGAATATGTTAACAAAGTCCCTTTCCTCGAATATCGTTTAATAAGGAATTGTTCGCGAATGAGATAGGCATAGAACACGGTGGAAAGCGCGTATTTTTCATCGATCAGATTATATCCCTGCATCGTCCATCGGATTGATAGCAATAAAATTTCTTTGCCACCTGTTATCTCCGCCGACAGGAGTCTACGATCGTTTATACGATGCATAAATAGGAAGACTATAGTCGACATCTAGTTTCTAAAGTGTATGACACAATAAGACGAGAATGCATTCGCAGAGGATTGAACTTATCGAACTTAATCTTCTATTCTCTTTGTTTGTTCGAGCCGATGATTCTCGATATCTACAATAATACGTCCTTTCTCCGCTCGATATCGGAGAGTTAGCAAAGTCTCGGAGAACGGTTGGGAGGATGAAAATCGATGATTGTTTCGGTCTCGAAAATGTTGAATCTCGAAAATCATCGGTGAAAGCGGAAACGAGCGAGGCTTGAAAAAACGTCGCGCTGCGAATTAGTTACGCGGCTGGAATTAAGTAGCTGTTGGCTAATAAACGAAATCACGGCGGGAAGGGGGAGGAGGAGAGGCAGATAAAAGTGGAGCGACGCCGTTGCTGCAATTTGCAGAAAAATCTCGGCTCGACGAAGGACGATTGTCGGTTGAATTTTAATGGTGGGCCAGGAGACGGAGAGGGAGAAAGAAACAGATCTCTGTATCCTAGCTTTGTTCGAATTCTCCGAAAATTGAGGATCCGCAATTATCGAGGAGTCTAATGGCGGCTCGATTCTTCTGAAACCAACCTCCCACGCTCGAAGAAGCTGGCTTTTTCTCCTCTCTGTTTTCCTCCTTTCCACTTCCTATCCATTCTCGAAGCTACGCAAGAAAGGGTTGTTAGAATGCAACTGAGCACGCACGTATACAAACGCGTTTACATATTTATATACGAGGCTGGATACGAACACGTCTTCGCATCTCTTCTTCTTTTTCGACAAATTCCTACTCGAATGCAACGTGCGTCTAGTTTAGTCTGTAATTTGCATACGACGTCGACTGTTTCTAAATTTGATCTCCTCCTCTTGTTTCATCCATTCCCGTGTTTCGAATGAAAGAAACTCGATGAAATAATGCTCTTAAATCGATCGTACTGTCGGAATACGATTTCATCGTTAACGTTCTCAAATCTATCGATCTCTTCTCCTTCGAGATTAGATCCTTGGTTTTCATTTCATTCGTTCAAAGATGGATTAATTATTCTTCCTTATCGTTTGCAGACGGAAGCAGGATGAGGTGAAGATCCTCGAGGAAAGGATACGTGCCTGCTCGGAGAAACACAAGAAGGCGGGAGTGGAGTTGCACGCCACGTGTCACATATGCCTGAAAACCAAGTTCGCCGACGGCGTCGGTCACATCTGCAACTACTGCAGCATCCGGTGCTGCGCACGCTGCGGCGGAAAGGTCACTTTACGGTCGACCAAGGTAGGGGAGAGATCGGGAAAGAAACGGCAAGATATATTATCCGGAGGAATCGAGCCCTCTCCTCGGTCTAATTCCCCACTGTTTTTTTTCTTTTACGCTCGCGTTTCACGCCCCGACGCTCAAGGGTGGAATTCAGACTGACTAATTGCCTTCAACTTTCCACTATTCGATCCGCTGTCGTTGAACTTTCCACGGATACACCTGGCCTGAATATCGGTTATCTCGCATCACACCGGCTGTCCTTTAAAGTTTCCAACGCGATATTTGTGCATCGATATCGCGCAATCGACGAAATATATTCGCGTCTTCGTATTTTCTCGAAATTATCCCCGATTTTTCAAAGTTTTAAACGCGTTACTTTTTCTTTCTTTTTTTTTTTTTTTAATTGGATGTTAAAAAGAGTTTCAAAGCGCAAGATGACAGGATAATCCGTTATTTTTCTTTTAATTACAGGGAAGCTACTTAAATTTAGTGAACATCTACGCTTTGAGGGATCACAAATTTTATTTGTCGCCGGTCAGATCTAGTGCGACCAAAAAAAAAAAAGATTCATTACCTAAATGAAGGGATCAAAGGAAAATCTTCTGTGACGGTGCATTCTGTACGCGAGCACCGGAAACGGAACCTTGCCTCTCGTGACATTTCAAGGCTCGCGTTCTTTTCACGCCCCTCAAAAATCCAAATAAATTCTCCTTAGATACGAATATTATATTTGAATCATCCTCTTAATTGCAAATCGATCGTTCAATTTTTTCGATCGATCCAATGAATTTTCCCGTATGCGGCATCGTTTGAACGATAACGCGAGAGGAGTCGTTTAAACTTCTAGGAAATAATCGGCGCGAGAGTAGGAGAGGAGAGACGTCATCACAGGTCGATAAACGAGATTGTCGATCGTGCACGCGAAGGTTCCCCACGCGAATCGATGGCGTGAAAACCGGTCCGAAAGCAGAGTCACTGGCTCGACCCTTCCCACTGATAACTCTGATCAATGGGATTTTGAGTGCGCCAGGAACCAGACCATGATTCTCCTTTGAACTATTATCTCGCCATATATTTCTCAGTGGAACTCTCGCATTGCACGAATATCTCTAAATAAAATAGAGATCCGGTTAATTCGAAAAAGATTTACACATTTTTTCCATTTCCAGTTTTCCAAATTTCCTAAACTAGCCAAAAGATGGAGACGAAATTTTTTGCTCAATAGAGAATAATAATAATAATAATAATAAGAAGGGAGGGAGGAAAGGTAAGAGGGAAAAACGAAGAAACGTTGAAAAATTAGATCGATGTCGAAGGCAATAGCGGTGGAAGAGGCGTTTAATGGCGTAGGAAGGTCTCGTTCTCGCGTTATCGAAGATTCCAGCGATTTCACGCAGTTCCATCCTCTCGATGTTCGCGGAAAATTGGATCCGCGCCACCGTGATTTATCGCGTCTTGAGGGCGGCCCATTTATTCTCTAAGAGGAGGGGGTGGAAGATTTCGAAACACGTCTTTGTCGCGACTCCACACACATATCCTCTCTCCCTCCCCATCCCCTCATCTCCCCTCGGTGTGGCCGGCGTTAAAAGTGCAGGCCAGGAAATGTCAACTTCCTGGAAACAATTAAGAGCGGTCGGGTATCGGGAAAGACGATAACGGCCGCGTATCGCTTGAAATACGTGGAAATAATTGACCTATAGCGGCACTCTGCCCCCTCCATCCTTTGCCCAACTCTCACCAACCCCCGACGGCCCCCTTTCTCCGTGCTATACCAATTAACCCTTATCGCGGACGCGCGCGCGTGTAGCGTATGTGGGCGTAAAGCCATCGTTAAATAGCGAATAGCGTTTCCCGCCTGTTTTGCGCCTCTATTTCTCCGGCCTGGTCGCTCGATTTCCATAGGGTTTTTATCGTCAATGGGAGAGGAGCAAAGGGGAAGGGAGGAAGGATGGTCTTTTCGCATTCCTCGAGAAGATTTTATTTCTCTCTCTCTCTCTCTCTCTCTCTCTATATATATATATATATATATATATATATATATATATATATATATTCTTCGATATCCTCTCGTTCGTTGAAACGATATCGATGATAATTGGATAAATGGAACGATGGATACGATGGAAAGCTTGTTGTTGGATTGTTGTTGTTATAATTAATTGTATCGGAAGTTATTTTCGAAATGTTGGAACAAGATTATAAGATAAGATTATTCGATGGTAATTCAATTGATCGTCGAAACTTCGCCTCGATTATATATATATATATATAATTAATCTCATGAATTTTCTATGATCGGAAGTTTATTATTTTGAAGCAACGTTGGAGAATAAGAGAGAAATTTTCTGGAAGGATCTATATAAAAAAAAAGAGAGAGAGGTAGGGGAGGGGGAATCCGGGAATGGATCGCGTAATTCGATTAACGGTGACAGTAGTTTAGTCAACGATTCTTCGGGCATGCCACGATTCCATTTATTCGATTCCGTTACGCGAGGCGAGGGGAGGCGAGAGGAGTAATTTAACTTCGTTTTTGAAAGTGGCGCATCCGGGGAGAGGAGAAAATAAGAGCGGCCGCTACGTATACATACACACGTACATGCATATCCACAGCGAAATATAATACGCGCGCGCGTTTCATCCCGGTCGGGGGATGGTATAATAATAGAGGCAGACGCGAGGAACTTCGGTTTACAACTTCCTGCAAGTTTATTGGCTTTCGTCGTACTTTGCCGCGGCTTAAGAAACGGAAGATTGGCTATGCAGTCGGTTAAAGCGAGCCTCGCGAGGAACAACAATTTACGATACTTTCGAAAATATTTAATCTTCGATTCAACGCCTTTCCCTTTGAAATACTTCCAGTTGGAAGTATCTCGCGCCAGCCAGACCTTCCTTACGTTTCCGCTCGCGAACAGGAGATTCATCGATCGTTCTCCAACTTCCTCTCGCGATAACCAATCCCCAATGTTTCGAGGAGAATTCCCGGTTTAATACGCCCGAAAAATATAGGACAGGCCGAAAAGAAGAGAGACGGCACGTGCGTGTCACAGGTTTCACCCGATGAATGCGTAACTCCTACACACACACACACACATACACACGCACAGAGCGAGCCAGGGCCACACGCAAGTACGATGATAAACGTCACGGCGCGCGTTACGACATCATCGATCCGCTGGAACGAAACGCTCGTACGTTTCTTTGGAGAGCGCTGACTGTGAAGAGAGAAAGAGAAAGAGGAAGAAAGAGAGAGAGAGAGAGGGGGGCGAGGCACGATACGCGAGATTCGTTCAATTACACGAGCTTTTTAACCAAGAACGAATTGGTTCTTCGATTAATTCGATTTCAAAATTTGAACGAACGAATTCCCAAATTTTTTTTCCTTGCAACCTTCTCTTTCCTCCCTGTTATCATTACGCACGATCAAATTTTTCCTTCTTCTCTTCCTCCTCTTTCTCTTCTTTCTTTCGATTTCCCTTCGGCGGTTCCGTCTGCGTGGGAGAGAGCCTATGAATGGGGCGCGTCCCTGCGTGACGTCACGTTCAGGGTAGGGGACTGGGGTCAGGAATGAAGCGCGGGGTGGACGAAGGTGTGGGTGGCGGAGGATGGATGTCGGGCGGCGTGCAGGGGGCGAAACGTGACGCAACATATTGATCTAAGTTTCGTAGGGAGGATTACAGTCCATGATGGGGAGGACACCGACGGAGGGGTGTCGCGGATAGGGAACGGAATACAAGGTGGCCGGTAAATTTACGTTGTTCTTTGTTTCATAACGATCGCGCGTGAGCGCGAGTGCGTGCGTGTGCGTGCGTGCGCGTATATTTGGTGTGGCGGTAGCCGTCGATCGAGGGGAAGGAGTGGCTTTGAAGCTGCCGCACGCGTGGGTGGAAGGCGAGCAAAGGAAGGGGAGAAGCGTATTGCTCACCGGGGCCGTTGCATTTCTGTTAATGAAATTAACGCGGATTGAGTGTTCTTCGGGAAGGCTATCATTAATCGAAACGACTACAAAGTTTAGGGTATACGATACTATGATTCACGGGGGAGTGAATAAAACTGCACAGCGAGTGAAACAGTTGGAGAAGTCTTTTCTCAAAAGATTGGTAATAATAATCGAACAATCGTTTTATTTTTTTCGCTTTCTCCCAGAATTCTCCCAGTTATTATCCGTTTCCATTCGCGCAACGAGGCGCAACGTCACACAACGTCGATCGCATAGTTCGCGTGGATCTATCGAATTACCACGATTTTCGATTAATGACCAGATCGTTTCGGAATTATCGAAGGTCCAGGCGGAGCAATGAATAGCTGCAAAGGTCTGTGGGACGCTTGAGGGCGGCTCCAAAGTTCTGTGTCGATCCATTGTACGCCCGTGTTCGACCGAGTGCACGCGTGTATCCCTGGTATTTATGTCAGAGGAGGCTGGGATTGACGGTAATTCTAATCGAACGGTGTTCGAGGAAGTATCCTTCGTTCCAACACAGCATTCCAGCCTGTATCTTCGCCATCTCGTTCCTCTCACGATCGATCCTCACCTACGCGACTTCTTCCTTCCTTCGACCGTTCGAAAATCGTTCCTCGTGCCGTTTCAATTGTCTCGATCGTCTCGTAAATTCAACGATTCTAACCCCTTCCTTCTCATATTCCCGATTATTCCTCTAATTATTTAGCTCGAGTCAAGTCAGTCTTGGAAAATTCGAAATTGGAACTGTCTTCGAAGATATAATTCAAACGATTTTGATGTATTTTGGGGTTTTTGGGGTTGAGGGAGATTGAATGAGGATGATTAAACGCGTGCTCGCGTGATTCACGTAACGAGGTCCGCATCCCGTAAAATAAACCGCTGGTAATTGAAAGTTTGGCAAGTTTCGGGTACCTGGTCGAGACATCTGTCGTCCCTCTTGTGAGGGGGGAGGGGGTTTCTTCCTCTTTTGGCCGAATCGGGCAATCGGAGTCTTCACGTGACGCGTGTATGTAGGACAGTTGAAAAGTTCGGGCAGCAAAGTTTCGATGCTCGTGACGCTAATGCATGGCGGTGGTATACGTTGTTCCACGAAAAATCGAGAAGCGGAAAGGTCGAAGTTGTTCAGAGAGACCGTAAAGCGTAACTTCGAAACGAGGGGGAACGAGGCTCGATCACGAAGACTTTGCATAGTAATTAGGTGTTTTACGTAGGTGTGTGCAACGCCCACAAACTTTTTTCCGTAATCAGACGCATCGACGATTGCCTCGTTAGTCGTCTGAAAAATCGTCCTACCTCTCCTCCCCTCTCCCCCTTCCCTCTCCCTCCTTTGGTCCAAGTTCATTCAGCGTTTGCATAAATCTCATAATTAAATCGGGGTGGGAAACACAGTTACCCTCGATTATTCCTTCGTTTCGTTGGAGACGAAGGGGACGAATTACCATAATCCGTGGAAATTATGTGGAAGGCGCGAGGCCAGAGGACTCTCGTTTGCCAGGCCGTTCTTTGCTATTATGCTTAAGCATGATTTCAGGCTGGAAAGGCTTGAAAGGATCGTCGTCGATGCGACGCGTCTGTGAGGAGACATGGCCGCTAGTTGGCTTGAAGGGTCGTCTGAGCACCGATGCCACTCGCCAACTAGACTTTATTATCTGAAAACTGAAACTCTTGTCCACTATCTTGCCCCTCTTCAAACCTTTCCTTCCTCTTTTGCCTCTCTTTCCGCCTCTCTTCGAAATATTCTCACTCTTCCGGCATTCAATGCCCCCTCCCCTCCTCCCTCTCCGCTTTAGACGGGGGATTCTCTCTCTTTCCGCGTTGCAAAAGATCCTCTTACGCTCGACGATTCGCGTACATCTCGTTAGGAATGAAAGAGCTCGACAGCTCCTTGGCGCCGCGATCGTCGTTTGCCTCGCTAGTTTACCGAGGGTTTCGATCGACACCATCAAAACTCTTCCTTTCATTCCTTTCTTCCGTCGATTTATCGGCCACTATATATCCGAACCAAGTTCCTCGACCGAACGATCCAACGATAGCTAGATATGAAAATTTCAACAAAACGAAATGCTTTCTAAAAGGAAACGGAGAAAGCCGATGGATCGGCAACGATCGAAGGGTGCGAGGATTGTTTTCGATCGGCTCGAAATATAATTCGTTAATCGAGCATTTATTTATCGGCGTGACGAGTCATCGGATTGGCTTGAACGAGCGTATCGATCCTCCGGTTGTCGTACTCGAAGCAACGAGACGTCAACGTCCAACGTCGATATCTTTCCGCGTCGTCGTCATTGTCTGGTCTCGACTCCGGCGGCGTCGGTTGACACACGGATCGCGTACACACGGGAGACCCCGTGATAAAGTAATCCGAATTAATTGGCCCCTAATTAATTAATGCAAATCACCTCGAGCCGGCAAACTAATGATCATTTACGTTACGGGCGGCCACGCAACGCCGTGTTCTCGTTCCTTTTGGTCCACCACCACCGCTATCACCCTCGGCAGGCGTAACGGCGGAAGGAGGGGTGAGACGACTCGAGGGCCACCTCGTTCCTCCACATCGACTCCTCCATCTCCACCACCACCACCACCACCACCACCAGCACCACTACCACCACCAGCGACAACAGTTTTTCTCTTTTTAGGCTGCGGAAAATAGCGCACACGTACGTACGTACGTACGTACGGAATGTTCGGGCGAAAAGGATAGGACCGCCAGCACAGGGATGAGCGAGAGGGTGGTGGAAAGGGGTTGAGCTCTTGACATATTGCTACCTAGGCAACTCGACGAAGTGCTCTTCACCCACCCCTCCTCACCTCTCTCTCTCTCTCTTTCTCTCGCCACCGCCTATCTTTCCCGCTTCGTTTCTCGCCCAGCTCGGTCCCCTCCGCCACCCCCCAGCCATCCTCCTTCTCTTTCGTTTCCTTTTTTTTTCTTTTTTTTTTCGCCTGTGCAACCCTTTCTCTTCCCTTTCTTGTTCGATGCACTCTCTGTTCCACGGCCGGGCCGCCAGTCTGCAGCGAGGTACGGTCGGGGTTGCAAGCACCTCGGGGAAAAAATAACCCGCGCGTTTTCGCGGATGCACGCGCGTCACAATCCCTTCGTCCGCTCGACCAACTCGACCACTCGTGCATCTCGATTGAGAACCATGCCGAGACGGGAGCACGTATCCCCGAATTTTCGCGTACCGCGCAAACGACTCGTTCTTCCTTCGTCGATCTCCATCAGCCGCGCGTTTTCGCGTCTAAATACGTCGACGTAACGTCATGCACCTCCTACGTCTGTAAAATATATATTTTCTTATCATTGACGATGAATCCTCCCGATTCTCGAAGGACCGTTCCGTTCTCCGTGTGCAAGTGAAGAAGGATATTTTTAGATATTCTGCCTCCCTCCCCCTTTCCCCTTCCTCCTTCCTCCCACCCCTCCCAGCCATCCTCCAATCGCCCGTTGCGTTAACGTGCACGCGTGAAATCGCGTCGCAACTATGAAATAATTACGTCGCGCCAGCTTTGCAAAAGCATTTTCGACAAAGGGAAACCCTCCACTTTTCATCGGGAAAACTGTGTTCTTCACTTATTAAACGGCGGCGGACAGGAAGGTAAAAATAAATTCCACGTTTACGGGCTCGCATTTAAAAACTGGGACACTTAGGAGAGATGAAATATCTGTCTGTCGTCTAAAGAGATCGTTATTTGTAATATATATATATATATACATATATATATACACATATACTCGTTCTCACTTTGTCAAACCTCGAGATTACGACTCTACTACTCTTTTTTTCCTTAATCGATGTTCGTGCTCTTCAGAACACGTTCTGGATCTCGTTCCATCGCCTACGCGGTAAGAAGAATTTTCGTACGTCAACCTCTTGCACATATACATACGTACGCGCATGCACATACAATCGGATAAAGGGTATATTAAAGTATTATTTATGTAACAGGCTCCCAACCTGTTAAAGCAATCATTACGTTTTTACGTAATGCGACGCCGGGTGTTTTGTAATTACTATTATATACGCGAGAAACTCTCGATTCGTCCTCGCGAAAATCGTTCCCTCCCCCATTTCTATACGAATCTCGTCTATTTATACGGTAACGCGGACCGAATACGCGCGTTCCATCTTCTCGTTACGCAAACGAGATCCGATAATAACAGGGAACAGGTTGATGTAAGTCGGGCGATTCGTTGGGTAGAAAATAGATGATCAGAGGATGATCGTTGTTTCAACGATACGATTACGTGATACGAGTTAGTGCCTCGTTTCGAATAATCGCGCTTTTCATCGGGAGAGCGATTGAGATTTTTAGAAATTAATTCCTTTCCACGACACCACCTCTCTGATGTCCTATAGAAATTGAAGAAGGGGAGAAAAAAAAGGAGAAGAAAAAATAATTCAACGGTTTTTTTTCTCCTTACGAATAATTCTTAAAACTCTTCTCGCTAAGCTCCTCTCTCCCTCTCGCCCACTCTCTCTCTCTCTCGGTCGCTCGATTGCCTCTCGACGAGTAAATCAAGCGGAACGTTTCCCGGCTAAGGTGCAATCGCAGCTGATTCGCGTCGTGCCTAATAGGGGCAAACACGTTTTCATTTCCACCAGCCGTCCCCGGCTCGCGGATTAGCGGAATACGGAACGGGATTGGATATTCATCGAATAACGATAATGGACAACGATAATTGTGCAAATGGTCCGCGTGGCCGATCGTGTATCGATTCATGATGATATTCGCGCGCCAACTACAACCGTGCCTCCCATTTTCTTCCCTTTGAAATTCACGAAACGGGTGAATAATCGGGGAAGGGAAAATTGTTCTTCCTCTCGTCTCACTTTAATCGACCTCATTTTCCACTTGTCCATAAAAAGATTTCCCCTAACTGATTAAATCGCGTAGACGTAGATACGTAGATACGTGTAACGAAAGTCAAAATATAATTACAATAATATCGATAATAATATTAAAGAAATAATTATGCGTACACCATGGAATGCATCTTCGACGAACAACCATGAAGTTGGATCAATATATAATCATACATAAACGTGAAAGTGCATCTTCAACGACGAATCAATAATCAATCTAGTCCGAAGGAAGAATTATAAGAATAGAGAATTATAAGAATAAATATCGGATCGAACGAAAGTGGAGGAAGGAAGAATGGAGCAAACGAAAAACTCGGACGCGTATTTTAATCCCGCCAACTTTACGACGTTTCTGCCGACCGTAATTCAAGGGAAACAGTCCCGTGTCCTTGCGGCACGGTTGTTCACGCCATTATAGTTGGTACAATAACACGCGTGAATGGGCAAGTGGAAAGTGTTATCGATGGGAACCGGCATGGGCATTGTTTTATGGTTTGCTTCTAAATGGTCCATCCATCACGCTTTATCTTGATGGAGTATTCCGCCCCGCCTATTCATCCTTCAAAACGCTCCCAGTTACGGTCGCAGCTAGCCCCGCTAATTATTAGCCCCTTTCTCGTTCATTGTGCCGACGCGGTGAATGGTCGTACACGAAGAATGCGCTTTTCGTCCACTCGAGACGCTCGATTTCCCTTCTCCACTCGTCGAACTCCTCGACACGTACTTTCCTGCGTCTCTCCAACCATCGACGCTCCAATTACTCGGCTGGAAAGTAGCGGAAAGCGCGGCTGTATCGCGCTTCCATCGATCGCGTTCCCATCGCCGTCGTCCCGGATTATCGACGTCGTCGAGACGAGACGTTTCGATAATCGTTGCAAAGCGAGGCGCAACTACTTCCTTCGGCTATCGAACGATATTTTTCGTCTCTCGTTGCACGATCGGATCTCCGCTCCGATTTAATTTAACGTTAAACTCTGGAAGGATTTGCATAAGATTTGCTGCTCGCCCGAAGCGAGACGAAGTCCGAAGGAGAGACCTCGTTAAAGGGGATTTCACAATAATTTCTCCTCTCTCTCTCGAGGATTCGGCAGCCGAAAACCGGAGTCGAATATCGTACGGATATATCACGGACGCGACGAGGGTGCACGGCTTCGCTTGTCCCCTCCGGCTGTCGTGTATTTTTAACGCCGTTCTCCTCCTCGTTGCGAGCTCGACAAACACTGCGAGCTCGAAAGGGTGTCGCTTCAAGCTCGAAGACAGCGCGAATCTGTTCCGTCCACTGTCCGTTCGCCTCGAATTTTTTAAGAACTCGAATCGAATCGAAACTCGCTCGTCATCCGCTTACACGTTTCAATTAGCATCGACTTCCTATAGATAATTTCCTATTAATATCCTCGCTACAAGCGGTGACCTGGATCGATCAGGATTCTTTCCCTCTCCGCACCCTTCTCGCTCTCTCTCTCTCTTTCTCGAACTATCTCTCCTCTTTTTTTCGCGCTGCTACGGATAATTTTAATTACCCTCTCGATCGAACTGGAAGAACATTTTTTGAGAAAATTTCTGAGATTCCAACGAATCTCGGTTACTCGGTTAAATGATTAGTCGAAAAACGAAGGGAAATGGAAGACGCACGTGACGAGTCCATTCCATTTGATTTCAGGTAATATGGGTGTGCATCCTTTGCCGCAAGAAGCAAGAGTTGCTGTCGAAGACCGGGCAATGGATAACGAAGACGGGTCTGGCTGCCGGGGACAACGCGATGGTGCGACGAATGCAGGACATGCAGGTGGGTGGTCCTCCGGGACTCGTGGACCAAACTCAGGATAAAAGACCGAAACTCGAGAGAGCGCACAGCGCGGCCGAAAAGGAGAATTTGCCATTGTTACTAAGCAGCGGAAGTTTGCTCAGAAGGCAGTACTCTCAGCAAGAGCAAGTACGATTTACTTCCATTCACTTACTTGTTTGACCACGGGGATTAAAATTGCTCTCCACGGTCGTTAAATAGCGCTCGTGCACGCACTGTTGCTCTGGATATACAACAACAATAACAACAACAACAACAACAAATATTTTAAAAAATATATATGTATACATGTGTATATATGTATATATGCAACAACAATTACAACAACAATCGCTAAAAACACATAGCTAAGCGAATTCGGTCGAAGCAAGGCAAAATGCAATTGATTTTATATATACATCTCACCATCTGTCACTGCGCTCATTCTCACCAACCATTGCTGTTGCGTCCCTTGACGATTTTTATCGACAATTCTCACTCGATTTTTTTTATATCAACCTCGTTTATACATAATCGTCCAGAGACGCAGCGGCGTAACCGCACATCGATACCAATCACATGCCGATATGAACGAAACAAGAACGCAACAATATAACGCACTGTTGTTTGCATCCACCACCCAACCACTGCAACCCGACACGCGGCGAATATTATCGAAAGAACCGGGGCGAAAAATTGCGGGGCGGGAATTTCGAAAAAAATGGCAGCTTTCTGGTGGCGATTACAGGGCCCAGGGCGTCGACTGCCGACGAGCGATAGCGGAGTGGACATGTCCGTTTCGCCTCACTCGAGAAGCCTTCCGACGCCCCACGTAGCTCCATCCCATCAGGCCCAACAACCGCCCAGGCATCCGGACGCTTACGCGGAGGATGACCCGAATCTGTACAGAGGGGAGATCGACGGTCTCATGAAACAGCAGAACTACCAGCAGAGGCAACGGCCGATCTACCCGGTGAGTGGGACCTACCTGGTTCTCTCTCGATTGGTTCAACCCCCGGGAACGAACGTGACGTTAACACGGCTCGAGAGAGGGAGAGAGAGAGAGAGAGAGAGAGAAAAAGGGAGAGCGACTTGGAAAATTAAACATTCAACAAGTTATGCGCCCATGTATATCCCACGGAGCGTGTAGGAGCGGATGTTAACGATATTCTTACGTAGGCGGCGCTCGAGAGGACGCTCTCGACTACGTAACATCCAGTGGAGCCAAATCGTCGAACAAGAAGCGGATAAAAGTTTCCAATGTCTGCTTTGTCCTGCCCTTTACTACTACTTTTCTCGCGCCTCGTTTCTACGCGCATCGATCGAGAAAACGCTGAAAAACGTGTTCGATAAAAATCGTGTTCTCTTTCACTTTCACGCCTCTTCTCTCCTCATTTCCATCTCATCTCACGTTTCAACCTTGCTTCTGCGCTGTTCTCTGCGAATCTTGTCTCGGTCTGTGAGAAACATCTTTACTGATATACCTTCTATTCTGGATCTTTCTTTCTTCTTCTTCTTCTTCTTCTTCTTTTGTCTCTTCTTCTTCTTCTTCTTCTTCTTCGTTTCTGAGCTTTTTTTTCCCTCCCCGATTTATAGGATCAGAATACGGATCTCGCGATGACATATCAGCCTATGGTAGAAGCGGGCCCACCACGAAGCGCGGTACATCCCCCTCAGCAACATTCGGTGCATCAGACGCAAAGCGCGCACACCCCGCAATCGGTCGGGCAGGGTGGTGGTCTTCAGCCTCAGAGAAGCTTCAGCAGCAGCGAGGAGGAGCGAAGCACACCCGAGTGTGCGAGCGACGAGCCTGACGAATCCGAGAAGGGTGAGTCTATGCTCGATATACTTGCCAATTCTTTCTTCTTTACCAATGGAACGGACAAGAACGAGTTCGAGAACGAGACCGCGGATTTCAATCTCGCATCTCTTCGGATCTCTGAACTCGCGGAACCGAGTAGATCTGTGTCTAGTTAATGATTTCTCTTTCGATACGATAGACACGATGTTTTTATTCGAGTAAATATTTGTGAACGATTTCAGAGTTCGAGTTTGATTTTTATTTTCATTTTGACAGAGAGTATTTGATCCGCGACTCGCGATTTAGGGGAATGCTTTGGACAATGAATGAGCACGACGGCGCGCGGAGGAGGTGACATTTTTCTTGATCAATTTTCGATTGAAAAAATATCAAAGATCGTCTTTTTCTTCTCTCTCTTTCTATATATAGTTCTACGTATCGCACGATGAAAGTTCGAATATCTATTAGTTTGCTCGAACACTGTCAAAGTTCGATCGAGGACCGATATTGGCCGGTCATTCTTTCGAGACGTCACATCCCCGCCGTGCCAGTCGTATAATTCAGCAGCGACGCGGTTAAACGTCAAATCCACCATCGAATTACCGTCAGAGGCTGGTGTAGAGGATCGGCTACGACGGAGAGAGACGTTAGAGAGGGTGAGCTGATCGGGAGGGTCAGCTTCGCCCTTGAAACTCGGTGCACGGAGGAGAGCGCAGGCTTTCCGTGTCACTGGATAATTGGTTTACGGAGAATGTGTGCACCTGTATCGCGATATTTACAGGCGAGCCGTTGAAGGAAAGTGTAATCGACCGATACGATGCTCGTGCAGTCTAAAAAATCGTGCGTACGCGTACGTGTTTACAAAGCGATTAAACGCTTCGCATCCGACTACGATAAGGATCTCGCCCCGATCCCGGGACCAAAATCGATTTTCCCAATTTTCCTCCGATTAGGGGGAAAAAAAAGAAAAAAAAATAAATAAAAAGAAAAGAAAAAAAATTGGAAATCTCTCGAAAATCGGTAAAAAACGAGGGGAAGAGAAACGCGTAGAGATCGGTCCGTTTTCGAAAGGAGAAGAGCGAGAGGGGGGAGAAAAAAAATATCAGAGCGAACGAAATATTTGAAATGGAAAAGTAGGTCTACTCGGTGGCAGGTGAATCGGCACGAAGTGGAGTGGCAGATGAAAAGCGATACCGCATTATCGCGTGGTGGGAGCGCGAGGGGAGGGAGCGTTCCTCCTTGGCTAATGAGTAAATTTAGGTTACCGATGCCGGAGATCCAGCAGCTCGATTCGTTTCAGTGCACGCGCGTTCTACCGTGTGTTCGCCGAGAGAACGCTCAAACATCGCTTTTACGCGACTCATTCGAGAGCTGGTTTCCTGGAAGAGCGGACGTGCCGCCAGTCGAGAGAAAGGGAATACGCGTGCATGGGTTCCACGGTTGATTAGGGATCGGTGAACTGTGAACCGATTGATCGAGGTGAGCATCGTCGCGAGAGAGAAAAGCATCATCTCGCCACTGGAAACACTGGAAACACGCATCGTCTTTCTTCGTATTCCTCTCTTCCATTGTTCCTCTTCTCTTTCATTGTTTCTCACTGTATCGATTTTATTTTTCGCGATGCAAGTGAATTTTTCGATTCGTTCTTTTTTCTTTTTTTGAAACGATACGAAGAGAGATCGATACGGCGCAGGATTTCGATCAATTTTCGATCGGAAATTTCTGTTTTTCTTGGAGAAGTTTTCTTGGAGATCTCTCATGGAAATGCTCTCAAGGATTAAGCTCGATTTTCCCAACCGTATCGAGCGAAGGGAATCCTTGAATCCGATGAATTTTCCTCCAATTTTTCCAATCCTTTTCCCCGAGTATCGAGTATCGAGTTGACCAGAGATACGCACGGACTCCCGATCGGCATCCCAGCTATCCTCCTAGCCGTTAAATCCTCGATCGGATCTCCACGATCGAATGTATATCGTATATCCGCTATCCTGCGGGAATTCTCGAATTCTGCCTTCTCGGTCTCGTCGTTGCATCGATTCTTGCCTACCTTGCCTACCATCCCCCCTAGATTTCCCCTCTCTTCCTCTTTGTTATACCTTTTTTTTTCTTTCTTTCTTTCCTACCCTCGCTTCCCTCTTCGTATTACCCTACATAATTCCACTCCACTTACACAGCTTTTACGCTTTATTTTCCTTTTATCTTTACGTACTTTATGATCCTTCCCCGCCCCTCCCCCTCCTTCCCCCTTGTTATTTTGCAATTTGTTTTTCCTTATCTCTCTACACATTCTTCACGATTCTTTTAATTTTAATTTGATCTTTCCTCCCTCCCCTACAATTTACCCTTCCCTCGCCCTTCCCTCCCTCCCTCCCTCCGTTTCTTCCTGCCCCTTTCTCCCGCGTCTCTCCACCTTCTTCCTCCACCTTCCCTACCATTACGGCTCACCACTCTTCCCTCTCGCCCATTCGCTACGCCCACACGGCCCGCGTGACGTCACGCGGCCAACACGTGGGCGAATTCAAACATCTATCCCTTTTGCTATTTCTGGAGTCTCTAGTCTTCGCAGCAAGGAGGAATGGAAAGTATCGATAGTCGAAATCTCATCCTTCCCTCCCCCCCTCGAGTTGAGCGCCACTCACTCGTCCATTTTCGTCCCTTTTGGGAGGGAAGAAATCTTTTTTTCCACATTTCGCCTCGTTGCAACGCTTCACAGCGAACGCGCTCGTACGTCGCGCGCACACCCTACTCGAACTTGCCTCGACAGATCCTCCACGGTGGCCAGCCACGGTGTTTACGCTTCTGCTCGCCCCCCTACTTCGAGAATCGATTTTCCACTTCGGGGTGGAAAATTTGAGCGGCGGCGGAGCAGCGGATTCCAACGGCGAATATGGAACTGCAGTTTCTTCTTCTGGGATCGAAATGGATCCGTGAATTTTGTTTTATCATTCTTCTAAAAACTGGAGAGATTTACCTCTTAAATCTTGACGACGATCAAGGATGAAAATGGAATAAGTTGCGCACGTATGATGAAATCGTGTCGGTTTTTATTCTTCCCTGTTTTTTTGGTTAACTTGTGTCCGAGCTTGTTGTCCGAGTTTGTTAACCTTTATAAATAGCTTTTTAGCTTTTGGCAAGCGGGCAATGCATCGATATTTAACTCGGAGCCGGGAAAAAAATTGCGCCAATTGATTTAGCGAAGATTCAACTTCGATGTTAAACTTGTCCCGGTGGACTCGTGACATTTCTTGCCCGACACAAGATCGGATGAAATTATGATGAAGAGGTCAGGATTTCAAGGATCATTCGGAGACCGGCTTCTAAATCTTGCAAACGAGGAGTTTTATTAGAGCCATTAATCCAAAGCGAAATAATCCGCGCATCAAAGGGATTGGATATAAGGGAATTGTTTATCAAATATTCGCGGATCGATCGAGCGTTGATAATTGATTTTGCCTCATATTGAATAATTATTTCTCGAAAATGTTTCGGAATCTTTTCAACCCCGTCTCCGTCTACCTTCGTTGCCCCTTTAATTCTTAAACAAGTCTATTTGCGGCCGACTATAGATAACTTCGAGTTACCGGTATTGCTTCTCCAATACAATACGATTCGGACACGACTCTTTGTGCATCGACCTTTGGGGCCTCAAGAGCTGGACGCAAACGATCCCCCCTCCTAACTTGATCGAAATTTAATCCAAGAAGACATAGCAATTCGACTTTGTCGATTCGATCAAGGCTCGGATTCGAGTCCGCCATTATCTTCCTCGAGAGATGACTATCGGATTTGAAATTACTTTGTTTACCGAAAGAGGCAAGGCGTATCTCCCTCTCTTCTTACCGTACGACATCTCGTCCTATCTAATTACCAAATATTTCCACGATGTGGGTCTTTAATCCTCATGTTCATACGCGTATACGTATACATACATATTCGCATATACAGTTTTTGAAACCGAAATCATCGATTAAGAGAATAATTTCTCGAGCCCGCTATCAATGAAACCAGATTAAAGATTAAAGAAAACGGAGCGATCGAGGAGAATCCAGTTTCCACGTTGAAGCTGGTTGTTAGGATTGCAGGATTGTTGATTGTACGGGACGGCGATGAAATTCTGAGATCGTGTGTACGGGAACGACAGCGGTGCAGCTATGCGCTTGGTGCATACGCGCTGATGCGGACGGCCGGGTCCACTGCTATGCGGAGATCGCGCTTATTAAAGATACGCCATCGCTGCGTATCGTGTTTGGAATTCCGCTAGATTTTCCGTTGGAATCGCGAGGATCCAAAGAAAACAATTCCGTTCGTTTTCGATTGTCTTTATTTTTGACACGGATGAAACGACTCGCGACGACTACGTAAATGAATAAAACGAGAAAGAGAGCATCGATCTGTTCGATTATACGATCCGATAAGGCGAGCCTTATTATCGCGATTATCGTGAGAAGTGAACTCGAAAGTGAATCGATTCGAAGCGAAAACTCGAACACGCGGGTATAAAGAGATGGAAATTGGGCGAAAGTTGGCGCGTGTCGCGCGTGCGATGGGCTCGCACGCGATAGAAAAGAGAGAAAAAAAAAAGGAAAAGTGACCTGCGTCGGTCGGGCGGCGTTGTTGCTCCCATTCGTAGATGCACACAATACAGATTAGTGACTAGTGAAAATTAGTTTGTAGAAAGTTACGAGAGGTAAGTCCGTTTACGCGCGCGCGCTCGCATCTCGCAAGTTTCCCTTTAACGAAGGATTTGCAGAGGGACGAAGAGAGCTGCTGCACGTCCATCGGATCCCCCAGGCGGACGAGGAGAAGGGAGAGGCGAAGGATAAATTGTCACGGCCACGCTTTGGCCTCTCATCGAGCCTGCTCCGCCTTTGATTACCCCTCTACTCTCCTCTGACAGTTTCCACCACCCGACCAGTCTCCAGACCAGTCTCCGTTCCCCGTTCACGCTAAAATTCTATTAAACAGATTTTAATTCGTTTTCAGGAGCGACCTGCGTTCCCGGAGAGAACCCCTCCCCCGTAGATTATGACTCTACTCCCCTCTCGTCCTCGTTCCACGCGTGCTCCCACTCCTCCCTCCACGCGCCCATCGTCACAGAGAGCCGTCCGTCGACGTTTCTCACGTAGGTTTCGTGGAACGAGACCTACAAGAGATCGCGAGATGACGATGTGGCGACGTTACGTCGCGAACGATTGCCAAATGATAGGGCGTTCGTTGCCGCAATCATCCTCGAGCTCTCCGCCACCGCCCTCTCCTTCGTTGGTCCCGTTCGTCGTTCAATGTATTTATCGCTTTCAAGTTTAACCGTATTTTTCAATCGTGGTGGGCGGACCAAGATATCGTGAACCAGATACGCGAATATTACGATGTTGAAGGGGAAGAGGGAGGGGAGGGGTTGAAGTCGGAGTCGCGTAACTTTTAAATTAAGACTTAACGCGTCATCGTAGCTCCTAACTAGACCGGGAGGCCGTTTGTATCTATTTACATTCCCCTCGCGCGTTTACCACTTTTATTTATCGCTCGCTTAACGGGAAATATCGCGTCAATGGACACGCGATCATCCCGCCTACGTTTAACGTTCCTTCGACATCCGGTGGTTTCTTTGCGCGCACAAAACTCTTTGTGGCGATCATCGTCGATCGCGCGAACGATAGATCCCTGCGGAATACCGATTATCTTTCGACCCTGAGCGACGACAGGGCTGAAATGTGGGGCGTAGTTTTCGTTCCTCGAACGAACGTCGAATTAATCGCAAGCGAGCTTGGCAAACCACTCGATAATGACTACTATTAATCGCGGGTGGGTGATCCACGAAGATGGATTGGAATCGGGGATGGGAAGATTCGATATTTTACGATTACGTAAAATCCACGAGATCCTTTCTTCCGTTCCCATGTAAATCCAGAAACGTGGAGAATGTACACGTAATATAGAAAATACATCGTATGATTATGTAAGAAAAGACGGCGAGCCGCGTCTCGAGTGGCGATCTTATGGCCAATTTGCCAGTTTTATGATGCGTGATACCTCACCTTATTTACAACGAGCTTGCACGACGAACGAGACCGATCCACCCCTTCCTTCCTTCCTTCCTTCCTTCCTTCCTTCCTTCCTTCCTTTCTTCCTAGGCTAGATCCTCCTTTCAGAAACGATCCAGATCGAATTCTCGAGGCCGGGCCGTATCATAACGAAAACGACGACTTACTTCTTGCGTGTAGCGAGAGAACACCAGACTCTGCCTGCAATGTATTACGATTACCATTAGTTTTATATATATATATATGTATATATGTATATATATACACACACATATATATATATATATACATATATACAGTGTTCGATTGTTAACATAGAGTGCAGTTCTGATAGCAGTGACTAATATCTTTGTTTATTTTCTTTTTCCTCTCTGTTCTTCTTGCATCGAATTGATTATATTTATTATATTATTGTTATTATTATCATTATTATTATTAATATTATTATTATCATTATTATTATTATTATTATTATTATTATTATTATTATTATTATTGTTATAGCATATAGACACCCAAATTATTGTTCAGAGATTTAACTAAGAACCATCATCCCTTTTGCGAAACCACCAATACAGTAGTTGATAATAGATTTTCGAGAAATTATTTATTAAGTTAAGCCACTATCTCTCTATATTCGGTATGCATATAAACACACACGAGTTCTCCGGGGGTGGGAGAAAATGATGTTTTGAGATATTTTCGTCGAGTTCCATGCTCGAGCCCGAAAGAGATATATATAGTATATATTATCGCGACCGCTCTTATTCGTGTTCTCTGTCTTTTTTTTTTTTGTTAAGTTTAGCGATAAGCGAAGCACCGTTACGCATCTAAAGGGACATGTGTGACTTAAAGAGAGATCGCCTTTTAGGGGATAAACCGCCGTCCATGGTGGTCACTTCCAGGAGCTCGAGGGAGAAGCCCGGGGACAGAATGAATCGTCAGTTCCTCGCGGTACCTACTAATTTTCTCAAAATGCAAATAAGGCAGTTCGTTTTCCGCTATATAAATATATATATATATGAAACCAAAAGTATACATATATATATCTACCTATAAATATACATATATATATATTTTATGTATAATATATATATTATATGTATATCTTTGCGTATGCGTGTGCATGTGTGTGTACGTCATCTGCCGACCGATTGCGATCGTATCAACCGATATCTTTCTTCAAAAATTACTCTACACGTTTCTCCTCCAAAAACCTCCAACTCCCCTCCATCCTTCGTTTCTTTCAATGGGTTCAATTCGCCATTTGGTTTTTTTCACTAGCCTAACGACGCGCGAAAACGAGCGAATTATTGGCCAAGGGACACGTGTGCGATCTCATATGGCGCCACGTTTCTTCCAAACGTTCCATCCTATCCTCCCCCTATCCTTGGAAAAGAAAATTGCCCGAAAATTGCCGATCGAAGAGCGATCGCGGCCATGGGAAAACCTTCCTCTTTTTTTCTTTTTTTTTTTTACTTTGATCCACGAGAGAAAAAAAAGAAAAGAATGCACGAGCGAGATTTTTCAATTCTTTCGATCGGAAATCGGACGAAAGAGAATTCAAAAGCGATCTCGAATGTATCCGGCGAGAAAGTGCGATCGGTCGGCAGAGCTGTAACAGATTTTATTTGTTCTACTTTGGACGGCTACGAATCGTGCACAGGTATACAAGTATCTATCGTTTACACCTCACTCACGCCACGTACACGTAATCGCCCACCAAGATATTATAACCCCGACATTCTCTCACGATATTCTGTTGCTTCGATGTTCGTCTCGAAGACCCGGTATGTTGATTATATATAGCACAAGTGACGCTGCAAACATATTTTTTTTTAATCGCGTACACGTACCCCCTTGTATACCTACGAAACACTTTTCCACCCCCCCGAGAATTCTCGCACGCCTCGCGTCTCTTTCTCTCTCTCTCTCTTTCTCTCTTTCGAATACGAACGATTCGACGCGCTGCAACGCGAATTCGAATCGAGGAGACACGATGAATGAATTTCTCTCTCTCTCTCTCTCTCTCTCTCTCTCTCTCTCTCTCTCTCTCTCTCGTTCAAAGAAAACGATCCATCGCGCCGATCTATCTCGACTCGCCCCGAAGCGTGCGGAATTCTCTCTTCTTTCGATTCTTCTTTCCGTTCTTCTCACCGCTCTCAATATAGCCGCGCGAAAATAAAAATACCTCGTTTCGAAGGTAGCTCGAAGCGACGAAGGGAAATCTCTGTGGCCGCCGAGATTCGAGAAATGGAGAAAAAAAAGAAAAAAAAGAAAGAAAAGGAAAAAATGGCATCGCTATTGTGCACGCGCACACACGTACACACACATACAACACACACCACCCCTGCACACACGAAGCGTGTACAGCGGCCGGGTCCAGGATCCGTCGATTCGTGTCCGCCCGAGCACCGTTCCTCAGCACACTTTTTCGCCAAATACCAGGGCAAGCCTGCACCCGATCTCTTGGCTATGGGACAGGTCGTATAACCCGTCGTATAACCCGCGGTTATATCGTTATACACCGAGAGAGATCGCGCACGGCTTCACGGAATAGGTGGAAGGAAGGGAAGGATAGAGGGAAACGGTTGGACACATTGAGCGATTGATAGGGAAGCGATATGTGACGCAGTGTTGTGATTACATAGAATTTCTCACATCTCTGAATTCTCTTTGAGTCTGGCAAAATTAAGGATCGAGGGGAAAAAAAAAAAAAATAGAAGTTCGTCACGGGGGGAATGGGGGAGGGGGTGACGGTTTGAAAGTTTTTCAAGAGAAAGAGAGGGATTTGGGATTAATTAGATGCGATTAGGGGATAGAGTCGAAAGATGCGACGGTTAAAAAAAAAGAAAAAAAAAATTGGAGATAGAAAAGCTCGATAGAAGAGAATGAGAGCAGAGGAAACGAAACGTTTTTTGGATCTACTGTAGGGAAGGGGTACTACCACCATACGGGAGGTCCGATATCAATGTCCGGCGGTGGACGTAGGCACAACGGACCCCACAACGGGCACTACAACATGGCCGCGATGACCATCGAATATAACGGTCATCATCCACCGCGAGAGCCGCGAAAAGAGGAGAACACTCTCGTGAGACGGAGCTTCCGAAGGAGTGGCGACGAGTGGCGCGCCGACAGTAGGAGGTGCGTGTGAAAAAAATTGGCGATCCGTGCGTTCGTTTCTCCAATAACAACAACAAACTTTCTTTCTAGATCGAATATTCTTTCTTTTTTTTTTCTCTTTCTCTCTTTCTCTCTCTCTCTCTCAATTTTTTCGTTCCTTTATCGCTCATTTATCTCGTCCTTTCGTTCGCGTCGGTCGTCCCGGGATTGCCGGGATTCTGGCGATACCTGGATGCAAAAAATTTCCAAGAATTTTTCAATTTCTACGATTCTCCCCACGTGACCGTGGTATATTTTTCTTTTTCTTTTTTTATCTTCAATTAACAATCGATAACATAATTGTTGTCGCGTCAACGGACGAATAGCCGTCTCTGGCAAACTCAAAAAAAATCAAAGATCGTCACGTAACGTAGGAGCTCTGTCGCGACGAGTTCGAGTTACGTGTGATAGAAGTAGATGATTAGAAGAGTGATGAAAATGGGAAAATACCGCACGGAACACTTGCGCACACACGTACACAAACACACACATATACACATACACGCTCAAACACCTTACATAGAAATGAATACTCGCAGACGCACACTTACATACAGTAGCCAGACACACGTTCTCGTATCTCCTGTGTATGTGGCGTGTCCATTAGGTTCACGGAGAGGAGGGGGAAAAAGACAGTACGATTTGACGGTGGGACCAATGTCGGCGGCCCTCAGGAGGATTGGTCTTGGGAGGCCGATCGGCAGGGTAGCCAAGACAGCGCGACCAAAGACTCCGGGATAGACACCTCTAGCACGTTCACGAGCAGTGAGGACAGCAACAGGGGCGACCTGCCCAAGGTACGGGCCCGTTACGGACCGACTCGCGTCGATCGTTCATGTATCAATCAACATTTCCGGAAAAATATAATAATTTGCTTGTCGATCGACGAACAACACGAACAAAAAAAGGCTAGAGTTCCATCGATCTCTCTCTTTCTATGAGTTCGAGTTCTCTCGAGAGCGCAATGAAAAAGAAAAAAGGAGAGAAAAAAAAAAAAAAACATGGCCAGGCCAGTCGCTTTCGATCAGATTAGAGTTATACACATAGGATGGACGAATGTAGCCGAGTGGTTGATTCGAGTAAAAGGGGTCTCTGTCGCGCGAGCGAGTCAAGAACGATGAATAAACGGACACGGCTTTTACAAGATTTCACTATGAGCTATGTATACTTTTTTTTTTTTCCCCCCCACGTCGCGTCTAATAATCGCGCCTAATTTGTACGAAGTGGCGCTTAGACAATTTATTCGTCGCGGGTCTCTGTCGTCCAAAGTGGAATACGGTTTTTTTTAATTCTTCTCCTCGTTCCTTGCTTCTCATATATATATATATATAGCTTTAGTGGAGAGAGTTCACACATAGAACGATGATTATTATACATTATCCGTGGTCTGTTTATTAGTGCCTGATTATTTTGATTGGTTCATGTACCATTAGCGTAGTAGTTTTAGTATAACGTTTGGATTTAACCCTTTCGTTCACATTCGACGAGGGAGAAACGAGAAAACTTCGATCTTTCCTTATTCGTTTCGAATGGAATGTAGATTCGTACACGCGTAGATACCATAGATATGTGCGATATATATATATATATATATATACATTTTTTTTCTTCTCTCTTTAGACGCTTCGTTCGTTCGTTCGTTCGTTCGTTCGAGATCGTGAAATCGAGCGTGAAAGGAATCGAATGCGTGACGAAGGGGTTAATTACATGACGTAATTATGTCAAATGCCGGGCGAGCCGAAGTTTCAGGGAGGGAAAAAGATTCCACCCGTTTTCCACCCGCGCCTTTGACGCGTCTTCAAACAATATATATATATATTTTTTTTCTCTATACGTTTCTTTTTTTTTTTTAATCTCTTTTTTCCTTACTCTCTTACTTTGCCATTTCACATATACATTGTGAACTTCGTATGACGAAGAAACCTCTTTTGCTCGATTCACCCCCAAACTTCGAGCTTGAAGGCTTTCGTGCTTGGATCCGCGCGTACTTTTCGTTACGTTACGTATTATTTCCGACGCATCTCAGTTTCTATATAACGTATTATACATATATATATACACACATATATATATACGTATAATATACATCTACTAGTTTGTATTGAATCCGGTTGTTGCGCGCAAGTCCTTCGGACCTCCTTTTGTCGAGCGTCTTTTTTTAGCATTATCAGCGGAAACGTGTCACGGAGCGAGAGCATTTGACGACGGGAATGCGATGTTCCTGGCAAACACACATAGTTTGATCGCACCTGATCGCATGAGTCTTGGATTGATCTCACCTAATTAACAAACTCTCTCTTGGGCGTTGGCCCAAACCTTTCCCGTGATATTATTATAGCTGCTTAGAATAGGATGCTTTCATCGCGAATCTCATTCTTTCTCTCTCTTTCTGTCTATTTATTTCTCTCTCTCTCTCTCTGTCTTTCTCTATCTCTCCTTCTCATCGTCTTCATCTATTTCAAATTCTAGCAATTTATATTATATTATTCATTATTGTATTCTTCTACTCGAAACTCCATCGAAATAAAGGTTCATTCGTTTCATCATCATCGTCATCATCATCGTGACAATCCGTTTCTTATTTCGTCGAATACATCGATTCTTCTCCTCTTTCTTCTTCGCTTCAACTTCGACTTTTTCAACCAACGACGAGACATCTCTCGATCTCCATCCCCCCGCCCCCTCCCTCCGGGATATCTCTCGTGGAAACGGGAGATTTTATCCCGGTTATCGATCTTCTTTGCCTGTTTCGCAACGTTTTGCATCCCGTAGAATTCGGTGCGAAACGGTCGTGCAACTCGACTCTCATCCACCAAACTTATCCACCAACATCGCCACCGACATCACCACTGTTCATTCACCACACGATACATCCCGCCACACGATATATCGCCCCGCGTTATTAAACGGCCAGGAGGTGGCCAGGAGGAGGAGGGAGGGGAGGGGAGGGGGGTTTGCAACCGCGTTTAATCAAGTTTTGAACAAGGATCGCGCTCTTCGACCGAATTTCGAAACGCCACGGTGTTAATTGGAAACTCGTTTCTTTGCTGATCCACGGTGGTGTGCCTTGGTACCGGAAAAAATTACCCTCCACCCTCCTCCCCCGTCCACCCTCTTTTTCAAACGTTCTCGTTTAGAGCGCGAGAGGATAGGCTCGAATGTAATCAATCTCGTTACACTTGATTTGTTTGATCTCCGATCGCTACGACGAGATCAAAATCGAATCTCGAATTATTCCGAGATCGTATTGTTTGTACTATCAATCCTTCGATCGTGAAGGGAGGGAATATGTTTCGTCTTATCGTTCGAGGATCGATTAGATTTAACTCGCACGAATCGCTCGTATTTGCGATTATTTTGCAATTGTTGCGAGGATTGAAATCGATCGATCGATCGATCATTCATTCATTCATTCGCGTTACTTTTTAACAAGAAAAAACATCGTTGTATTACTTCGTATTACTGATCACGATTGCCCAGAACCGGCCATCATTTCATTTAATCATCTATTCTAAAATGCGAGTTAAATGCTTGAAAAGATAGAGATCGTTAGAGGCAACATCAACGTGATTAAAAAAAGAAAAAAAAGAAAAGAAAAGAATCATCATTGTCATCGCGCGAGAAGAGTTTTGCCAATCATAGTTCCGGACGGGCGGGTTGGAACAGCATTCGGGCGTTGGTTTTCCGATAGCCTCCTTGCCGGGCGCATTTGTCAGTTGGCTGGTGTCGGGATGGCCGATGGCCGGCCACGGTTCGATTATCCGTTATTGTTATTACGCGGCCCTGTAAATCGGCTTCGAATTTCGATCCGATGCGCGCCCATTCTTTCGACTCGCCCCCCGTCTCGAACGTTTCTCGTTCGAATTCGTTGGAACGGAACCGAGTTATAAGCCGTGGAAACACCGCATCGGCACGCCCGTTTAATCGTTCGTTCCCGGAAAAGCTTCTTCAGAATTAAGGACGAGGGTTTAAAAAAATAGAGATTAAGAGAATCCGACGGGAGATATTTGCGGAAACCGTATAGATTAAAAAATATCGTATCTTACCAGTTATCTTAACGAGATTGAGAGATCTAGAAACTTTGTGTACTTTTTATCCTAACATTGCGAAAAATATTTTAGGCTTATTACTTATTTATTATTTCGTATTATCGAGTCGCCGTTGTATCTTGAGTAGGCTGTACGCAGCTTGACGAGTACGTTTGCACGGAAAGGCCCTCTCAGAAACGAAGTATCGCATCTCGTATTGATTTTTGCTTCCGCGAGGATAGAGGATGTTTCAAAGTTTCTCCCGGTTGAAATGAGAGGAATTATGTCTTCTTCTAAAGCCCGGCCGGAACACCCTGTACGATACCCTGTGCAATAAAAACGACAATCCAGCGCTCGGCAAGAGAGGTCGGGGTAATTCTTGAAAAATTCTCGGGAAAATTCTCTGCGCCGCAACGAGAACGAGGGAATTGCGGCTGTGCCACGGCGGTGACCGAGTTCCCGAGGCCCCTTTTTCGACCGTACAAAATATCTCTCGATCGTTCTCCTTTAATTTTCTACAATTACCCTGCGTAATCTCGATCTCTGCAAGAGATCTTCTCTCTCTCTCTCTCTCTCTCTCTCTCTCTCTCTCTCTCTCTCTCTCTCTCTCTCTCTTTCTTTCTTTCTTTCTTTCTTTCTTTCTTACGGGAACGAACGATTACCAACGTGCACTTGGACGAAACCCGATACGTAGCCACGGATCATCGTTCGATAAATGGAAGAAGAAGGGAGGAGAAACCGTGGAGGGTCGGACGAGGCTCGGTTGGAAAGGCCGTGCTCCAATTATGAGAAGCAAATAAGCAAGATTAAATTCGATCCGAGTAAACGGACGGGAATCGTGCAATTTATCCCATTTGAGGATCATCTTGTGTATTTCTTCGCCCGAATCAAGATCGACCCCCTTTTCTCCGGGATTGGGGGCCGGTCACCGTCCTACCGAAAAATCGACAGGTGTCGATCGGCCGATAAGAGCCAGCGCAGGAAATTAAATTCCTCGTAATCTTTTCTTCGTATTCACGCGCGTGCCCCCTCGTCCAGCCGAGAAAAACCGTGGTTCGATGATCGTGCGATAATCGTTTACAATTTCTTCGAATATTTTCGCCACGAATTTTCGGCGAATCGTGCGTTTTTCCTTTTTTTTTCTATTCCAATATACGATTTCATTTATACGATTATGATTCGATTGAAATTCGATGGATATCTTTCGGCGAATTAGAGACTCATTTCCAAGCAATCTTTCGGTTGGATAGGCTAGACGATTTTACGAGCCGATCCAAAACCGTCCAATTAAAAGGGACGAAAGGATGGCTGGTTGTTGAGAGAGGCGTACCTGTTTCATAATTAATCGAATTGGAGCACGGCCAAAGGATATCCGAAGCAGTGACGAGTCTTGACGACCTCGTTAGGCTCTCGTCGATCGGTTTCGCGGTGTCTTTTGATAAATCCGCGACTCCTGCCGCCCCGGAAACGGATGTAATTGGCTGCGCTTGTCGTGAGCTCGTGACGAAACGTAAACCACGTCTCCCCTCGACGTTAGTTTCTAAGCTTTTAAACGAAAAAGGGGAAAGTAAATGGGAATGGAGAGGAATATGTATATATATATATATTAAAAAAAAAATAGAATATCGTGAATTAAAAAGTCGAGTTCGTATTCATAATGGGGGAACAGGCATATTTAAACTTTTTCCAATTTAACAAGCGTATTTTAACGAAACTTTTCGTACGCGCGTTTATCTTCGTCAATGAAATATTTAATTTTCAAGTATCCCATCCGAATCTGTGGTCGTGGAATGAAAAGTGGAAAGAAAAGCTCGAGTGTCGAATGCACGAATCCAAAGTTCTTCGGATCTTTTAATTAGGGCAAACAAAAAAAAAAGAAAAAAAAAAGGAAAAAAAAAAAAAAGAGAAAAGAATAAATAACAAGGGAGAGAATGATAAAAGATAAACGGTTCAAGCAGCCAATTATATCGGGGTTGTCCAGCAAAGTGTCCAGCGAACAGAGATTAACGTTAAAAGTCACGATTGGGATAAAAATTTGGGAATTATGGGATGAAGATAATCGAATATCTCTTCTGCGCGAATGCTTTGCGACATTCGTCCGCATCGAAATCGAAAGTGCCACGACTCGCTCATGATCGACACGATCGACTGGAAACCGGAAGGAGGCGACCCCTCTCCCTAAAGTAGATCCATCAGATTAAATCGAGTCGCTCTTCGATAAAGATACCTCACTTCCACGGTGTTCTTTATCTTTTTTTTCTCTTTTTTTTTCTCCTTTTTTTTCCTCTTATTTTACGATTGCAATCACGTCGCTGTTGCATGCCTGGAACCTTGAGAGCCTCGAACATCGGACGTTCGAACGGACTGATTGTCGCTTTTTTTCTGCTCGTATGCTCGTTGGGAAGAGAAGCATGTCGCGTGAGCATGAGCCTAGTCACTGTTCATACTATGTGTGTACATAGATGTACGATCATTAGATGTACCATAGACCGCTTTCTCTTAACTCCGTTTCTTTTTTTCTTTCTTTCTTTCTTTCTTTCTTGTCGAGCTTGTGTTCGTTCTACCATTTTTACTTACCTTCACTCTTGAACATGTAGATTCACCTCGCTATTCGGACACACGTTTTACAATACGAGAAGATGGAGGAGGATACCCGAGCGAACGAATTTAACAATAGCAGCAGACGTCAGAAATTTTTTGAAACGCGCTCCTCGGGTGTGCTCCGTCCGCTGCGCACACCGCATCGCCAGGAATCGCTACCATTCTCTTCTCAGCTTCTCTTTCATCAGTATCCCCCGCGACAGAAATATCCTGCGACTGATGAACCGGATCGATACCGGGGCGGGTTTCGCTTTGACGGTTGATTAAACGGTACACAATATCCGTGGATGGGCGCAGGATGTTGTTGCGGGGAGGAAGATCAGCTTGAAAACCATCAACGTCACAGCCCGTTCACGAATTACTTTCATAGCGATCACAGTCCAGTCACGCCAGGAATTTGGAAACCAATCCACGATATTACCAGTTACCTTCCAAGATTCCGCCAAATAGCAAGCATCGCATTGGTTCCCAAGTTCGAAAGCGTGAGAGAGACACGCGTCTCCCTTCATCCCTCTATCATTCTCACGAGAGACGCGACCAAGTGTAACGATGAAATAGAAAGAAAAAAACCAACGAAAACCCGTTCTCCGCGCTTCGTAGCATCCCTGGCAAGTGAGCAGAGACGGCCAGAAGATCATTGGCCACATGGTATTGCGAAAGCAGTCCGGATCCGGGAGCAGTAGTAGCATACTCGGATTGAAAGTGGTCGGCGGCAAACTGCTGGAGGATGGCTCTATGGGCGCCGTCATCGAGAAGGTGAAGAAGGGTAGTACGGCCGACATAGAAGGTCAACTCAGACCCGGTAAGAACGAATTAAATTTGATCCGCCCGCATTCAAATACACCTTACTCCTCCACCACTACCACCTTCGATGCTTTGATCATCCACCTCGCCAATATTCCGCACACCGCGCGATTCACGACGCGATCATCTTCGATTAAATATCGTAAACTCATCGTGGAATCCAAGAACGTCACGACTCTTCCTTACATCTTCTTATTCGAACCTCGCTCGGTACTCTTCGACTCGGCCAAATCCCAAGTAAATAAAATCCAAGTTGTTGGAGGCGAAAGAAGAATCCGACCGGACGATTGGACGATTTCAGGTGACGAGGTGATCAAGTGGAACGGCAGATCCCTTCAGGGCAAGAGTTTCGGCGAGGTTTACGACATCATCGCCGAGTCGAGGCAGGATCCCCAAGTGGAGCTGGTAGTCTCGCGGAATATATCGTCGACCGCGGGCCCTATGGCTACGGGGGGGCCTATGACCGGGGGGCCGATGGCGGTGAGGAAGACCGCGCAGACCCAGTGGAGGCAAAAGCATCCGGAGACGATATCCGGGCCGCAGCATCACAAAGGTGACTATGCGCTTCGCGCTTCGTTCATCCCCTCTCTTTCTTTATCCTTATTACCATTCCATTCCTCGTTGGACACACACGCTCTCTCTCGGGAAGACTGCTGACTCTTCTCCTTCTCTGTCTCCCTTCTTGCTATACGTGTATATATATATACGTATACGTAGAGCGCGACACGCGGATGTGTTCGAAGAAAAGAAAGAAAAATGGTGATAATAATTCGAACCGTCCCCGGAGCGTAACGCGCGTTTAGACGACAAAGGTAGAGAAGGTAGACAATGGAAGGTAGAGCTGTGCTCACTCGGTCGCGATAGAGATACACTTTAGGATATGTGCTATGGGAATTTGTTGAGAAGTAGTTTGAGAGGAAGGGGACGCGTGCGCGGGTCTAATGGCGAGTGCACGCGTCCTCTTCGTCACGGGGGTTGCGATTGTTGAACGATGATCGATCGAGTTTTTTTTTGATTATTCTGCGATTCGTAATTTGATAGAAAAGAGAGAGGTCACGCAATCGTACGACATGTTATATCGTTCAACAATTTTACCTTCACGTAGTATCTATTACGTAGTAGTATATATATATATATATATATATAGAAAGTTTCTAGAGCTAATTTAGCGAGATACAGTACTGTCGTATTCTCCTATATCGGGGAAATTTTAATTTGTTGAAAAAAAAAAAAAGAATGTCACGAATCGACACGAGAGCATTGGAAATATCGATCGGGTCCTTCCCCCCCTCTCCAAGTCACGATACCATTAATTATATATACCTATAGTATAGTTAAGCGCATTGAAAGCGACGCTATATTGTCACAGATTATATGATTTTTCGTATTCCAGGTCTTAAGAAATGTATTCTATGGGGTAGGCCTCAAATTTTTTAAATTTCTCGAACCCTAAATAATCGGTGTTTTACCACCCCGCCCGGTTGTGGTTCATGGTTCTGACTCTCGTTAGTCCCAACCCCTACCTTTTTTTGGAATCTTTCTATTGTATTATCCTTTCTTGCCGACAATCTTTCTCGAGGAGGAAGGATTCGGAAGGGAGATGGTGAAACCGGAAAGGATTTGCCATTCCCCGGGAACAAGGGAATGCAACGATTATCGGGGAAATCGAGATCGATGCTTTAACCGAGAACCATTACGGATTGTTATTCCGTCCGCTTTCTGTATTATCCATCGATGTTATCGTAGAGCGTAGAAAGTAGTGCCAATGCACCACCACGCCCCCTTCCCCTCTCTGACCCCTCCACCCCAATGCTAACACCGCCGTTTCTTTACGATTACATAGTATTTCTTTATGGGAGCAACAACTTTGACAGACAACTTTGAGTCTTTTTTTTCTTTTTTTGCGTCGTTTCGTAACTCTCCCCTTCGCATTGGCCTCGCACCAAGGACGCAATGCGTTCGAATCCTTACGTACAATGTATAATGCGCCATTCTTTTGCGCGATTCTTTTTTTTTTATAGACTCTTCGAAAGCTGCACTCACCACTCGACTCAATCGTGACTTAAGATCACGAATCGCAAAAATAAAAGAAACAAACGAATGACGAACAAACGACGAGCGTAGGCGTTAAACATTGCTTGCGATCGTTCTGCTCGCGAGCATTCTTTCTTTTTTTTAATTTTTAATTCCTGTATATATACATATATTAAAAAAACGAATAATTGTGAAGCAGTGTTTTTATCTTTATTTTATAACTCGACCGATCGTCGCCAGACGCCTTGAGGAACCGAACACGAAGAGAAAACGCAACACTACCGACGTGCGTATGCGCTTTCCATCCTACCAAGTCGCGCGGAGCTGCGTAATAAACGCATCCGCGAACTACTTTCGCCGGCTGCGTACGACGCATGTCTACGCATTGGACGGGTTGTTCTCACTCGTGCGAGCGGAGACGTGTCCTGCACGTGAATTGTGATATATCTCCCGAGGAATGGATGTGTCTGCCCGCAAAATTGCATTACACACACCCTGGTGATGGAAGGGAAGTTACGGCGAATCTTACACCGATTCGAGGAGAATCCGAATTCGTGCGTGATCCGTAATCTGAATTTCCATGGGATTACAAATCCGCTCCCCCAAACCGGATCCCGGCCAGATCACGTCTCCCTGAAAATCGTCGAATCGCTGTAAGATCCATACGTAATCCATACGACCAACCCGGAATAATCCAAATTCACGGTCGCGAAAAACGTTTTATACGTTCTAGGAAACAAGTTATATCGAAGATATGTTGGCCGTAAGTTCCTCGAATTTCTTGCATTTGCCCGTAACTCGAACGTCACTCGATATACTCCCCGTATATATATATATATATATATATATACATCCTCGCCTCCCTGTCCCAAGATTCGGTGCCCTAGTAAAAGATCGTCGAACCCACGTCCCCGTTTGCCCACATTTTACGAGTTTGTCCGCGAATCTTCCGTATATCCACCTTCTATAGATCGCGATACAAAAGCGTCGAGCTAGTTGCACACCGATCATTTCTCTCTTTTTTCTTCCTTCTTTCTTTTTTCTTCTTCTCTTATTCCTCCTCGCTCGTATCATTGTGTATCCCATTTATATTTTATACATCGTGTACATATATATACATATATATATATTATATATATAGATCCTTTAACACCCCACGTAGCCCAAATTCCACCGTTCGAAGCACGCAAGTTTACGAGCAAGATGTTGAAATCTAGTCTTGAACTTGAACGATCACTTGCAGAGTTATACGACGCGAGGCGCGAGAAACCTTCGGTTTTAGTGACCTCGCCTGGCTCGCCGGATTTCCACGCTCGGGGACACGCAAGACACCTGCGGCACGCGTCCAGCAACGCGAACGTCGGCGGCAATCTCCAGGTGAAGCTGAGCTTCGATCCCGTGGCGCTACGGTTGATCGTCACGTTGATCTGCGCGGCAGGGCTCACGCCAAGGAGCAACGGCCAACCCAGAAATCCCTACGCCAAGATCTTCCTTCTTCCGGACAAGAGGTGAGTGTTCTTGATCGCCTTCCACTCCTTTCCTCCTATATATATATATACAATTTCTCGCGGAAAGAAGGAGCAAGTAATTCCAGTTTTTCGTGAATCGAAGAGAGAAAGGGAAGTGCATTTGAAATTGTGCAGAAAGTTTTTCCCAAAGAAGAAAAGAAGAAGAAGAAGAACGGAATATACGATGCACGATCCTCGAAAACGTAGAAACTGTCCTCCTTTCGGAGAAAGATAAATCATTTCCTTAAGAAGCGTTCGCGGGCCAAAAGATAGCCGTTCAGTTTGGCCGGGTTGCCAAACGATGTTGCCGCCGTTACAGACATCAAAACTTCTCTCTAACCCTGAGTCTGCGAGGTCGTCTCATTAACTGCTTCCCCTCGTCGATATCGCGTCGTTCCATTCGCGCGTCGTTCCAAGAGCGATTACAATTTATAATCTTGTCGTTTCTCTGTTTCCTGCTGCGCGGCCAGCGAAAAGTCGAAGAGACGCACGAAAACGTTGGCTAACACGAACGACCCGAAGTGGAACCAGACGTTCGTCTACGAGGGTATCAGGAGGGTGTCGGAGTTGAGGAAAAGGGCGCTCGAGATCACTGTGTGGGATTACGGGAAGTACGACACGAACGACTTCCTCGGCGAGGTGGTGCTCGAGCTCGGGGCGGCGCGCTTCGACGAGGAGGCCGAGTGGCATCCCCTGACGGGGCATAGCGAGCACCGGCATATTGGGTATGTGAAACAGATCTCGATATACGTATATATATACCTTAGGATGTTTCACTTTATTCATGCCTCTGAGATGAGACGCAAATCGCTAAAAAACGCATTCGTCCGCTTATTGCAATGAGAGACTAGGTGAGAATTTTATTTTAGAGATTGGTGACTGACGAATACTCTTTGCGCTTCTTAGTCGCTGAATGCAATACAAAATGTGTCTTGGGAGTCTTCTAGAGCTTTGCGAGAAGGGCCTAGGCCTCTTGTGTAGGCGTGCAGCCATTTCTTTCCGAGTATTTTAGGCTGAGGGAGAAGGAATCCGTCGACGGTCACGTGCGTTTTACCCTTTTATCGCGGTTATCACGATCAAATACGCGCACGTGGTTTAATATTCTCGTCAAATGGACAGAGAGAACGGAGTGAATAAATAGATAAATGAATGAATAAATAAATAAAGATAGATAGACAGATGGATAGATGGATAGAATAAAAGAAAAAAGAAAAAGATGATACATGCAAGTATTAAAGAGTAAAGAAATTCGAGGATAGTAACATAACAAGGGCGAAAATTCGCGGCGTGTCTCGTTCAGCGGAATCCGTTCGGCTGATTCTTTTTCACCTAGCGCTAGCGAGAAGAGCGTAGCGTGAGATCTAAATTTCGCGTTGCACAGATACTATCAGGAGCCCGATGACATGGTGATAACTCCGGTGGACTGCCATCTCAGTCCACCGTCGACGACGTCGCGGCTCAGCGACTCTGACACTTCCGAATGCGATATCACGGACTGCGACGGCTCCAGGGAGCAAAGGAGAACAGCTGACGGTGCCAGTATAAGCAGTATCGGCAGTTCCTCCAGGTAAGAGCATCCTTCGAAAATCTCTCCACGGTCGCGTCCCGAACGACTCTCCCCAACCACTCTACCGACCAACCCCCCACCTCCCGCGATATATATATATACACACATATAAAACTGGGGGCAAGAGAGAAAGAGAGAGAGAGAGAGAAGCGCCGTGCTATTTTCACGCCTGGCGCGAAAAAAATCTCGCACACGAGCGTATGGTGCGAGAACGTTTAACGAGAAATAAACCGACATCGTCGAGAGTATCGCCACCGTAGACACCGTCGATATAGTAAGATGCGGATAGAATTAAATGGTATGGGCAAGAAGTTTGAGACCGCCTTCTTCTCGTTTCATTTTTTTTTGTTCCCCTCCTTTCTTTCTTTTCCTTTTTCTTTAAAAGAGAAAAACACGTTTAGTTGCATCTACGCGTAGCTCTTATTATCGTGTTTATTTGCATGTAGATCGATGCGCTTTGATGAGTTCGTTTTTTTTTTTGTAGCAAACTCGGTTCGTCACTCGATGTTTGTTTGTTTCGAGGTAGGAGAAATATTCTTAAAAAAAGAAGGAGTTAATTCTTTGCAGAGATGTGATTGGAATATTAATATTTTTTTCTTTTCCTTTCTTCGATCGAGGAAAGAGGAAGAGAAACAATGGTAACGAAATTTATGGGCTGGTTTCAAACTCGTGCCCTAAGAGGACACCACGAGATTAGGCGACGATTCCATCGTTCGACGAAGAATTTTTGCGACGAAGAATAGAGAGAAAGAAAGAGAAAGAGAAAGGAAGAATCGTGCAAGATTCGAGGCGGGTGAATCGGTGCATTTCGCGAGGAATTAATCGCGCCTTAAGCAGCGTGTCTTTGGCCAATAGGAACTCGCGTTAGTAATACGTCGAGCGTTATTATTCCCGAGACTTAAGATCTCGTTCACGATCTCGTAATCGGCACCGTAACTGTCGTCGTAATGGTTATTCCCTGGACGGCACGCGACGCGGTCTTAATCGTCGTTAACACCACGAGGCGATGCCGGTACTCGAGATTAGCCTATTCGAACATTTCCTCCATGCATCGTTCACCTTTGTCGCTCCAATGTTCATTGAAAAGATGAAATTCAAGCTCGATCGTACGATTGATCATTTTCGAAAATTTTTCTCGTTTCTTGGTTCGCCGTTTCATTCTCGATTGATAAAAAAAAAAAAAATATTGGTTACGTAAAATTTTATTCCTATAGATATCTCTTTTTAAGCGAAGCACGTGTTGGAATAATCGACGTTTAAACGGTCCCAAGTATTTCCTCCCTTCCCTTCCTCTCCCCCTCTTCGTCGAGGTTCGATTTCACCAGGTGAATCTCCGGACAATTGCGAGAAAAGGAGGGATAGACCGGCGTTTTTGTGTGTCGTGTGTTCGCGGAAGACGGTGTCGTCGTGACGTAAAGCCGTCGACCACAACGATGAAAGAGAGAGACAATGGCGGCGGGGGCAACGGGGGTGCGAATGAGAGTGTAGCGGGGGAAGAGAATTAGAGAAAGAGAGAAAGGGAGATGAGAGGGGGAGAGAGAGAAAGAGAAGGAGGGGGGAGAAAGGGAGAGAAAGAGAAGCCGGGAGCCAAGTTATAAAACTGGGCAACAAGCCAATTGACATGCCAGTTGGCCTGCAACCACCGCTGGCTGCGGAAGCCAGCCTCCGAGCCCCGTATCCATATTAATATTCCAACGATGACGTCCGATCGTTATTTGTGAGTGCAAAGTGCTCCCTTCTTCGTGCATCCAGCCTTCCGATCCTTTATTTTTCCCCGAAGGGAGGGGAACGGAATATAACGTAACGACTATCGCCAAAAGTTGCGGAGTTGAAGCGAAAGGGGTGAGAAAAACGAAAGGGCGAGCAATTGGAGAAAGCGAGAGAAAAAAGAGAGGGAGATAGAGAGAAAGAGAAATAAAAAAAAAAGAAGAGAAAAAGGTAAAAAAGGATGGGATTCGAGGCCCACGGCTACGGACGGTGGTGGTAACCCCGCGTCGAACGGCGTGTCTAAACAAATCCACTTTGAACGGTGACGGTTAATAAAGCTTTTTGCCGCAATTCGTGCAATTTCCTCGAATTTCTGTGAGCACACCGATATCTTTCGGATTCGAGTGGCTGGCGAGGACATGGGTCACGGGCCTGTGACCAGTTAATCGACTTCTCTTTTTAAACCTTCGAGGATCCATCACCGTGCGACACCCGCACCCTCTTCTAACGGAGTTCTCTTTTCGATGCGTTTGAACGTTTATCACGAGTGAGACGCGAAAGCAACGTCGCGGAGTCGCATCGCGTGTGAAAAGAGTGTTCGGATCGTGCGCGTTCCTAATTCGATGCTCATCTCGATGAACATCTATCGAAGATACCACGAGGTTACCACTTCGGCCGTGCCTCGAACAATTTTCTTCTTCTCTCCCTTCAAATCTCTCTCGATCGACCAATTTTTCTCCACCAATTTCACCGAACTTTCGTAAATTTATTCCGCGGATAATGGTGGCGGAACAAGAGCAATGCGATTGCCCCTTCGGGATACGCCTGTACGCCTCGCTTTCGTTTGTAATCAATCGCCTTATCTGTGCCCCGACCCTCTTCGATTCGAGGGTGCTCGAATAATAATATCCGAAAGTTGGCGGTGCTCGTTGAAAATTGCACGACGCAGCGTCGAATGACCGAGGAAAGTTGGCTGATCTTCCGCCCGAAAGTTTCGCGAGTTCCCCTCTCTCTCTCTCTCCGCCTCTCCCTTCTCTCTCTCTCGATACGTTCAATTTTTCATTTCGAGCACACGCGGCGAGGAGCGACGCGAATTTCTGCCGCCTCTCGAGGTCGTGTCGAGGAATCTGTAGAAACGAATCGGAACGGCGCGTGCTTCGTTAATCCACGATGGCCTCAATCTGCGAGTCGCTGACCAATTTTTCCCCCTCTCCCTTTCCTTCCATTCCCCCTCCCCCTTTCGACGACGACACCGATGATGATGATACCGAGACGAGCCCGCGAAAAGGAATAATTGAAACGTTCGAGGCGACACGTTCGAGGGATAGGCGAGCGTGTGCGGGTTGCAGAGATATTTAATAACCTTCAATATCGTCTAATAGGATTATCGAAAGGGGTTTCACTGGTTACATTAATAAATCCATCGTCGGCCGAGTCGGCGGCCGCGACGTGTCGCACGATCAGATTACTCTCTTTTCTTTCTTCCGCTGGCGTCTTCTTTCCGCCCCTTTTTCTTTTTTTGTTTTTTTTTTTCTCAGGGAACATATATATATATATTTGTTTCCATTCATCATTAACACTTGATTAGTCGACGATGTCACGAATAATAGGTTAAATACTACGATAAATTTCTTCGATGACGTTTTAATTTTTTGGCGATAGCCAATCTCTCCCCTCCCTCATCTCTTTCTCCTCCCCCTCCTCAATTTCCTTTCTTATTTATCTCTTCTTTGTTTGTTTATTTTTTTAGGTTTCATAATATGCCGTCAAATTATAAGCGGTACGGCCATTAAAACTTATATTTCCTCCTCTCTCTCACACGCAAGCACGCGCGTTCTTGCATCCTCGCCATGCCAGGTTGAAGCTAGCGTTCAGTGTAGATGAAGCTCCCTTCTCCTTCTCCCTCCTCCCCCTACGTACGACACGATCAACACCTGAGAGGTGACCACCGACGCGATCTCGATGACGAGTTAGATCGACGAGAACAGAGTCGTTCGCAAAAATGAATCAAAGAAACGAGGAATGCCGTCGAATTCAAAGAGATCGGAGCGCGTGTTTGCCAGACCATATTTTTCCACACCTTTTTCCCTTTCGAAAACGGTCCGACTAACGACCACGGCCGGCGTTTCGCGCGTCATTATTATCGACGAAGGGAAACGAGGGAAATCTAGCAACACCCCCCGTTCGATCCTCCACGCATCCACCAATGATACTAAAAATCATTCGAACTCGTGTCCGCGTTGCATCGACGACAACAACAACAGCAATGATAACAACGACAACAGCAGGAGGAATTCATCGAGTGGAATCGTCGGGGAAAATCTTTCGAATCTAACCGTTCTTGTTCGTTCCACGATAAGCCGGCCTTCGTAACTTGGATAGGAAACTTCTCGTTACCGAACAATATTTGATCCTATATCGAAATAATATTCGAACTGGGGTGCTATATATCTGTACGGAAACGTTGGAGATTCGCGAGGCAGGATGCGGCAGAGCGTTCGTTAAAGCGAGATAGACGTACTTCTTCGAGACGTATTCGAGTCGCTTCCAAAGTTAAGGGATCACGCAGCTCCAACTACCCCCGTATTAGTTGCTCGTGGTTGCTTCCGCTCTCGTCCTCTTGGTGTTCCTCTTCGCTTGCGCGCGCGGATCGTCTCCGTCGACCGAGTAAACGATAGAAATGAATAAAAAAATAAAAAGAAAAGAAAAAGAAAAAGAAAAGAAAAGAAAAGAAAGAAAGAAAAAACGCGAGTTCAGCTCAGTTTCGTTCATCGAGGAGAAATCGTTAGTTACCGTTCGTTTCTCGTCGAGTGACCACCACTCGGATGGAGACGATTGGGCGAAAAATTGAGAGAGAAAAGAAAAGAAAGAAAGAAAAGCGCAAAGAAAAAAAAAAGGAAAAGAAGACGAGTTAGTTAGGCGCAGAGATTCAGTAGGTCACCGATCATGTAGACACACGTAGGCGTCATCATGTCATCGCTTCTTGCATCTCTCCACGTTTGAAAAAAAAAAACGAGACTTAGATTTGCGCGAGGACATGGCTTTTTAGTAACGCTTAGTGCAAACGCGATGCATCGGCCGGGGTGGCTCCGTTTCTCTGTTCTTTCCCCCTCCTTTTCCCGTCCTGACAATGACAATGCTTTTCTTTCTTTTTTTTTTTTTTTCACCGATTCGAAATTTGTTGTTGGGCAACGTCCAGTTCCGCGATGCTTATTGGTGTCGACCATCGTTGCCAGGAAGCGGAAACTACGGATCGTCGGCTGGTAGCGCCGTTTCCCCGCCAATGATTCGCGCGCGATCAATCTCCCCCGCCACCGTTCCCTACGCATTTGGCTCGGTTGATCAGCCGCGGGACCATTGTTTACAGCGGCCAAACCACCCTTACTTTAGTACCGAGTAGCTTCTTCTTGCCAACAACCGCCCCTCCACCGTGGAGGAGGACACCACTGGCCGGAACAACGGTCCAAGCAACGGTCTTATTTGGTCCGCTTTTATTGGCAACTAAGGGTGCAGTTTCGCGCGTGGATCGCGACCACTCGGCATTACGTGCTCCGCGGATCGATACTAGCGTTACCAGCGTTTACGCGGAACGAGATAATCGGTACGTCGAAATTAATTCCTTTCCACGGTATTCTACGGTGCAAGTATTCACGGGTGGAAACGTAAAATATTGTGAAAGTGAATCCCGGAAATAAATCGGTTCGATTAAATCCGTTCGATCAAAGTGCATCGTCTATCGTTCCATTCGATCGTGTCCAGTTAGCGGCCACGACGATTCGAAAATCGAGTAAATTGTTCCAGGGGTTGAAACGATTAACGCTCGTAAAAAATTCTCCGTATAGGACGATTGCAGAAATATTCGAAGGGGACTCGAGTTTTGCTCGAAGAACTTTGACTGATCGATCGCCTTTCTTTTTTCTTTTTTTTTTTTTCTTTTTTACCCCAAATACGGAGAACACCTTCTTGCGTTTATCCATTATTGTTTCCGCCACGTAGTAGAGCGTGTCCTCTGTGCCATGGTCTGTCGCTTACCGAGCTCGTTCGTGTGTAACCAGTCGTACGCGGATAGAACCGCGCCACGGTTGCAACGCGCAGAGCGTAGAGAATGCATATTTGATAAAGCATCGCAAAATGAGAACCAGCCTGGCCGCATGCACTCTGTAATCTAGCGCGAGAGATCACAAGCACTCGCCTTACCCCTCCGCCCATATTTTAAACGCATCTATAAAAATAAAAAAAAAAGAAAAAAAAAAGAAAAAAAGGATAACACGACGATCACTAATCGGCGAAAAAATGAACGCATGCCGGAGCAGCCACTATTCTAGCCCCCCGCCGGAAAGGGAGCTCTGCATGGACGGGGAGCATCGAAGTCGAAGGGACATGTCGCCGCAGGGGCGTAAACGGGCCCTTATACGGGATCAACCGGCGTCTATTTCTGGTTACCAGACCTATCGCAAGGTGAGTCGTTGCTGCGTCATTTCCACCCCCGATTTTTCCCAACCCGGCCGCGTTTCCCTGCTCTCCGTTCCGAGAATTTAACGATCGGTCGAGGAACGGTTTCGAAGGAACGAAGACTCGGTAGATTTGGCGAGTCATCGTTTGCCGAAAAGGAATCGAAGGAAGCTACACCACGAAACTTAATTACACGATATAATATTTTCCTCGTCTGAAATTTCTGAAACATCCTATTTTCGTCGCATAGCTTCCTTTCGCGGCTCTTATCCGCGCGTTGGACGCGGTCGCGATTATCGATTCGTTTCCCAGCTATGAAATATGGGGGGGTACGGACACGGCGATGGTTAAATATGTTTGATTCCCAGGACGATATTCATCGAGGAATGATGAGCCACAGGTCGCACAGTGCAGCGCCCATGGATTCGCCGAGCCTTCGATACCGAGGAAGGTCTCAAAGTCCCACCGGTCATCGCTCTCTGTCCCCGCCCGAGCACAGATCCATCCCCTACTCGCACGGCTTCGTTCCACCCAGGTAGGCGAGCGAAGGAAAAAGTACGAGGGAGGGACGCTTATTTTGACTTCCTCCAGATTCAGCTCGAGGTCGGCGACAGCCACTCCCACCGGTAGCCCGAAGAAAAGGCAGCTGCCTCTGATCCCCTCCGCCCTGAAGGAAAGGGCTGCCCAGGATCTCGAGGAGCGGGCCAGATTCATGAGACACCGAAGTAGGCAGGTGCACACGTACAGAAGCACGGGGATGGGAGGTGAGCGGTACTATCCCCCCCTCCTACTTTGATATCCGCGCCACGGAATATTAATTCGAAAGTTTTCGAATACCACGATACGAGAACATTATAACCTCGTGAAAATCCGCAACCCTAATTGACCCTGTTTTCCGGCTGAAATTTCGGCTGGGACGAATAAGCCCGGCACGAGTAGTTCGTAATAAAGGACGTTGTTAAATTCGGTATTTGGATGTAATTTGACGCGGTGTAGTAAAATTTTGTAGAATTTTTGCAAATAGTTTTTGCGCGTAATTTTTTCGACTCGAATCTCTCTTCTATTCTCACAGGGAGAGGGGTATGATTCTCGCTTCTTTCAGGTTGGGAAAGACATTACAGCGGTCTGTCGGACTCGGATCTGCTCTCGATAGATCACGATCCGTTATCGTTGCCGCACAGTCACGCTTATCGAATGCACAGACCGCGAAGGGGACACTTAAGTCCCGACAAAGACGTACTTGGAGATCTCGGTGACTCAGATATGGAGAGTGTAGCCTCCGTGACGAGCAGTGCCTTCAGTACGCAATCGGAACGACCACGTGGCTCTAGAGGACTAATGTGAGTATAGTTCAATGTCTATTGTACTATATATATATATATATATGTATACACATATATACATGTATAATTTTTTGTCGAGTCAATGACCTTGCATTTCAAAATCAGTGTACAAAGCAAGACAAATTTCCATAGAGAAGAAATTATCCCTTTAGAGGAGACAGCCATCCACTGTATCCATTTTTACGCGACATTCGGTTAAATCCCTTCGGATAAAATCCCTCTTCCCCTTTCTTTTCATCTCCTCTCTTCCAATACCAATCGCATTTCCCATAGCTCAGAGAATAGAGTAAAAACGCTTTCGTCCCCCCATATGTGTAAATTATAATATAATAATCGTCGTTATTGCTCGTCGATGTGACCATGTACACCGTGCACAGAATGGAACATTTGATGGCTTACCTTCTCATCGACGATAATCCCTGAATTAAATGGACATTGCCGAATGAAATGACATCCCGTAGTTGCACTTCATCTCCTCCCCCCCCTGCCGCTGCCGCCGCCTGCTTGATAGGTACCCCTCGTTACTCCTTCCGCGCTCTCTTCGGAGGATTCTCTACCTGCGTTTAGTTGGCTAGATACTTGCACCTCCTATGCACCGTGTCAATGTCCATTTAATATTGTCCCATTCTAATAAAGCAGGGATTAGTGCGTGGCGTTGGTCGAACGGCTAGGTCTACCTACGATGAAACACGTCACAATTATTGTTATTATAATACGTACGATTTTCCGCGCGTCATGATTCACGAAGTCACGACAATAAATCAATCGTCGCACGTCCTACCTGCAGACAACCTGCATTTATATATATATACATATATATATATATGTATGTATATGTATATATTTTGTTCGGGCGAGTGACAAAATGCAACAAAATTTATCGGGATCGAAAAAATTCTTCTTTCTTTACCACTTGCACTTTTGCTCGTAATTGAAAAAAAAAAAGAAAAAGAGACGAACGAAAAGAAAAAGGGAAGAAAAAAGAGAGAAGAAAAGAGAAAAGAAAGGAAAGGAAAAAAGGGGAAAGAAAAATCGGGATAAGTGATAAAGCAAAGGAGAAAGAGAACGCGTTCGATCGATCGCGAACGCGCGAGTAGAGTCTATTTTTTTTTTCTCTCCTTCTTTTATTCTTTGATCATGAATGAAAAAAATGAAAAGAAAAAAAAATGAAGAATGGGCTAAAAAGAAATCGCTTAACATGTGTAATCGCAGAAGCGCTAAAACTCTATATGAAAAACATTGTTTGCAGACCGACAGTTAAAAACGTTTTAATACCCGGTGTCATATCCCCAATGCCCCTGCCCCCTAGGCGCAATAGGCGCAGGCACAGACTTAGGGTACCCTGCAGCGAATGTCACTGTCCGAACAACAATCCCACCAAGCCCAGGAGCAACAACCCCAGCAAGCACAATCCCACCCCGCATCCCCTCGTACGGAGCAAGTCCGCAGTGGTGCGCTCGTTGTACAGAAAGATGCGTACGCCGTTCACGAGGTCGCAGACCGTCGACGAGAACATGCTGAGATATTACAGCCCGGAGACCAGCGAGTACAGCGTCTCCGAGGGTTACATGCTCAAGCCGGAGGAGCTTACGGGTAGCTCAAAGAAACGTATACCGGAGATATACGTGGAGGATTGCCTTCAGGTCGACTTCAACGACCGGCTCATCGAGAAGTTTCGCGACAGATACTCGTCGCCCTATCAACTGGAGGCCGGTACCCGTAGACGGTCGCGTAGCTGGCAAGATCGCGGTGGAAGAGGGGCGAAATCTAGGCACCACTTGTTCTCGAGAGGGTTGCACGACGTTACGGACGATCTCGGCATTAGGAATCTAGACGTTAGCTTGCGGCCGCGTAGATCTTTTTTATTCTCGAAGGCTAGGAGCTTCGACTACGACGTGCTCCACGACACCTACGCGGATCGTTACGCCGGTTTCGGACTAGGAGCGGGGATGCTCTCGCGTAGGGCCAAGAGTTTCGAGTACGACACGATCTCGAGCAACATATTCAGCGACGACAGCCTGAGGACGGCCCGCCGCAAGTTGAAGAAGAACCTGGCCATCAACGACGCAGGTTACGGCGACAAGATACCGGCCCTCGGCGATCAGAGCAAATCGTACTTCGACTCGAACGGCGACGAGAAGATGCCCAAGATTCTACTCGATCGCGAGAAGAATTACGATTACATGTTGAAACAGGATCACAAGCCGTTCTACGGCTACGATTCCGAGTTCAGTTGCGGCGAGACCGAGATATACATGCCGCGTTTCGACAAACAGGGGCTCGAAACAACGGGCGGAACGGTCTCCGTTATCAAGCCTTATCGTCCCTACGAACTATCGGAGGAGAACTCGTTCAGCAGCGACGATCAGACGATCGGTTTCGTCGAGGATCCGCTCCTCCTCGGTCGGGAGGATCCCACGAAACGGAAGTACAGAGAGTCGACCGGGTTCCAAATCGATCACGATCCCTCCACCTTCGCCAGAGACGTATCGGAGAAACGTAGCAAGGGTTTGGACACCGATAACGAGCACATATACTGCAGCATAGACGAGGCGAGCGTGGACAAGTACCGCGGCCGAGACAGGAGCAGGAAGAAGATCCCTCGTTCTTCCACGCGAGGAATCGTCCCCGACTTCGAGCGCTACGAGGGCGAACGACGGCGGAGGACGGCGACGATCGAGGCCTCTTCCCGAGGAAGAGCGAAAAGCAGCGAGTCGTATTTGGAGAACGGTGGTTACGATGGTTACGTCGAATGGGACGTGGAGGGTTACGACGACGAAGGGTTCGTCGACAGAGGGAATACGGACGATTACGAGCAGCAGCAACAAGAGCAGCAGCAGCAGCAGCAGCAGCAACAACAACGACGACGACGGCGACGACGACGAATGTACGAGGATTACGAGGATGAAAACGTCGCGATCGAGATGTACGAGGACGATTATTACGGCGGACGAGAGGAGAGAGGGGACGGTGGAAGAGGTAGACGCAAGAGGAGGCAGTACGCAGTGACGGACGGCGAGTACGCGACGGACGGCGATTACCGCGACTATCGTTCGGCGGAGGAGTACGATTACGAAGCGCACAGCGGGCCTGAGTACGGGCGGGCGGACGCCGCGTATCAGGAGAACACGTTCCCTCGCAGAAGAAGGAGGAGAAGCAGGCGAGAGGGCAGGGAGGCGAGCAGCACGGGGATTTACGAGAACTTGGAAGCAGCGGCGTATCGACGAAGGGACGAGGGGACGTTGCTCGCCGTTCCAACGTTCTCCGAGAGCAAGCGAATGATGCTGCAACGGGCCGAATCGACGCCGATCCTACGCTCGGACGAGGAGTTGAGCTCGTCGGAGAGGGCCGAGAGAGCGAGGCGTCTGTTGCACCGCCGGAAACGGAACGCGAGCTGCCCCGAGGCGAGGGAGCTCCGCTACTACGATCCTCCGCGAAGAAAGGGCGGCGAGGAGGAGGAAGAGGAGGAAAGAAGGACGAACTTCATCCTGGACTCGGACGAGGACTTCGGCTCGATGGAGACGGTCGTGTGCGCCGATTGTTTCCGCGAGAGGAGCGGCGGGGGCGGAGGGGCGATGGTTCGGGGCGAGGGTATCGGGCCGGTTTACAAGGACGTGGAACAGGTTACTCCGCGGGACGGTTACTCGATGGAGTCGAGGTACGATTACGAGAACGTGGTGGAGAGCCGCGGCGAGCATTACGCGGGATCGTACGGGGAAGCGCCGCCGCCGCCCTCTCGTGCGGGGCGGGGAGGGGTATCGGAGTATCGGGTTAGGCGTAAGACCAGCTGTCCGGAGTGTCGGGAGTTAGCGATGTCGGGTTACTACGAGTTAGGTAGGTCGGGCTGGTTGGCGCGTAAGGTCGAGGAGAGGAGGCCGTCGATAGAGTCGAGGCATAGGTATTATCGTAGGCGGAATAGCAGTTGCCCCGAGGCTAGGGATCTCGAGCTGCTCGAGAAGAGGGAGGAGCAGGAACGGCATGCCCAGCAGGCCCAGCGACACCCGAGTCAGCAACAGGCGCAGCAGCAGGGTAGTAAGAGGAACGTAGCGATCAGCGACACCCTCGAGTACTACGAGTACTCGATGGAGAGCGAGAGCCAGTGCAGCGAGAACTGCGGATTTGGCCCGTGCGATCCGCGTAGGCCCCGTAACCGAGCACCCCACCCCGGTAACGCTAATTCAAGTCTCTTTGATTCCCAAACCGCTACCTCCGACACTGCTAAAAACTACCACCCACGGGCCGTCGATCACCACGAAACCTCACGAAACACGAAATCGTCGCCGCGCGACAACTACGACGATTCGACCGTGGCCACGCCCTCCTCATCGTCGTCCATCCGACGGCATTCCCGGAAAAAAACCGTCGCCGACGACGCCTCCACCGCCGCCGTCAACCGACAACGCGACGACGGCCGGGATCGCCGATCCTCCTCCATGCCCGAAAGCAGCGAGTACACCGGTCAGTCGGGCTCGTACGAGAAACCGTCCAGGAGCCAGCCACCCGATAGCGAGCACGACGATCGTAAAAGGGGTCAGTTCACCAGGAGTCTCAGTAACACGGACGCGCCACAGGACGAGAAAGTCGGTGAGTGAGAGCGGCCGCTTTCCTCTCCTCTATCCTCTCCTCCGCCCTCGTTTCCCTCTCGTTTCTTTTTTCCCCCTCCCCCTCCCTCTCCTTCGATCCATTTCGAACGTGCGATTCGATTTTTTTTTCTTTCTTTCTTCCATTCTTTCTTTCTTTCTTTCTTTCTTTTTGGAGGGAGAAGGGAAGAGAGCCGCGTTTCCTTGTTCGATCGTGTTGTTCGATCTTATATCGCATTGACGCGAGCATTGTTTCACAGACGGTAGTTTGAGCGACACGGCGATCGGTTTGAACGTGGAGGACTCCTCGAGAAGGGGTCGCAAGAGCTCGCCCGGGAGTAAAAGCGGAAGTGGGAGTAGCAGCGGTGGGGGAAGCGCGGTGCAGTATCAGTCAGGTCTGGGGAAGAAGAGTAACAGCACCAGTCAACTGTCCGCTACAGGTAACACATCGTCACACTAGTCGTTTCTTCCGATTTTACGTTTTAGAGAACGTTTCGCGCGCGGTACTCACTTTGTATCGTTGCTTTTCGCGTTTCGGGAATATTTCTATAAACGATAATTTACGCGAGAGCGCGAATGAAAGAAAAGAAAAGAAAAGAAAAGAAAAAAAAGAAGAAAAACGTTTCTATATATTTCATACTTGTCATACTCGTACTCGCGCGATCTCTAGATCTTCTATTCTTTCTCTATCTCTATATCTTTCTATCTGCCATCTTAAATCTAGTCAGTCTCTTTGTATAATACGACGATAGTTCCTCGAGTAAATAGCGTAGCGAATAGTTTAGCGCCATTAGTGAGTAGACCTACGGTGTGCTCTCGCTATATGCGTCGTTGCTTTCGAGGAAAATTCCCCTGCCCTCTCCCTCTCTCCTAAAATTTTGCAACGCTCCTTTACATCGCTCGATGCACACGAGATGTGAAAAACGTTTCCCTTCGAGAAACCTCGATTCCTCGATCCGAAATTTCCCATCCTTCGATGGGAATCGAGGCCGAGGCGAGATCGAAGGAACCGCGTCGTATCTCACTATCCGACTATATCGAGAGCGCATCGTAGAAAAATAAAAAAAAAAAAAAAATCCCAGTAAAACGGGGCAGTATGGTACATTCTAATCGTATTCTTGTTTTCTCCGCCATCCCTCCTCATCTCTATCCGCCTCTCTTCGACATGAACACATTCACACTTTACTTCTACCAACCGACTATCTCTCGACGCTGGGGACCATTCACGTCATCGATCTGCACCCACCTGCACGATTTCTCATCGTGGCGGGGCTATATCGTCGCTCGCGCGATCGTGTCACGGGACAACACTCGACGCGGATCATCCCCGATCGATCGCTGGAACGATCGCTCCTACTATTGTACGCAAAAACCTCGCAACAAATATACTCAAATCAAATTCAACGTGGAATATGTATATGTGTATATATATATACATATATGTACCACACACTTTACTACGAGTAAAAAAAAAAAAAACAAAAATCTCTTCACACACGCACCAAAAACGCATATATACATCGCATATATACCGATACCGGTATATGCAAATCAACGACACGATCACATCCACTGCGAAAACAACATCTACTACTGCTACTACTACTACCACCATCACTACAACTACTTCTTCTACTACTTCTACTATTACTACTACTACTACTACTACTACTACTACTACTTCTACTTCTACTACTACAATCACAACAAAAAAACTGTGTCACGTCACGCAAAAACCATAACATACCACGTGCGTCTGTTGGTGGTACATGCGTGGGCGACGAAGGACGAAAACGGCGGCTAGGATTCGGGAAGAAGGGCAAGTCCTCGTTTACAGTTCATAGGAGCGAGGAGGTATTGCCGGAGGACACGGCCAGCGGAAGGAGCGGACGACAACCGAGTTCCGCCAGCAGCGACGGCGAGGGTAGCGGCGACGGGGACAGGTCCGAACACACCCTGCAAAATATATCATCCCCCCTCCCCCTTTTAATTATTTCTCTCCTCTACTTTGATTTCAACCTCCCCTTTGCTACGTCCCTTCCTTTTTTTTTTCTTTTTTTCTTTTTCGTTTTCGTGGGAACGAGGGAGCGACGTGGCGCGTAAATGTCGTCGAATGTCCATTTTTCGCCTTTCCCCGATCACATTCGCGACTTTCGAAATTTAAATCGCGATATCTCTCGATAGATTTCTTTTCTCTCAATCTGATAATTAGCGAATCCATAACTCGGTCCGAGGAGAGGAGATCGAGGCGCGATGCGAGACGCAGTGTAGCATCGAGCCTTCGAGAGAAATGTGAGTACAGAGAAATTGCAGAGAGGCACGAAGAGGCAAGAAGAACGAGAGCAACGTGATCGATCTATGATCTACTTTTTTTTACCAGCCAACAACTATCTATATATATATATAAACTAACACGCAGCACATAATTAACTCTTTAGAAAGAAGTTTTTGCATTAGAGAGAGAGAAAGAGAGAGAGTGCGTGTATGTGTAAGAGAGAGAAAGAGAGAGAATGCATGGGAGTAACGCGAAACGTTTCCTGGCTGTTTCCTCTGTTTGGAAAGGATCTTGCTCTTTATCTCTCCTCGAATATTCGATCGAAATTTGAGGAGGAGAATGTTTCTTCTTAAAAAAAAAAAATTAAAGCCGTGAGACGATTCCCGGTTTACTCCCCCCTCCCCACCCCATAGATAATTAGAGACTGTTTCCACGTAGTAGCGATACGTAACTCTTAGAGGAACGAGTTGTTGCACGAGTTGTCCTGAACCGAGTCGAGATCTCGATGAAGATCGTTCATCGAGATCCGGCGGAGAGAGAATAGAGCAGAAAGGTTGTATCTGCCGCTCAAGAATACCTTACGTATTCAGCCGCTCAAGTACATCATTTTGTTCGTTTCGGGCTGTTCTTATTTGTAGCCTATATATATTTATATATATATATAGCGCCGGCCCGGGATTGATGCTGGTGCAAATACGATGTCGCGGTGTGTCTGTCTGTTTTGTACAGCTTTTACAACATTTTAGAATGAAACACGTGGTCAACTTGTTGCGAATCTCTGTCTGAATCGTGACGAACGAATCAACGCGTCCAACGGTAGGTAAGTTGACCACCTGGTTCGTTTTTTCGTTTATTTTATCTTAGAGGCAGCTGTTGATACGTGCTTGGGGTGAGGGTTGCTTCACCCATTACGGCTTATTCGTTTCTTGATGTTCTTCGAGCGCTGCAGTGTTCTTATTGCGCATATATTTCTACATATACGTACAATATGTGTGTATATATATATATATTTATATATGTATATATATACATATATGTATATATATACATAATTATACATATCTCGATATCTCTCTCCCTTTTTTTTCTTCTTATCCTTCTTTTTTCAGTTACAGTTACCAAGTAAAAAAAACTTGATTCGTTGAATGTAGCGCACAGTCTTGTTCACATTCTGCCTGCAGACATCTCTTACGTATCTCTTTCTAATTCGTGCGAAGAGAAACGAACGAGTTTTCGTAGGATCAACCCCTCCCCCTCTCTCCCCCTTTCATACACGAATTTCTGTGTTGAAACACGAACACGACACGCAAAGACACACGTACGAATATATACGTAGTTGGCGCAGCGAGACCACCACTTTCAACGACGGAACCATAGATGTGACGTTTCGTTGAAGATATACACTTGAAAACATTCAAGCTTGTGATGCTTTTTTTTTTGCTCGCTTCTGACTGCAAACGCGAGCTCGAGAACGGAGTTGAGAAAAAAAAAAAGTTCTGGGAAACGATCGAATTTCCGTTGGCCGTTAACCATTGCCCTATCGTATTCTTTCTTCCAGACAGCGAGCGTTTAGCCCATCGAGGAACGAGATCTTTTGCAGGCTTCCTTGTGTGGGATCATCCATATCATCGAATCTCAAAGCTTAACCCGACAACACAGGTTGACGAAGTCTTTCTTTTTCTACGTGGTAATTGACCAACACTAAAGAAAAAAAAAAAAAAAAGAAAAGAAAAAAAAAAGTCAAGCCTTCCTTACCGTCTGCCTTCCAACCCTCATCGATTATATCATTCATATCCGACTGAAATGAGTTTTTTCGATCACGAGGTGTACGTGGTGCGTGTATATCTTTTTTTTCCTTATCATTTTTCTTAATTTTGTCACGAGAGAAAATTCGAACGAGAATCGAGTCGTGCGTGAACTATAGTGAAAAAGGGAGAGAGAGAGAGAGAGGGAGAGAAAGAGCGAGAGAGTGAGAGAGCGAGGAGAGAGAAAATGATTAGAATCGTGATTAGAATCGTGAAAGAAAAATCGCAAAAATCGGCGACCACCTGGAGCTGGATAAAAGAGAAAAGAAAGGGCTACGGCAGACGCGATACCGGGATGAAAATGAAAGATTATAGCTTTAGCGGTTGTTTCTTGTTTGGTTTACAACGCAGAATGCAGTGTCGGCGGGGTCTTCGTCGGAAGTGGTGTCGCGGAGGCACGCGCCGGTTTATCGAGCCGGAAACGCAACAGCACGCCGAGCAGCATACAACGTTCCGAGGAGATTGTACCATATCAGCGCTTTGAATCCGGGAAACAGTCGGGATCGGTGGCCAGTGACACAGCCGGAAGTCTCAACTCGATCTCTAGTTCCGAAGGAAGCTCGTAAGTAGTGGCCTCCACCGACCGATTCTGCAACCGGAACTGCGAGACTCTCCTTGCTGTCTCTTTCTTCTTCTTCTTCTTCTTCTTCTCCTCTCTCTCTTTCTCTCTCTGTCTTCTCTGTCTCTCCGTTCTTCTTCGCGTTCTCTCTCTTTCTCTTCTCTCTTCTTCCGTCTCTTTCTCTTCGCTCTATCCGTCTCAACAATCTGTCTACTATTATCTTTCCAGCAGGGTTACTCGCGAGCTTTAAATGTAACGAAAGAAGAAAAGATCAATGATTTGAAGTTGATTCGAGGAGAGATGTTGGATTAACCCTGCTAATGACTCTCTGTTCTTTCTCTCTCTCTATCCGACTCTGACTTTCTGTTTCTACTTCACCGGACTGCTCCTCGGACGAACCTTTTTATTGTTTTATTGCACAGGAGATCGCGAACGTGAAACGTGGATCGTTTTGTCTTTCGACGTGTGATTGAGCTGATGTGTATGCCCAGCATCGATGTTTTGCTCATTCATGCTTTTTTTACTACCCCTTCCCTTCTCTTTTTTATCATTTATCACCACCACCACCACCACCACACCATCATTTCCATTATTGTGCGCGAAACATGCGATTTCTTTTGTTCCTTGAGTTAATTCGCCACGAGAAGGAAGAAATGGAAGCCTGTCGAACGTACAAATGTCACTTATTTTTAAGTTTCTTTCGTTACTCTCGTAATTTTATATTTCAATGTGATATCAATGTGATCTTGATCGTTATCATTTTCTTTTTTTTTTTTTTGTCAATGTTATCGTCGTCTTGGCTTATTGCTTGGCTAAATAATCGTCGAAGCACCATTGTATGTGAACCGCGCACACACTCTGTGTATATACGTGTTTCCATCATTCGTTCACATTCATTTTCATCATCCATACGAAGGATATTTTTAACCATCCATCTTAAAAATTAGAAACTGTTTATATACATATATATGTAAAACGCTATTATTTTACATATTTATTACGCTAATTTCTAATTCGATCGAGCGCAATACGTATATAATATATATATATGTATATTCGCAGACCAATAATCATCAGCCTTTCATAGTTGAACCACATGTCACCCGCAGCTAATGATCCCAAGTATTTCTCTACTTTTTTTTTCGAAAAATAAAAACAAATAAAAAATTAACAAGATAACGAAACACCCAGGAAGATGGATATATATCAAATGTTAATCGTCTTACTCTATGTGTAAAGAAAACTTTCGTTTCACGCGATGTAGCAACGAGGATGCTAAAGTGTTGCGGTAACTAAGGATACTAAGATTTTATAGACAATAAGACGACGAAAGGTAAATCCTGAACGTAAGTTAAGAGAACAATATTATTCTGGATTAAGTTAATTGATGAAGCATGAATAGACATAGTACAATTAGCCAGATTCAAGGATAATCAGAGGCTATACGTAAATCTTAATATCAACGGTAAAGCGAATCGTGTCAAAGGGCAAAACTGATTATCGTTGAATGGTATACTACTACTCGCTCGTAGAATGGACTGCATGCACCGACAGCCTGCTACGTTCTCCAAAACTTACAATTTTCTTCGTATATATATTATTATATTATTATATATATATATATATTTACTCGCTACACCAACACTATTATATACTCGCAGCGTGAGTTCTTCTTGTCCATACAAATTGAATGAGATGTGCTCTCTCTTTCCGCACTTACGTCGAAGGCTTGCGAGAATCGTCCCTCGCTCCCGCGGAACGATCTCTTATTCGTTTATTTGATCCTCCTTCCCTTCTCTCGTGATTAACAAATCAAAAATTTATATAAATTTACGAAAATTAGAAAATCGACACGAAAAAAGATGGAATAACATGTCCACGATGAATGAGATAAATATTACGTTATCTTCGATTCACAGACTCTGTGAATCGAGTATTCCCACGAAACTTTCTGTTAGACCAATTTTTTTCCCCTAATTTTTACTTTTTTTTTTTTCTTTTTCGTTCGATCTTTTTTTTTTTTTTTAACAATCCCGCCTTAATAAACACTCGCAAGAGTTTTCGATGGTTCGCTAAACGTTTCGATTTTGGGAACTGCAGTTGGTCCCCCAGTCTGCGAATGTCAGGCGAAACCGGCCAACTGAGAGATTTCATCGAAGATCTTGGGCCTGGGCAAGTGGTCGGGAGGCAGGCACTCGGTGCACGCTGCCTTGGCGAGATTCAGCTCTCGCTCTCTCAGAAGAAAGGCTTCCTCGAAGTGGAGGTCATACGTGCCAAAGACCTTAAACCGAAACAGGGCACTAAAGCCATTCCAGGTTCGTTCAGTCAATTCTTGGACCTATTACTTCTATTCGCATCGTGGATTTTTTTTTTTTTATTTCTAACACATTCAAAAATCGAAGCGAGTCTTCGATCAAGGATATATTGATTATTTTTGTTAAACGTAAATAAAACTTTATTTTCGTTGTTTTCTTAGAAGAATTTTTAAAACGTGTATCGCAAAGCGTATGTATCGAAACGATTCTAATTTGTTTAAAATTAATCGTGAATCATTTTTCGTATCGATCCAGCTTCCTACGTGAAAGTTTATTTGGTGAATGGGAAGAAATGCATCGCGAAAGCGAAAACGACAGCAGCCAGGAAAACGTTGGATCCATTCTACCAACAGTCGTTAGCCTTCAGAGAAAATTGCCGGGGTTGTATACTGCAGGCAAGTATATATCGTCGATCGTGACGATCCTCCGTTTTTAGATTAGATCGATCAATCGTAATCGTAATCGCGAGATTCTAATCGGTTTAAGATTTTTTTTTAATCGCCCCTTTTTCTCCCTTGTCGATTACAGGTGACAGTATGGGGTGATTACGGCCGATTAGAAGGGAAAAAAGTGTTCATGGGCATTGCGCAGATCGTGTTGGACGAACTGAACCTCAATGAGATGGTGTTCGGGTGGTATAAGCTGTTTGGCAACATATCCCTGGTCAGTGGACCTCCATCCTTAGCTTTGTCCCGTCGATCCTCGGCCACGTCCTTAGAGTCCTTTAAGATTTAAACAGCTCTTCCATCTGCTATTCTCTTTTAAGTGTAATCCGACGGTAGTTTTCGAACTTCTTTTCGAGCACAATTCCCACGGTGGAAAGAGTAAAAAAAAAAAAAAAAAAAAAAGAAAAAGGGGTAAAAAAAGAAAAAGAGAGAGAAAAAAGTATAAAAAAAAAAAAAAGAAAAAAAATATCGAATATATTCTTGATCGCGTTTGAAGATATAATCTACACACACATATATACATATATTTTTTTTTCGAACGGAGTATATCCATATATATATATATAAATACATATAGATGTAATTGTTCGCGAATATTCGAGGATCGTCAAGACGAATAAAAACGCGTAAGTTTCGTAAGTTTAAGGGATTTAAAGATTTTCGTAGAAATTTCACGCGATACGATTATTCGTTCCATCGCGTTCCATCACGAAGAAATGCCGCGTTTCAATTGTTCGACCAATCGATCAATGATATCGATATCATCGATAACCGTCGGCTCTGAATACGGTAAAAGAGTAAATCACGATCGATGATCTCGTATTAACGAGAAGAATGATGAATAAAAATATACAGTGAGAGGAAAGTTTGCGTGGGTAAAGAATTGTGGGCAAGTGAGTTCGCGTTGTTGGACGAGAAAAACGAGAAAAGTGTGTTTTTTGTACTTTGCAAGGTAACAGCGAGAATGGGAAAAGTGTGAAAGGTCGTACGAGAGGACATGTCTTTCTAGAAACACCACTAGCACATCACATATCATGTACGGCATATCAGATGAGCCACTAGTCTGTAGACTAGATGTAGAGATAGCAGCCATGTTCCTGGAGCGCCAGATAGTTTTAGGTACGCACTTGAGATCAACGCATCGTTCCTAAATAATTGATTTGAAATCGATTTCACGCGGATACCCGCCAATAAATTTCTTTTCCATTTATTAGAAATTTCTCGTCATGTTATTCGATCATTATATAGAGAAGAGTTTAGAAATTATTCTTAAAAGTATCCACGTGAAATCTACGTGCTGTTAAAAGTTCCCCTTGTCTTACGTTTTACATTGAAATACCTTATCGCTTTTTAAATTTCTTTCTTGTATTGATGGCCAATCGAACATTTTTCAGCTTCTACTTTTCCTTTTTTTATGAATATTTCTTTTTTACTACGAATATCTCTGTATTTGTTTTCTCTCCTCGCAATCTGGTTGTCTTCTTTTCCTCTTTCTACCTTCCCTTTTTTTTTTTTTTTTTGACTTTTCATTATTCTACGAATAGTCGTAGAGAACATTGCTTGATTACTTGTGTTACTTTGTTGAAGTCTAAAATTCTGCACAACATTGCACCCTATCGCAAATACCTTTTTTTCGAACGATTTCAGTCCAATGTGCGAAACCTGTTCGATCTAATAGATTAAATGCCTCTATCTTAAAAAAAAAAAAAAAAAAAGAAAAGAAAAGAAAAGAAAGATAAAAGGTAAGTCTGCCGTATTCGGAGTCCTTTGTCCAAGTTTTCTTCAATGTCTTTTATAAATAACACTGAGAGAAACCAACCAAAAATACCCCGAGTAAATGTTCCAAAGATGCAACAACCCTTTCCCCGATCTGAATCTCTTATTTTTAATTGTGTACATACATACGTCCGTAGCTACTTCCACATTTATATCTACTTCTTATTGTTCCTCTTATACGATGTTTCTATGGATTATACATATATATATATTATCGCGCCAATAGCCGAACAACCGACTGATCCGTACGTTTTCGTTTTTTCCTTTACAGTGAAAGCAACCCAGAGATACTCGATATGAGATCGATACGAATTTCAACGCGGTGTGCTGTGAGAAAGGCGTGCCGAACGGTGGTGATTCGATGTTCGATGTTCAAGTGATACGGGGGAAACGAGAAACTTGTGAAGTGGTGAAATTGTTTGAATCTAAACCCGTTACGAACGGTGATGTGACGCGTTATATTGTGAAACATTTAACGAAATTTTAAATAATAATAATAACAATATATTATCCGCGTATTCGCGACAAGACATTTCCAATATATTTGTACATAATTTAGAACGCTCCGTGTGTTGAACGCCAAAGTGACGATTTTCAGGACACAAAATATATATATACATATATATGTATATAAAAAAGAAAAAAGACAGTCGTAGTACCAAACGAACAATCAAATGAACAAATTAGAAAGAGGAGAAGGAAAAGAGAGAAAAGAAAGAAAAAAAGAAAGAAAGGAGGAGAAATTAATTTGGAACTCGTTGTCAAAGTTTTTAGCCAAGAGATATCATCGTCAGAGCGTATATTATTTATTGTAAATAAATTATAACAATATATATATATATATATATACATATATATATGAATTCGCGATACGTATGCGCGCAAGTGTTTATTAAGAAAATGATGAACAATTTGCCTTGACCGTCGCGTTTTCGTCATCCCGTTCTCCTCGTGATTTCAAGGATCGCGGCGTACCGCAACGCGTATCGATTTTTACTATCACGTTCGAGAAAAAAAAAGGAAAAAAAAAAAGAAAATAATAATAGTAATAATAATAATATTAATAATAATATTAATAATAATAGTAATAATAATAATAATAATAATAATAATAACAATAATGACAAAGCTCGAGACGAGACCGGGACTTTGATTCGAGCTTTGTATCGCGTTTGTATCCGTCGAAAATCGTCCGTGGATTCGAACGTATCGCGAGAGCGAACGGGAACGAGGCCGAGAAATATCGTGAATTAGCGAATTGTTGTTGAACGTTAAAGTAGCCCATCTTCAACTATTTTGCGAGAGAGTGAGTGAGAATGAATGACTGAGTGGGTGAGAGTGAATGAGTGAATGGACGAGTGAGTGAGAGAAAGTGTGAGAGGGAAAGAAAGATTGAGAGCACGAGCGAGCGAGAGAGAAAAGTAAAATGCTAACTATATCGACTGTCATATATTGTGATTATGTTAGTTTTTATTTAATTGTCGAATAACCTCACGAATCGGATGTTACGCGTAAGGGGACAACCGTACGTACCTTTTAGAATATTTTATTCTCTTTATCGACTTGCACTCGATTTTCAAAGGAACGCTCGTTTTTTTAACATTGAATATTTACTGAACGAACCGCCCACGTAATTCTTGCATATAAAACGGACCCTCCGTGGAGTCGCGCCTCGTCCCCTGAAACGAGACACGGCCCGGAAACCGTCGATCCATGAATTAACATTACGCATCACTGCTGACGAACCTCTCGGGAACGGAAGCGGAAACGGCGCCCGCCATCGTCCACGAGGAACGAGGGGGGGCGCGATTCGTGAAACTCACAATCGATTTTATATCTCTTTAATTCTCATGTTATGTGTTCGATCTTTGTCTGTGCATTTGTCTGGTCACTTGTGAACACAAAAATTCGATGAGCATGCACGTGTACGTAGATAATTATCTATAGCATTAAACACTTGATTAACGAATGTAATTTTCTTTTCGCTGATTGTGCTTGCAATATGTGAATTCTCTTTGCAAAAATGGGGATAGGAGGGAGGAAAGGAAAGGAGGGGGGAAAAATTGTGGATAAACTGGGATAAAAGAAAAGAAGGAATTTTATTCGAAGTTGATCGTAGAGAAAAATTGGAAATAAGAGGAACCACTCGAGTCGAAGAGATTAAAAAGAAATTTGCCGGTTTAATTGCTTCGAACAAATACGTTCTGCTTTTTCGATTGCACGTATACGCATTTGTTGAGAAACACGGTTGTTGTCGTCCTTTTTCATCACGAAAATTAAGTTCGTTCCCTTACATCGCTTCACTCCTCGTTTGTTGCTCTTTAAAAGGTACTCCTTGGATATTGATCGACGTCACTGAAATAGAGTCACCATTTTTCTTTCGGAGATACTGCAGAATAGCTACTTATGTAGGTACCACACGAGGGTCTAAAATTTGCAACCGAATCTAATTTTTCGTATATCAATCTATACTTTTCCTCGGAACGTTTAATAAGAATTTTCCTGTATTAAAATTAGAACTTTAGAAAGTTTTTCTATGTCAGTGACTTCATTATCGATATCTCATCACGTATTTTACGCTTATAAAATCCGGTGTCACGCTACTATGCTTTAAATTCTCGCGACAAGTCTATCATTTCCTTCTTGCATTTGCACTCTATCGTATTACCCGCTATTACCACGCGAAATTTCATAAAATTCCAAAGAGATATAGTTTAAGCAAGTTCGAGCGAAACAATGATACGTAATCACGATGTGAGGCTTAATTTCGAAAACAGAATTGAGATGAGATGGATAAAAAAAAAAATAGTGAGAAACTCGATTCTTTCGCGACAAATTCTATAGATAGGCTGAACCATCTGGTAACCGGGTAATCGATCGACCATTATTACGAGAAGGATGTATAAAAAAAGAAGCGATATCTTATCATACCTATAACACGCTTGATTTAGTGGACAGAACGTGCAGCAAGGGAATAAAAAAAAAAAATCGAAAAAAAGAAGCTTTTTTACTCGTGAACGAAGAAAAAAAAAAGCGAATACAAACCAAACGTAGAGTTCTATCAGACGACGTGTAACATAAATTATCAAATGAACAAACGAAGAAAAAAAAATTACTATTAAGACGATTTCTAAGTAAAAAAACATTTTGCAAGTGCATGACTTATATTAGTAGACTCTTGGAACAATGACTACGTAATTAACCACACAACAAAATATAAATTCTGTATTAGTGAATAACACTTGATAAGGAGAAAAAAAAAAATACAAGACTACGAATAATATGTTCAGTTTGTAATCCGCCGGTTACTTGCAGCTGTAAGATCTTCGCGAAATTTGTTCGATTTCTAATTTCTAATTTCTTGCAATTATTTTCTTTTATTTATTAATTTTCATTTTGTAATACGATACGAAAAAATTTATTTTAACGAAATTGAAATAGTTTTAAAATTTTCAATTCTTTAATTTTAGCAATTTATTATAGTCATGATGAAATTATACAAAAAAAATTTCGCGAAGGCTCTATCGTTGCGGACTGTTAATGCTTACGATATAAAATACTGCATATCCTATACAACGTAGGACTTTTATAATTTATGGTAGCCGGTTTTAAGAAATTTCGAAGGAAAAAAAAAAAGAAAGAAAAGAATGGAAAGAGGAAACCGAGTTTACTTTTTCTACACTTGCATTATCAGGTAATTTGGAGAATTAAAAACATCGATAAATTCTCGTAGAAAATTTCGTTAGAAATTTCGAAAAGAATTGTAAAACAGGTATTAAAAATGAAAACAAGCAGGCTGGATTTGAAAAAAATGATAGATATCACTGTTTTTAATTTCGTATGATTTAATCTAATTTAATTCCTTGACTGTCTTCGCAGTAACTGTTATTTAATATTTATATTAATTTTTATTTTTTAAGAATATTCCACTAAATAAATTATCTTTAAAAATTTTTAAACTTAACCTCAAATAAAAAAAGTAAGAAACGCATAATTTTATTTTATTATTAATTTCACATTCTTAAAAATAGCTGAAAAGTTTTTAAGCGTAGAAATAACGCGAAGAGAGTCAAGATAGAACTTGTTAATTTTCACACTCTTGCCATGCCCATTTGTACATAGGCATGCTCAATCTTAGGATCGAACACGCATCGTGAATCACATATATATTATATATACACATATACATACAAATAGTATTAATTACGAAAACGAACAAATTAATATCCAACTTTGTACCTATATACTTACAATGAACTTAAACGAAAACGAAAAGAAGATTGAAAGGAGACAAAAAAAAGATGAAATCTTTCGAACAAATATAATCGAATCGGACAAAACAATGGCTGAAACGAGATAGAAAGGGGGCGTAATAGTGAAAATATAAAAGAAATAAATTAATCGCAAAGAGAGAAAGAACGAGTAAATAATACAATTTACACGGAATGCAGAAAATTTGAGAGCCAAGGGGTACCACTTTTGTCAAATTTAGAGAGACAATTTAGGTTTACGATTACGATATAGGGTGTGCGAGAAAGAACGAGTGTGAAAACAGAAAAAGAGAGCGAGAGAGATAGATGAAAGGAAAAACGATAAAAACGAAGGGACATTGTCAACGATTTCTTTACACAATGAAATTCATTACTTACTTAAAAATTTCGTAGAGATGATCCAGCGTAGTATTATAGGTGTTCCTGTAATCGCGTCGAACGATTAATACGATCAATAATGTGCTTCGAATTCGTTGCTTTTGTTAATGGATTTCGACAAGTCACGCACAAACAAACACTGCACCATAAGATCATTTCGACGGAACTAAGGAATCTCAAAAAGACTTTTTCCAATTCGTCAATGCCCGATCACGTGACTTTCTAATACTGTTGATTCCCATAGTTTCCCGCGCGGGTCGCTCGCGACGGAATCGATGCACGTATCGATCGTAAGATCACGCGGTTCTGATTCTCGAATATCAATGAGGCAACTTCGCACCGTTCGAAACATGCGTCAACCGCTTGAACGGTTTTCTAATTTATCTGTGTGACATACGTCCGGATATATTTCGAAAAGGAACACGGAGGAGTACGGGCGAGAAAGCAAGGAAGAGAGAAAGGAAGAGAGCGTGGGATATCACGAAAGAAGGTGCGTCATTTTCGTTAAAAAGAGAGAGAGAGAAAAAAAATTAAGAAATACAAAGGCGAAAGAATTTAAACAATACGATTAGATAAAAGTTCCGTGGGAATAAAAAGAACTCGGCCGAGAACTCCTCCGACAATTTCTTTTTCTTTCGTTTTCGTAGAAATGTCGTAGGATCGATACAGAATCGGCAGATCCTTGACACGAAACCGTTTTCAATCGTAGTTCTGTATATATCTCAATGGTTCGGCTAGCTGGTAAAAAATTCGAAATGCAGTACTGCTACGATACGAGGAGTTCATGGCGGGATCTATACGCGGAATGATTAAATATAAAGCGTTAGTGACTGTATCCAGTATAATATATCTGATAAAAGATACCCCTGATGCCAGATATGGCGTGTGACAATAAAGTGATTCAATGATCTCGTCGCATTTCAATCGCAGCCACCTTTCACGATACACAGGCACACACTTATATATATACATATACACACACAAAACACGTGCATATAGACATGTATATTTTAACGCAAAACGAGAACATTTTTTTTGTAAAGTACGAGACGACACCGCCGGAATTCAACGATCACGATGTGTAAAAGAAAGTATCTCATCGTTTTCCGATTACTCGTTACTCCGCTGTTAATTGATAATGTCAGTAATATTTTTAACAAAATAAAGCTACCTTATTCAAAGCTGAGTCAACGACTTTCTTAAGAACCTTTATATTATGTATTAAAAATTTATATATATATATATATATATTAAAAATTTCCTTTTCACTTTTTCTCCTTTCCGGTTTATTTATGATTTATATGCTTGAATTTTATTACACATAAAATACAAAAAATATTAGATTTTTTTTCGTCTCTTACATAACATCATCATTGTTAATCGCATGCAATATCAAATTAATAATATTAAAAATATTAAAAATTAAGAAAGATCAAAAAATAATTTTACGAATTACTATGTTAATAAATTAATAAATAAATAAATGAGAAATATTAATTACTTATAAATTTATTAATTATTAAAATATATAAAATATATTTGAGAATTATAATGTTTAAAATATAAAATAATAAATATCTAAAATTAAAATGTTTTTATTTTTGTATATAGAGACTATCCGCAGTTACCTCTGTTATCGATATAATCGACATTGCCTGAGGCGTTACCAGCCGCGTAATGTTTATGTACACAAGAAGGTTCAGTTACGCCATTACCGCCGAAACGTACGGACGTAAAATTTTGTAATTTATTTCAATTTTATTGCGTAATATAAAATCGTGTACGAATATTGCATAATGTGATAGTTATGATTTGTGAATTTTGTTCAATTCATGTGTGTTAATAGTTAATCGTAATTGTTACAATTAATATTTAATGTTTGTTAAAATACGCGCGTTATATTCGTGAGTCGAGTGTAGTTTTTGGTAATGGAGGAAAGAGAAGCTGTTAGATTATCCACTGCCAAGCTGTTATCTACGAACGGTGAGTCACATATTTTTTATTCTCTTTAATTACATTTATTTCTAGAATAAACGATTTAAAACGATATAAATTGTAATATATTATATTTTCTCTTCTACGTATTTAACAGCATGTACATCAATATTTCGTTTATATGTACATGTACATACATAAATTATTCAATATTTCCTATTACTTTTTCGATATTATTATTTCGTATCTAATTTTATAATTTTTTTTAATTTTATAATTTGCTTTTAATTCGATGTTTTATATATTTATATTTGTTTAAATATGACAAAATTTAATATATAAAAAGTCAGTTGATGCTGACAAAAAAACTTTAGTTCAAAATTTCGCCGTTAGAGGTTACTACTTGTACAATGTACAAGAAAATGGCGTTTGTGCCTCGAAGTGATTAAAAACGCGCGAAATCATTATTTTTTTTTGCACATTGTGAATAATTTTTTTAGATATTATAGTGTAGAAATTACATTAATTATTTTCGTTCGTGAAAAGTATAAATTTAGTGATAATAATTAGTGTACATGTGTCCAAAGTGATTAATGAATGTGCGTTGCAAATTTTCAGCCACACGAATAACAAGGTCAGCAAATAAGCAAAGAAAAGTTAACCAAACAAGTATATCCTCGTCGTGAGTATGAATTTCGTACATATTTTATTACGTAGTTTAAGCATAGGTTTATATTTCAAGTCTTCTGGTACGTTATTATACGCAATAATACACTTTTTTAATCGATTCATACTTTATAACGTACTTCTATTAATTCTCTCATACGAACTTCATGTACGTTACACTACTACATAGTAGTAAATAAAAAAATATCAATATAGCCTAATGTACAGAAGACTCGAAATACTATAAACACATTAGTCATTATACCATTAGTCATCGCAATCAATAAACATATGAACATACTACATACGATTCAGGAACATAAAATAACAACATAAATCAATGTTAACGGTATTCCGTGCTGTAAATTTATCTAAAAATTTTTCTTCCAAACTTTCTACTTATAACTACGTATAATACTAATATTCATCGTGCCAATGTCATATCATATTAGGTAAAAACTATAATTAAAAGCTTAGCTGATACATTTTCGCATTTCCAAAAAGTTTCTCGATCCGTGTTATCGATTTATAGTCCATATCGTGTGCAAGACGCGAGCGGAACGATGCGTCGCGCGTTTTCGCATCTTCGTAGCTTTATTATCGTAATCCCATGGCGTCGATAAGCCCATTACCGCGTGTCTCTACCGATGCTTCGTAATGTATGCGCCGGAACGTAATAAAAATCGACTTACACGAGCGGTCGGCCGGTCTTCTAGCCACCTTTCTCCGCGTGTATACCAGTTGGCTTCTATCGGGCGGCACGCTTTTAGGTGTCGCTAAAACTTTAATCAAAGTCAGATTAGCCACGAAGGGACGACACCGAGGCTACCGAGGGCGGTTCGCGGGGTGGGATGAGGTGGGAATACCAGGGGCCGGGCGTTTTATTAAACGGGACTTGATTAGGGGTTGCCAAGATCCTTTCAGAGTTTGTTTTCGACTGGTTTCCACGGAGCCGCGCTTTCATTACTCCGGTTTTCGCATAATTGACGCGATCGTTCGTTAGGGGGGAAAAAAGTTGGCCACTCCGTCACTCTGTTCGCTTATTCTATTGCCGGAAAGGAAATTGCAAATTATTCACCTTCTTTTTACATTTTGACGAAGTCTTTATTGACTCTTTCTTTTTAGATTTTATTTTTTGAATTTTTTATTATTCTAGGGCAAATGATTTATTTTGGTATTTTTTTTAAAGATATTTTAAAGATTTTTTTTAAATTAAGGAGTTACGTATAGATTGAATTTTTAAATTTTTATTATTTTAGAGGAGACAATTTGTTTTGTTAAATATTTTTTGTTAAGACGTAGCAAAAATGTAAAACATTTTATAAATTGGAAATTGGATTTTTTATTAATCATTCGGATGATTGATACGATTGCGATAACGATCAACTAAAGACGGAGTGATTAACTTGGTGTGAAACACATTTACGCATCAACATAAAATGATCGAAAGTGATACAGTCTCTTGGTAATCTCTGTAATCCCGAGAGTATAACCTCGTGGTCGCTTCCCCAGGCAAACTGCCGAACACGATCCCCACACAGTGTGATGTTTGTATTCTCTTCGCAGTAATAATCGGTTTCGATCATTTTTCAAGCTTGATGTTCATTCCTTAATAATTTTTCCCGTGTATTAAATTGGACGAAATATCATTTCTAACTTTAGATAGAAAAATTAGATAGAAATTTATAAATAATTCGACGAAATCTATATTAAAATGTCTCCATAGTTAGAATCTCGGTTTAAATTTAGTTAAAATTCAATTATATACAAGATTCGGTTTGATAAAACGCGGCTCGTGAAGAATTTCAAGAGGATGTATGGATGAACGTATTCACGAAGAAGACGAATGTCACGCGGGGGGGTCGGCGTAACCGCGCAATAACAACCCTTGGGAAGCTGGGGCAAAGGTTGACGCGATGTTTACGTCGAAGGGTCTCCACGCAGAGACTCCGCTTTCCACCCCCGTCCCTCCGGCTTAACGCTAATGAATCTGATTTGCATCTGATCCCGACCGATCTTCGATCCTCCCTCGACCAATCCGCTCCTGGATTATTTAAGGATGCTGCCGTGCATCGTACGCGTCCGTGATTAATTACGCGATATCTGTTTCAGACTACGTATCGTTTCCGCCTCGAATAGGTCGCGTTGAATTTAACCGATGATATACTTGTTTCGATTTCTTCTTTCGTTTTCTCCGATGATTTTTATTCCCTGTGTATCGTAGAATTTTCAATTTCGAAGTAAAGATTTAGATTTAGATAGTGTTTTTAAGATGAGTTTACAAAGGGATTGGAAGCGAATGTTTTCGAAATCTCTTTGCAAACTTTAATAAATGGACGGTGTCAAGGGAAATAAACGATTTTTATTCGGGTCAGTGATCCTGGGATGTTTCCACGGTCTCGAGTATCGTGTCTCGAGAAAGTAAATCGTTTCCGCAACAAAGAGTTGGTTATTTGACGTTTTACAAACGATACCACTTTATACGAATTTGTCCAGTAATCAGGAAAAATAATCGTCGAATAATAAAGGACGAGTCGCGCGTATGAAGAAAACGAAGTCGATTGAATTGGAGGATTTTTTTTTTTTTAAAAAGGGATACAGCTCGTTAAGCTTTGAGTTACGAGGGAATAATTAGATAAAAGTAAACCAACCACGAATTTATGTTGCTCCAAAGGATTCTTCCGTCCACGTGGAAGATTTACGTGAAAAGAAAGAGGATTCCACGGGATTCGTTACCTTTTTTCCACGACAGGTTCGTGTTTAATGGGCGGGGTGCCCTGCGGATACTTTCACGGTGCCCCGCCCCCGACGCGATCACATTATTGCCCGAACACGAAAACTCCTCGTTCCCTTTATCATTCATCATCGTGGAAAAACTACGCGCTGCATATTTTCACGATCATATGGAAAAAGAAGGAAAAAGAAAAGGAAAATTATTATATCTCGTTTTTATCCGAGTTTTTATCCGAGCTCGCGTGAAACGGCCAATTGCGCGAGATAACAGATTCTGGAGGATTAACGATGTTGTTTACCACCTTTTTCTGGCGGTGGAGGGTGGAAAATCGAAAAGAAGAAAGGACAAATAAGGATTGTAAATTTTTATAAGAGTAATCGATCATTCGTTATTTAATTAAAAAAAACCGAACCGCGCTTCAATGACGTTCCACCCTGTTCTTCATTTATGGTTCACCCTCGATCATACTTTCGATATTAACTCACCGCGATGACGTTGGGGATCAGTAGCACGTGCTAACAACTCGAATTATAACTACGAAACGATGATTTAACGTTCCATTAAGTTTTCACACGCGAGAATAACGAAATTATATCTCCAAAAATTACTTTTTAACAATTTAGTGGCGTGTACAAGTAAAATAGTATTGGCAATGAAAATTCCAAAATTTACGGATCTTCTCCGATTGAACGTTTCACTTTTCAAATATTTGCTTTCGATATCATCCAAATGGTGCACGTGCCATCCGAATGGTGTTTGCCGTTTAAACGGTCAGCAAGCTGGCTTTACATATATTTACTTGCGGTTCCTGATTCTATTTGTTTAGGACGAGGAGGTAAAGGGAATAAAGCGTTAGAATTCAAGAATAAAAAGAAACGGGATGGTGATCGTTGACACGGTATATATCGCGTTGACTTTGAAACGGGGAGGGGAATCGAGGGAAGCACGTGGCACTGGAGTATGAATTAAAATCGCGCGGCGGGTCAACGCCGAATATTCCGCACTTAATCACGCCGCTTGACACGCGGGATTACATCGCGCGTATAATCGGATAGAATATCGTTATATTAGATTTTATGGAGATTGAAACTATCCTCAACTTGGTGGGTAACCAATATTAGATATTAATCCAACGGGAGTACGATCTTTCGATGATTTATTTCGTTCTTGCGTATTGATTTTGATCTCCCGTTAAGGATAAGAGTCCATATTAGAAGAAAAAAAAAAAGAAAGAAAAAGAAAAGAAAAGAAGAAAGCTTGGAATTTTTCTCTCTTATCGACATTTTATGAAAAATATCGGAATAGTATTAAGAAGCGAATCGGTTTCGAAGATACGACACAAATGACGTAGCAGGGTTAAACGAAAGTTATTGAAGCACCCGAAGGCAGGTTAACTAAATTCTTCTGATAGTGATAAATTGGATTCGTAACGAGGCACCGACTCGATCGAACAAAATACTCGATTTCTCGTATATTCACGGTGCACCATTCACGCGATCGTTTGAATTTATGGCTATAGAGGCAGGATTCCGTGGAATCGGGATTAAGAATTGTGCCTCTAAGCACGGCTCCGTTGATTACGCGTGTTTACCAGGATTTTTCTCGTATGGGTGGCGCGCGACCGCGTTCCCATATATCCCGTGCCCCCTTTCACTGCTTATAAATAAATAAAAGTGGCGAGACGCGCGTGTCTCCAGGAAAAAGTTTTTTTTCCTCGAAAAACGATGGAATCCAGTATCCAACCCTTGGTACATAACGATCAAGTTGTCACGGACGCGATCGTTCGTTTCCAGTTCATAAAGCCTCCCCACGTACAATGGTGGCTAACTAGGCGTGGTTCGCTTTGAAGAGGGTCACCTGGTATATTATGCGGTGGCTCGGTGTACGTTATACGTGTGCACGCACTGGGTTTCACACCCAGATACATCTTTTGACAGGTTGATACGCCGAATGTAACGCGTGTCAAGAAGACAGGGTGCGCCTGTGTTCGTGCGCTTGGACTAAAAGACCGAATCCTCGATAGTGAAAGATTTGATATCGATGAGAGGATATATGGATGAAACAATTATTAAAAAGTGTACACATTTATCAATTTGTTTATACGAGGTCGAAGTTAATTCTAGTATTTAATTATTAATTTAAATATTCCGTTATAATGGAAACAGACTGAGGGTTTGATCCCCTGGTTGAAAATAATTTGATGTTAAGAAGGGATCGATTCAGATTCCGTTTCGTCCAAGGATCCTCCTACTTTCCTGGTCAGAATTCTTATCCTACTTCTCATCTCCGCTGTTCCGCGCTTCCTGACGCGCGTATGTATATATATATATATATATATATACATATACCGACAAAGTGACAAGTTTTATCGGTGGCGGGAGATCTCGATAGCAGGGTGATGTATACGCGTGGGCGTGGCACCTCTAAGGACCAAATTATAGTCCTGGGATGAGGATTTCTAGGATGGCATCAGGTCCAGAAGAGACACGAAACTGCCTTCTGAAACCTTTCTCTTTTCTCCTCTTTCTTTCTTTTTTTTTTTTTTCTCTCTCTCCTCTCTCTTCTTCCCGACATTCTCGTCCCGCTTTCCTTTCCCGATGACAGGTGTTTGCCCTCGAACGAGTTTTCCCTTTCCTCCCCTGTTTGTTCTCGAACGATACGCTTGTATACGAAACCCTTTCCAAGAGAAAATTTTCATCTTGCGCAAAGCGAAGCAAGTAATTGCCCGCTTAAAAAAATCTCCTCGATGTCTGGATGCCTTTGGACGAAATAAAACGTGATTTACGAGAGGTTTATGCAATTTTTCATCGCCTCGTCATTACCATCGGTGAATAGCTTTCACGAACACGCGGTCGGCAGCCGGGGCCAATACAAAAACCAGCTAGCCTTGTTACTCCTCGCTCGATGATGTACCTTTCATCAGCGAGCGAGCCCGGTTAAAGAAAAGCCCCACGACGTTTCATTGCGAGGCATTAAGCGAACTCGGTGCAGCCAGTTAACGTTCCCGATTAAATTGTTCGGGATGTAATGCGCGTTTAAACGCAATCGTATGGCATCAAACGCGTTAATGTTAATTCGTTACAATGGGGGGAGGATTATTCGTTAACGATTATATTTATCGGCGAGTTTCTCGTGAACGAAAACGTAAACGGAGGAGAAAGGAACGTAGGATCTAGCGGAGGATATAAAAGGACATAAAAAATAATTAAACATCGGTTTCTTCGTAGATATTCGCACGATAGTTTCTTTGCAATTAATAAGTTACGTAATACTGTTTTTCTTTTCTTCTCCTTTTCCTCTTCCTTTCCTCTTTGTTTCTAACAAAAGGAATTTAAAGAATTTTGACAAACCTAAAGAGATTAGTGTCAGGCACTGTACACAATTCCATCTCAATTCGACGTTCGACACGACCAATTTCAATTATTATATTCAGTTTGGATTAGGTCGAACTGTGAAAAGCCCTTTCGAGCCAAGTAACCGATCATCCCCAGTTTTCCTCCAAGCTTTACGGACAGCTTTCCTACCCGCGGATCCGAACATCCTCGAGATCGTTGTTTGTTGCTTCTGCGGATTAAGCGCAACCCTACTGAGTTTTCGGATTTTCCAATGCGCTACGGGACGACTTCGTCACCCGGGATAGCCAAAGATCTTTCTTATTTTTTCCGCCAGAACGATCGCGATGACGATGCACCTCGTCAAATTTCTTTTCACATAATAGATTCGTACAATACCAGCGAAGAAGAAATCGCTAGTTTCATCTCTTTATCGTTTCTCGATCGAATATCATTCGTCTTCTTTCTCAATCGAGATGGAAACTCGTTTTCGCGTAGAAACAAAGAAATCTAAATTCATCTCTAATTTAATACGTAATTACGTATGTACAATTAGATGGAGAATCCGTGTGACCGGTGGTCCATGGAAATCCCTGTTTGGTGAAAAACACGAGACCACCCCCGAGGTATGCGGTAGCCAAGGGTATTCTTGTATCTTCGCAGGATCTCTATGTTTTACAAGCCAGCTGTGCATCGTCCAGCATTGTTGGTCCTTTATGTACCGCGTGCTCGACTCGCTCGAGCGGTTCGGCTTGACTTCGCGCTGTTTGTTCTCGAGGATTCGAAAGGAGCGTTCCTCGTGTAACGCCGTTAGGATCATCCTCCTCCTTGTCGGCTTAGCTTTTCAGGATTACAAGGATTTCTTTATTTTCTTACCTCTCCCTACCTCTCTCTCTCTTTCCCTCCCTCCTCCCTCTCTCCGTCCTCCTTTTCAATTCTCTTTCCGGGTGATCGACGTCCCTCCAGATCGTATCCCTAATACACCCTCGTTAACATCGGCCCTCGAAGATAATACGCGCAATGAATTTTACTCTTCTCTTTCGCTCCGTTTATGGATGCATCCTCGTTTCGACGATTCCTTAAATATCGAAGGTTGCATCGGATGCAGCGTTTCGGGAAAAAGTGGTTCGGCCCATACGCGAATCGGACGTTTCGTTAACGAGCCGCTCGTAAAACCGGCCGCGGTATTTAAATTTCCTTCTTTCCCATATTTCCTTTTTTTCTTCTTCTCCTCCTCTTCCTTTCGTTTGCGCAAGAGGTTCGCAGCCAATGATTCACAACCGGCATTACCGTCAACGTCGATCGTGTTGCCATTTATATAGCCGGGCGAAGAAACGATGATCGGGGCCCCGGTCGGAGGAGAGCGGGTTCGAGACCCGGCCCCGGAGCAACCTGGACGAGATAAACGAGAAACGTGCAACAGGCGTGAATGAAACAATGGCGGGCCACGTGTCGACCAATCGGAGGAGAGGCAACAATCCTACCCCGCGTGTACGATCCACTGTTAGGTGGAGCCTCTCGCGGTGGAGATCCGCGCGATTCCTCGATCGTTGGGCCACTCGGTACCACGGTAGATCCCCGTACGTGCTCGTGTGGACAGATCCGAGAGAGAAGAGCCCGCGGGGCCTTTTTATGGAACCTTAATTCCGTTCGGTCGCGACCAGTTTTTTTTTCCTCTCTTTCCTTCCTTCTTTCTTCCTTCCTCTTCCCCCTTCTTCTTTTCCTCGCTTAACGAACGCACCGTCTCGGTAACGCCGTCCGTCCGCCTCGAAAGAGAAAAATTCGATCCCTCCGGGATTCCTCGCTTCTTGCTTCTCCACCGTTTTTGCATCCATCTTTCGCAGAATTTTGATATTTTTAGAATACCCTCGAGCGAGATGATGATTCGTGTCCGCTAAGAATTGTTATTTACCGAATATTTCGATATTTTAAACGAATATTTTGAGAAAAGAATAAAGACGTTTGGACGCGCATAAGCACGATGCAGTTTGACCCGAAAAAGCGTGGAGAAAAAGGTATATATTTATCGAGGATCAAGGGTTGGCTATCTGTCGGAAAATCTGAATACGATGGTGGTACAGAGATAACCGAGGAATTGTTTAGCATTGCACACGGAGCCCGTGCACGTCGGTGTAATTGATCGACACGAAGGGGGTACATCACTGGCAGATGTTCGAACGCGCCCTCGCCTCCATCTGTCTCTTTCATAAAGTCCTGCGCTGTTGTGTGGCGCGGGGCCCGTGCTCGCTGCGCCTACATACCTGCGCCAATATATATACGGGGTGATATAGCTCCGTTCGCCGCTGATAGCGAAAATTGAATTTCGCACGGGGCAAGAGACCGTTGACGGGATGAAAGATTGCGCTCATCTCGAAAGACGGTCGGGTCGTTCCACAAAATTTTTCCTTCCAACAAAATTTCATCCAAACTGACTCTCCCCCCGATTATTTCGAATCCCCCTCCTCCTTTCCCCCTCCACTTTTCACGTACCCCCGAGTTGTAAAAATTAAACGATCGAGATCAGAAATTTATACGGTCATAAGAGAAATGGAAACGTTTCGATCCAAGTTTTGTTCGCGCGCGAAAGTCGGAAAGTTGTTATCTCGTCCCGTGCCACCCGTTAGATTCGCGCAAGTTGGGCACAATGGCCGGTACGTAGCGTGGGGACGGGTTAGGTATAGCTAATAGGTACCTTTATACGAGAGATTCAGGTTCGCTATGGGAGGCGTGCCGCGAAAATTGCGTCATTTTTCACGCTCGCGAGCGCTCGATTCAAAAATTCGCGCGCCACCTTGGCCCGCCAGCGAGACAAGGACGGATCTCGAGAGGGAGAAGGAGTGACGGGACGAGGAGGAGGAGGATGGGGATACAGTAGGGAGGATGTGTGTCTTGCTGCGCCCGATAAGATCGCGAGTTTATTAATTAAGCTCTGCAGTTGGACGAGCCTTTTGAATTCCGTTGTAAACACGGCATCGGGCCACCACTCCGGCTTGTCGGATATTACGCGTACCGACCCGTCCCACCCGCCCTCTAAATACCTCTAATTCGACGAACCGCGCGAGGACTCGATGGAATACTCGTAAAATGCGCCTCGCCGTCTCGCGTTCGAACTTACGTCGGTTTCCTATCGGAGGAATGCGCGAACATTAGCAGTCGCTCGTGCGGATGGAAGTAAAAGGGGAAAAAGGGAAAAAAGGAAAGACGTAATCTTCGAAAACCAAGGATCCATGGTGGATACAATGTCGCGGTAGAATGGGGAGAATTCTCGAAAGGCAAAGACCGATACAAAGGCAAAATAGCGTGGATCGATCATTATGAATTTCGTGCGGTTTTTTCGTCGTAATAAATTAGTCAAAGGCTCTCATCAATTTTATGACGGGAGTCCATAGAGAAACGATGGCCAAAACATGGCCCGTCCCGGCGCTGCCAGTTCTGGATAGCCTCGAACGTGATGGATGATTTTTCTTTCCCATACGCGCCAGAGATACAGGTCCGCCCGGACGATCTTTCTCTACTGCGGCTCTCATTTGCGCGCGGTACACCACTCCACATGCCACCCACGTGCGTGTAACCGCGCGGCTGTGTGCGCGCGCGCGCGAGAGAGAGAGAGAGAGAGAGTGTTTCGCAGGGAGACTGCAAGCAAGCCAGACACATTAGCGAGATGCAACGGATGCGATTCATGAATAATAAGTGGCGCGAACCGCTTGTGTTTTGATCCTCGTACCAGTTACCGTCCCCCGTGCACCGTAACGAGATCTTCCCTCCGTTTTCCTTCCATTAACCTCTTCCATTCCCTCGCGTTCACGAGGAGTTAATCGTCGAACTCTTGTTCCCCCCGTCTTCCGTACCGTACCCGTGCACTTCAAGTAGAGCAACGCGTATTTATCGGACCACCCATCGCGCCAAGATATATTCCGAATACGTCATCATACGAACGAGATATCTGCGAGGATCGACTGGGTCGAAAAGAAACTGGGGGGAGAGAAGGAAAAGTCGAAATTTTCTCCGATCGATATCCCTATTTACGTTCGTTTTTGTTGCGAGCCGCTCTAGCGATACGATATTCGATCCTCTATCGTTCGCACGATCGCCGCCCGATTGTTTTCCGCGCGCGAGCGAGTGCTTTTCTTCCTTCCTTCCTTTCGACTCATAGACAAAGAGGATCTGAAAGGACGGAGGGGAGAGGCCGGCAGAGTTTTACACGCGTAAGGAGAGGATCGATATATCGGTGTACGGGCGGAGGAATGATAAATGGCCGTGTCGAGAGATGCGCGGATAACATAATGAGACGTATTGTGCCGGGACCCACGAGGACCGAGCCTCTCGCTCTCCCGAGACCTTCTGGGCCCCGAAAAGAAATTTCGCCTGGCCACGGAGGAAAACGTGTTTCTACCTCCATTTTCCGGGAACTGCGCGTTTTCTCGAACATTCTCTCCTTCGTGATTTTCCGTAACGTAACGAGGTTGCTTCCGCGAAACGTAGAGAGCATTTTCGATCTTCCTTGAAATTTAACAAATCGCACAGTCACGCGAGCATTTTTCGTGGAGAGATTTTCTCGCCGAGTTCCATTAGAAGAGCGAATTGTTACAGAATCGTACGCGTGAAATGCTTGCGACGATTAATAATATAGGGATAGCTTTGTGGAGGATAAGGATTAAGGCGAGACGTACCGCTGTGACAGATCGGTTACTCCGTCACTCGGCAACGGAAGCCTTCTTGCTGAAGACTGACCCATTGTCTTCCGGCGAGAGGTGTTCCGCGTAGTTTGTCATCTCTGGACAAGAGACATGAATCTCCTCCGTAAACATTTCTCCGTGCCACGCTTCTTAATACCATTTCGCGAGGAGGATACATGAAATTGGAATACGCGAGAATATTTCCAGCAACGAATTGAACGAAGTTGTCCTTTCTTCTTCCTTAACCCTTCCGATCACCGCAACCAGTATTTACACGCGTTTGGATTATCGATGCGATCCCCTTTGAAATTCTTGGCGAAGAAAGATGACAAGTAACGAGGAGGAGAGACGAGAGGTTGCGACGAGATGACAGCGATGACAGGAGCTTCCTTGGCCAGGAGCTAACTTGGTCCTCCTCGAGGACGTGCTCTCTCAAAGTGGTTCTCAGGGTGTGCGTGGAGAAGGAAGAAGAAGCGCTGGTTGAAGAGAAAGCTGGTTGGGGGAGGGGTGAGCTCGTCGCAGGGGTGAAACGTAGAAGTTGGAGGTTAGGCTAGGGGTTAGATAGGATAGGGTGTGTCGTCATGGCTACGCAGCAGGGGGCGGGGCAATCGATACACCCTCGCCTCGCGCGCTAAGCACACGCAATGCGTTTATAACACAATGAAACAATGACGACCACCGCAGGAAGGGAAGGATGTTAAGGGGCTAGGAAGGGAGGCTTACAGGGGGTGCCATTGCGCCTTCTACTTCCGAATATACGGATACATCATGCGCGCTATATGTATATATATATTCCACCCTCTTGCCAGTTTACGCCTCCGTTGTTCGATCATCGACGCGATCATCGTCGAAAGCGTGCACCGCTATATTCGTTTCACCCTGTTTTTCACCCCGTCTTCCGTGACGGCGATCCATTTAGCCTTGGTTTATTTCTAGATTTTTTTTTCTTCTTCCTCTCGTTAAAGGAAATTTTCACTTTTGTGCATACGTTTGGCAAAGAGAATTTTTTACGAACCTTTCTTTATACACATGGGCAGGTATCGTGTAATAGGTATGAAAAATGAAAAGTCCCTGTGAGAAGACTGTAAAATTCTTAACGTGTTTCTCTAGCTCTCTTTCTCTATCCACTAGAAAAGGAACTAATCGGCGATTTAATTTCGTTTTCGGCCCCCCCGAAAACGAGAGGAGAAAAAGAGGCGGCGTCGTTGGTGAGAGATTGTAAAAACGGTCCAACTTAGAGATTTTTGGCAAGCGTGAAAAAGCGTGGACGGTAAATTGGGCAGGAAGACAAAAATCGGCTCGCGTCCAGCTCTATTGTCATTCGCCGCGTCTCGAGAATCTCGAGCCACCGTTTCCAAGATCGTGTAACGAATATCGCCATTGTCCCACCCGGGGACGAGCCTCCCTTCCCTTTTCTTTTCCCTCCTACTCTTTTCCTCCCTCTTCCTTTTTTCCTTTTTTCCGCCACCAAAGATTTTCGAGCGTTTCATCGTGCACGGCGGCGCAGCAACAATGCGAGCCGACACCGCCGACAATGGACCAGAACCGTCTGAAAACTTACTCGGACAATGAGCCCTCGAGTGTATCATTCGCTCGTTTACGAACTCGCGCTCGTTTATCATTAGAGGGCAAACGGACATTTTTCATCGCCGACGATCAGATTTCTTCCTCTTCTTCGATCATCCGTTTGGCCAGGAGGACTCCTTTCCTTTCTTTTCGACTTTTCTCCCATCCTCTTAGATCCTAAAGCGGAAGAATCGAAATACCGTTGTCTTCGTTTCATCGCGCGTATGCATTTCCTGGTTGGCCAAGCGACGGAGTTTCCAAAGTTCTACTTTCCCAGAGCGGAGTAGGAGGAGGATCGCGGAGGATGAAAAGTACACACAGCGAGTTCGTGATTCATGGGGCAGCGCGAGTTTAACCGTGGTGATCACGATAATGGAAAGTTATCTGGTGGAAGTCATAGATCGACTTAAAGATACACTCGTGTATACGTAAGATAGGATCGGGATTCGGGTCGGGGGGGTCTGACAAAGGACAGAGGGTGCAAAGGTGAAGCGAGGTTCGCACGGTGTGATCCAGCTGGAAACGTTTTACGCGGGTTAGACCTAGAAAACGTTGACGATCTCCTCCAGAAGGAGGACGAAAAAGGGAGAGAAAGAGAGAGACGGAGAGGGGGAGAGGAAGGGGAAGGGGGAAGAAAAGAAAAGAGAGAAAGAGAAGAAAAAGAAAGAAATCATTAGGCGTCCAGCACTCGGTGGAACTCGAGAAATGCAATAACTCAAGGGATACGTTCTTGACACCCGAAGCCAGCCCGCTTCTCTCTTGCCCTAGGCCAGAAACCGCGCGCACCTGTCCAGGTAGGCGGAGTTGCAGCAGTCTCTTCCAAGAATTTGTGGCTAGGAAGGCTCCAGCCTGTCTGCCAGGATCAGGATCATCAGGATCGTCAGTTTTGTCTAGGAGAGCTCTCCTCTGTGGGGGTCGGTCTTAATGAGTTTTGCTCAAACAGTTCCTTCGCCCTCCTCTCCCTCCCTCCCTTATTGCGCCCAATTTCTCGAACGACTGTTAGAAACAGCGCGTCACCGTTCGATTCGATGCACTCACCGTCTCGATCGAGCGAATCGCGCGAATCGACGTTCCGCGCGTTAAGAGGGCCCCGGCTGAATCGTATCTATGATCTTGTTCGCAAACGCAAAAGCGTGCCGCGAGACTCGGACGTTTATTACAGGGAGGGGGAGGGGGAGGGCACTTTTGTGGCGCATGAAAGATGTGGCTCGGCCGGCTCCGATCCACACCGAGCCGACCGCTAATTTTATTATCACCGTATAAATTTGGAGCGACAAAGAGTTTATATTCATTTCGGGCCCCGGGTACACGAGCGGTTAAAAGAGATATTACGGGCGCGATATCGCGGCCGGGAAACACGCTTGCTGTGTGGCCAGATCGCGTTACGATCCTTACGATCCGGGACATTCGTTTAAAACATCATCGCCTCGTAAATCAAAGCTCGCTAAGTGCGACCGCGCGCAAACCCCCCTCGATCTCGTCTCCTCCATCCATTCATTCCTCGCGTCGTATCACGATTGATCGAATTAAAACAAGTGATCGCGAGCTTTGCGCGCCTCTCTTTCTCGAAAACGTTACTCTCTCTCTCTCTCTCGATCCATCTGCCGATATCGAACGTTCGTATCGCGTTTTCCCTCATTTCAAAGATAATGGTCGGAAGTTGATCGAAGTTGAAGTCGCGCGATACGGCGTCATCCGTTATCAGCACCGTTATCGACGATGATCCTCCTTTGCGAAGGAATCAAGGAAGGTAGAGGAACCACCTGTACACTGCGGTTGGGAGGAGAAGCGGGAAGGGGCGAGGAGGAGGGTGAGAGGCAGACAGGCAGGCAGGCAAGCCAGGCGAGCAGGCAGGCAGGCAGGCAGGCAGCCGGTTTGGAAGGCAGGCGCGGACAAGTGGGCCGCGAGAGTGACGGATGGCCACATCGCATTTCGCGGCTCCATATCTCCCCGATTTCGCGGGTGTAATTCCCGTAAAGTCGTTTCGGGGCCCTGTTCCGTGGCATAACCCGTCTTTCTCCGATCCACGCTCTCCCCGCTCTATTTCCTTTTCCCTTGATTTCTGCCCGCTTTTTTCTTTCCTTTCCTTTTTTTATCTCGCCCCGACGTGCATACCATTAGCCGCCGAACGTTAACACGAGTCGCCCCGACGACCTCGTCGGTAATTAGCCGGATCATAGCCGAAATGCGAGGCCCTCGCTCGCGATCCGATCCTTTGGTTCCGTCGTGGGAACGCGGGACACGTTAATGCGATCGTCCCCTGGGGGATCTCTTTGCCGCAACATCGAACGTAAAAATTCGAATCGAGACTCGACGCGAAGAAGGGAGTTCGTTTCGATAATCTTGGAAGGGGACGAAGGGATCGAGTACACCTTCGACTCGGTTCGATTATTATTATTAATGCGGAGCATTCTTCGTTTATCCTCGAATTACGAACTCTAGAACTTGCGATAGTTGCGAGGGGAGAAATTTGAACAGCAGTGTTTTATGTACAAGGTGTTTTTAATCGAAACGAATAATAAAGGAACGCGCCTTTATTTTCAATGTTCGATTCAAAGTTCTCGCTGCATGAATCGGGAATCTGGTTTCACGGCAAACGTTCCTCCTCGGTCGTTTCTTGCGCAACAAAAAGTGATTAATTACGCTTCTTAGACGACCGGTGGCTCGTTGTTTCCCGAACCTCTTCGGTGAGCATCGTTTCAACAACAATGTGGCCCTCCTCGCGCCACGTAACCTCCTCGGCCTTTCTCTCTCTCTGTCTCTCTCTCTGTCTCTCTCGTCCTCCTTGTCCGTGATCCTCTCGACCGAGGAGAATCGATCCTGCCCTCGGCATTGTGTCCCTTTTTGTCCGTCCACGCCGCGAGATATTGCCCGGCCGAACTTTCCGTCGACTCGTGACCCCTCTTTCCTCCTTCCTTCTCTTCCTTTTCGCTCGACCTCGCGCTGCTCTCGTCTTTTATTTGGCCCGTCGCGATGAAACCTTAACGACGTTCGAATTCCCATGGAATCGTCCCGTTCGACGATCCTCCACCACCATCATTCGTCGAGTGTTTTCGATCGAATTAAGCATTGGAATCATATCGAGAGAAAGAGGGCCTGAGAGAGAAAGAGGAAGATTTATGTATCGCTTTTATATCGAGGATACAATGGGTTAGAGAAAAAGAGGTATAGAGAGAGAGAGAGAAGTGACGTACACCACGAAGCAAGCACGTTGAAGGAAATAATTAATACACATGTGACATATCTCGATGAAGATATTTCGGTCAATGAGTCAATGGGGTTCTTCGTAACGCAGTCAAGTCAGACCAACCAACCCTCTGTGCAAACTCATAATTAGACCCCGGGGGCTGCTTCTGACACGTTCATTCCCCATTTCTCCGCCCTATATATACGTATAAACGCCCGATCGGACTGTGAGTCGCGTGTTTCGCGCACCACTTCCTTCTCGATTACTCGTGAGTAAAATACTATCTATTTATTTGAAAAGAAAAAAAATATTCTTCGCTCGAATCCATCTCGAGTTGAAGAATTCAAGATTTTTCATATCTCGATTATTCTTCCCATTCTTCTTCTACCGAAGCGTACAAAAATAATATTATTCTCAAACATGTAATAAAAAGCGAATAAAAATTAATCAGATACTATAAGATATTCCAAATCCGACCATCTATTTTTTATTTTAATTTTTCAACTCAAATGGATCGTGCAATATCATCCAAGACAAAGAACACTCTTAACCCATTCGATCCTCCAAACGAAGCTCAATCCAGCAACACCATGAATCGCGAATTATGAAAAAAAAAAGGAAAAATATTGGACGCATTCCGATATCCTTTTCTCTTTTATCGCCGACTTTCCCGTCCCAACCAACTCTCTCGCGAGCGGATAATAATAACGTTTCCAATTGGTTGAAAGGCGTGGATCAGTTCGAAAGTAGACTGTCCTCCCGCGCTGCGGATATCGGCGAGAGTTTACAATCTCGATGGACACGTTTCGCCCTGCCGTAATTGCACAGTTCTCACCGGCCGGTTTACCCCTTAATGCAATAAACCGTTTGCTCTAAGAACGGGCGGGCCCCGTGCGTTAGCTCGCCGCCACTTTTCATCGCGATATCAAAATATCCAGGTGGCACGAGATCGTGCGAGTCGGGGATACCTGTTATTCGTAACTCTTACCGTCTCACCGCGAAATTTCTCGTCCGTTCGAAGAATGGATCAAGGATAAATTGTCGTTGGAATACGCGTTGGAATAATGAACAATTTGTTTCTAGTCGAATCGGTACGTACGATTCTTTTCTCTCTCTTTCTCTCTTCCTTCTTTATTAACGCGGAGAGAATAATTCGTGGAGAGTGGATAATGTCGGACGAGCAACGAGACGCGTCATCGTCATAAATAACGTAAACAATCACGCGATTCCTCTCGTCCCCCTATTTTCCACGAGTAGTCGTACGTTAGGCGGTCGTACGTGGAGGCGCGAATTCACCGTCCAAGGACAAAGGGTATCGCAGGAACCAAACGGTTCAACGGTGTAAATCATACTCCCTCTCTCTCTCTGCCCCCGTGTATCGTGTTCCTCCCTTTCTCACCCCCTCTTCAAACTACGCCTCGCGTAGTTACAGTTCGCTGCATCTACCGATCTGCGGGAATCCTGTCTATTATTCACTTCTTTATAAAACTTCACAATTTCTTCCTGGGATTCGCCTCTTCTTGTGAAAGTGAAACGAAAACAATGATTTTGCGAATCATTGTTGTTTCTCTGCTCCTCTGTTTCCACGTAAAAGCACGGAAAATTCAAATTCATTTTTTCCTGACGTGCAAATAGATAGATATTCGGAAATCTTTCTCTCCAAAGTGAACGAACGTTTGTGATCTCTTTTTTTTTTTTTTCTTATCGGTCAAGAATCAAACCCTCGCGCAAAATTTATAGCATCCTTGTAGCTGTCTCAGGATTTCCGGAAACTGGAGTAGAAGAGAGATGAACGAATATGGGAATACGACTCTTCCCCCTCCTCCGTTTTTCGCATAGCGTTTACGATCGCTATGTACGCGCAATCGGAACTGAATAGATATTATTACGGGCTCGTGAGTGATATACGGTCGCACTAGATCACTTCTTCTTTATATCCCGCCCTTTTTTCCTTTTCTTCTTCCCTCCGTTTATTGCGCCACCGTATAATATAGCTTTCGATCGTATCCGCTACGAATCCGACGTATAATGCGACGATACACAACCAGGTTTATCGAGATTATCGTTATAAACGTTGAAAAGAAAAAAGGAAAGAAATCGAAAGAAGGACATACATATATAAATTCAAAGAGATTCGTGGAAGTTTGTTACTCGCTCGAGCCAATTTTTCCGAACGTGTGGAAAAAAAAGAAGAAGATATCGTTCGGACGCGCGCATAGCTCATCCTTAAAACGGATCGTCGTAGGTGTACGCGGCCCGTGCGCGTTTCAGCTCGCGGGTATTTTTTCGCCCTGAGTCAACATCCCGAAATACTGTGTGGTTTGTTTGTGTAACTGGCCGGAGTCGAATTGATATGGTTACAAAACACGGTAAAAGCAAGTATGCATCTGCCTAGCGTCAATTAAGCAACTCGAGAACCAGCTCTCTCTCTCTCTCTCTTTCTCTCTCTCTTTTTCTCCCCGCGTGCTCGTCCCTCGGACTTAAATAGTTCTAGTCCGCCTTTTCCTCCGGTTCCATCGTTTACCGAACCCTGTCGGTGTTGGTTCGACGTTCCGACTCGCCCTGCCGACTAAATTAATTACAAACCCTCGCGGGTTTAATAGCTCCTTAACCGGCCTCTCCTCGAGGCGCGAGCCCTCTCGACCCGTTCTGCCCGTAACTCGAGATTCGATTTTCGTAATTACATCGGGCTCGAATTGCGAAACCAGAGCGGAGCGTGCGTCGTAAATAGCGTCGTAGCGCGATAAATATCCACGAGGTACAAGGGAGGTATGGGGGGGAGGCTTGGAAAACGGGGGGGCGACCAGGAGGAGCACGTTGATCGCGTGCAAGTCTTGTTTCGTTGGCCGAAACGGGGACTTGTAAGCGGATAGGATTCCGTTCCAGTCCTCCTCCGCCCCGGATGTGCGGAACACGACGTATGCACGAAACTCGGATGCAAAGTTTTTCCCGCGGAATTGCGGCCCCGGCGCCCAACAAATTGGCGATGCTTCTTGCTTTCGCTCCCGACCCTCCCACTCGGCCTTCCCCTCCTTCTCCTCGTCGCCCGTCCGGGGGAAAGCTTTATTGATGAGATCGTTAATACGCCCGATCGAAGGATGTTTTGCCGACCGTTCGGACGTCTATCCGTCGCGATCGGCGACCACCCGATGCGCCCTCGTCTCCTCAACACGGTGCAAAAAGGACTTAAGCTCGTTGCTAACCGATCGCTGTCTCTCCCCCATTATTTAAACCTTACTTTCTCCTTTCTTATCCGGCCTCTACCTCTTCGCTTCGCCCCACTTCCTCTCCTTATCTCCTTCCTCCGCTGTACGAAAATTCGACGAATTGGATATGGATGGATTCGACGATTGATTATACATATATATATATCTCTTTCTCCTCCTCCAATTTCAAATCGGCCGTCCGCCTCCACGCGAATGATTCACGGACCCGTTCCGTGACCGAGTACGAGCGCGTGCAACGACGATCCGAAATCGATCGGCACACGTCAACCGATCCGAGATAACGCCGGCATCCTTGGTGGACGTCCGACCACCGGGATCCGCCTCGAGAAGTTCGGTATCGATCATCGTCGTGCCGTGCCGCCGCATTTCGTCTCAATACGTCCATGAGGCCGGTCGCGCGCAACTCTGGGTCCTTTTTTGCCCGGCCGAGACCGAGACCGAGACCAGACGGAAGAACACGGGGAAGAAGACGGGGGATGGGGGAGGAGGGGCGGCAGACACGGCGGAGGAGAAGAATTGGGACCCTCACGGACTTATCCGCGGATTGGCAGACGCTGACATACATATTGCATGCCGTCGACGACATATTTATTGGCATCTCTATACACTACCGCTAAAACATTGCTCGTTCGGGGCTCGCACAAGCCCCGCGGTTCCCCACAAATGAATAAAGTATTTCGTGCTCTTGGTGTCCCCTATTGCCCGCTGTTTTTTTACCGCGGCGCGCGTGGACGTTTACAGCGCCGACGATTTTGCACTGGGCCCGTTTCGCCAATGATCGATGTCGAAATTACGCCAGAGACCCAATGTCGAGACGACAGGCCCGCCTCGGCCTCCATTTGTACGTTTGTTTTCCCTCCGCACTTTTTCTTAACCCCATCCTTCTTCGAATCCTTTCCTCCCCCTGGAGAATTTTCTCCTCGATTATCAATTAGGAGTCGAGGAAGTAGCGGTTGGATTTTTAATGAAGCGATTTATTTACGGCTTGTGTTTATACGGACGAGGCGTATCTTTTGGGAATCGAGGATTTCCAGATCTCCTCCCCCTCGGACGAGGGAATACGTTTTTCTCGAATTTATTATATTGGCAAACGTGGTAATAATAACAGTAATGATAATAATAATAATAATGATAATACGGTAGCTCGATTTGGGTATCGACGAGTTATGAACCGGCTACTAAATTAAACTAGCCTGGATAGATGGAACGGGGTAGTAACCGGAGTACCAGTTGTATTATAGGCAAGGTTAATCGAGTGGAGCTATTACCGGACACGGGCCATTTCTCCTACTGTCCACCTCGTTGCGGATTTATTATTTATCTCGTATCCCGGATCGAGTTACTTTCGACGATATTTCCAACGTCAGGGTCTATACGCCTCGTATTCCGTTACGCCGCGGCAATTACAACGTGGATACGTATCGCTATGGGAGAGAAATACGAACCGATCGACCGATTAATCGAGCATCGATCGAGTTAATCGATCGTCTCGAGTCGAGGTCCAAACGAGATTTCAATTCGTGCCTTAATTACCATCGGGAAATGAATAGCGAAGTGTATCACCCGCCTGCAAAACCAATCGAATCGCCCGTTTTCTTGTTCCCGCGTTCTCTCGACGTTACGCAACCTACATCTTGCCCGCCTCTCGTCCACCTTCGACCTCGCCCCCTTCACTCCTTGCGATCCATCCGAGTAAAGAGGACGAGGACGACGTTACGTTACAATGGGACAATTTCTGACTTGATTTTGCGTTAGGCGGACGAGATTGGCAGTCCACGCGTTGGTTGGCTGGCAGGCAAGGATAGGACAGGGTACTCTCCGTACATTGTTGTACGTATGTACGTGTAGGTACAGTAGCAGCTCGGTGGCGATGTGATCCTGTCGGAGACAGGACTACGTTGCCGCCCCCGCGATTACAGACGACGAGAATGAGGACGAGGATGGGGGCCATCCCCGAACGTCTCTGCCTTTGACAGCTCGACCCTCCCTCTTGGCCCCCCTTCAACCACCCCCGATTCCTCTGTCTCAGTCGATAGCTATATATATATGTGTGTGTGTATATGTATATATATCTTCCGCTGTCTTCGCCTATTTCAACGATCCGTTACGTCCCGGAAGCAATAGGAATGGGAATCTCTTCGAGGTTCTCTTGGACGGTTTATCTTCCTCGTAAATAGATCGAGTTCGAGTTTCTTCTCTCCCTTTCTCTCTCTCTTTTTCTCTGATCGAGGAAGAACGACGACTTTCGGTGCGAGGAGTACGAAGCATAATTATATCTGTCCCCGCGAGAGATGAATCAAGGACTCGTCGATAGTAATATCGGTGCAAATCGATGGGGCACGCTCGCTCGTTGGAACGTTAATCCTCATCGCGGAGGAGAGAAAGAACGTCCATAGGTATCTCTTTAAAGGTCGTGGAGTGGACGTCTGGCGGGGGGTCCTGGAGCATCGGCTCGGCTCGAGGCCTAGGGCCACATTAACATTCCACCACCGAAATTATTTATAGCTTCATCCGAGATATCTCGAGATGTAAATCAGACATTCCTCTAATTTGGGATCTCCGCCCGTACGAAAGGTCGTAAGCTCGTTCGCTTTTAGACAATTTCAGTCCCTGTAGTACGTGGGTGGAACGCTCTCTGGTCCCAACGTGATTGGCGTGCGTCACCCATCGTTGTTTACATTCGTCGTGACTGCGTACAGGTACCTTTATACACGCGCACACACACATATATATCATCGATGTTTAACCGTTTCGACCAGGAATACCTGGACGTCGTAGGTATTCCAACATTATTGTCCAACTTTTCTCAATGTTGCTTCGATGCGACAGCGCGGAGACAAAAGTCTACGCTCGGTTCCCGGTAATTGACGATTTAAGAAGCGAAGGTAGATTCGAGGCGATCGAACTTTTCTTCCTTTCTCTCTCCCTCTCGAAAAAGAGAGAGGTCGTAAACCGTAAGAAGATATATACATCGACGGCAACTTTTCAAACCGTGTCATAACCACTTACCGTTACCACGTTCGGGAGAGATGGAACGGATCGGGGGATATTTGGACGGGAAATGGCGATCGAGCGCCGTCTTCATTACTTCGCTACCGCTTGTCAAACGTCCAACAGGAATCCATCAACATCCACGACAAAGTTCGATCGCGCTCTCGACGCATGTCGTAGTTCGGCGATTAGTTGCTCCTCGATACGTGATCAGACGCTGCATCTGTTGGCGAAACGAGAAAGGAGAGAGAGAGAGAGAGAGAGAGAGAGGAGGATGAAGAAAGAACAACTTAGTGGTAATTGGCGGACAAGACGGATGGCGGTACTTATTTGCACTCGGTCTTTGGAATTAAAAGTACCGAGCGGTGCGCTCATTAATCTCGGCGTCCGTGAAGAAAGAAGATTCTTGGAGAGAGATAGCGAAGAGAGAAAGAGAGAGGCGAGAAAGAAAGACTCGTGCTACCGGCGAACGCGTTCTCCGCAGGATGTAATCGCCGAACAAACCGAAGGTCCGCGGACAATTTCCATCAACGAGATCCACTTTCCTTCTTCGTCTCCTCCTCCCTTCGTTTCCGTTCGAAAGGAATATGCAATTGTACATATATATATATATATATCGATCCCAAACGAGAGAATCGGCGCGAATTAGAAACTCTGTTTCTTCGAATCGGTTCGTGAAGATGAGGAGGGAATGTGGGGCACGAGAGCGAAGGACGAGACGTACATTTCTCCTCGCGAGAGAACTTCTTGAAGTCGCGTCCGCGGAGGATATCTTCGTTGGCTAGGGAACGAGGAATGGAGAGTGGAAGGGAAAGGAAGATCGCGTTCCACCCCGAAGTTATTCTTCTTCCATCTTGGCGAGGTTATGGTGGCCGACGAGCTGACTCCGGGCGCAGCTACCATTTCTCGGGCGGTGATTGGCCCCGCGGGGGGTGGCGCATGCGCACTGGCTGCCCGCTCCCGCTGCCCACATTAACATTCCTAACCTCACTTCTTGCTGCGCTCTTTGCGCGTGATAGATTGTGCGAGGCGTTTTTGGATAGGCACTGCCTTTACCGCCTCCTTCTTTTTCTTCCAATTTGCTCTCTCGCCGCTGCCTCGTTACCGAATCGAAACTTCTTCCCCTTCTCATCGTACTTAACGATGGAAACGAACGAAACTCTCCACACCTCTTCCCACCCCCCCCCTTTTTTTTCAACAACAATCGCAATCTCTTCTTCTCCTAAGTATAACCGTCCAAATTCCTCTCGATCGATCTATTTAAAATTGACTCTCGTCCTCGTTGTCAAACGGAAAGGAAAAAGGAAAAAGAAAAGAACCGAAGGGTTCCGCGAGATGGCAGATTTTTACGATCGAACGACTTAATTGCCGCAAGATTAGATGGGTTACAGACGGGCGAAACCGTGGCTCGTTCCCCGATACTTGTTTACCCGTGTACGGAGCATAATCGCGGGACTACTCAGGAAGGTGGGCAACCGTTGATGCGAGGGGCATATTGGCTCGACGGGGGTGCGCGGCCCGATGCAAACTCGAACGCAACCGAGGACGTAATGCTGTATAGCAGCTCCGTCCACGGATGCTCCACTCTTGGACCGCGTCTTTGTCTCTCCTTTCCTTTTTTACCTCTTTTCGACTTTTCGCTCCTCGTTCAACCTTTTCCCCTTTCCTTCCTTCCTTTCTTTCCTCCTCTCTTTCCATCCTTCTCTTCTCTCTTCTCCCTTTCTCTCCTCTTTCTTACGCGCGCACACACATACGCGCGCGATCCCCGCACGTGATTTAATGCCTCCCGAGCTGTGCTCCTTATTTATGCACCGAACATGCATACACGCTTAGCTTTAGCGACCATAGCGACGGTTAAGGCCGGTACCTATATCCCGTGTGCCCGACGACCGACAACCACGCCGGGGCCCCCAGCCTCGCGTATACGGACCTCGCATATTATGGAGTCTGGGGCCTCGGCGACGATATTAAAAGAAAGAGCAAAAAGGAAGAGAGAAAAAAGGGAACCGGAGCCAGAGGTGAAGTGCACACGCGAGAACCCAAATATAGACTCCGCTCGAAATTAGTAACTTCTCTTTGTCCGCTTGTTGCTCGCGTGTCGTACGAATTAGCCAACGAGGAGATACGTTATGGGAACTGCCTTTATCGCTAATTCCGCGATAACGGACCTCCCCCTTCTTTTTCCTCCGTGAAATTTGCAAGTTTCTCAGTACTAGGACGCGTGCCCTTTCGTCCGAATCTCTCGATCGTGATCTCTCTTGTGTAAGGGTAAATGATGAATCGTGAGCAGAAGGAGGGGAGGAGAAAGAAGAAAAGAGGACGAGGAGGAACAATTTGTCAAGAGTCGTTCGTTTTTTTCTATGAAAGAGGCAGGGGAGAAGAGGAGGGAACGATCGGCAACGCGTTTTATCCGTGATGTAATCGACCTCGTATCAGCGCCGCCAGGTATTCCTGGAATGCGGAGTCCACGTGGAAAGCGAGGGTACGGCAATTAGTGATCGTCGAAAGCGTTCCACCTGCCTTGAACGGTATACACGCGATGGGAAGAATTAAACGAGACGGTGGAAAATTACGTTACACGTCGCGATTACTCACTTTTTAAACGAATATCTTCAGATTTATCTCATCTCAGGTGTCGATCAACCGTATAAAGTTAGTAAAATACAACTTACGAAGTGCATTCACCGTTGAAAATAATATATATGGAAACGACGACTTTGGCTAGAATCGTGTCGATACCCACCTGCCTCTTCGCCACTCGTAACGATTGAACGATCGTGCGATATAAGTCGGACAACACCGATTTGTCGGAACGTCTTACGAATTTACGAGACACGCGTCTCGTATCTATCTGAATACGAGAATACGAGATACGTATTCCTCCTCGAGAATAATCGAAACGAAGGGGAACACGGACGGATTGCATTCAAGTCCGCGTTAATAATTATAAATTAATTAATTACGGTTTTCGTTTTTTTATTATTTCAATTAACGGCGATATTTGTCGGCGCATCGATACGCCAATCGATCGGTGTGAACCAATATATACGTTTTTAATACCTCTCCTCGACAGTCGGCGAACTCGCTCGGATCCGAAGAAGCGAGAACATCGAGAGGGGAACTTTGTACGTCTTCGATTCGTTGCGTTCCATAAATTCGTTTCTTACTCAATTTCACGCGCGCGTAACGAGCAGCAGCCGTAATGCACGCGGTAACTTTTGACTCGTACGATAATTTTTCACCGTCCGCCGCCTGTGCCCGAGAGAGTGAAAGGATTCTAACGCGTTTAATATCGTCCCCCCCTCCTTTCATCCCCGGCTTATCCACGTACACGTTATCCACGCGTTAACGAGAGGAATATCGCAGGCTCGAGACTCGCTATCGATCCGTCGATACAATTTCTCGTCGTTTAACCCCTTTTCCTCTTTGCCAGTATCTCAATTTTTAACTCGTTGCTCTTGGAATTGGTCGGTTTTATAGGTCGGATTGGAACAGGTTAGGAAAAATAGATTAGAATTCTTTAAAACGAAAGAGATCGTAACGAAAACTTGGAATCGAGAGAATCATTTTAATAACGAATTATCTTAATCCGATTTATCGCGAATGTTTTTCGAGAACATTGGCGAAGTATCGGGAATGGTTAAATGGTTAACGAAGCCGGCTCAATCGTCGAGGTGTTTTCCGCCTCGACTCGATGATAGTGCGCTCGGTGCGGCTCGAAAACGCCGACATTTCGTATAATTACCCGTTTCCCTTGACCGGCTACTTAAGCTGGCCACGTCAGTTGCCAACCTCAACCCTCGCGCTACCAGCAGTTAAGGATCGTGTAAACGTCCGGGCCCGAGCGGGCAGTTTTAATTGCTACGCCTATCTTCCGCGCGCACCGAGAGGTGATGCGAAAGAAGAACACGAAGAAGAAGAAGAAGAGGAGGAGGAGGAGGAGGAAGAAGAAGAAGAAGTGGAGTAAGAAGCGGAATGGAGAAGAGAAGACGGGAGAAGGTGAAGGCAGACCGAGCATCGAGAAGAAGGATCACAAAGATGAAGAAGAAGAAGAAGAAGAAGAAGAAGAAGATGCAGGAGCAACCATGGCGGGAGGAAAAGAATTTTAATTGCCAGGGCAACCGAAGAAACAGAGAGAGAGAGAGAGAGTGAATCCGGCTTATGGCTATATAGCAACCACCATAAGGTTGAGGTCGAGGCTGCTGTCCAGTACAGAGCTGGGAACCGAACAGCTTGGTAGCCAATGGGATCATATATCAACTACTGCTCCGGTAGGCAGAAACAAAATGGCGTCCGCGATTAGATTGTTGTTTCAAATCCCGAGAAGAAGGACGCAATCTCTCGTCTCCTTTTTTTCTTTCTTTCTTTTTTTTTTTTCTTTTTCCCTTCCTCGATCTTACGAATTGCACCACGAATTTTTCGTCCAATCGGACGCCTCCACATCCTCCGCCATCGCGGATTTCCTCTTCCTCTTCCTGGATTCAGATTCGACAAAGAAAAATTGAAACGAAAGAGGAATATCCCTTTGCGATCTTTTTCTTTTCTCTTTTCTCTCTCATTTACGATGGTTTGCGCGCCGCGCAACGCGCGTTCAATCAATGAAATCTCGAAGGAAACACGCTACAGACCCTTGACCCGCATTTTCTTGCGCCAACACCTTTCGGCGTTGCAAAGGTGTTTCGTACACGTGTTAACTTAACCAAAAGAGGGGAAGAGGGGAAGGCTGGTGTTCCGGGCGCAATTAACGGTAGGGAATGCTAATTTTGACCTATATAACATTTGTAAAAATGTTGGACGAGCATGTGCGTTTTACAATGGTCTTAAAGGCGTTTACCGTTCCTGACCTGTCGAGAGACCTGCCGCCCGGCCACCTGCTCAAGGATTTCGTGCCCTTATCGCGGCTATATCCGTTACGTCGGTGAGCCGATACGAATGCCAACAACGAAATCCGGAAGAGGAATACTCGCAATCTCTTGGTGATACGTGCGTAAAAAGAAAGGAAAGAAAGGAAAAAGAGAGGCGAGCCAAACAGTGCCACTTTCCGACGAAAGAGGAAGTCGTATTTCAACCGGTTCAACCGTTTGCTTATCACAGAGATACTCCCTTTTTTCCATTATCTATTTTCGTTGCGAAACTTTCGTCTTCCATTTCTACCAACGTTATTTCTCGTAGACGAAACCGTGCTTTCCAACACTTTGTCGCATCTTGTCGAGGGAGGGGGAATTGATTGGCAAAAGTTTTTCTCGCGCAACGATGTTCGTCCGAGTAGGAAATTAGGAAACGGAATGATCAGAGCGGGCGATCGCTTTTCTCCCGGCTACACAGGGCACAATAGGCCTGAAAGGATTACGTTATCCGTGCTCGTTAAGCGGAGGAAAACAGGCACGATGCACCTTGCGCAATGCAACGCGAAACAGGGACACGGTAGTATCCATCAAGGTGTCGGAGTTGGCCTTAGCTCCGTGTGTGCGTGTGTGTGGGTGGTTGGACTCAGCTGTTGGCACACCTGCCCGCCAACCAGCCAGTGTGAGAGTCGCTGGTTGCGCGAGCACCTTTATACGCACTGTCCACGTCGGCTCCTCACGGTTGCATTTACATACGCGGTTCGCGCGAACACAATGTAATTGTTACCTCGTAATGCATGTTCCGTGGCGCGTCTCTCTGCCGTTTCCCCTCGACGTCTCACTCGCCGAGCCACCGCCTCGAGGATCTCGCCTTCGTGAGTTTCTTTCGAACGAGACAGAGAGAGAGAGAAGAAAAAGAAAGAAAGGAAGGAAGGAAGGAAGGAAGGAAGGAAGGGAAAAATAGAGCAGCGGAGGAATTGAAGTTGAAATTTATCGAAAGGTGTTGTTCCGTGAAGTCGAACGAGATGAAAGGATAAAAGGGACGAGGATAGAGAGAGTTGAGATGCGATTGATATGAAAATGAAACGAGATTCTTGCACAACCTGGTTTCTTCGCGCCGGGGATCAACATACACAACGATCTAGATTACGATTAATTACACGCCACTTGACACGCACACTTGTTTTCCTTAGTTAGGAAAGCTAAGTTACCACTCTCGTTTCTCGAATCTTCTTCGCGCCGATGATTCTCCCCGCTTTATCCGTTTAACAAATCTCATTGATACCGCGATGCAACGTTGCAACGCATTTCCGCTTTTCCATTTCGCATTATTCTTCCATCGCATTTTTCGTTTTTTTTTCTTTTCTTCTTTACAATTGTCTCCCTCTGCTACGATCCTCGATTAACCCATCTCGATTAACCCATCAGCGCATCAATTGTAATCGAATGTAGTCACGTTCCCGTTACTAATTATCCAAAATTATCCAAGCAATGGAAATTTATCGCTAGCGATATTCGATACTCGATACATTCGAAAGTTTGAGATCCGTCCCGTTCCCATGGTTCTCGCGAAAGAAAGCGTACCGTTTCGAAAAATGGCTTGGAATGCTCGTTCCTCCGCGCGAGTTTTACTTTACGATTATGAGTGGTACACTTATGAGTATAAGACTCACCCGTCCCGGTTAAGACTGTAACAACTGGAGGATAAAAAAACGGATGGGCATAAAGTGTGGTGGACACGTTGGACGCGGGGAAAGGATTTGATTTCTCTGAGGGAGAAGGGGGGAGAAGGAGGAACGCGAGTGTATAACACGAGGGATGGGGGGAGAGGGAGGGGAGTGTTTCTCTCTCTCTCTCTCTCTTTCTCTGTGGCCGGTCGGTCGCGGGCTACGTGGAAACCCAGGCGATTAAAAAAATATGACGAGCATTCATTTCCACGATCATAAAATCATTAGCATAAGAATTCCTCTACCTGCTCGCCAACGGACGCCAAGGCCCTCTCCCCGACCCTCCTCCTTTCGTTCCCCCGGTTGGTCGGGAGGAGGCGCCCCCGGAGACTTCGTTCGATTTTCGTCCTCGTGTTTCTTTTTTTTTCTTCTTTCTTTTTTACAACCCGTTCTCCGCCCTGATTTATAAACATATAATGTGACGAGGGTGTGGTCCCGCTACCACATAATGATAGGCCAACGTTAATTACGTTTGGTTAAGTCGTTCGACCTCCTCTTCTCCCCCCTTCCCACCGTCTCCTCGAAACGCGACCGCCAACGCGAAAATTAGCTGCCCTCCAGCCACGCCGTGATATATTACGCCGAAAGATTACGACGTTCGACGGTTCGACGCGCTTTTAATTCGCGAGCGTCTGACCAAGCCGCGGCCTAAACTCGGTCGAATTTTGTTCCACGACGCCCGGTGTCGTAAGCCGTGGTTAAACGGATTACTAGGAGCGCTACTTTCTCGACCTTCTGGTTCGATCGAGAACCAACGAAGCGTTCTTTTCGAAAGGAAAGGAAAAGGGAAACGGATGGACGGTGAAATTTTGCTGGCCGAAATGTTCGGAGGCCCGTGAGACTTTAATTAGAGATCGTGCGCGTGCGTGTCTGTATTTCTTCCCGGATCGAGCGTCCAAGGATTGGCAGGGTGGAAAGCATTGTTCTCCCCTTTCTGGGGGCCGGCCAGGCCAGGAATTCCCGGCCAGGCCGTACGAATCTTTTTGTAGCGGGGGAGAAATGATAAAATATCCCCGGCCCGCGCCTTTCTTTCGAGTCGTGTGGAGATCAAACACCGTTGGCTAGTAGAGAGAGAGACTCCCACAGTCTAAATGGTGAGGCGAGTTGAAATATCGCGCCGGGCCTCCCTATATGTTAATCTCCGCATTAGCATAATACCGTGATTCTTCAAGGATCATTTGGAAATGCAAATAAATAATTTATAATAATAAGAGCAGACGGCCTGTTGTGGCAGCCACGCATTGCTAACGTCAGGCACCGCACGGGGACCACCGCACGACCCGTAGTTGCGCCTGTAAATCTAATCGAGATATCTGCCGGCTCGTCGCTCCTTTTCTTGTCACGACAAAAACCGATGGTGTTCGGGGATCGGCCTATTTTCTGCCTCGCTACCGTTTCGTACCGAGCTAGCCCGTCGACCATTCCTCCTAGCTGCTCGATCCCTCTGCGCGATATCGTGCATCTTCTTCTCCCGCGAATCTTCTTCTCCGCTGAATTTTCCACCTGCTCCATCAATTTTTCTCCATTTCGAGAAACGAAAGTCTCGACGATGTTAAATTTTTCGATCGAACGAAACTTGTGCTCTACGATATATCGAGCAAAAAAATTGGAATTGGCGAAATAGGATGGAGAATGCCTCGCCTCTCTCTCTTTCTCTCTCTCGAGTGGTAACACCAAACACGGACTTTATGATTCTCTTCTGTGGCGAGCCGTATCGAGAGTATCCAGCTACTTTACGATCTCTAACCAGCCTCGAATTTACGCGGACGTTTATAACCGGGCCACGTGAATGAGACGCGCGTTTCGATTTCCATCGGGGCCCTTGTGTGTCGAAAACACAGCCTTTACAGGGCATAAATAAGGTATAAGCGTGTTGGTCGAGGGGATAGTCGAGGCGCAGGTGTACCCTCGTGTGACGTGTTTTTGATGTGTTACGTGTTAATATACCGGGATATGGCTCTCCACCCAGTGTCCCAACCCCTTTAATGGGGATCCCTCGAAAACGCTGGTGAACGCTCTTCCAAGAAATCGTCACTTCTTTTCTTTTTTTTCACCAAGTCATTATTATCCTCGCGAACCTGTAAAACGTTTCGCGTTTACTTGCTCCTCTCAGGGAGCGAATAAGATCGGCAAAGGTAGGTATTAGGTATTGTTATTAATTGGTCGATATCGAGCGTGTTGGACACGCGATCCAAGTATCGCGATAAATGTCGCGATAATTTCCCTTTTCTCTCCCTTCCCTCTCTCTTTCTCTCTCTTCGCTTCATCCACGAAATGCTAACGAGTGGAATTTCTTTTTTCCCTTTGTTCGTTACACGCGCGCACCGTGTCGGGGGGAAGAGGAGGAAGAAGAAAATAGAAAAAGATCGTAACACGGGTACACAACCGAGCTAATCACAGAGAGATCGTGATTCCACCGGTCTGACAGATGCGCGTGTATTTTGCATAGAGTGGATTTATAAATCCCTTATCAGCTTATTATCTCGCAAGATTCCCCCGTGGATGCATATATATATATATATACGTGTTATATATATAAATATATATATATATATACACGCGCGAGGCGAGGAGAAACGATACGAGAGAAACGTGGCAGCGGTCAAAAAAACGACCAACGACGAACAGAGAGCGAGAGAAAGGGGGAGAAGAAGTGGGAGTATCATTCGTGTACGCGAATGCGTACAAGTGGAAGGCAGAAAGAGGACTCGCGACTCGAACGCGAGGAGAAAGAGAGAGAAGAGGAAGAAAAATAGTATATATATATAGAAAGAGAGAGAGAGGCAGAAGGTGAACGATGAAAAGTAGAGGAAGGGAGAGGAGGGTGAAAGAGGCGGAGGGAGAGATACAGTGACAAATGAGAGCGACTACAAATTGCACTTTCCGGCTCTCATTCTCATTCGACTCTCGTTTCTCTCTCCCTCCCCCTCTGTTCCTCCCATTCGTCGGATCAGAGCGGACGGGTAAATGTTGGTCTGGCCCACCTCTTTTATTCCTCTTCCACCACGGCCTACCTCCATTTATCCTCCTTCGTGATAATACTTCACGCTCGAATAACGAAAACTACTCACAGCGGGTCGGTGCAATTCCGGTTATTGGTAAGGACCATCTCGCGATATTCGTGCCAGCTCGTTCCAACTTTCGTTCTCGTTCCCCCACCGTTCCACCCCATCGCCGTTCCACGCGTGAGACAAAATCCCTCGCTCTAATTCCAATTCGACCAGCCGCGATCGCACCTCTCTTCTTTTCCCGTGCAAGTAAGGCCGAAAAACTCCTCCTTCCGAGGTCTCGCTCGATTTCAAGAAACCGAATGATTCCAAGAAGAGGATATATATCGCCGGGTGCTCGTAAATTTCTCCTAAGTTTGCAACGTAGGTCGATCCGCGGGGCAGCTAGCCTAATTTCGAGCATCCGCGAAGAAATACGCGAACGCGCCGCTCGGCCGACTCGTTATTTAGCCGGTGTCCGGTGGGGGCGAGGATGTTATATCGTGGCAGAGGCTAAAGAGTACAGGAGAGGGAGGGGTACTCTCGGGTATTCTCGGTGAGCACTCGCCTCGTCGTGGCTTGCTGCCGTTGTAATAACCCCCGTAGATCATGCGGCCGCGCACGCACACCAACCTCTCAGTCGGGTACAACAACATTGTGCGGCACACGGCCTCGAACACCAGCAGGTATTATTCATTGAATGGACGGAGGAGCGGCCCGATCCGGCTTCGAAACGCACGACACAGTTTCACTTGGCGGGAGCAGCTCCTAACCCCTTAACACCGCTCGTTTCGATCGTCGTCGGGATGCTTTATCGAGGGAAGAAGAGTGGACGTAGGGAGTAATCGATGCCCTCTCCACCTCGGGAATTTGCCGCGTTCACTTTTTCCGGTTACGAAGTTACTCTGAGATTGGTAAAATAATACGTCGTTTCTCGTCTTTGGACGGTGTTGAGATTTTCCTTCCACGAAATACGGCGAATTACGACGTATTACGAAGATCCTCGGAATACGAGATCGGGCAATCGAGTGTATTCTTGCCCGAATGGCAAGAAACGAATGAAGCACAAAGAAGGGGAGGGGGAAAAAAAGCGGCGAAAGTTTCGCTCGAGACGACTAGCAGCCCGTATAACTCGTGGTTCGGGCAGATTTATACGAGCAGCTCGGTGGAACACGATGCTCGGTGAGAACTGTCTCGAGAATTCGCTCCTCCATCACGGATCGTGCTTCCCCGTAACCGATATACTCGATCGGAATCTCTTGGAAAATTATTTTATTATTCTTCCATTCCAATCAATCTCTTCCTCCGTGGATCATAAATATTCCAATGACCAATTCTCCAAATCTCTCGTTTCGTTTCGAAACTCATGTAGCTCCTCGAAAGTAAGACGACACGCCTCGAATTGTCGAAAATCGAAGGCAACACTCGCGTGCCTTCGCGACGATCCTGGCTGTTGCACCCAATGCCTCGATAAATCATACGTTCCTCGATGCTCGGAATCTTCACAATTGTATTATTTATGAAACTATCAATAGGGTAATTTATTCGCGGGGAATCTTCAACAGGCGGGCCCCTCGGCGGACCACGACGATTTATCGCCGGCAAGGCGAAAAATGCTGCGCTTTTTAATCCGGACTCTCGGTGTCCGGCCGCGGGTTCGAGTCGCGCGAACCTACAATGTTCCCCGTGATTTATCAATCGCCTCGCGGAGGATTAACAGTCGCCGCGGAACCGGTAATAGTCGATCGATCGATATGTTAAAAAAGGACCGAGGAGGAGAACCGACAACCGCGTCAAATTAATGGATCTCTCGTGGATCACCTTAATCGATCGAAATCCATCCTTTGGGATACGCTCTCCGCGCCGATTAATCCGTATTTCGCATCGGTTAGATGCGATTTTCAAGGGACGGTTCATGCCTCGTTGAACGATCCTCGGATCCGGTTGGAGGATTTTTCGTGAGCCAACCCTTTCGAGGTGGATGGTTAAGGCGAGGCGCGCGACCACGATGATTTATCAATAGGTTTAACAAGAGGATTTACAGGAGCGGTAATGAGGGCCTTTTAATCCTCTTACATCGTCGTTTAAGCGTCGTTCCCGCGGATGTCGCACGAGATCTTGTCCATCGGCTAACGATACTCGCTGTAATTCGTTGTAAATCTCTCTCCTCGCTCTAACTGCGGTTGGGTTAAATTTTCCTTCTTTGGAAAAATTAAAAAAATTTGTGTCTTTGCTATTCAATTTTATTATTATTATTACATTCCATATATATATACATGCATGTATATGAAGAAGGGAGCAAGAAGGTGGTCAGAAAAGTTGGCTCAACAGCTCGTGACTAATTATTCTCTTAATTGAGGCGGTTTTCCGCGCGCTTCGAGTGTCGCACGCGTGCAACCGTGTCTGCGGGGTTACGTGGCCGGCACGCGACATAAATGCAACACTGCAAGCAACGCACCGTGCGTGGTGAATTCATGTGCGGTCCTCGGTGTACGCGTTTCTTTGTAAAGTCCGGAGAACCGTTCTCCTCCTCCTCCTCCTGTTCCTCCTCCTCTTTCTTCGTTCTCTTTTTTTCTCTCTCGCAGCGTTTCGTGACCGGCAGGCATTAATTATGTGTCGTGCCCTTTAATACGAATCTGGCTTTATGACGCGAGGGAACGAGAGAGAGAGGGAGGGAGGAAAAAAGAAGGAAGAAGAGGCGAAGACAAAAGGACGTTCCCGGGGACGGAATTATTTTTTCGCGTCTGGCCACCGGGCCATGGAATCCTCTTCTCCCCTCCTCCTCGTCTCTATTTCTCCGCGTGTCTTCTATTTCGTCGGAACGATATTTATTCGGCGTTCTCTGACGAGGGTCCAGCTGTTTTCGTCCATCCATGATTTCTGTGAAACGACGAGAGTTTGATTGCGGTCCGGTTGACTGATTGGACGGTCCCGGCCTCGGACGTCGAGTCACGCTTGCGAAAAATATTCGCGAATATTCCAGCTCCTCCGCTCGATTCGCCCTGGATGCTGTAACGATCTCTTTCTCTTTCTCTTTCTCCTCTCCTCCTCCTTTTCTTTCCTTTCTCTCTTTTCTTTTCTTTTTTCACCACGAAAAAAAGCCAGCCGCTAGAATTCGAAACGAAATACGAACCGGACGATGGATCGGTGTAAAAGGAAGAGTGTAAGGGGGGGGAGAAGAGTCGGTGGCACAAAAAGCGAGGGAAAATCCATCGATCACGCGAGGCGATGCAAAGACACACGGAGAGGCGGAGAGAGAAGATGTACGTGCGTCCGTTGTTCTGTAATCTGGCAAGGATCTCTCATCCGGGGCCGTGTGTCATCTCAATCGGTGTGCCCGACCGAAAAATTTTCGTCCCGTTCCCCCGGTGCCGCCGTTTCGCCTAATAAAATCATCTGCATCCGGGCCACGAATTATCTGACGAATTCATCTGCTTATCGAGCAATAAAATGGCCCCTCGCGCGTCCACCTTCTTTGCCGATGCTATCTCTCCTCTCTTCTCCACCTTTCCCTTCCCCTCCTTTCTTCCTCGCCTCCTCGCGTAGGTGCCTAGACACATTGTGGCGCCATCCTCACAGACGAACCTCTCGTTCCTCCCTCCCTCTCCCTCTCCCTCTCTCTCTTTCAAGAGAGAGGAACGTACATATACGCGCGTATATACCATCCTCCCTCTCTTCCTCGAATTGCTCGATTTTTTATATTCGGATCGTTGGGCGCGATCGAGAGATCGCCGCGCGCGGGCTTCGAGTTTAATAAGGAACCTTTCCCCTCCCGTGTTATTTATAATCCCGCGAGGAAACTGTTCTCATAATCTCATCTAGAAATCTTGGAGCCATCGGGCGTACGCGTATATCCTCTCCTCCGTCCTGGACTCCTGTTTTTTTCGAGGTTTTCGTAGCACGGCACGAAGCAGCACCGCGAGCACACGTGGTGGCGCGCGGGCGATCGATTAATTGTCGATCGTCGTGGGAGAGGTTTTTCGATCGTGGAGGGATTTTTAGAATTTTCCGATGGGACGTTTTTCTTATGGAGAAGTGTTGGAGAGGTTGGTGTTCGAGTTGGTCTCGATTCGAATGAAAAAGGAGAGGAGTTTTCCTTCGGCGATACCTTGGCGATATTTGTCCCCTCGAGCTCGTGGTCGTAAAGTTGTCGTGCGAGGGCAGGTATCAGGCCGTGCAATAAAAGAAACGTTAATTTCCTCGCGTTAAAGTTATTATTTATCGATATACGAGGTAATCTCGGTGGCGAGATCAAGGGAAGATGGTTAGTCGGCCGATATTCACCCGAAACTGCGAGCCACTCGGGATTCCTCGTCGCATTTTATTATCTCGATCGTTCATAAATTTCGTTACAATACAAGTATAAAGTATCCACCGCCTCCGCGATACGAAAAAAGGTCGTCCAGGGTCCGGAGATGTTCCACGCGTGGAGCATTGTCATCGTTCGGCCAACTTTTCAATGATCAATTATACGACGTTAAAGTCGTATATTTATGAATTCCTACCTCTCGGAAACATGGCAAGAAATCGAACGTACAACCGAGAAAGTATAACCGAGCGCGAATTATAATCTCAACGTAAAGAGAGAATGAATATACTTCGAGTTATTTTTTCCTTTCTTTTCCTTTATCATCTTTCGACAAAATTTCGAAAAGATGATGGATAATGATATAATTTTCGTTCAATAAATCAGACGATATTTTATATCGCATCATCAATATATTTCGGTTGCAAAACAATTGTGATATAACATGATGCAAGTATGGTGGATGGTCATCCAAGTGTCTCTTCCTAAGCATATACGCAACGAAAAATGATAATTATTACAATACTATTTCTTATCGCTCGTTGCATTCTAAGTATCTCCTCTCTCTCTCTCTCTCTCTCTCTCTCTCTCTCTCTCTCTCTCTCTCTCTCTCTCTCTCGCTCGCTCGCTCTCTCGCTCTCGCTCGCTCGCTCGCTCTCTCGTTCTCTCTCTCTCTCTCTCTCTCTCTCTCTCTCTCTCTCTCTCTCTCTCTCTCTCTCTCTCTCTCTCTCTCTCTCTCTCGCTCTCGCTCTCGCTCTCGCTCTCGCTCTCGCTCTCTTTCTGTATTTACAGAATATCACACACAATAGAAATTACAGTAATACATTATTTTACAAGTGTCCCCATTCTCAATTTTTTCTATCGTCCTCGAAGATTCTCGCTCCTCTTTTTACCATCAATAATTCTAACTAAATAGCAATAATAATAATAATAATAATAATAGTAATAATAATAATAATAATAATAATAATAATAATAATAATAATAATATGTACACTAACACTTTCGAATACAGCCGCGTTTTTTTTTCTTTCTTTTGTTTTTCCTTTTTTTTATTCTTTTTTTTTTAATTTTTTATTTTTTTTTCTTTTTTTTTTTTATTTTTTTCGTTTAACTTTTCGACCAAGCACCGATCGTGCCCGGCATTAAAACATCGTTTCGCTCCACTATCAACATTTTAATTATATCTGCGAAGAAGTGCGTACGATTGGTCGAGGAACGATTAAACCGGAACTCTCGACGAGTCCCGATCTTTTGTTTCGCGATTGATAAATCGAGGCACGAACGTGGCTGGTATTAGCGGCGCCGTTGGAAATTGCTTTCGTATAATTCGTAACGCTGTGATTGCCGAGACACGATTTTTCGTGTTCGAGAACGCGTGATGACATCTTTCTTCCTCTCTTTCGTTTTGCTATCTTTCTCATTCTCTCTCACTCTCATTCAACTCATCTTTCTCATTCTCTTTCACTCATCCTCTCTCACTCATCCTCTCTCTCTCTCTCTCTCTCTCTCTCTCTCTCATCCTCTCTCTCTCACCCTCTCTCTCTCTCTCTCTCTCTCTCTCTCGTTACGATCGTCTTATTTTAATCTACGAATTCATTTTTATTGATATTTATTTAATTCATATTTACAGTCACAACCATCACTTGCGATCCGGATAGAGGTAACTTGATTACTATTGGACTTTGAATCTTGTTATTGTGCAGTTCTATGTTCGCCATGGAAATTGAATATATTATTAGACAATACGATCTGCAATTTTTCGATTTTTTTCGTGAACATTTCAGCGTATGAAGTAAATGGTAACGTTACTCGAAAGATTGATCCGTCACGTTCTAACGTTTTTCTCTAGTTTCGCATCTATCTTTTATCGTTCAACGAACTCGTTAGAACGGACGGAATCAACGTTTCGAGATAAACTTTTTTAATCGAGGAAAAGAAAAAGAATTCCATTTATCCGAATCGAGTATGATTTTTGTAGAAATAAAATTTTTTAACTATCCTTTCGAAAAATTCGCAATTCGCTATCGTTGTAAAAATAAAGAAAAAAAACAAAAAAAAAAAAATTGAAAAATACAAAATATATATATAAATAAAACACTTAAATGTAATATACGTATAAATTACGTATAATACGCAAAATTCGATTTTCGCATAAAACGATTTCTTAACAGAATATCAACAAAATATCTTGTTCACGTACCATCGTTTTCTTATCCGCCTCCTCATATATACAAATTATCGTTCCTTCGAGCTGGTTCGAATTGGCGGATATCCCTCTCGACTTCCCCGCCCCCCCTCCTTGCGCGAGCGTCTTGTTCCCCCGGAAACCTTTCCCGCACTTCTTCGATTACTTTTCTTACTTTTCTCACTTATTCCATTCTCCACGAGAAAAAATTCTCCGCGGCGATCCTCGTTGATCGACCACCTCGTTCCTCGATCCCTGGGGAGAGGAGGAACTAGTAAGCGGTCGCTTGGTGATGCATCAGCGGGTTGAAGTGGTGCGGACCGAGGTGATGGGGAGGCGGTGGGCCCGGCAACGGGCTGTGCTGGGGACCGACCGTTGGCGGCTGACAGACGTACCACTCCGTCAACTCTGGGCCCCTGGTCGAAGGATGGCTCGACGGTGGGTTGGTCGTGGTCGTTGTCGGGACGACCGGGGGCGGTTGCGGCGATTCGGTGTGCCCGGTCACGGACAAGCTACCCCCGCTGCTGCTGCTCTCTTCACCCTCGCTCTCGTAACCCCCTCCTATCTTGCCCTCACCCAGGGTCATACCGTGCACCTGGAATCAGGAGGCGGGGCTTAACGTTCGCGGGAAATTTCAAACTGGAGCCTACGGCTTGGGGCCGCGCTAGCTTGCTTAGATGCTTGGTTAGGATTTGCCAGGGGTGGATGGATAACGCTGGGAAGAGGATGCGCGCTGGGGGAGAGGGGGAAGGAGGAAGCGAGAAGGATCGATCGAGGAGAGGAGAAGGTGGATACGAGTTTTCCGAAATAAACTCGGAGATGAACTAGGTTATAATTGGGATGTCGTCGGATAATTGGTTTTTCAACGAGCGCGCGAACTCGAGGAGGATTTTGCAGGGCAGAGAGGAGTGGAAGATTGCGTGTCTCGATCGTGGTAAGAGTTATCGGTATCTCGGAGATGAAGGGAGCCATCGGCCGAGCAAAAGGAGCACGCGTTGGTTAAACCGAAGAGACCGGGATCGGGGGGATCGGTAGGTTTACCCATCTATCCGGCTCTGTCTCTCTCTCTCTTTCTCTCTCCCTGTCTCTCTCTCTCTCTCTCCACTCTCTTTTGGTCCTTCGTTCATAATTCAGTGAGCAAATCTCGACGACTGCCTTCCGCGAATCACGGGCCGGCGAAAAGCGTGGAGAAGCGAAAGGCGCTCGCTCCTATCCGACGAACCTATCGCGCACGTATCTCGGGAGTTGCCTTTTGGACGGTTCTGCTTCTCTTTCCGTCTCTCCCCGCGTGCGCCACGGATAATTTCCTATTAAGATTCCGTAGCCGTTCGTGCATGAATCTTTGGATACCCGGCAGCCACTCTTCCCACAACCGTTTCTCTCTCTCTCTCTTTCTCTCTCTCTCTCTCCCTCTCTCTCTGTTTTTTATTTTTACTCGAGCCACTACTTGTGTCCACTATCGTTTCCTAGCGTGAAACGAAATGGCAAACACGATAGGCCCCTTTCTCGGCTAGCGTCTAGGTGGACGTGCGCAAGGGAGCGATCTAGAGATTAAGCCGAAATAATATGGAAAAAGAAGAGAAGAAGAAAAGCGATTAATTAAAATTATCGAGCGTGCAAAACATCCTTCTTGGAACGAGGAGCATAATCGTCGAGCAGAATCGTATTCGATTTGTACAGAAAGGAAAGCGATCGATCGTTTCTTTCTGCGAGTAATCGAACTGGGGGGAAAAAAAAAAGAAAAAGAAAATTCAAAAACGTTGAATGAAAATTCATTCATTGGGCAGAGAGCGAACGAATGGGGATAAATTGGCAGCGGCGAGGTAGAAGAAGGGAATCGGAATCGGAATTGCGCACGTACCTTCATATGTTTGCGCAACGAGCTAGGATGGGTATACGACTTGTCGCAGCCGGAAACTCGACAATTGTAAGGCTTGTCGGACGTGTGGACGTGACTGTGCTTCTTGCGGTCGCTGCTGTTCGCGAACCGCCTCTCGCAGCCTGAGTATTCACACTTGAACGGTTTCTCGCCTGGAAAAAGAAGACGGGAAATTAATGACTTTGTAATTGAGTCCGATGCGCTCCGGTGTCTACGTCTCCACGCGCTGGATGCTTAATTGAAATCTGCCTCCCTCGAGGAGAAGACGTAACTCGGAGTAGAAAATGTTAACCATTTCCTTTTCCTCCCTTTCTGTCCACTATTTAATTTTCCGCTACGATCTTTCTCCATTCGTTTTACACCAATTTACCTAATCTCTTACGATCCCTTTCCCCCGAGAGAATCGAGACTTTAGAAGTTTCTCGAATCCTTAACGTCCTCGTTTCGTACGCAATTACGAACGAAAAAAAGCATCACGCGCGATTCCAAGTAAAAATCGATTTGCAAGAGGATGGAAATATTGTTCCATCGGTTTCCACGAAGCCTCGAGGGAAGAGGGAGGGGGAGATGTTCCGAAACATTTCCAGCCGGAACACGTTAACTACTAGCGGCAATTATCTGGCAAGGGATGCGTCGGAACACGGAAAAGCATTTTCTCCCAAGGGAGATGCTCGCGGGGTTTCTCGTTGAACTTACAATAGCCTGCTCGAAACGCGATTGCATCGCTTTTACGTCATGATTTCGCGAATATCTTGATGAGCAACGGTGGAACATTCTCTCCTCCGGTTGGCCCGGGGGCGAGGAGAGGCGCAATGATATCGAGAGATAAGCTCCCCTGCACACGAATGGCCGCCGCCGCCGCCGCCACCGTCGTCGTCGTCGGGGCGCAACGAGACCGTGTGGCGTGACTCTTATTTATTTCCACCGGAAGTTGACTGGAATATATTTTACCGTCGGCTCACACCCCGTCCTCCACCCGTATACACTCCCTTTTTCCGGCCTCCTTCCACCTCTCGACTCTCTCTCTCTCTCTTTCTTTCTCCATCTGAGAAGAAGTGGCGGAGACGCGAGAACAGGAAGCGCAAACTTGGCGGATTTTTTTATGGGGAAAATGGTGGAGGCCAACTTTGCCCTCCCTCTTAAGCTTAAGGGTAGAGGAAAGAGGGAATTCCTAGAGATTCAACGTTTGCTGGGAACGAAGAGATATTCGCGGTATATATATATACATATATTTCGTGGAACACGAGGGAAATAATGTTCCAAGAATTCGCTTCACGCGAAACGATAGAAATCGATATTCCAGCAATTCCCTCATTTTCAACTTGTTGTTGATCGAGACAAGTTCCAGTTCCGTTTACGAATTTCGTTTACGCGGTTGAAGAACGAACAAACAATCTCCCCAATAAGAGATCCTAGAAGATCTGTTAACTGGCATTTGAAAATACCTTTTTATCTCGATTTGCATTTCTATTTCTTTTATTCTTTTCTTTTGAACAAAACTCGCGATATGGAAATTAATTTTTCCACTATGTATCCGCGATGGGAAGGAAAGTCGCATATGATATAAAGGACGAGGAAGCGCAAGAATGGTGAGTTTTCGTGGGGGATCGGGGCGACGTCGTTATTCATCTCACGTGTGAAAAGCGCGATAACATTGCCATGTTACAGTGACGTATCGCCGCGACACAGATTATATTTAAATCGGTCGGACGTGTGTCGGGGTGCGGGTACTTATGGCAGCGGCGTCATAAGAAGGCGTCTTAAATATTTATGAAGCTGGAAAGATAGCGGTCCGCGCGATCGCGCGCCCGGTGTCGCCGTCTTATCTGACGTTTCACGTGCCTCTGCCCTCCTCCTTCCTTTCCCTTCCCCCTCGACTCGCCACCATCACGCTCGTTTCAACGTTTGTTCGCAATTTGCCCACGATACACGCGCGTAACCGCGAACCGTATCGAGAAACTTTATTAGAGAAAATTTACGATCCCTCCCTCCCTCCCCTCGCGTTTATCTGATCGAAGAGCAGAGAGGAACTCCAGTTTGTATTATTTATACTTCCTTCCCAGTAACGAAAGATTCTAAGGTAAGCTAGGCTACACGCGAAAGACGGAGTTATCGGGGTACGATCTTAGATTCGAGTGCGCTCGAAGAGGAAATTAGGTCAGCCACCTAATTCATAATTTTTTTTGAAACACAGATGCTCGTTTCGCAAGTCGGTGAAATTTTCGTCGAAAGCAATTCATATTTTTGTTTCGAGACTGTCTGAGAAAGAGAAAAGATCGAAATTGACGCTTTAAAAGAAAAAGTTTGTCCGAGCCGAAGATTATTAATTTTTAATCGAGCTCGTTTCCGCGTTCAATTTTCCCCATCTCGTTCGATTCTCGGATACAATCGAAGAGGACGCTTCGCCTCGATTCATCCTCGGTGTCTCCACCCATCGATTCGCACCTCCTCGAGGAACCCTCTCGACGGCCAATCGAGACGGGGTTTGGTTGGCTCGAGGTGGCAAGAGGAGAGGCCGGTTATCCCTCACCGGTATAAAAGGAGAGTGTGCGTCCCTGTGGCGTGCTCCTTCCAAAAACGGGACGATTAATAACTTTTCAAATCTGTCCCCGGCAGGGTCGTGAGCCCCGGCGGGGCCGGTTCGGTAGCGAGCGCGTTGGCAAATAAATAGCAGATAAATAAAAGCTCGCGTCTCTCCTACGTCGTGCATTCTGTCGCGGGGTTGCGTGTGCAGATGGCAACAATATGCCGTGAAATATTGCCCCCGGGTTGGTCGTGTGCGGGGCCGTGCGTGTGCGTGCCTCGTCCAATGGGAAACAGTGTGCCTCGATACACACGGATCCTGCGTGTCTCTCTCCTTTTACCTTCCAGTCGAGACGAGACGCTGGAATCTTGGGGAGATACCTCCCCTCTCCTTCCCTTGAAGGGGAACCTCGAACAAGCTTGAAGAATTTCCCGTGTATATCGGTTCCAACGATTGAGGGACGAAGAATGAGAGAACGCGGGTTTTTAATCGCGAAACTGTACGATTTAGTCTAAAGTGACACTTATCGATCGACATTCCAGGGATCGAAACTTGAAAATTTTTACTCAATTGGTGGTTTAATAAAAAAGAGAGGTTCTCTCGAACGATCTCTTGTTATTGGAAAACAGGATGCAGAAGTAAAGCAACGAACCCGTTGGCGAAGGTGGGACAAGAGGGAAGAGCAAGCGTGCACAGGGGACACGCAGACGCGTATACATAAAGTGGAGATTCATGGTGCAGCATGGTTACGGTGTACCCGTGGCTGGGGAGGCATGGCCCCGAAGAGCAGTTCCCGAAGGGCAGTGTAGGCACCGTGTTATGACTTTCAGAATGGGGAGGCACAATGGCCCAGATCCGCGCCGGATAAAATAGTTATTATAATCGTTTTGGCTACGGCCGGGATCGAACCGAGCGAGAGAGTAGCCGAGAGTAGTTGGAACGCGCATGCGTCTTCGATCCGAGCGGACGTGTGCAACGTGAATTTCACCCACGTCCCGAATCCGGATCGTCTCCAAAGAGAACAGTTCGAGAAGAAAGTTGAGTTGAGGATCGGAAGAATTGCGATCCCAATCTCGAACTCGAGTTGGATCCGATCGAATTCGTCTTTGGAAAATTTCTTTCCAACTTATTATTCGAAGTGCAGAGATTCACAGTGGAGATTAATTTTCAATCGAGCAAATTGAATCGATCGAGGAATGTTCTTAATCCATTTGGAGAAGTGCTCCAAGGCGTTGAAAATCTCAGAAGGGGAATTATCTTAAGAAACTTTCGCTTGCGTTTTCTTGCTGCTACTTGAGAGGAAAAAAAAAAAGAAAGAGATACACGTTTTTTAGAAAGCAAACGAATCTGGAAATTTCGAGAGAGAGAGAGATTTTTAGTTTTCGCGGCGAAACGTAGAGGGTTCGTGCACAAACCCCGTAAGATTTACTGCCGATACACTTCCGTCTCGGCAAGTAGAGGGAGAGCAAGCGGAGGAAGAGGCTTTTTCGTCGCCACGGTTCACACCTTGAAGAATTTCTGGTATAAAGGCAATCTAGAATTCCATCTTTCCTTGAATACCTCTTAGTGGGAGACTCATTGAACTGCAGTTTTCGAAAAATCTCTCGGAGTGATATATGGGCGTATACCCATTGTCCTTTTCAAAATTTCATCTCCTTTTCTCTCTCTCCTCTCTCTCTCTTTTTCTCTCGTTTTCCAGGGATAATGGATGATTTTTCGCGACCATTATACTGGAAGAGGACACCAGGTCCTGAACGGGACATTGTTGCAAAGCACGGCAGAAAACCAAACTCTCCCCGTTTCCTCTCGCTCTTCGTTTCGAAAATCTTTCGACCAGTCACTCTCTCCGTCTCTCCTCCCTCCTTCTCCTCGCTCCCCCTCTCTATTATCGAAAGGTTCTCGGGTGGATAATTTTCTTGTTATACGTTCGGCATTAGTGAAAACCGAGAAATCATCCCTCCGTGTTGTATCCTCCGTCGTATCGTTCGTTCCGGAAGATAAGATCCCCGAAAAGTCGACGAGAGAGATCACATCGGGTCGAATCTCGGCGTTGGACGGATTAGGACGGGTGAGATATTGGATCTAGATAAATCCAATGGGAGGCCGCGTTTCGTAAATTGATTGCGCCCGTGGATCCCTTCTTTCTTCCCTTCCTCCTTTCTTCCTCCTCTCGAACACGGTGAATCGAAACGTTGGAGACTTCCTCCTCCTTCATGAACGGTTGATTTCTGGTCGTCGTGGCAAAAGTCTCTCTCTCGAGAGAGAGAGAAAGAGATGGAGAGATAAAGAAGAGAGTGAAAGAGCGTTTTCGATGATCGATGAGCCGCCTCTTTCCCTGGATTCTAGATTGGAAGTCGCTTTTCGCTCGCGGCGAGTTTAGAATTGGAATGAAAGAACCGTGATCGGATGAGCGGCCGAAAATGGAAGCGCGGCTATATACTCGTTGCATCACGATTCCGTTTACGATCATCTCTCGAATCGCATTCAGCACGAAGCGCGTGCTTCACCTGAACTTCTCTCCGTGTTTTTTCTCTTCCATTCCAGTTCGTGGAAGGACACGTGTCGCAAGATTTCAAGTGGCATTTGAAACGCTTCTATGGACGTTGCTTGCCCGACGAGTTCTGCTCGGCCGGAGACGTTATCGATGACGATGCTCGTTGAACACCGTGGAAAAATGTGGACGCTGTTTTTCGTCGAATTGTGTATACGAATTGGAAGAATTGGTAACGATTCAATTTATCTTCGATAGATCGTTTCTTTTTATCAAACTCTGCCCTAAACAAATATTTGAGAAGAGTTCGCTCGATTCAAGAATAATCTCGACGGTTTAATATCGATCCGATTAATTTACCCAAGCAATGTAACTTGTATACCGATTCAATGCAATACAATACAATGTTTGAATCAATGTCCGATCTAATTTTGAAATAGTCATGAACAAACGTTTGGAGGAAAATTTCAAGATTGGAAAGATTTTCAAAAGTTCTCTATATATTGATATCTCGATCTTCGAATAACAGTTTAAACGAGTGTAACGATAAATCTCGTGTTGCGAAACAGCACAAGGCCTAACCTTACGAATTAACGTGGAAAGAAATATTCCAAGATGGATCTATCGGGACGCGTTGGCGTTACTTCTTCATCCATCGTGTCTTACGCCACCAACAACCTCTTTATCTCGAAGAAGATAAGAAATCAGGCGCGATTTTTTCCAATCCGTTCCGAGACCGATCGACAAACAGGATAAAAAAGGCTAGGCCCCCGAAGAACGATTCTTTATCTTATCTCGACAACATCTGTAGCTGGTGTTTTCGGCGCTACGATTCCCGACAGAGGAGATTTCTCGGGCCGGCCGTATCATGGCGAAAGCTGCGCGTTTTCGAGAAGAGAGGACGGGCAAACACTCGAATTACCTTGGTGGTGAAACATCTGTCGATGGCGTTCCTCCCTTTCAGAGGCAACACGGTGGAATGATCGGCGCATCAACCGGTAGTTACGTTTACCCACGGATTTGCGGTTCTTTTTTTCTCTCTTTCTTTTTTTTCGCCCGCCTTTTCCCCTATTCCCCTCCCTTTTCCTTCCGTCTCTTCCTCGTTTGCCGATTCACAGCGGCGGAAGCGCTGTTTCCCAACGCTCCCTCTCGAGCATCCTTGATTCTTCGCCCTTTTCCAGGCAGGTTCACGTGGCTGGACTCCACGCCACAATGGAAAGCTTTCCATTTTATCTCGTCATTTCGTATTTTCCTTGGAGTCACATCGCCGATACCTTATATCGTGACACGATTATTTTCCAATATTATTATCATTTATCTAACAATTAGAATATACAATAGGAAGCATGGATTCGTATTTTTGAACCAGTTCTCTTTCACGTATATATACATATGTATAAAGTATCCTCGAGAGAGAACCACTTTCTCGCCAAATCCAGTTCCCTCCCCTCACGAGGACGCGTCTCATTCCGAAAGAGATCGCGGAGGAATCTTGATTCCTCGAAAATTCGGTAGCCCGGTGTCCTGCACGTAGGTGCAGTTTAGAGTCGTATATCCTTGCCCGTTATCTGAGTCGGGATGCTACCGTGGCGCTCGCACACACGTATACGCGCGCGGTTCCATTCCTCGAGCCGAGGCCTCTCTCGCGCGCCGGTTTACACGACGTTTATACGTGTTTATGTAAACTCGGGCCGCGGAGCACACGTGTTGCTGCTGTCGCTGCCAACTAATCTTTTCCACTCTCTCTCTCTCCTCTTCCTTCTCCGAGGCCTCACCTCTCCCTTTTTCTCTCACTCTCGCTCTCACTCTCGCTCTCGCTCGGCCAGGCCGTGGAAGTCAGATCGAACCGGGAGATTTTCAGAAACTGGCGGCGTAAAAGATAGGGGCGCCATGGGCATGGCGCGATACGCCGCTCGCTGCCCATCTAGAGTTACACGCAGGGTCGGTTACCTTCTGTGCCTTTCCATCCTGCTCGGTGGAAAACAGAAAATCCGGAGGATTTCGATTTCATCGCGGGCCCTCGCTTTGATTACACGGAAATCGATACGTTGGGCAGGAATTTCGACGAGGAGAGGGGGGAGGGTTCCTCTTCAGGCCGGTTGTTGACCCAATGCACGTCGTTTCCGCGGTCACCATTCCTCCTCTCCCTCCCCCCGATCGCTACCGTGTACGGCCCTGGTCGAGGCACCGTACGCTCGCCCTCCCCGTATGCAAAGCGCGAGTTATTTATTCGTGGAAGGTGGCAGTTTCTTTTTTTTTTCCCCCTTTTCTTTTCCTTCTCGTTTTTTCTTTTTTTTGGACACTGACCCGCGCGTATATAGTTGTCACACCGCTGCGTATCTTTGCACCGATCTACCATAATTGAATATCTGGCAGGGAGAGAGCGAGAGAGAGAATTCTCTTCTGGTTTCAATCTCGAGGAACGCGTCCTCTGAGGAATTTTTTTTTTTAAATAAAAATATCGTTCTTCTCCATTATTTTTCATCTCTCTCTCTCTTTTTCCTTCTCTTTCTCTTTCTTTCTCTCTCTCTCTCCAATCATCCAAGGATGTTCGATTCGTTCTCTCGGAACGCGAGATCCAAATATCGTGGCGGCATTCATCCGAGCGCAGATCCGATGGTAAACGGTTTTTAAGCGGCCAATATCGAAGCGTGTACGCCCCTCGATACACAGGTAGCACAAACAGAAGAGGCGGCGGCGGGAACACACGCTCGAGGGCCCTCGAAGATCGGGCATTGAGAAGCAAAAGTAGGTGCGCGCCCTTATCCCCCTTCGCTCAACACTGAGAGTCTCGTCAACTTTTGCACGGGCCACGGAGAAAACAGCAAACAGATTTGCCCGGGATTTCTTCCCTCTCTTTCTCGGTTCTCTCCGTTAAATGGAAACGAAAGAGGGCTGTGCGTTGAATCGCTTTGTCGCATCTTTGTGCACCGGTGCTAAACGGCAAAAGACGAGGCAGAAATGGACGATGAAGGAGAAAATGGAAGCGGAGAGGGTAGGAGAGAGCCGGAATGCTTGTTAGAAGGCCTATTGTGAGGATTTTTCACGAAAGGAAGTTCCTTCGTCCACCGATTCGACTCGTCGGAAAGGTTTTCGCTGCTGATCGAGGAGTTTTCGCTTGTAAAGGTGGCGCACGGATAAGAAGGAGATGAGGAATATTCCGAGTGTCGAAATCGGGAGTGAAAAGAAAACGCCGGTAGATTAGCATTTCAGGTTTTGAGAACCGGAACGAATTGTGTTTCGAGTGCTGCTGTACGCGTACATGGCTACTTAGGTCCACTTCTGCCGCCCTTAACCCTCGACAACCCTCGCTTCAGCCATCCCTCGTTACGTTCGACGCTCTCTTCTTCCTCGGTTTAAACCGAACGAATAAAAATCTCGCCTTATAATCCCGCGCATTCTACGTTGCTTCCGTTTCAAAAAACAATAATCGTCCATCGCTCGCGGAGAAGAAAATATTCGATCGAAAATGTCTCTTCTGGAAATTGTGTTCGTCTCGCGTGGAGAAAAAGTTTCGACTCTCCTCCGAGGAGAAAAGGTATTACAAGTACCCTCGTGGGAAGAAAGAGGCGCGAAAGAGGAAGCTGGTTGATTTACGCGTGGCCAGGATTAAACCCCTCGGATCCTTTCCTCGAAGGAGGAGCGTCTCGAAAGACACGAGGGAGGAAGAGGCGGTAACGAGAGCAAGGAGAAGGTCACCAACGGAGAGAAGTCGCGGTTTTCGAGAGGCGATCCCTCATCGAGACGATGCCTCGATCTTTTGCGCTTTCGTTCGATTCGCTCGAAGGAGGGGAGGGGGATCGAATCGCGTAGCGGTCGAAGAGGAAACCGTGCGCGTCAGTCTCGGAGAGATTAGCGAGATCGCGGGAGGCGATAATTCAGAGGATCCCGTTTAAATCATCCTTACCTCGTAGTGAAAAATCGAGGTATTTCGATGCACAATGGACTCGTTCACGGAATATTAATTCGAGAGGAGAGCGTGGAAAGAGAGGAGTCTGGTTGAAATCCGGTTGAATCGGAAACAATGGCGGGCAATCGTGGAACGCCGAATTAAACGCACTTTAGTCACGGTTAATTTGGTTAGCCGACGTTTAGTCATTAATAGATGGTGGCGCAAGATCGATCGGTATTTATTGACTGCCGATGATTCGACGTTTTCTCCACCACCACCCCCTTCCTCCCCGCCACGGATCTTTCCCCTCTCGATCCTCGATAGTTTCGTCCGCCACGGACTTGCTCTCGAACTTGACGTGGCCCGGCTCTCTCTCGTGTGTGGGCCAGTTTTAGGTTTATTAATGAACCAGCGCCGACCCGCTCTGCCGATTAGACACAGGGCGTGGTGGGAAGATTGCTAAATCAGATCGCGTTCCAGAGCCGCAGCCTCTATTATTCCTCTCGCCCTCTGCGTATGTGTATATGTGTATATGTGTGTATATACCCAGTACCTCTCCACACTCTGCCGTGCTCCGGAATTTCAACCCCCTTTCAACAACCAACCCTTCCGTGTACGTTTTAATATCAACCACCCACGACCCGAATAAAAGGGAAAACAAAAACACGATTTAAACACGAACGAAACGCGAAGGAGCGACTTCGCCCACCCCTCTCCTCCCCCGGAAATAATTCGGAATGGATGGAAAAAAAGAGAGAGAGATAGGGCTTGAGAACCCCCTCCGGCAATCTGAGAGCTCGTCCAACGAATGGTGGATGGTCCCTCGACCTGGAATAGGGGGTGAGAGGGAGGGGCGAGGGGTCGAATCGGTGAAGCATGGGGGAAAGGATCGGGCCGAATGGGTATCCGGAGTGGGAGAGGGAACATAATGTTTCCCACAGCGCGAGGAGTTGTATATTTTACGATATGGCGAGCAATTTGACATCTCGCGCGAGGCATAATTCACGCCCGTGCGCAGAGCCTGGTGTGCGTGGCCCGAGCCTCGCCACCCTCCTCCTACGTTCGCGGTGATAGCGGCCCTCTCGCTCCGCTTGTGTGCGCGGCGTGCATCGACGCGGGGGAACACGCGAGAGAGGCATGAAGGATAGCTGTGCACACGCGTGCATGCACGCACCGGCGCAGGACAGGTACGATATGCAACCGTCCAGACCATTACGGTCCTCCGACTGTTCGTAAATACCGCGCGACCATCCCTTCTTTCTTTCTTTCTTTCTTTATTTCAAGCATGCGTCTATTTATTATTGTTAACCGAGGGAAAATATATATGTGTATGTATGTATGTATATCGGGTGAATAGATCGTTGATTCAAGAAAGAAAGATTGAGGAAAGTGGAGCGAATTGAAAGTAGATAAACGACAGTGGAGAATGTTACGTTGGTGCGTTCGTTCGCATAATATTCCGCGGATCTCTATTTTTCATTAATTTCCCTGAACGAGAAACGGTTTGGGATGGGTCATCTCTCTAATTGATTGTTAATTTTTTCCCAAGATGATTAATTGAGGTAAGGAATGTCGTATCGGATCCTCCTCTTTCGATTTCACTCCGTTCCAATCAACCTCCCGTTTTTACGTATAATAAATATCGACGGCCTCGATTGCGCAATACTCTTGCACCATGATTTTTCAGATTATATATACGTATACAGGGAACGGCGCGCGAGCCCTTTCCAATTGAATGATGGACGTATGACAAAGGCGAATAAAAAACGATTAACAAAACTCGTGGCCAGGAGTAGTGGATAATTCGCACGCGGAAGCTGGATTCTAATCTCGCCGCAGGCCTCCATTTACAGCCGGAGAGATTCGAGCCGAGCCGTGTCTTTTTATCGCTGATACTCCGTTGGCGTGCTCGCGTGTCGTTTCACGCTAGAATTTTATTTATCGAGACTTTTCCCTCGCCGACGCCTCGACGCTCTTCCAAATCGTTTTTTCTTCTCTTTTTTTTCCCCTCCCCTCTCCCTGATTAATGCCTCGCGTTTCAAAATCCAGTCCGGCTACGTTAGATCCCCGTCGATTGTGCTGGGAGCTTCGAAGCTAATACGAAATATACTTTTAGCAGAAGAATATTATGTGTGCGGTGGCTAAAAAAGAGAAAACGCAAACCTCGATTATTATTTCGTCATTACGAAACGTGTCCACGCTAATACACCTGTTCATTTCCAATTCCTTCGCTGTTAAATTTTCGTTATATATATATATATATATAATTAGATGCTCTTAAGAAATAACATCGTTTGTTGTGATATACACGCGAGATATTTCGATCGATAAGAATCCGTTTCGACGGTTATAACGAGGATAATATTATTATTATTCGGTGTCGTTTCGAGTAACGATTTCCTCGCTGTTACACACATCGTCGTCAAACGTATCCAGTGAGTTGTTCCGCCGAGTTTCACGCGAGCGGCCGCTCGTTTTATCGTGCTCCTCGCATCCTAATTAGCCGCGAACAATACGCAATCTGCGTCATCTGTACGCGGCACCGATTCTTGCGCTTTGCCTAACAACCCATTCCATACTGGTTAACCCGCAACAGGCAATAAATCCACGTAATCGAGGGACCAGCGCTACTCCCCCGTCATTCTAACACGTGTACGATCTCGCCCGATCGTTATCGCCTCTTAGACGTGAATTTTTACACCCGATCACATTTTTCGGCAGATCGAAGTTTTCTGCCCGCGTGCGGAAACGGGGAAGGGATAGATAGACGGCGTGCTTTCCTCCGGAGAGAGAGAGAGATTCGAACGAAGATCAAATTTATCAAAATTAAGGCTTTTATTTATTTACTTTTTTGTAACCCTGAATTCGTATCGAATTCAATTAATGGATGGACCGCGCGTCTCGAAATAACTAATTCCAAAGGAAGCCTTAGACCAAACTAGAATCGTAAGAATCCTTTTCGTGAAGGGGTCAAGAGTTGCGTAACGCGTCAAAACCTCTCTTCTTGGACTTCAGAAGCGCGTCGAGCGGTCGTTCGAGGGAATTGCAACGCGTGGCGCTCCCGATAATTTCTCCACAAGGAAAGGGAGGGAGTCGACTCAGGAAATCAAATTACGAGACGGATATATATATATCGCGTGTTCGACAAGGTTCAGAGACGAGAATCTGTACTCAGATATGAATAGAAAGGTCTTTCCTCGACGAAAGAAAAGAAAAGAAAAAAGGAAAGAAAAAGTTTAGGGAGGAATATCTTGGCGAAATTAATTGAATTCTTAATTCGTTCGACGACAAATTATGTCTCGCATTGGCCACTTACATAATTGTCCCAGCCTCCGACTATATATCTCGTCCCTGGCTCGCGATCTAGATAAGCCTGTGCCCTTTACGAACTAGATTCGTGGCATTCCCGAGATGCCTTGCCTCGGTATTCCTGGTATTCCTGCCAACTCCGCCAGGAATTATTCCTGCCCCTCTGAATTTATCTTACACATATAATAAATACACCGAAAAAAATGAACGTATTTCCAAAGTATCCTTTCCTTTCGAGCGATGGACGTGAGATGTTTCTCTCGTATAAATACCGTCAGATTCAATTGAGTGTCGACGATTCAAGCGTATTCGAAATTACTCCGATCTTCGAATATTTAAGAAATGGAGAAAAACAAAAAAAAAAAACAATCTTTAAACATAAGGAACAAGAGATATATATATAAAGGATAATATCGATTCCTCCTAACGCTTGATTTTTCTTATCGCTGCTCGAGAAGAATAAATAAATAATAATTGCTGTTTTCAACGTTATAAAAATATATCCGATGTAACTCGTCAAGAAAAGAATAATAATATCTCTAGTAAGATCTGTATAGCAGAATTCGCGAGGATCACGCCTGTATAAGATCCCACGATCGTCAAAAGGGGGCCAGTGCCAAAAGTCAAGCGTCTCGCTTGGTACGCTCGCTTGGAGAGCGAGAGTGAGAGAATATTTCTGCGTGCACTCGCACTAACGACGATATGTAAATGTTCTATCCGTTATCCTTGTCCCTTATCATTTTATCCTCCTCCGCCAGCGATTCCAACGAGGCATAGGAAAAAGGCATGGGAAGAGGGAGCGAGAAGGAAGGGAGACGGTGGATGGAAAAGGAGAGAAGAGGAGAGGAGAGAAGGAGAGGAAGAGGGTCCAGCATTCCAGAGCCCGGTCTCGACCCGCGACCCTCGCCCCCTAAATCATCCACCGCAGCTAGGCCGCAATTCCGTTTTGTTTTCTCCGCTCTTCTCTCCTCCTTCCTTCTTTTTTCCTCTTTTTACCTCCTGTCCTTCTCTATTTTCTCCGTTTTCTTTTTTTCTCCGTTTATTTCTCCACCTTTTTTCGACCTTTCCTACCAGACCACGGAGACAACCGCTCGACCCTTCTTCTTCTTCTTCTTCTTCTTCTTCTTCTTGTCGTCTTCTTCTACTACTACTATTACTATACTAGTAATACTACTACTACTAACACTAATGTTAATACTACTACTACTTTGGTTCGCGTTTCGTGTTTGGCGAGGTTTGACGAAGGGATTCGACTGTGGGAAAATAGAAGGTTGGTAGGGGATGGTGGAGAGTGACGAGACCCGTTGACACGGCTCGAAACCTTGGACTTGGTCGGAAACGAGACGCCACGTATGGCCGTCGATAGTCGAGGCGCGAGATGAACCGACAGTTTCGCCCGATAAACGTGACGATGCGTTGTGAAAGGATTCACGCGGAGAAGATGAATTTGATCTGTACGAGCGATTAGTCTGATATACAGAATATTTCTCAAGTTCCTTCGATACGTGTTTATCGACGTATCTTTACACCTCCCCTCTTTCAACATCCAGAGAAAATCTCAAGATGTTCCAATTTCCCTGAATCTACATCCGTGATAACGAATCAAGTCCAAGAAATACTTTGAATCGGACGACGAAACACGGTTCAAAATAAAAGGAGAGAAGGATTTCAACTTTTTCTCTCTATTCTACTTTCCGACAAATCTACATCCGTGATAAAGAATCGAATCCAATACTGGAATTTCACACCGTCGAAAATAAAAGGAGGAGAAAGGAGATCACTGAAAAACCACGAACCCCCCCTCTTCTATCGTAAACGATACGCCTATTCTCAAGCTCGAAAATGCGAAGAAATTCCTAGCCGAGGCGTGTCAGTCGATGATCCAGTCGATACCTGGGCCACCGAAGGGAACGCGCGAAAGAAGTCCGCTCGACGGCAAGTGGAGAGTCGGTGCGTCTCTCTCTTTCTCTGTCCCCGGTGTACGCTGCCATTTAAACGGCGAAAAAGTATAATGTTACGGACACTCGATATTTTCTCGATGATCGTCATTGTGGGCCAACCGTGTTTAGCGCCGCGCGCTTGGCAACCGCATTATTCCGCGCGCGGTGCTACCGTAGCCGCGGTGGCAAGCGTCCGCTTGTCGAGTGATTTACCCCGTCTTCGGTTACCCATCGCCTCTCTCATTGTTGCCTTCCAACAGGGATACCTCTTTGGTGAAAGGCCAGCTTGTCCCGAGACCGACCGCGAGGGAATTGAATTCTTGGCTGGAATTAGATTCGTGGATGGTAGACGACTCAACCTCGTCGTCCGATCGATAGAGGCTAATTAACATGGCCGTGTCTTGCCTTTTTATGGATACACGCGGGAGATTAGAAAGATTCTTATAAGGCGATTGTATCAGGTTTTAGAACGATCGTGCTCGAGTAAGAGATGTAAGATCTTTTGCCAATGACTGCGTACGAGTGTTAAATTTAATTTGAGATAATTTAACGAGTTGTTGTCGTGGAGATGTGTGCGCGTGGATCGATCGTGGAATAGGAAAATTGTCCGTTTAAGTAAGTCGGGTGTCGTAAATTTACTTGACACTCCGCGTAACTGAGATAACGGTTGCTGCTTGAAGAGATATTAAACGTCGAAACGATTAGTGTTAACGTTCGATTCTCTATCAACTATAACTTAAAAAAAAGAAGAAAAAAAAAACACTTTTCTCTATATACAGATATTATATTAGAAATGAGTTTATTTATTCGAGGCTCCTTCGAACGTGTCATAATGGTCGAATCTGAATCGAGTTTGTTAATAGACTCGCGATGGAAAGAGTTCAGGTTTTAAAACGACACGTGTGTGATCGAAATCGTTACGTGTTACGTACAGAAGAGAAGAAGGAACTCGGTGAAAATATTTAGAAACGATCTGGATCTCGGTCTGGATCGTTACTCTCGATGCTTCTGCTTCTCTCGATTTTCCTCCTTGCCGCTCTGTTCCTCGGCCGTCAAAAAAAAAGGAAAGAAAAAAAGGAAAAGAAAAGATATCGCTTGTTAACTAACGGAAGCGGCCGAACGGTCGGACGATCGTTGAGCAGACTTTTTCGAGCGTGTCCCCCTTCTCCCCTCTCGCAAACAGAATAACACACGGTCACTTAGCACCGTTTAATTTTCACCGCCGTTATTTTACCGATCGTGATCCGCGGAAACGAGCGGGTGGAGCAGGAGAAGGAGGAGGAGGAGGAGAGGAAGAGGAGAGAGGGAGAAAAGGTAAAAGAGTCGGTCGGAAGGAGGTTCACGAGTTATTTTCTCGTCGAACAGCTCCATTCCGCGGAGGATAACCAGAAATGTTTGATTTCTTTTTCCCCACCCTGTTGTTCACGCGCCACGGATCCACTTGCACCTACGCATTTGCGTCAGCACAAGATTCGAATGACGATGATCGGGGATCGGGCTTGTTCTCGTCTAGATTCGGTCCGATTTTAATCCCAGCAAACTCTAATAATATCCCGTTTCCGTTTCTACGCTATTGTATACACGAGAACGAAGCTGCAATTGCGAATAACGTGTTGTTAGGTAATCGATTCTTCTTTTTTTCTTTTTTTTCGAGAAGAAGAGTTCCAAATTGAATTAGAACAAGAGTTTTCTAAATACATTTGCGAAGAGAACGAAAACAAAGTTGCAACGATTAATAACGCGTTGATAATCAATTTTTTTTTTTTTTGAGGAAAAGAATATCTGTATACAATCCTGGAGAGTTGAGTTAGAACAAACGTGTTCTAAATATATTTTTGAAGCTGCAATTACGAGTAACGTATTGTTATTATACAAGAATTTTCTAAATATATTCGTGAAGTGAAATTTGGAATTGCAATGGCCATCGTCACCAGAGAGAGAGAGAGACAGGCAATGAAAAATCTGTCGTGTGATTAGTGATTGGCGATTTTTAACATTGGTGAGACTGTGACCGATCGATCGAGAATAAAGGTCGAGAGGAAGGGTCCGAGATCGGGCTGAATGAGCGGTGAACGTGACAAACAGGTTTCTCATTAACGCTGCAGACGCTTGACGAGAAGCCTTCGAAACCGCGCGACGCTAATTGTGAGCTAACGCGACACGCGGCTACCGCAAGGAGGATCCTTGTACGACCGGAGGTAATTTGATGGAAAACGATGCGTTTCGATTTTATCGATCCCCCCTCCCTCCCTCTCTCTCTCTCTTTCTAACAGCTATTCCGGATCCATTATTTACTTATTCGTTTAAATTCGCGATCGAGGAAAGGAATGCAAGATAATTTTTTCCAAGACGTCTCGCTTAATTTTTTAACGCATCAAGATAACGCGATACGATCTAACGATCAAGATCCGCTTCAATTTTACGATAAAGATCGTTTTCGGATTGCTCGGGATAATCAGTGCTCGTTATAACGACGATGTACCCAGAAGGAAGTATTTATTTCAACCTCAACGAGGCAGAGCGAATTGAGTGTATCTGATCCGCAAGATCGCGATCGATCACCGTTTAACCGTTGTTCCCATTTCTTCCGTTTGCGAGGTCAACGTATTCTCTCCGAGATCAAATTCCATCAGTCCATCCAAAAAGGACGAATGAAAATTAAAAATATGTCAAATGCATGCACGAACGAGATCGAGAAAAGTTTGATTAATTATCCATTCTCGATTTATACCTCACTAACACCTCTTTATCGACGATTCCATATCAAGCAGGAAGTAAATATCGCCCGAAGAAAGTATCACTCTCTTTCTCTCTTTCTCTGTCTCTGTGATAAATCGATAAGCTCGGGCGAAGAAGAAGAGAGGCAGGGGAGGGGAGGGAGGAAGCTGGCTCGCGCGTGGCCTCGTTATTTTTTCAGCTGACTGGCCGGGCGAGTGGCGAGAGATCGAAAGGGTGGGCGCGATCGGCGCAATAATTAACCGGTTCTGTTTTTCTAGAAGGCAAATCGATCGAGTCGGATAGCCGCCACCACCATCACCAGCCTATCTTGTGTTTATCGCGGGTTCCGCGCGTGTCCCGGAACACGGTTCATCCGGGACACGCTTCCTCGTCTCCGTCTTCCCGATCGCCATTGCTTGTCCATCAAGCGCCGACGCGCGCCATTAACTGTATCAACACCCGTTTCCGCCTTCGTGAACCGGCTCCCTTGTAAGCTGGTGGTGTTCATCAACCAACGCGAATGGAACGTATCCCGTGGAGGATATCTTTTCGTCTTCCGAGCGATGATCGAATTACGCGCAAGTGCGCGCGGATGTATCGATGTTTCCTCCAACAGTTTCAAATTGTTGGGTGTCGAATGTAAATCGCGTTTCGAGAATTTGGAATTGTTTTCGATTCTCTGGGATTTTTCGATACGACGTTTCTTCGTTTCTTCGCTGTAGGCGGATAAAGTTTGCGAAAGATTTCGAATTATTGGGTATGGAATGTAAATTGCATTTGAAGAATTTGGAATTTTTGGTCAAGCTGTCGAATCTATCGATCGATGTTTCTTCATCTTCGTCCTAGGCGAAAGATTTCAAATTATTGGAGTATTAAATATAAATTGCATTTGTAGAATTTGGAATTTTTGGTCAAGCCATCGATACGATGTTTCTTCGTTTCTTCGTCGTAAGTGGATAAAGTTCGCGAGTGATTTCAAATTATGAAATATAAATTGCATTTAAAGAATTTGAAATTTTTGGTTTTTCATCTTCGTCCTAAATGTAAAATTTGTGAAAGATTTCAAATTATTGGATATCAAATATAAATTGTATTTGAAGAATTTGGAATTTTTGATCAAGCAGTCCAATATATCGATGTTTTTTCATCTTCGTCCTAAATGTAAACTTCACGCTTTTAAATTATTGGGATATCAAATATAAATTGCATTTGTAGAATTTTTATTCAAGCTGTGGAATGTATCTATGCGGTGTTTCTTCATCTTCATTTTAGGCGGATAAAGTTCGCGAACGGTTTCAAATTATTGAGATATCAAGTTGCATTCGTAAAATTTATAGTTTCTTAGATTCTTTGGGATTCGAATCTCGATGAGTCGTTCGAACAATTGTTTTCTTTGTCGATGATCAGTCAATCAGCTCGATCCATCGCTTGATTTGAATCTCGAAAACATGTTGAAGAAAAGAAATCACTTTGAATTTTTGAATTATAGCAGTGTATCAGCCACCAAAAATCTTCCAGTCAAAATAACTTATATTTTCATTCCTTCTCCCATAAGGATATTCGATTAGAAATTAGTTAAATTAATTTCGTGGCACAACGATCCCTCCAACCTTTCTCAACGTTCAACGAGCCTCGCGACAATGTGTCCCCGATTCGTCGTTCCGTTTCGAATGTTGCTCGACAACTCGGCTCGGCTACGTATGGAATAGAGTCGTCCAAGTTTTAAAGTTCGTGGACGGGATTATCGACAGGTTGAAGGCGTGTAACGTGGAATATGGCGAGGACTCGGGACGGTTACGACGCTGTTCGAGGAGCGCCAGCGGCGAACCATCTCTGCCCACCGCATCTCTCGCGTGGCCGCTCGTCGTTTGCAACAAATCTTTCGGTCTAAATCAGTTTCAAATAATATACGCGGGCCGGCCACGCCTCGGGGCATCGCGGATGCAACCCAGCCGCCGCAGATTTCGACGCATGAATCCTCTTTTAATGACCCTCCTCCCCCTCTGCTACCGTACAATAAGCTTCACCGTTTCTCTCATCCGCCTTGTTCTCTTCATCCCGCGTACGAAATATTTGCACGAGGCAGGCTGATCGTGCCACTTTCTAAGGGGCGAGTTTCAAAGTGTCTTTTTCATTCCAAATTTTTCTTTCTTTCTTTGAAAACTCGGAATATTGTATTTTTCAATTTTCTCCCTCGATCTTGGGATATTCTTCTTCTCGAAAAGGAATATGATAATCGCGATATCCTCTCTTTCTGCTCTCTTGGCCGTAATTATTTCAAACATCCATCTCTCGACTCTCATACGTGATCGAGCAGATCGACCGTTTATCTCGATTCTATATCGACGGTGGCCGCGAGAACGCTGTCGCTTGGTTTTCGAAGGAAGAAAGAGGGGCCTATAGAGGTCGCGTTTCCGGCAGGCTCGAGTATCTCTCGCCTCGCGTTCCGCGCTGTCAAAGATGAGCGAGGGACCGGTGTCGGGCCGATCGATGAAGGTGTAGGCGAACAACAAAAGCCACGCGGTACAGAAACAGGAACCTGGGGTGGTTTTTTATTGGTGGCTCGGTTTTCGAGCTGTGCACGCGCGAAACACGCTCTCTCCTTATCGACCCGCGGCCTTATCCTCCTCTCTCGCTCCTCCTCGTGAAACGACTTGACGATTCGACGTCGAGAAATATCGTGCTTCCTCTTCTGATCTTTCTGATCTTTTATCTCTGTGTCGCGATTAAAAGGTGCGTAGAAATACGTACGTAGCGGTTGGCAGGCATTACACATTTGCGCGCCATATATGCTTCGTGTGTGTACGTAGCAGGTTTTCTTTAAAAATTTTTTGAAAGATCGATTACCTGTCGCTGTACACATTATTGTATAATTTTAGTTGAAAATAATTTCTTAACGTGAAAATTATTGCCACTGTTTCGAGCGAGTCGGTTGGCTGTTAAGGGTATTAAAAAATTTAACAAATGGCTTGAAAAACGTTGTATTAATTAATTAGATTCAAGTATGTCGAATTTTTTGTCGCTTGATATTATGAAAATTCGATGAGGAAGGGAAAAAAGCGCTTGGTTAAAAAGATAAGGAAATATGCAAATAAGTACATAAGCTTGGCCGATTTAACCTCGATTCGGATCTCTGGTTCGCGACATCGATTTACTTTGAATCAATGATCAAGAAAGGATCGAGCGAGGCAACGCCGACAGAGGCGTTTCGAAATCGTAGCAGTTAACGTCGCAGAACGTTAAACGAGATCGATTATCGATCACCGTTCGGTCGCTTACCATTGCATGCGTTGCCGTCGGTCTCTCGTTCCATCCCCATAATCGAACTCGAAAATCCGCTCATCAGATCGATCTTTCACGCGGAAAGATCTCGATGCGAGGTATTGCGATCGCCTCGATGCGCTTTCGTCGTCTCATCTCGATGGATCGCGTCTTGTCATCGTTCGAGAATCGTTCCTGGACCAAACGTGCAAGGTGTCATACACGGTGTATCAATTTTAATATGGAAATCGATCGAGAATTCGTGAATAGTTTGTAGCAAGTGTAAAAAGTACCGTGCTTCGTCCAATTTTAATACTTTTATCCATTTTTATGCAGAAGAATCCGTGAATAGTTTGTAGAAAGTACCTCCAATTTTAATATTTCGTCGAGAATTCATGAATAGGTTGCTGCAAATATAAAAAATATCGTGCATCTTCCAATTTTAATATTTCGTCCATGGAAATTCACGAATAATTTGTAGCAAGTATATAAAATATCTTCCAATTTTAATATTTCGTCGATGAGAATTCGTGAATAGGTTGCTGCAAATATAAAAAATATCGTGCATCCGCCAATTTTAATATTTCGTCCATGGAAATTCACGAATAATTTGTAGCAAGTATATAAAATATCGTGCATCTTCCAATTTTAATATTTCGTCGATGAGAATTCGTGAATAGGTTGCTGCAAATATAAAAAATATCGTGCATCTTCCAATTTTAATATTTCGTTCATGAGAATTCACGAATAATTTGTAGCAAATATATAAAATATCGTGCATCTTCCAATTTTAATATTTCGTCGAGAATTCATGAATAGGTTGCTGCAAATATAAAAAATATCGTGCATCTTCCAATTTTAATATTTGAGAATTCGTGAATAGATTGTAGCAAATATAAAATATCATGCATCTTCCAATTTTAATATTTCGTCGATGAGAATTCATGAATAATTTGTAGCAAGTATATAAAATATCGTGCATCTTCCAATTTTAATATTTCGTCGATGAGAATTCGTGAATAGGTTGCTGCAAATATATAAAATATCGTGCATCTTTCAATTTTAATATTTCGTCGATGAGAATTCGTGAATAGGTTGCTGCAAATATAAAAAATATCGTGCATCCGCCAATTTTAATATTTTGCCTATGAGAATTCGTGAATAGGTTGCTGCAAATATAAAAAATATCGTGCATCTTCCAATTTTAATATTTCGTTCATGAGAATTCACGAATAATTTGTAGCAAATATATAAAATATCGTGCATCCGCCAATTTTAATATTTCGTCCATGGAAATTCACGAATTATTTGTAGCAAGTATATAAAATATCGTGCATCTTCCAATTTTAATATTTCGTCGATGAGAATTCGTGAATAGGTTGCTGCAAATATAAAAAATATCGTGCATCCGCCAATTTTAATATTTCGTCGATGAGAATTCATGAATAATTTGTAGCAAGTATATAAAATATCGTGCATCTTCCAATTTTAATATTTCGTCGATGAGAATTCATGAATAATTTGTAGCAAGTATATAAAATATCGTGCATCTTCCAATTTTAATATTTCGTCGATGAGAATTCGTGAATAGATTGTAGCAAATAAAAAATATCGTGCATCCTTCAATTTTAATATTTCGTCGATGAGAATTCGTGAATAGGTTGCTGCAAATATAAAAAATACGTTTAGCAATTTTAATATCTCTATCGATTTTATCCACAAGAATTCGTGAGCAGTAGTTTGTAGCAAGTATAAAAAGCATCCTTCAATTTTAATTTTTCGATGTTTGAAAATGGATAGTAAAAGACGTTCACAAACAGATAAAAGATATCGTGCAATTTTAATGTTTCGTTAACGAGACGAAATTCGTGTTTCTATCAGCTTCCAATCGTAATATCTCAATCGGTTTCCATCGATCGAGAATTGGCTGAAATCCCTTAAACGAATCGCACGATCGATAATTAATTACTCATTCGTATCGCAGCCAATACCGCGCAACATTAATATTCATAATTGGAAAGCTGTCGCGGCGGTAGACGCGGCGTCACGTGCCCCGCGAATGTATCGATATCGGTAAAATAATTTGTATGCGCGGCTCTGGAATCTCGATTCTAATCGGCGAGTGGGGGTGGGAGGGAGGTGAACGTCGGTTTAGCGTGTTTCTGTCGACGTCACGCCGCCTTATCACAATAGCCGACCCGGCTTTCCATATTGGCCTCGCATAAATCCGATCATGCATCTCCGATTCCGATCTCAACGGCCGGCCGCCATTAGTTACCAACAGACTTACAATGTTCCCCCTTGGAACGGTGCTTTACTGCGTCGTCGATCGTCCTCGTCGATTTCCTCGGATTATATACTCCCGCCGCAAATATCGTCCTCCCTCCCTCTTCCTCCTTCCCTCCCTCCTTTTTCTTTCGCCACTCTTCCGCTTCCTGTCCGTGGAATATTTCCTTTAGCCTTCCATCTTTTTCCTTGTCACCTTCCCTTCCTTGGAAAGGCTGCTTATTTTCTATTCTGCGCGTTCTCTCCTTCTCTCACGGAATTAACATTATAACTCGTCCTCTTACACCTTTGATCTCTCGTGTGTGCAGATTACAGAAAAATTTTAATCGATTTTCGCATCGATTCTACGATTCTCGTATCATCTGGGGAAATTACGCGCGATGATAATCGATAATCGGTTAAAAAAAATTTCCTTCCATGCAAAACGAGAGAGAGAGAGGTAGATAGATTGATTCTCGTCGCCGGGGAAAAATATTCAATCGTCGAGCGTCGAAGCCATTTACTCGCTCCGAGTCCCCTTTTTTTCCTCTCTCCTCGACACGCTCGCCCCTACTTAACGCTTATTCCACAACAGCCCCGACGACTCATCCCGTATCATCCCCTTATTCCACGCGTCTCTAACCCTCCGAAAATCCTGACCAATGGCGCTTCGTCCAAAGGGGGATACCATTGTCGATCCGACCAATCGTCGCGTCAGTCGTATCACGCACATGCAAGAATCGACGCGTTTACACGCGCTATTCTTCTTTCCTTTCTCTCTCTTTCTTTCTTGCTCTCTTCTTTTTTTTTTATCTCTCCGCTTGGCTCGTCTCATCCTTCTTTGTCGACGGGGATAGTCTCTTTATAATGCATATCAATTTGCGTCTAATGGGTGACACCGTTCCAACGGGTCGCATCTGCGGATTAATAGGAACGTTACTTATATATACTTATATATATATATACAGACGGTTTTTAACACATGTCCGCCCGCGATCATTGTACGATGGATAATAAAATGGTAGATTAGATCGGTACAATCGATAGTAAATTTTCTTGATCATCTTCTCGTGACAATTGGATAATTAATCAAGGTGAGAAAAAAATCGAACGAATATTGTACGTTTCATCGAAAGATATTTTATTTCGAAATAATTTACAATCTATCGAAGGATTGATTAATTAAGAATCGTGTCTTTTTATGTTTCGAAAGTTATATAATTTTAAAAATTGATCCATTGGTCCAGAATTATAATTTAATTTCACTTCGATAAGCACACTTTCGGGAGAAGGGAGGAGTGAGAGAGAGAGAAAATACATCTTGGATCGTCGAGCGTAAAAACAGAGAGAAAATCTTTGGAATAACTTGTTCACTGTTGTTAAAGTTTCGAACAAACTTCTAGCCCCGGATACTTTGTCCGAGCTTCTTCGGAGAATGTTTCTCAAGAAACTTTTTCATCGTATCACCATCCATTAGTTTTCCTCGAGCATCGGTCAGAATTCACTACGAAAAACTCTTTCTTATTCTTCTTCTTCCCCCCCGATATTTCAATTACACTTTTTATCGATATATATATATATTCTTTCAACTAAATTTGATCGTAATTACGCGACTCCTCTCGTTCGCCTCGTTCGAATCGTTGCGCAACATCATTGTTGAATAAGCGCGAGGCAAAATATTTGTCCGAGCTGTTTCCACGATAAACAAAAAAGAAGAAAGAAAAGAAGAAAAAACAAAGAATCCCAGCGTCGAACTCGCTTTTGTACCGTAGTCGCGGCGGAGAAGGATGAAAGAAGGGCGGAGGGCGAGGGCAATAAAGGGGCATCGTGAGCGTACACGCGCGTGAAACGGGGAACGCCTGGAAACAAAGCGTGAAGCCGTGCGTGCGAGCGTTTTTTGAAAATGCCAATTTATTTGGAAAAGAAGGGGGTCGGAAGAGGGCCGGCGAACGACGCGCCAACTAAATGAATTTTAATTGATTTCTCTCCTCGCACAGTCGGGGCCCTAATGTCCCGGCTCGATGATGCAACAACGTCGCGCTTGTATATCGAAATTTCGAATCCTCCTCCCGATTCGAGTCGATTCAGGATGAAAGTAAATTGCAAAAATTCCCCGAGAGTAAAGTATATTTCGAACAGAGATATCTCGTTATTTCAATTAAGAATTTTGTATATCTTGGTAACTTGGAATTCGAAAACTTTGGAGAGAAGAAAATCGATGGAATATATGGTGTGGGATGACGAGAGATCGATGTGCAGGAGATTCGCGTTGAACGGATAAGCAGCCAAGTTCGAATTGCAATAGGAGCGTACGTTGTACGACGCGTAGGAGCTCGTCGAACGATGCAGGCGTGAAATTCGTGCGAACGGAAATACCGTGGTAACGTTAGCACGGTTGAAATATGCGATCAGAAGCGATACAATATTGCGTTCCCCCTCCCGGGACCCTTAATTGAATTCTCCCTTGCGGTGTTCGCGGTGGTCGTTAAAGAACCCGCAATAGAGTTCATCGTACGAAACTTTGCGAACTTCGATACTTTGCACCAAGCTTATATCACGCTGTGCGCTTATACGGAGAAAATTTCGGAAATTCCCAGCCTCTCCACGTTAATCGCTTGAGATTATTGCATTATTCCATTCCCATTTTTAGGTTTGAAATATTCTCGTCGTTGTCTCGATTGCGAGCAAAAGGGTCGAAAACACGCGACACGATCAAACGTCCCCTCGCGATAGTAACCATGGAAAATCCCCATAGCTGTATCGAAACAAGTTGTATAATCAATTAACGACGACAGGCCAGCGACAGATGTAGCCGCTAATGGATTCACTCCGTCCCCGTGATTTCACGAGGTGCGATTCGTTCGCGAGACGAGTATATTCTCCTGCTCGAGGAGAGGATAGGGATAAAATTGAAGAGGAAGGGAAAAAAGGAGAGAAAGAAAGGAAGGGAAGAACAGTACTGCGGACACGTACTGTTTCGTGGCAACGGGCGATTGGACAATAAAACTACAAGGTGAAATTAGCAGTGACTGTCCAGAAAGGAATCTCGTAACAGCAGCCGGTCCGTGAGAGAGAAAGATCCGTGACTGGGTGGACGCCTGGCGTCTGTCCGTCGGGCCCCGATAGCCAATGGGACGACTCGTGTCGCGACCGTTTCACGTGTACGTGCGCGTGTATATACATCGTCGAGGGACGCTCGGGCATAAAACGGCACAATATATGGCCCGGTAATTTCTTAATTGCGCCCCGAAAAATTCTTGTCATCGTAAACAGCCGGTTGATTATATTGAAACGAGTGGAGGCGCCGGGGGCGTTTTCGTAACGAAGGCCGGGCCAAGAGAGTAGTGGGAGGGAGAACGATAGTTACAGCCCTGGCCGTTTATTTAGCTGCGTCTCCGGTTAATCCTTTTGTCGCTGGAATAACAGTTTTCCTTCATCCTCCATTCCTTCTTTTATATATTCCTCCCGGAGTATCGGATTTTCGATCCCCTTTCGACTTACTTAGATATTTTCCTTCCCGAAAACCGCGTTTCTGTTTGGCCCGAGAAAGACGAGTTCTTGCTTGGGGAGAATCGGAACGAACGCGAATCACTGTAACCGCGGTAGGAAGAGCAACGAAGGTACACTCACCGGTGTGCGTCCTCTTGTGAATTTTCAAGTTCTCGGATCTCGCGAAGACTTTGCCGCAGCCGGGGAACGGGCAGGGGAAGGGTTTCTCGCCGGTATGCACCCTTATGTGATTGACGAGCTTGTACTTGGCCTTGAAGGCCCTGCCGTTACGCGAGCATCCCTGCCAGAAGCACGCGTGCGTGGTGCACTCGGGACCGCCCACGTGCTCCACAGTGAGGTGTGTCACGATGTCGTGGAGGGAGTTGAAGAGTTTGCCGCAAAGCTTCCTTCCGGGACCGGGCGCGTCCTGGTCGACCCACATGCAGGACATCTCTTGCCTCTGGCCGCCGCCGATGCCCCCGGCCCCACCGCCGCCGCCCCCGCCGCCGCCGCCTCCGCTTCCGTTGCTCCTCATGTACCTGAGGAACGCGCCGTGCGGATGATGACTCGGATGGGTGACGGCCGAGTGCTGTTGGTGATGGATCGAGGCCGGCGTCAAATGGGGAGCGCCCAGGTACTGGTGGTGAGGGGGTAGCCTCGAGTCCTGGGGGTAGTGGCCGGGATAGTGGCCGGCCGCCAGGGCGGGATGTTGGCTCGGATGATGGGAGAATTGCTGCATCGTGGCGGCCGTCCCGTCGTGGTGGAGCGGCGTGAACAATCCCAGGCCGCTCTCGGGCGTGGTTGGATTCGCGGTCGCGTTGAACTCGTGCTCGCGGCGCAGAAGGAAGTCGCGGGCCGCGTAGCCGGGATGATGGCTCATGTGGTGGCCCATGTGGGGCGCCATGTGGGACGCCGGATGGGGATGGTGAGGGGGATATCCTTGGGGGTGAAAGTGGTGGTGCTGCTGGGACGGAGCGTCGCCCGGTGCCGGTTGGACACCTGTGCCGGCGTCCGTTGATCCAGCCGTGCCACCGCCACTGCTGGGCGACAGCTTGATGCCGAGATTGGCGAGGTGGTGCGGATGCGAGGACACGCCGTCCAGGAAAGCGTTCATCATCCTGACCGCGGCGAGATCGGCTCTTTCTTCTCGGTTCCGGTCAGTTGAGAAACGAGATCATGTCTCGGACGAAGTTACTCCGACTTTCGATTGTCGGCCGGCGAGCAGAAACGTACACCACGTTGGATATGTTGTGTACGAATTGTAACGACTCGATCCGCAACTTCACTCCGCAGCTCTCGCAATTCCTTTTTCGATTCTCTCGACGTCCATCTGTCCTTTCCTCTCTCCCCACTCCTTCCCTATCCTTCCCAGCTCTCACTCAGGATAGACTCACCGCGGGAATTACTTGGAGCGAAAAATTCGAATTTTTCGAAATTTTTCAAATTTTCTTCCGATTTCCCGCCTTGTATTCGAATCCCGTTTAAACGACACTCAATTCGAACAGTAACACCGAGTTTTTGCGATAATTTGTCCGCGAGGATGACGACACAACTTATTCTCAATGCATGTTTGAAAAAGGCGACCACGACAATGTGCACGGGACGATGACGAACACGTCTTCCAACATCGAGGGTAAAACATCCGTAGCGTTCCTTGCTGCGTTCACAGCGGGACTGAGAGTCGACACTAGGCTCCCGCCGAGGAGCAACTCGGCTGATTTCGGCGTTTACGAACCTGCCCTCTCTCTTTCTCCCATCCATCTCTCCCTCTCTTTCTCTTTCCCTGCCCGCCTGCCACCCTCCTTCTTCCTCCCGCTCACCTCTCCTCTCCCTCCCTCTTCCCCTCTCGCTCCGGCACGTGGAATCGAGCCCACGACCGGCCCGTTTGGGAACACCCCCTACCCCCACCCAAGGCCACCGTCGTTGCACCGTCGTTGATGCAATCGTGGCCTGGGCCAGTGGCGGACGTTCCCTTTCTGATACCAGCGTTCCATTGGCGATTATGGCACCACTGCCAATTGGAGACCCGTTTCCTGGCCGAGCCTCTCGCCAATCTAACCGGTTTCCATGGGCGGGAAACGCGGCAAGGCGCATGTCGGAACTCCGCCTTTTCATGCACGCCTATCGTGGAAGGATGGGTCCCGTCCAAGGGAACGAGCGGGGGGATTAATCCGATCTCACCGCTCGATCATCCTCCGCGCGTGGATCCTCTCCAATTTCCCGAGTTTTTCCCACCGACCTGCGAATCCTGCTCCCTCCCGCTCCCTCGCCATTCTCCACCGGACAACGAGGGAGTCAGTCGTGGTACCTGCTCTGTCCCTACTCGCCCTAAACCCTCCACTGTCTTTTCCTAAATTTTCATTTTAATTCGGGGACGCGAATCCAATTACGAGTTTCGAAGATAACCGTAATAGACCTCTGCGGTGAGAGATCCTTGGAATCCTTGCGATCCAAAAAGGAAATGATCGCAACCATGCTTGGCTACCTAAACGACCGGCTAACGAGGATTAACTTTTCTCGATCCTATCGTCCCTCGCGTTTCTCTCAACCATTCATCTCAACACCTTTCACAATATTTTCCAACCGCGCGTATGCGTGCCCCTTCCTCTCCTCCCTAAGTCCGCTTCCTCTGCTTTTTCTTCACCCCTGCGGGGGTAGGGAGAGAGCGAGATCCTCGAGCGCTTTCGCGTTTAACGCGGGATTATACAGCCGGAAAATATTGTAATATCCCGGTCAGGAAAGTGGCTACGAGTCACGCGAGCCCCTCGTTTATAAATTATCAAGCTGGAGGAACTCCTCTCTCCCCCTCGACCGTTTAACCCCCCCGGCTTTAAAATAAAATTTGCATGCACGCGTAATCACGGGCCGACCGGTTCACCGCTCCTTCCTCGCTTCGCTTATCCAATTAACCGAGTTTACTTAACCGCGTCGCGAGCGTCGATTAATTACCGGCCAGACCGGTGTTTTCTTCTCGCTTCCGGGTGACCGTGATATCCGACGCGGAAGCTCGCGTGCACTCTCGCCGAGGGCCGTTTGATTAAAGGCAGCTCGTCGATTATTTCGTTGCGAGAAAAGTTTCTTCCCTCCTCCGCCAATTTTCTCCGATATCGCGCGTTCGAGATGGGATTAGACTCGATCAAACGAGCGAGAAAACGTGGGACGATGAAATGATTTTGTCGATAAAGTGGAAAGTGTTATTAACGGTAAATTATTGCGGATGATGGTTAGATAGATGGCTTATTTCGCAAGGATTATCACGAATAAAGAAAATTAATGATCCCAGAATCCTTTGACTAACCTAACGGATCTCACTAGTCTCTTTTGTTACTGATGAATTGAATTTTAAAAAGATTGTAAAGAGAATCTTCCCCCCAGCTCGATTTTCGATCGAAATTTTTCCGGATCGAGAGATTTTTGATAAGGAATCTTAAAATCGGAATGGTTCGATTTCCCTTCTCTTCGCCTAGATCGTTCTGATCGCCTGTATCGTTTCGATCGTTCGTTTCTTCGGGAAGAAATTAAAAAATTTAAGAAATATTATTCCACGTTTTATAAAAGTGTTCGAGACAATAAAATATAAATTACTTTTGTTTTTGGTTACCTGCTTTTGGTGATTTATTTGCCGAAACTAATGAACCAAAATTGTAGGTGGACGTGGTCAGTCTTATGCCTGCTGCGCACATTTGCGAAACTATAAATCATTTATAATCATTATTTTATCTAGAAATCGTTGCAAGATGTTTTTGAAAACGGAATTACCGATTTCAATTTATATATCGATATCTTTCGAACAAAGATGTACGCGCAAACTCGAAAAATCGGTTCAAAAGCGTAGAATATTTAACTGTACAAAAATTTGTACAGTTTGAAGATTTAGACAAAGATTCGTTTCGTGGCGCGCCACCATTCGGATATATTAACGAAGCTTAATCATCCGCGTGAATAATGCAAACGCATCGAGCGTTTAACAGGGTGCCTCATTGTCGCGGGAAAAAATGGCGTCCCATTATGTCCGTAATGGGCACGGTGGCTGACTATTCGATATTAATAACTACCATAAAGGCTGACTCGTGGCTTCCTCGGTGCACTTAGGAGGTACATCTGAATGATGCTTTCCATCCACCTTCTGTCGCTTACTAACAGCACGACCCGTTCTCGCAGGCCGCACATCGATCCTCTCTTTCTCCCTTTCTCCTTCTCCTCTGCACGATTTACAATGGACGACCGACTTTGTCCGCCGAGCATTTTCCACCCAATTCAGGTATCATTTTTATCGACCTGTCCATTTCCATCTTGATCGATTGAGGATATAACTTTTGTACCAGAATCTTATTACACCCTCTCGCCGATATTGCCAAGAATTTTTGCAAGGAATCTTATCACATAACCTTCCTTTCGAAGTCGTTCACCTTTCAATGATCGCTCGATTTAGTCCAATCCCGTGTGATAGTTCTATCTCAGTGGATTCGTAAAATTCGGATCGTCATCGTTTCTTACGATAGTTAAAAATTTACGCCTGCTGTCGAGTCGATGTGATTCCATTCATCCGGATGAGTGATACGCGGGATGGATCCGCAAATTTTCTCCAACTTTTCAACATCGGAACTCGACGGTACTGGCGAGTACACGTGCTGGCCATCAATCTAAGGGCAGCGATAGAACTTTCATCGCGGGATTACGGGGTCGCGAAACGCGAGGACGTGACGCACCTACGCGATCGTTGGCCGAACGAACGAGAGCCATCAACGAACGAGGCCAGATATTGTTTTTATTCGTTCATCAGTCACGCTCCCCGTGCTCTCGTTGCATTTAATTAATCGTTAATTGCGGGATCGTGAGTATATCGTCGAGTTGCTACTATCGTGCAATCGATGCTACGGTGTGGAGTGTGCTCAACTCTCGAATTTTTTTCCAATCGAGTTGTCGATAAGTTGTGAAATTGTTGACCCTTCGAACAATTTTTCGATGAATGGGAAATGGTGTTGTTGTTTGTTTCGTTCGTGGAGTCTCTTTTTAAACGTTTGATGATAATTGTTAGATTGTTATTTTCTTTCTTTCTTTGTTTCGTGAAATATCAGAGAAGCGTAGATGATCTGAGATTACACGCGTTCAAGATTTATTTCCCATTAATTCTTGTAATTTCAATCTCTTCCCTCATGAATTACAATCTACTTCCGGATGTAACGCGTATGAACACGTAAAAAACAAGCTCGGCCAGTCAATTTATTTGTTCCTCGATGCGTGAATACGCGAATACACGAACGGCTGCGCGAAAATCCACGTATACGATTGGGAACGTTGGCGAAATTTATAAACCTACTGAAGAAATTTGTTTTGAAGGGGGACAAACAAGGATTCCTGCTTTTCCTAAATCCAGGACCAAAGGAAACCGACACGCAAAAGCTTGTAGATGCTAGATGCGGTTAGATGGAATGATAAAAAGAAAAGAAGAGGAAAGAAAAAAAAGATCCGACTCCTAGATCTTGTCTGGAAAGTCATTAGAGATACGATGATCTGTCGGTCAGGCCATAATAGCCTGTTTCTACACTTCCTCTTAGCAACTTCTTCAATTTTCTTTTACCATTTGTTTTCTTGAAATTGAAATTCAACGAAGGAGAAGTGGTAATTACGCGTGAAAACTCTTCTTCGAGCTGAGTTCGTGCTGAGATAAGAGTAGAATTGTGATACGATATCTACGAAACTCAAGTTTATATAATACTTTCGCTTCGACGTGGTTCTATCTCAATTTTTCTTCCACCTTCGATGAAATTCTTCGATTCGAGAATTTCTATTACACGAGATATATATATATACACGAATAGAAATATTATAAATATTATTAAGATATCTATCGTATCTTGAATAACAGAGAATTACTAACAATAATAAAAATTATCCTCCATATAAAAACGCTTCGCATCGCGAAACAAAAAAAAAAAAAGAAAAAAAAGAGAGGAAAGATCGAAAGAGGAACGGATAATTATAAATATGCGAACACGAAAGCTGGATCAAAGCGACTCTCGAGATTGGATGACAAAGTTGTGGGCGGCTCGAGGTGGTTGACAGATAAGATTTCTACGAGCGATGCGAGCTACGAGATAAGGATCGAGCATTACGTTATCTGCGAGGAGAGATCTCCGACAAAAATATTAGGAAACTGGATGGTGGACCGCTCGAGACGAAGAATGAAAAATCCCTGGAATATGATAATAAAATTTATTTTATTTTTCCCTCCCGCGTAGCCTCGTCATTCTTCGTCGAACGAACCGTGAAGACGGAGAGGAAAACCGAGCGGCCAGTCTGCGAACGCCCAACACGACGGGAACAATGAAATATCTCCTCTCATTTTCCAGGAACGCAGAAGAGAAATTGGTCGTCGAACGGAACATTTGTCGGACTCCTCTTCGACAGATTCGTTCTTTCTCGTTCGTTCAGTCGGTGGAGTGAGGGGAGAGGATAGGATTCTTGTTGTTTCCTTCTTGTGTCGTTACACGCTGTTGATAAATATCTTACGGTAGACAAAATAGAAACGGACGGGACAGGAGTGGATCGAGGAGGGGATCGTTTAACGTTTCGAGAGAGGATTCGCGAGAGGATTCGATTCGAGGATGGGATCTCGTGAAAAATCGTGCAATCGCAGGAAGGAGGGAGGGGACGTGACGTTAGTGGGTCCGTAGAGGGACGGGGGAAGTTGTCGCCGGTGTTGGAGCCGATGTTTCTCGAGAGAGAAACGGCGAAAGGGGTTCTGGCATCTAAAACAAACTCTTACCCCCAGCAGCCTTTATCCGCCGTATTTTTCGCTGACAACCTCCTTCTAGCGGCTTGATTTACGACTCGCGTCCTCGAGGACGTTGGGCGAAGAACAGGGTGAGCAGGGAGATTGGAAAAAATAAAAGAGGAGAAGGAGGAGGAGAAGGAGGAGGAGGAACGAAGGCGAGGAGGAAAACCGTTTTTGGGAAGCATTAATATTTATAGTTGGCCGCGTCACGCGGCATAATTTTACGAGAGAATTTACAACTACAGATCTCTCGCGGACTCGATCCTCCTTTCCTTATTTTCTTTCGTGCCTCGCTATTGGTGGGATTTGCTCGAAGAGCAAAATCGAATAAAAAAAAAAAAAGAAACTTGAAATTTCGCGATGAATGAAAAATCCGTTCGAAAATATTTATGTAGGAGTAATTGCCGACAATTTTCCAATTTTTTCTTTCTTTATAAGAGAAAAAAAGCGGACGACGTCCCTTAACGAACCGACAGTGTATAGAACAAACGGATAATTGAAGAGGATAGGAGAGGGGGGAGGGAGAGATGGTAATAAATTCTTATTAGAGACCCATCGATGGATCGATTAATAAACGCATTAGTACGATGACGGTGTCTCTCTCTCTCTCTCTCTCATTCTCTCTCTCTCTCTCTCTCTCTCTCTCATTCTCTGATGAAAATAATACGGCACAATACGAGGTAAATGCGAGGGGTGGGCCGTATCGGCGTCTGTTGCCCGTTTTAGTTTTTATTTGTGCGCCGATGTTTGTCCGGGTCGCGAACAAAAACGATTCGTTAGGCGACTTACCCCCACGATAGCGGTCTTACCCCTAAAAAATGATCGCGCACCCCCTAGTGAGCCAGCAGATGCAACTTCCCTCGGCCATCCCTTGCCCCTTGCCCGTGTAGGTGTAGGTATATATACGCTTTCCCTCGTCGTATTTTCTTTCTTCTTCTTCTTCTTTTTCCTCCATCAAGAGTGGAGTCAAGTTATTGGATGATCCTCGAAGATCCTCCGATTAGATCATCCTTAGCTGTATAATCTAATAAGGAGATGTTGGGATTAATATAAATACATTCGCGAACTAAAAATTGTGTGTCCGATTTATTAGAGAGCGAATTTTCAAGGGAAATCGAGAAAAACGATATAACTATTTAAAGATTTAGACAGAGTTTAAAGAACAAAACTGTGCTATATTTGCGTACACAACTTCTCAGAGGGGTGGGGCACGAGGTTGACGAGGAAACACGGGTGGAAAAAAATGGAAATAATCGTAATTAAACACGGGTGGAAAGAGAGAGAGAGAGCAGGTTGAGACAAAGGGTGAGTCCTAACTCATCGCCACGCCCAATCCTCATTTTCGACATCTTGGTCACGTAGATTCGGCTCGTGCACGCCCCTGTCGTCGCCGGGTCTCTCCTCGTCGAGATCTCTCGCGGAGACAACGGGGCTGATCTTGTAAGCGAACGCTCATTACACTCGAAGATGCAAGATAGCCTGTTTCTTCGACCTTCTCCCTCCTCTCCTTCCGCCACCTCCTCCAACCGATGTCCTCCTGGTAATTAAGTTAATTACATCCGATGACGATTCGTGTCTTTGCCCCTGCTTTTTTTTTTTCATTCCTCGATTTGAAGGAAATTTTGATTATCTGCCCGTTGATATTTGAAACGTAATATATATATATATGTATATGATATTGGTAATTACGTAATGGTGGAGTGTAATACAAATCGCGACAATTTTCTTAACAATAGCTGGATGATTTTTAATAAAGCGTCCCACCACATCGTCCCGTATCATCGTTAATCCTTTGTCTGGTGAATGAAGAACACCAGATATTGAGCCGATTAGCACAACAAAGAAGAGTGCACTCAATCAGCCAGCAGCATTAAGCCTGCACGTCCCATTGCGAGGAGGACGCGCCAATATGGGAACAATGCGAATTGCCCACGATCTTTCCTCGTTTACACAACAACCTTCCATTAAACCCTTCCTTCTCGAAATAACTTGCCCCGTCCAAACTGGATCATCCCTTCCCTCTACCCTTATATTCCTCCTCTCTCGCTTCGTTCCATTACGCTCACGCACGTGTAATCCAAAATTCGGTTTCGCTTCGGCGACACGTTCACGTTCGTTAAGGGACAATCGAATTTTTGCGATTCCTCTCCCTCCCCCTGAGAAGGTGGGGCGGAAACGAGGGCTAATTTTCTTAGGAAGAAGTAGTCTCGTAGTAGTCGGCCGCGGACGAGAGGCTCGGGATGGGAGCGGAAAGGCCGCTAATGAGCGAGGCGAGGAGAGGGAAGGAAGGGTGGACGAATACGACGGAGATGAAAATGAATTGAGTGAATGGACTTGAAGTGCTCCCGAGTGGCGGGAAGTGAGCAACTCTGAGAGTGGCTGCATCCCCCTCTCGCGCTCTCCTCCGTTCCTTCCGGGACATCCGAGGTAATCCAGCCGAGCTAACAACTGCCTACCTCGTTTCGACCGATTCCTTTTCTGCATCGATCATCCGCGATGCGTGATCGGTATAATCTTGATCCTGAGAATTGTTCTCTCGGCGTTCTGACTCAACTTTACGAATCGGGGGACGATCACGTTTCTTTCCGTGATGTGACGGTGTCTTGGAGTAATTTTAGAAAAGTTACTCGCGATATCTTGAAATAATTCATTCTTTGGAATCGTGAGAATTGTTGAAGAATACGTTTGTTGCGACAGCTTGGGATAATTTAATATTTGAAAGGAAAGTAGACGCAGTACGATGCAGTGTGTTATTTGCACAAATTCACATAATTCAATCTTTGGAATCGTGAGAATTTTGCTTGCGCGTCCGTTGACGAGTGACCTATCTTTTATCACAGATAGGAAAGTAGAAAGTATGGGTTTAAAACGAGCAATAAACGGTAAATGAGATGAGAGCGTTTTATGACATTCCTCGTGGACGATTAATGTTGCACCAGCGGATGATTAATTACAGAAAGATGCTAATGATTCCGAGTATTATTAGCCATTATAACGCGAGGATATACGAAATGATAATTCATAGATTTCAGCCGTCACGAATTTCACGACCCGACTTCCACTTCTAATTCTTTCCACTGTTCGGATGAAGAGTAAAAAAAAAAAGAAAAAAAGAGAAATACTTCTCCAAGATCGAAAACATTTCAATACTAAAACCAAACTTGAAATTCTTTCCATGCCATTTCAACACGTTGCCAACATGGAAGGGAAAGAAATAAAAAAAATCTCCGTAACGATCCATAATTCATCTACACCGATGCCCCACAGTAAATGCATAGATCCGTTTCTGATGATGTAAACAAATAATCATAAATAAAATTCGAGACACAATTTCGTTTCGTGAACGCATTAACATTCCACGGTGCACCGATCGCGATTGGTCAGCTCGGAACGAGTGGCGATCGGACGTACCTGTCTGCACCATAAAGAGCGTAAAGAGGATAGAAACGGGCGGAAAAGGGGGAAAGAGGGCCGATATCGTGTGGGTGATGACTAATAGATTTCGTGCTCTGGCCCATCCATCTCGAACTGCCTCGACACAAATCGATCTTGCCGAGGCGGTCATCTCTACGAAACGCAAGGAATATCGGCTATCGATAGACCCATCCCTCGGCCCATCCCCTCTCCTCCCCTTTCCACTCCTCTCCTCCTCTCTCCACTCCTCTCGATGCATTTATAACATTGGCCACGGCCCTGAACCGATCTCGCTCGCGGGAGAGCCGAACGGTTTGTCATTACGAATATTCTACGCACGATCTCCTGTCAGACAGTTGGAGAAAGTTGGAAGATTGTAGATTTCCTCGCCGAGCGTGAACCACGAAATCTATTTTAAATTGGAACCGAGTTGATGTGAGAAGCAAGGGAATTGGTTTGCTTTTCTTATTGGTTCAGATTAGACTTTTTTTTTAGAATGAAAGACGAAATGAAATGAAAATTGAAAAGAAAAATTTAATGAAATGTTGAATCGTAATTTTTCCGATAACTTAAGATATTGTGTTCTCGTGTCGAGATTCTTTATCGAAACGTTTAATTAATTTCTACACAAATACACATAATATAACAGTTTATTTCAAGTACTGAATTACCAACAGCTAAGGATACTTTTTATTTCATCATAATTTAATTAATTATGCATGATTAAATTGTACGACGTAATCAAAACTTCTCTTATATACATATATATATATATTTCATTAATAAAAACTGGTTCGACCTGTCTATCGAAATACTTCCAGTCTCTAAATTATCCCATTCCAACGTTAAACGTTACAAACCGTTAAAATTGACTGGTTTCAGATATTTCTTTTACATTTTTTGTAATTACTAAAAATCGCGCGGACACTTTTTCACTGAAATTAATTTATTCATATAGATAATACATATTTATATAAACGTATCCATACTTTTATAATACTCTCTAATAACACGAACAACGTACAATCAACGTTTCATACTTTTCCTCTTCTTTATAAATGTCGAATTCTCGTTTCACGAAACATCCGCAATGTCCGACGACAGCCGTGCGTTACAACAAATTCCAGAATCCCCAACCGATTGTCATTATTATATAAAAAAAAAAACGAGAAGAAGAAGAAGAAGAAAAAGAACGGAAGAAAGAAAATGAGAAACTCGTAATTTTTCAATAAACAAAGTTAAAGAGATTTCGAATTCGGATCCAAGAGCTCATCCCCCGAGCCCCATCTCGGCTTAATCTCAATTAGCAAATTCGTCCCGTCCAACAGAATAATAAATTACACGTCGTTAGAGGGGTCCCCCGGCGATCGTCACACGTGGACGGGGACGCAAGAAACGCGGATGGACAGGGGTACGGCCGATTGAACGAACGATAAAAATGCCGTGGCAATTTACAGGCGGGTCGGAATAATTGTTGTTGATCGGCGGTTGATCCCGTGTCACCGTGGCGCCACTCAGAGCCAATTAGCCCGATGCAATTAAAGAATTACCACCGGCCTCCCCCCGATCCCGAATTCCGCGGCCAGGTTCAAGGGAAGAGGACGGTGAGTTGGTGACGGGAGAAGAACCGGGGGAGGGATTATTCGCCGACGCAAGGGAGGAGGACGATAAAATCAACCCTTTACGATTGTGGCCGGCGCATAATGTGCTAGACGTCTCCATAGTTTGTCGGGACATCGACACTGGCACTGCTCGAACTGCCGGCTGCCCGTTCGTTTCACGAGGAGGAGGAATGTGGAGGGATTTTTGTTTCAAAAGCGTCGATTCGAGGCGTCGTCTCTCTAGTTTCTCCGAGTGTGTTGTTTGTTTTCGACTCAACTTTGATCGTGGTTGTCGCTTGTATCGTTTGAAACGGAGGTGTAATAATACGATTCGAAGGGATATATGATTTAACATAAATGCGTATAAAGAAGAGAGCGTTCCACGATCTCGAAAGAATTTTAATTCGGGAATATATTGATCTTTATTGCACGATACTACGATATAACGTATTCGTTTGACTCGAAGATGCGCCGGAGACGCGAGATGCAGATTCCCTGGTAAAAACGAGGTTGTAGAAGAAATTACGAGGCTCGAGGTTATCCCCCTCCCCTCGTTTCTTCGCCCGCAAGATTTACGTACTTCAACTACTCACGAATGCCAATAAATAGCGGATTCGGTGACCGGTGAACAATGACCGGTCGCTTTCCTCGCAGAAATCTTTGGCGCAACGATTGTGCTCTCCTCCCCCCTCTCTCTCTCTCACTCTCTTTCTCCATTATTCTGTCTCTTTTTCTCTCTCTGAAATATGACGAGTCGTAAATATTTTCCGATAGAAATATTTTGTCACCTTTATTACCAACAGCTTTTTGTTTGATCGTAAATTCGGTGGTTAGCAAAGAATACACGGGTACAATACCATTGTATCTCACTGTGAGATGATATCCCGCCTAATAATTGCCCGCTGGTGACCGATTTTTAAAATTTTCAACGATCGACGAGCAATAATCGGTATAATAATTCTCTTCTTTAAATAAAATTCGTGTTATTACGTAACGAGAAGTTGTCTGGTTGGTCTCGTTCGGATCGTCGTCTTATTCGAGACGCATAAGAAAACAAGAGAGGAGATCGTCGATGAGAAATTCAAGAATCCAAAGGAATAAAAGTTCAGGTGTTCTCCTTTGAAGAAAAATATATATATGTATATATTTTCTTTTTTTTTCTTTTTTTTTTTTTTTTACGACTTTCCAGAATACACGGATAGTTCGTAGAAAAAGTTCCTCTAAAACAGCCATTCGAATTGCCGAGCAGAGAATTTCGCCTTTTTAACGTTTCCTCTACACTAATGTCACACACGTGTCGCGTTGACAACGCTTACAAGTATTTAATTTTATTCTCTTCCAATTTCTTCTTTTTCTTCTTCTTCTTTTTCTCTCCCCCCTCTTCCCTCTCCTTATTTTTATCCGATTTCGATCAAGGATGAAAGGATTACATCTGTTGATCACGAGACGCATTATTATCTCACCAACAATTTATTGCCGATGATAATATTTTCTGAGCAAATAATAAAAATACCGGACGGGAGACGTCGTAAATAATTGGACGGCTCGAAGAGCGAGGTTCAGGATCTCGGGACATCAGTTTCGACAGCGTTTACGAGGGGATCGTAAGCTAAACGGTCGAAAGTGAATTCCAGGTGTATACTTTCCAAAAGTTTATGGCACGGACAAAGGAAAGTCAGAATGCTTCGAGTATATATATATATATGTATCTCCCTCTCTCTCTCCCTCTCTCTCTCTCTCGTTCCGTTCCACTCCTCCCCTCCTCCCTGTTCCACTTCGACTTCTTTTGACTTCTGCCTGGAGGTTAATTGGTCATGATCAATATTTTATACGCTCTTTAAAACTACCAGCTCCCCCTCCCTCTCCCCTAGAACATCAGCGAGTGCGCGTATAATTTGAATAAGACGACGCTTCGGATCTCTGGAAGCGACACGTTTCTCTGTCTAAGAACACACCTATAAATACCGACCGCGTTTAACGTCTGATCGCTCACCGTTGACCAACGATCGATAAGTCTCGATCGAGAAGTTTATATTCTTGTATTCTTTTTATTATACTCGCGAAATTGTTTTTGAAATTGAAATGCAAGGAGGAACAGCTCGTCTCTGTTCGTTCCCCGTGAAAATTGGAAAAATGGACTTGAGAGACGAGAGGAGCTGTGAATGGAAGAGCAAGGAGGAGAGCAAAGTCCCTCGGGCGAAGAGATGTTTAATTTACTCTTCTCTCGAGATAGAATATTGCGCGCAGAAGAAAAGAGAGCGACGATCGTGTCCTCGGTACGGGTGTCATGATCGAGGATAGAGAAGAAGGGTTGCAAAGAGGAAGGTGGAAGGAAGGCACGGACTCACGCCGAGTGGGAGTGGCGTGGGTGTGTCCGACACACTAGCTCACACGATCTCCTATAAACTTTACAAACACGATGTAACGACTGCCGTTCGCACCGTTTTATAGGGGACGAAGCGGGCGATCCCCGGCCAAGTTTGGCAGACCGCGAATAATGTTGTTGTTTCCTCCTGCGGGGACCAGACATTGACACCCTCTTAAAATCGACTCGACGATGGATTCACGCCGTCCTCCCTTCGATCCAAAAGTTTCCAACCATCCCGAACTCGTGGAGGGATATTTTAAAATTGAGAGAGAGAGAGTTCGATCCTCCGAACGATGAATGGATTGGCAAGAGAAAATCGGGGACAATCTTTCGATAGCCACGACGAATCTTGGATCAACGAGAGGGAAAGTCGGAAACGAGATCAACGCTGGAAACGTTCGGGAGATGTTTCGTCCTCGAGACGTCGACATAAATCTCGCCGAGCTGGAAACCGGGCCGAAGCCAGAATAGCTTTGCAGAATCCGAGATGTCACGGATTTCACGACATTCTGTTTACGTTCCTCGTGAAAAATCGTCTCCCGTATTTAGACAGAGCGTGTGTTGGGCACATGGCGGAAACGGGCCACAACGAGTTTTATCCCGCGCACGGACCTCCCTCTTGCCTGCCCTCTTCTTAAAACGATCAGGGATGCCTACTTTTTCACGCTTGCTGCCCGATGAAAAAACAGTCGTAAGGGTAACTTTACTCCTCCTCCCTCCCCAAGGCTTCTCTGGAGGCGATGAGATATTTGTGAGCGATGGAAACACGTGTCTGGGAGCTTGCGAGAAACGAAGATGACTCGCAGATCCTTTCTAGATTTATCTGAATATTTCTACAGCGACCAACATCACCGTACCGCGAGATCAAATTATACACAAGATTATAACACGCACGAAATTCTTCTACCATGATCCTTCGAAATATAAATGCAAGGGTTGGTTCTACTTTTATATTCCTCGCTTCTGCATCTCGAATCTTTCAAGGGAATGGTTCGAGATCAATCCATCAATCGATCCATAGATAAATAGAGTGGACAAAAGTCGGATGGACGAACGATTTCTCGAAAACATCTCTTCGGGGATGAAAATATTATTTTGCCGGGAGACCGGGACACGTTTTCTCTCCGTTTCCGCACAATACCTTCTCCTCTAATTTATAACTCTTCCCTCGACCTCCGTACGCCTCGTGCACAACAAATACTACAAACTTCACCATGCGTATTGGCCCATCCCCGAAACCATCTGTCCCCCATCGAGTCCCACGAGCGAAAAAGAACGAACGTTTCCTTCCACGGAGAAGCTCAACAGAGGAAGCCAATCGTTCCTGCGAACGAATTTCCATCAAAAACGGAGAGGAAGAAAAAGGGGGCAGTGTCCGTTGTTCTCCGAGATAGGAGAGGAGGGAAAAGGTCGAAAAGGAACGGAATAAAGAGGCCGTGTCGAAAAAGCGTGGCGAATTCGTGTCGACCTAAACGAATCCGTGAAAAGCGACGAGGGGGTCCGGGTATAGTCGCATCGCTGCGAATCAATGCACGCCGCCATTGGTGGCCCCCGTGGAAATTTTGGAAAACGATTCTGGCGGCCTTTACTCGCGACGACAGAGAGAGAGAGAGAGAGAGGAAAAGGGGGGCGAACATATCCCAAAGAGACGTTTTTCCTCCTTATCGAGGCCGTCGGGGGGGCCGTTGGCGCGCGCCCTAGGTTCCGCTCTAAATGGGCATAAATGGCAAACAAATACGGCCGTGGGTTCCGCCTCGACGAAAGTTGAGACGTCACGCGCGAGACCACGCCGTCCGACCTTCGTGGCTCTCCTTTGACCTTCCTTCCGCCCCCTCCCCTTCCCCTCGATTTTCCCCCCGATTGTCGTTGCCGAGGGTTGGAACGAACATCAGAAATTCTTTGGAATCTCGAACACCTTGGAATTGTTGCCGCGACGACAATGCGTTATAAAGATCGTGTGTTGCCTTTGTGGTTGGAATTCACATAGTGGGGAAGGTTTCGTTGAGGGAGGGAAGAGGAGAGGAGGAGGGGAATTCTTTCCTCGAAAGAATTATTTCTCAAAAAGAGGAGGAATAATTGAGAAGGGAGAATAATCCAACTAAGATTCGATCTAAATTATTCTAGATAATTCGAGTCTTGAGGAGCATCTTATATCATTCGCGAGTAATAAGAGTAACCGTCCTGTTGTAAGTTTCTTACCAAACGTCTCTCCTCTCTCTCTTTTTCTCTCTCTCTCCCTCCCCCATCTAAACGATAAACGAGCCAAATCTTTGCAAAGAAGGAGCACAACGCGCAACTTTTTCGTCTCCAAACTCTCAGATATATCACGGGGAGGAATCTAACGATGACGATAATCCCAATTCCTTTCCGCGCAAACTGGTATCCGGCTCGCTCGGGGAACGCGTGGAAAAAAGCAGCGTCGCCTCGCGTCGACCTTAACGATTTTGGCGAGCGGTACTTTTTACCAGAAAACCGGCCTTTTCAGTCCGCGGAGCCGGGGATCCAGTTTTTCGGGGCGGGGACCGTTGGGCATCGTCCGTGGTACGATTGTCGTCCCGCGTCGGTACGCCGGCTCGCGTGCGAAGAACCGGCGATCAACTTCCTCGAACTCATTGAATACCGGCTGACTTATGTCTCCGACTGGCGCACCTAAGCCCCCCTCCTCGTCCACTCGTCTCTCATCCAAGTGATCGCGCTTCGAGACGGGCAGAGAGGCAAGAAACCGCCTGTCCCCGCCGACACCGTAAATATATCTCCTCCCATGCGACTTTACCTACGTCGACGATCGAGAAATTGACGATGACAAGCCCGTTGCCAATTATTTGGACGGGTGTGACGGGTGTGAATGAGATGATGATCCGTAGGAACCGTAGGATCTCTCGGTTTTTTGGGAATTATGGGATGAGTACGAGTGTTTGTGGTGGAAATGAAACGATCAAAAGGGTGGATCGTTGACTTTTATAAAGGGAGTATTTGTAGTCGAAAACGTAGGATTTAGGAAATGTACGAATCTTCGTGAGATCGAAAGAATTTGGAAATTATGGGATGAGTACGAGTGAAATGAAACGACAATCAAAAGAATTTTTATAAGTAGAGTATTCGTGAATAGAAATGATAATTAAAAGTTTAAGATTTTGGAAATATACGAATATGAGATAATGATCGAAAGAATCAAATTTGGGAATTATAGAATGAATATATAGAGTGTTTATGGTGGAAGTGAAATGAAATCGAAAGCGTAGGATTTTGAAAATGTACGAATCTTCGTAAGATGAAAGAATTTGGAAATTATGGGATGAGTACAGGTACGAGTGTTTATGAAATGAAACGATAATCAAAAGGATAACTAAAAGCTCAGGATTTTGGAAATATACGAATCTTCGTGAGATGATGAAAGAATTAGATTTGAGAATTATAGAATGAGTACAGGTACGAGTGTTTATGGTGGAAATGAAATGAAAGCGTAGGATTTTTGAAAATGTACGAATCTTCGTGAGATGATGATCGAAAGAATTGGACTTGTATTTTTTGAGAATTATGGGATGAGTATAAATAAAAGTATTAAAAATGAAATGATAATTGAAAGAATGTTAAAATATATGAATCTTCGTAAGACGATAATCGAAAGAATTGAATTTGTGTTTTTTGAGAATTATGGGATGAATGTTCGTGATAGAAACATTCATTATTGGATCGTTATTGTTGGAAGTTATTACAAGTACTACGAGTGTTCGTTGTAGAAATAAAATAATAATAATCAGATTTTAAGAATGTACGAATGTTCGTGATAATCGATAGAGTTAGATTTCTGTCTTTTCATTTTAAATTATTGGACGAGTACAAATACAGATATTTGTAGTTATTACAACGGAAATAATAAATGATAATGAAAAAGTAGAATGGTAGTTTCTCGAGACTTCTTCGTGATATAATGAAAATGAAATAAAACGAGTGTATATTCAGAAGCTCGCAGAAGAAACGAAATAACAATAAAATGAAATACTACATTCGAGTTGTAACTCAACCAAACTATTTAACGAGACATTATTCGACCACTCAGCTTCTGAATGGAAATTACGTATTCTTCGAGTCGACGTATATCTCGCGTATATGAAACAACCTTCAAATCCCGCTGGCTAAAAATTAGCGATTAAAATTCAGAACGATGACGGCGGACTTCGAAAAACTCGGTCGCGGTCCCCGGGATAAATGAAGAGGTAGCGTCGTGCGCGAGTTTCCAAAAGGGCAAAAAGGGTTTGGGCCACGGTCGGACCTTTGATTTACGAACGTAATCGGCCGAGGCCGATTAATAAATCCCGATTTCTTCTCGGTTTCCCCGGCTATTAATCGTGATTAATTATCGAACGGAGGGGCGAGGAGGGCGGTGCAATTGAGTACGTTACAGGCGCACCTGCCTCCTAGCATCGCGCTCCTCTACGCGTGGCCCATCGCTCGCGAATGTGAGGCACGTAGAAACGTGGACAAGAGGTTTGCAAGAAAGGAAGAAGGGAAGAAGAAAAGCGCCGCTCGATACTCGATGGAATTTGTAAAAACCATCGGCTTCGTTAAAGGAGCGAACTTGGTGGCTTCAGATGGGAATCATAGCGAACTTCCGGTGCTCGTCGATGGAAATATCGAGAATATTTCTATTTCTCGTTTACCGCGAGTCGGGTTTATTAACTTTTAATGCCGATGATGAATTATGGAAGAAGGATAACAAGATGTAAGATCGAATATTTCGTTCCTTGTATTTTTATCCTTCGAACCATTTCGAGGGTTGATATCGTATTTAGTAATTGTTGCTTCTCGTCCATTAATTGGAATGAAAATACCCGGTTGTCACATTCGTTATAACGCGTAGTCGAGAAGTTTGCAGAAGAGAAACTCGAAGTGGAAAATCGTCTCTTTTTGGAAAGTGTAGTCTCAGCGACGCAAGAGGGCGAGATCGATAGTATCCTTCTCATTTTCGTCCATTAACGCGAGCAATTCTATCGATGTACATTTTTCGATAATAATCCCCATAAAGATCGGTATCAACGTGAACAAGCGAATGACATTAGCGAATTGTTATCGGCGCTACACGGTACAGAAAATCGCTTTCATGAGATCTCGTGAGACGATTCGAGTTCCCACTGAGACGACACGAAAAATATATTAAGAACGCGCGTGAGGCTCGATTCTCGATCGATTCTCCGATAGATTGGTTATCGTGGTACTCGATTAACAAAAATCGTGTGCTTTCCTACCGAAGAGAATGGAGAAATATCGTAATTTCTCTTCTCTCGTTCGTCGTTTTTTTTCTCTCTCGAAGAAGAAATATCGCGAGAAAGGGGAAACGAGAAAAACTTTACTTCCTCGATTGTTCGATATAGAGATAAATTAGGTATATAAGTTAGGGAAATATGACGCCCGTGGCGGTTATTTCGTTGCGTTACCCCGTGCGAACAGGTAAGCTTAAAAGAAAATCGAGTGGCTCATCAGCTCGGTACATTATTGCCGGACACGAACATTCGTTACCACGGTTCTCGTAATAAAAATACAAGATTCGTAAGTAAGCGTCAGCGATGTTTCGACGACATCAGAAAAATCAGAAACTCGAACGAATTATCGTAAACAAGTTCACGAACGCGCGGATAAAAAAGGAAGAAAGAAAGGAAGAAAGAAAGAAAAATTTAAAAGCAAGAAGCGTCTCTCTTCGACACAAGTGACGCGGTAATTTAAAAAATTACTGAAAAAATAATAATAACAATAATTTATAACACTCGAAAGAAAATCAATAACGTGTTAATTGTATTACATAATACGAGAATAATGGCACAAAAACGTAGGAGGAAAAATTTTAAAGAAAGATTTTTCCAATCCAATAGATCCACGCACCCCGAAGAATAATTCACATGATCGGAGGAACCCTATCCAGTGACATCCCTAAATGATCTACGACCTGTTTACATTTCTCGTGATCTCGTGAAAGGTAGAAAGTTTGTGGGGCAGGCGTGGGTCCTGAAGAAGAAGGAGCTCTCTTATTTTCCATCGGGGTTAACAGATTATGAAGACGTCCATGACGGCTGAGACTCGCACAATCGCACCTGTACGCGTTTTCCCATACTCCCTCGGTCTCTCCCTTTCTCTCTCTCCGTCCAGGGCGTGACTGTGAAAACCACCAAGACCCAAACAGGGTCCTTTCGCCATGGTTGAAGCGAGAGGTGGAGAGAAACGAGGAGACGAGAGTTCCTCACTCTTTCTCTCTTTCTCTCTACCCGTATAGAGCGTTCGTGCGGGGACCGAGCCTACCTGACTTATGGAGGCCCAACATTCGGCATTATTTATGGCCGAGAAGGCCCGAATCGCTCCCAAAAGAAGCGCTGCTCTCTTCCCCCGCCAACATCTCTCTGTCTCCATCGTCTCTGGATCACATCGAGTCCGCGAAAACCTCGATCGCAACGCCGAGAACACGAGGCTTAGGCAGAGAGAGAGAAGAAGAGCCCGTGTCGAATTCGTCAATGGACACACTTCCGTCGTTTCGCCGTTGTGAATAGCGTTTCCAAGATTGGAATAGCTATTAATAACTGTCTTCCTTGAACCTTGCTTTAATTTAATTTGCTCGAACGAAAGGCGTGGTGTCTCTCCAATGTGTATTACCTATTTTTACCTATATTATTTAATATTCTTCTTCTTTCGGAAGAGATACCTCAACGACACGGATCCTCGACGATCGAATAAGTAAAAAAAATATCTAATTTCAATCCCTGCGTCCCATTCCAAGCGCGATTTCCACGCGCGCAGGGAGCAGGCCGCGAAGGGAATTTGTCGGATGGCGCGAGCGGAATCGTCGCGTAAATTCTTTGGCCGCGCGTCCTCTCGTTAACATTGTTCGCGCCTACGCGCGCGAGAACGCGCGGCGGGTGGCGCGTCGCCGTGTCACCCGCCTCGGCCTCGTCCCCGATCGAAACGATAAAACGGCCGTCGTATAATTGTCCTCGCGATTACGGGGCATTACCTCGACTCCGATCGATCCTTCGAGGTATCGATTCGAAGGGGATGACAGAGCAGCAGCATTGTCGAAGTAGTAATGAAATTTTTTATTCTTTCTTTTCCAGATTGTTTCAACTTTTCGCCATACCTCGAATCGATCCGTCTTATATTACATTTTTCACGATTGATTCAACGTGCGCTCAACGAATAGTCGCATCGATAATATGTAAAAGTTTAAGATTCGAACCCTCGATTGAACGAGATCTACAGGTAAGCAATTTCACTGGGAGACCACGAGTTTTCCAAGGCGCTTCGAAGAATAACGATTCGCGAACCGGGTTCACGGCGAGGACGGTTGGCCGCTATAAATTTCCGGCCGAAGTTATGCGCGTGGAGGAGGTGTAAGTTCTCGAAATTGATCGCGAAGGCGTGCGGGGAAGCGGCCCTGACCGAGTGGCTTGGACGCAGAATCCGAAAACTGAGCGCTTCCGAAACGGACGACCAGGATCTTTTGGGTCAGGTATAACGATCTCCGGGGCCTCAGCCCGGAATATAAACTGTTTCTGGGAACGAGCAGTCGTATATCTTGGCGAACGACAATGCCAGAGTCAGTCACCCACTCAACCGTCCGGGCCCTAACCTCGATATAGACGCCTCTGTCGAAATCTGGACACGGCCGGAGAAGATCGAATTGACGTAATCTCGCTTCTCGTCCCGATTTTTTATTCCAGATCTCTTCGGTGTGCGTCCTGATTCGTGTTCACGTCGCGCGTTCCGTCCAAATCTCAATTTGGAAGTCGGTTTTTCTGCGTTGAATTCGTAGAATTCGGAACGGTGAGGATCAATAACACGGCTCGAGACTCCCCGTTACTTTATCTGGTAGCTGAGCATCTTGTCGCATGGCGTTAGCGCGGCAGTCAACTGTGACAGATTTTTATCGGGAATCGAGGAGACACGCCGTCTCACCTGTGCTCGTTCCTCGGTCATAGAGAATCCAAGTTCGGATCGTGTTACCTCTCTTACCCCGGTTCTTCCCTTCCGTGAACAATGCATTGGAATTTTTTTTTTTTTTTTTCGTAGATCAGACGTCGTTGTCGTTGCGATGGTCCAAAGATACGAGAGAAATGCAGGAAAATGACGATTCACAATTTTTAATTTCGACCTCGATCCACGATGATTTATTATCGAAACTTTCCACGATGTTTCTGTACACTTTTCGTTCCATTGTATTTTCGCGATGTAATGTATCACCCTCCGCATTTAAATCATCGTTTATATCCTCTTCATTCACAATTCTCTCTGCGTTCGTATACGTATATTCGCTATCGATCGCAGTCCATAATCCCGGAGAGTGGGATGATCTCGCGCGAGAGCATTCACGTTCGATTACAATTAACTCGAAAGAAATTCGAGCATTGTATCGCAACACACACCCTCGTCACCTTGGTCGCAAATGATCTTGGTCGGGAATCGGGGAGGGGATGAATAAAAGACGGAGAAACACGATGATCTTAATGACCGAGAACGCAATCGTAGCCTCGAGAATGGTACGGAGAGGCAGCAGTCGAGTCGTTTTGAATGGAATAATTAGATGATTATCTTTTATTTATCCGCGGCTTTGATCAGCCGCCCCTATTCGGCATAAAAGGACGCCATTTGCAATTATTCGAAGGGAAGAGGAAGCGTATCGTTTCAGCGGAATGATACCTCTATTATAATCAAGCCACCCATTGCGCCAGTTTCTTTCGGTTTCCTCTTCCTCTCTCACTCCCTCTCTCCACGCGTACGCGTAGGCTACCTATCTCCGTCCAACTGGATTCTGATTCAGAAATCAACCTCGTTCCTCCAAGAAAATAACTTTATTTCAATCGAGTTATTTCTTTCTTTTTTTTTTCCTGCGAATTTCGTTACCCCAAATTCATCCCTCTCAACCCTTCTCGTCATCATCGTAATCATCCTCCTACCACTGTCAATGTCAGTAATTTCAGCCCAAGAATTTTTCTCGATCCAAGAGATTCTCGACGAGAATGCTGAATTTGATCCTGTCTTCTCGATATTGGCCAATTCTTCTAGGAAAAAAAGTGCACAGGTCGCACACTTGGGATAGAAGATCGATATATATATATTTTTTTCTCCCCCCAAGGACAAACGTCGAACTGGTGGCAATAAAACGACAAAGAGATTTTGGTTCGTTGCACGTCGGGCCATTAACAGTGATTCCATTCCATCGATGGCCGAATGACTCGGTCGAGATCATTGTTGGCCAGCATCCTGGGTGGCTTCGTTTCATCGGATCGTTGGAGGGCTGGACCGAGTTCTCGCCTGGACAATGATGATCCCGCCGCGCCTTTTCCTCAGATCTCCAGATTCCTTACCTGTCCAGCACCAGCACCCCCTTTGCGACACACGACGCCCGTGTTTTCACTGCGCCTGCCTTCTCCTCCACCCCCGCTTTTCTTCCACGATCTCTCTGTTTTCTCGTACTTTTTCTTCCAGTACATCGCCACGACCCATCGCCACTCGCCATCCTCGACCACACAGAGGGGGGTTCCGGAAAATTGCGCCGAGGATCGCTCAATTTCCTTCGAGTTCCAACAGCCGCATAATAGGGCCAGATAGGATCACACGATGATTTACACGTTCCCTCACGAAACTTTCGCTCCCATTCACACGTTCTCTAATTGTCGACGAAACAGCAGGTTAAAACTCGTCGATGTACGAGAACAAAAATAATAAATATTAAAAATATCGCGGCGCGAATTTCTAATTGGAGAGGCGATAGTTGTTGGCCATCCGTCCAGGATGAATATATATATATATATATCTTTGTGAGGCCTCGAATCTTGACCTTGAATGACGGCCAAAAAAAAAGGTGCCACTCCTCACGAGAGAATTGTTGGAGAAGCGTCGAAAAGTCAAAGGATTTTGGACAATCGAGGTCTGGTTTCAAAGTGAAATTGTGTATGTGTGTGTACAAAGAAAGAAGGGGGCGGGGGGGAAGAGAGAGTCGGGAAGAAAACAAGAGTGAGGAGAGGGGAGAGAAAGAGGAAAAAAGTGGAAGAAGGACATTTTTCGCGGTAAAATTTTCATCGATGGACGAAATGAACTGTACGCGGGATCATAAATAATCTGGTAGGAAAGGGAAATCCAAAAACGAAACCACTACTGGCTGTAAAAGTTTATGGTGTTTGGACCTTGGAAGGCCGGGAACGGGTCTGTGTGTGTGGAAACGGAAGTGAAACTCGGACTTTTGCGGATAACTGTGGGAGGGTAAGTTGAACGTCGACTTTAGAAGAGAAGCGATCAGTGGTTGAACAACGTCGGTCGTCCTCATGGTCCCGATTCTCTTGTGGAAAAACACGGGAAGAAAAAAAGAGGAATCGTGATATACGACTTATTATACGAGATTTACAACCGACTTGCAGATCTAAGTCGCGTTATTGTTTCAATCCTTCTCTCTTTCTCTCTCTCTCTCTTTTTTTTTCCCTTTTTTGTTTCTCGTTTCGGTTCGCTTTTTCGGGATTGCGAGTTTTCGAAAACGAGGGAAGAAAACTGGTGGTTGGAAAGCGTATGCTCTACCGTGGAAATTGGAAGAATGGGGAATCGTGGCCGAGGAAAGTTTGATAAAGGAGTTGATTTTTTAAGGGACGCTTCTCTTTAAAAAAAGAAGGAAAAAACTTTAGAGATTTTTTAAGCGAGAATTTTTCTCAAGGAACGAAGAAAAGAGAATCAAAGATACGCCGAAGATTTCGAGATTCTATCCTCGAAGCGAAGCGAAATTCTTTTCTTCTCTTCGAAAGGGAGAGAGAAAAGAGAAAAGAAACGGAAGAAGAAAAAAAAGGAGGAAGAGAAGGAAAGGGTGGAAAAGCGCGATATTTGCGGATATTTTTTCGACGTAAATTACTCCCGATAAGGAAGAAATTTACGTCCTCGGAGGGTAAAAAATGAAAAAAAGGTAAAAAAAAAGAAAGAAAGAGAGAAAGAAAAAAAGGAGGGCTCCGCCGCGTGTTGCTTGCGATTTACGGCGAGTGTTGTACACTCGTGAAGAATTTACGTCGAACGTGCGTGCCTGCATCCACATGTACAATTATTTTCCGACATGATGCATTGACGTGAGTCACGTACACTCGACCAGACACTGGCCGCGGTCCCTTTTTTCGCGATTCCGCGCTATTATCGTTCTTTCCCCTCTTCTTTCCCCCGCGACCTCGTAATAAATCCCCTTTTTCATCGATGCAAAAATAGAAGGCCATTTCGAATCATCCCGTTTCCACGATTTAAGAGTCTGCACGAGAAAAATTTTCATTCCACGCTTCTTCCGATCCGAGGGATCGTTCCACTCTCCTCGTCATCGTGAAATCGTTATCCTTACTTCCAGCTCCAGAATTTTCTCCAAAGCTCTTAACTTATCCTCCAACTTGACGATCCAAAAACTTTCAGATTTGGATCATTATTTGCCGTATTATTTCACTGTCTCGTGTATTACCATTCAAATTTAAAATTTTATTATAAAAAAAAAAAAAGAATTATTAAAATCGAATAATGATAACGACAACGATCTTCGATTTGTATAATGGCAAGTTCGTGTTTCAAAATTATGTAATAAAAATAGCATTCAATTTAGATCCTGGAATTTTTTACAGTAAAATAATAAAGGCGATTATTGTAATCTCGAAAGAAATCTTCAACAATTGTATTTATAACTCGCGTTTAATTATTAATAGGCGGATGCAAGGTAACTCGAGATTAAACCGTTTTATCGCTGGAAATGGTGCACGCGAGTTTGCACGGCACCAAGTTGGAAACGCCGATATGACGTCCTCTCACGAGATTGAAAGGCGCGTTTACATGCACGTAACCTCGTTCCCCGGCCTCTTGCTCGTCGCAAACGCAATCATAAAGCACCAGCACCTTCCATACGGGGGTGATTGGTGACCCTGCTCGCTTCGAGCCACGATCGTACATCGAATCCCCGTTAATCGATCACGCGACCTGGTTATCGTGTCTCTTGTCACGATATTGTAAATCTTTCTTCCTAAATAAATCCCCAAAACGTGTAACTCTCGAATACATTAATGTTCGATACAATAATGTAAATTGAACGATCCATTATTATAATTTCTATCTTGAAGAAACGAAATATTTCAAATTTCAAAAGATTCCTTCGGAAAATCCAAACTCGAATACTCGATCGATACCCAAATTGTATCCAAAACAGATAGATTCTCGAATCGTACGAATATTGAATCGCTCTTTCGCCGAATCCATATCTTCCAAAAGACGGGGAGAGATTCCATTTCCATTCAACCCAAATTTTCCAAAAAAAAGAAAAAGATTTTGCGTGATCGCAACTCCAAAAAACTTAACAAACTCAAAAAAAAGAGGGAGAGAAGCGAAAGGAGAGGAAGGTCGAGGAGGAAGGGGGAGGGCGAGCGAATGGAAGGGAGCGTGAGGAGAGCGAGAGGAGGAGAGGAACACATGTCGTTCGGTGTACCCCGCGGTGCCACGGGGTTCTCTATGCGTGGGATTCATATATTAAGCGCGAAGCACCGGCCGAAACCCGGCGATGCAGCGAGGAGGATAAGAAAGGTGGGGGGTAAGGGAGGAAGAGGCATCGGATCGGCAAGGAGGAGGACGGCTGCGAAGCGAACCAGAGACAGATGAACTAATGCTCGAAACCGCGGGGGGCTCGTGCTTTCGAGCGTCTAATGATTTAGCCGGTGCAACGACGCGCCGCTGGTGCTGGCAGCACCGGTGATACGCGCGCTCTGCCTCGAGCGCGTTGATGCTCGCCGGATTTATTCGGGCCGACAACGATCGCGAACTCGATTTTCATCGCAGCCGCGATTCGCCTCGCGTAGACGACCGGCTAAGTGCCGCTTGATCGCCCCGGCCATCTCGAATCCCGACGAAAAACCCTCGCCTCTTGCGGTCGTTGTTCGATGTTTCAGAAGCGAATGTTTCGACAAATATTCGAATAGTTTCGTTCTGTACAAGTTCGATAACTTGGAATTTCTCGAATTTTCGTGACACTTTTTTCCTTTTTTTTCTTCGATTTTGTACCTTTTCTGCTTTGAACTTTGACTAACCGTTTTAATTCATTAGGGGAGTTTTTAATCTTTTGGAAAAATTGGATTCGATAAAAATAAATATGTCCAATGCTCTTCAACGTGTGTAAACGTTCCGTTGTTGAAAATTGAAAAATCTAGAAGAACATCTAGTTGGTGCACCTGGAGAAAGCGAGCGTGTGAGGAACATTTGGCTGGCACGAGGTCCGTGGCGGCCGTTCCGGTTGTCGGGGAACAATTGGAGGAGACAATGGAGAGAGCACATGGGAAAAGGAAAATCGAATTGGAACTATTTTGTCTTCTCGCGCTAAAAATTGCCCCGCCACGCATGGTGCGAAGTCGAAGAAACCATCCCTTACAGGCCATCCTTAAAGAAAATCGAGCGGTCTCTTTGAAACCTTCCGTCCTTACTCGATCCTCCTCCTATCTTGGATCCTTTTGATCCGAGTGTTACGAAAGTCGATGAAGAAAAATCCGCTTTCAAAGTGGTCGAAAATTTTCCTCCTCCGAAAGATAATAACCGACTTTTGATTCTATAGTACACTCTGAACCATACTTCTCAAAAAAAAAAAAAAAATAAAAGGATTTCAAGAAGATTGAAAATTTGCCTAATCCCTTTATCGAAGCCGATATCAAAAAAAAAAAATCCTCCAAAGAAAACACAATCGATTTCAGCATCGTTCTCAACGGATCGGGGTGTGGCATGGAGGAAAGGACGGCGGCTACTCGAAGGTGGGGGGATGCGCCGCGAGATATCTAATCCCATTCTCCGCGCGATTAAGTAAACATCGCATTAGACGGCTGGAACACGTGAGACGCGCGAAGACCGGGTACACGCGGATCGGTAACAAATGCGAGGCGATATAAAATAATAAGCCTATTAGTCACGGGTCACGGGGATCCACCTTTTGTGGGGTGGAACACGGAGCGCGTGTGTCTGCTTTGTATCTATCATTGTGCTCGGGATATTTATGACGCTCTTACGCATCACCTCGAACGAATCTTTTTCCCCGGACTTGTGCTGGCAATCACGTGCCTCTGACACACTTTCCCAATCGAACAGTTATTATTATTCGGAGACACGAATTATCGAAATTATCGAAGTTAGAAAGCATAGGATGGTGGTTTATTGTTTCTCGCCAAAATCTTTCCGAGATCTATATATATATAAAAGAAATCGTGGATACGTAATCGTTCGTAAATAATTGCGTAAAATGAAAGAAATTCCAGACAGACTCGTCTCGTCACCTGAATTCGGTAAAGCAATTAAAAAGGCGAGGCGACCGATCTCTCGAAGAGGTTGGCTGATTAACAACCGGATCCAAGGTGTTCCCCCAATTCCGTTTCACGAATTCCATCCATTCGATTATCGTTCCATTGTTTGTCATTCCGTTACACGCTCGATCCGGGAAGGATTTAATCCCGAAGCATTAATAAACGGTATCCCTCCCCCGCCCTCCCCGGTCCCGGGGGGACCTCTAGCGTGTGGCCGTGTGCGCGACTCTAACCTTATCCCGGTCCCACAGTATTCACGGGGCGATTTATGGCGCGTCCACTCATTCATAAAAATATTATTCAAATTTAGAATGTCTAGACGATGGCGGCGATGAGGCGGGCGGGGGAGGTCAAGGGGGGAGGGTGATGCCTGGGGCCCGTGCGTGTCCCCGAAGTCTCATCGACGATCCTTATCTCGTTCATTGATAACTCTGGTGTCTCAAGTCCAAGCCTCGTGAACCTATGCTTTTTATTCCCTCCGGAATTGAGGATCGAAGGTGCGGCGCTCGCCCGAATGAAACGAATGGCCTGCAGTTGCTTCTTTTTCTTTTTTTTCGAAGAAGAAGAAGAAGAAGAGTGAGCTTCCTTTTACCTTTTTCCTTCGAGGAGATGATTAAGGAATTATCAGGAGAAGAGAAGAAATTGAATGAAATTATAATGTGGAATTTAATTTTTTTTTTTTTCTTTTTAATTTGAAATATTCTACCAGAAATTTATTTATAATGATGTTAAACGTCGAAAGGATTTTATTGAAATTTTGAGAAGCGAAGAGAGAGGAGAGGGGTTCTCGAGGAGGATTTCCAAGAATGTACGGCTACGTTTCGAGGTTCCTGGTCGATGTTTCTTGCGGCTTGGTTCGTTCTTTCTTCGACGGGCCAGCTATTTCTCGCGGGGGACGTACGCGATGCCATTAAATTTTCGCCCCACATAATACGCGGCTCGATCGTAAAATTCTGCGAAAAGAAAGAGAGAAAGAAAGTGAGAGGGAGGAGGAGGGAAGGGCACGGGTTATAATTTATAGCACGAGCAGCCGCGAATCAAGATGTAAGCGTGGGCGATACGACGAGACACCGTCGCCCGAAAGGGTCGAAAAAATGTCCTCGGGGCGAAAGCGGAGACTTTTTCTCGCCCCTTTCGTATCCCGAGAATCTGCTTCGTACGAAATAGTCGCAAATTTTTCTTCGTTTCGAACAGTTCCATTCCACACTTTCCACGGAGGAGGAGAGAAAAAGAAGGGAGGAATTTTGTCGGTGGGATCTCCTGACTGAGTAGAAGTTTTTGAAAATTGATAAAAGTTTGCTTCGAGTTCGTATCGTGCGAAGGGAGGGGAAAGAGGGCGAAGGATGGTGGTCCGTTTTAATTGAGAGATTAAAAAAAGGATGGGACACGGCAGTTCGGAGTGAAAGATAGCCATTGTTTGACCGCACGCGGCGCAAACGCGGCGCACACGTAATCCCAAACAAATTTGCGGATTACACTCGCAGCATGAATTATTTAATCTCAGCACGGCCTCATTGGTTTAGTTAGTGACCCGTGGGCTCTCACAGAAGAGATCGCACACGCCCGCTCACCGTGATTCCATCTCTCCCCCTCGTCCATCCACTCCCCTTTTCTTTTCTCAAACTCTCTCTCTCTCTGTTCGTATCCCGTCCCTCGATTCCAAACTTTTCCAACCCGCTCCAACGTACGTCATCGTCAGAAATAAGGATTTTTAATCTTCTTCCTGGATCAAAAAAAAAAAATTTTAAATTTCGCCCGTGCAGAATTAGCATAGATACGCGTAAATGCGAAACGGAGCGAAGATTTATGGAAATGAAAGGAAACGATCGAAAGATCCATCGAACGACGGAGAGTTGAGAGCAGAGCGGCGTTGGAGAATCGTGATCGCGTGCCCAGCTCGAATACGAACGAATACGAACCCCTGGCAAAGAGGTCGAGGGAATCGGCACTCTCCTCCTCGATTTTATTTCCCTCTCGATCGGCGGCACGCGATAGCTACTTATTTTCGCTTAGACGGGCCCGACTGTTGGAGGAGGGTTACGGAGGAGGGGGTAAGTTACGGAATCACGTGCACGTGGGGGGTAGAGCGGACGACATACGGGAACACCGTGTCCCACATACTCTCTGTGCGTCCGATTGCACAGCGAGCACGACACCGGGTGCCCCCATTGGTTCTCCATAGTGGATAAAGGCGAGATGGGGGGTCCTTTGGCTCCCTTACTTTATTCCGGCCGCGCTAGGGGGCGCCCCGTACACTGGGCGGGAACACGAGTGCTAAAAGCGTAATGATCGCTAAACGAAACCTCCCTGACTCCGTGGCCACGGTTCTCCAGAGTACTCGAGACCTCTCCTGTGCTCGGCCAATGCGCATAACCGCCCGCAAACCCCTAATTAATCGACGGTTGAGCGAGGGTGGAGCCCTCGAGGGCGGATAGGAAGATCCCCGCCATCTTGTCGGGACAGGAGGCTCGCTCTGTCGAGGAGATCTCGCTTCTCTGCGAGAGATTTATAGGCGATTTATAGTATAAACGAAGCTTCCATTTCCAAGTTATCGTTAACGAAGTTTTTCGTTGTCGAATTTTTGAATAGGTGAACGAAATTGGCCGAGATAAATTGCAAGTTTCTTTGCAAGTTTGGAGAAATAAGAAGGTACTTTTAACTTCCTTCCATCGTTTTTTATTTTATTTATAAATTTGGAATATGTTTATTGTCCGATCATTTGATTTTTACATCGACTTTAGAATACTAAATGGAAATGTCGATCCAATTGTGGCGACGCATATATGGAACAGAACCCGTGGACATTTGGTCAGTCACAATCCGATTAGATGGGACACTGGCCTGCTCTGGGTGGCGATCAAGGCGGAGGAACTGCATACGTGATTTTCTGTTCGATCGGCTTAGAACAACCAGGTGGCCTTAACGGCAGTTGTTTGCAACGGTGCCCTGGTTGCAAAAAAAAAAAAAGAGAGGAAAGGAAGGAAAGGGGAGAAACGGAGGGAAAAGAAAGAAAGGAGAGCGAGCGAGTATTGGCGCGCTCGCTCCAAGAGGCGAAATCATCGACTCGGCTGTTAAAATTATAGAGCGAAAACGGGCGTCGCGGTGCCTCCCAGGGAGAAGGGCCATTCAATCGCGAGGAACCCCCGCGAGGAACCGCGACAATGGTACCCGCCACGAGCCCCCTACCTCCTCCACGGCCACCGTGTACCCCCTTCGCGGGGGGTCCCTCTCTCTGTCTGCTACTGGTCATTTGATCGACGCGTTCGTTTCCACGTTTTCGCGTTCCATCCACCCTCGGCGATCCGTTGAAAAATCGACCAGCCTCGCGATCAATCCCTCGAAAAAGAAGTTCACGCGCATTGTTGTTGTCCAATCTTCTGTCCAAACTCGACAAAAATATCACGGTAAACGTGAAAAATTCGCGAAATGCGGACGAGTTTCCAGAAGAAAAAAAAAGAAAAAATGCGAAAGATTCGACAAATTTTCGATTCGAGGGAATTCGAAAGGGAATCTTCTCGAATAAAGCGGAAATAAAACAACAGAAAGGGGGGAAAAATGAAATTTCGAACGAAATTCGGTGAAGAAAAGCAGTGATTAATTCAATCCCGATATCTGATAAATCTGAATTTAGGGGGAGAATTGGATTCGAAATTGGGACGAAACTCACGCACCCTTTTCCGGATCGCCGGCGAAATTGGAGGGAAGAGGGGAGGGGGAGAGAAGGCGCATTGAACGGGACGCGAACCCCCGTAAGCAACCGCGACAATGAACGCCCATTCGCGGGGGGTCCCTTCTGTATACGCCATCGGGATTCACTTGGCATTGGCACACGCATACGTGCGAAACCCGACTTCGTGCTTAGGCTCGACACGCGTGCCACCCCGAAAAACGTCGCATGCGATAAACGTGCGGGGCAGCAAAGCTGGATTCGTTTGTTCCACGTTTTTTCTACCTTCTTCCTTTTTACTTTTCTGTTGACTCTGACGAGAGATGGCCCGTTAATAAAGTTTCTTTAGTTGCGCCGAAAGAGTTAAGGAAGAAAAGTAACTGGAAAGAATTCATCGATCTTATGAAACTGCAACTCCGTGCATTCTCGTTTTCTCGTTGACAAGAAGATGCCTATCGATAGAATTCTATCTCGATTGAAAAAATTCGAATCGAAAGAGAATTGTTTGAAAATCGAAATTAACTTCTCAATATTTACGATATTATCCATTCTAAAATAATCTTGTAAATAATCTCTCATCGGCTGATTAATCCAAACACGCGAGCAATCGGTTCGAAGTGTTTGCAAATAGGATCGTCGTGAATAGCGTCTTGAATCGAGCTTCGACTTAGGAACGTTTATTAGGCATCTCGAGCATACGAGACGAGAAGAGGGGAACAAAAGAAGGAGGAAGGAGAGGAACGGCGGCCTCGCGACGAAGCGCAATCCCTCCTCCTCCAAACCGATCTTCCGCGTCGTCAGCTTCGCGCGTCGGAAGCTCAAAAGCGTGGAAACGCTTTCTATTTTTTTCGACTTCGAGTGCCACTTCGCCTCGAGTTCCACTCGACTTCGGCGAGTATGGGGCCAGATGTTTCCTCCGAGTGCTTGCCACTCCTTCACGCGCGCGTACAGCACGCGCTGCCTCGCGCGTGCAGCCCGAGAAAAGCTTCGTGAACTGGCGACAACACGATTTTTCCCCCCTCGTGCCGTACTTGGCGGAGGTAAAAACCTTTGAGTGAAAAGTGTGAAAGATGATTGCTTACGAAAGGTGGCGAGAACCGTATTCGTCTCTCTTTGTTCCCTTAGTTGTGCTCTCTTCTTTCTAGTTTTTCCTTTTTCCAAATTACTCTCTCCATCTATGCATTCTGATATAATTTCACAATTGGATGATTATGTAATAGAATCTCTGATTAACTGGGTTAACAACAAAAAGAAATGTAAGAGAAAAGAAATTAATAGGAGAATTATTCTATATTTCTTATATAATAATCCTCGTTTCTTCCTCTTCAGAAATTCTTCATTCGTGCAACGAATTCCTCCGACTGGGAAGTTGAACTCTCTTCCAACTCCTTTACCTCACCGTTCTTTAGTTGCACAGAACCGACTTCCGAAAATCGATCATCTCTCCATCATTTACGCGTCCACTCGTTCAATCGTGATCACCGTGATGCCGTTTTTCTATCGTACCGATCGAGAAGGGGCTCTGATCGAAAAGGGGAACGCGATCGTTGGATGGCCAACATTAGTCGAATCGATCCCCGGCCCATTTCGTGCACGGAGATGAGATGACCCCACAATGACTAAAAGCATCTTTGAGCGAAACTCATCTACCCGTTCCGTCGAGCAACAATGCACCGATACAATTGATACGCCTTCCTTCCACCCGCGACTCGTCCTTTTTTCCACTCGATGCATCAACCAACGTTTCGCGCTCGTGTTATTAGACATCGAGGCGGTCTTCGATCCCGGCTAATGAGGATCACAAACGGGCCGCCCAATCGTACGATGAAAAACATTCTCCAACAACTATCGATTTCCAATGCTCCTCTCATCTCGACTCTTGCATCTTCTCTCTCGAGGAAGAAAATGAGGGTGAGAAAGAAGAAAGAAATTTTGGCACTTTTTCCGCACTTTCGAGATGGAATTTCTTAAACATACATATTTTCTTTTCCTTTTTTTTCGAAGAAAATTCGAAAATGCGAAATATCTTGCGACGAGAAGAGGAGAATAAGGTTGAACAAAAGGTTGAGAGAATTGTTGGAGAGAGTTGTTGGAAGATCAAAAGTTGGCACCCGTGGCAATTTTTTATTTATCGAGTCGTACGTCTAATGTTATTGTTGCGGAACGGACAGTTGCCCCCAACTTCGATGGTAATTTACCGTTTTGCCTCTCTCCTTACTCCCACGTACACGTCTCTCTCGCCTCTCCCGACCAAGGAACGCGGTTGGAAGGCAATAAAGCCGGCCGTAAATTCTGCGCTACTTTTTGCACAGCGCTGCGCAAAAAGGGGGCCCGCGTTGTAAATCTTCCCGGAACTGGGAATGGTCCTCTAATATCGCTGCGATTATCGAGATTCTGGTAAAGGGATACTTCTGTCACTTTCTTTACGCCACAATTGGAGTTAATTTCCCAACTTTTACAGTGTTTCCACTCCGATAGAAACCTTCTTTTCTTGATAAAATTTAATCGAAAATAAGAGTCCTCCTCTTTCGACTTATCAAAAACTTTCTATGCAATTTCTATCGAAATCCTTTACTCCTTTAATTCCTTCATCTACTCGTCGAAAGATTCTTAAAATTACCATTAATTCATCGTATCGAGAATTAAATCCAATCTCGAACGTTTTCACGCCACGTTTTCATTTCGAAACCAAAGCGTTATTATATTATCCAACGATGCGATTTCATCAACAATGTCGATGACCCGTTACGCAACACTCTGTCAGCGGTGCCGTATTTTCGTCGTTCGCGTTCCGCTTCTTTTCGGGGCCTGTCGGCGGGTCCGCATTAAAGGGAGGCGGCCACGTCCTCGCCGTGCCAAGTCACGCCTCCCGTGGCGCTTGTTGTCATTGTCGGTACCCGCAATCACGCAATGATCACGCACACGCGGACCATTCGATCGATCCTTTTCGAGTATCGAATCGAGTATCAAAGACGCCGAAACAATCCTGGCAACCGCCCTCCTCGATCCTCCTTGGTCATCCAGCACTTCTTCTTCGTTGTCGATAAGTTTAACAACTTTTCTGAAAATTTGTTTCATTTGAGAAAAGTCAAGATATATATATATATATATTCTTTTCTTAGAGAGAGAGATTTGTAGATTAGATGGAAGAAAATTAAAAGAGTTTCCTGAAATGTTGTTATCCAATTTTCAAGATTATCACTCTTTTCTGAAGAGATTTTGGGTATAAGATTTATTTTATCGACAGCTTGTGATTAAAGAAATTTTCTGAAACTTTTCTTCTTTCTTTTTACGGGACGCAAGAAAGAGCTTGGGAAACGATCTCTGTTTCAATCTCCTTCGATTTCGATCTGCTTTAACCCGTTGTTAAACGCCAACTTTGCAATTTTTTTCGGAAAATACCTTTTGTAGGAATAAAAAGAAAAAGGTGCGAGATCTTTCACGCGGAATACGTCTCCTGGATCGCGAGATCCAGTTACCCGATCGTTGCAGTGATCCTCGGAGGCAACGGGTGAAAGAGCAAGAGACTGTAAAAGTCGATTGTCGAGTTCCCGCCCAGCGGTGCGCCAACCAATCGGAAGCCCAGCTGCTCCCAGTCGCTTCCTTTTTTCCTTTTTAACGGTCGTTACACCGAGTAGTTTTCTTGTCTCAACGCCATCTTAGCCGGGCCGGACATTATCGTCCACTCTCGTTGATTATCTTTCAGCATCCTCGCCCACGGCTCCGTTCCATTCTCTTCCTTCCTACGTTTCCCTCCTCCTTCAACAACAATTATCCGTCTCTTCTTTTCTTTTCTCTTCTTCTTCTTCTTCTCCGTGATTTTCCCTCGAGCGAGATGTCAATCAAGAGGCAGAAATTAAAGTAAAATCCGTCGAAAGAAGAAGGGATTCGATTGATTGATACGTTTTCCTCGAGAGACGTGATAGAGGAGGAGTGATTATCGAAGAGGGATCATTAAAAAGAAGACGAAGAGGAGAGTAAGGGTAGGAAGGAGCAGCTGCATTGACGAATTTCAATGGTGATTGGACTCTAACGGGACTCTAGGACAATGGGCCTCGAAAAAACGTAGCTATTCTTTATTCGAATAACTCTCCCCGCGTAAATACTTCAAATCGAATAATTGCTCCCTTCTTACGATATCAAATTTCACGTTCTATCCTGGAATCTTTGAAATTAATTGAAAGAAGCCGTCGCAGGTGTAGATAGAGAGAGAGAAGAAGAGAGGAAGGGAGAGACACTTCAAAATTCTACATCTTCGAATCGAAAACACTCCGATGAACCTTTATCCTCTTCCTCCGCCCTCGAATCGCTTCCTCGCTATTTATAATTATCCTTAAATCCTCCAGAAGAATCCGTATCAAATTTTTTCGGAAAAAAGGGAAACAACATCCCCAATCTCCTCTCTTCGATCTCCTCTGTTCGAATCGGCAACCGTCTCGTCAACGGTCCTCGGCTTAGCCACCTTTAACGATCATCCACAATCTTATTCACCTTGTTCCTTCATTCAACCGTCATCACTCCCCACGATCGCTCTCCTTTTTTTCTCCTTCCCCTCTCCCTCGTCCCTCGCGCGTTTCGCGGCCCGCTCGCCGCTGGTCGTCGTGGCGTGGCCCGTGGTCGTCGTTGAAGATCGGATCGTGAGAAAAGTCTCCTTCCTTCCGAAGCCCTGTAATTTGCACTTCCGTTCTCATGGCGGGCATGCGACAATGCGGCCCCCCAGCGAACACATTTCTCAGGTGTTCGACTTTCGGAGAAAAGGGGAGTAATTCGACGCCAGCCAGCAGGTGCCTCCCCCGTCTTTGTTCCATCGGGGAACAATCGGGTGAAAGAGGGCTTTTAAGAGTCGCGAATGGGGCGACTTTTATCGAAATCACTCGTGCGCACGTCGTGGCTCACCCTTCTCCTCTGCATCCCCGCGAAGAAAGAGAGAGAGAGTTTCTTTCTTTGGTATATTATTCGTTTTTCGTGGATACCCGCCGGGAGAGCGATTCGTTGCGACTCCTCAACGAACCGTCGTCTCAACGACTGTTTTCGCCTCTCCAACGTACTTTTGCGCACGTGCTTGCTTTTATTTTGCTTGCTCGAGTGAGTGCTGCTTTCTTTCGCCTCTCTTTTCATTCTCGTTGAACTCGTCTCGTAACAACTCGATTGCGAGGTCTCCTTCGAGATCGTTTTTAATCGCGCTATTTCGATTGTGAGTTCATACATTGGATTTGGGTCGTTTTAATTAGATAAGAGAAGATGGAATTTTTGTTTATCGAAAGATATTGGGGGAATGATAAGTGGATGAAAAATTTTTACGAAACTTGTACTTTATAACGAGATATTACGAGATGATTCTCTCATTAGAGACTCCAAAATCGTAATAGAGCTGTCTGTACTTTAATCTTTAATTGTTGAGTTTCACGATTTCACAAAATTTACATGAAATAACGAGGAGACGGGAAAGATGGACGGAATTCCGCAAGGAATTCTATCCCTAAATTCGCGATGTTCCACGAATTCCACGTTTCAGGCGCGTGAGCAGGGAAATGATAACACTGTACCCCCATGTCTGGGAGGGGGAAGAACCGAGTGGAAGCTTTTGTCGCGTGTTCCCTTTGTGCCGAACACAGGATATATTAAATTCCACCAATATTTGTCAAGGCCGCTGAAGACCCTTCGAGGATATGCGCACACCTCTGTCTCTCCCTTCTTTTCCTCTTTTCCATACGGGGTGCAAAAACGGACGAATGAAATGCCTAATAACTGTGTATTACCTTTTGTATTACCTTTTGTCGGCGATATACACGCTTCAAAGAGATCCAAAACCCCCTTTCTTCTTCCACGCGTTCGTACGTTAATTAAAACATCGATTGATTAGATTCCTCCCTTAGGATGTTTCCCTTAATTTTCTCCCCGTTGTTATTCGCAATGAAAAATTGATTCATTCGCGGAAGAAATTTACTTGAAAGCGACGATAATCGAAGTTTAAATTAATCGACCTTTCTTGATATTTCTACTATTTTTGAAAAAAAACTAAGCCTTTTTATCTTCCTGAAAACTAGGAAAAATTTGGATATCGAGATAAGAACAATAAAGCTTTGTCGAAGGAGAATCTGCATGCTTCCGATCCGTAAATCAGAAACAGTTTCCTGCGCGGAGGAAAGCAGTCGACTACCTGTTGCTGAATCTACGGGCGAATCGCTATTTTTCATCGAGAATGCAAAACTAGGGAAAGCTGAAAAGGAGGAAGACCACCACCACTACCACTATTACGACCACCATCATCACCATTACCATCCGACCACGCCTCCATTCGGAACAGGTACGATGACAAATTTTTCAAGGATTTGCATGGTCAAGTCTCTCGAGTATACTAAGATAACTCGGCAAACCGAAATTTGGGAAATCTCGAGAGAATCTCCTCTTCCAAGACCGCCAATCCATTTGGGAGATCGACTTTTCCTCGAGTCATAGTCCAGCCTCGTCTAATTAACTCTTTCCTGCGGATTCTTAGCCGTGCTCGATACGCCTACGACTGAGTTAAAGAGATCTGCCATTATTTCGAACGCGTATTGAAAGGAAAAAGAAGGTGAAGAAAGGATCGCAAGACTTGGCAAAATTGGAAGATTAATGGAGCCTTTGAGAAATGAATGCAAAAACCTTGTATTCGATGAAGAGCAAAGTTTTCTTCACATTTTTGATATAGAATTTAAAGATTGGTACGATGGAAAAACAATGTAATTTTTAAGAGTTATTATTTGCCTTATACTTAAAATTATTACAACAGGGGAAGAATTCGAACGAAGTGCACGAAAACATCCTTTTTTTTCAATCTTCGTTAACCGTTCGCTCGAGATTCCTCATCGAAACATCCCGAGAGGTGGACGCAGGATAGCAGGATCGAATAAACGACGAAGAGGGATATATCCGGAACGGAGGGAAATAAAACGAAGAGAAGGTTCGTAAGATATGTGAGTAATAAAAGTGGACAATGGTGGGGCAAATTAATATTATAAGGGTGGTGCTGGAAGGGCGCGCGAGAAGAGGAACTCTCGGAGGAGGGAGAAACTACCAAACGTTTCGAGGATGGAAGGTGGGCCCGTGTAGGGACAGTAATTTATCAAGGGCCAGATAGGAATCTCCTTTTGGTCGCGTGGTAACGGAACGGGCAAAGTATCGTCCAAATGTATTTCTTTCTCTCCGAAGCCACGTCCACGTCCACCGATTCATCGATTCTTTATTTCCCTTCTCTTCCCATCGTCGAAATCTCCCTCCTCTCTCCACCCACCCCATCCATCTCCTCCTCCTCCTCCTCCTCCTCTTCTTCTTTTTTTTTAACGAGAGACGGTTTTGAGGGAAGAAACGACGAAAGAGAGACGTTTTTTCAAACGATGGTGCGCCCGATAAAAAGGAAGCTGAAACTGGATGAGAGGACAACTGTTTCGCCGTGGCGAACGAGTTGGCCGGGCAAAGATTCCAGACATACCGGCGGACGCGCGCCCAGACGCCGCCTGCTCCTCTTGGAAAAATAATGGTGGTCGGGAGGAAACAGAAAAAAAGAAGGATCTCTCAAGGGGTTGAAACTCAATGAACACGCGGCCCCGTGTTGCTCCTACAACGAATCTCCTGTGTTACATGTGTAGTCCCTTTGGCTACATTCGGTTGTCTTTTGTATTATACTTTTTATTTCGTTATTCGGGGTGGCTGGGCTCGTTTGCTCGTGAAACGTCAAGTGTTTTTCTTTTTTTCTTTCGATTAATCCCACGAAATTACGAGATAAATCGCAGGGATTATTGTCCGAGTACGCGTGTAATGCGTTAAAATTTAGAGAGATTTTCCTTTCTCTTTCTTTTTCTCTCTCTGCTGTTTTGGTGTTCGCAATTAGGGAAGCTGAAACGAATCGTAATTTCGCTCATCGTCTTTGTCGGGAAATGCTCCAGTTGTATTCGATTAAATGAATAGAATTTAATTTCTGGAAAGCGCGGGAGAGAGATAGATTGGAAAGAGAGAGAGAAAGGAAGAGGGGGTTCCGGGACGTGGAAGGCAGAGAAAACGTAGCTAGAGTTCGACCCCCGTTGCTCTCGGTTGGGCGCCATCTTATTTATTGTTTTAATTATATCAGAATATATCGTTAGAGGCCGTCATGGCGTGCCACGCCGTTGAATACGTGAGATTTATACGATCGAACCGGCCACCACCCCCGATCCTCCTCCTCCTCCCCCTCCTTTTCTTCTTCTTCTTCTTCTTCTTCTTCCATCTTTGCCTACCGTCCGCGTGTGTTGACGCGAGTAATTTGTTGGCCTGCACGCCGATATATGAATTATAAATTTGTTATTACTCGGAATGCCGGTTGATACAGTTTCGAGAAATCGTTGGATCTATCGCTCGAGATTCTTGGAAATATCGGATCTATGTTATAACAGGAAGGTAGGAAGGATCGATTGGGGGGCGAGCTCCAAGATTGGTGGTTCGAAAAATTTATATAACATCGAGTAATAGAAGAAAACTCCATAAAGAAAGAAGAGAAGAGTTTGGATAGGAATATCGCCTTTTCCCCCATTATTAGATAAGAATCCAAGTTTGGAATAATCGGTGATAATTTACGGAATGGATGCTGCATCGTTTCGCGGGTCGGGAGAAGCGTGACCGAAGGCGTGGCAGGACTTAATTACTTCTTAAACGGGAGTTCCTCTCCGCCTACTAAAGTATAACCTCATCATAGTCCTCGGGGGCTTCTTCCTTCTCGACCCATTACCCTCTCTCGAAGAGGTATTATAGTTACGAAGGTTGGCCCCTTAGGTTAAACGAGGTTAGCAGCCACTGGTAAATTACACGTTTGTTTTGAGGGGGCTGACCCTTTCGCCTTGGCAGCAAACCGCGTCGACGCGATCTTAATTCATTCGCGAGATGTCTCTCGCGAAAATCGTTATCTTGTTTACGTTTACGGATGGAATTTTACCTGCGATTTAATTCCGTACAATTTCTCGATAAGCAAGCGTGATTTCTCTTTCGCTCTCGACTCGACGCGAGCCAATTTTCCGATCGTTCCGAGGGAACGAAAGTTTCGCTTCGTTTGCTTCCATTGTTTTTCCTCCATGAACGTTTTTTCCAACGGTAATCAACCGATCCAATCGAAAACGACGATCCCACGGCGAAATTCTCCGTGTGCAAAACAAACTCGTTAACTCGTCTCGCGGGTGGATCGTCCTCTCCAAGAAAATTTTCTCTCGTGATTAAGATTACTCGAGAAGAAGGAGAATTCAGAGATCCCCCTTCGGTTTCATTTAAATCATTATTTGATTTATCTGTCCCATTTTTATATACTTCCAAATTCGATGCTAATTTGTTTACATCCATTACGATAAATTCACTTACGAGAAGCCCGCCATCTGCAGGAGCACGCTTCAAAAAACTTGAATCAACCGCGTTATATTGTAAAAGAATAAAACATTGAATAATTCATAACCAGCTTCCTATAATTCTATTTCCAAAACAGGCGATCCCTCGTCAAATTTTACGCGCGTATGCGGGCTTCTTGATCCTCCCCCTCTCCCTCCGTCCACGGAGGAAGGGTAAATCACCCCCACCACGAGGCGGGACGTGTCCATCGAGCGGTAATCGGGTATACATATCCCCCGCGATCTTGTAAATCGATAACGGGCTTATCTAGACGTCGGGGGTTAAGATATTAAGCGTGTGTCGTGGCAAAAGTTGGCGTTGCACGAGCATCGAGGTCGAAACAATTAACCTCGACGCGTGGGTGTGATGGAAGCGTCAAGGAAAATCGAATTGCAACCGACCGTATCGTATCCAATTAAAGGACTCTTCAACACTTGTGTACAACAACCCTTTCCTCTCTAGAATAGAATGGAATGGAATGAAAGAACGTCATTGAGAGGAGTATATTGGAAGATATATATATATATAGGTTGGTGGGACGTCGATGATGAGAATATCTTTTCTCCGTTTTATTGGATTAACAATAATTTTCTCTAAGCTGAATGAAATTTAATAATCGTTATATTCTTGTACGCGATTATTGGAAGGAATCGATTAAATGGGTGTAATTGGATATAATGTCATGGTAAACGATTATAATTAAAGAAAAGAAAGAAATAAGGGAGAAAAATTATGTAATATGTATTATGTTCGATTCGAATTGCGTAAAGTGTTAAAAAATATTTTGAACCGTTTTAATTTGACAGGAAGATTATACGAAAAACAAAATAGTTATCCGCGTGTTATTTACTATAATACAGATTATCAGGTAAACAGTATAAATGTCAACTTAGAAATGCTACTTCAAAAGTCAAAAGAACTACATAACAAGTTAATATGCCGTTATTCAAACGGCAATCCTGATTATCCAAAATAGATATCGAACTGAAATCCTCTTTGAGTATAAAACTTTAATACTTCTTTCTTCTATTTCATGCGTTATTATTTCCGTTCACGTATACCTAACTTGTCTTTTCTTTTTCTAAACTCTAGATCGCATAAACGATAATGAATTTGAAGGAAAGGAGAGGAAACGAAACAGGTGTCTCGAACTTTCGAACTTTCAAATTTCTATTTAATCTGTTCATCCGTTTTGTATTGTTAAACCTCATTAGCAAAATTTGAGTAGACAAGAAGCGTCACTCGATAAGAAAAGACTGGAAAGAGATACGAAGGAACCTGTAAAGGAAGTTGCGAAAAGGAAGAAACCGGATTTTTAATTAAAGGAATAATTAAAAAAGAAGAAGAAGAGGAAGAAAAAGGAGCAACCCCTCCATTTTCCACGGCGGATATACGGGGGCGATAAATTAATAAACCGAATTAACAAGTTGTTGTAACTCTTGTCTGTTACGGTGATGCATGGCTGGGCCAACTTCGTTCCGCGATAATAAGATTGTAATTAAAACTGCTGCTACCTTTATCAACCGGTACCCCTTCCTTCCTGGACCAAGGATGGGCCGAGTGATTCAAAACAAACAAGGAGGAGGACGAGAAATTATCATCGCGGCCATCTCGTTGACCAAATCTTCTTTCTTTTTCTCCGGAGAATTAAAATCGGCGAACCTAACCAATTTAAGAAGCAATCGATGAAAAAGTTTTCTTAAATAACGATGGATATAAAATAATTTTTCTCCAAGTTTCTATCGTGACATGGAGTCACAATCACAAGTGAAAAGTGAGTGGTGGGAGGAGTGGAAGGGAAAGGGAAGTGGAGTGGAAAGGGTTTTGGGGGAAATAAACGGGAGGGCATTTGTATTTGGCCGAAAATTCAAGCAGGAGATGCTCGATCGAGAGGGAAGATACGCACGTGGACGCGGCCGAGTGCAGCGGCGCTCCATGCATGCGAGCTTAAATCCGGATTAGACGGATCACCCAGCGGGTGCCTAAACATCGATATAATCGTAGGATCGTTCCTCGGTAGCAGCCTCCGTTGATATCCGGATCGCGTTCCTCGCCCATTAGATTCTTTTTAAAAATATTATAATTCGTCGCAGGATCCGATTAAACGAATACTTGGATCGGTCGTCGATGAGAAGAGCTCGAACTGTATCGACGGAGATGCTGATGCAAATTTCTGATATTTTTATGGAGATGAGTTTTTAAAAGAAAGGAATAAAAAAAGAGAAATTAAAATGCAAGAATATATGGATATCGTATTTTCATTCAATGACTGTTTAAGTAAGATTGTTAACTTTGAAATATAATCTTCCCTACGGATTATTTTTCCACTAACGTGTGTATAAATATCCGTATCTAATGACGATAAGAAATGAGATTATCGAGGATGGAAAAAATAAACTTCTGGACGAGTCGCGTAGAGGAGCAACAATTTTGCGACAAGGGGTAGATCGCAGCGTGAACGTGGACACGTGTATCATCAATTGAAAAGCAGTCTTGCAGAGACTGGGGAAGGGAGAAGGATCGAGATAACGCGAAGGATAGAGAATTCCAATTAAGTGGGATATTTATCTACACGCGATAACCACCTCCGACGACTCAATTACGCATTCTCTATCGGTAAAACGGAAATATAACTGCAATTTCATCGCGTCTAGTATCCGTATTTCCTCCGATCAAAAACTTCGCGTTTGCATTTTAAACGAGAGGAGACGAAGAACGAAATCGAGAGAAATTTCCAAGAATTTTTCTTTTTGAAACAAAGTTATCTTTCGAAAGTTGGCCGAGGGATGAGTAATATTATTTCCTTTGATTACGCGGTGAAAAGAGATCAACGTTACGAATTACAAAAGAAAAGGGAAAAAAGTCTCTCCTCCAAAAATCTTCCCCGAGCCCATCGTCGCAAACTCGTTAAGGGAGAAGCTCGCGTCGAAGAAAGGGTTGAGGAGGAGGAAGGGAGGGGGCAGACACGTGACGTGCAGGGACGATTATAAATTCAAGCTGAAACTTATAATCGTGTTTGTTTTAATTAGAACCGCAGCGTGCGGCTCCGTTCATTTAAGACTCCAAGTTCCCCCCTCCCTCTCTTCGTTGCAACCGAACCCCTTCCCCGGAAGCCGACAGCTCTCTCCCCCACCCCTCTCTCTGTCTCGTTTGCCACGACTCCCGTTAATTTCGCGCGAGGCATTAGTACGTTAATAAACCGTTATTTATCGGCGCGATTCTTAAGAACATTTATTTCTCCCTGTTCCAAAGCATTTTCCGCCTCGCCTTCCGTCGAACACTAAATCAACCACCGATCCTCCTCCTCCCCCTCCTCCTCCTCCTCCTGTTTCGAGGAAGCGGTTTGCTTTGCGAAATAAATCTGACCCCTTTTCTTTTTCTCTTCTCGCCTCCCTCGTTTCCGCCCGATTTTTTCTCGTTCGATCTCGTTCGACCATTGGAAATAAAAAAAAAAAAAAGAGTAGGGACACATTTTTTTTTTTTGGAGATTTGAACGAGCTTATTAAGAGATTAAAATAAGACGAGGAAAAATAAGAGAGGATTTATTGGATTTGGGGAATAAAGAACGGAACGGGGAGAGAAAGATTTTTTTTTTTTTTTTTTGATTGGTTGAACGTAATTTATTGATCGTTTAAAATGCAAGTGCATGGATATCGTGTGTTAATATTAAATTAATCTGTCCAGGGAAGATAGTTTCTGCCTCACTGTTCCACGAGCACGTCGCGCGGATTTCACGCGGATAGATTTCAAATCCCATCTCGCGCATCGTTCGCTCTAGATTCTCGGTCCATTATTCCGAAGGACTTGGATGAAAGGGACCCTTCGTTCCACGACCCCGACACAACCGGTAACACGTCGGATACGAAGGCAAAACGGTGTGTAATCACCGTCCTCGGATTACGGTGATACCGTTCCTCGAAGAATGACACGAATCCCTGTACCCCTCTCCCTCCCTCTCCCTCTTCCTTTTTTTATCTCGAATTACTCCAAATGGCGTTATGCTCCGATTTTCTTGAATCCATTGATCTACTTGAAGGATTGTGCAGGATTTTAAGGAATTAAGGATACCGGGAGAGGAATGTTGGAGGAGGAATAAAAATCTTGTTTAATAATCTGTTTAATTTGTCGCATAATTCCGGGAAAAATTGGTACGTTTATTCGTTTTGTATTAATTTTCTTTTTGTTTTTAACTGTTACATTTTCTATCATGTGTTCTATCTTTTTTTCAGCGGTTCGTTATTGGCGACGACGAAATATCCTGAATGAAACGTATGTACGTGTATAGTAATATGGAGAAGAAGTATATATGATGTAAAGAAATACAAAGAATCAAATAAGGACAGATATAGGATAAAAATTAGAAAATCAGCGCCATCTCCAGAGTGCCGCAAAAGAAACATACGAAGAAAGGATAGAAGATGGAAAGAGAAGAACAGAGATAAAGTAAGAATAGAATACTAACGCCCTCTTCAGATTGATAAAACAGATAAAAATATCTTTTTAAGGGTAAAAAATAAAGTAAATTAAGAATTGAAGGCTAATGCCATCTCATGAAGGTCAAAAATATTCTTTTTTAATAATAATTCAATAGATGGTGATAACGATCAATTCTTATTCTATTTCTATCCTTTTTCTTTTGTCTTCTCTCTTTTTCTGTATTTTATTCGCGGCACTCTGAAGATGGCGTTGATGACACAATATTTATCATATTTACCCATTACTTGTTTTTCTTGTAAATATTTGTTGAACAAAATTTATGCTTTCTCATGATACGCATATATGATCAATTGTATTGTCTTTTTATGTAATATATTAATTAAAAGTTTCATAATTTATTGCTTCCAAATTTTATATATCGTAAATATGTTCATTCTTAAAATTTAGAATTTATCATTTTTAAGAATTTTAGAGAATTTGACGTTATTTCTTGGAAAAATTTTTCGATTGATCTCTTATCGTATCATATTCTCCTAATACAAAATCGAATTTTTGGACAAAAATTTTTCTTTCTTCAGGGAATTTCGATATTAATCTTTTTTATTAAATATCTTCTTTATCCTTCACAATATTAAAAAATGTTCCGAATAAAACAACATTCAATTTTATAAATCCTTTACGTCCTTATATGTAAAAAAGTAAATAGAAACTGTTTAATTTTTATTTCAAAAATTTGTAATATTATTTTAATTAATTTAAATAATTATAATAATGTATTATAATTGTATTTTAATAATTATATTTCATTTTTATTAAAAGCAAATATTCTAAATAATAGAAAATACAGTACTGAGTATATTCTTGAGTATATATTTATTTGATAATTATTAAAATGATTAAAAACGTATTCGTATTCGTATTTACAGAAGATAAGTGTGAAAGAAATATACATTTGTGTAAATTATGGAAAATGTTTTAAATCTCAGAAACAATGATTAGGAACATTGGGGATAATGGTATAAGTAAGTATGAACGGTAAACATATGATTAATGTTCATTAATTCGTTTATTTGGAAATTTTCAGTATTTTGACATAATTTCCGAAGATTCCAAGGAATTGATCTCATTTCCAAAAACTATCAAAAATATTCTTATCAATTTAGATGAAAAAACAATTAATTAATTTACGCCAACATGAGAATGTATTAATAAAAATAATAATATGGTAAATATCTAAATGATATCTATGTTTTTAATATTTCGTATCTAAATGATATCTAAATGTTTCTAATATTTTATAAATTTAACAAATTTTTAGTGCCACAAAGGACAGTAGCTCGAAAAAGGTAAGTATATAAAATACATACTTCTGTTATTCATATTCCTTTATCCAGTATATTCCTGTGCTCCAATTTTGCACAATCCTACATTCCTATTATCCATATTCCTTAATTCTAAATATTCCTGTATTTTTATTATCCAAATTTTTCAATCCTGAATATTCCTGTGTTCCTATATTCCCATTAACCTTATTTCTTAATCCTTTATATTCCTGTGTTCCTATATTCCTTAATCCTTTATATTCCTGTGTTCCTATATTCCCATTATCCTTATTCCTTAATCCTTTATATTCCTGTGTTCCTATATTCCCAATATCCTTATTCCTTAATCCTTTATATTCCTGTGTTCCTATATTCCTTAACCCTTTAGAAATAAGAAAACTGTTGAAAAACAATTATTTAAGTAGCTGAAAAAAAGTAATAACAGGTAAGTAAAAAAGGTAAGTAAAAAAAGGTAAGTAATTTGCTAATGATTTCTGAAATTTTCGAAAATTTCGAAAATTTTTGTAAATAAACATTGAAAATGTAAATAAACAAACCGAGAATGTAAATAAACATTGAAAAATGTAAATAAACAAACCAATGTTTGTAAACAAACCGAAATTTCAACTCCCAGGCCTTAAATTTTCGAAAATTTCGAAAATTTTTGTAAATAAACATTGAAAATGTAAATAAACAAACCGAGAATGTAAATAAACATTGAAAAATGTAAATAAACAAACCAATGTTTGTAAACAAACCGAAATTTCAACTCCCAGGCCTTAAATTTTCGAAAATTTTGAAAATTTTTGTAAATAAACATTGAAAATGTAAATAAACAAACCGAGAATGTAAATAAACATTGGAAAATGTAAATAAACAAACCAATGTTTGTAAACAAACCGAAATTTTAACTCCCAGGCCTTAAATTTTCGAAAATTTCGAAAATTTTTGTAAATAAACATTGAAAATGTAAATAAACAAACCGAGAATGTAAATAAACATTGAAAAATGTAAATAAACAAACCAATGTTTGTAAACAAACCGAAATTTCAACTCCCAGGCCTTAAATTTTCGAAAATTTCGAAAATTTTTGTAAATAAACATTGAAAATGTAAATAAACAAACCGAGAATGTAAATAAACATTGAAAAATGTAAATAAACAAACCAATGTTTGTAAACAAACCGAAATTTCAACTGCCAGGCCTTAAATTTTCGAAAATTTCGAAAATTTTTGTAAATAAACATTGAAAATGTAAATAAACAAACCGAGAATGTAAATAAACATTGGAAAATGTAAATAAACAAACCAATGTTTGTAAACAAACCGAAATTTCAACTCCCAGGCCTTAAATTTTCGAAAATTTCGAAAATTTTTGTAAATAAACATTGAAAATGTAAATAAACAAACCGAGAATGTAAATAAACATTGAAAAATGTAAATAAACAAACCAATGTTTGTAAACAAACCGAAATTTCAACTCCCAGGCCTTAAATTTTCGAAAATTTCGAAAATTTTTGTAAATAAACATTGAAAATGTAAATAAACAAACCGAGAATGTAAATAAACATTGGAAAATGTAAATAAACAAACCAATGTTTGTAAACAAACCGAAATTTTAACTCCCAGGCCTTAAATTTTCGAAAATTTCGAAAATTTTTGTAAATAAACATTGAAAATGTAAATAAACAAACCGAGAATGTAAATAAACATTGAAAAATGTAAATAAACAAACCAATGTTTGTAAACAAACCGAAATTTCAACTCCCAGGCCTTAAATTTTCGAAAATTTCGAAAATTTTTGTAAATAAACATTGAAAATGTAAATAAACAAACCGAGAATGTAAATAAACATTGAAAAATGTAAATAAACAAACCAATGTTTGTAAACAAACCGAAATTTCAACTGCCAGGCCTTAAATTTTCGAAAATTTCGAAAATTTTTGTAAATAAACATTGAAAATGTAAATAAACAAACCGAGAATGTAAATAAACATTGGAAAATGTAAATAAACAAACCAGTGTTTGTAAACAAACCGAAATTTCAACTCCCAGGCCTTAAATTTTCGAAAATTTTGAAAATTTTTGTAAATAAACATTGAAAATGTAAATAAACAAACCGAGAATGTAAATAAACATTGAAAAATGTAAATAAACAAACCAATGTTTGTAAACAAATCGAAATTTCAACTCCCAGGCCTTAAATTTTCGAAAATTTTGAAAATTTTTGTAAATAAACATTGAAAAATGTAAATAAACATTGGAAAATGGAAATAAACAAACCCAGAATGTAAATAAACATTGAAAAATGTAAATAAACATTGGAAAATGTAAATAAACAAACCCAGAATGTAAATAAACATTGAAAATGTAAATAAACAGACCCAGAATGTAAATAAACATTGAAAATGTAAACAAACAGACTAATGTTTATATACAAACCGAAATTTTAAGCGCCTGGCAATTCAAAATTATACTTACCTTGTACTTACCTTTTATATACTTACCTTGCGAATTTTTTATATTTTTAATAATCATTTTTTAACATTTTACTTAATTCTAAAGGACTGGCAGGAATGTAGGCTTAGGAATAAATATTTTTTTAAATAAAAAACTCATTTATTTGAAAATAACATTTATTGAATATAATTTACAATTAATGATACATATTTTTTAATTAACAATTGATTTAGTTACATTTAAACTTGTACTTATAATATAATATAATATAATAAAAATATTCTTATTTTTTGTATACTTAATATATTTATACTTAATTTACTTAAATCTAAAGGATTGAGAGAAATATAGGCTTAGGAATAAATGTTTTTTAAATAAAGAAACTCATTTATTTATCGAAAAAAAACGTTTATTGAATATTATTATTGAATATTAATATACGTAACGAATATTAATATAACGTTTATTGAATATTAATATTGTAAATTAATTTACAATTAATGATACATATTTTTTAATTAACAATTGATTTATATTTGGAGATGTAGGTACTTATATTATTCTTCATAATATTAAAAAATAAAAAAAATTCGGATAAAAATTGATTGTTTTCGAAAGATATTCTGTATTCTGGTGTCCTCAATTTTTTCGTAGGCGGACTCATAAAACACTTATCAAGCAAATTGTTTTAAATAGCATCATATACTTTTTAATGTACCAATATTTGCATCATGACGTTCTCTGTAAAAATGTATAGGATTAATTATAGTAAAAAACCATTAGTTTAAAAAATATTTAATTATTTTCTAAATTATAAGTTTTATACTTATCTTTTATGTCTTCAAATTGTCATTAATCCAGAAATTATAAAGAGAATATGTAAAAATGTACTTATTATTATTTTATACTCACTTTTTACGTTTTCAAGTTACTATTTATTCAGAAACTAAAAAGAATACAAAAATACATATGAAATATATAATATAATACAATATAATAATATAATATAAATAAATATATAATAAGATATATGAAAAAGCATGAAATGTATTTAAAATTATACATATAAAAATTAGAGACACAAAAATATATATAAATATATATAAAATATATATTGTAATAAGCAAAAATTTCGTTCGTAATTTATTTGGTAATTGTCTGAAATTTGACGTTATTTCGAAAAATTTTAAAAATTCCAAGAATTTCACGTCATTTCCAAGAATTGCCAAAATTCTTGGAAAAATTTCTCGGACGACCTCCTATCATATCATGTTTTCCTAATACAAAATCGAATTTTTGGCTCGTTTGATCTATTTGAAAAATAGATTTTCTAAGAATTTGACGTCAAGAATTCCAAGAATTTTAGAGATTCCGAGAATTTGACGTCATTTCTTGGAAAAATTTTTCGATCGACCTCCTATCATATCATGTTCTCTTAATACAAAATCGAATTTTTGATCTTTCGCTAGCAATTTATTTGAAATATTCCTGGAATTTGACATCATTTTGAAGAATTTGGAGAATTTTGGAGAATTTTCAGGAATTTTGAACTATTTCTAAGAATTTTTTCTAAAATTTGAAATTTTATTCTCTCTAATTTCAGGATTTTTATATTAGGAAAATATAATCTAATAAGAGATGGTACGTAAAATTTTTCTAGAATTTAATACTTATCTTTATACTTACATTTATACATTTCTGGAGATAACACTAATTTCTTAAATTTTATCTCTGTCCTTTTTTATATCTGCATTATTCTTTGTATTTCTTTATATTATATAATTTATTTTTTTATATACGTATGTACATACGTTTATACACAGTATCTCGTCTATTAGGAAAATACTGAAAAATTATGTACAATATATAGAAAGATATAAATTTTGATTCTTCTTGCTTTTAGAATATCTGAGATACCTAAAAATCTACGAATGAAAGAAAATAAAGAAATTGAGAGAATATTTAAAAAAAATGCAATACTGTTAATACATAATTTATTTGTCAACACGAATTTTCCATAAATATATCATATATCAACATTCATCATATATATAGTTTTTTGCTTGCATAACTTGCATAATAATATTCTCTTACAGCACATACATCTTTTTCTTATCTCTTATTTTTTTTTCTTTTTCTTAATTTTTTATTTTGTAATATAATTCTTTGTACCGATCCAAATTGCACTCTCGAACTTATACACCCACCACATACGTTTCTCTTCCTACTGTGAAATTTATTTTTGCAGATTGAAACCCATTTTCGGAATAATCAAAAATATCATCTTATTCCACTGCTCCTTTTTTTTTTCTTTTCTTTTCTTCTCTAATCGATATGTTCGGATATGTCTCGTGAAAGATACTCGTTTTATTGCCACTTTCTCTACGCTCCTTTTTGTACTTTTAGAAACGAATCAATTTTTCTTGCAAAAATATATTTCAATCTGTAAAGATATATTTCTTTTTGTCTCGTATCTTTTAAAGAACTCGGATATCTCTTAAATTCGTACGATCGCAATGTAATTACAAAAATTTCGATTAAAAAAAATCACAGTACAATGAAATGAATACAATTGTCTTCAATCTTGAATTATAATAACGCAATATATTCCGCATTTTAAATCACTAAAATTTCAAATGAAATTACTTGAACGCATAATGTCAAGAAAATAAAGAAAAATACGTTCTACGAAACGTGAAAGCATTCTCGTTTCTATTCTATAAATTTTTTATCATGCTTCCCACGCGAAAATCCCAACACCATAAATTTCTTTAGTTTCCTTACTCCCTCTTCTTTCTTACTTTTTCTCTCATCTCGTTTTGTTCTCACGGTTTAAAACGCGATACCGCTGCAGGTAGATACATCTTCATATATTTTAGATATACTGCTAATCGACACGCTACAACTCTCGGCCAGCAAGAGTTTATTTCATATTATTTTCTTCTCGTAATCTACTATCATATATTATACGTAATATTATATGTTATGCTTATATAGATTTTTTCTCCATTTTTTGTTTTTTTTTTTGTTTTTTTTCTTCTTTTTTTTTTTGCATCTTCATTTTATTCAAATTCCTGTTCACAACACAGCGATATACATACATATTCGTGTATATGTAACACTGCCTCCCTTTTTTTTTTTTTGTTTCTCTTATTCTTATATTTTATTCTCGCAACATCCAGAGGCCAGACAGTCATTTTTCACGATGATGAAAGGCAGTGCAAGTATCGAATTTACTGCGTCTTACCTTCCGGTCAGCTTTCAATTTTTACTCGAATAACATTTTCAAGCAAAATTAATAATCTCTCTCTGAGAATGCGAACGAAGAATAATATTAATTATTCAAATTATTCGATGTAATGCGTATGAGAAATTGTTTTTAGAAACAATTATTTTCAAATTTTAAATATTATCGAAACAAGCCAAAACTTTTAATCGATCACAAATTCGATTCTCTAATTAATATTAATTCATTACGCAAGTTCCAAAATAAGAATAATTGTTATTCTATAGCAAAATAGACTGCTAAACGCGACCAAATTTTCTTTTCAATATTTTCACCTGTGAACTTTTTAAAAATTTCAATTTTCTGAAATTCTAAATGTTTACTAAAATAAAATATATTTTACGTATTTTCGAGTATTTTACTTTACATTTATCGATTATAGAATTTTGTCATCTTTAACCAATCTTTTATGTCACGTACAATGTTCTTCACAAATTTCTGCATAAGATCGATGATGTGAAATAAAAGTAAGTCCACGGATGAAATGATGGAGAAAATTCATTCCTTCTTACCGATTTCTCGAGTTGTATACCCTATATAATTCTCTAAAACAGATCTCAGAATGTGGAGGTTAATAAGAAACGACCGATCCGAGCGATCGTTAACAATGACTGTCCCCCATCCATAATTAATGTTAATTAGAAATCTAACGGTACGCAACACTGGCCTAAAAAGTCTATGTACCAATCACAGCGACACAGAAACGTGTGGAAACGTTTATCTAAAACGTTTACGGCCAAACGTAATTCTATACTGCATATAATTGCGTACATTTTGTAAATATACGTATGTATATGCCTGTGTATACATATTCGTGTAATTATGTACATCTACGTGTTAACATATACAACATACAAATATCGCTTATTCGTTAATTACAACCCTTTTGAACGAGATTTCTTCTTCCGGCTATATTTTCATTTTCTCATTTTTATCCTGCAAACATTACCATTTTCTCTCTTTCTCTCTCTCTCTCTATATATATATAATATACGATATATATAGTATATCGACCACTGATTGTACGATTAGGATTTGTGCCGGGCACAACACAAGCAATCACATTTAAAACGTCCCCGCGTTCTACTCGTTACCTTCCTCCTTCTTCTTCCATCTTTAATTCAACTATGGAGCGGTGGTAGTGTGTTTATTAAAAGTTAATTCTTTGGCTATATCTCCTCGCTATGATTGTTCGTCAATGTCGTTGTTAACTGTTTCAACGGGGATCCGATCGAATAGAACGCGGGGCGAGACACGTAGCGTAGTATAAATGCTTTATTAGCACGGCTAATTTAGGCGTGTGTATAGATTTTTAACTCTTCTAACCCTCGTCAAACGAGTTGGAGGAAGGAGGGGGATTGATCGACTGCTCTTATCCGATCTCGCAAGAGAAGAGAAAACATGATCGTTCGATGATGTTCGAATCAAATTCTGATGAGGAGTTAAATTAAATTATTTGGAATCATAATCTGATATTGTTATTCTATATTAGAAAATTATATTGGATTCGATTAATCAATAATCCAGATAATTTTCGAAGAATTCCTTTTCGAAGAAAGATCACAGAGCAGATATTTCTCTAACGTAACACTCGGCTGAATCCGAATCGAATCTTGTTTAATTAATACATTAACTCTACTTAGTTATCCTCCTCCTTTCAAGACCCTTTTTATTTTCGATAAAATAATTCTATTTCGCTTCGTCTGGAATCCATCGAATTGACATGTAATTTCATCGATCCGGATTCGATAAGTAATTATACAGTGACGTATATCAACCTTCGAGCTCGAGTGACGATTGCGTATAGATGCGTTGGTTTTTCTTCTCTTATAAATCATTTTTCAATCGATTAATTCATTATATAATTTTTCTTCATAATTTTTCACCACGAACCTTCGCTTCCTAAACTCTCTTAAAACTAAATTTCTTTTTATTTATTTATTTTAAACATTTCATATATGATCGTTCATGATCGAAACACGTACAAATAATTGTTTAGAGTGTGTTAAGATTGTTGTTGTATAAGTTATACCGTATTTTGCTTAGACAGCTTAGATTAATCTTATCCTAATTTCATTTTTATTTTCCTTTTTTTTTTCTTTTTTTTTTTTTTTTTGCTTTAATTTTACAATTATCATTAAGATATATCGCTAATCGACATTGACTTCACAGGAGTAGTTTACGCATATATATCGTAATGTCTCTCGAAGATCTTCTTCTGAAGGAGAGTCTTCTTCCTTAGGGACATCAGTATTTTGTGCGCAGCGGTTCGTGACAACCTCGAGTAGTTGAATCGGAATACGATTATTTTGACAGCGAGAAGAAACGAAACGTTCTACAAAATGTTTCGTAGGAAAAGTTATAGAGAAATTCTAAGAAAACTAGGAAGAATCGTTAGAAGAAATTATAAATATTCCAAGGAAAGAATTGGAAAAATTAGAAAATTTTGTTGTCTCTATCTCTAAAGAAGAATGAACAGCTTTATAAAATGCAATGATCTGAATGAAGGTTTACTCGAAGGTTCCACGGTACTTAACATATACAAACTTTACAGCCATCTTGCCTACGATACATCTATTTCTAAATTGACTACATATTATTGACTCTGTAACGATTTTCTCGCGTAAAAAATGTCTAAAATCATCCAATGAAACAAGAACTCTCATAATTCTCAATACGATCTACGTTCTTTTTTTTTCTTCTTTTTTTCTTTCTTTCTTTTTTTTTCTTTTTTTTTTTGGTATCTTTCTCTCGGCATTCTTTCTAGTCACGTCGATAAAAAAATATATAAAAATCCATCGTGCGAAACGACTTCGTTTCAACGGAAATATACGATCTTTTTTTTTCTTCTTCTTTTTCTTCTTTTGGCACCGAATCACCAACTAAACCGAGCAATATCATTTCTGTAAAATAGATTTGTAATTGTTCTCTTAAACAACACCTGCTTATAGATTATTTTTATATATATGTATATTATCGATATATTTTATATTATCGCGATTATATCGTCTTATAGTTATAAATGATTTCACGTACAAACCGTTGTCTCATCACAATATTTCGAATCGAGATCCTATGTTCGAAAGCTATGATTAAATTTGAAATAAAAGTGGAAATTAGATTTTAGAAGAGAAGGAAGAATATTTTTGCGTTATAAATCTGTATAGTATGCAGCAATGATGAAACCAAGAATTCTACTCGATTTAGAAAAATATTCTTGTCGAGAAAATAATTTCCTGATTGTCCTATTTGATTTTTAATTTCATTTAATGACGATATATATTTTCTTTTGATCTCTAATTTGATTTTATCCTTTGTGTACAAATTGATCGAATATTTATGAAAATACCAATGGAATTACGTGCAACAATGGGGAAAAGTTTATGTCAATAGCAATAATGGTGGATTTTTTAGCGATTATATAATTACTACCTCACTGTAATTGAAAGAGATAGAATTATTGTATTTAATAAGGGAACCGAGATAATTGGTTTTTTACTTGCTGTTAAACATGATTAGAAACTGAAGTAAAATTTCAAACGCACGATTCAATTTAAATCCACCATACATTCCTTAAATTATCACCTTAATCAACGATTATAATAGCGATCTTACACTTTACACGAGAGAATTATCTTCAACAATCACATGCATATCTGCTGCCTTATCGATTAAAATTTAACCTACGTGCTTACGAGCTAAGTTATTGTCCGTCTTGGAACATTTCCTAATATTATTTATTGTCTGCTCACACAGTATTGTCGGTTATTATTAAATTTTACATTATTCCTCGCTTACAACTACCTGTTGTCTGGATACTAAGGAAGACTTTTATCCTCTAACGTGTCAACGGGGGATAAAAAGTGAGCATCTTGTTCGAGGAAAAAAAAAACAATCGTTCGAATGTACTTGAAAGGGAGAGCAAAGCGTCTTATTAACTTTTGGAAGTAGCCTCGATTAGGTAGAGAAAAAGTGGAAATTACCTATTTTTACCTATTGATGAAATAAATTTTCGTCCAAAGTCGAACTAAGAAATAAATATATCTAGAAAAATCTTCCTTACGAAATATCTATGAAAAGAATACGTCATAGAAAACAAGCGTATTCGTAACAAGATAAAAAAGTATCCTCAATGGAGGAAGACACGGATAAGAAAATGGCGTCACGAAAAAACGAGGTCGATTATTGTCCTGACCAACAATACCGCTATTCTTATCGCTTAGAAAAAGTCTAAGTCAATTAGTAAGGCTCCTAGTTTTTTCTTCTCGTAAACAATATACATATCAAGTACAAAGTATTTTACTCGTTTTTTAAAAACTATGTTATCTTTTTCTCATCTCATCTGGGTGCGGATCAAAAAAGTGCTGGTGCAGAGTATTGTCCCTAGAATTCAGTCAACATGTGTTTAATCTAACGTTTAAGCCTAGCCAGTGCCCTAATAAATTACTACAAGCAATGCTTCATTATTTATATCTTTAGATACTGTTTTTTTCCTCTTGCTTCGAATATATTTTTATTCCTAATAATAATAATATAATAATAAAAATATATTCGGAGTACGAGCAGAGAATTAGGATATTAAATACGTAAGCTTTAAATGAATAATTAGATCAATTGGAAAATTTAACGAGTAAATTTAGATATAAATTTCCTTTCGATAAAGAATTAAATTTCTTTCCAATTATAAAAGATTCCTAAATAATTTCGTAATTTCGAATATTTGATAATTAATTATCAAATAATTAATTAGAAAAAGTTGTCTAAAAAAAATTAAATTAATTAAACTTCAGAAATGAATCAAATTCAATTACCACAATTCTAATACTTACATATTCTATCTTACATACGTTTGTATGTTTCTCTGTCTATACTTACACACGTACTTTACATTATAATATACAGTTAATACACGCAACGCTAAACACGTATATGTATATTATAATTTATACCTACATTAACAAACATACATCTTAATTTAATATCGATAATTACTCTATATTAATCTCTTATAGGTACACGAAACGTTTATTATAAGTGCACAAACGCATCTGATGCAGTATGTGCACAGAATTTCACTTACTTTGGGTGTGCGTTTATAAAACTCGTAAAAAAGTATCCATAATAGTTTTCAATCTTTCATTTTTCTCACAAAAAAGAAAAGAAAACAAATCCTTTTAATTCCTGTACTTCTCTTATTTTTAGCTGCCACAGTTTCTAAATTCGTGATGGAGCAGAGAAACTTCTTCTTAATGTACAGCAAACGCACACCCCTTTGATTATCGACCACTTGGTGGCACGTACGCTGTTTTCCAAAAAAACAGATGGCGATAGAAAATTCTATTTTTTTATATTTTTTTTTTCTTTTTCTTATTTTATTTTGTCGCATCTGATGCGGAAATTTTGACTGTATTTGCTTCGCTTTTTGTCTCTAATTTCGATGAGGAAATTTGCACAGTTTCGCTTAATTTAATTACATCGAGTTTTATCTTTAGAGTTTAGAAGCGGGCGTTGACTTTCTAGAAAATGGCGACGAGAGCTCGTTGTCTGAAGCTTTCTTCCTCCGTAGTATGTTTCCTCTTATTTCATCTTTACTTTTGCATTCTTATCTAAATTTTTTATTCGTAGGTGAGAGAAGGTTATTTAAAAATTGATCAACGTAGACACAGGGAATCGTCGATCGACTCGACTAATTTAAGGTAGTGCAACTGCGTAGAAATGGAAATAGGATGCAAAAATTTGTGATAAACCTTTATAAATCTATTGTCATAGACAAGCTTTCGAAAAGATCACGAAATATTTGTTTAAATCTACGTCGATCAACTTCTCATCACATATTTGCACGTATCATCATATCAGATTTATCATCGATTTAGAAAGTTACGAGTTCGTAGTAAAAATACTCGTTGAAAGGAGAAAAGTTTTCACGTGGTTAAACGGAATACGAATACTTTGAACTCGAGGCATCTATCGTGATTGAGATCGTATTGTCTTCACAGAGAAAGATAATCTTCTAAAGTATCACCAGTGTACAACATTTCAAAATATATTATTCAAAAGGGAATTTGTATCAAGTGAATTACGATTATTCTTCTTTTTGTAACAAAGTTGAATCCTTGGTAAGCTAATAGGTCAACTCAAACAGTTTGAATAACCGCGCCTATCTAAGTATATAATCACTAATATCTCGAAAATATCCTTCGAAGATCTATAACGTAGTTCCTATAACTGTTTCTCAACTAAGCTTATTGTCGTTTAAATTATTGTCTTAATTAAATATCTCGATTAATCTCTTCAGCGGGATGACTTACTTTCGATTTACATCATCTTCGTGATTTTTTTTTTTTTTTACCTTTCGTGATTAACCCATACTCATATCAGAATACTTGGCCATTTGATTCCGTATCCAGGGTACGTATTTTGGCACGTAAGCGTACACACCTGGTAATTTTGGATGGGCGCACATTATGCCCCAACTCACTATTCCGCCGACAAACCATTTCTCCTTGTCTTGTTCGTCCTGGCACAACAATGGACCTCCAGAATCGCCCTGTTGAAGAGTTTGAAGAAGAAAATTCTATGAATTCTAGGAATAATTAAGGTATACATAAAAATTTCAATCAAACTCACCTGACACGCGTCTTTTCCTCCATCCGGATATCCTGCACATATCATTCCTTCGGTCACGTTCATTTCCTTGTACGCGATCCAAAAATTGCACACTTTTCTGTTCAAAACGGGAACTTGAACTTCGTTCACAGCTAATTCGTATTCGGAGGCTGTCGGCAAACCGATCTGGTTAGAATAGATTGCAATCGACTAATCTCAATAACTTTAGATACGTACTGTCGGTATCGTTTTTCTTGCCCCAACCAATCACGGTGCACAACGTCCCGGGTATTAATTGAGTATTGGCCGTTGGCAGACAGACTGGCCTTAGATGTTCGTGAAACTGAACTCGCTTTTCGAGCTGGAAATTCACAATAGTTCGAAATATTCGTTAATGATGGAGAAATGTAAAGTATTAATACCTCTTAAGTATTGAATACCTGGAAAAGAGCCACGTCATTGTCCTGAGCGAAGCCTAAATTATATTCTGGATGAGGTACCACCCTCTTTACCTTCAGCTTTTGGCCAAGATAAGTGTGAGAGTGTCTTCTGGTGATCCCCAACTGTATCGTCCACCCAGTCACGTCAGAGTAACTAGAAGTAGAAACAAAATTCCACAACTTTCTTTCCAATCCAAATCTAGCTTTTTATTAATCGCAATTCTCGAGAATGAACTTACTTTCCCACGCAGTGAGAGGCTGTAAGGACCCATTGATCGGCGATCAAGACTCCGGCGCAGTAAAAAATCTGCTCAGGTCCGCCAAGAAGAGCTGCTAGGAACGGCCAATCACCAGGAGCCGACTCCACACCCCCTACGATCCTCGTTTTCGCCCTCACGTTTCCATAAACAGTGTTTCTTCGTCCACAAGCTTGAACGAATATGATATCGAATTACAAAATTATTTAAAACGTGGATACGTCGCGAGAAATGGCATACCATATTCCGAACACGTCAATTCCGCAGTGGGATACGCCTCCTGATCCGTAATACATTCCTGAAATTCCTTCAGAAGATTGGTATGCTGGCTCGTGTTCTCTCTTCGAGTGAGATTCGTGTCTTGCGCCAATCTGTACGAAAGTGCCACCCTGAAAAAACGTCCCGATACATTCCTGTTCTTTCGACAGGGCAGTGAAATCAACATTCTGCATCGAGGCTTACGTATATCCGAGCATTGAGCAGATAGTTTTAGCGGAATTCGAATCCCAGTAAGGAATGCAAGCTGGCATAAACTTGCCCATCTCTGCGTGATAAACTTCTAACCTTCCCTCGCCCACGTCTCCGTTTCTTTGGCTTAATCTCACTGTCGGAATATCAGTAAAAAATTTTTATTTACTGTAAGAAACAAGGTAAAAGTTGAAAAGAAAAAGTTTAAAATTATCCCAACATTTTCTTTCTCTTTATTTATATTAATAAAATTGTTTTTTTTTCTTTTTATCCAAACCAACTCGACTGTCTTGTAACTCAATGATTCAACCCTCTTCCTTTTCTCGCTTATATCACTCGTTTGTATCACGATTTTCAAAGATAGAGTTGGACATTAAAAAAGTAATTAAAAGTTAAAAATTTATTCGTAATTATTATAGTTGATCCGCTTTTCACATATAACCGTTCGCCACTACGATTATTTCCTAGCAACGTTATGTTTTGGACGGTAAATTATTGGAGTGATTTATCGAAATAACTTTATTCGTAACTTCAACTAAAATTAAATTTTGCCCCATCACTGCTTTCAAAACTTGTACACGGCTACGACAGATCTGCCCTACTTGTACTCTCCTACATATTCCACTCATCTGATTATGATTATGCGATTAACCTACTTATCTGACCAGGATAAATCTTTTTTTCGAGATTTATAATGCATCCAGGCATCGTAAATTCCTCTTTACAGGATTCTAAGAAACAAAAGATCGTATCCCTCCATACGCTCTCCATTCACCGATCCGTTCCTTAATCTATCGAATCGAAAATAAAAGGAAGGAGAAGAAAGGAAAATTCGCAAACGAAAATGATGTCTTACTTACAGCAATATCGTTCATCCTGACCCCAGGGACAGTCCATCACCCCGTCGCAGATGTGGTTCGCCGACATACATCTTTTCTCCCCGCAATGCAAGGGCGACTTGGAGACGGTGTTCTTCGCCAGGATGGGCTTTTTCACGATCTTGGTGCTGAAGGCAGGGGAGGATGAAGAGGGGGAGGAGGAGGCGGCGCACTCGCCGCATCCAATCTCGTCGCTGTGATCCTCGCAATCCAAGTGGCCGTCGCATCGCCAGTCGACCGGAATGCATCTGGTCCCATCGCATTGGAACCCGCTGGTGCATACTGTGTACAACACGTTCACCAAGAAACGGGTAACAAGTATCATTTTTTTTTTTTCTTACTTACAACGTACATTGGCTTTCTATTAATTTTATTTCTCTCTCTTCTTTCTTTTTCCTTTTATCTCTGTACACCGTGTTCCCTTTCCATCTTTTGCTCGAAATTTTCAAATTGCAGCACGAATGCGAAAAAAGAAAGAAAAAGAAAAGAGAAAAAGTGAGAAAAATAGAGAATGGTAAAATGGGTTCCGATTCGGGCTTGGCTTCCATTGTTAATCCGCTGTATTAGCTTTCGATCATTTTCGAACGTTTTTGAGGATCGATTAATATTGAGGATCGATGAAGTTTCTTATAAATAAGTTTAATTTTGTTGCGCAAGATTTGTTAGAAAATTGTTCGAATTGTTGTTCAATTATTATATAGCGAATGTATACAATCCCGGATAAACTGTTTAAACTGGTTTTATATATTTAAATTGGAAATTCACGCCGAGTGAAAAGAAAATGGGAAAAGAAGTTTCCATTTTAGAGAGGGAGTGAAATTTCTTCGTCTATTTGTCTTTAAGCAACCATGAATCTTTCCACCGCGTTTAAACATCGGTTCCCTCTTCGCAAAACGACGAAGACCACCATGTTCACGGCTGCTTTGATAAATGTTTATTCGAGTATATCGCGTGACGCCAAAGCCCGAGATATACGTGTATATGCGCCCCTCCCTCCCTTCCTCCTCGGAAAACGAACTCCATAAAGCAACCCAACTGTCGAAAATCACGCGATCGTTTAATATAGATTTTGCAATTAAGATTCCATTAGCGGCGGGGACACGCGACGTGAATCCGCGACGTGAACTGGTGCGCGGTGATATGAATCGGGCATTTGATACACGAAATAGGGAATTTTCTCTGGAAAAATATAAAAATCGAGCTCCGTTACTACGACGAAATCGTAGAATTTCTCTCAAGGCCAATAGAATCTGATTCAGCTCTTTTAATCTAGCGTCGGATATATAATCCCTCAGACACATAAATAATGGAAAATTCGATACAAGTATAAATTCAGAATCATTGAAACGATAAGTAAAGTTATCGGTTAGGATTAGATCGTTTCTTTCAAAAATTCTTTTCGTTATTTCCACTGCTTCTTGCTTTCTTCTAACTTTCCAATAACGTACGTTTCTTCGTTATATATATATATATTGAATAATATATACTAGATATTTTCGCAGAATTATTCATTTTGGAAAGATGGAAGAATGGTTGGAGAAAGATGAAACTCTGTATGTAAGTATACAATTTACAAAAGTGATGAAAAATTAAATAAAAAAAAAAAGAATTATAAAATTTCACATTATATTCGAATACCTAATCCTTTAAATTTTACTCCTCAATTTTTCTTATCATCTCAACTCCAAAACTGTTCATCAACTTTTCTTTAAAAAAATCACCGTAATCGAATGTAATAATTTTTTTGCTGGAATATGCGAAAACTTTAACCTTAAAGGAAAGGGAATGAAGGGAAAGGCCTGTTCGAAAGGGGAAAAAGAAAGGACCGAAAAAAAACTCGTCTATCGGCGAACACTTTTTTCGAACACTTTTCGCCGGTAAATTCTCGATGAATTGAGGGGGACGCTCGAAGAGGATTCGAAATTTCCACGATATTTCCATTCCCTGTCCAACGCAAACACAGGGAACGGATAAAGGGGAGGTTGGAGGGACGTGTTGTTGCGAACGAGGGGTGAAAAGAAAAGAAAACGACGTCGAGAACAAGTTTAGAAATCGCGGCACGAATGGAACGACGTCCTATAATCGAGGAACGACGCAATTTAATTTTAATTAACCGCGAACGCAAATGAATCGGTTTATCAACCTTCGGATGTGAATCGATCCTCTCCAGCACACTGAACACCGGTTCGAAACTTTCCTGGCTCTTTTCTCTCCCCTCCTTTGGCACGATTCGATAATTACACAGTATACCATCGATCGTTTAATCTCTTCGGTCGTCGTCGGGACGAACGTCCGACCAAAATCAACTTCTACTACTGGAGCGGAGAAACAGACGCGGCAAGTCGATCTCTCCTTTCGTTCGAATACTCTCCTCTCCCTTCGAAATTTCGTGAAAAAGAGAAGGGAATCGTTTCCTTTCTACGAGATTCATTCAAGGGAGAAGGAGAGGGGGGAGAGAAACGATCGTTTTGTATTTAATTTCATATTGATATTTATCTACGATGTGCACTTTAATATTTCGATCTCGAATATCGAATATCTCGCGTTCAATGGTTGGATTTTCACGTGAATTTTTTCATTCCAAAAGAAATCCTTTGTCTTTTAATTATAATATCTATATATCCGATAAGTCGTAATTATAAAATTCCATTCCGTTTCGCTTTGTTTGAGCAGAAAAGTTTTTTAACAATCCGCCGTAACTTTTAACGACTGATGAATTTTATTCGATCGAAGTTGCGAGTAACTCGATTTCTCTCTCTCTCTCTCTCTCTCTCTCGTTCAAGCTCGATCGACTCGAACACGGGAAACACGGCTTCATCGAATTACGTCCGGCCAACGGTGCGTAATTTCACTTGGTGGCCGGAAACCGAAGATCGCCTGTATATATATATATATATCGAACGGGCCAAGCTTAAAGGTCGTAGAGGAGGGGGAGGGCGATTAAACGGTAAGGACGATTAAGAAAACCGAATTGCGTCGAAACGATCGGCGCATGAAAGGAGGAGGGGGAGAGATTTCCCTCCGCGTGACGGACGGTCAACAATGGAAGCCCGTTTCTAGGCGAAAACAAAAGAGTCGTACACGTGGACGAGAACGTGAACAATGAGGAGGTTAGGTTAGGTTAGGTTGGTCGGCACAATTAGTCGTCGCCGCTAGATGGGGAGGAATCTATGCTTAAAACAAAAGACAGGCGGTAAACTCGCGTAAATATTTCCGCTCGTTTCGATAATTACGAAGCATCTCGACGCCTGGATGTTTTTGCAAACGGTCCATTTATCATTTCAAACAATACTTTCTCCTTCTTTTCCATTAAATTTACGGATCATCGCGTTTTATTTCACTTTTTTTCGGTTTCTACAGAACCGTTTGGAGAATTTCCTTTTAATAACTTATTCGAGCTACCATCGCGCTCGTTAATAATAGAAAAACGAATATAGATAATATTAACTCGTTTAAAGTAAAAGAATATATACACGTGTGTAAGGATATACGATTTTTTTAAACAAATACTCGGATGATTAAATTTTCCGAAAGATTTGCGGATTTTTGTTTTACTTAATTTTAATTAAGACGAGAAGGGGGAGGGAGGGTAAATTGAAGAAACGTGGAGAAGAAAAATCTTCGGATCGTTTTATCGGGATCCGTCTATATTCTCAACCATCGTCCGCCTGTCCCTGCGAGATTATTTTAATCCCACGATTATCCACCTCTTTATCAAACGCTCGGACTTTATCCTCCGGGCTTATTCTCTCGATGGAACCGGAATAAATGGCCGCCAAAAATGACGAGAAATAGCGAGGGACAAACGATTCGATTCGATTCCTTTCGATTCATATAATTTTATCGAACTTTCTCGATCAAAATTCTTGCCATCGTGCAAAATTATAATTCCTTATAACTCTCTCTCTCCCTCTCTCTCTCTCTGTTCGAGTAGAATTCATCTTCGATCGAACGTCAGCGAGAAAGTTAAGGAAATGAAGAGAGATATGATTTGCGATCGATGAAAACTGAGGATACGACGATGACTTACCGGGTTTCTCCGCTCTCCGGGCCGCATCCAGCACTTCTTGATGGCCCACACACTCGTCCGAATTGGAATTCTCCGGGAACAGATCGCATTCCAGATACTCGGGCAGAGTGAGGCCGAACACGTCCAGGAAAAATCCGCAACGTCTCTTGGTATCTAGGTGGAAATTCGACATTCTCTAGGAGGAATTTGACATTCGAGCATCGTTCCCTGATCGATATACAAGAAATTTAAACTGTTTCTCAGAATTGCAGGAATCTAACGCATATGGCTCCGCGTCTTCGGTCTCGGTCACCGAACGGAGAATAAAAAATTTTTCTTACGGTTGCTTCAAACCGCTTGAAATGGGAGGAAGGGAGGAGGAGGATCACTCACGATAGCAGAGGCTGCGACACGGTCGCACCACGTGGCCCCGGGATCCGCATTTCGGGACGAAAACGCTGCACAGAAAGAGGGCGGCCAATTCGTAGCATTTGACGTCGATCACGGCACTGTAAAGTTCCAACTCGTGTTGAGCGTCTCGCTGCCCGAAATTGCCCATGTAATTCGGGAAGATGGTGAAATTATACGGGATCTAGGGAGATCGGCAACGAAAAACGAGCACACGTTAATTTGCTGCCTGGCTCGGCTTCCCTTTAATTAGAACGTCCCTCTTAAATTCGCGCATCGTAACTCCCGATGAATAACCATATTACTTGCCTCTCTCTCTCTCTCTCTCTCTCTCTCGAGGAGATCTTTCGTCGATAAATTTGTTTTGAATCAACAATTTTGAATCAAATCTATCCAAATTAGAAAATTTCTTCCCAAGTTTTCAACAAAGTGTATATATTTACCTTCGATTCGAATATAATATATACGAAATCCTCTCAAGCCTCTAAAGAGACGTTGCTTCTATTTGAGAAGTTTCGAAATATGCGGAAACATCTCGACACCTCGAGCGAGCGGCTAAAAATATCGCGAATCGTCCTCGAGCTCGACTTCCGGTGAGAACCGCGGGGAGGCGGATTCCACCCCGAGATGGTTATCGGAAATTATTACGATCCAGGCGCGGCACGTGGACAATGGAAGGAGCGTGGAAGGCTTACCTTATGGTATTTGCAAAACGCCACGATTATGGGCAGGCAAACGCCCGGGGCCGGATTCTTCTCTTCGACCGCCGGTGGGGCGCGTTCCGTAACAGCGACCATTTTCGTGTAGACCGTTTTGTTCTCCACCCTTATGAGCGTCTCGGGATAGGCTAATGGGAAAAAACGAGATAAATTGTTGCGCATCGCATTCAATTTCGAAATTATCCACTTCAACAGCGAAAACTCAGTGTTTCAACGCATCCCCTAATGGACGCTTTCAACACGCTCGAGCACCCTCTGTCATCGCAACGCACTCTTTCGAGACTACCTCCGTTCTCCAATTATTCCCGTTGAGTCAACACGCACGTTGAATTTCGCTTCTCCTTTATTCACGGACACGTAATCGCACACGGAGTCGTGGATTACTTGATTAATGAGTTTTTAATTGTTGCTCGAAGGAAAGGAGGGGAGAGGGAAACGGAGATCCATCCGGTAATGGAAACGATTGCATGGAACAAAGTTGCGGTGTTGATATTTGAGAGCAAGTAGCAACGGGGAACAGGGAGCTCTATTGATCTTCCGCTCTCCACAAACTCTCTCTCTCTTTCTCTCTCTCTCTCTCTCTCTCTCTCCGCTACGTGCTCGTGCATTATACCTAACGTCACCAACATTTACGTTTGTCACCGCGCAATAGCCGACACGTTTCATCGGCGATTCATTGCCGTGGAACGAGAGAACGGCAAAGAGGATGGGCCGTGACGCGGACAAACGGTGATACGCCGTTTTATGGTGAAAAAGAAAAAAAAGGAGGAGGAGGTGATGTTCACTTACACTTGAAGTAAATGGTCAGACCGCCGGCAATGACCAACAGGGCGACAGCGTTGAAGAACACCTGGACGAATCTGAAACGCAATCCCCCGTTGGTTACGTAGTGGCTGCTGGCCATGTCACTGATGATCTGCAAATCATTTCACAGCAATTGATTGTTCCAGCCGGGGATCTGAGCGGGATTTCTTATGCAACTCGAAAATCGTCCGAATCGGCAGTCAAATTGAATTAGATTTAAAAAGGGAGGAAAAAATGAGGTCGAAAGTGTTGTTGGATTCTTTTAATAAAACGAAAACTTCGGAAATCGCGTTGAATAATCCAGATACCAGGATTTTTTAATTTTTGTTTTTTGAATTATACGCACGTAAGAATCGAGCAAATATTCGTATATCGTGTAAAACATGCATACATTTCTCGAATTCCTCTCGAGCGTTTTAATACATCGGATAAGGGAGAAACTATTTCGACAAGAGGGTTTATCCTCGTTCGCGTAATTGACGTAGACAGAGACTACCGAGCGGACGAATTGGAGCAAATATTAGTCCTCGACGTCGATCGTACACGCTCCCGTAACAGATCCCGTGTTTGAGGAGTCAACGCACCCCTGTCTACACGACTGGTACTCGACCCTCTGTTGCCCGATATCGATTATAATTTCCTCGCGGTCTTATCGAGCCGGGGAAGGACAAATTGCGTTGCACGGCCAGCGTAAATTTTATCTTTCGCCGATTTCGTTTCGTGCCCGCCAACAAACGTGACGATATCCCCCCTTATCTCTCCACCCAATTCGAAACTTTTTATTCCTTTATTTGGGATGAAAAAGGGGTGGATTTCACGGTCGGTAGTCGGGGAAGGATTTTGGTGACGTTCTTCTTCGGAAACGGGGTGAGATTAATTTTAATCTCTCGCGAGGATTCCATTTTATTGTTTTATACATGTATATATATATATATATGGTTAAACGTTTTAATCTTTCGATATGCTTTGATACACTCGAAAAGAGAACGTAGAATAAAGAGTAGTAGGAAAAAGCGTCTCGTCGAGTAATATTGAATTTTCGTACCGTTTCGTTACACGCGTAATCGATTAAACCATCATCCGTATCAACCTTGTCCTATTTATCTTTTGAATACTCGCTTCGTAACAAAAGGGAGGGTGGAAATTGGTCGTAGAACAATATTTAAGATTCGAACACGGTTTACTCTTAAACTTTTTCAATTGTTAAAATTTTATCTGTTTAACATGGATTTTCCACGCGCGTGACGAACGATAAAATTCAATTGGCAATTATCATTTCGATAAAAAGCGTGAAGAAAGGAGTTGAAAATCAAAATCGCGGGGCCAATTAAATGGGGGCAATTAAAAGAGGCGGATGCTCGGTTTCATAAACCGAGGGGCTGCACATTCCCTGCCCCTGCAAATTTCCCGCGTTTATTATCGCTCGTATTTCTATTTTCGGCCCCGAGTTAATAACGGCACCGAGCATTCGAGCATGTGTAAAGTGATATCGAGCTCGATACGGGCTCCGATCCGACGTTTCCGATCGCAAAGAACAAACGCGGCCGATTCGGGACAAAAGGAAATAAATAAACGCGAGTTATCGATCCCCTGTGGAAACGGTGGATCTCGCGTACGTTTGTTCAATCCGTAGCGTTGATCCGCATCGATAATCGCCCGTATCGCGAGAATATCGCGAAATTTACAAGGCATCAAGGTCGTGCCGTGTTTTATGTTTGCCTCTCTGCAGCTGACTTCTGGTCGCGGTTTTGAAATATCATCTTGCGCAAAGGGGATATAAATATCAATAGATTCGAAAATTAATTCGTTTTTTCCTCTTCTTAAATGCGTGTTTCGCTTCAAAAAATCTCTTCAAAAGCGTGCGTCGGTTGGAAAACATTGCAACGATTCGAATGATATTTTTCGTCTTTCTTGCACCGAAAAGCGTTCCGCGAACGACTCTCCAATTTATTACTCCCGTGAATCAATCGACATTGGTAGTAAGTTTGCATCGATGGTCCAAGGATTGGGACAAATCATGGTACATTACGCTTCATGTCTCATAAAATTCACGTGATACGAGACGTGTTACAAATGTTTCAAATCAATTGTTATTCACGAATCTCTCGAAATCTCTCCTTCTCCTCGACGTGAAACGAGAATTAAATTAAACGACGATCCAACAATGCCCCAAACATTCTCCAGAATTATTCTATCCCGCAATATCCACGCAGAAAAGAGTGTACGCCAAAAAATCGTCGTGGTCTTCTCTCCTCGTTTCACCCTCGCGTATGCAATCTCCGGCCGACCAATTAAACCGTATCGGCCTCGAACGTTTCTGCAAACGTGTCAACAAGGCTCGCTTTGCAATCCGGCCTCCGAATTTCGCCTCGAGCCTTTCGAAATCGGTCGACCCTTAATTCCTCTATCTCCTCCCATTCTCCTCCCTCTCTCTCTCTTCTTTCTCCATCCTTTCCACGGTTGCGTAACAACAGCGTGGGAAACGAACGCAATCGATAAACGCGGGGGGGGCGCGAAAGAATTAATCGTTTTCAATCGTTACGCAACATCAGTGTCTGCGCGATTGAAAAAACTTGGCTCGCGTATATATTCCCCCTCGGAGGGGATACTCACCTTGTGATGCAAGGAGCTATTGTTCCCTCCGTGAACTCTGACGATCGCCTGGAGGCTGGCCGGCGTGCTGGTCGATTTGGTGATCGTCCGCCCCGACGAGTTCTCCGGCTCCGAGACCAGTGCCCTGTCTGAAAATTCCGCCAGGAATTTCATTAACCTTATCCGGAATATCTTTGAAATAGATATCGATAGATCTATGTGTGTAAGAGAAGTTGGAAAATTGGCGATCGCATTCGAGTCACAGGTCGTGAAAGTCTCGCGACCTATTCGCTTTTGCAAAACGAGGCGATCGAACGGAAAGCGAAGGAGAAGGAAAATGACATAGGATGATTAATCGAAGTCGACTCTTCTTTCTCTTTCTTTCCTTCCGTTTGTTTAAAAAAAAAGGGAGAGAGTTGATATATTCGGCGTGAAAAAAAGAAATGTGGCCGATAAAGAAGAGAAGGCATGATTGATCGTGTTCGTTAGAACGTGTAAATATTAGTCGGGGAAGTTACAAGGATTTGTGATGTAACTGCGAAGATAAAACCGGTTGTGACCGTCGGTTACAAATCCTGGATTTGTTACTCTCTTTGTCGCTTTATATATATATATATCTTTTCGCAGAAGAGATATTTCTGGACCGATGGATATTATTACGGGGAAACACGGTTTATTAAATTCGTAAATATCCAAATCTACTTTTCGATTATTCGAAAAAGAAACAAGTCGGTGAATTCGATCGAAGCGAATAATGAAAAATCGAAATCTATCGTTGTTACCCGATCGTTATTTCCCGATAGAACTTTATTATACAGGGGAATTTTAGTTGACGCTCGATTAAACGAATTCCCGAATTGATTGAATCCTTTATCTATACGTAAACTCGTATTATTCGAACGAGAAATTGTAGGTAAAAGAGGGAAGATAAATGGAATTACGATAATATTCGTGTCGTACAATCGTTTAGAGAACATTGTTCGGCGTATAAAACAAAATATCTTGTGATTATTTTATCGAACAGGATTTATTCTCTCTCTTTACCTGGCACTTTGCTGTATTTATGTGGTAAAAGAGGCGCCTCCATGGTCTTGCTGGTGTAACTGGGGGAACTCGTCTGGCTGAAACTATCCGAGGAAACATTGCTGTCCTGGCGGACGCTCATAGGCTTCGGTACCGAGCTCTGCGAGATCGCGCTCAGAGGAGGGGGGAGATTCGTCTGGGTCGCCTTTGGGAGTTTCTCCAATTTTTCGCAGTTCCTCTCCTTCCTGAGGTTGTGCTGCAAGATGTTCCTCACCCTGTCCATCTCAGCCTCGTACTTGCCGCGCGGCACAGCTTCCACGGATTTCTGCTCGGAATGCAGTCGTCTCTCGAGATCCTGCGACCCTCTCTGCACCTCCTCGAACCTGATTTTGTCGAAAGAAAGAAAGAAAGAAAGAAAAAAAGAAAGGAAGGAAGATTGGATCGTTCCTTTTTTACGTCTTCGAAAGTTCGAAATTCTGAGGGAACACTGGAATAAATGGAAAACTAAGAAACTTGGAAGAAAGTAAGAAACCCTCGAAGAATGTGCCGAAGAATAATAACTCGATGCGATTCTTCGAAAGGATCTGTCTTTGGCGGATTTCGAACGCTATTTCTCAAAGACTAAATATTTAAAAAGCCTCGAGATTCTTCGGGGTGGAGGATGTTCTCTCTAAATCGGAGATAAAAAAGCCCCGAAGGATTCACCTGCCAGGTCGCTCCTTGTTCGCCCTCAGATGCTCATCCTCCTCGTACAACCGTCTCTCGAGCTTCCTCGAGGCTGCCTGAAGCTCTTCGAACTTGCACCTCTTCTCCGCCTCGCGATGCGACCTGACCAGGGCTGCGAACTTCGTCTCCTCGTCCTGCGGGGCCTCCCTTCGGGATCCCGTGATTTTTTCTCGAGGCTTTCTGTCTCCAACTTCCTTGAAACTCTCCTTCCCCGACTTGGACGACTGCATCCTGCGTCCACCAACAACCACCATCAGACGGACAACCATCGTGAGCGGGGAAAAAGAAAGAGGGGTGGGACGAGAAAAAGTGAAGATCAAATTATATCCTCCTTCCTCCACGATGTGATTTATTTAAAAATCGCACCACCAAGTTCTGCACAGTGATATTAGCACGGCGGTGATGTATGCTTCCACCCCTTTGATGCCATTTAACCAACCAACCCCATCCCCTTGTCTCTTTGTTTCGCGCGCGGAGGGATCGAGGGGTTCTTAAACGAAGTTTGTTGTAACGAAACAAACGCACCGTTCGGGAGAAATAAGATTCTATTATGCATCAAGAATGGAAGAAGAATTATAAATTAAGCCGCGTAATTAGATTCATTCGAAAAATTTTTCTAAATAATATTTTTTTTCTTTATCTTGGAATATTATTTCCAGTATTTCGATCGATCGTTTCTCACAATCTCTTCTTCTCGGTTTACGTTAATCAATTCGGTCGCATCTAGCCGAGTCTACGCAAAACCGAAAATGCAAAGAAGCGATCGATGCCTCTCGAACGCCCTCCCTCCGCTCCACTAAAACGCACGTGGCGGGCAAAGAGAGCATTAAAGCCGTTTACGAGGATGGCAAACGTTTCGTTTCGTCGGAACGTCTGCCCGAACGGCGAGATAGAGTCGAAACTCACGCTTCGTTTACCCCGTCGCGAGCGTAATCGGACGTAACGTCTCGCCGCTAATCCGAGCTCGGTTCAAAGGGTTCTATTTCACTCGCGTAAAAACGCGATCGCCTTCGATTGTTATCGTCCCGCAAGGAAATCTAACATTCTCTCTTCCCGTAATTTTTTTACAAAAAAGAAAAGAAAAGTTTCGTCCGAGTGACACGATTCAGTAGCGCGAATCAACGTTACGTGAAGCTTAAAACGAGGAACGATCTTTTCGAAAGGTAAATTTCGCATCTTTTTTTTCCACTAAAAAAAGAATGTAACGATATCTTCGTAGAAGATCCAAATTCGATGATACAAAAATACAGAGCATTCTCTACTTTCCTGGAAAATTTAATCGATAGCGAAATTTATTCTTTTATTATCGGAAAATTATACGAACCACTCGCTCACCTGTTATTCTGCGCATTCGCCTGCCTCCGCCTCTCCTCCCTGCTCGTCGTCTGATCTTTCAACTTGGACTCGCCGCTCGCCACGATCCTCTCGTGCAACCGCTTCTCGAGATCCCGCGACGCCTTCTGCAGCTCCTCGAAGCTCGACTTCTCCCCCGGAATCCTCTTGCCGCAATCCTCCCCGGAAAGGAAATTCGCCTTGTCGAAGTCCGCCACGAACTCGTTACCCTCGCCCGCCTCTCGCGCCTCTTCCCCCGCAGCCAAGCTCAACGAGGCGCAATCGGGTCGCAGATCGTGGGCCTGCAACGGGCCCAGATCGATCAACTTCTCGTTGTTCGGCCACGAATGGAGAGGCGCGGAGACGATGGACGTGGATGGTAGCGAGCTCGGGTCGCTCGCTTTTCGAGCTCGACTCGTCTGTATAGGGATCGGTTTCTCGTTTTTGCTCCGTTTCGGGATCGCTGGCGGCCGCAACGGTATCGGTGGAGGAGCGACCTGGGGGCGATCAACAAGTTCCCTCCAATATACAAGTTTCAACCGCGCTCCTCGCTTCGATTTCTGCTCGATTGAGCTCCGTTTCCTCTTGCGCGGGGGATAAGAGCGAAAGCTTTCTTTTTCTTTTCTTTTTTCGTGCAGGAAAACGTATGTTAAAATTGTTCGCAATCTTTTTCATTTGGGATCTTTATTGGGAAATTTGTCTCGTTTCGAGGGATTTAAGAACGAATAAGATTTGATAAGGAAAGAGAAGAATAGGTAAGGAGAAGCGATTGTTGAAAGTTGAGAGATACTTGCAGTCTAGACTCTCCTACGTGTCGTGTGTGTGTATGTGTGTGTGCGTATGGTGGGTTACGCTGACGATTGTCCCCGTGTCCAGACGCGTCTGTGCAAAGAACCAATGGATACAGCTTGATCCATTAAACCCTCGTTTGTCCGCTAATTACGTGGACTCGAACTAGCAACGTGCGAACGGTGCTCTGGAACGGGAAACGGTTTCGTTCCATCTACTCGATTTACCGAGACCACTTAAAACCAACCGGTTCAGATTACAAGCCTTGGCTTTTCATCTTGGCTTCGTTAATCCCGTTTCCCGCTAATCGTCGCGTGACAAAAAATTGGATCGTCCCGGTTTAACGATAAATGGGTATACAAGCGGAAAACGGGGGTAATTTCTTTCTCGTTTCATTGGAATGTTTCTCATCTAAATTCTAATCTAGGGTAATTTAATAAAAAGCCTTTACATTTGATTTCTTCGAACTTTGCTTTGTCGAAAATACATACGCGATCTCTGAATTGGCTTGGCTTCGTTTCCCGCGTGATCTTGGCAAAAAATTGGATCGTTCTTTAATGTGTAAATATACAAGAAAATTTCTCACAAATTCTAATCTAGTATATAATTTAATAAAATGAAACTTTGTTTTCTCGCTGGATCGAAAGAATATATATATTCGTTTACGTGATCTCTGAATTTCAAATAAAAATAATCGAACTTTTCGTTTCTTTTTCCTTTCTTTTTTTTTTTTTTTTTTTTTTACAGAAATGAAAAGGACGGTGAGAAGAGTGTCAATTAAACCAGAAACGGATATTAATTCGAGCAGCAAGGCTATTTAAACTTTACTGACCGCAGGTGTGGCTGAATGGCGGCGCGGTATCGGCGGTGGAGTGCTACTTCCGGCGGGCGGGGGTTCCGGAAGCAGGGACGTTCGAGTCGGTAACCCGACGCTGTGAATTCTACTCTGCCTGAAATTTTACAAAAAAAGATATTAGCGCTTTGAAAAAAAGGAGAAATCGAATTGGGCGAGGACGAATTCAAAAAATGAACGATGAATAAGATGCTTCTTTTGTATCTTTGAATCTTGCATCTCTCGTAAAGGGCATCACTGATACGTAAAAAGTATCTCATTGTTCGCGTCATCTTTGAAGGATCAAGTCGTCTAATTAGACGGCTCGATTCAATGAGCGACCTTTATAACGCTCCATCTCCTTTGTATAAACTATTCGGAATCCGTCTTCAAAATGGAGAATCATAGAGATCCAAGATAATTGATACTTCAATTAATATCGATATATATATATATATGAATCGTACGAATGTGAAGGGTTAATGTATCAAATTTTATTGAAAAAAATTATATTTAAAAGTTGGTGACGAGGACAAAGTTCAAAGTTCGAAGAACTTGGAATTTATTTTTTTTTTTTTCTTTAAATACGATTAATCATGTTTTCCTTAATTGAATATAATAAGAAAGAAAAAGGTGAAAAGTTTGAGATTAAAAAAAAAGTCCCGTTGCGTTTATACCGAATTCCTTTCCGAGGAGGAGAAGAAAATAAGATAAAAAGGAGGGAAAAAGTTTTTCCCCTTTCTTCTTATTTCTTATTAATGGGAAAGGCAAACGAGAGATCAAGAGGGAATCGAGATTGAAACAATTATTCCATTATGAAAACGCGTGGAAATTTGAAGAACGATCTTTGTAAATCGAGGTTCGGAGAAAGTCCTCGACACCAACTAAATCAAGAGGGATTACTTTTTAATTACCTTGGCCGACGCGTAGGACTCGTATCGCCGCCATGTGCCTCCGTTCCAGACATTTTAAGCACTGCAATCAACGAGAAAGAGAGGAAAAAAAAAATCCAGCATCAGTGAAACGTGCCGGAAATCGGGCATCGATCGAGTTATCTATCGAGGGATCGAAAGCGGGAATCGAAAATCAATCTATAAAAATAACCTGGTTTCGATTGGAAGCGAACCCCTCTTTGAGAACCGGTTAATTACATAGCGCGATTCGTCGTAATTTCAATCATCCCGCTGTAATTTCCCCCTTTTCACGATCAATTCGATATTTAATTAACCAGTTTCTTTACAAAAGTGTACGCTCTTCGTAAATTAAATACAAGATTGGATTAAACAGCGTGGAAAAAGGTAAAGTAAATTTGCCCAACGAGAATACAATTAATATATACGAGAAAATTATCAATTCGAAATATCTCAACAACCGCATCACCATCATAATCATCGGTCCAAGAGTTAACTTGAACAAGAAATATAATAATAATTCACTTTGCGAATTTAAAAACAGGTTGAAAAATGAAGAATAAAAAGGAAAGGGGGGAAAAAAGGAAATGGAAATAAGCCACGTCGAGAATGCGAAACTGAAATTTCCATCGTGCGAAATGGGATCCTAAATGGGTCACTTAAAAAAGAAAGAATCGGACGGGACCCGTTAAAGCTTGTTCGAGCAAACAGACGATTCCGCGCATGGTGACAGTGCCACTTCGGCTCACTATCAGGCGAAAGCACTATTCAATTTCCTGCTATCTCATCGGCCTGTGCACCCTTCCACGAGGGTTGGCCCTACCAGACTGCAGCCGGGGGATCGATGTGCCGGAACCCATCCCTCTCCCTGCCCCCCCCCCTCGACAAAAGCACTCCTCTCTCTCTGTCTCTGTAACACTTCCGTTTTAAATACGCGCCATATTCGTGTACCCCTTTTGTCTCGCGCCGTTCACACGGACACACGATTTTTCCATTCGATCGACAATTCAATTCTTATTTCGTGCAACTTGCCGGGTTGCTTCCTCACTTTTTTCACTTGAACCGTGTTGCTTTCGAGAACTGCAATTCTCGAGTTGAATGGTCAATTCTTATCCGAGATTAAATTAAGGAAATAAATTTGAACCCGGTTTGGACGGAATTAAATTCGGATCTGATCCGATTCCGGTAAGAGAAATGAAATTGAAGAGGAATTGAGAATCTAAAAATTCTTTCATAGAGCGAGCGTTTTAACACAGTTTCCTCGAGAAGTATGTTAATGAGAAAAGAACGGTGTTCTTCCACTCGCTTCGTAAACCATTGGGTCAAGATGATCCTGACCCATATGTGGCTTATCGAATAAGAATCGACTTAAATGCGGCTCGACGCATTTCGTTTGCAAAACAGAGTTACCCTTTTTTTAATGCCAAACTCGACGCGATTATTTCGTTGAATTTTTTAAAGAAAAGAGACGCGAAGTTTCGATTTCCTTCCACCAAGGCGTTCCTCGTTTAAACTTTATCGCCTTTTGTTTGTCGCAATGGAAAACGCGTATCTATTCGTGTTCACTTACGAGTCGACGCTCCACGGATCTCTTTGTTTAATTCTTCTGTTATATTTTGTAAAATAAGCGCGAAATACGGGTGGAATATAACGTTTATGATACTTTGCCGGTTTATGTAGGCACAATGAAGCTAATCAACAGTCTAAGCAGCTCATTGACATTCGTTACGGAGTACGCAGTTTCAAGGGTCAATTACGCAGACGAGAAATTAACACACCGATTCAAGGATCTTCCTCTATCCTATAACTGTCGCACAGTGATAGAAAATAAAGCGAATCAAGCTTCTATCCAATATTAATTCCTATTGATCTTGGAAAATCCAAATTTCCACGTTTTCGAAACTTGGACAGAAAAAAAAAAAAATCTCGCACTTCCACAGATAAAAAAAATATAAAGAAATTTCTAATGTAAATATTTCACGATGTTATTACGATGTTTTATTTGATTTCCTTCTGTTTGTTTTTTCAATAAAAAAAAAAAAAAAACTTTTTTCAACCTGTTCACTCTCGCGTGTTTCAGAGTTGCAAATGAAATAAAAAATACCAAAACTCGTATAATCGAATCACGCTCGGAGGGCGCTTCTTGCGGATCCAGGGAAATGAAATTAAACCGATTGCCATCCTCCTCCACTGTGGCGACTTTCTCGAACTCGATTAGTATGTACGGGGGAGGGGGAGGGGGAAAAAATGTAAATTTCTCTATACCACGGCGAATATCGAATTGTAATAATTCCTGGAACCGCGGAATGAAATTGGAGGTGGCAATGAGAGAGAAAAATAAATCGTTCCGCGAACGAATTTCAATGATAGAAGAGGAACGTAATATTCGTCGATCTGAAATCATTTATTCGCGCGAGCAATGATATCTAATGAATTCCGGACTCTTTGAGGAGAAGAAGAAAGAAAAAAAAAAAAAAAAGAAATTAAATTTTTTCGTTTGAGGTTCTTTATTAAATTAAAAGTTCGATAGAGAAAAGATCGATGAGAATTGAAAAAAAGAGTTTAAAAAAGACGATACGATATTTTTTCCTTTTTTTTAAAATCATCGTTCGAGCACAAAAATTTTCCAATCAAAACTTTAACAGTTGGATTCGATGTAGCAAGTTATGCAACAATCACGTTATCCTCAAATATCCCAAAGCAAAGAGACACAATCAGGTAAATTTACGTTGAAAACTCGGAATAAGCCGCAACTATGTATTAATCACGTATACGCATAAGTGGAGCCTACATCGTTCTCTCTCGAGAAACAAAAATTATACGAAACTCGAACCGCGAGTGAAATAAGTAGTACGAAACGCTTCGGCTCGGATTAACCCGTGCAGCAAGTATCTTTACTTATTCTTTTTTCTTTTTAAATCTCCACCCTGATGTTCTTATTTCCTTCGATCTCATATACAGACATTCCATCGTCATCAACGTAGAAAAATTTTCATTACTATCATTCATACCTCCCAAAAACACGGATACAAATATACAAGAATTCATTCTCATCGCAGTTCCATCGAACGGATCCATCCGCCCGCCCTTTTTTTCCAAAGGATAGAAACAAATCACCCATATCTCGTGCGGATACACACGCACACTACTACGGGCATGCACTGGCCGGGAACAAAAAAAAAAAAAAAACAATTTCCGTTCCCGGAAGAGGGAACCGGTCGATTCGGGATTAATTGGCAGGCCGACACCCGGGAAAAACGCATGTTGTTGACGCGTCGCTGAGAAACGGCGGGTGTCAACGGCGCCATTGTCAACCGGTGTTCCAAGTTGGATTATCGGACTGCGATTTTCGGATCGACAGAGTAGCGAAACTTGGCCGTTTACGCCGGGTTTATCGATCGCCGGCCGGCCCCCGGGAAAAGGAAATATCGATGGCCCGGAAAATTCGTCGCCTTGCCTCGATTTCCCCTCTCGATATAGGCCTGCACAGTTTGCCGCGTCGACTAATCGAATCCGGGTTGCCCGGGTTGTTTTCTTTCTGGAAGAAAAAAAAAGGAGAAAGCAGAAAGGCGGCGTGCGTGAAAAATCGCGGGGAAATCGCGCAGAGAGTTGTGTTCGCTCGGTATTTTTTGGTATTTATGGAGGTTTTTACGGTGGTTTTTTGTAACTCCAGAGAGAGAGAGATTTGGAGTGAGATTAAAGTTGGTTTGCTTGGTTTAATTTTTGGAATATCAGGTAGACACTTTTGTTCGTAATTTTTCGTTATTATTATTATTTTGTTGTATTATTAAATCGAAGAATATCGATGAGAAAACTTATCGTTGAATAACGTTTGCTTGTACGTCGGATTAAAGATTGATTGAGAAAGTAATATTTTATCAAAATTGTCTTGTTGCTTGCTTTAGCATCGAATTTCTTTCATACAGATTTAAAGTTCGATGCAATATAACAATAAAAAATTGCTCATTGTTAATTTAAAGGATCGTGAATGTTTTGACGTAAAAAATTACGAATGAAGAATTATTATTAATCAATTAATCAAATTAATTACAATAATTTGAATCTTATTTTCCGATTCGAGAAAATGTATCGAATTTATCGAATCGAATTATAAACGATTGGAAAATATGGAACTCAGCGAGATTCATTTAACTTGAAAATCTACTAGTTACTTCACTTACGTAATTTAAAGTTCGTTTATTAATTAAGTCGCATTTAACGCAACAAATGACATATTCCATTTTTCCCCTTTTTTTTTTTTTATTTCTTCCTCGAAAGTGCGAACAAACGATAAACCTTATCAGCCTTGCGCAGGTTAACCCCTCTCCAAGGGTTAATCAGGTATCCTGCGACAGGAATTTTGATCAGCATACTGTTGAAGAGCAAGAATTTGGTAACAACGTAGATATATTAATCCACGCTGAAATTCCTGAGAGGGAAGAATGAAATTCGTTTCAGAAAATTATCTATTCTAACATCGTTATTATTAATCGAATCCTTAAACTTCCCTCTTATTAGAAACACAGTTCAAAACGAATTCTCGAAATTTTATTTCCAAAAAAGAAAAGAACCGATCTACGAAATCTGTCGTATACGATCGATCGAGAAATCGAGAGGCCTCTCCGTCGGATGCCGGCCGATAAATGCCAACCGCAGAAACGCGATGGGAGCTAGGGGAAGGTGAAAGATTCGGGCGAAAAGACGGTTCAGTTATATCTCATTGTCCGATAATTGGCGTATCTCCGTGGCGAGATCTCGAGACAACGAGGGGTTGGAAAGGGGCCTCGACGTCCCCACGGGTGCTTTTTGCTCCTCTTCGCTCCTCTTTACCCATCCTCGATCCCTCCCTATTCTCTGTCGTTTTTTTTTTTTTTTTCTTTTGTCGTCCCCAGACACAGAGCCGCGCGTTTGAAAAATTAATCTCGTTACCACGCTTGACACGCTTCCCCGTTCGAGAACAATTTTTACGAGGCGTCGTTATTTTATGTTGAAATAATGAGCAGGGATGGATAGATATCAGCCTCCAACGGCGAAACTCGATGTTAAAACTGGAACAACTCGTTGTAACAAGTGTTCGCCAATGTGAAATTCTTGTAAGTTGCTTAATGAAGATATTTGAGAGGAAAGGGATCCTTTTCTTGAAGGAGGGAGGATCTATTTAAAGGCGTATTTCCAACACTCGGCTATATTATATCGAGTCGCTTCTTCGTTTATTATATTTAAAACGTGTTTCGAGAGCAAGGATTAAAATTCCGCCGCAATTTATTTAATTCGTTGTGAAAGGAGGGCTTCTCGATTGCCGCTCGCAATTAAATTAAGGAAAATATTTAAGGAAAAGTTAATATTTTTCCATCGTACGGTATAAAAAGAACGAATTGAAAAGATTTCAGAAAGGAAGGAAGAGAATGAGAGGAATCGAATTAAATCATTTATCAAACAACGTACGTGTACAATACCTGTTGAACCTGTTATATATAGGGCGCATCCCTCCCCTGATTCCATTATTTTAATGCAAAAGTATCCCGACAAAATACGAGCTTGGAAAATTTCTCGTCCCTGAGCGAACAGTCTCAGATGTTGAATCCCGAGCTGTCGTGTCTGACAAACGAACCCTTCAATTTTCAATATTAAAAATCTGCCCCGACTCTCCCCGTGTAATATCCCCGTCTGCCTTGCCCGGCATGGGAACCAACCCGTTTAAATAATCGATCAAGCTACGCCTGTATTTTAACCTACTTCGATTATTCGTCTGACGGTTAATTAGGCCCCAACTGCGGCCAATTATAATTCTTGGACGCGTATTTTGAGATGATTAAAATTAAAATCGCGCGAGTAATTAATTTTCACGGAATTCGGAATTCTTCGGTCGGAAATCCTCGAGAAAAAGACCAGAAAATTGAGGATCGCCCCGACCAAAGAGCTCTTTCTTTAAAAAATTAATAAAATCTTCGTACATTTCGCGACTGTTAAAAATAAAGTCATAATAAGCCACTCGATGACCATCCAAACGCATTCGTCCAAATCTTCACGATATTAAAAAAATTCTTGGACAACGTCGATTATCAACCGGTACGATTTTGTATTCTACGTCGTAAGGTAATAGTAGTAGTAGTAGTACATAAGGTAGTAGTTGCTCGCATCACGGGGGAGGGGGCAGGAAGGATTTGCAGGATCTAGCGATACAACGACGGCGAACCTCTGTACACGTATCGTGGGATGGGTTTCTTGGGTGGGTGGGATTTGTGAGAGAACGAAAGAGGAAAAACGGAGGGAAGCCGCGATAAGATGGAGAAATCGGTGCCACTATACGGGCTGGCTGATGCCGTCTATATGCCCAATCGCATGCAAATCGTCTGGTGCACACACGTCGATGGCCGGGATCGATCGGAGCCTGTTCGACGATATATAAATATCAGGGTAAACAGGATCTGGATGGGGAGTTTGCACGTAAATGCCGGAACATCTTGATTGATTCCAAGATTCGCGAACGTGTGCGATATCGGCGAGAGAAAGAAGAAAAAAGGAAAAACGAGCGAAATTGTGAATTGTGTGGGAACTTAAGTGGGTTAATAGGCTGAATTTGTCGTAGAATGTGTGTAGTTTGTGTTTCCCTCGATCGTTTTATGAAGCCAAGTGATTTATATTTGGACCAGGAATTTAATTTTCTTTCTGAGAACGTTTTTATGGAATCGTGGGTATAAGTGTAAGAAAGAAGCAAGATACATGGGTGGGTTATTCCGCGGGACATTGAACAAAGAGCCTCTTGTGTGGAGAGATTGGCCTATATGTTTCCAGTTGTCGCTGTGTTGTATAAACGAATACTTGCCTTACGTCCCAGATTTTTATTTTTATGATACAGTACATTATGTATCTTATATTAGTGAACTATCGATAATCAAAACTCGATTCATAAAAGTTAACAATTTTGTTCATCTTTCTTTTCTTTTTCTTTTCTTCTATTTTCTCAAGCATTTCGAGATCTAAAAATTTTATACCGTCCTCTCAATCCTCTTTGCTTTTTCAACGTTTTAACCTATTTAATAAATATTAACAGGAACCAGAATCTGTGATATTCGTGGACAAACCACTTAGAGGATGTAACATGATGACACAGTATATCGAAGAAAGGATAGAAACTCGAGCAGGAGTTGTTTGAACGAAATGAAGAATTTAAACCGTAAAACCGTAATGAAAAATTTAACGATATAAATTATGTCGTTCTTCTTCGTTTATTATCTTCGTTCCCTTTCCTCGTCATATCCGAAACGCTATTCCACCAAGCTCGAATGAATAAAAATTGATGAAAAGATTATTTTTCAATTCGATCTTCTGGAACCACATACCAACATAAATGAAGAGATAGTAATAATTTAGACGAGTTTAAGTAACAACGAGATTCGAGATTTAATACTTTTCGAGGACAAATATTAATATTTGATATTTGAAGAAGCTATGCTTGAAATTTTTATTTTTTTTTTTTTTCTACTTGAAATCTATCTTCTTAAAATTTTTTCGAGGAAACAATAACATCGAGAACAATGGTAGGCAGCAATTTTTGCTTCGTGGAAGCAGATAACAATGTTTCGACCACTGGCAAGTGAAACAGAGTTAAGTAGCTCGATCACTATTCGACGAACCATTGTCAAGAAACCCGATTCCCTCTCTCGACAATGCCTAGCACAGCACCAGCCGAAACGTGGAGAACCGTTCGTGGAGCAAATAAACTTTCAAGCATCGCTGATGGGGAATTACCAAGGGGAACTCGAGTGGATCCTCGTTCCCCTTATGTCGGAGATATTAACCGAATTACTACTTCCTCTTGTAAGAAGCAATCACCACTGTTTACTCGCTTGCCCGTCCAAGAAATAATCGTGTTTAGGCCCTAATTATCGTGAATCCACTTCCGTTAAGATACAAACTTTCCACCCATAATATAAAATCTTTTTCGTATTTTTATCAATTTTCCTTTCCATTTTTCCATTTATTTTATGTACGAAACACGAAGCGTTTCAATCATCCCTTTCGATTTACGTAGCGAATTGAATTTCTTCTTCTTCTCCGCCACAAGTTGGAAACAATAAATATTTCGCGAAGCTCGAGATATCTCGAGATATCTCGTCAATCTGCAATCGTCGCGATGGGTAAAAATAATCGAATACGAATCTACCTTTACCAACGTTGGACAACTGTATAAATCTCGCGAGACTGTAACGCAAGTCTGGTTTTGAAAAAAAGGAAAAAAAAAAAGGAAAGGGGCTGTTCGACCGACGATTCGCCCCGTGGAGGGAAGCGTCGCAGGCAGATAGAAAATAAAGCCGACGTTTTCCGGGGGGAGAGGGGGTAGCGTCATAAATCAAGCAACGGCCTCCCGGGTCATAAATCAGCCGACAACTTTTCATATTTATTCCACGGCCGACGCGTGATCGGTCATGCGTGGACATGCGGTGACACGTGGACCGATCCTCCCTCCCTCCTCGCACCCCCCATTTTCCCGCCGAATTTGCATCGGCCGCGCAAAAGAAAAAAAAAGGGCGCAAGCGAATCTTTTTTTTTTTCTATCGAGATCCGAATCCGTGTTTCCATTATTCCGTTTCAATTTCGAGATCCCTGTCACGAACGTCGGGATCCCCGTCTTTCTCGACATCATCACGAAATCGAAGCGAGAAGTATTTTTGATGGAAAAGCGGAAGGAAACTTTTGTGACGAAGAGATCGAAGAAACTTTTTTGCGATCCCCTCCTCCCGCTTGGAAAATGGAAAAGAAGTAGAAGAAGAAGAATTCGTGAAAGGAGGATAATTAGTTATCGAGCGAGTGTGATTTTTCAAAATCGTGAAACGATTACTGTATATCGTTTCTCTCGTTCGTTTCAATAACATTGATTGATTCTCGATTAATTACAACGTTAATAATTTCAACGTTTCGAAATCGTGCTGCCATTGATATTAAACCAGTCAAATTTCCTTTTCTACGAAATTCTACTTTCACGAAGCGAAACGAATTCGATTTTAAAAATTCTCTTGTTTTTCAAAAACAAATCGATAAACTCTCTACTATTCGCCGCACGATATTCGACTTCCGCTTTAAAGTATCTCTTCTAATAAATTTGCATCGGGGAGAAAAGAAAGGAAGCGGATTTAAGAATATAATCCCCTCCTTTTAACGATTCTCTATAACTTTGAAACGTTACAATCCCCGTAAAGGATCCGGAGTTTCGACGCCTTATCGACTCTCCTCTCAGGTGAAATACGGCACGGTGTTGTCTTACACGCTCGTGGACAACGTCTTAGCGATGTCCTGGCGCTGCGAGAAACGGCAGGGAGAGGGGGGATTTTTACGAGTTCGAGCCACCCGCGGGAACCATAAATTTCACGCGATCGATCCCCGTTATATTTCTTTAATCCGAAACGCAACGATCCATCTTTACACGCTCGTTTTACACGGCCGTTTTGTAAGAGAAAATCGAGACGAAAATCTTGTTCACGTTTCGTGAACAAATTCTAACATTAGAGAGAGGATAATAATTTATCTTGGGAAAAAAAGCCTGTCTTAGCGAGGGCTCTAAATCCCTCCCTCCCCCTGAATGAATCTCTTGCTCGACTTCGTTAAGCCTGCCCCGTTTAATTTCATCGTTCTTTTTTAAAGTGACGATAAAGAGAAAACGCGCGCGCGCGGCCCTCTTCGATAAGGAATTCCTTCACGGAGACTCTTCTAGAATCACAGCATTGATTTTTTTCCTTTTTTTTTTTTTTCTCTCTTTCCCGAAGGGTGTCGTCGCGAAAGGAATTCACGTAGGAAGCTTCGTTTTCGCCTTCGCCTTCGCCTCGAGTTGAAAAGTATACCGACTAAAACAGAGAAAAGAAGCCCTTCTTCTTTCTTTATAGAGACGGGCTGGCTCTCCAACCAATCTCCACCCCTTCTCAATTTCTTAAGAAATTTCCTCTTCGCGACGGTTCTTTTTTTTTCTTCTTCTTCTTTTTTAATAAACGACTAATAAAACTTTTTTTGAGAAATCGATGGCAAAATTCGTGGTGACGCCACGTATCTTTTCTTCACCAGGATGTATACGATCTTGGCTGTATCTTGGCAAATATATTGGGAAAATAATTCGCGAAGAAAAAAGAAAAAAAAATCATCATTTCCTCGCGTCTTCGTATCATATCACGCGACACATATGGTCACAAGTGGTAAAGTGGTCGAACAACAAAAAGTTGCAAGACTTATTTTCCTTCAAGAAAATAGTTCACAGCTTGTCGAGCGTTCGTAACGTAACAGGAATAAACTTTAGGACGGAAAAGAAATAGCATCGTGTACATGAAATACCATGGTCGCGATGGTACAAGTGGTACAAGTAATAAAGGTCAGACAAGCGGTAGAGATTTATTATCGCCGCGACGAAAGGCACGAGAAGCGTTTCGAGGAAATGGTGGATCGTCGAGCGCATCGGTAATTCAAATGGTCGAGAGAAAAAAAAGAAAAAAGGAAAAAAAGAAGGGGCACATCCGATACGTTCGATCGGGCTCGTAAAAGAGCACATCCCTCAAATAGTCCGCAATATCCGTTCCCCCCTCTACACTCCCTGCCATTTTATAATGCAACCCACATACCGTCACGTTGCCTTTCAACCTTCGTTCCATGTTTTCTTTTTCTTTTTCTTTTCTTTCCTTTTTTCTTTTTGTGTTAAACATCATCCACCAAAAAGAGGGTGAAAACGTGTCTTTTTCTTTTTCTCTCTCTCTCTCTCTCTCTCGTTTCTCCGACGCACGACTTCTCTCGACCCTTCAACCTTTACGGGAAAGTTTCTTTTCACCGCCTACGGTTAAAGCTTTCGTCAACAAGTGTATACAATATCGGCCGGGAAACTCGTGAATTTGCATAAATCGTTTCTGAACACCGCGCACGAGCATTATTATTACAAATCACGATAAAATATAACATTTGATGGTGAATTAATTCGAGTTAAATACGGGAGTGAAAGGGATCGAATTAATTGCAATAAAGTTTCGATTGATCGATCGAAAAAAAAAAAAAAAAGAAAGGGAAAAGAAAGAAAAGATCTCTTCTCGCCCGATCTTTTTAAACTTCAACTTCTTGGGGCAAGTAAGTAGAGCACAGATGGAGGCGAAGTTGGAGCGAGAGGTTCGGCAAAAGGAGGCTGCTGAGATGCTTGCGAAATCGTAACTCGATTAAAGAAAGATAGGAGGAAGAGGGGAGAGAGAGAAAAAATAGAGTTACAGAGGAGAGGATTTTCCTAGGGAGAAACTTATCTTCGAGCGTTCAAGCGCTTTCTTTTAATTTAATCCTTAACATGATCGACGAGACGTCGAAGAGGAGTGGCCGTTTAACATTCCTCGTCATTTCCACGTTTGATTACATTTCTGAAAAGTGTAACGCGGTGAATCCTCCACGCCCCTGATATTCACTCACTGTGGTATAACAGAACGCGAGAGTGATTACGTAATTTTGCGCGAACACGAGTCGGAGATGAGCATTCTTCGAGTGAGTGCTCTCGTTTCTTCGTGGATGAAATTAACTCTCTCTCTCTTTTATGTTAATTTTTTACTTCCTTTTTTCTTTTCTTTTTTTTTTTTTCGACTCTCAAGAATCAAATTCTCGATGGAATCTCGTCTTCGATCATGGAACGAGAGCAACGTTTGGATTTACAACGTGACATCGTGAATTGTTGTTTGTATAAATGATGCTGTTACATTCATTGTCCATTGGTACGCGATTTGCATGGAATCAGATCCCCAAAATCTCCTGTTAATCTCCGGCTGCTGTATCAGCGGCTGTGAATTAATTAATAAGCGAAACCTGGCAGGATATGCTCACGAAACGTTCATACGTTTGCTTTGTTACCCAAAGATTACGCTTTGCGCTTTCGAACGCAATAACGAGATAAACTCGTGCACGAGAATTCGAGAAAGAGAGAGAGAGAGAGAAAGAGAATTTCCCTTCGTTTATTTCATAAGAAGCGTGAGGAAATGGTTCGAGAAAGGGGGTATTTTTTCATCTCGATACCTTCGCTGGAATTATCCAAGAATTTTAAGTAATTTCGATGAAAAGAAAAAAGAGGAGAGCAAAGCACAAAGGATGATAACGTGGAAAGGAAAGATCGAAAACGAGATCGTAATTTTTGACGGTAGGAAAAAATAAAAAGGGAACGCTGGCGTAGAAAATAGCGCCGAAAACGTTCAACTCGGAACATTAAACCAACATCGTTACGTTAACGACACTTTCGTATCTGGTGCTTGCCAAAAATTGCTCGATGGAACCGTGTAAAACGTTTCAAACTGAGGGTGAACATCGGAGGATTTGAAGCAAAAATGAAGAAAAGTAAAAATAAAAGCTCGAAGTAGAAGTAAATTCGTTCTACATGTACGATATAACTGCATTCTCGATAATAGAAACATATAAAACGCGAGAACAAAAAGTACAAAAGTATTTAAGTATTATTGCACATCGTTTATCCGAGATAAATAATTTTTCCATTGAAATTACTCGACTCGTAAAATTAACTATCGATTAGTTCTTATTCAGTTTAATTAACGGCTACCTTTCTTTTTTTCGATCAAAAATAACTTACGAATCTTTGCTTACGAATCGTCACCGGTTTTCAATGGTTTCTCGGTTACCAAACGGAGCCAAAATCGAAACCGATCAAACGCCGTCGTGCTATTAATCAGAGGAGGAACGTTACCCCTTTTAATCAGAAATCGTAGCCGTTGCAAAGGAATCCTTGCAAAGGAACGATACCCTTTGAGGTCGTTTGGAAACGTTTCAAACCTTAGACCACCCCCTAACGCGACCTATAATTAATTCGCGAGTTAAACGGGCGAGATAGAGTAAGAAATATAGAATACAGCGCGCGTAATTTGAAGAATAGAATTCGACATGGCTCGACGGTAAGGTAGAAAGAAACTCACAAGAAAAAGAGAGAGAGCGTGTTTGGCGAAGATGATGAGGTTCTCCTTTTTTAAAGGTGCCAGCGATCAGGTTTCGCAGCTTGGAATAGAGGCAGCGTCGTCACCGCGCCACTCGAGCAAGTCCCCCGTCCTGTCGAGCGGATTTTCATTTTAGACGATCTCTGCTGGGCCAAAGGAAACGCCGACGCGTCGATCAGCAGGATAATGGGGCAACCTCTCCATCCACTCCTCCCCCTCGAACAATTCGCGCGAGCTCGATCTTCATCTGGCGAGAGACCATCCAACCATTCCACCCTCGGTTTCAATCCTTCCTGCTGCCTTCCTGGTCTTCAGCTTCTCCCAACATCCACGATCGAGATACGAAACGCTCGATCTCGAACGAGGAACGTCGTTTCTCCCGATTTTCTTCCCGATATTCTTCCACTCCTCTCTCGATCCTCCCTTTTCCCTCGAATCGACGATCGAAAACACCGATCGGCTCGCGACTCGCGCGAAAATTGGGGACGGTTCTCCGTTCGAGGCGCACGTGGAGCGAACGTGCGTACTACGTGCGTGGGTAGTAGCGTACTACTGAGTTTCACGCTCACGAAAAGCCAATCTCGACTCATCCCCACCCGCGCGGCATCTGAGCGCCCTTCCAACGCTCTTCGGCCGCTCCCGAGCCAGCCTTCCCTCCCTCCCTTTCCCCTTCCTCAATACGAGTTTGCGCGCTCCCTCTCCTTCTTTCACTTTTACCTCCTTTCCTCCCTTCTTCTCTCCACACCCTTCTTTTTTTTGAGCCATCTGACCGCAGACAATCGCGCGATCACGAAGGATTGTAAGGGAGGGAGGAGGGGTTGACGCGGCTTCCGATGCCCGCCTGGCGAGAACAAGGATGCCTCGAGGATATTTCTTTTTATTTTTTTTTACCCGAATCGAATCCTCTTTGTCGCGAGGGATACGAAGGGGGAGTGAAGATGAAACAGTTTTTCTTCTCTTCTGGTATGCGACTGCTCCTTTGGTGAACAGGATGTTTCTTCTTTCTTTCTTTGGATCGAAACTTTGTTGGGATCGATAATCGATGGTTTCGGGACGGGGCTTTTTCATTTTTCTCCACTTGTGAAGCGGATAATATTATCCGGAATAATTTCTGGAGATTTGATTTTTAATTTTTCTTTTCCTCGTCATATTCTTGTCGAAGATTCTGATGAATGAAATGAAGATCAGAGCTTGATCCAAAGAGTTTTCACGCAGGCTCGACATGTAATGAGATGTTCCATGGATTTACGCGATTCGTAGTCTCTTTGAACAAGTTTCGAGAGGCTTTCTCAATTTCTTTTCTCGACGATAGATTTTTTTTTTTTATTGTAACGTTTCTCATTTTCGCCACGAAATCTCGAGCGAAGATTTTAAGATTCTTCGTGGAAGGTACGTTGTCCTCGATGGGCGAAAAGGAGAAAAAGAAGCGTGAGACGAAAATCGAGGGCGAAATGTTGAAACAAGCAAGTCAAGGCAATGGAATGAAACGAGAAGATAAAGAGGACGGCGACAAACGATCCTTTTCGAGGTATAATTCACGGAGGCGGGAAGGAGATAAATGTTTCTTTTAGATAGAGAAAAATTCTGAGAGACGTGAAAGGTGATTTCTAATCGTTAACCGACATATAGTGGCGACGTTCGTTTCGATGAAATTTTCGTCTTTTCTTACGGTGAAAAATTTGTTGAAAGAGAATTCAGTGAAACGGATCGATAATAACGCCAATTACGAGAAATGTTAATGGAATATCGCAAAGAAACGCGAGAAACGAGTTTAAGAAAGCGACGAAGCGATGAAGAGAAATATGAGCAAGGATAATTCTTGCTCTTGAAATAAATCTCGAAACACTCGATCGAGGAATCCGAAGAGAATAAATTTCCATAGATGAAAAGTATCCATAGATATAAAAGATAGAAAGGACGTGCAAATCGTGAAAATCTGAAAAGCTTCTCGTAATCAAGATAATCCCATGCACAAAATATTCTATCCAGATATTATTTTATTATTGAACAATTTACAATAAACAATATCGTACAATTCATCCAAATAAAACAATCTTCGTGCATTTTATCTCGAGCATGTTTATTACAAAAATTTCATAAAATTCGCGATACTATTTACGAAAACAAAATAATTTCTATATTCCATCTCTTTATCCCGGATCAAAATAAAATTTTCACAAAATTTTCCAATATCCACGATGGAAAGTCACTAACGATTCGAGAAATACCTACGCATAGAAAAATGAAGAAAAGAGAGATTCGTATTCCATTCGTTAATTCGCCTCGTTTTCTTAATCTCGATATCCAAAATTTTTAAAAAATTTTCCAGTATTCCAAATTCTAACGATTCTATCGACTCAAGGAATATTTATGTTTTCTTCATTTCCATTCCAAAAATTTTCCAATATTCCAAATTCTAACGATTCCATCGACTCGAGAAATATTTACGCGTCGAAAAATGAAGAAAAGAAGAGATTGTTATTCGACTCGTGATTTCGTTTTCTTCATCACGATTTCCCAAAATTTTCTAATATTCCAAATTCTAACGATTCCATCGACTCGAGGAATATTTACGCGTCGAAAAATGAAGAAAAGAAGAGATTTTTATTCGACTCGTGATTTCGTTTCGTTTTCTTCATCTCGACTTCCATTCCCAAAATTTTCTAATATTCCAAATTCTAACGATTCCATCGACTCGAGAAATATTTACGCATCGAAAAATGAAGAAAAGAAGAGATTGTTATTCGACTCGTGATTTCGTTTCGTTTTCTTCATCTCGATTTCCCAAAATTTTCTAATATTCCAAATTCTAACGATTCCATCGACTCGAGAAATATTTACGCGTCGAAAAATGAAGAAAAGAAGAGATTTTTATTCGACTCGTGATTTCGTTTCGTTTTCTTCATCTCGACTTCCATTCCCAAAATTTTCTAATATTCCAAATTCTAACGATTCCATCGACTCGAGAAATATTTACGCATCGAAAAATGAAGAAAAGAAGAGATTGTTATTCGACTCGTGATTTCGTTTCGTTTTCTTCATCTCGATTTCCCAAAATTTTCTAATATTCTAACGATTCCATCGACTCGAGAAATATTTACGCGTAGAAAAATGAAGAAAAGAAGAGATTGTTATTCGACTCGTTTTCTTCATCTCGCTTTCCATAATTTTTAAAAAATTTTCCAGTATTCCAAATTTTCCAGTATTCTAACGAAACGCCAACGAATCGAGGAATATCTATGCGTAGAAAAATGGAGAAAAGGAGAGATATTGGACTCGTGAATTCGTGTCGGTCTTATCCCGCTTCCTATTCCCGAATAGACGCATCGGATTCAGGGATCTGCTCGATCCAGACCAGACGACGACATCGAACTTTTATTTGGCTAGACTGGATGGCGCCCTGGCTCCCAGTTTTGCCCGTTACCGCGAAAGGGAGTCATAGAAGGGGCAGAATTATGTACGAATGGAATGGAAGGGAATGGAAGGGATCAACTGGGACAGATAAAACATTTATCGTGCGTAGGGGTGAGCAATCGGTGACGATAAATGCACGCACAGACACATTCGCGTGTCGAGCTGAATTCGTGCGTTGCACGAACGAATCACTTGAGATAAACCAGTCGTACCAGCTGACAAAATAGCATATCACGTTTAATTATTGATTTTGGACTTTTGAGGATTTGTAAGGAGCTGACGGGCTCGCTGACTTTTCTTCAAAATTTGCATTTTTTTTAAAAAACGTATATTTACGAATCCACTTCGAGTATTGTTGAAACCCGAGTAACAACGAAACTTGTTAATTGTTAAAACAATAAAAAGTTTCCGTTAAATCGCTATGAATTGTTCGCTAAAACTACGAAAAAAAAGAGAAAGTAATTATCAATGAAGAAATATTGGAAAATTCTGCAATCGTAAAAGAAGAAACTTTTTCCCTCCCCACAACCTCGAGGATAACCCCTAATTATTCACAGAATGGAATTTATAATTTATCTCGATGAAATTTTCAATTGTTGGAGCAAGTTGAAACAGGATTCAGTGGTACGGGTCAATAATCAACGGGCCAATCCTCGAGTCCGAACAAAGATGAACTGATCGAACATCTTTCTCCGATTGCGTTGTTTTCGACACGAAGCATCGGCGAAAAAAAAAGGAAAGAAAGATGAATCGCGTTTCATTCGTTTGCAAAGGGGACAAAGGGAGGAGATTAACAGGATCGTACAGGATGTCACGATGCCATATCCGTGTAAAAAGATGCGAGGGAAGAAAAGGACGCGGCTCGACCGAGTATCGATCCATCCGCGAATTGGCACGCGGGCATCCGTTCGGACAGAGCGAATCAAGCCGCGTTATGTTACGTAACCAGGATGTAAATTTCATTATCGTCAACGAGGATGGGTGTGTAGGATGGGCGCGTGTGTTGCGAACTGTGACTCGTGGCCACGTTCGGCTACGAGGCAATACAAACACAGGCTATTGTGACACACGATGCGAATTAGCGAATAATTCCTCCCATAAATTCGAACAGATGACGCGGTTTCGATTACGAGTTCGTAACGCGACACCATGTTTTACGTGTTTAATCGCGTTTAAAATAGTGATCAATCTGTCTGCACGCGTGGGATATTTCCCCCCTTCTTCAACTTCAAACCTCTCAAAGTTGAATCTCTCTCTCTCTCTGTCGGGATGATTATCTGATAAATTACTCCGTCGCGCGTATCGCGAGGTGAATTTTCGATCATAAATTACAAATTTTTCGAAAGCCATGAAGGATGGGAGAAAGAGGGGGGGAGGAAGAAGTGTAAGAATTTTTTTGAAATATTTCCCTCCATCTTGGATCTCGTTATTCAGGGAATTCACAACCGGTTACATAACCGGATGGATAAACAGAATAATATCCATCGATCATCCTTTATGCGCCAACTTTTTATATTTGATATAAGTATATTGCAGCGCAAGATTATAAGTAGACCAACGTTATCGGTAATTCTTCTACGAGTAATCCATCACACGCCGGGAGAGGAATCCTTCCACCGATTCCTATTCAAACGCGCGTGAAGCTCGCGTTCGATACGTAGAAGTGCGAAGAAAACGTACGAATAGTTGCGCGCTTCCATTCCTTTCCAAGATTGCCAAGAAAGAAATCTTACCATAGGCATAGTATGAGACAATAAGAACAATGTTCAGAGAGAAAGTTAACAGCTAGCCTAGTCTCTCTTCTATGCGAAATTAGGGGAAGTAGAAAGATCAATCTTTCGTAACCCGTGAAAAAATCCATCGAAGCGTGAATCGAACTTGGAGATATATGTACATATGTGTGTGTAAAAAGAGAATTCAACGAGAAGAAGAGACGAGGAAGAAGAAGAAACGCGGGCGGAGGATCCTTCTCGCGAGATCGTATCAAGAAAGTGCACACACATATACACACGCACAGATGATCTGTCCATAGATGCAACCAGAACGGATATAGAACGAGATAGCTGGTTGCCTCGAACGATGGAGATAATTCGACCATGCTTTGTGCCCGGAATGGCCATAAATTGAGGCAACCTATCGGAAAGGGAACACCGGTGGATCAATGCCAGCAGCTCGTTTTCATCGAGAAGAGAAAGATTCGAGTCTCGTCTGTGTCCCCCTTTTTTAATTCCATTCCTCATTGTCTCGCACTCTCCGCATCCACGAAAAGTCGGAGAGATCAAACGGAGCCAATTTCAACTCTCTTCAACTCAACGGATTATTCATCGCCGATCTTCTTCTTTCATACGATGAAGCTTCGTTACATTCGCATGTACGATCAATTAACTGGAGGGAATTATGCATCATTCAAGGGGAAGCTGAATCTAATAATTGAAGAGGTGAGGCTTGTTGAATATGGAGACGAATCGGCAATTAGTGTAGCCTCGATCTACTTTTCTTGAATTTGGTTGCTAATGCGACGAGATCTTGAACTTTATTTCGAATTATTTTGAATCTTTCATAAAAATATTAGCTACAAGTCTTTGTGTGAAATCGCTGTTCGATATTAGCGTGTGGATAATTTGTAGAGGACAGCTCGGGTACGTGGGCGCGCTACTACCCAAAGGATTCGATGAAAGCATCGATCCCCCCTGCGTGAACGAGGATTCGTAACAAAATTAAATTTTATCAGTCAGATTTTTTCGAACGATGTCCTGAGATTTTCTATTCGCTGAACATTTCCTTTATCTCTTTATTGGATTAAAATTCTTTTTTAAAAATTTAAAAAAAACAATGTATTTTATTACTATACATGAAAAAGTATATTTCTATACTTCTTACGTAAATTTTAAAAAACGTAACTTTTTCTTTTTTTTTTTTTTTTTTTCAACTCCTTGCATAACGAAACCTTACACAGTCTCTCAGATTCAATCGCTAGTCACGATTCTTGTCGAAGCAAACAAAGGAACGATTTTGTTCTTCGATAATGATGAATTCCATCGAGCAATTGATCGTTAGTTTTATTTTTATTTTTTCTTTTTTGTTTCGTTAAGGATAGAAAATAATTGGAAACTGCTGAGACGTCAAAGACGATGGGTGTCGATAAAATCGAGGAAGATGGAAAAAAGGGACAGAATCGTCGGCGAGACTTATAGCAATAATTTAAAGGGACTAAAGTCAACGGCACGCGTGATCGATAAACAGGAACACCAGCTTCTCCCGTTTGTTTGCGATCTAACCGGGATGATAATTTCACGTCGATCCATTAAGTTAATTAATTAAGCGTACGCGTTTCGCCGCGGCGGGATCGCTTAACGAGTTGCTGCTCCGTTGATCGATTCATTAATTCACGAGTGTGCCGGATAAGCGAGGAACCGTGGCCAGTTTGAAATTCTCTAATCTCTTCTCATAACATACCTACTTGCGAAATAAAGTAGGGATTATGGTATACATAATAATGTGCACGATGAACTTTCGAAAAACCTTTAAACTTTAGCTTAAACGTAATCTGTAAATAATGATAAAATAGATCAATAAAATTTCAACTATCGGTGGAATCTCTTTTTTTCTCTAAAAAAAAAAATAACAAAGAGAGATAATATTACAAATATTATTCATATATTCTTTCTTGTTGATAAATATTGAATATTAATTATATTCTATTCGTTTTCTCAAACCATCTCTGTTATTTTTTCCCATTCTCCATAAATAAATAAATATCATCCTTTTCGTTACATTTTATCGCAATCTTTTTCCAATTCATCGTGTAGAAATTTAAATTTAGATGTTAATAATAAGATATAACGTCCGAATATATAATCAAATATCCGAAATTCGTTAAGTAATAGCAATATAAAGCGATATAAACACTTTCCCCAAAAATTGTTCGTACCGTCATCATTACGTATTGGACGACATCTGGCGGTGTATCAGGAGGTGGATAAAGGTAAAGGATTTAATAAACGTCAGCGGATACATCTCCTGCATCCCCCGTGGAATTATAAATTTCCACGTCTCGCAACTCGGGGGTCGATACGTTCGAGCATCGAAAGAACGATCGCAATATACGTCGCCGTTCCGCCGTGTTACGAACGTAACTCGGGGAGAAAGTAACAACGCGTCGAGTTTCTTCTATCCAGTATTCTATTCCTCGAAACGGAAAAAGGGAAACGTATCTGGGACGATCCGGAATATTCGTCTTTTGCTTCTTCCCTCCCCCGAAGCAACCGAGAGAAATCACCGGCGGATCTCTGAAATGGCCTAAAGAATCCCTAAAGTCCCCTTTGGCGACTCATTTTTCATCGATTCCTCGAGTTTTCTTTTTTTTCTCTTTTTTTTTTTAACTCGAGTCGCACGTCTCGAATATTTTATCCCCTAATAAGGGTATTTCGAAGAGGTAAAATCCTTCTTGTGCGAATAGATTTTTTTTTCAGGTAGCGAGATAACGGTGATATTGAGATTCTTCTTTGATGATATCGTGGGAGATCGGAGTTGGGTTGAAGTGTAACTTTGGATTAGAGCTTGCTGAGCGAAAGAAGAGTTTCGTCAAGAGAAGAATATTTCAAATATTAAAAAATTTGAATTAATCGCGTGGACGAATATGACTGGGCGTCGTTTTCGAATTTTGGAAAGATGTGCTCGTGAAACGTGAATTGTTACGAATAATCCCAACAATATTTTGACCAGAATGATAAGGGAAAGCCAGTATATGTCTACTGGTTTCGAGATTTCTGATGAAGCAGCAATGTTGGCAAAATGTCAGAACGGAAAGCAGACGACTTACAAATCTCGAATTGTGTTAACCGTAAGAACCTTGGCTATGAAAAGCTTCTCGATTCTTTAAATTATTATAATTCGCTACCGATTGGAATATTTATTTCTATTTAGCACATAAATAAGAAGAAGAAGAAGAAGTGAAAGAATATTCTTGGAAGGAATAAACAAAATAAGAGAATCAGAGTGAATGGAGAGTTACGTCCTTTCTTTTAGACAAGAATTTAGATTTCTAAGAAAATTCTTAGAACGATTCGACAAATGCTCTCGTTCGTCGGCGGAGAAAGAAAGGGCGGCGGAGGGTGGTGGAAACGAGACAAAGGAGCTCATGCAAATGCACGATACACGCACATTTTTGCGCAACAGGTGGCCATCAGTTGCAAGAAGCGATCGAGTTAAAAGATCCGTTTGAATCGCGTTTTCCATGCTTAACAATGATGATACTTTTGTTAAACTCGATATGAAACATTCGCTGATCTAATTTTCTCCTTCGATTCAATCTCGAAACAATTTCCAAACTGCGATGGATGATTAGAATTAGAAATGTAGGATAATAATAACGCCTCCGAATTTCTTTAAACTGATATCTTTGGTCGTTAAGGAACAACCCCCGATTTCCAATTCAATCCTGTTCCCTGTTACTGTATCATTAATGAACCCGCTGGAACGAGGCTATCCAAAACAATTGGAGAAATCGTGAAGATAATATAGGTTAATGGATGTACAGTGTCGTTCAAAAATAAGAATAATTAAAAACCCGTTAAATCTTTTCATAATTTTAATATCATTTCACCGTGGAATAATAGAAATTAGAATTAAATACAAAGCAATTTATAGATTGAAAATTTTCCAAGAATACGTAAACGTATTATTAATGGAAATAAAATTTTTCCGATTAGATTAAGAATAATTTCTCGAGGCGGAATTTGTACTATTGGACACCCGGTATACGATTCGAAGACGGAAAATGGTATGCAGAAAAGCAAGCCGCCGGTTTATTTCATCAAGTTGCGGCCTGGTAGCCAGGATAAGAGAGAGCTTGCGACTTGAAATGCAAATTCGAATGGATACGCCGACGTTTACGAGATCAACGTACCAGTCTGGTTAACTTAACGGCATAAAACTAACTGTACGGCGCGATCTTCGTACAGCTCGTTGAAGAAACTTCTAACCCAGGCCTTTTCTCGTTGAATTAAAAAATTGCGTATTTAAATTCACTTGGTGAATTCCTTCCTTCCTTAACCCTCTTTATATCGAGGATTTCAAGGATTTCGAGAGCGAGAATCTCTGCCTCTGAACAAACGTTTTCTTCAACTTTCAAATTGACTCGTCAAGACTCTTAAAGAAGTGATTAAGATACATCAATTTTCACGGGACAAATAAATTTTTCATATCTTTTCCATAGTTGAATAATCATGCATATTCTTATAGTTTTAAAAGAGAGTATATCGTCCATTATCCATATCATTGTGAGATAAGTAATTAGAATATAATGCTCGCCATTTTCATAAGGCGAACAAATCTTCCATAATATTTTCCATAATTATTAAATACTCGCTTATCTCCACAGTTAAAAGGCACAGAACATAATTCATTATCGGCGAGGTAACGCGAGTGTTGAAAATCGAGCGCGATAAACGTTACGATAAACGTAGCCTGGGTGGATGGTCGGAAAGGTCGTGTTATTACAGGGCCGAATCCCTTGCCTGAGCCCCGGAAATTACGACGTCTACACACTTGCAAAGGATATTTGGCCCGTACATACATCATCCTGCGGTCTACTACTCCCGTGACCCCTTTAAAAGGTTCAGCCTTTTCCTATCCCCAAAATTTTTATCCACACGAAATTTTATTATTCCTCGTTGGTGTCGAGGTGTACCCCTTTGCGTAAAAATGAAAGGAATTTCCTTAATTTCCGAACAAAGAAGAAAGAAGACAAAATTCAACTTTGGACGTTATTCCAAAGTTGTGTGAAAGGGCGAAAGGGGTTGGAAAACGGGGTTGATTCGATTAGAAGCGGAAATAGCGTGGAAGCAAGAGATAGAATCGATTCGAGCCGGTAATTAGCAAGCGTGATCGTACAATAAACACTCTCTGGACGAGATGATTTGGGCGAAGGGCGGCCATCATCGAACATCTCCGTGTCCGCCACGTGGAAACGAGCTAAGCCGGGACCGTTAATTGGCCGTTTGTTATTTTTCCCTTCGAGTCAGAGGCTCGATATTCGAAGGAAGGAATTGGCCGTGATATCGGAAAACAATCAAAAGTCTCGCTCTCACACCACCCTCGCCTCCAGGATCATCCCTTTTCACGCGCGATCCGCCAGCGGCGGAACCAACCTCGATGTACGGGGTCAACCCCTCGGGTTAATTCGGATCGTATTTTCACCCTCTCGATATTTCCGCGGTATTTACGATTTACTTATCGCGTATTCTCGCCTATTCTTCCGCCTAATATCACCCCCCAAAACGAAACGCGGTGAAATATCTTTTTACCGTGGATAAAAAGATCCGAAAAGAAAGGAAAGTTTGAGATATCGATTTCGGGGAGGAAGGAATTTTAATTTCTCGGATAGGAATTCGTTAAAGATCATTCCTCGAGATTCACTTTCCAGATTTTCTTTAGATTAGAGCAATAAAAAGGATTATTTTTTTTCCGAATTTAATTCTCAACGATCGAGTGAATTGTTCTGGGACAATTTGCGTTTCGAGATATGAAGTAGTATAAAAAACTTTCAAAAGATGAAATATCTTTTCGCCCTCGTAATCGATGAGAATGTAATTAAGCTTGCTCTCCAAACTTGTGGATTTTGTGTTAATTATGTCTTAATAAAGACAAGTTTGAACCTGATGAATATACCTCTCGAGAAGAGGTGGATCAGCAAGCTTTCGTGAATTAATCCTCGATTAATACCCAAGATGCATACGCGATTATATATTATATATGAAGGAAATAGATGGATAAGTTGACTTGGCCGAAAGAACCACTATGAAACTCGTTAAAAAATAAAACCTTGCTGCGAAATCGATATTATCCTCTCCAAGGATTTAAATCGGCTTAAAACTTTTGATGCTTTTCAATAATTGCTCGATATACGTGTCGTCAAATTATGTTCCATTTAATAAAGATTATGATAAAATTGGAAAAAAAAATGTAATAAAATGGAAAGGAAAAAATTCATAATTATTCGTATTTCATTAATTTACAATTTTCTCGCGAATAATTTGTACATTCATCGATAAAACTTTCGTTCTGCGTCACAAAAGAAAGAATAATCCTCGATTTCCGTTCCTCGCAGCTGTTTACCATCAGGAATCGACAAGAATCAGTGCATTCAGTTCCCCGAAAGCTGAAAGGATGGAGACGAAGAAAGAGTTAAGATGTTTCTTGCGGTTTAAGCTCTCGATGCCAGCTCTCCCGTGTTCCATTCCTCCAAAGCGAGAAAAAGAAACATCGAGGGGATCCTATTGCTGCTTCTTCTTCGTTTCTCCCTTTCTTTTTTCTTTTTTTTTTTCCACTCGACAATATTAAGAGGGGAAAAAACAGCATCGATATATACTTTCCGCTCTTCATCGTAATTTTCCAGTCGATGGAACACGATTCCAGACGACTTATATCCATTAGTCTGAATAAACGCGATAATTCCAGCAATTTTTTCCTTCGAAAATCGTGTTTCCTCGCAATAAAATTTTCGCAAACAATTCTCGAATATTTAGCTAACAAAGGTATTAACCAAGCGGAGATTTCGCTCTTGAGGAATTAAAATAATTCCATCCCCTTTTTAAAAACATTTTCAAAAAGAAAGTCCCTTTAATATCGACGCTTTGCTATTTGTAATATCACCTATTTTTCTTGTTTCTTTTTCTCCTTTTCTTTTCTTTTCTCTCCACTTCTTCTCGATCGAACTATTCCATCCAACTATTCCAAGGATCTCGAGAATGTTTTGACACCTTTAGCTTGCGAAGAGAATTTTCAACGAACTCGGATCGGAACTTCGCGCACCAGAATTAAAATTCTTATATACCGATTTCGAAAAGTAACGAATCCCATCCTATCTGCCATCGATGAAATATTCAAATCGCTCGAAGAATCGTTCGCAAACTTGGTGACGCGACACTTTTAGATCCTTTCGAATAATTACGATTTCCCCCTCGCTGGAAAACTTGTAATATTTATCGTAAGAAGACAATCTTTATTTTTTTTTGTCGAATTCGTTAATCAACTTGGGACGAAATTAATTTTGCTCGCTCGAGATTCGCAGATCACTTGTTTGGTTACGAGCAAGGGACCGATTTATACCGAAACCATCAATAACAACGAAAAACCAAGCAGATTAATATCTTTCCTGAGAGAAGATAATAATTTAATAAAATGGATGTTCGATAGATCGGTCAATATGTGGGAAAATAAGGTCGAAAGACGTTTTACAGGAGCTCACGTTCCATATCAGAGTTATTAAAGTTCAATTATCTTGCAGGGGATGTTCTTTAATCTATAATGTTATGAAATTGCTTTTAGTAGATAATTTATTAGATGTAAATTCGATGGAAAGAATATTGGATGGTCTGTTATTAAATTATAACAGAATTTGTGGACCGTTGTGAAATCAGCGGTGAATTCAATTTTCCGTTCAAAGTACGCGAGAAATCACGAAACTGGGACGTCGAGTATAAAAATAGGGGATATACGAAGATTTCTGTCACGGTGAAAAGTTTGGATTTGGTTGGTGATCGCGGTGAAACTTCTCCGCGAATATCTCAATTCGTAAATCACGCACGTGTATTGCCGATCGTGTTCCGTCCAATTTTTCCAATTTTTCCAACCGTTGAAAATTTTCGCGGTGGACACATTGTTACGTAGTTTCAGAAGAGGATATCTTCGAATACCCTAATTTTCGAGTGTAAAGTGTTGATGAAAAATTTCAAAAATGATTCGAGAAAAGCTAAGACGTCCAAAAACTTCTCGCAGTCTTTTCTCTCCCCCGATGCACTCGACAAATCCTCACCCTGCGTTAGGAACGATTTGTCTGGCCCCGTACACGATCAAACATCCCCCAAGACCGCGACTACGTGCCACAAGTACGTGAACAGTCGTCCAAATGCCTCGCAAATTCCTCTTCTCGCCGATCTCACCCTCGTAAAATTAAAACCAATACTTCTTCTTCTTCTTCTTCTTCTTCTTCTTCTTTCGAAAGATAAAATTTATTAAGATAAAATTCCACTTGACGTCCAAAAAAAAGAGGAAATTTTTAAAACTTTCGATCTCTTAAAGCACAAATTAAAATACCTTGGCGGATATTTTCTTCCTGGAAATTATTAAATAAATTCCTTCTCCATAAATAATCCGGATCATTCTATACGAAAAAAATCGATTAAATCGATGTTATTTTTTCTTTTTTTTTTAATTCACGAAATATTTAAAGTACTATTACAATTGAAATACATTTTCCTTCCGATCCCTCGACACGACATCTCGTACATTAGAACGGCTGTTGCGTTATTTTTCAATTCAAAAGGAAATACGTATTCGAAAGTATATAAAATCCGTCCGTTAAAAAGAATAAAATGGCGGCAATTTTCTTCTGATCGCGATTTCATACGTCGTCACGATGGCTGTCGGCAGAGAGGCATCGATCGATTCTTTCTCTTTCCCCGCTGTCTGTTACGAAGTGGATCCCAAGGACCTGGAAGGGTCGCACGTGCCGCGAATATCGAGTCAAGATCTTCCTATGTGCCTTTTTCTTCCCGATTCACCGCCGCGAAATTTATCCCTTTAAATGGCACGTGCCAACAAACTCGCGATCCTCTCGCGAGAAAGCCTAGCGAGACTGTATTTGAAAATTCAAGCCGCCAGACACGCGTAAAAAAGAAGGAAAAAAAAAAAAGAAAAGGAAAAGAGGAGAAAGGCTTCTCTCCTTTGTTGTCAGTCATCGGATTATAGCATGGAAGATTTTCCTTCAGCTGCGGATTCGCCTTGTCGAGTATCATTCTCCTCTACGGGATGATTTTGTTAGAGAGACCGATTTACTCGATATATAGATTCTGGATTGTTGATTAAAACAGGGATGGAGATCCCAGATGCTGGTAGGTGGGTTGGGAACAAGGGGATTGGTATGAGCGATTGCGGTGAATAATTCGCTCGAGGGTAAAGTAACTCGGTCGAGTGAAACTTGGTATATATAAGCGATGGAGAAGAGATCGATTTTGTTTAGTTCGAATTTGTAGAAAGAGAGAGAGATAAATAATGTAAATATAACAGCTCGTCTCCATAACTCTTTTTGACGAAATTTTAACGATCGATTCTTTATTTTTAACGAAACTGCGAACTTTTATATAATGGATTATATATATATATATATATGGAGCAATTTTTTTCTTACGTTAGATGAATTTCCCTAAGCAAGACAATGTTGAAATATCCTTTATATTTAGCTACTTTATTTCTCGACCAAACAATATTTGAAAAAAAAAAGAAGAAGAATAAATTAATTAATAACGCCGCACGAGTTTCGTAGAATTTTTAAATGATTAATTCTTCCTGGCGATTCACTTTTAACGAGTTTAATTAATAATTAATCAACTCGAAGTGTAATTTGACAAATGTTAAATTCAAGTTAACTTCGCGAAATAGGAAAAAGTTGTTACGTCGGTTTTTGGAATTACTTTCTTGATTTACCGCCGCGGCGGCCGCGTTTCCGCCGCTAATGGGCCGCGATAAATTTCCGCTCTTATGAGTAGTTAAAGTAAATAGTGCCTACGGGACAATTACACGGGACACGGGGCGGCGAACGACGAACAATTCGGATTTTTCGTTCGATCGCGGACAAAAACGGAAATCGAGGCTAAATGTTCCCGTGAAAAAATATATATATATATATATATTTAGCTTGTTACGGAAGCTTGTTTCGATGGGATTTAAAATATCGGGATCAAATTCTCGACCGTTCTCCGGCAAATCTTCCTCGAAAAAAAAATGAAATTAATCGAAGTAGGGGCGGAGATTTGGGAATGATTAATATCTCAAAAATTTCTCCTCCGTGATCCCAGATATTAATTTTTATTAAAGATGAAAAATATTGCGTGACGATCGAAAAAAAAATGTAAAATTTCCAATTCAATTGGAAGGTTAAAAAAAGAAATTCTAAAATCTTTCTCCAATGTTTCCAAAGCTTTGCAAGGATATTAATAGAAGATAAAATTCTGTTTAAACGAGAAATGAAATTATCGGAGATGAAAAAATAATATTTCTAAAATTTCCCTTCTTTCGAAGCTTGACAAAATATCGAAAATGGAACGAAACAGAATTGTCGAAAAATATCCTCTAATGTAAAATATCTCATAGCCGAGGAAATCCGCAATTTTAACTAAATTTCACCGGTGGAAAAAATCGTCGGATTGCCACGATCCCCGTCGCAGGTGTGGCATTCGTGGACGAATGTATCAGTGCAATATGCTTGTGGCTTGGGTGTTTACCGAGCTCTCTGGTATAGCACTTGCAACAGCGACTCGTTTCGTGTTTCTAGATTCTGTCCCGTGTAACTGGAGCAGCTTGACGTGTGCGACTTGGCGTATGACGAGTCAGAGTTGAAACGAGCCAGAGAGAAAAATGCAACCGGGTATGCACAGTAGTCACGTTTCGTTTATCCGTGTGCTCGGGAAAATCCCGACTAACACGTGGCACAGGTGAAAAACACGGAGGAGAAAATCATGTTTATATGTCGTTCGGTTTGATGGAAAGAAGAAGCATTACGAGGATAATATGATCGAACCAAATTCTTGAAGAATTCTTGCTTCTCGTCATCATTTGTAACTCCTCCAATATCTTGAAAATTTATTCGAATCATCGGAGAATGAAAATTAAAAATTTCCAAACTAAGACCAAAAAGTGTCGATATTTAAACTACGCTGGTAAATTTATTGTATGCCCGATATATCTATTCTCGAATATTTCCAACTTCTTTTTTCTGCTCAACGAGAATATCAAGATTCAGAGAATCGAATCTCAGAGACGAGACAACGCCGCGTGTAGATTCTCCGATGGATGATCACCCGTCGTTACCCGATTAAACCGTAATGAGATGCAACGTGTTGGCTATGCACGAATATGTCCGTTGTTACCTCGCACACGCGCGACCTTCGTTTATTCACGATACGCCCTCCCCATCTGTATAGACCCATCCACGTGCATGCAGTCGAACTTCATCCAACGTTTCGAACAACGTATATAAACACGCACGAGCGGGCACAGGGGCGTTCACGCGTGAGGGTGAATAATACAGATGGGCGAAATGTATGCAAGCGCGATCGAAAATTTAGAAAGGGTATTAAAAATTCGCGACGTCGCCTTGATTCGATTCGAGAAGCGAATCGTCCATAAATCATATTTTTATAAAATCACTAGATTTACTTCAACGTGTGTGTGTGTGGACGGGATGATGTGATCGGGATGAAACACATTTCGACCAGTTCCCCTCTCTTAAATTATTCACAAATTAGAAATTCTTCGCGTCTATTCGTCAACGTTACATTCCTTCGAAACGGGATGTAAAAAATTTCCAATTACCATACATCGTTCAACTCGATACCGGACGATAAAAATTAACTCAATTATACGACAACGATTAACGGAAGATAAACCCTTCCCCTTTCCCCGAAAAAGTAAACAGAGCGTGTTCCTCGATCGGGCGCGTACGTTTCGTATAATCAGCTTACATATAATAGCGTGACGGTGCGTGTTCCACGCCGATATCGACGTTAACGAGCCCAGTTTGCACGGTTAATAGCCCCGCGGTACGATTTCACCGAAATTATACCGCGTATAGATTAATAGGGATAGCCTGGGATTTTTCCGCTTCTCCCATTTTTACCATGCGCGTTGATATTTTATCTCTCTTTCCCTCCCTCCCTCTCCCCCTTTCCCTCTCTGTTGAATCGATATTATCCGCGGACAAAATCTATATATATTTGCTTTCCCCTTTTATCTTCGCCCTCGCCTCGTTACATTTTTTTTTTCGCGAGAAATACTTTTGAAATTTGTAAAATTCTATCACATATATATATAAAGAGAGAGAGAGAGAGGCTAGAATAGAGAAAGAAACGATTATAAAAATTTATAGCGGGGAGGGAGGATGGAAGATTATACGAAATGCATAATCGATATTTCTATTCAGTTGCTCGGATCCGTATGGATCCCACCGAGCTATATTTGCTGGATAAAGAGCTAATGCACCTCGGTGTATCGAGCGCAATGGTTGAGGGAGACAAACAGACGTCCGCCACTTCGCGAGGCAGAGATGCATCGTCTTTCGTTCCAATGTTCCAATATTCCATCGAGCTAATACCGAAGAGAAGATACAAATTGATCGGAAAAATCGATCGGATTGTAGATAGATAAAAATCGAAGGAAATAAAAAAGTTATTCGAAAAATTTTATCGAATAGGAAAGTTTGATCTGATCCTGGACAGGAGAGGACAACAACTGTTTGCTCTGTCGCGCGGATATACATTTCCACCCTTTTGAAAATTTCTCCGATTCGATTAATGGAGAAAAATATCAACTTCCGTGGCCTATTTCTCCCCGATATTAATAAATTAATAAATTCGACGAAAGTTCGCGGCACAAATTGTGCACCCACGGCTCGGTGAACGCGACAAATGTTTTAATAGGGACATCCGACAGAGAACTTCTTAGGAAGTTGAGTTTCCGTGTACGCAATAATCCACGTAAAGTGCACGTGTTGCCCGCTACAGCCTCGTCATCTATGCTTCTCTCGAAATTTCAACGACCTTAGACCAGCATCCAGAAGGGATGAAATTTCTCTTTTGTAAATTTAGTCGCAAAATTTATCGTGTATTTAACCATGGATCGTTATCGTACCGTGTGGAAAATCAAATTCAATGTGTCTTTGATTCCTTGATCGATCGTTTATAATTCGATTTCGATTGTTTCTTTTTTTTTTTTTTTTTGCGTAAATAAATGATACGAATTTGAAAATGAGGAGGCAGTTTGATTGAAAACGCGAAAACATTTTCTTTGAACGAAGAAGGTAAAGTTAATCTCCTTTCGAAATGGAATTAAGCGATACACGATAATCGTTTCTTTGATTGACGAAGAGGAAGATAAAGTTTAATCCTTTTAAGCGCAATATGATAAATGACGAAAGGAAAATGGAAAATAGACCGAATCCGATTTTTAAAATGGGATAAATAATTCTGCTTGCGATACGGACATAGGAAAATATGAGAAAGATACGCGAAACTATGTGAACGATCGAAATTTAGATAAAGGATATATTGAAAAATCTGGGACAACGTAAGCCGACGAGCAAGCACGTATGTACATGTATGTACATCCATTTAGATCGATTTCGTAATTGAATTTTTGTCGATACAATGGTCTCTCGTTATAATTCTTGTAAAGAAATGTTTTACATCCTTGACATACTCGTTCTCGACCGCAAAAGCTTTGCATTTTAACGAAATTCTCGGAGCATTTTTCATTAAACAAGCAGTTTCGACGAAAAATCTATATATCGTGCGATAAAATGGTTGAAACATATATGTGCGATCATATGTAAAGAATGTAAATAGAAAATTCTTTCTCTGATTCAATTAATTCTATTAATTAGTACATAATAAAAATTAATTTCTCATTTTTTATGCTAAAGAATTAAAATGCAAAACATGTGCGTCTTATACATTCGAAATGTAAAAATTTTTATATAAAACTTTTTCTATCTTTATTCATTTAGAAGAAACAGACGAAATACAGGTATTAAACCATGTTCAATCTTAATTTCCTTCTTATACAACATTCTCAATGAATCTATTTGATCTCATAAATTAAAGAAAGAAATAATTATCACCGAGGGATAAAAGATTTTAACGAGAAGACTAGTGGCTCCGTGATAATTCTTCTGCACGTGTTTCTACGTGATAAAAGATCAGCTCCAGATGCAACTCGTATTTTATTCGAGAAATTTCGCATTTCTTTTCTTTTTTTTTTTTTTTTTTTAACAAAGATTCAGAAACTTTCGGTTTAATTTATTTTAGCAAAGAATTATATCGATGTAGAGGCTGATGCATCGCATGATAGCGTTCGCATTTAATCCTTTCTCACGATAATTTAATATTCCATGTGTGCGCGCCTGTTATTTCCACCAGTTTCTAAAATTAAATCGCAGTCACTCACTTCGAGATATCACTTCCGTTAATCGATGTTCTTGAACGTTTAATAAGAAAGTCTCGCAAGATAATAACGAATTTTTTATGAGATATATATATATGTTCGTGAAAAATTTAGGACGGATTGTTATATTTGTTAAATTGTTGATAAAGATTAGATAACCATTGAAAAAATATTGGAAAAATTATTTATTTGTATAAATATAAAAATAATTATCCTCGATGAGAATTATTTGTTGGTAAATTTCACTTGAAACAAATTCATCATGGGTCGATATTTCGCGAACATCAACGAACGTTTAATCATTCTTTCTTTAAATAAACGGGGGAACGGGATGAAAAATTACGATTTTGCAAATGTACTAGTAAAAGAATAAATATTCCGGGGAATACGGAATTTGATAAACCGGAGCTGTGAAAATAGAATGGCGGAAGTGACGAGGTGGGAAAAAACGAGAGAAAAGGAACGATTGTATCTTCCTTATCGGGATCGAATAAATTTTCTTTTTCGCGTAAATCGTGCTTAATGAAGCAGTGATTCGAAGTAATAATAATTATCTGAAGCTAAAATTTTAATCAACATAAACCGAGGATAATAAAGATAATAACTCAATTTAAATGTAATTTAAAGAAAAATTTTTGAAAAAAAAAGTGTTCCATCTTTCTCTATTGCTTTCGAAAATTCAAAGTAAATGTAAAGTTTCGGAATATCCTGAACGCTATTAAGACGATTCTTGACATCGAGTTTGTGAAGTCACTCGACTTTGATAGTAATTTGAGCCAAACCTTACACAATAGGAAAGGAACAACTTCCGTGCTCTTGGACAGGAAAGCGGGAGTATGCAAAAATAGAAGATATATTGCATTGTGTTCCGAAACATTCGAAAGTTATGTGCTTTTTTGTCACTGATTGAAAAAACTTTTCTTTTCCTGTAACGAATATTATCTCGAATTTTAAATTTCTCAAGTATTTAAAATTCAATTTAAAAAAAATAGCGAATAATAAATTTATTGAGCTATTTTTTAGCTTGATATTATTTTCCAATTATTAACATTATTTTGATTACCAGATCTTATCATGAAAAAATAATTGCGCATTGAGAATCTATTTGTAAAAAGTACAAGTGAAAACGCGATAAATTATTAATATTTATTTATATTATTATTATTATTATATATAATATTATTTAATAAAATTTATTTAAAGAATAAAAAACAAAAAATCTAAAATATAAGAAAGAAATTTAATATAAAATAAAATAAGAAGATAAAAAATAATCAACAATATGGAAAATACATCATATATAACACACTATGTTATTATAAACTTATAAACTATGATTATGATTCATTGTTTTTCTCTCATTCTCTCAAGTAGCTCTTGGATACATGAAATTTAGACAATGGACGCGAAAAAATTTAAAAAAAACTTAAGAAAACTTTACAAGGAAACAAAAATGTGACTCACCATTAAACATGAAGAATGAAGAACTATTGATGTTGCTATATTCTTATCAGTAATCCTTATGTGAGACCCACATCATGTAGCAAAATGTAGAAATTAAAACATCTATAATAAAAAAAAACACCATAATTTAAAATATCTATATAATATTTATTACAAATATAATAAATATATATTATGAATTATTTAAATAAGATTTTTTTTAGAATATTATAATAAAGATTAAAATTTTAATAGATTATGATAGATAATAAGTAAAAATTGGGATTTTATAATGTAAAAACTTGAAATTTAAAAATTAAAATTCTAATAATTCGATAAAAAAAATAAAAATTAAAATAAAATGAAAGATGATTATTTTTTACATAATAGATGACAGCTTTATTCTCTGAAAAAACTAATTCAAGTAGTACTTTTTTTTAATACTTTTTACTAATAACTTTTTTATTTGTTTTCCAATATTAAAAAAAAAAGGAAAAAACTTTAATTGCTTAAAGTGCTACTTAATTATAAAATATTTTTTAATATTCCGAAATGTTTATGAATTCTACGAATTTGTGCACTTAATTTTAAAAAATTATTATATTATTGTAATTATTCATTATTAAAATTTAGATTTCAATAAATTATTTCGCGATAAATATTTAAAATTGCTTCCAATAAATCTAAATTGTATAACTCAATATGTAATATGTAATATGAAATAAAAATAATACGTAATATAATGAAATTAGAAGAAACATAAACTTACTATTCGTAGATAAACAATGACACAACAACAGCTTTCCATCCGTGCATAACATAGAGGTGAACACAATGACGAAATATACCATATTTGCGAATAAAATGAGCTAAATTTTGACCACTGTTACGAATAAATACACTTAAAATACACTTGCAAATAAACATTTATAAAAATATATATGTAATCGGAAATAAAATATATATATTTTAAACACACACAAAAATTTTATATAACTTTAAATTATATACGAAATAGAACGCGCGTCTCTTCGACACGTCTAAACGATACAATAGTTCGAGCATAACTGGTTATAATTTGTCCCCATTCGATAACAATCGCTCAGCGGGCAAAGTCGAAAATCGCAAATAAATGTATCGATAAATATTGGTAAGTGGTTGCTTATAAACTTCAATATTTTAAAATATGAAATATTTATATATAAATATTTATAATTTTAATATCCTATTAACATTTTATTAATTTCATAATTTATTGATATAAAATATAATAATTTATATAATATTATAATGTATTCAATTTATTGATATTAAAAAATTGTTTATTAATAATAATATTCTTGTGTAATATTCTTATTAATATCATTTATTAATTTTAAAAATTAAATAAAAATTAAATTAATGAATTAAATTAATAAATTTTTAAAGTTAAAGTTAATTTTAAAAAAATTTATATTTTTTAATTTTAAAATTGATCATTTTAGAAATACTTTTATACATGATACAGAATATTATAGCTATTAATTTAATTTATATAAAGATATATTTTTATTTTATTTAATTAATTGTATATTAATATATATATTAATATATTTATATATATTAATATTATATATATTAATATTAATATATATTAATATGTATAATAATATAAACATTATTAATTTTATTAATTATTAATTACATTATAATTATATATATAATATTATGTATATAATTATTATATATATTATATAATATAATATTATATATATTGTATAATATTGTACATAATATAATATATGTAAATAATATTATGTATATATTAATAATTATTAATTGTAATAATAATAATAATAACAATAATAATATATAACTAATGTATATATTAATATTATATATATAATTATAAATGTTATTTATGATATATAGATAACCAATGATTTTCTGAAAATTTGAATAATATGATAACTTGATTTTAGTAAAATATTTTCTTACATACTTTCATATTTTTTATACATGTGAAAGTCACAAGCATTTTTTATTTTTATATTATATATTATATATTATTTTTTATATATAGATTTTCGATTATTAATCGATTATTTTCGATTATAATCGAGATGTCAGAATCAAATATTATTTTTGAATAAAAAATTTTTCAAATCTGTAAATGTAAAACAAATCTGAAGTAGAAAGAACAGTAAGAAAAGAATAGAAATAAAATAAGAATTGATCTTCAGCGCCATTTTTTGAGTACTAAAGATATCTTTTTAAAAAGATGGCGTTAATTCTTATTCTACTTTAGAGAAATATCTTCTACAATCAAAAAATGGCTTTAACTGATTTTTATGTTATCTTTATCTTTCTTCTATTATTTTTTATTCTTTTTTGTATTTCATTTGCAATACTTAATGAAAAAATGTTAATTTTAATGTTTTTACTTATCTTTGTTTCTTTTTTATTATTTTTTGTCTTAACCTATGATTATAAGCGAACTGTGGAATGTTAATTAAATACATTCTCATTATTTCTCTTTCGAAACTATAATATATCTTAATTTTTAATGAAATAAGAAAAATATTAGATTTTCGACTTTAAAATATATCTCTAGAATAACTTCTCAAAATATAGTATAATGTATATTAATATTATAATGCCAGTGTTCTGATAGCGGTGGGAAACAAATGATTATTTGTAATTTTATATTGAAATTTAATTTTAATTCTAATTATTACTAATATTGTAATCTTATTCTGAATCTATTAACATTGAAAATAATATTAAAATAGTAAAATTCTGTGCTTTCAATGCAGGACATTGAATGTAAAATATTATTTTTGAACAAAGTTTGTCTACTATTCTTCTATATTAATATTTTATAAATTTTTTAGTATTTCATTATAAATTGTTAAATTTTTCTATTTATTATCACAATATTCTATGATTTTATCCTGAAATTGAAAATTATTTTATATTATTTTAATGTAAATAATTTCTTACTCTTATAATAGAATATTTTTTATTATATTTTTTACTTAAAAAAATGTCGTATGGAAAAATAATAAATAGTACTATCTATATTCTTAAAAAAAAAAATATATGGATTAAAATAGAATAAAATCGTTTCAGAGCGCCAACATGAAATGACGCTTCTATTACCAATGCACGTGCAATATGATGTTGTATAAAAAGCAGTGTAAATTATCTAAATTGTTCAATGATTAATCAATGAAAATATTGTTAACAATGCTAATCAGTATTCAAAAGTGAATATTCGACAATAAAAACTTTAATTCAGTTGTGAATGAAATTAATGCATGTTGTATACATTCGAGATACTACTGTATACGGAAGCAAATAAGATTTGTAATTGTTAAAGATTTTGAAAAATAATGGAGTGTTTAGTGGCAAACGTAGATAACATGCGATTTGATATTGAAATTGCTCTTGATGAACAATATGGAGCACTTCCTTTACCTTTTACTGGAATGGACAGTACGTGATAATTTTTGTATATTCAACTTGACTAGGTTATGTTATAAAATATAAAAGTAATTAAAAAATTAAAATGTAAAATAATAATTTTAAATAAAAGTCATTTTATTATATTTACAATCTTTATAAAAATATTTTATATTTTTTGATAATTTGAATTTGAAATTAAATTAACATTAATTTATTTATTAAACTTATCTGAATATTATTTCATCATTTGTAGAATCTACTGCTGCAGTATGTCAATTTTATCCAAGGGGTACTTGTGTTAAAGGTGCTTCTTGTCCATTTAGACATGTAAGAGGAGATCGTACAATTGTATGTAAACATTGGTTAAGAGGTCTTTGTAAAAAAGGTGATCAGTGTGAATTTTTACATGAATATGATATGACAAAAATGCCAGAATGTTATTTCTATTCTAGATTTAGTAAGTACATACATATATATATTTATATATATATATATAAAATATGATATTTATTATTATTTTAAGAATATATCTATATTTTTATAAATATTCTTCTCTTTTTTAATATTTCTTATTTGTGATATTACTAAGTTTTCCCAGTATAGGTATGTTAAAATGAGTTATGAATTATTAGATGCTTGTCACAATAAAGAATGTCCATTCCTACATATTGACCCAGAAACTAAAGTCAGAGATTGTCCCTGGTATGATCGTGGATTTTGTAGACATGGACCATTATGCAGACATCGACATGTTCGTCGTGTTTTATGCATGGCATATTTAGCTGGATTTTGTCCTGAAGGTCCAAATTGTAAATTTATGCAGTAAGTTGACCATCAATTAAATCAATCAATTAAATATGTTAATATATTAAAAAGTAATTATTATGATAATACATAAATTTAAATTATATTTTATATTTTTAGCCCAAGATTTGAATTACCAGCAGTGCAAGATATGCAACCTAAAGAAGGTAAAAAAGTAATGATCACTTGTCATTTTTGTGGAGAAGGTGGTCACAAAGCAATTTATTGTAATAAAATGCCACCTGATGTACGTGAAGCTCAAGTTAGACAAGAAATAGAAGGTAATTCTCATGCTACACATCATATGAATATCCATAATGGACCTCCACCAAGAGGACCCCAAAAGCCACTTGAAGAAGTCACTTGTTATAAATGTGGAACTAAAGGTCATTATGCCAATAAATGTCCAAAAGGTCATTTAGCATTTTTGAGTCATGCTGGAGGTAGTGGAAGTGGTACTCAAAATCAAAATTATCGTAGATGATTTCATTTATTTTATTTATATAAAATCAATATTGTGATTCTATTTTAATTTAGTATAATCATTCATCTGTAAAAATTTCTATATCATATAGTAAAATAAGTTTAATATAACTACTTTTATATTAATTCATGATACCAACATCTTCGAGAAATAAAGCAACTGTTTATAAAAATTTTGTACTTTGCATAAAAAAAAATTTAATTAAATTAAAGGATATTTTGGGTTAAAATATCAAAGTATATACTATAACAAATTTAATTTATTGTTTAAACAATTAAACATGTTCCTAAATAGTTATTATTACATCCTGTAAATATATTTAAAGGATACTTGCTAAATTATTAAATATGCTATTTCTATGAGCGCATCGATTTTCGACGTAGAATGTTATAAAAAGATATATTTGTTTACTAATTTATTTAATTTGTGACATTGAATGGGAAGACGTACTTCGCTATTTGTATATGAAGTGGCATTATAAGATTATTAATTTTTTAAATCTTGTTCGCTAAAATATTAACAATATTTATCTTTTACGTGATTATTATTAGAAATATTGATTTTCTTCATTATTGAATGTGCATTTATTTAAAACATAAATAATTCTCTTATTTTAATTAATATTATTATTGTTTTTTTATATTCGTCGAAATACGTCGCATCTAAACACTGTAAGTTATTTATTGAAAAAAAGTGCAAAATTATTAGAATATTGAATGTCACTTTTTATATGCAAACAAGCAAGTGTGATTTAATTGGAAAAAAGAACTATTTGCATAAAAATTGTTTTTATCATGTTGTACTATAATCAATAACTTCAACGTAGTTAGCAGGAAAAAGTCCATAAGTACCATCAGGACCAAGACCTTGCCACCATCCTTCATCAATAGCATCTATGTGTGTAATAATATCTCCAGGATCAAATGTAATTTCTGTATCATCAGCTGCTTGATAATCATATAAAGCTCTTGCTTTCATTCCTTCATTATTTGGATCAAAATATAAGTACTGACCATCCATTTGACTGTACAATTCATTTTCAGTAACTACTTCTTTTGTCATTGATGATTGCTGAGATTCCTCTAGTTCTGACAATTTTGATTCATGAACTTGATTCGGAGGTGAAGATGTATTTGAAACAGTAGTAGTTACTATACTATCAACATTATGTGTTTTATTCTTTACTATTTTCGTTTCTTCCTGTACTTTAGTATGAGATACATCCTTTTGTTGACTTTCTTCAATTGCTTTTTTAGCTGCTTCTACATGACTATTCTTCGGTATATATTGTTGTTGTACTGGAGAAGACTTCATTTGACCAGCTGCTGAATTTTGTTCAAAAACAGCTCGTGCATTTATTGTTCTTTGTGCTATTAATTGTTGCGTTTCTTTGCTTCTCTGTCGCCGCAATTCTTCACTTCGTGATCTATGATCATCATCAACATCATTGCTATAATGTTGACTTGCAGCTAATTGATTACGTAAATTGTTCGCCTCTTCGGCACGTTGTTCTGCCAATTTTTGTCGCGCTATTGAATTTTCTTTGGCAGTGACCTATAAATATTCGAATAACATATATAAATATTGAATAAACAAAATAAAATGTATTCACTTTTATTTACTTTTTGTTCTCTGAGCAATGTTTCTTTTTCTTCTCTAGTTCTAATTTCTTCTTCAAGCCGTTGTCGTTCTTTTTCACATTTAATACGTTCTTGTTCTAATCTTTTTTTCTCCTCCATTTCCTCCCTTTGCCAGAATTGATCACGTTCTGTTGCATTTATTTCTTGTTCAGGAATTACTCTGCAATATACATTTTCTTTAAATTAAAAATTCTAAAATTCTTGTAATTCACATAGTAAAAATATATACCTGCGATATGTAGTTCCTACTGGACCTGTATTACCTTCATTTTCACCACGTGGTTCATTAAATTTATATGCTGAAGCTGTTGCTCTAGCAAGTTTTTCCATAATAGAATCTACTTCGACATCATCTTCAGAACGAGCAGTAATTGTTATATGTGCACCTTTTAATAATTTTTCTATATCTCTAATATGATTTGCACAGGTACCCTTTCTAACAATTGGTGCTCCTTCTCCTTGCTAAAACATAGTTCATTTTAATATAGATATAAAGTGAAAATAATAATCTTTTAAACAGAAATTTTTACCCAATTTATTAAAAGACATTTTGGTAAGCTTGTTTTAGTGTCTATTACACGACAAAAGGCATACATGATATGACTACTATTTAAAGAATCAATCATTTCTTCCAGACCTCCATTTCCAGAACCAACCACTTTTAAATTGTTAGTTTGTCCTTCATATCCAAACAAAGCCCTATAAATATATCTTATTATTATATCTTAATAAAAATGTGCATATTTATTATTTTCTTTTTTTAATTAATAATAAAATTATGTATAAATAGCTAATAACATATAAAACACTTTTTATTTATAATACTCAATATTATGATCATTTATTATTAAAAATGCAAATTATGTCTATTACTTTTATATTATTTCTATCAATCAAATAAAAAATATAAATTAAAAAAATGATTAAATATAATTTATTTTGTAAATCTTTGAAGATTTAATTGAACATTTATAAATTTTTAAGTTTTATACATATAAGTCATAGCAACTTTAGACATTAAACAAGATGATAAAATATAACATAAAAGAAAAATATGAAAGCCTACCAGTTAGTAGACGATTTATCGTCAACTACGCTGTGCCAGGCAGCCACCAAGGCATCTTTATTTTTTGTTAAATTAATTGACATCTTTCTCGTTTAATTCATAAAAAACCAACCATAACAACAAATCTGATAAAATTTCTATTGACAAATTAACGTCACAGATGCATCTTCACGTTTTGCCTTTTTGATAAATGTCAACGCCCTTCTGTTACCAACCGTAAAACAATGATCTTATCTATCAAATAACACGTTTAAATATATAAAAAATTAAATGAATTTTTGTTTAAATCACGAATAAGTATAAGTTTTGACACATACTAAAACATATTTTAACAAAACTTTATTGATGAAATTCTTCAAGACTGTTCTACAAAGAACGATTAAATATGCATAATGCACTAATGGAAATGTCCAATCAGTAAAAATAACACTAGCAAATAAGAAGCAAGATACAATTGAAATATTTTATATATAATTGAATTATTAAATTTATTTCTTATTTAAAAAATTATTTCTAACTAAACAAAAATTAAAATAAACTTAAATAAAAAGTTTATAATTTAATAATATTGATGAGATATCAAAGTCAATGTTTAATGATACAAATCTGAATGTACAACGTGTGTAGTGACATTTTCAAACAAATTATCATAAACTGATTTCGTGCCGGTAATCGAAATTAACATAATTTTTAATTTAGATAATTATTAAACTATATAATATATATTATATAATTATTTTCATTATGTTTATAAAATAAAAAAATAAGAAGTCTGAATAAAATTTTTAAGTTCGTTAAGTATGGTAAGTTCATCACTTTCGATTTGGCAACTTAACCTTTTTTTTTTTTCATAACAAAATAATTTTATTTATAGTTGTTTTATTCGTTCTTCAAATCCTTGATCGGAAAGGACGTAGTTGTAGAATTAAAAAACGATTTAAGGTGAGACTATAGGAATATTTTTTCAATATTTAATAAAATCATTTAATAAAACTTTTTTTCTTTAGTATTTGTGGCACTTTGCATTCAGTAGATCAATATCTGAATATAAAGTTAACTGATATAAGTGTAACTGATCCAGATAAATATCCTCACATGGTTTGTAATAGTTTTAATTTTTCTAGTGATTCTCTTAATAAAAAAAAAAATTATAATAAGAAATAAAAATATAATAATTTTCAGTTATCTGTAAAAAATTGTTTTATTCGAGGATCAGTAGTACGTTATGTACAATTACCAGGAGATGAAGTGGATACTCAGCTATTACAGGATGCTGCACGCAAGGAAGCAGCAGTTCAAGCAAGATAATTTATATTATTATTAGATATAAAAATATCTCTGATTTATTTTTTACTATTAAAATCAAGAATTATATACAATGAACATATAAACTATGAATTTGTACATCTATAAATATATAAATTGAGTTTAATATTAAAATATTAATTTCTAATTATAAGAATTCTTAAAATTATTCTTTATTGTATATATTGCATATAGAAAAAAAAAACATTGCTGTTCATAAAAGCAATAAATTTTATAAAAAAAAATATATAAATAATAAAACAAATATTATTTTAAGAGATAAAGAAATGAATATATAACAGAAAATCAAATTATATTCTGCATTTAAGCTTTTGTCCAATCTACTAATGATTTATCGTACCAAATGTATTTACCCTTTATATTTGTATCTTCTGGCAATAATGCACAAAAAACAGGAGCCTCAGCACCTTGATCAGGTGTTAAAGTACCTCGATGACTAGTCATATCAGTATCTACATAACCAGGATGTACAGCATTTACTACTAGATCTTGTCTAGAATCCGAGTTAAATATTCTTTGATGAACTCTAGCTAAAGCAGATACTCCCACTTTACTTACAATATAAGCAGAATTTGCCCACCCTTTTTCTAAATGTGTATTTGTTTTTGCAGCACTAAAAATGTAATTAAAAATTAAAATATTTATTTTAAAATATAATAAATTATAATATATTTGTAATAATTTAACATACTCAACAAATTCATGCATGATATTATCTAATTCTTCTTCTGTAAGATTTGGATTTAAAAATCTATTTCTTAGTGTTTCACTAGGAATTAATGATAAATGACCTGAAGAACTTGATACATGTACTACACGTGCATGTGGTTTTAATAATGGATAAAGTTTGCTACATACTTTTCTTAAACCAAAATAATTTGTTTTCAATGTTTCTGCAGCTTGTATAGAAAAAGGTTCTTTAGCATCCATCTATATATTTAATAGAATATATATAATAGTATTTTTTAAAAAGAAAAATAAATTAATAAATTAAATTATAATTACTTTAAATGCAATAGCAGCATTGTTAACTAATATATCAAGTCCTTTATATTTTTGTTCTAAATAATTATAAAAAGTAGAGATGCTATTATCATCAGTAATATCAAGCTGATGAAATTTGGGTTTTAGACCTTGTTTTTCAAGCTGTTTAATCGCATTCAATCCTCGATTGACATCACGAGCTGTTAAATATACAACTCCATCAAATTGTTTGCAAAGTTTTTTTACGATAGCAAATCCAATGCCTTTATTTCCACCAGTTACCTAAATATTTCATAAATTATATATATATACGATATTTGAATAATTTAAACAAAATTATATAATAATCGCAATGATAAATAATAATTAATATCGATAAAACTAATAAATAATAGATAATATCCTTATACATATAGTTTACATTATACTTACAACAGCTACACGTGTCATGTTGAATATTTTAATACGATTTTTTATTATTAATGACTAATAAAGAGAGAATTAAATGGAATATTCTGGTAATATTATATTTCAATAGACTAAATTACTGAATACAGTATAGAAAGCATATCGATATCCGTGTGTGTATGTATGTGTATGTATGATATATATATATATATATATACATAACATTTTTAAATGTAAATATATATATATTGATATATATACTATAGCTAAAAAAATTAAAAATGTTATCAATTTTTTTTCTTCTTTTTTTAATATATGTTGTAATTACAATTTTTGATAACAATATATAAATATGATAAAAACATATATATACATATAACATATATAAACATATTCTTTCAGATACAATATTTAATAATTACAATTGAATTATAAATAAAAATTAAATATAATTACAAATCAATATTAAATAATAATTTATTATAAAAACAATAAAATTATTTTTATTTGCTAAATTACTACTTCCAATGTAGCAATTCTATATTGTCTTGTTTGAATATTTCTAATAAGAACAAAAGAATATTTTTTATTAATCAACTCAATTAGGGCATTTAATGTAGTATATCCTAAACCTATACCTTTTGCTTTTGTAAAAGAAAAGTCACCCATTGTTATATAACCCATAATTTCCCTATCACAAGAATTTCGTACACTGGTACAATCTGGAAGATATAATTGTGACATTTTTTGGGATTGTTTGCATATAGCTGCACGACTTATTTCTAATAATTTCTTAGATTTATCCTTATAATTAAAACTTCCAAGTTCTTTGTTTAACATTTTATTTAATTTATTAATTAATGTTTTTTTATGGCGTACTCTTTGCTTTTTTAATCGTTTTAAAAATGCCAAATGATTCTTTCGTGATATTTTCCGAGAAGTTTCATTCGGATCAATATTTAATTTTTCAATAGGACCTGACCAATTTCTATTATTTTTAAATTTTTCTATATCTTCAGTTGTTGGCATACATATTAAAGCAAATCTTTTGGGACATCCTTTCTTTACAATATATACTTTAACACGAATTAAACAATTTTTATTTTCAAACGCATTTTGTATGGTAAGATTTGATGTATGATTTTTTAATATTTTATGTTTTCTTTTATTATCTTCTGAACTTAAACTATCTTGTAAAAAGTTTAATAATTTACGATTTCTTAATACAAAAAAATCTTCTGTAGCTGCCCATTCTTTCATTAAAATTTTCCATTCACAAAAAAAGGGACTAGAAATTCCAAACTTAATAAAGTTTACACGTCTATTTGGTGGATAATGAAAATATTTTTCTTTTAATTCTAATTTAGTATTTAATGCTTCTCTTGCATATGCTGGTGTATCTGGATCATTAATATTTGAACATTTCATGTTCTCATATTCAAATGCTATAGATTTTGATTCTCTTAATGCACCAACTCTTACACAACGAAATATGCAAGCAAGCCAAAATGGCATAGCCCAATTAGATGGAAGAATAATATCTATACTAGAACTTAAACCTAAAATAATATATTTGAATAATATATGTTCAATCATTAATAAAATAGATGCATTATTAATATTTACCTGTATTACCAATCCCAGGTTTTTGAATTAATAATATAGGTATCTTTGCCATGATTTCTTCATTAAAATATTTATCATTATTTAATCCTGGTATTAAACATTGGCTTCTTAGTTTGTTAATTGCACTTGTTGTTATATATGTTTTACTAACTTTCTCTCTTATTTTTTGTTCCCAAATTGGACTAAAATTTGCTTCTGCAATAGGCATTGACATTATTTCAATTGTTTTTATCTCTCTTTGAGGCTTGGTTCTTTTAACAGGTAAATAGAATCTTGGATCTAGAACTGTAAAACCCAGAACAATATTTGGTGGTAATTGACTAGGTGATTGTAACGTTTTTAGCACTTGCCATAATTGTTTTTGAATTTTTAAGGACTCAATATTTTCTTGATTTTCTTGATAATATTCAATATGCCATGATTTATTATTTTGACTTTCACAATTCATTTGATTTTCATCAAATTGCATTTTATCTGATTTTAAGTGAAATATTTTATCAAAATTTGGTAAATGAAGAGCATTGGTTAAAACATTAATAGTTGATGGTCCATAAAAACGAAATCGATTAAAAATATTTTTATGAATAATCATTTTACAATTTGTTTCATTAATATACAAAGAACATTCTGGAGTTTGGTTATTTGAATTAGAAATAAAATGTTCGTCGTTTGATTTAAATCCAAAACTAAGAATAATTTCTGTAATAAAATCATTTAGAAAAGATGGATGCACCCAAATCCATATAGTTCTTAAATCAGAATGACTTGGTTTCCATAAAAAATATACGTAACCAATTGGAAATTGAGGATAGCCATTTTTTTTATAAAACATTACAGTTCCTTCTCGAGTGCCTGTAATAAAAATTTTTGCAGCAAATGTTAATTCCAATGGATTGCAATGGCTTTTTAATGTTTCTTTTAAAATTTCTTCAAGTCCATTAATTTCTACACATGTATAATATGAAATATCTTGCATCAAACAATGTTTTGCTATAGCACGATAATTAGCTTTAAAACATTTATCGTTCGCATAATTTGCAATTTTGTAGCCCCATTTTTCTATCATATGAAAACGTTTTGCATGCCAAATATGAGTCTCTAACCAAATTTTATTTCTTTGTCTTCGTTTATATTCCGTTAATAAATTACGTGGTCGTCTACGATATCTACGTGATGGTCTTTTAACTTTTGGCGGCAATCCAGATTTGGTCATTTGATTTAAATGTGCTTCCTGTAATCTGCGCGGTAAACGTTTAACATTATGTGACATAACGCGCCTGCGCATATACACAGGCAATTTTTGAAATACAAGTTTCGTTTGCTGAGGATTCTCTGTAAATATATTAATAATAATATTAATTAATATTAATTTTTTATATAAGTGATATAAATTTACAAAAGTTTCCTAAAAAAGTTATGATTTATTAAATTAATTTGATATATTATAATCTTAAAATACCTATAGAATAAGTCATTGCAGCAATTTCACCAGCTCTTGCAGAAACAAGTTTCATAATGTGAACTTCATTCGGTAATTTTTGTGGTCCACCCAAGAATTCGTCAAATTGTCCTGTTTCCGCCATTTTTTTTATAGATATTTAAATGTTGTTTACATTAAGTTAACCTGATATTCTTCAAATTATTATTTAATAACTTATTTACAAATTAATATATCTTAAATTAATATATTATTAATTCTATTATTTATCCTAGTGATATATACATATAATAATTATAGAAATACAAGTTAATTATGTATTTATTATATATTCCTTAATATTATTCCAATTCTTGACAAGATACACGTGCTGGGATTTACTTACTTAAAACATGGCTAAAAATACTAATTTAAACATAGAAAGGTCGATGGATTTTGAAATAATCAAAAATATTTAAATCGTTTGCCTATAGGGGGCACTTTTTAAGTCAATAAGAATTGGACTTAAAGGAAATAAAATTGTAATAATTATTTATCAAAGTGTGTACTCAACATGCGTTGACTATGTTACATTTGAAACGTTCACTAACCAATAAGAAGAAGGTTAAGCTCAACAGTACATCAAACATCAAGACTTTCATTGGCTCAACGAATTCATACGTACGAACAATATCTAAAAGCAGTGAAAATCGAATACTATGTGGGAGTTTACTGTTGGTCTACAATCTATACACTTGCTTTCGTTCAATGATGTTCAATTTGCCTATTATTTGCCAGTTAAATGTTCAGTACAATCCTTCTGGTAATGTCAAGATTCTCGCTGTGAAATAGTCGCCATCTTTGCGACTGAGTCGCATCTCTTAATTTGGCTCGTTGTATGTTCCGCGCAGCTTTATGTAGCGTCAGAGAAAAAAATCATTGAAAGTTAGTGTCGAAGCAAAGCGGTTCGACGAGACTGGATAACGTTCGAACTGTACCAAGAGTGTAGCTCAGCGAAAGTGGGCGGAACGCATGGTCTTACGTTCTTTTAGCCTCACTGCAGTACGTGATAAGAAAATTTTTGCATTTGATAAGTGACACATCGAATTCCTGTTACTTGTTCATACAGTGATAATATATTAACTTATATAATTTATCAGTTGACCATTTACCGGCGTATGCTATTATAGTGTGTGTTTATTCGAACATCATTTAGTGTAAGAAAAATGAGTTATCAACGTAACGCTAGCAAGATTATAGTGCCAGACGAATTGCGGGACGTTCTATTAGAATTCACAATTAGCTATCTATTGGAGCAACCAGTGGATATTATCGACTATGCCATAGCTTTTTTCACGCAACTTCGGGAAAGCCGTCAAACTCAGTTGATTCAAGACCCTGCGCAGACCACCACTTCTACGCCGGACGAGTCTGTCGATGAAGGTAAGCCAGTAAATTTTCATTCGGGATGCGACTTCTCATCGTGTCAAGTATTCCTCCCGAAGCCAAGTGATATATTTATTTTCAGAGATTTTAAGTGCATATTTATAATATTTTATTTCAATTTCAAAATTTGATCGGCGTGTTAGTGATTCTTAACAATTTTATAAAAAAAATTTGTATACGTGCATATCAATGGAAACCGGTAGGATTTTTCCCGCTTAATTTATACTTTTTGTCCATGTGCTCTTTACATTTTCAACGGGAAATTAATTTAATTAATCTATTTTATTTATATATGTATATATATAAAATATTATATATAATTTATGTATATATAAACCAATAAATTGTTAACAAATATTTATTTTGTTAACAAAAAAAATATTGAAATTTTATATTCAAATATGTTTTTTTTACAGAACCACCAATTACAAAGTTGGCAACAAGAAGGAAAAGCGTTTTCGCGGAAACGTACAATCCGGAGGAAGATGAAGAAGATGAAGGACTCAAGGTGCGTTTTATATTTTCTAAGTTCACACATTTCATGAGTTTTAATTATTTTCAGCAATATTTTTTTTTTTATTTTTTATACATATCCTATGTATTTTTAGTCATATTATACAAGGAATTGTGTTATCGATAAATTAAGCAAAAATTAAGAATTGATAATCAATTATTATTATCACATGATCGAAGATTCGATATGATGTGGAAAACTATTAGTAGAAATTTTATTTTAAATTAAATATATTGAAACAAGTTAAAGAGATCAAGAAATAAGCTCTTTATTCCAGTATATTGGAACAAAAATACCGGACAAGGATAGAGTTAATATGTAGATATAAAATGTGTAGATACATATAAAAAAGACATATATATAATGTATATATACATATATGTGTATATATATATATATATATATATATATATATATATATATATATATATACGCAGCACGTGTAGAAAGTGTATAAAAGCTAAATATGGATGCTTTATGATTCGTTTGAATAATAACATACGGCCAATTGCTTTTAAAGAAACCTCATGTGATTTTCATCGTTTCTATTACGATGAATTCTAAGTTTTATCGATTTAATGCATTAATTGACATATATCAAAACATTGAAAGCAACGACATTTTCTTTTTTTTAAAGTACAAGCGTATTCAGGCTGTGCGGGTGACGAAACGGGATGATTTACTTTGCTCGACGATGCGAACGATGTACCTTTGTGACGTCAGAGCGCGTGTTCGATAACCTGCTACCGACGTGACTTACATATGTATAATATACATACATATACACGTGAACGTATTTGTGAATGAGAAAGAGGGAGAGTGAGAGAGAAAAAGAGACATATGGGAAGGGCATATCAAATTGGAATTATATTCAAAGCATTTCAAAAAATAACATGATGATCTTGATTATTGATAACTTGAGCCAATTGGAAAAATCATCAAGAATATAATGGATGGATCAATCACAACGTATAATTTTTTTCTTTATTATGAAATATTAAAAAATTGAATAAATTCTATATAATATGTATTAGATATAAACTTTAATTTTTCTATAAATTGCTTATATTAAATTGTTTAAGATTATTAATATTTTTTTTATATATAATTATATAGATTTTTTTTTATATAGATCTTTTTTGCTAAACTATTTGATTAAAAAAAATCAATATCTAGGACAGATAATCAAAATTATTTCTCTATAAAATTGATTCGTTGATTGATACGTTGCTCGAAATAATTGGATGATCATTTTTTTAAATGATTAGTGAATAAACTACATATTTTATGTTTAAAAATCTTATATTCGATTACATGTATCTATATGTTAGCCTAATAAGTTAATAACTTAATATTAATTAATAATCTTCATTATATTAAACAGGAATGATTTTAACATTTATGTTACAATTCGAATATTAGATTAATCAGTTTTAGAATTAAACAAAATAATGTTTCACTTTTAGTGGATCATTCTATAGCATATATATTATATAGTGAATGATCGATGTATAAGATATTCAGTACATAATATTTCTCGAAAACGACTTTCAGCTCAATTTTCAATTTCCTTCTCCGTTCGTTTTAATCGAAACAATTAGATAATGTCGCTTCTGACGCATGTTCTTCATCACTGTTTTGAGTTCATCGCTTCACTTTATACAAGTTTCAATTCAACATTCAATACTATTGAAAACTGGATTATAACTTAGAAAACTTGCTCTTGAAAATTCACATTAATTACGTGCATAAACATCATACAATTAATTATGCAAATGAATGAATTGAGAAAGATAGGATTCCTTGTTAGAAGATATAGTGCAAAATAGATATATTTTTAAGATCAGTGAGAAAATTGTACATGTAATAGAAGCAAATATAGAAATAAAAAAAAAAATTAAAACACGATATTATTTTTGTGAAAATAAGTTAAAAAAATTGTGGCAAATTGTGACAGTGATTCTCTACTTATTTCGCTTTTAAAATTGATTCAAATGAAAAGATCAGATAAATAATATAAAATGAAATGAGGTTTATCATGATATATCATGACTGAATTTCTAAAAAAAACAATCATAAAGTATCTATTATATATTATATCATATATTGTAGTTCGTTTGGGATATAGTTATATATATAATAATGGTTATAAAATTCAAATGTTTAAATTTTGTTTAAATATCAAGAAGAGAAAATTGACAGAAATTGAATAAATAAGAGATAAAAATCACAATCAAAACAGTGAACAAATGATATAATTTTAATATAGAATCAATGTATACATTATAATTTGAACATAAAAAATATATTGAACATATAAAAATTTATATTCTTTATTATAAGAAAACAAAATGCAACTTACAAAATTTTAGAAGATCCACTTTTAATTTAATTTACGATTTCTATTACCTTAATCTATACTATATTATTCTCTTTACGAGAATCGATTATAGATTTTGAAAAAAGACAAGATACAATTATTTATCATCATCATGTAATTTAGAGTTCTTTAGTTCTTTTATTTTCCAACACTACCGGTATTGGCTGCTGGTAAACGAAACGTAAGATCGTAAAAGAGTTCGATTTTTCTTCCTTTTTTTTAAACTTACCGTACTGTGCAATCTACCCACGCGTATCTAATGGAAAACCCTTTCTTTTTATAACATATTCAGGTCTAGCTTTATCGATCAATTACGCTGCAATTAATTTATAATATCGATGCGTACCGCGTGATGATCGTAATTCTTTAAGCATTAAGAGTTTATAAAATTTATTGAATTTAAGTATTCGGTAAAAGCTATTTCAAAAAGTAATTCAAATATACAATACTTCTTTGTGCAATGAAAAACTAAGTCAAAATACATAATTGTGATTAAAATCGTTACATGAAAGTTTTATTTATAATATTATAATTTATTAATTACAGATTGTGCATCCAAAAACTGACGCGCAACGAGAAAGGTTGGCTGACAGCATAAAACATATTCTTCTCTTTCGATCGCTAGATGAGGTAAGTTAAACATAGTACACATATACTATCTAGCCTGCACATAATTGAAGCAGCGAGAATTGGCGCCAATTCGGGGACATGCCAATCGGTACATGTAATCTGCTCAATTGGAATTCAAATTCTTAGGAATGAATTTTATAAAGATCTATTCTATAAAGATCAAAGAAGAAAAACAGAAAGAAAGATTAAAAATATATATATTAGATTAAAATATATATATATAAATCTCTAATGATTAAGAGAATATTCACCATTTTTCTTAAATTAGTTTTAATTTTATTTGACTATTAATAAATTCACTAAATTCATTAATGATTGCGTAGAATTTAAGAATTCACGAATAAAAAATGATATATGATCAAGTTTAAAAAATTCTTTATAAGATGTTTTATATAATAAACAACGAATTAAAATTATGAGAAAAAAAAGAATATATATATATATACTTAATATATATATTTTTTTATGTTTATATCTAAATATCTACAGATCATCTAAATCAAAATATTTTAATTATTATCACTAAAATGCTAAAAAACAATTAATATTTCTAAATGTTTATAAAATATTTATAATCGCATACTAATATTATGGCATGTACACACACGAATCGCATGAATTATTTGCAGGATCAAATGACTGACGTGTTGGATGCGATGTTTGAAAAGATCGTACAATCTGGAGAAATAGTTATCCGACAAGGTGATGATGGTGACAATTTCTACGTCATTGAGAGGTAAAAAAATATTTTTTTCTTCTTTTTTCGTTATTTATATGAAATTTTGATAAATCATATGAAACAGATTATAAAAGATATTCAATTATTGTTCCTCTTTCAGAGGAAAATTCGAAGTATACGTAAGAGATCAAACAGATTTGGAATCCTTGATACATACATATGATAACCGTGGTGCTTTCGGCGAGCTTGCACTCCTTTATAATATGCCAAGAGCGGCCACTATCAAGGCCATCACGAGTGGTACATTATGGGCTATGGATAGGCAAACTTTTCGACGTATTTTATTGAAGTCCGCTTATAAAAAGCGCAAGATGTATGAGGATCTTATCAATAAGGTTCCGATGCTTAAATCTCTCGAGGCAAGTCTTATATTTGTATTCGAAAATATTGTATTCGATATATAGAAAATTTCTTAAAAATAATTCATCACTTGTAATTTAAGAAATTATATATGTTATATATAAATTGTTTTAGGAAATGATTAGATTATTTATTAGGTTATTTTAGAATATTCTGTTTGATTGATAGTAACAGCTGATTATTTTCAATTACATGTCAAATATATTATTGAATTTTGGATAAAGCACAAAACATTTCAGTTGCCAAGAATTCTATTAGAATTAAAATTATTAACATTTATTTTATACTTTATTGTTTCATAACAAACTAATTTAAATAATAAATTTAATATAATGCAATCGCATATTTATTATTATGTAAAATAGTATCATGGATAATATGAATAATAGCAACTGAATAATATCAGTATCTTATTTTTGTTTTTATTTTAGTCATATGAGCGTATGAATCTAGCGGATGCTCTAGTACCAAAACATTATTCAGATGGCGATCAGATCATCAAACAAGGCGATTCAGCCGATGGAATGTATTTTGTCGAAGATGGTATCGTTAGGATCACCATAAAAGGAGATGATGGTCGCGAAATCGAGGTACAATTGTGGATTTCCATTTTCTAACATAATTATAATAATTACTGACTTATATAACTCAATACAACATAAGACTGAACTCATAGTTATTAATATAATATTAATTATATTATAAATATACTATAAATATACTAATTAATATTAATTAGTATATTAGTAGGAAACTAGTATACTAGTATACTAGTATTGTCAATATAATGAATATCATTTGATATTCTTTTTGATATTACAGATTAATAGAGTTCCCGCTGGTGGATACTTAGGCGAATTGGCGCTAGTGACACATAAACCTCGCGCTGCTTCGGCCTACGCTGTGGGCGAAGTAAAACTGGCCTGTAAGTTTTCTTTTTATATACTTCTAATATTATCCATTAAAACATCTATTTACTTAATATTATACATTTGATTTCTATATGGATATAGATAAATAAATAATCATGAGAGTATCGGTATGTGTAATTTAGTTTACGAAGAATTGCAATCATAAAATATTATTTTTAAATACGATTTTTTCAGTTTTGGACGTTGAAGCTTTTGAACGCTTACTTGGGCCTTGTATGGAACTTATGAAGCGTAATATCGAGGATTATGAAGATCAGTTAATCAAAATCTTTGGCAGCAAAACTAATATTTCAGATATTCGATGAACTATTTGCGGATAGTGATACATTGCACTGCTGTACTAAAGATATGATACTTTTGTACAGTAATGTAAAATGAGCACAAACTTGTACACCTACTTTATGAATCTCATCCGCGTGTTTTCAAGTATCATCTCGAGTCGACTTTCGTAATGACTATTTACTTAGACGTGTACCAGTAAGAATCGTCGTTAATAGTTACCAAGTTTATACCTATGACACACAGTGAAGAGATAACAAAAAAAAACGAGAAAAATTATAATCTCGACTGATTCATATCTGCAATATAGTACTGAAGTGAATTTTTCAAGACTGTATCAGATCAAGAAGTATTAGCCTATCTTGTCATGTGCTCCAAATGTTTACAAGATAGAAATCTGAATATTAAATAAGATTTTTTATTGAATTATTCATAAAAAAAAAAATAGAGAATAATACGATATATCGAAAAACTTACAAAGTTTCTAAATAATGTACTTTTATGTCATTCTTATACTTAATATTTTAGCAACTGTATTCCATTTTACTGAAAATATAAAGAATCAATGAATTAAATTATTTTCTATATTTCGATAATTATTATCGATTATATTTCAGAGATTAAGATACTTTTAGAGTATCTTGTATTTGTTCACGAAGTAACATTTTTATCGATAACTTATTGAAATATTAGCTTGCTTATGAAATTAGATATTGAAAATAGCATATATAATAAAAATCTTAATCATGAATATATTTTTATCATGATGATAAAAAAAAAACATAAATGCTATATTAGGAAAATTAAAAATCTAAAACGACAAAGAGCACAATAGACAAGTTAGAACAATTGTCAGTACCTACAAGATTTTTAAATGCAAAATAAATATATTTCTATAAGAATGTGTGGCATTTAAGTTTATCTCTAAAAAGAAGAGAATAGGAGAAATATCTTTTCAATTTTTAAATATTTCGTCTAACAATCTCTCTCTTTCACATACACATATACATATATATTTAATAGAACTATTTTTCTAATTCATGTTCCTAGTTTTATGATTTGCTTGCATTAATTATTATGAAATATATTCGCGTAGCGCACAATATTGTTTATTATAATTGTTTATTATATATGTATATGCGCACAATATTATTGATCATTATTATATTTTATCTACATATATTATTTATTATTTGTTATTATTTAGGATTGTTTGTTAACAAATTGGAGCATATTTCGAACGATAATGTACTCAATAATTTACAATATTTATGATTCATTATATCACTTCATAAATGAACTATTTTTAAAAGTCCACGCTATATTTTGAAACGAAACAAATAGTTGTTTCTTACTGCAGAGTCAAGTATGTAGCTATAATTTTTTGCAGAATTATTACGATAATGCTGCAAAAAAGATAGCTGAATCTTAGTCTCGAATCATTTTCATGTGTGTCTTATCGGTGAATCCTGGTAACAAAAATCGACCAAAAGAAACCTATAAACCTATTTTTGTTACACGTGTATGATACACGTTATACATGTATGATATACGTCTAGCATCATAAAAAAAGAAACAAAAAAAAAAAAGTTTGAACTAATTTGAACGTTGTGCGAACAAGTGCATATACTAGTCACTTTTTAATGACCGTCTTTTCGTCATGTTTTCTTCTTGACGAAATCAGAGAAAAACGGTCAAATGTAATTTTTATTACTATGAAACAAGAAAAAACTATGTATTCACTGTACGACTGAAAGTTAGAAGCATTAAGCTTTCTAAATAATATCACAATCACGGAGGAAAAAGGAAGAAGAGACTAGTATTGTGAGAAAAAAAAACCAATATAGCAATAGAGATTGTTAATGAAATATTATGTTATTAATTTTTATTCATGAATTTTAATTTTTGTTAAGTTTGTTCATTTTTATTATAAATTTACTATAAATTTTAATTCTTTGCAATATATAGATAAAACATCGAAAAAAAATTCATAAAAATACTTTTGATCTGAATTTCAACGATCTGTGCCATTTTGTTTAATTGTTTTTTGGGACTTCAGTTGAAGTTTTAGCCATGGATCTTAGTCTTCCACCGTGTCTCCAGGCTGTGATATTATTTTCGGCGGAATATTTCATTCCTTTCGTTCTATGTAATACAAAACAGATATTTCTTGATACTATAGCTTCCAACAAAAAAATTGAAAGAAAAAAAAATTGGAAGGAGCGAAGAAAGAATAGGAGAATCTAAAAACTATAGAATTGAAGAATTCTTAAACTATATCAAACCGAACTTAATTATTGATTCCATTTTTAAAATGAATGAATCAAAAGTTCCGACCGATTCCAATTATGACTAGATCGAAAAAAAATCGGGCAATTAAAAATGAGAAAAAAGAATATATATATACATATATAAATATAAATATATAAATACGAGTAGATACATACATATATATATATAATATATTTATATTTATATATATTTAATATAGTGGAAGACTATTCTCGCACACCGAATTGAAATGTATATTTAGACGAAGAGTACTTATCTGTGCAGAGCCAATGTTCGGATAATTTAAATGTAAACGCTTAAGTAGAGTTGACCCAATTTAAATTTATTGTATGTATCTAACAAGTGTGGTCTCTCTCCTACGTGTTGCGTGTTGCCCTTTCGTGTGTGTGACGACCAAACGAATAAATTTTTATTCTTTGATTAACATGAGCTATCGTCGTCAGATTTTTCGTCTATGCGGTTGTACGTTTCGTGTAATCATTACTAAAAGTAATTGAACAGTATAAAAAAAAAAAAATTAAAAAATGGTAATTAAGAGCGCTACGAATGAATCTCATTTGTAATTCTTATACACGTTACTCTCTCTTTATTGTGTCACACAGAGTTCCTTTTCTTGGTTGCTTCCAAAATAGAGAAACATTCGATCGTGCGTGAATTTGAAGCGTGCCAGGTTGTTTCAAGTCGGTACGATCTTGCTCGTTTATCAATCTAGTCCAAAATATTTAAAGAAGAATATTTCTTGACCGTCTAATGGAATGTACCAAGTTTTATAATGGGTTATTCTATTGATTGCATACATCCATAGCGTTGAAAATTTAAAGATATTAGATCATCCTATAATCAATGTAAATTTTTTTAAATTAATTTTCTTGTTTTTTATAAATTTCTTTATTTGTCAATTGATGTATATTGATATTTTTTTTTTCATTTATATAGTTTTACAAATTTTTAAGCAATAGCTTATTAATGTAATATTTCTTTAGAAATAGATTATATTCTTTTTTAATCAAAATCTAATTTTTTTTTTTTTCGATGATGATGACTTGTCTATGATTTGTCTATTATGTATGACTTGTGTATGTTATTTTGATAAAAGAAAACTTTCTTTCAAATGAATAAATACTTTTACTTTTATTGATTTAAATAGAACTATTTGTTCATTAGATTGTTCAATACATTTTTATAGTTATAATTTATTTTAATTCAAAATATTGATTTTTATTGATTGAAACTGAATTTTTAGCCGATTGTCTTAATTGATATTCATCATATTTATTAGTATTTTTCATTACAATGTGTAAAAATTGTAAAATTTGCATTATTGTGGGATAAACTGATATTTGATCAACGGTATTGTTGATTAATTGAATAATAATATAATTCATTTGATTTGAGTAAGAAAATTTTTCTTTTGATTTTTATCGCGATTAATACATTGATTATGATAAAATCGATTGTTGAATCAACATGTTAAAAATGCATCAATGTAACCCATCGTGTTCCTCGCGTACAATTTCCATATTGCTATTAACGTCCGTTCCAGAAAAACTGTTACATATTGGCACGCATGTTTAATTAAGTGTAAGAGTCTCTTAACATCGGACCAAATATTTTAAAATGAAAAAAAAAAAAAATCGGAGAAAGAGCTTGTTTTCTTTGCGCTTTTTATTCTATCTCTGTCTCTCATTATTTCTAATCGTGGTTTCTAAGGGAAAAGATAGTGCGCTGAGTTATAAATAGATTATTGTAAATGTATTTGAAGTGCACGATCGCGTGCATAAAGTAATAACTAAAAATCTTTGTCGTGTCTTATTATCCTCCGTGTAAAATAAACATGGATTTGCCCTCGATTGCTACTCTCAACTTTAATCTCACTAACTTTGTATCAAAAAATATATATATGTAGCTTAACATTACGTTAGAGAGGCAAATGAACACACCAGAAGGGGCAAATATGCCGAAAATTAATAAAAATCATTCTCTTCGTACTTTTGACAAGTTCTATCAAAAGCAATAGGAGCAGCACAGCTCGATTGCATATCGACAATCGTCCGATCATCGCATAAAATTTTCACGATATATAAGCTATCCATACATCCCTCCGACATTTATCGTTCGTCTGTTATTAGTATTATCATTATTATCGAATACATATTTCCGAAGGCACGTTTCTTCATTAAATAAACGTGTTTTAATACGATTACGATCCTGTTATTCGAATATTACGTTCCTTACTTAATCTGACAGCGATGATGTACGTGATATATTATGAGATTGACATTGAAAATCGGTATGGATAGATCGCATGCAAGCCAGGGAAACTATAACTAATCATGGTATATTTCATATTGAAACTAGAATGTTATGGAAAAGAAAAATTCCTGTTTTTTTTTTTTTTCTTTCATATGTTGATATCCTATCTTGTTAGATCTTTCGATTATACAAGCATGCATCATGTGAAGAATGTTCTACTCGTCTAATGAATGTTTAATGGATACACATATACATTTATATATATGTATGTATGTCATTTTCCGAATGTTGAGCGATATCTATGAAGAAATTGATAAATTGATCAGTTTTTTCTTTTTAATTTCGTTCGTCTGAAAAATTCTTAACATTTAAATTATTAAATTATAAACAAGAAAAAAAGTATTGAAATGAAAGAAATGCGCAATTATCGATATAACATCGGTAGAATACAAGGAAGACTGGCTTAGATGCGTAGCTTTCAACGTGTAAAATGATTGTTTCAATATTGCAATATTTATTTACTTGTATAACGAGTGCGTATGCGTGAAACGTGAAAGTTCATTGAGAGTCTTATTATTGGAATTGCGCCATGCATTTGTCGAAAACATTAATACGGATCAAGAAATTTGATATTACAATTCTGGATAACATGCTAAATATTAAGTGAAATTATTAAAATTCTATCAGGGTATCGAATGTCAAAAATATGAACACAGAATCAGAATCTAAAAAATATAAAAATCCTCAAGAAACCTCAAGTTAATTGGAGGATGGTTGAATGATCTGAATTAAATGATCTGAAAATACATAAAAAATGTTATTAAAAAAAAATTAGAAAATCATACTGAGCGATTTCGAGTATATTTAATCATATTTATGCATCAAATTTTTTTTATCTAGAATTACAAATCGTTTTCTTCATTTTAAGTGCCCGTCCACACGCGCAATAGATTTTTCAAGTTTTTATATATATTTATATTTATTTCCGCAAGAGGAATTGCTATATAAAAAAAGCTTTTTCAGCTATTTCAAGATATAATTTTAACTCCTCAATGACAGATACTATATAATTTTATTAATATTATTATATATTTAAACAATCGTGTATTATTTTTAGTGTCATAATTATATATCGATTGTGTGTTCATCTGAGCATAACGTCGTTTTTTGCGAAAGATATATTTCTATTCCCGGTTATATCTTATATAAAAAACCGCATCGTTTTGCACAAATTCAAAGCGAGTTGGCGGTATCGCTTTAGTGCACGTAATGATATGTACGTTCTAAACTGAATCTAGATTTTATATATGTATACGCTTGCATAAAATGTCTCGAGATGCAAAGCAAAAAGAATATAAAACAAGAAAAAAATGCATTCTAAACTATATACAGAGGCAAAAAGAGAAAAGAAAGAAATAATAATTATTATAATGTACTTAACAGTTTTTGTTTCACGATGTTGTAGCGTAAAGACGTGCACATACGTATTAATATACATATAAATATATTATATATATAGAATTATATATTAGATATGTCGATATACATATATGTCAAGACTCGTTTCCAGCTGGTCTGATCGGGTATTACTTTAACGATTTAATTAATTGCGTTAACCTGGCAGCGATGCGATTGCGAGTGAGACATTGAAAGAAGTGCAATCACATAGTTCAATTGTATAGCGTATCTATTTGTCGTTTCAATGACAAATCCGATGATCTGTAGTCCATCGGCAATGAAAGTAAAATGGAATAATGGTTGATATTTCTGTTATTCATTTCATAGAAATAATTATATACGATTATTATAATCGGAAAATTGCATCGTTTATGCGTCAAATGATTATTGAGGAGATTGGCATATGAAATCTCTTTATTTAATTTTAATTCATTGTATGTGTCATAAAATATTGATATATAAAAAAATACAAGCTCAATCAGCTATTCTATTAATTATGTATTTATTATATTTATTCAAAAAAAATCTAAACAGATACATAACACACACGAGCACTGGCACACGCAATTTACTATAGTGGTTGAATAAATGGTGTCTGAATAAATTGATTCACTAGTTTTTTAATGTTATTTAGTTAATTAAAATAATTTTCTTATTTTTTTTATCATTATTTGAAAACATTAAATATTACAAATATCAAAAAGAGCAAAATTTAAAATACATACAATCGAAAACTTTGTGTTGTGCTTATTCGTGCTCGATTAGATAATGATATGTAGACATATGCTTTTTTTACAGCATCACTGCCGGATTAAGTAGCGGTATTACAATCTTTTCAATAAGCCTATTAAATACCTATTAAGTTATCCCATAAATAATGCTATTTTTCCTGTACGTGATATATTGTATATTACGTGAAAATAAACAACTATCTATCAATAATTAATCAATAATGTATTTTCTATTATTTTCTATAATTTTTTATTATTTTTCCACTAAATTTTCTGTTTTTTTTTAATAGAATTTTGTCATAACTAATTCTATTGCTTTAAGTATAGAAAAACTGTATTACTTATGGGATTACTTAATAATTTATTAATTTGCACACTAAAAAGCATCGTTTAAATTGGTATTTTTAATTCACAATATAAATTTTTATGTAATTTTGCTCTCTTATATATTCACTTAATATTTGCAATAGCATATGATTAAATAATTTTTCATACTGCTATCATTTTATATATTTATTTATATATTTAATCATGAGTTTGTATTCAAAAGCAAAGAAATATTAGACTACAATGTTCTATAAATAGATAATATAATAAAAATTAATACATGAAAAGATCTGTATGTAATATTAATTCACATGGAATTTCTTTAATTCTTTTTTATTTTTTACATATACTGTATAAAATATTTATCAGTTTATATTTCATAAAAAAAAAATTTTATGTACAATTAATTATTTTAAATTATTCTATAAGAGATTGATCCTTAACTAGATGTACGAAAGTTAAAGCTGTTAATAGAGACCATCCTATTTGTTCTTTTTCTTCTGCAATTTTTTCCATATATTTTTTTTTTATTTTATTATATATTTGTATCTGTTTTAAATTTTCATCTGTTTCATTTGTTTTATTTAATATTTTCTCCAAAATATAATTTGCTGCAATTGTTTCATTACCAACTCTAAGTTTAAAGAATCGTGCTGTCGATCGAGGTTTTAATATGTATAAATTATTTGAGAATTTTGATGAATTATTTTCTTCTGAAAATTTTTATTTATACAAATTTTATTAAATGTACTATTTTATTAAAATATTTTTCATGTTTGCAACATTATATAATACTGTAAACATACCTTGACATAACAATAATTTAAGACAACTTGCAACACCAATGATTATTTGAAATTGATAACATAACATTTTTGATGCATCAATTTCTTCCATTACAAAAGAAATGGAACTATTATTAGATATAGGTAATTCTTGTACAAAAGATGATGTCTATATCATAAAACAATAATTGTTAAATAAAATATTTATCTTGAACTTGAAATATTAAATTTAAAATATTTACCGAACTAATTATATCATAAGTAGTAATTTTTGAGGTTTTATTCCTCCAAACAAGACAATCCCAATTTAGTATCTTAAAATTAGAATTTAATAATGTCCAACTTATTGCATTAGGTCCCACATGTATTCCTAATATCATTTGTGGCATCTGAAACAATTTAGTTTTTTATTGATAATACTATTATATATTGTTAAAAATAATATAAATATATATATATGAATATTTTTTTATACTTTTATTCCACTGATATTGGGTGTTACAGTAAATTTGTTGATTTTTTTTGGGGGTATTTTTTCATGGTTGAGTATTGAATTATAAAATTCATTCAAAATATTTTCATTTATATTAGTCTTTATTAATAAATCATTTAATGATTTATAAGGTCCATTTTCAATATAGGATGATATTATTGTTTCAGCAAATGTTGGGTGAATATATCTATATATTAAATAAAATAATATAGATAATAAAATAAATGGAATTAATAAATTCTACAAGACTATACTAATTTATATGATAATATTTATTATATACTTACTTTGTTAAGTCTTTTAAATTATTATTATTTATTATTTTTAAAATTTTATTTTCATATTTTATAGAATTTTGTAAATTATTTTTGAATATTTTTTGAACATTTATTGTTGAATTAAAACATTTTTGTAATAAAATAATTTGTAAATTCTGTAATAATAAATCATAATGTATTTTTTTCAAATATTCTAAATAATATATAAACATGTATCTTAAAAAAAAAAGAATCTAACCTATAATAAAACTGATTATTTATTTATATATTTATGTGAAAAAAATATTTGACAAACTTTATTATTGTATAATACCTTTTTTATTTTAAATGTATATAATTTACATAATGTTTTTAACATTATTATTTAATTTTTATATTTGTATATACAATTATATATCAATATTAGTACTTTTACGAAATATAGAATTTCAATTAAAAATATTTCCTTAAAAATTAATATTTTGCCATTATATATTATATTTATTGATATAATACAGAAAAAATATTAAAATTATTGAAGATTAAATATTAATAGATATTAATATAATTATTAAAAATATTTTATATTTTTCTTATTTCTTATTTCAATAAATATCTATGTTTATCTATGTTATAAATGTTTGTAAAATTATTCGTTGACAAATATATTATATGTCAATTTAATAATTATTTATTATTAAACAATTATAAATATTATTTCTAATTTCGAACATATTTTATTTCACTTGTACATATATATATGTATATATATTCAAATTATTTACAAAAAAATTTAAACCGTATTTTTATATAATTTTAATGAAATATGTATTATAAGATATTTTATTTGTTCATTGTCATATTATTTTAATATTTATTTTTAATTAATTATAAATTTTTCTTTTAATTCATCATAATTAAATTAATAATTGAATTAACTAAATAAGTTATTTTCAATTTTTTAAATTATTTTTAAAAATATATAATGGTGAGTTTTAATTAAAATATTATATAAACACTTGTGTTATTTGTATTCATATTACTAATCTTATATCTTACATATCTATGATTAACGTTGAAATTCAAAATGTTTGATTTTAAAGTAAATACTTTGAATATTAAAACTTTCAATATTTTAATATAATTCGTATTTTAATAATTTTTTAATAAAAAAGTATAATTTGTTTGATCAAAATGTCGAGTTATTCTATAGGACGTAGATCATCTACGAATCCTGTAAGAATATCTCTACTTGATAGAGAAGATAAAAGTTTGACAAGAACAGAATCTAGAAGAACACAAACATTAAAACCAAAAAATTCTATTTCTTCAGTTGAAAATTCTCATATTCCAAGACCTCGAATTCGAGCTTCTTCTTGTGATAGAATAAATATCAAAGGCTCATTATTAAAAGCAACAGGTAAAAATTTGATATAATTATTTTCTATTTAGAATATTATAAACATTTTAAATGTAAAATGTTTATTATTGTAGATAAAACTTTATTTGTAGGTAAAACTTCATTTTGTCATGTACCAACAACTCCAAATACACCAAATATTGGCAAATCTTCCAGTCATCATACATTTGGAAGTTCAAATAAAATTCATGCAGGACTTCCTACAGGTCGTAGATCTTTATCAGCTGATCGTGCTAGCAATATTGGTGCAAAAGGCTCTAGAAAGGATACAAGGCCTTTAACAGACAAGACATATCAGGCTTATATGCTTAATAAAATTGATAATTTTCTTTCCATAAATCATTGTTCTTCGATGGTTAATACTAATAACAGCTTTAAACCAGTTACTTTGAAAATGTTTGTTGAAGTTTCTGCATATTTATTAAAAATATTAGATATTAAACAAATTCTTACAATTTCCAATTATGTGGAAGAATTGCCAAAAATTGCAAAAAAACTGCATTATCCAGGAATAATTAACAAATCTTGGTTAAAAACTGCTAATGCTATGCATTCCTGGCCAAATGTTTTAGGTTGGATATGCTGGTTAGTAGAAATTTGTGAAATAAGAAAGATAGCTCTTGAGAAGTATAATTTAAATAATCTATCATTTATGGGAAATGAACAGGAAGCTAAAATTAATAAAAATGCTTTTTTTTCAATGTTGAATTTTTATAATGCCTGGAATGATGAGAAACTTGATGAGGAAGCATCAATGGTAGAAAAATATTTACAAGAAGTAGAAGAACAACAAGGTATAAGTGAAGAAAATTTGAATAATGCACGTTTTGAATTAGAAAAAGAAATGCTTAAACAGCAGGAAGCTGAAGAAAATTTAAATAAAATAAACGAAGAAGTTAAACATCTACAGGAAGTATTCTTATCTTTGCAAAATGATGAAACAAAGCAATTGAGTGATATCAATGCAAAAGAGGAATATATAAAAACAATTAATTTTGAAACAGATCAATTAAATGCTGAATGCAATATATTGAGTGAACAAATTTGTTTACAAAAAAAACAGCATGATGAATTACTTTCTACAATTAAACAACAACCAATGTCCAAAATAGATAGGGATAAAATTTTAGAAAAATGTACAGAAATTCAAAATTACATACATCAATTTGATGAACACTTAAAAGAAATACAGAAAGAATTATATACAATGGATATTAAATTGGCATTTAATAATAATGAAATAACTAAATCAGTACTAACATATAATAATGAAATATTTATGCATTTTAGTGGTAATATAGATATAAATTTAGAAGAATTAAAGATGCCAGAAAAAGGTATATTGAAACCTGAAATTATGGAAATATTAAAAGTTAAAGCTAATTTAATGAATGATTTGAAAGAATTATTGAAATCAGAAATTATTGAAAAAGAACGCTTATCAGAAACAAATTTTAACGAATTAGAAAATCTACAGGAGAAAATGAAAATTTTAGAAGATGAAAATAGTGACATTATTAACAAAATTAAAGAAAAAAAAAGTCTTATAAATAAAATTAAAACTGATGCAAAACACGAAGAAACAAAATTAAGAGAACAAATAAAGAAATTGCAAAATGAAATTAAGGAAATTCAAGATTCAATGCCAAATACACAAGAACTTGCTGCAGAATTAGAAGAAACAGGGGATAAACTAGATGCAGTTCAGAGAAGGAAAGCATATATAGAAGAATCTGCTAAGCTATTTTTTGATAAATTTTATGAGACATTAGGAGAGCATAGAAATGAAGTTTATAATATATTAATAAAACTTAATAATAAGTAAAATAATATATGATAATTTTTATATAAGATTGCAATATTTTAAATGTAATTTTCACATAAAAATTTAATCTATATACTATTACAATAAATTTTTTAATTGTATATATATATATATATATGTATTCAAAATATTTAAATTATATATAATATGTAATTTAAATGAGTTATTATATTACTATCCTATATTATTAAAATTAAATTTAAAATTAAATTTTTTTATCTTGATTAAATTTATATAATTGATAATTCTATATATTTAATTTAAATTTTTTAAAATATACTATATATATAGTATAACAATTGGAAAGAATGGAAAATTATAAAAATAATAGAATTTAGATTTCTTTGAATTGCAATGCGGAAACCGGAAATTCGAATTATTTCGAAATATGCATCTGTATGATTTAAATCATTTTTATACGATAAGTTAAAAAAAAACTGCAATTTCAAATCTGAAGTTGACTTACATATTACATATGAAGTATAAAATATTTATTGAATTATATAATAAATACTTTTTATTAAAATTAAAGGAAAGAAAGTATATTAGATATTTTTATTACATCTTCTACATGATACTGGAATATAATGATTGTTCAAAATTATTTAATTATACAAGATGATATATATATTGTAAATACCAGGATAAATATGTTGGTAAATATTATAATAAATTATAATAAGCTTTTCAATATATAATAGAAATAAATTTACTAAAATATTAGGTTAGATGAATTTTGTCCATATTGATTGGAAACCAGTTGTCAGGTTTTAATATTTATTTAACATAAAAAACATATTTTTTTTATTATTTTAGCATAATGAGCAACAAAATAAACGCTGCTAGTAAAAGTATTGCTATATCTAATAAAAATATATTGGAAAATAACCATTATTTGGTAATTTATAATTCAAGTATTTTTATGGTTATATATTTTTTTGTGATATAAATTTTAATTATATAATATAAATCTATAGCCTCCTTCTGGACTCTCTTCAGAAGGTCTTTGTGATTGTAATAAACAAATTGAAATAATTGTGAAAGCTAAAGGTCTTAAACGTAAATCAACAATGGTTATGAGCAATCCAACTAGTCATAAAAGTATAGAAGAAAAAAAAAGACCTGGTAATAGTGGTGATGTCCACCAAAGCTGGGGTAAAGCTTTAATAGAACAAAATAAAGCAGTTATAAAACAAGGTTTGCAACAATTTCAGACAAAAACAACAGGTTCAAAATCATTAAAACATAGTAGTGAAACTAAAGAAATTAAGAAACATTCCTTAAATCATCAAAAACCAAATGTTAGTATTAGTTTTTATATTTCTTTAAATTATTTAATATGTTAATTTAATCATATTTTATTTTACAGCATAAACATTTAGATGAATTGCCTATTAAACAATCAGCTTCTCAAAAAAGGATAGAAGAACATATAAAATCTATACCACGAACTGCAAATCCTTCAAGTACATCAATTCCAAGTACTGTGGAATCTATTATAGTTTATGATAAAGGTGTGCAATGTGATGGAATACTTGATTATTTTGATGATAGATTTGGTGTTTTTAATCCAGTTCGTACATTACATTTTTTAATAAAGGAATTAGAACATTTAGTTAAAGATGATAAAGCTAATAAGATTCTTACTAATATGGAACAAGCATTATTAAGAATATCAATGGAACCTGATAAACTACCTATGGTATGTTTATTAAAAATGATAAAAAAAATAATACTAAAAATTTAATGTACTAAAATAATTATTTGCAGCAGGAGTTAGAAACCAAATCAGAAACGACTAGACAAATGAGTTTAATGTGTGATGCATTACAAAATGAAAGAGATTCTTTAGTGAGGTATGTTTCTTTATTAAAAATATATAATAATATATATATATAATAATAATAAAAATATTTTATAATTCATAATAATAACATAATAATTCATAATAATTCGTAATAATTTCATTCTATATTTATTCAATTTATTTTAAATTAGACAAAATCAGGAAATATGTTCTTTATTGCACGAAAATCGTGAAAAGCAGTTAGATCTTGAAAAAACTGTAAAAACATTAAAACAAGAATTAGAAGAAACTGTTAAAATTAGAGATAAAACGATAATTGAATTAAAAGAAAAGATTAAAAATTATGAATTTTCGCAAAAAATTATATCAGACTTAAGAACAAATCTTGCTGAACAAAAGGAACTTTTAAGTCAAAGATATCTAGAAGTACAATGTATAACTCTTGAAAAAGACAAATTTTCAGCTCTATCATTATATAAAGATTCTTTATTAAATGATCTTCGTAATCAAATCAAGTTAGTTGAATCATCATTTATTATTATATTAATTTTTTTTTTTATTTAATTATATAACAATTAAATTTTTATTTTATTATCTTTATCTTTTAGGGAATTGCAAAATTGTATTGCTGATCAATTATGTAATTTAAAAGATAGTTATATTCAAGAAGAATGTCCAAATCCACAAATTTCATTAGTACATGGAGGTCGTGTATGTTCATCACCTACTTCTACTTCTTCACGTGATTCAAATATACGTACCTCTTGGCATGATATATCCGATATTTCTTTATCCACGGATCACAATCCGTCTAAAATTAAAAATGTACAAGATTTATTTCATATATCAGATAAAATTCCAGCTTTTTTAGAAATCCAAGGCGAGACTTCAGAAAATAAACGAACTAAGAATATTAAGGAAGCTTCAACCAAAGATTCCGCAAATTTAGACTTCATTAGTTTACCTGCTGGAGAATCTTCACTTACACTTTTACCTTCTTATAAAGATCTTGGCTGCACAGAGATCAGTAAATCTGGTAAATTCAATATATAAATATAATACACATATATCATAATACACTAATAATTTAATACTTTTCTTTTTAGTTAATAAAGGGGATGGTGATGTAATAACATTTAGTAATAAAAAAAATGATAATTTAGATAATTTTAAAAGTACTAATAAAATATCATCATTGGAACATTTAAATTATTCTCTTCAAAAAAAAGAAACTGATATAAAAGAATCAAGTAGAATTAAAAAATCTTTAGAATCAAATAAAGAAGAAAGTTCTGAAAAAAAATCTATTGTGAATGAAGATAATGCTAATATTTTAAAAGATAATTTGACCCATAATTTAATAAGCTCTACTATAACAGAACAATTTCAAAATATATTCCAAGATATAAGAATTCAAAGTAGAATGCCTGTTAAGGTACCCAGTCCACCAAGGAATTATCCTAATCCTGAATGGAGTGATAGTACTTTACCCAGTATCAGTACTGTTTCAGGGATATAAATGTGATATAAATTTTTCTCTCATTGACATTTTAAGCTTATATTAAATCTTTTGTAAAAGAATCTTATTGTGCAGTCATATTTTTTATCAAAATAGAAATGATTTTAAAAGATTTAAAAATTAAATTATATTTTTATAATTTCAACATGATATAATAGTATATTTTTAAATAATAATTTATAAAAAATATAGAAAATATATATTATATCAATTATATTGATTTCTAATTCAAAGTGTATTTTTTTTCTAATATATGTATATATTCATGTATAAATTTCATTTGTAAATTTAAAATTTGTACAAATTAATATATTATCTATGAAAAAAAAAAAGAAAAAAGATAATTTTTAGATACAAATGTTATTACAAGTTTATAGAGAAAGCCTCTAATGTTTGTATGTAATTTAAAAGTTACATGCATTATATAAATTAAAAAACTCTTATAGGGTAACGGAAACATTAATATCAAAGTATATAATATATTTTGATATTGTTTTTAATTTTGTATTGTGAGGCAAAATAAAAATATGTTTCGTATTAAGTTAATTTAATGAACAATTTTAATAAATAAAATAAGAAATTGACTTGTAATAAATAATACGTGTGTTATTTTTTGTATTTCTACTTTGCTTAATATTAAAAATAATTACAAGGTCACAATATAAATATGACATGAAAAACCAGGTGTATATATATATATATTTTTTATCACATATGTATATATACAAGTAAAGTATAATACTTATATTTTGTAAGTCTTAATAGGATTAAAAGGGAACATTTTAGTACACGTAAAACATTCATCAATTTTGCACAAAGACGCTTGAAATACATATACATGTTTCCCATTAAGCGTGTATATGTGTACTCTCTCTTTACGAAAAATTCGATCTTTTTTTTTGTTATGATTATTTTTTTTCTAGGGACTGAAAAACGTTCATTTGCTAACAACTATCGTAATACGAACACAGTCCTAACATTCGATGCGTGTAAAATAAGTAATATTATTTTCGAGACGAAAAAGACTGTCTTCGCATTTGAACAACTTCGATGAAGATTGTGATAAAATGTGAAATATTAAAAATGTTTATTTCTACGCGTTAAATATTACGAGGGAACTTTCCTCGATTAAATTTTAAAAACGGAATTTTATCTTATTTTTGTTACTTACTTTTGTTACTTATTATACTTAAAATTATGAAAAATTTGAGATTTTATTTGTATTTTCGCGTTATTTTGCGTCCTCGAAGAAAATTCCTTCATACTCACGCAGTATTGAAAGATTAAAGTTCCCTTGTTGGATACGTATACTTTCACGTACAGGTCAGTACGGTTCTTCTTACGGCAAAAACATAAATTATTTTTTAATTTTCCTCAATAATTTCCGTAATCAATATTAGAAAAAATATTTTTAACTTATAATATAAAAATTCTTATCCTAAGAAGAATATAGAAATCGAAAATTGATATCCGTAACTCTCGAATGAAACTTATGCGAGAATTCGAAACACTATTCGATATCTCGATAGTTTTTACAATGAGAGGAAAGTGCATAGATAAAACGAATCCATCATAATTGCCGTAATTTGAAAAATTTTCATCGACGTACATAAATATTTGAAGTTCGTATATATCTTATTATTTGTCGTATGAAATTACCAATATCTCGGTAATAATCTACGATACATCACGAATCACATGTTTCGTTATTTTTACGTATTGATATCGTAATGACTCTGAGGTATTACGTACATTTGTAATTTAAGAAAATCGGCATTCTTTGAACGCATATATATTTTCAAATCTTATTCGATATTCTAAACGAAATTATCATTAATTCCACTTTGTAATCGATAATCTCTAGAAGAGATTATGGAATTAAATACACCGATTACTAATTAAAGAAGCATTATAATAATTTTAAAGAAAAAAAAAAGTAGAAAACCGTTTGAATTTAGCGCCTTTTTAATTGGCAATCGGTGATATTATGTTGAAGGTTGTCATACATGCTGTTTATATTAGTTTCAAACAATCGGATTCAATAATTGGTATAATATTTTGAAATAATATATTTTTAAATTTTTAGTTGGCAACGTTGGAAAATGCGTTAAAGTCAAACTTCATATGAAAATGTATTAAATCGTATAAAATGGAGTTGTATTATTGCAATGAAAAAAATCGTGATTAAAAGTGACAAATGCACAAACATTAAGTGTATGAAGAATAGTGTATTATTTCTTTTTGTAAATGTGAAGTTTATAAATGAAGAAACAAATGAAAAAACATTGAAGGAACTATACTGCTAACCAGATTTCGAGCACGTTTCGATTCGACCTGTAAACATCAAAAGGTAAGTAATGAGAAAATTATTTAACAGTTGAATTGATTGCAATTAACAGCACATTGAAAACCTTCACATATTACATATATGTATTTGTATCTGTGTGAGATGTTTGGTGTGTATGTGTATGTATATATAATAATATATAGCTATCTTAAATACATATGTACATTCTTCTTTTTTTACGAAGTTAATAAATTAATGTATGAGATTCTTTTCTTTTTTTGATAGATTCTTGCTATTTTTATTTTTATTGAAAATTAAATGAAATGATTATGGAAGCTGTTAAAATCAAAATATCGTGCAATAGATAGGGCACAAGATGACACTAGTGTCTGGACAAACTGTTTTGAGACCGCTTTATTTGAATTTCTTTCATCATTTTAATTAAATAAAAAATTCATTAAATGATATTTTTTTTCTTTTCTTTTTTTTTTACGATCAAACAAATAAATGACTGCAAAATGTTTATCGAAATATTGCGCATAGTGAAGATCACATAAATATCTTTATGTATACTTTGGCATATACACGTGCATGTATTCTGCACGTGTGTATGCTATGTACATGTGAAACGTTGACGTTATACAATAATATCACTAGCGTAGACTGTCGTATCGTTTATAATTGCATATATTACAATAGACAATCGAGTTAAGTAGAAATCGTAAATCTTGTGAGTCGATTAAAATGAATTCTTATTCGACTTTGTCTCAATTAATCCTATTTAAATAGTCTCAACTATGAATATGCTCGAATATAGCTCAGATATCGGAAGTGATAGTGGGTTGTTGTAAAAATAAAAATTTAACATTTGTCATCTTGAGGTTGCATATGGAAGGACATGTTTTATTGTTTATTGTACGTTATATACTGCTTTGTTCGGTGTAAAAATATAAAGCATTTCGATTACAGACTTCGTATGTATGGGCGTTGCCATTGTTACCGAGTAATCGGCAGTTATTACGATAATCTCTTTCTCGTATTTTTCTTGATGCTAGTTTGTACCAATTATAAAAAAACAAAAGAAAAAAGAAAAAAGAAAAATTGAAAAAAATAAAGAACATATAACATAAAGAAAATTTGAAAAGTAAAAAATAATGTATCTTATTTTCACTTAACCTTCAAATCAAAGTTTAAAATGGTGGAAATTTTAGAAATATTATTCATTAGACACTATAAGAAACTAGCATTTCAAATAGTGTTACTGATATTCTTTTAATTCTTTTAATCTTTAATTTAAAGGTTTAATTCATCTCTCTTATTAATATATATATTTCATCTTTTATAAATCATTCGTCGAAAAAATTATAGATCTACGACATTAAAACGAATGAAATAAATTTCAATTAAGATAACTTATATGAATATAGTTATAAATATATAAATAAAGCTATAATCAGTTAAAAAGGATAATGATAGAAAAAAAAAAATGAAAATGAATTATTAATCACGAAATAGTAAACGAAGGATACGTGTATCAGTGCAATCCAGCTTCAAGAAACAGTCTCTAGCTCTCTCGTTCACTTAACAATGGCCCAGGCTATGGAGTTAATAATTGCTTTTACGTGGCAATGATAACAATATGCTTGTATAACAAATGTACTTAGAAACGGTTTCACTTGTGCTATTACTGCTCTCTGGCGATAAAAATCAGACATCATTGTTCAACTGCTGGCTCGTAACAAGGGCTTTGAGGGGGAGAGTTTGTTCTGCTCTTTGCTGCGAGTTTAAACACTATACACTTCCTTGATTGTGCGCCTAAAACATGGCGTACGGATCCGTGAACAACGTGGACCGGTCACGGTCCGTCAGGCGCGCAACAAGACACGCATTCATCAACTATATTCACTATTCTTTTCTTTTTTTCTCATCGTTTTTTCTCTTTTTTTTTTCTTATTTCATTTTGTCTTTTTATTTTTTAATCCGAAAAATGTTCGTGTCTCTTGTATTGTAAAATTAACGAACCTGTGGTCCTGTATATATATATATATATATATTACATATATATATATACTACATATATATATACTACATATATATATGTATATACACTGTGATTCCCATCTTTTTTTTTTTGTTTCTTTAAAGTGCTTTTTTTTTATGTTTTTACGTATACCACGAAAGATCCGCGCAATATAGTATCGTGATTAACATCGACGCATATAAATAAAATTTTCTATTTTTTTACCAAATATTATTTTTTTTCTCATTAGATTTGGTCTCAATATTGTGTATTGTTCTTTTTTGTTTTAGTTTTCTATATATTTAATTTCGAGAAAAATTTCTTATAAATTGTTTAAATTAAATGAGATATTATAATAAAATAATAAAATAGAAAAATTTTTTATCATTTGATCATTAAAAATTAATAAAAAAGAAAAAAAGATATGAATTCAATAAATCATAAAATTTAAGATCAAAGATTATGTATTTCAAGGTTATAATAGAGCTGAACAAATTGAATTTTTTTGAAAATATTCCATACCTTGAAATACCCTGTTTTATACATAATATATGCACTTGTATTAATTCGTTTTTTTTATACAGAGAAATGGACACGTTATAAATTTCATAAAAATTTTTCCCTCTTCATTTTCTCTCTTTCGTATCTCGATCGATGTATCCCAATACTTTATTGCTTTACAGCGCGTATAATATTTATAGAAATATTTTTTTTTCGTGCATTCTATAACTCGATTAAATCGTATCGAAAATCGTATCGTGAAGACTCAGCCGCGACCCACAGACTCAAGATCCAAGAATCGATGAAAGCTCAAGAAATAACGAGGAAAGAAAGTGAAAAAAGTCGTCGTGCGTTTAAAAGTCTCGCGGAATGGACGGCCAAACGAAAATTAGCATTGTATCTATTCATGTATGAAATATGAATACGTTCGGAAATAAGCGTATCCTAGTACACCGTAATAAATAGCAAAATTTCTATCTCTAATATCAGACAATAAAAATCGTCGCTAATCTTCGTTTCAGCAATCCACCCTTAACGATAATCAGTCGATGTATCTTTTCCGCTTTTCTTCTCTCTCTCTCTCTCTCTCTCTCTCTCTCTCTCTCTCTCTCTCTCTCTCTCTCTCTCTCTCTCTCTCTTTCTCTCCATTTAAAATGCGCACTCGCCCGTTCGTTTCTTTTTCTTTTTTTTTTTTTTTCATTTTGTTTTTCCTTACTGTACTAGTATTACAATAACATTTTGATTAAATGACACGTATCGTAACGCGTGCAATCTCACGAGGGAAACCGTCTTAATTATCGAAAAAAGATGATGAACATTGTTTGCCGCGTGGAAAAGTTGAACAATCCTCGTTCAAGACAGATTTCAGGCCAGCACAGAAACAGCTCTCAGTTTTATTGTATATATACTATATAGTTTTGATTTGTATTTGGTATAGGCTGATGCAAAAATGAGGAGCGCTCAAAAACGAGGGAGAGATCGTAATAAAGTAATAATCAGTCATTTAAAGCTTTATATTATATTATATCTGTTAACTCTGATTATCTATTTAATGTATGTATAATTAAATATGGTTGTATCTCTCAGGTTCCATGTATTTAACATTAACCGATCTCTTCCTTCGTTTTTGAGGATGTGATATAATTCGGGATTCCGAGTTGTCGTTTTCTTTTTTTTTTTTTTTTTGGATCAGCCAGTGAAAAAATCGAACGTTGCTGTTCTCAAGCGAAGCCTCTTAATATTGTTGGTCGTTTAAGAGAGTAATATTGAATGATTTGCATAAAAATGATTATTTCGTATGAGCGTCGTGCCAATGACGGCTTGGCCGACGATTGGTCACTCTGTATATCTGTATGTATACTTGTATCGATATAATTCAACGTATCAAAAATATGCTGAGAATCTTTGAAATCAGGTGTGGTAATTAGTTACGCGGCGGTTAGCCGGAGCAACGGTTATTCTAATGAAAAATGGAAGCGTGTCTGTGCAACGAAACCGTTTCCGTCTCGCTCGAAAATCTTCTCTTCTTTCTCGGGATTGTCACTTTCTCGCGTTTGTCTTATCGATACATTGTTGGAACGAGTTTGAAAACAGTCATTAAAATTGTAGATATTATTCAGATTCTCTCTATCTCTCCGTCGCTCTTTCATTCTACCATTCTTCCTTCCCCATTTATTCTCTTCTCTCTTTCTATAAGTCACACTGAATTACGTATTCTTCGGTAGAGCGTGGAAGATGCTTGCAAAGTTCGGAGCACCTGCGCGAATATTATATCCTATGTACAACGCTAGCAATCGCTGTGTGTAACAAAACTTGAACAAAAAAGCGTTCACCACGTCATCCTATCTCTCTCATTATTTTTTTTTTTTCTTTTTATTTTCGTTCACGTTTCAATTGTGTTTCGCTACAGCGACCCTTATATAGTAATACGTATATTTGATTTAATGTCTTTGTTTCTCCCTTTTCCTTTTTTTTTTTTTATTTCTTTTCATCTCCTTCTTCTTCCTTTCGTTTTATTTTCTTTCCTTTTCGTTTTTCATTCGTTTTTTATTCATTTTTTTTTGTTTTTACACGCGTGCATTCTCATTGTAACATCGACAACGTTTTTTTATTCGCCTTATAAAAATTGGACCTGGTTCCCTTTTTATCTGCTATACAATTCGCTACAATTTTGGGCGGGTCACAGAATTTTCGAAGGATCTTTTCACGATTTCCTTCATTTCCCGCCGTAAGATCCCATTGCACGCATGTACAACTCTACGTATTAATCGACCAAATGATTTATTGACGCTTTTTCTGCAATTCGTACCAATCACAATGTTCTCCTATCCTATATATGGTCAACAGAACAACTTTCGAAACGGATTTAAGACAAGACGAATGCAACCCTCGACCGGTAAAGCGAGATCGATTCAACGGTTGATGAATGCTTATAGACTTTAACCTAACTATCCTGTTCTCTTGCGTTGTAGTGCACTATAATAACTGCAAGGTCTTGTTGCCGATAACCGATAAATTTCTTTCTAATCGCTTACCGGCAATCCAATATTTTTTTTTTTCCTTTTTTATTATTATTATTTTTTTTTCTTTTCCTTTCAACAGACGAGACGAAATTGCAGGCAGACAATCAGTTTGCGAATCATCCTACGATACGATCTTATCGGTCGAGGGTCGGTAGAATATTTTTTTTTCTTTTTCTTAAAAAATTCGCGACTTCGTGTCTAGCTTACGGACGAGAAAACAATTTACGGCTAAGAGAATTAACAATCGTCATTCATTAGCGTTCACGAGCCCGTTTTATACGAGAACCCTTCCCCTCTCCCCCCTTCTTTCTTCGTTTTCTCCCCCTCCCTCCTCTCTCTCTCTCTTTCTCTTTCTCTGTGTCAACGAAGAATCAATGGAAACGAACAAACGTTGCGGTCCTTTCTTCTCGTATAAAATCCTTATAAAAAACATATCGGTATAAAACGGGCTTTGGTTTCATTAAAATTCTATCCACACTTATAATACGTGTCCGCGTTCCACCCTTTGCGAGCATTTTTTGTGGTATTCTCTGTTTTTTTTTTCTTTTTTTCTTTTTTCTTTCTTTTTCTTCCATTAACTATTCCGCATTCACGCAATTATCGTACCCCTTATCAGACTTATATTCGCATCGCGATTTGTAACCGATTTGTAACGCGCGATGCACACTAATATCGAAAAATTATTGTGATTCTCCCTAATCGTGTCTTCGTCCGACACGACACTCGTATGCCTCCTCCCTCGAAAGGAAAAATCGAATGAGAGAATGAGAATGAAGTGTCATTCAGAGTCGTCACACTCTTCATCGAACGATGGAAAAATGATTGAATCTCATCAATCTTATCGCGCTCTCTCCCTCTCTCTCTCTCTATATATATATATACACACACACACACACACCATATTACTGATAATCTTACCGAAGAAAAAGGAAAAAAGAAGGAAAAGAAAGGAAAAAGGAATTTGGTCCTGGAAGGATTAACTATCCACCTCGTTAAAAGTTCCAAGAATCGTGAGCTGGACTTTCGTCGTCCATTTCCAAAAATTTCGACCCCTCCCCCCTATTCTTCAAACACATCGGTACAATTGTACCATGGAGCTCGTTTTTCCCTTTCTCCGTGTGTACGTGTTCATTCCACGTTACCTCCATTTAGATACGCGCGTTTCGAGCGTCGAGTTTGAGGTCCCGCGCGGCACAGAGCTACCGGCGCGGGGCACAAAAACGGTCGGACTCCGATTCGAAGGTCGGCAGGCGTTTCATTGGCAGGTAACCGGCGTGCAAGGTAAAAAACAGCTCTCGTGCATAAACAGTTTGACAGTCTGGGAGAGAACGAGGTTGGCCGGGTATCGTGGTCCTGCGAAAACAAAGCGTATCGATCACCGTACGACCCGTATTGACTCCTCTCTCCCCTCCCCCTCTCCCCTCGCACGAGCCCCGGCGGCTAATGATCCGTCAAGGACGCGTCTAATCCGCTCGGATCGCACGTGGTATCGGGATGGCCGAAGTAAATCACCACTTCTATTGGAAAGATCGGGTCTTTGGACCCGAGAGAATGGAAAAAGGAACGGTAAGAAATTGGGCTCGAATTCGGAATTTTTACGAGGGGGACGAGGGGGACGAGGGTGGAGCATTCCCTCGGGAATGATCGCGAGCGAAGGGAAGAGGAGGATGAGGAAGGATACGATGGATTTCAATGAAACATTGGAAGAGATAACGGAACATAACAAATCATTCGACCGTTTAACATTTGCGGTTTGTTTTCGAACGCGATTAACCTGTTGCCGCGCACACGTTGTTATCGTTACGCGAAACGGCTCGATGTAAACATCGATAGATTTAGTCAAACGACCGAACGAAGCCGGCGAATATTACGCCGCAGTTAGTAACAAGTTGGAGAGCAAGAAGACAAGTCGCGTTCTCTCTGCTTCTACCCTTTGCATACGAACCGTGTTGTGCGAATATATTGTCCCTTATATATAGGGGTGGCTCTGTTACAATGGAATTATTCACGAGAGTTGATTACCCGCGTGACGAGGATTCACTCACACCAAGGATTATTTCGATCGAGGATTATTTCGACCAAGGATCCGCGTTACGATAATTCGATTGACCGAATTGAATTTTTTAAATAAGAGAGAAGAGGGAAATATCGTTTCAAATATTCGAATATTATTTATCGATGGGAAAAGTGTAACACAACAGCCGAGGTTGATCAGATTCGTTTGAATAACCAAGAGAATCCCGCAGGCGCGGATGTGTTCAATGACGCTTTCTAATTGAGCAAGACTTAGAAAGGCTGTGCGTGTATCATAGATACACGAATACCAGTATGATGTCCCCGTGTGTGACGGGGGCCTGCTCAACCCGTTTGAATTTCGTGCCGCGTTAATTTATGCAATTGGAACGATCGCGTTTCCAAACAAACAAAACCGAATCGCGGCGGCTTGAACCTCGAATTAAGGCTAACTCCTTCGAGCGTCGAGACTAGCGCGCCACTTTCGAAACGCAAATCCGATGTGAATTTCCCCGTCCTCGAGATAGTAGGGATTGTAGGTAGTTGTGTTGCGTCGAAGAGAGTCGAAAAAAAAACCACGGGAGAAGTGGAGTGAGCATAACACGACGCAAAAAAAGAAAAAAGAAGAAAGAAAGAAGAAGAAAAAAAAGAAGGAATTCGGAGTATATCGCGCGGGAGGGTGATACGCGTGGATTTCGTGGTCGTTTGCTTGTTTAGATTTCTCCGTTATGCGTTGCATAATCCCATGGTCGAGGTCTGGTCGAGCAACAACAAGAAAGGGAAAAGAAAGGAAAGAAAGAAAGAAAGGAAGAAAGGAAGAACGAGGCGGATGGGGGCGAGGGACAAGAAAGAAAAACAAAGTTCGAACAGGAAGTGGCTCGCGTAAAAAGAAAAGCCCCGGTAGCTCGTCCGTGGCGAGCAAGCGAGTGGAGTGGAGTAGTAGGCCAAGTGGAAGTTCCTCTGTGAGTTGTGCTCCTCTCTTCCGAACAGAAGGAGGGAGATGGAGCGAGCGAGAGAAGGATGGCCACCTTTTATTTCGTTCGAGAGAGTAACTGTCAGCCGGTATTTCGCGTGGAGGCAAAATAAAGTATAAAGGGTGTTCGCTGCGTCGTATATACGCGCATGCTAGTATGGACCAACTTCTTCGCTCTCTCTCTTTCTCTCTCTCTCTCAGGATCGTCTCGACCGTGCTTCACCCTTTCATTCTCTTTCTTCGTCCCCTTTCCTTCTACGCGTACCACGTGTTCTTCTTTCTGTCTCTCTCTCTCTCTATATATATATTCCAATCCGCGATTCCATCTCCGTTTCTCCCTTCGCGTCTGCTCTCACGCTCTTCGTCGAATCTTCGTCTCCTTTCGCGTTCCCGTCCGCTCTCCCGTTGCCTCTTCCTTTTTTTTTTTCTCCATCGTACACTCTCCCGCTCCTTTAGCCTTGCAGACGCTTCTGGCAGACGAGGCGCGTTTTGTTCTCAACTTCCTTAATTTCATCTTCCGGGGATTTCCGAAATTTTCCCTCCCCGTGTCTATTTTTATTTTCATCGAATCGCTCTCGTCGATTTATCCTCCACCTCTCGACGATGGATCTCGATACAATTTGATTCGTCAATGAAAGAATCGAAGAAGGAACGAGAAGACGAATCCGACCTCCCTTTTCGCGAACTGTGCGTTATTTATTTTTCCTAGCTCGTGCTACCAACCGATCACTGTAATTAAGCCTCGGTCCGGCTTGTAAGCCACGGCTGGCTGTATCCCAGCAGCATCCATCCCGATGATGAACGATCACCTCGAGATCACGGGACATTAGGGCCGACCCCCGTGTACAGCGTAGAGGACGCGTTTAAAACGATCCGGGATCGAAAAAGCAAACGAATGCGGGCCAGAGACGCGATAATAACCGGCTTGGTGGCGCACGCTTGGATCGGAGAGGCCGGCATACTCGCGAGCACGTTTCGCGGCCTGATGCACGATCGTATCTGTCGTATCTACCGCGGGCTGCCAAGAAACCCGTGCAGTTTCCGAGCGATAATCACGCGAAATGACAGGGATCGCCATCGAGTCCGCGAAAGCGAAAAAACCGTTCCTCCTCGAGCGTGATCGCGTTCGACCCAGTTGCCCAGTCTATTATAATTGAGCGCAACCCCTTCCGAAAAAAAATGGCGAGCAAACGGGATGAGAGAATGATAAAACGAACGAAGAAGGAATTTTTTAACGTGAATGATATAATCGCTTCATCGAGTCATCTTGGCCGACTTATTAAAACCATAGTATATACGGTGTTTAATTTATCTCGTTAAATCTTGCTGAAAAAAATATTCGGGGATCGTTGTCTCTAAAAATGACGCGGCTCTCTCTCTCTCGTTGGGATCTCAAGGCGACTCGTAAACCGATTAACACCTCCGCCCGTTGATGCACCGTTGTGGCTCAGCGTGGCGGTAGATGCAATCAGCGCATCGGAATGTTTTTTCTCCACGGCTTCGTCCGGGCGGAGATCGTACCCGGCCGTGGTTCTGCGACGCTGCGTCGAAAAGGAATTTTATTCACGCGGGCCAGAAGCGGGTATACGTGCACACCGCGAGGTTTCTCGTTACTCTCCTGAGGGCCGGCCGCTCGTACGACGGCCGTCGCGACGATCGTCGTGGCAAGTTCACGAACCTTGAACCCTTCTTTAAGCCCGTCGACTCGTTTCGAGAGGCCCGCGTGACTGGCGATCTGCGGATGATTAGCTTTCCGTCGTGCCCGGCCACTTCTCTCGCATGCCTTTGTCTTTAAACCTCGTTTAGATTCCTCCGTTATTTTTATCGCTCTTAATAACCCCCCCGATCGAATTGCTCCAATTTTGGCCACTCCTCGTATATCCACGCGATCGATTCTTTTTTTCACAGTGTTTGATGTTCCCGTGTGCACGCACACTCATAAAGGTTGAGTCGCAGGGTTGAAGCTCTCCCTGATGAGTCACGGGAGTCGCGGGAAAACGGAGATCACCGGTCTCGGTTGTGCATGATCGATCTCCATCTCTCCCCGCCGTGATCGTCCGCCAGACAGGAGGAAGAAGCCAGACGGGAGAGAGAAAGAAAGAAAGGGAAGCGACGTGACCGCGAAAACACGAATAGCATAGGAATGTCACGAAAACAATGTCGGCCACCTGACCCGCGCCCTACCACCCGACGAACCACGGTGTACGCCAGGGATCTCTTTCTCTCTCTCTCTCTCTTCTCCCCTTCGCGAGTTCCCTCTGCCTTCCACGCGATCTCTCTCTCTTTCTCTCTCTCTCTTTCCGTCCACCGACGTCGATTACAAGTTTTCTCGGCCGGCCGAACGGCAACGTCACGAGTCGCCAGACCCCCGACGAGACTGCGAGATTGAGAAACGCTGCCGAAGAACGAGACGGGCCGACTCAAGGCCGCACCATGGTCCCACTCCCCCGCCAACCAAGAGTCCGAGTCAAGGGCGTTCCCCCACCAGTTGGCCAGTTATGAGTCTGGGGGAGACCCAGCAAGAGTTCTCTCCTCTCTTTCTCTCTCTCTCCCTCTTTCTCCCTCTGTCGTCTCTCCATCTGTCGATCCTTCCTCTCGCTCCCTTGCAAACGGGCCCCGTTCGTCTCTTTCCCTCTCTTTCTCCGTCTCTTCGCCGATGGATCTCGTCCCTCCTCGCGATTATCGACTCTCTCTCCGGTGTGCCGTGTTTATCGTGTGATTCTTTTTTTTCCTCCGATGCTCACTCCGCTCCACCGTTTTCAGCTTCGTTTCTGTTTCTTCGCAATGGAAACGGGATGGTAGTCTCTCTCTCTCTCTCTCTCTCTCTCTCTGTTCCTCTGTGCACCCCTTTTTGTTGTTCCTCTCGCGGTTCTCGCGCCTCCTCCCTCTTCCTCCCGGTTCGTTAATCGTTCTCTCCGTTGCACCCGGGCTGATTCGTATATTTATCACGCACTTCTCTCCTCGTTACTCCTTCTTGGAAGAGAGGCTCCTTGTTCGGTCCATGCGTTGGCCATCTTTCACTCTTCTACGTCCCCCGATTCGTTCCTTCTCCTCCTCTTTCTTCTTCTTCTTCTTCTTTTCCTTCTCCTCTTCCTCTACACCATTGCTGTTGCTGCTGTTTCACGGATGATTCTCTCTATATTCGTCGTCGTCGGTCTCCCACATGAACCGTAAACGCACGAGCTTCGCGAATCTTTCTTTTTTCTCTTTCCGCGCCGTTTTTCGACTCCGTTCCCAAGACTCGGCGAGTTTCACTCGCGGTGTTCGCGCCATCAAAGATCTGCATCTCGTTATCGGCACTCTCGTTCCTGTGGATTTAACGCAAACCTCCCGAACCTTCCCTGCTCCGATCTTGGAGATCGAATTCGAAGCGATTGTCTCATCGTGACGATCATCGATCCATCGAGGATCGAAGGAAAAAGAGGGGGGTGGGGGATAAAGTGCACCGATTGTCGATATAGTATTGCGAGAGAGAGTCGGCTCCGAGGCTGGATTCTTCTCTCTTCCCCGGCCAACATTCTTCATCCGCGTGGAGTCCCGACGGGTTTTCGGGCATGCATGACGATCCATCATTCTTCGCGCTGTATACCAATGTACGCCTCCCGCCCTCCCTTTCTCGTCCTTCGATACACGCTTTGCACCAGCAAAGCCCAGCACCAGCCTCTTCGCGAGTCTTCTCGAAAACCACGGATTAAACTCACGGATACGCATGGGTGTGACCAATCTTCCCTCTCCTTCTCGAACATCGTTCGTGACTCTTTACTCTCCTCGAGGATAATCAAACATACGCGCGTTATTTCCAATCTTTTCCTTTTTCTTCTCTCTTCTTTTTATATCGTATAATTTATTCTTCTTATTTATTATTCTCTCTCTCTCTCTATTTCTTTCCTTCTTTCTTTTCTTCTCCTTTTGTTCGAGAAAGCGTTGAAAATACTGGACCTACTGGCATAGGTAAAATGACTTTTCATCGGCGGTGTCGCGGTAAACGGTGGACTTCTTTTTTCGAAGCGAGCAGCAATCGTTGGATGGAACCGGTTCCCCTTATACGACAAGAATAAATCATATATCGATTAGAGAACAGGGATTGGAGATGGTTTTTTCGAAGTCGAGGGAAAAAAACGCGATTTCCCCGTCGTCGAAAATTCGTTATCCGGTGCGTTAATTAAATTCCCCCACTCCTGTGGAGGGAGCGTTGATCGGGATGATCTATATGTGCGGATCGGTCGATTAACGCGATAAATATCGATCGTTTAATTAAAATCGTATCGATTGCGGCGTAATACTCGGTATCAAAATTCGGATCGGTGAAACGGAGCTGCGTGGCATGCGATGTAATCGTCGAGGGGGACGGGCCAGCAATGAAATCCGAGCGAAACATCGGTAAAGACCCGTAATTATCGGTTGCACACTCACTCACATACACACACACACGCATACACACACACGTGATATACTTTCCTTTCTTTCGTTTCTTCCATTTCCTTTCTTCCTCCTCTCTTTTTCTCCTTTCTTTTTTTTTCTTTTTTTGATATCTTTTCCTTTTTTTCCTTTTTTTTAAATCTCTTTTCGTGAATTTCGCTGCACTCATTCTTGCATCACCTTGCCGGCCGGCCACGCTCGGGCCCCGGCGAGCAGGACTCCATTCAAGGACACAATATTCAGAAACCGAAAGTGCGATCACGCGAAAATCTAACGTCTCGCCGAACCGGTCTAACCGGATTCGGTGTGCGGCTGGTTAAGATGGTACGGCGATCGGTGAGCCGCGTAAACTCGTTCCTCGTCATTTTTGGCAATAACAACATTAACGCATCGGGCCTGCCCAACTTGCAACTCGCTACCAACTCGTAACCTCTTATCGTTGGACGATTTTAATATCCCCCCTCTCTCCCTCCTCCTATTTCGATGGGGGATCAAAAATCGACACCATACCCGTCGTGATCGTCGTCCCGTAAATCGTCTCTTGAAAAATCTTATCCGTTCGCTTAAACTTCTCACTCCCCTCCTCCTCTCCCTTCCTCTTAACCCCTTATCTTTATTAATTCACCATTCCTATCGGAAACGATCGGACGAAACGAGACGAGTCCAGAACGATCCCAACCATCCTCGTAACTTAACCATCATCCCCTTTCTCTCTCCCCCTCCTCTCTCCCCGTTCAAATAATCCCTGCCTCTTTCTTCCCCTTTTTACGAGAGAGAACTCTCCTGCTGACCGACAAATCCGCCACAATTTCTTCGTAACAGGTGTTCGCCACACATATATATACATAGAGAGAGAGAGAGAAAGAGAGAGAGAGACGCAAAGAGGGAACGCTCGTTTCGCGGAAGGAAAACGGGGAAGGCCGAGGAGAAGAGAAGGAGCAATTCGCATCGGCCCATCGGCCTCTTAATCCCCGAGACATTTCGGTCCCTGCCTTGTCCGTCAGCGGCCGGCCGGGTATTCCACGGCCGTTTCAATTTTCGCCCCTTTCTCGCCCGCGTATCACAGAATCGCGGCGCAGACTTGGCGCAGACGGCAGTAGTCTCGCTTTTGTAGCCGTGCGCCCGGTCGTGAAGTTGGAAAGTCAAGTGCAGTCGCGCACCTCCTCGCAGACGGCAGAGTTTCTCAAACTCGTTATGTGCCGGGGCCCGGCGTTGCGCGGATCGCTCGAACTTTTCGATCGATCGCCACTCGGTATTCCGACTCCCCTTTGTTGCACTCCTCCTCCTAGCCTTGTTTCTTCGCCAGTCATTCGATGGTCATCGATCGAATTTCGTCGGCGAAGTTTTTCCCTCCGCCTCTACCCCCTCCCCCTTTCCTCCTCCCCCTCCTTTCGAAACGTTCCTGCGCGAATTTTAACTCGCGGCTCCGCACTTCGAGGAATTTCGAGGCAAGCTTTTTCTTTTTTTTTTTTTTGTCCCCCTCTCCCCTTCTTTTTCTTTTCCTTTCTTTTTTTTCTTTTCAATGGGATAGAGAATTTCTCGTGCTCGACGAAGGATTCGAACGTGTGCAGATGATATCGAATCGGAAACGTGGAACGAGTCCTCTTTGTATGATATTTCGTCAGATTAGAAGGGATAATTAATTATTATTCAAGCATTTTGGATAGATTAGCTCTAACGTAAAGTTAATCTTTTTTTTGCTTGATGGAGATGTATGGAGCTTATATTCGTGGGGCAGAAAGATTCTTGGGTATATAAAAATGCCGATTGAAGTTTATTTATTAAATTATAAGCGATTAAAGACCGCGTAAAGACGAAGCGAGATCTATCCTGCACGATGATCTTGTCGCTCTATTTCCGTCTCGTTTCATCTTTAACGCGCAAACTTGAATTGCTTGTAATTTAATAGATCGAGGTCTTATCTGACATTTTTTTTTAGATGTAGATCTTTATCGATCCTTTCCAAAGGATCCATCATTCGTGCTCCACGAATATTATTAAACTAGATATTTAAAAGTTGAATTTTTTTCATCATTTTTCTGCAAAAGTGAAAGATCCAACTTTCTAGTCGTTCTAGATAACCGAGCGAAAATAAATCGTGCAATTATTTTTTTTTTTAAAACTCGAAGATCAATTTCCACGAAGAGGGAATGCGCATCCATCCCCATCATCGGAATCATTATCGGAAACATCCAGCCTCGATTTCAATTTTTCCAATAACGAATTTCGAACCCGGCCAACTTTTCATCGCTGGAAGACAAGACGCGTCAACGTTCCTCCAAGGATCGTTTTTCCAATCGGAGAACCGCTGCATCCCGCTCGGTCCCGATGAAAGCAAATGGCTTCTGAGCCCGCATGGATGCCCACGAGATTTTAATGTACGATTCCGCGTAATGGAGTTTAGCGTCTTCTTTCGCGTCCACGTGTACTCACGGCCCCGGTATTAGCTTTAGCGTGGCGCGCGTGTGTGTGCGCAAATAATCCAAATCAAGAGACGGCCACGTTCTGACAAGTGGCCGTTCTGACGTGGCCGTGCAAAACTGGTTGCACCAGCGATGGAACTGTTGTGCGCCTCGCCTCGTCCCAACCTGGATTTACGACGTGCCGAATTTATTATTCCACGTCGCGTGAATTCGATACGTTCGAATCGCCGATTAGTCTCGATCATTTCTCCATCCTATTAATTATCCCGATGCACAACAATTTCCTCCACTTCGACACAGACCGGAAAACCGCCATCTCGCTTCGGATTCATATCCGACGGGTATCTCTTTATCGCGCGCCGCATCGTCGTCGTTTTTTTCAAATGCGAATTCTTGATGGAGATGTTAATAAATTCCTCGGGAAGAGGAGGCGAAGAGAGATTGCAACGAGTGTTTGATGTGTCTGGTGTACGAAAGAGCGTAAGAAAAACACAACGATGCGAGCTGAAAGGAAACACAGGCTGAAAAAACAAAGAAAGTGAGCGCGAGATTCCGTTCGACGCTCATGTCCATCGAGATTTCGTTGTGTCGTGGTTGTTTTTTTTCTTTTTTTCTTTTTGGAAAAAATAATTTCACGAGGGACGAAAGAGGGAGAGTTTCTCCGGTTTCCTCCCAGCCGACGAACCAATCAACCAATCAAAGAGTGGGAATTCTCTCCGAGAATCTACGATAGGTGCAAGCTACGAGTCTTGAAAGAATTATTAACAAAGACTCTCTCTTTCTCTCTCTCGCGATTTTATTTTTCAAACTTTCATCGCGCGTAGAAATAAAAGGAAAAAAGGAAAGAGGAGAGAAGAGAAGAGGAGGGGAAGGATCGGTGAAAATGGAGGAAACGATGAAAAACAGAACACACACGGTCGGTGTACACTCCGAAGCCCGATTCACGCTCGTTGGTCGGGCGTTCGATTAATTACGAGTCGAATGGCGTGCGATGCATCATCGGGCCTGGTAGAGGATTAGAACGGCGGGGGAATGGAACCGACAGGGCGGGGACAGAGAAGAAGTAGTACGAAGAAGGAGATACGAGCGAAGAAAGAGAGAGAGAGAGAGAGAGAGGAGAATCGAATCTGAACAGGAATTCTGATCGGTATCTTTGGAAGCTGACGGGGCTCGAGGTGAATCGAGGGACCGAGACACTCTCGTCACTCACCGAGATATATGTATACGTATAATATAACTCGTGTGTACGCGTGCACACGTTTTAATGGTGTACGTATAATAAGTCGAATCGAATTCTTTCGTCCTTCCCTAAATTTGTTGCCGTGAACCTTGTTGCGCATACGTAACTTTGCATTTACAACAGCAACGAGAACTGGAGCTAGACTCGACTGAACCGGAGTGGAAACGCAAAGAAATCATATTAGGGGTGGGGATGGAAAACGAAATTTGCGATCTCGTTCACGTGGTCCATGTTGTGTAAAAGCGCTGTAAGGTGCTTAAGAAAGAAAGAAAGAAAGAAAGAAAAAAAAAATAAAAATAAAGAAATAAAATGAAACGATAGAATGATAAAACAGAGAAAAGAAGAGCGTAATGAAGAGAGTACATAAGAAAAAATAGATTTTATTCAAAAATTTATTGTGATCTTGCGAGGAGGTTTTTTTTTTTTTTTTATGTTTTTTCGTATGATTTTTCCCTTCTTTTTCGTCTTTTTTTTTCTTTTCTTCGGCTTTTTTTTCTTTTTTTTTAAGGAAAGTCGTTTCGTTTTTTTTCTCTCTCTCCTTCTCTCTCTTCCTCCCTTTCCATCTTTCTCTCTGCGCGTCGCTCTCTCGTTACAATGCGTTCATACAAAACAAGTGGGCGGTTTGATCGAGCGTCGAATCTTCCCGTCCGTGACCGAACAGAGAGAGAGAGAAAGAGAGATCGAATAGAGAAAAATACAAAACACGGTAGAAATGCAACAACACAAGAATTTCGAGCGAAAATAATTATTGTTTTGACCAAAAAAAAAAAAAAAAAAAAGAAAAAAAAGACACATTTGAATAAAATGAAACGTTTTACGCACGAATTAAGGAGAAACACAAAGAGGTCAGTCTTGGCTCAGTGGTTCGCTGCTCTCGTGTAAATATTATAAAATCGTAAATAAAACGATATAATATATATATAATATATATATATATATATGCATCACCGGCGCCAAGCGCTCACTTCGGTGATTTGATTCATCCTCCATATTTTTTTTTTTTCCTCTTTTTTTTTCCCTTTTTTTTTTAAACGTTTTTTTAAAACTCTTTACATTTACGATCGTGCGAGAGTTCGTGTATACATATAAAAATCTATATATATATTTATATATAAATAAGACGCGAGCTACGCGTGCGTTGAAACACTAAGTACACGCGGGATCTGATCACCGTCTACACTAAGAGTTCACGCGAACGATGAAATGGAGAATGGAAAAAAACGCAATTTTATATTGAAAAAACGAATTTCTATGTATATATATATATGTGTGTGTGTACATATATTTTATATATATGTACACACACACATATATACATATATATGTATAAACAGGATTGAACGAAAGAAACAAAGAGAAACGAATTTTGTCTTTCGTCTCGTCTCGTCTCGTCTCGCGCTTGTCCCGCCCGTCTTTCACTTTTTTTTTTTTACACGTTTCGGGACACGAGCACGAAACGGAGCACGCGTGCTCAAGCGAGCTTACGAAACGAACGTGGAGAATCACGCGCGAACAAGTAACGTTACCGCGAACCAGCTTTCAATTACACGGAAACATTGAGAACAAAGGACATCGACGCGGAAGAACGGGTAACGCACAATGCGTCTTCCGCCCGCGATTTCGCGACCAATTTTTTTCCCCGACTTTTTCTTCTCTCTTGTTTTTTTTTTTTTTTTTTCCATTCGTTTTTTGCTCTTTTGTTTTCATACACGTGTATATGTGTATACGTGTTCCTCTCTGTGTGCATGTGTATGTGTTTTTTTTTTTTTTTTTTTCAATAGGGATGGCTATTTTTCAAGCGAAACTCGTATAGTTTTCAACGCACCGCGGCACGATCCTAAGTGTACATATGCACATCCGTAATGTATTGCACCTGCATCAGCGTCCGCATCGAAAGTTTTAAAGCTAAATTTTGAAAGCGAGATCTCGTATGTCGAAGGGGGGAAGGAGGGAGGGGAGGGGGGGGGAGGGAGGTGTACGGTAGTAGCGGTAGTTGTGGTGATGGTGTGTTTGTGCAACGAGAGAAAAAAAAAAAAAAAAAAATTCGTTGGTGTACACCGGTTATAAATTAATAGTATGTATATAAAAAAAACAGAGGTTTCGTGTAAGGGTGTGTCTCGTTCTCTCTCTAGATACGCATATTATATATATATATATATAAAAAAAAAAAAAGGAAAACAAAACAGAACGCGAACAGAGTTATTACATAGTAGTACAAAAACTAGAGAGGAAATTAAAAGAGAAAAGAGAGGTGTTCCGGGTCGCGTCATCCTGTCGCGAGGCTTGGCCCCGTCTGCGGAGCCGGTAGCCCTGAGTCTTATAAAAAGGGAGAGAGAAAACAATAATTTACATTAATCGTTATATAGGTAATAATATATAAAGCTTATAACCTAATCTATGTTGAGCATTCAGTGGACGACAGGGGACAACGCGGCCCGACGCGGCTCTCTTTTAGTCTTCTGCGTTTTGAAAGCACACAACCGAATAGATTTCAAAGAGACGAGAACTGAAAAAAAAAAAAAAAAAACGGTAAGAAAAAAAAAATATTACAAAATTACAATAGCAATAATAATAATAATAATAAAAAAAAAAAAGAAGAGATAAAACAAAATTAAAGAAACATAGATCGCCTTGTTCTTCCTATTCATGTATACAAACGTGAAACGTTTTGCGTTCCCTGTCGCGTAAAAAAACGTTGCGACCCGTATTCGCAATTACGATTCTTCCTTCTTTTTCGCGTTTGTCTTCATTCTCATTCTTTCTCATTTTTCGCATCCGTATAAAATTTACTTTCTCTCGCTCTCTTTCTCTCTTTCTCTCTCTTTCACACGCACACATTCTCTCTCTCTCTCTCTCTCTCTCTTTCTCTCGCATTCTCTTTCTCTCTTCTCTTTCTCTTTCTCTCTCCCTTTCTCTCGATGAAACGTGCAACAAGTGATAAATATAAAGACAAAAAAAAAAAATAATAATAAAATGACAAATAATAAATGCATCGTAGCGGTAGGTAGCAGTAACAAAAGTTATTTAACAAAATTTGTCGGTGCAAAAGAGCGGCCGGACGACGTCGGCTATCGCGAAATAGTTATTCGATCGACGTCGGGACGACGCGCGTCGTTTTCTTTCCCTCCTTTCTACCTATTCTAACGTTCCCTATTCCGTGATATTAACCGACGATAGAGCCAGGCAAGTACGGTTTCGCGAACGTTTATTCTGGTTTGTTTCGATTCGATTGAAAGTTACAAAAAAAAAAAAAAAAAAAGAAAAAGAAAAAAAAGAAAAAGAGCCGACTCTCGTACGTTCTGCGCGTAGAGGGACCGGATAATCCACGAGCCCGATCACTCGTCGTGCATACTGTACACATATTAGAATAGAAGAATCGCTTATAAATAAACATTATCGTAACATCGTATACGTCGACGCTTATCGTCACGACGATACCATCTCATGGATCATCCGATCGTGTGCATACACACGCTTTCGTGATTGTTCTCCGCGCTCTTTCTTCTCCTTTTTCTTTCATTTTTCCTCTCTTCTTCTTTCTTCTTCTTCTTTTCTTTTCTTTCTTTCTTTCTTTCTTTCTTTCTTTTTTTTTTTTTTAGTCTCTTTATCTCGCTATACTGAATCGATATCACAGTACCTATCGCCACCCCCCCTCTTTTTCTTTTCTTTTTTGCTTCCACGTTTTTTTCCCTTCTCCTTCTTCCCTCCCTTCATCTACTTCTTCTTCTTCTTCTCCTTCGTTTTTTCTTCCCCCCCTCCCCTTTTCCTCTCTCGTTTCCTCGCTTCATCCGCGCTCCGACGACGCTCGTCGGAGTGTTTCGTCGATCGAAATGGCACCACACAAGGTTCTGACGTCGTCCAACCACCCGAACCAGTTTCGCAGCAGTTCGCAACGAGTTCTGCGACCGGCACGTATACACGGAACTTAAAAGTAAAAATATAACGCGTCCCTGTCGTCTCGGGCCAGATCAGCTGGCTATCGCGTTTCTTTTTTTCCTTTTCCTTGCAAAAAAAGTTACCTTCGCGAAAAAGTATAAAATATTTTATATGTGTATACATATATATATATATGTATAGATATATAT